>NC_141698.1:108379814-109731806 GCF_964263255.1 Lissotriton vulgaris
CACCACCCCCTTTTGTACCACTTTGTTCACCATAAGTTGGCAGGGTATGCTCAGACGTGAGTCCCTTGCTCACTTTGCCACTGGATTCAAGCAAGCCGGGCTGAAGACGGCTGAAATGCCAGAAACCGGTCCTCGGAAGCTTGTTTCCGGTCCAGGGAAGGCATGGCTTGGCAGTTCGGTCTGGACTGTTCCCATGAGGCACAGGGTCAGACTGATTTGCATATGACCATGTCTGAACTGGGGTGGCAAAGTGTGCTAAAGAACGGTGATGGATTAAACCCAGATCTGTTGACTGGGTGTGAGTGTTTGATTGATTCAGATGCTCCGTCCATCACCACCCCCTTTTGTACCACTTTGTTCGCCATAGGTTGGCAGGGTATGCTCAGACGTGAGTCCCTTGCTCACTTTGCCACTGGATTCAAACAAGCCGGGCTGAAGACGGCTGAAATGCCAGAAAACGGTCCTCGTAAGCTTGTTTCCGGTCCAGTGAAGGCATGGCTTGGCAGTTCGGGCTGGACTGTTCCCATGAGGCACATGGTCAAACTGATTTGCATATGGCCATGTCTGAACTGGGGTGGCAGAGTGGGCTAAAGAACGGTGATGGATTAAACCCAGATCTGTTGACTGGGTGTGAGTGTTTGATTGGTTCAGATGCTCCGTCCATCACCACCCCCTTTTGTACCACTTCTGGTCATCAACGCCATCTGTCTGTGGCCCTGCGCTGTCCGCTGCCTCCAGCTTCAACTGCAGTCCACCAGGGCTCACACATCCAGTCGAGTCCTGACCAGCCCGGACGTGGCATCACTGCAGGAGGCACACGCCACCCTCGCCAGGACCACCTCCAACTGCCATCTGCCAGAGTCAAAATATTGGTACTGGCAGACTAACGAATTTGCTCACACCTGTCGGGGATGACATCATCTGCCTGTTACCCTGCTCAGCACTCCAGGTGCCACTGACTCAGTGCACCGCAACCCATGGACCATTACTGATTGAGTTTTGTGCTGTGGAGAGGTTGTGCAGAAATGTCACCTCAGGCAGTGTGGGAGATCTGGGACGTTGATGTGGAAGATGATGCAGCTCTAACACACCCCACTGCGTCTGCATCAGGAATATCTTGAAGGGACACAATCTTAGTCATTTTCGTCACATGAGCGCGCTCAGCTCTGGTGCCCCAACCTCAGTGCACTGCAACTCACAGACACTTCTGTTTGTATGTTGGGTGACCTCTGTACTTCCTCCGGCTCCCTCCATGTTGCTCAGCAGTTGACTCTGTTATGCAGGTTTCTATGTTTCCGTTGCACTGGTGTCCACTATTCAGGTTGTTGCCAGCACCTTGCACTCCGTGCTGGCTGTCTTACACTCACTCCACACACATCCAGCACAGGCGTCACTTTACATGTGGCACTGATAATAAAGGGGCCGGGCGCACATGCCCATAGCCAGTTTGACATGATATCTGCATGTGTCCCTGTGGTCTTATTGTATGCATGAGGGCCCAGGGCCCTACAACATTACTCTGTGCTGTGTACAGCAGATGCAACCATGTGACCGCAGGCAGCGGGTTGGAGCTTGGAGTTGTAGCTTTGTCGTCACCCTCTCAATTCGTAAGGGGAGTGGACTGGGTCGTCGTACACAGACTCAACGTGGGTGTGTGACTGATGTTTGTGTGCCCCTGGGTGTGGTTCTGTACTGGGTATGTGCATCTGCATTTGTCAAGGGCAGTTTGGATCTCCTCTGTGGGGTGTAGGTGGTCCCTGAAGGATAATGGGTAAGCATGGGCGAATTTTGCGAATTCGCAATCCGCGAATTTGCGCATTTGTGAATTCGCAATCCGAAAATTAGCGAATTCGTGCGAATTTGCGGATTTTTTATTTTTGCGTGTTCGCGGGTGTTCGCGGGGCGCTTTGTGTGTTCGCGCGCGTTCGCGAGGCGCTTTGCGTTTTCGCGGGGTTTTTTTTGCCTGGTTAATCACCGCCACCCTCTCGTTTTTTATGCCCATCTGCCCTCTGTACCACTCGTTTCTGTGCACTTCAGCCCTCTGCCCCACTCATTTTTTGTCCCCTTCTGCCCTCTGTCCCACTTTTGTGCCCTTCTGCCCTCATCCCCACTTAGAATGGCGCCGGCAAGCTGCCAGCGCCATTCTAAAATAGCTACAAATAGCTTCAACAGGAAGCCCTAATAGATAAAGTAAAGCAGGTGCTCGAGCTGAAGGTCAAATTAAGTTACACAATCATTAATCACCCCAAGTTTGGGGTGATTAATGATTGTGTAACTGAATTTGAGCAGCACCTGCTTTACTTTATCTATTAGAGCTTCCTGTTGAAGCTGACTTTTGTAACTATTTTAGAATGGCTCTGGCAGCTTGCCGGCGCCATTCTAAAAGAGTTACAAAAGTCAGCTTGAACTTTTGACCCAATCCGTTCCGCTCTCGGATTGCGAATTTACTGAAAATCCGCAAAATCCGCGTGCGGAACGGATTTTCCGCCCATGCTTAATAATGGGCACCCACATCTGTGATCTAGTTCCCGTTCCATGGTTTCGGACCCCACCCGCACCTGTTCTGTTCGGCCACCTGGCATTGGGGTGCCATGTGTGGCTTGGTGAAGTGTTGTGAGCCAGCCGTGCTTGTAGGTGCTTACTGCTGTGTGGCCTGTTGTAGGGTCTCTGTTTTCCTCTGAGTATCTTGGCTGCCCTGGTCCTGGTGGTGGATTGCCTGGGATGTCCATGGGCTGTTGTAGGGCATCGGTGTCGAAGGTGTGGTGGTCCTCTCCAGCATCACTGATGTGTGGTCTTCTGTGCTCTGCTGGAGGTGTTGTGTGTTCCTTTGCAATGTGAGGGGAGATGCATGTTGACATAGTGTTGACATGTAGGTGCATTGTTCTTGTTTACGTGCAGACTGTCTGACAATGTACTTTGTGACTGTATGGGAGGTGCAGGATTTGGATGCGAGACCGTGTACATTTGGACTACATGACGGATATGAGGTTGTATGCGTACAATTCCATTTCACAGTTTCCAGCTCTGTCAGATGTAGTAGGCCTGTTTCTGCGCATGTGCGGACCCAGTTGTGTTCTCTGTAATGCAGAGCCGTGTTTGCGCATTGTACAACATTGTCTTCAATGTGGGTGTGCTGTTCTTGCTATGTTTGTGTGTTGGAGTGTGCCACAGGGATCATGGACATGATCTTGGGTCATTATAATTGTGCATGTGTGCCACTGGGCCCATCTCCCCCAGTACCTCCAGTCCCTGGTCATTACTCACCCTGTTGATGTTGTGTCAGGTCCTCTCGAGCTGTGTCCTCACACCCGGCAATTTGAACCATCTCCACACTGTTGACTGTGGCCTCCTTTTCCTCCAGCTCCTCCTGTTGCGCAGGACTCCCGCCTCCTGTCGCTGTTGCTGCCTTCCTGTTGGAAGCAGCTTTGTGCCTGGTTTAGATTTTCACAGCATGCCAGCACCTCTTGGCCTCTTCCATTGGCCTCTTTGACACTACGACTTCATTCATGGTAGTCTAATTGGGGGTCAGTTGATGGTAGTGTTCTGTCACCTCCGTGACGCTGATCTGGTTTGCCTGCGGACTGCAACCTGTCTTCCTCTCCCTCTTCTCCCTGGCCTTCCCCAACCATGTTGTTCTTTGCTGGTGGTCTGTGGGACTTGTGGGGTTCGCGTTGGCCTCTGCGCTCGGTCAGGGTACATCCATGTTGCTATGCACCTTGGATTGTTTATGGTGTGTTCTTTTTGTGGCTTTTATAGTGCATTTTCCCGCCAGATGCGTGGGATGTGCAGGCCTGTTGCTGTTTTTTTCTGCTTTTTGTACCTCAATTGGCCTCATCGCAGGATTTTTTGCGTTTGAGTTTCGCATTTTTGCGGTGTGACTTTGATTTTTGCGCTGACATTTGCCACGTTATGTGGAGTCTATCGCATGGTACCGCCGTGTTGAGTATGCTTTGTTAGCACAGCATAATTTTCCCGCGATAGACTGCGATGTTGGAAGTTGCATTAAGTTACTTTTGCAATGGTTATCACACGTTCTTGAGAATATGCCCCACAGTGAAATAAACACAATTGCCATGAGCAAAAGCGGCTCACATTTTGGATGACAGCTTGGTCCCCACGCTATAATTTCCCGAGAGCGAATTATGATGTTACTATGCAACGTGGTGTCGAGGTGCGGGTTAGAGAATTTTGCGTAATAAGCGTTGAGAAAAATTCCCGAAATGGTTCACATTACTCTGGTGTAATTTAAATTTTGCCCAGACCTTGTGGTGGCCAATGTTACTTGCTTGCATTTGGGCCTTGCCCCTCTTTCTAGGCCAGAGCTGGGAGAAAATCGTTGAGGAGCTAAAGAGACAACTCGAAAAAGTTACAGTAATATCTCTGTAGGGAACTCGCACAGAATGACCATCACCCCAGGCTCTGGGAAAAAAAAAGCATTTTTTTTTTCAAATATGTCTTTGTTTCTGCAAAGCAGAATACACAGCTTAGACAGTGCAGGCGCCTCATATATATTTCAACAGGTTTTGTGTGACCTCTGCCCCGGAGCCTCAAAGGCCTCTGTGAGCTGAAAATTTAGAACAACTGAAAACAAATGACACTGCCCGAGATCATATTCATCTTGCAATCTGAAAGTGTAGCCTGAAGGGCAGGCTTGAGATCCACAGAAATAAACTTAAAACAGTGTATGTGAAGCCATGAATTTAATTTCAAACATATTCTCTAAAATAGTAAGCATTCATTCAGACGCATTCATTTGAGCTTCAGTTTCTTACAATCAGTTATTCCATGAGACCGCTGAAGGCCAACACAGAAGAAAGCAGTAATTACTTACACAGCCATGACCTTTCTTTCCAGCATCTCAGTAATAGATGGGATTCACTTTTCTTTGCAAGAACATACCACAGAGAGGTTTTCGGGTTTATTGTGCTTCTCTGCTGGCGTTTTGTTGATTGCGTGTGAGCAGATGCCATAAGAGTAACAGCTGGTCAAGAGTAGTAGTGCAGCAGGGATGAGATAGATATTTGTTAGTGAAGATGAGTAGAGCTCTGTGTATAAGGGTGATATTTGTTAGTGAAGAGTAGTGCTCTGGGTATGAGTGTGATATTTGTTAGTGAAGATGAGTAGTGCAGCAGGGATGAGATAGATATTTGTTAGTGAAGATGAGTAGTGCTCTGGGTATGAGTGTGATATGTGTTAGTGAAGAGTAGGGCTTTGGGTATACGTGTGAGATTTGTTAGCGAAGATGTGTAGTGCTCTGGTATGACTGTGATATTTGTTAGTGAAGAGTAGTGTACATGGTATGAGTGTGACATTTGTTAGTGAAGATGAGTAGTGCTCTGGGTATGAGTGTGATATTTGTCAGTGAAGATGAGTAGTGTACATGCTATGAGTGTGATATTTGTTAGTGAAGAGTAGTGCTCTGGTATGAGTGTGATATTTGTTAGTGAAGATGAGTAGTGCTCTAGGTATGAGTGTGATATTTGTTAGTGAAGAGTAGTGCTCTGGTATGAGTGTGATATTTGTCAGTGAAGATGAGTAGTGTACATGCTATGAGTGTGATATTTGTTAGTGAAGAGTAGTGCTCTGGTATGAGTGTGATATTTGTCAGTGAAGATGAGTAGTGTACATGCTATGAGTGTGATATTTGTTAGTGAAGAGTAGTGCTCTGGTATGAGTGTGATATTTGTCAGTGAAGATGAGTAGTGTACATGCTATGAGTGTGATATTTGTTAGTGAAGAGAAGTGCTCTGGGTATGAGTGTGATATTTGTTAGTGAAGATGAGTAGTGCTCTAGGTATGAGTGTGATATTTGTTAGTGAAGATGAGTAGTGCTCTAGGTATGAGTGTGATATTTGTTAGTGAAGATGAGTAGTGCTCTAGGTATGAGTGTGATATTTGTTAGTGAAGATGAGTAGTGCTCTAGGTATGAGTGTGATATTTGTTAGTGAAGATGAGTAGTGCTCTGGTATGAGTGTGATATTTGTCAGTGAAGATGAGTAGTGTACATGCTATGAGTGTGATATTTGTTAGTGAAGAGAAGTGCTCTGGGTATGAGTGTGATATTTGTTAGTGAAGATGAGTAGTGCTCTAGGTATGAGTGTGATATTTGTTAGTGAAGATGAGTAGTGCTCTAGGTATGAGTGTGATATTTGTTAGTGAAGATGAGTAGTGCTCTAGGTATGAGTGTGATATTTGTTAGTGAAGATGAGTAGTGCTCTGGTATGAGTGTGATATTTGTCAGTGAAGATGAGTAGTGTACATGCTATGAGTGTGATATTTGTTAGTGAAGAGTAGTGCTCTGGGTATGAGTGTGAGATTTGTTAGTGAATATGAGCAGTGAAGCATGAATGAGAGTGTTATTAGTTGCTGAAAATGAGCAATGCCCTAGTTAGTGAGTAGTAGTTCACTTGCTGAGTGTGATAACAGTTAACAGGTCTTTTCAGTAAGTGGTTTTTTATTGCACCTGCTAGAGTCCATGTCTAGTGAAGTGCTTGTTACCATTTTACAGTTTAAATATCACTGCCCACCGAGGTGTTTGTATATTGTGTTTTACTGCAATCAATCAGTTAATCCTTTGTGGTCTTTATAGAGCGTACAACTTCTCAGTGCGCTCTACTCACTAGTATATGCAGTAGACCTTTGTACTATCTACCATTCCTATGTGACTCCTGGAGTATATCCATTATTATCCCTTCCCTATGTATATAGAGATAACTCTAATCACTAGTATATGCTGTAGACCTTTGTACTCTCTTCCATTCCTATGTGACTCTTAGAGTATATACATTTGTATCCCTTCCTTGAATGCTCCTCCTTGTGTGACTCTATAACTTGCACATTTGCAATTTTTTTCTGTTTGTGTCTTTTATTCAACGCACGTAATCTTGAGTCTTTATGTATTGCAACTGGTTCTTACATAAAGCGCTCTGACACCTTCGGGTAATGTTCGCGCTATATAAAATCGCATTAAATAAAGAAATAAAAAAATTAACTCGACAGAAGAGATTATTAGAAAGCCAACTTGAACAACCAAGTTTTGAGGTTGCGTTTAAAGGAACGTTCATCCGTAGTGGCTCGCAGCTTGAGGAGAAAAGCATTCCAGCCAGAGGTGGAAAGAGCTGAAAAGGAGGTGCCGTCCCATTTCTTCATTTTGGTTTTTGGCACAACCGCCAACAGAACATCTGGGAACGTAAAGTCCTTGCTGGGCTGTAGTGCATGAGCCAGTTGGTCAGGTAGCGAGGGCCTGATTGGTGGAAAGCTCAATAGGCCAACACACGCCCCTTGAACCGAACTCTCTCACAGACTGGTCACAAATCATTAAGTGGCATTGATTGTGTATTAGTGTGGCTAGGCAGCAGTTTGTGTGCCAGCCCAAGGAAATTACAGGAATGCACTGTATATTGTTAAATGTGGCTTATCAGTGAAATTTCCCTTTCAAGCAGCGCAGGGCAGCAAGGTGGCTTGCTTCTATGCGCTGCTTGAAAGTTTGATAAATTTGCCCCTGAGTTTCTACTCAGAACTCTTTCTGCCCACAGAATTTCAAGACTGAGACCTCCCTACCTACAGATATTCTACCCTGCGGTCTGTCTGTCTGCAGAGTTTGTAATCTAAGGTCAGTTTGCCCACACAGTTTCTACTCTGGAGTTTATCTGGCCACCAGGTATTTGGCAAGGTTACTCTTCAGGCATACATGTTGGACTCCTTTAATGTTTTTTTAACTAGCTTTAGCCTCAGAGAAAATATGTCGTAAAAACTAAAGATTTGCCTTTTGTCAGTAGACCAAGTTGCCTTTTATTTACACATTTTGCAGTCGACTATAAAATGATTGTGAGTTCATCGATAAGGAAGAGTCAGAATTTACATTAAACAATAACGACCTGTAAGAGGAATAAGAAATTAGCTTTAAAAAACAGAAGTACAACATTGACCTTTGAAAGGAAATATCTATTAAATGAGCTATTACCTTGAAGCCCTGCAAGTAAAATAAAGTAATGGATAGAAAAAAAAGTGGATGCCCAGTGAATTGTTGTTCCTTGTGCTTTTCTGTGCATTCGGCGTCCAGTGGAGCGTCTATGGTTTGAAATATATCTACAGGACCTCCTGAGTAAAACAATGGTGTGAGGGACACTTTGTCCAGTTGTGCGGCTGTCATTTTGTAGTATTTCAGCCATACCTCGGTGCCCATGTGTCTGTCTCCCAAAGCCCATGAACACGTTAGCCATGATCAATGGAAAAGATAGTTATAGTCTTAATGATGATTATTATATGCCTCCGTCACAACACAAGTGTTGATATAGTGTTATGATGTTATGTCCAATCTGGCTTATATGTTTGTTTTGTGATAACTTTTGTGATTTCTCAAATCAAAATAAAGTTTATAAACTGAAACTGAAAAGATAGTTACGTTTTTATACCGAACACGGGGTAAAAGTGTAATTGCCATGAAGACGTGCAGACCTTACAGAGGTTGTGCATGTCTGTGATGCTCCCTTGGGTGACATCTGTGTATGGACGGTGGCATGCTGACACCTGCAGGCCTTGGGGCGCGAGACTTCCTCCAGGGATTCGTAGTCTACGGGCTCTGAATACGTGCCCCTCTATTTTCACTAATTGGACCCCTAGGGGCAGATTTGCAAGCCCCTTGCGCCACTTTTGCGTCACTTTTCCTATATTAAAAATGACGCGAATGTGGCGCAAGGGCCTTGTAAATAAGCCCCCTAGTGTCTGTCTCTATTGCACGGCACAGATGTCTCTGTTTCATCTCTGTTGTTCACATGCCTATATATGTTCTTTGCATCTTTTAGTGCCCTACGATTTTTAGGTCTTGCTTTACAGCCCTGCGGTCTACATCACCTATTGTTACCATTTTGTTGGGCATATGGATGGTGTAGGCTTTGTCTCCACACAGAGGAGCATTACTGCCCCTTCTTGTGTTGTTTTCTCTTTGGTGTTTTATTCCATCCAGTATGGAGTGCTTGCATTGCAATGCGTGGTAGACTATTTTTCATCTCATGACTACACTGAATCCTCATTCATTCAATTCTTGACCTCACAGGTGCATTAGGTACAGAAACAATTTTTTTTGTTTTTGTTTTTTAGTATTAAATCTCTTTATTGGTAGATTATAGCACATGCACAAATTAACACATGACCATCGGGCCCCAAACCCACATTACAGTGTGAAGTACACAGCTCAAGCAATGAAACAGACAAGGTCAGGCCATCCTATGGAGTGAGCACCAGTAGCAAGTGCATTGTGGATGCAAATAATCTACATCAGGTGTAAGAAAAACCAAAGACAACCCAAACACCCACCCAAACCCACCACTGCCCGCCCCCCACCCCCGTTCCAAGTCCACTCCTCCTGTCTTTCATGGGCCATTCCCATTAACCCTCACTCGATTGTTCCACATTCGATAGACGCAGTAAGCGCAGATAGCGAGGACAGGTCACCTCTCTGAACTCCGAGGCCAGAAAAGATAGGAAGGCCCGCCACAGATCTGCGAACTTGATACCTTCCCCACCAGTGTCAAAGAAAGTTTCTCCATACCCAGCACATGCCACAAGAGATGGAGCCAACCCTGAAATGTAGGGACATGTGCAGTGCGCCAATGCAGGAGTATATTCTGTATGGCAGAACCCAATGCGATGGCCATCAATCGCCCCCTACGGGAACGCAACGGGTAGGTGACTGGGTTCCGCAAACCCAGCAATACATAGGCAGGGAATCGTGGAATCTCCATACCAAAATGTGTATCAACCTCATCCAGGACTTGCCTCCAATACTCTTGAATATGGACGCAATCCCAGAGCAGGTGTACCAGCTTGCCTGTCTTCCCACACCCTCGCCAGCACGTCGCCTCCATGGAGTGATCCATCTCGTGGAGCCGCTCAGGTGTGTAGTACCAGTACGTTGCAAGTTTAGCGAGTGTGTCCGTAAGTCCCATATGATATGCTGAATGTCGCGCCCTGTAGTAGATGCCCTCCCACTCCTTGTGGCTAAGTGTCCGTCCCAACTCCCTCTCCCAACGAGCCTTCCTGGCACTGTATACGTGCGTGTACTTGTCTTGTAAAATACGGTAGAGATCAGAGATTAGTTTTTTGTCGGAGTGGCGTGTGATCAGCCAGTATTCATACAGCAGTAGGCGCCTGTCAGCCTTAGGGCGTACCTGGTCGCTGAGTGCCCAGCCTGAAGGTATCGAAGTCTCCCAGATTCCGGCAGCAGGCCATATACTTGCCGAATAGAAGAGAATGGCATCACACCCTCCTCTGTGTAAAGATGAAAAAGGAAGCGACACCCAGGAGGCCGCCACCTTGCGAAAGCCACTGAGTCCAGTCCTGGTGTGAAATCAGGGTTGTCCATCAGGGGCGTGAGAGGAGATGGGAATGAGGTGAGTTCATGCTTAACATTGGTGCTATCCTAGACTTCCATGGGAACTCTGGTAATGTATGAAGCATACAGGTTAGGAGGCCTGTGTTGCTTGCGGAGAAAGGGAATCTCTTGAAGTGGACGGCCCACCACCTTGGTCCTGAAAGAGCCAATGCTTCTCGGACTCCTATCTGCTCCACTCCACGAGAAAGCGCAGTTGGGTAGCCTGAAAATAGAGAAGCAGATCCGGGAAGCAGAGCCCCCCTTATTCGGTTTGAAGGGTCGCTAGTCGCATCTTCAGCCACGGTTTCTTGCCATTCCAGACAAATTGGGCCAGCTCGGACTGGGTCTGCCGAATCCAGTCCACCGGTGGCCGCAGGGGAATGGTGCGGAATAAGTATAGAATTTGTGGGAAAATCGTCATTTTTACCGCTGCTACTTTCCCTAGCCAGGATAAAGGATAGTGTCTCCACCTCCCTAGCTCTTGCCTGATTTTCTGACGCAGCTGCGTGTAATTGATGCAAACCGTGTCAAGAAGAGTAGGGGCCAGCTGAATTCCCAAGTATGGGATCGCCTCAGTCGCCCTCTGGAAAGGGAAGGATCCCTGCAAAAACTCCCGTGTATGGACTTGCTCATGTTGACCTTAAAGCCTGCCGCCCGTGTAAAAGCGTCAAGGTCTTCAAGACACGCCGGCAGCGACTCCCTCGGGTGGGACAAAGAGAGTAATACGTCATCTGCATAAAGACTGATAGTATGCACGTAACCGCCAAATTTGATCCCCTGCACTTTCGGATTATGCCGCAACCTCTGCGCCAAAGGCTCCATGTATAGGGCGAAAAGAAGGGACGACACTGGGCACCCCTGCCTCGTACCTCACTCAATAGCAAACCGGGGGGAGGAGCAGCCATTGACTCGGACCGTCGCTGTTGGAAATTTATTGCAGTTCATGACGTAGGTACGAAAATTCTGCCCCATACCCGTCCTTTCCAAGACTTTCTCTAGATAAGGCCAATGGACCCGGTCGAATGCCTTTTCGGCAATGATGGCAACAACATGAATTCCCCAGATGTACGGGTGGCTTTCTCCACCAGATGCAAGGCCCTCTTGGTATTGTCAGAGGTTTGGTGACCCGTGATAAACCCGGCTTGATCTGGGTCAATCAGACCGCTCATAAGAGGAGCAAGCCGTGCCACAAGTATGCTCGTATAGAGTTTAAGATCAACATTAAGGAGCGATATGGGGCGGTACGCCCCACACTGTGAGCGATCCTTCCCTGGTTTGGGATTGACCGAGATAGTAACATCCAGCAGGTTCCTGGTGATCGCGCCCGGTTCCGAAAAGGAGTCCAAAAGAGCCGTCAGGAGGGGAGCCACCTGCCCACAGAACGTCTTATAGAAGCTTGCGGGGAAGCCAATAGGCCAGGCGCTTTTGCTAGCCTAAGGCGAGAGATAGCTGTGATGACCTCCTCTGGTCGAATGTCACGCTCTAGGAGGTCAGCTTGTTCTTTCGTGAGAGTGGGAAGGGGGATAGAGGCAAGGAAGGACTCCCCAGCGGACGACGCGATAGTGTATCCTGTATAGAGGTTGGCATAAAAATCACTAAAGGCAGGGGCAATATCGGAGTCCTCTGTGACACGCTTCCCTGTGGAAGAATCTCTTACACCATTTGACGCTGTCTTGCCTCGCGCAGCTTGTGACCCAACCGACGCCCACACTTGTCCCCACTAGTGTAATATGCGCGTTTCAGCCGTAAAGCCGCTAATTCTGCTTGGTCCTGATCCAACGCCGCCAGCTGTTGTCGCGCAGCTTTAAGTTGTCTCCAGACCCCAGGGGGGACCTGTCTGTTGGTGCATTTGTTCCAACTCCCGAGTCTGCTGTGTGAGTTCCTCCCTTTTGCGCGCGTGCTCAACATTGTCATTCGTAGAGATTGCAATGAGCTCCCCCTGTAATACCGCCTTCAATGGTGCCCACTGTGTCGCCAGCGTGGTGCCCGTGTTACTATTGTGCACGAGATATTCAGTTATAAGCCACTGGAGTCGTGCAACCACATCCTTACGGTGTAGCAACGTTTCCCGCAACTGCCAATGCCGCGTCACTCGCGAAACAGGCGGCAGGGCAAACACAACGGTCACTGGTGCATGGTCCGAAAGAGATGCAGTCCCTATATCTACATCAGTTGTGAGTGTTTGAAGTGAGGGGTAAGCAAGCAAGTAATCTAAGCATGCATACGTTTTGTGTGCATTCGAGTAGTAAGTGTACTCCCTGCTCCCGGGATGAGACCAACGCCACAAGTCCACCAAACCCACCTCTCGCAGACGGGCCAGCCCCTCTTTTGTAAGAGCGCCAGATTGGGAAGTACGCTGACACGACCTATCCAAATCATTGTCAAGGACTAATTTAAAGTCCCCCCTAATAAGACATGACGGTCCACTGTATTAGAAGCTTCAGTAAGTGCAAGCTGGAAGAATTTCTTCTGCCCCTTATTAGGAGCGTATACTGAGCTTATGGTAAACAGTGAAGTGCCCAAGGAAAACCTATACATTAACAGCCTACCCTTTATCTCTGCCCCCTTATGCAGAACCTTTCCCCGAAATTTCTGGGCCACCAAGATCGCAACCCCTGCGGTTTTTGTAGCGGCAGAGGAGAAAAACTGAAATGGGAAGCTACGGGATCTGAGACGGTGACAATCTTTCTACAGCAAATGTGTCTCCTGCAGGAGGCAGATATCCGCCTGAGAATGCTCCAGCAGGGAGAGGACTGCCTTGCGCTTTACCGGGTTGTTTAACCCCCTTACGTTCAACGTAAGAACTTTAAGGTTGGTATCTGGCATCGACATGTTAGGGGTCACAACATGCCTAATGGACAAACCTGTCCGCAGATGAGGCGTGCGAGGTAAACCAAGCTTCCCTAGGGCAGAAACATATGAAACTCCAGGCCTCCCCAACAGTGCTCCATGGACTTGGAACACCCAGACCCACCTCCCCCTAACCCCACCCCAATGAAATCCCCAAAACGAAACTGGAAACACATGTCCAAATTGTCCGCCATCCCCAGATGATCGTAAGAAAATTAAATCGGGGTAGTCCATTACACTTCCAACAGTCCCTCTCCCGCCGACGACCAAAGCAAGGAGAACAGCAGGCTAGCAGATCAGGCAAAGCCCCAACATCAGCCGGTCTGTGGAGGGATATTGTCCGAGGCAACCGCCTCCACCGCAGCTCGTTGGCCCTCTGCAATCATGGCCGCCGGTGGTTTCCTCACGCGCCGTCGCTGACCCTGCAGCCGCCACCAGGGCTTAGAATCATCCCCAGCCGCAACCTGACTCGCCATCTTGCATTCCTCAGTGGGCGGATCAATGCCCACCACCCGGCAAGCCTCTGAGACTCAGCGCAGCTGATACAGTTTGTTGCCCAGTTTAAAAACCAGACGGAAGGGATGGCCCCAACTGTAGGAAACGTTCTGTTGCTGTAAGTGAGTTGTGACTGGCTTAAAAAGTCTGCGCTTCTGCAGTGTGAGAGCTGAGAGATCCTGAAACAGGACCGGCGACTGACCCTGAGATTCTAATGGATTCATCTGTCGAGCTTTCTGTAGGATCTCCTCCTTCGTGCCAGAGTCCTGTACGTAAACCAGGATATCAGGGGGGTATGCCGAGGTGGCCCACAGGGGCCCAGCACGGTGTGCCCTATCCAGACGTATCTCCGACTCCAGCAGACGCCCCAGGATATGGTTGAAGAGTTCCGTCAAAAGGCGGAACAGGTCCTTCGTCTCATCAGTGAGGGTCACATTGCGAATCCTAACGTTATCCCTCTGAGAGCGATTCTCCAAATCTTCCAAATGAGTCTGTAGATCCACCTGCTGGTCATGGAGCCGCACAATTTCTTGCTGCAATGCTGCAAGTTCAGTGTCTTTATTATCACTCTTGGTCTCCAGCTCAGCGACCCTTTTCCCAAGTCCGTCCATATCCCTACAAACCTCTCTAATTTCATTTGTGAACTCCTTCTTCAGGGTATGGATATCTTCTCATAGGGACGTAAACAAAGACTCCAAAAAGCCATAGTGATGGGTTCTGAGCCGGCCTCGAGCTCCGTCGGTACCTTTTTCGACGCTGACGCCATGGCGTCCCGTTGCTGGCCCTCCTGGACTTTGGCAAAGAGATATTTCACTGTTTTGTCCCTGCGCCCCCTGGAAGTGGACATCGCCCACCCCCGGCGTCACAGTGTTCCCCCGGTCAACACCTTTCTCCAGCTGCACCAGTCCAACAGGCCCTCTGCTACTGTCCCCAGCAGAACCTCCAGGCCCCCGCTCTTCCCGAACTAGTCCGATACATACGCCCCAGACCGGGCTGTCTATCCCACTTCCTACTGCGACAAATGGCCAAGCTTGTTCTCCCAGTGGGCTCCCAGAGAAGTCAACAAAGCGGGCAGCCCCACCAAAGCTTCACGACTGACCACCGGGACTCCACGTCAGAGCTCCGACTTCGCAACTCCCAGGCACAGTGTTCTAGCCACGTCACGCCTTGCCGCCAGATGCAGTCCCACTCAACATCCAAGGGCCACTGTTGAGCTCCGCTGCATTCACGCTCTAGGCCCAAGACTCTGAACTGTCGTCGCCCACGTGCACTCTCCAGGGCCCACAACACACTCCTCCACTCAGCAGTCCCGCCGACTCAACCCCCAGGGGCCACACCATGCTACTTGGGGGGCGCTCTCTCCAAGGCTCCTGTGCCCACGCTTAGCTAGGGCACCCCCGGTAGGTTGCTGTCCTCTACTTCTCTCCCAGGGGGGCCCCGACCTCCAACAGCCGCTCTCACGCCACCGCTAAACAGCAGGTTCCCCCAGTCGATGCAATGTAGGGTGACCCCCCAGGTCCGTGCCTCCAGGTCCCGCTGCCCCCGCAAGCAGACTCTCCAAATGCAATATGTATGTGTGACCAGTCAGGGGGTCTCCTCCCAACCGCCGAACTTCAGGCCCCCAGCTACACGGGCTCCGTCAATGCCGCCCAGCGGGTCGCTCTTGGTGCCTGCTCCCGCTGGGGGGATAACCTGTCCCAAGCATGTCTCTGGTGCCATAGGCTGCCGATGGCTTCAAAATGGCGGCTCCGGTGCCTCCCCGTATCACAATTAGGTTCCCAGCGGCCGCGCTCAGCCCGCCGCAGTCCGCAGGCCGCCGCAGCCAGCGCCAAGCCACCGCCAAGCCCCGCTCCGTCTCCGGGCCAAATCACCTCCACCCCCTCTCGCCAGGGCCCTCCAACCAAGCGACGCAGCTGCACACCATTCCCGTGAGAAGGCCGCAAGCCGGGTATCCCCAGGTCCCGGGTGCCGGACAGGTCCTGACCCCTACCGCTGCTTCCTCCGGCGTCTCGGGTGACCCCCAGACTAACACAACACCACTGCTGCCGCCAATGTGTGCTGTAACGGCCCGAGGGCCGGTGCTGTAAGGGCCGTCGGCGGGAGCTCTGGAGTTTCCCGACCGCTCACGCCGCCATCTACACACAATGCTCCTGTTTTTGTTTTTCACTGCAGACTTATGTTTTAGTCAGGATTCAAAATGCAAGCCAGACCAACTGGCTTTGTCAATACTCATTGTTCTAGGTGTGTCTTTGTGTTGCACGTGTTTGTCTTTCTGAGGCCTGGGTGTCTACGCTCCAGCCTTTCTGCACTCCGGGGGTTTGTTTATGCTGCATGGATGTCAGTTAAGGGCAGCAAGGAGGGGCAGTGGCGTCTTCTACCACTCTAACAGTAGCCCAGTGAGTGCTACCCCTAAGCTCAGAGGCCATGAATGAAGCGACAAGAGCAGAAAGTAAATAAAGTTTTTATTGATTTTCAAATCGTATACATATCAACGATATTATTCAGAAAGTACATATACCAAACAAACAAACAGCATGTGGACGGCTAATCCCTCAACCTGTTGCCAAAGTAAGTAAAGTTGTAAAAACCTATTTACTACCAGCAAACAGGATGAAATTGAGTTACAACGGGGATGGTAAACGTTCACCCCTTTGATGTAATTAGGGCCCAAAAGTGTGTGTGTTTGTGTGTGTGTGCGTGTTTCACTTCACACACACACATCAACCCTGCATGGCATTTTGGTGAACCTTTGTTCATGGATGAGCTGCCTAGCTGCACTCTATTTGTTTTTTTGTATGAGCGCGGCACAGTGTTCATTAGCTGGTTGCAATTTACATGTGCAGCTGCCTGAGTTTGTTTAGTACCTTGATAATGTGTGGAGTGGCTTGTATATATTCGGGCTGATGTTCAGATATTCTGTGTGATGTGGCCTCACTTAGATCTTGGCAGACAGGATACTCCATCGTAAAACTCTCATTCTGTCTGTCTCAATTAGAGACAGGGCCGGTTCCAGGGCAGCGCGAATGGTACAGCCGCAACCTGGCGCCAACCTCAGTGGGTCCAGGGGAAGCAGGTGCGGTGTAAATGCACATACTGCAGAGTTCCTTGTGTGTCCAAAAGTTTTAAGGGAAAATAAAAATGTCAAGATAAATCTGGTGATTAATGGTCCTGATAGAGAGAAATCAGAGTTTTGCCTAGTGGCAGTTTCCACTCATGATAAATTAGCTTTTCTCACAGAAATCCTTTTGTACTTGCAGTTCATAAGTTGCAACCTTAATATGGCACAATGAGCTATGAAGTGTCATAAAAGAGCGGCATGCAAACTTCAAAGTAAAGGTTAGAACATTATGTTTTTTGTCCTAGTCTTCCAATATCCTAATCTTGCTAATGAAAGGTTAATTTGAGTAGAACTTCATTCTTGTTAGTAAAGCTAACCAATGTGGTATGTTTTAAACCCTGAGTTTGTTCGTCTCCAGACCAACCTTCTAAAAATGTACCGTCTGCATATTTGTGACATGTGACTCCTACACCTTGTAATTCTCTCTGTCTTATGTAACATTTCCTTTAGACTGATTTACACACATATTATTCATTGGCTCTGTATAATGTGAATGTGATGTAAAGTGGTCTGCCACCCTACACTGGTATGAGAAGCGCTACAAAACAAATATAATGCATTTGAGAAAGGGGCTATGGAGAAGTGAAAGGCACTGGTGGAGCGAGGTAGTCAGGGAATTTATGGAAAAGGAGTTTTCGGGGAAGGGGTGCCTATAAAGATTGTCGCACTAGGCACCCGAGCTGAAGCCGGCCCTGTTTAGAGATGAGTGGACCGTAAGATTTCCGTCAGCACAGTCCCGTGTTGGCTCTATCGATGGAATACTTCCTCCGAAGGCACGATGCAGTAGTGGCCAACGGAGAAAAGGCGTTACACTGCCTTCCCTATTTCGGGTAGAGGGTGTCATGTGATGTTTTATCTGCCCATCCCCACCAGAAAAAACCTGATGGTGAGGGATATAAATCTACAATAATCATTCTAGCCCTTAGGAGATTTTTTTTAAAAAATGTCTGGTGAATACAGCTGTCAAAACCAACGGTGACCATCTACCAAACTTTTTTTTACCTCGAAAGGAACCGCCATGATGGTGGTAACTGCAAGGTACAGGACTGTCCGATGGGAGGGCGATCATCTGTACATTTTACAGACAGTACTCTGCCAGTGTGGTGGAGGTAATGCCACCCTGACAGATGGAGTACCGCTTGTCTAACTCTAAACTATGCCCTGTGTGAGCTGTGCTGGTTGAATCCACACTCTGATCTTTAGATGAGGTGAGGGCTGCCCAGATGGTGCACTTGACATTTTATGTGTTGGTGGTTGTTTATATGTGCCAGCTGGTGTGTATATTGGCATATGGTTGTCCAATGTGTGTTCTCTCTGAATGTGCTGTTTGTTATATGGATGTGTAGTGTGCTACTTAGCTTGGATGGGCTCAGGTCAATATACATGACTGGGTGCTATGAATATGTGGTGGATATTGGGTAGACTCGCTCTGTATAATTATGCATTTGCTGGGTGCTGTCTAATATGCTGAGTCCTATGGGTATTTGTTTGATATTGTGCATATGTATTAGGTGCTGTATAAATAGATTGGCTGATGATGTATTGTGTGCACCAGTTGATGTACTGTGTGTGATACCTATATGCTCTTAGTCTTGAGTAGTTGTGCCTGTTGATGTGTAAAGGCACTGGGTGTTGTTGCTCTATGTTTTTGCACTGCTTGAGTTCTGTATTGTAGTATGCAGTGATGCAGCATTCACATTGGGGACCATTTCTCATAGTATTTGTTCATGAGATACCATTGAGTAAATCACATGCTATATCCCCATGCCTTTAGTAGACATGGAAAGGGGCACAAGAGCTGTGGACAGGGGCATAGCCTGAGCACACATATATTATGCACACATATGAAGACAGGACCATTGCTGGAATATAAAGGTTGCCGTAGCTTATTTTTTTTTTTATGTTTGAAAAGCTTAATTGAAGAAAGACACATTGATAAGCAAAAACATCAGCAGAAACAGTAAATATGCTTAAATTTAGCATGGCATATTAACAGTGCTAATATCGATAATTAGGAAGCAAAAGCATTTTATAGGGATTTCAAAGATACAGGGAAAGGGGGAGGAAGGGAGAGGGAAAGAAACAATCTATACTACTATTATAAAGGAAGAACTTTGAACCGTTGAGGCGGGTAAACTCAGGAACCACAGCGCCAATCCACACACCCTATACATCGTTGTAATCGTCAGGGTGTGCAGATGGACATAGGCTATATAAACGTAATAAATATACGTTATTTAAAAAATTTACCGAAAAAAAAGTAGTCGCTTGGAAGAAGCACCGGCCGCGACGTGCGTGCCCAACGTGAGGAGCACGGAGAGGAGGGGCGTCCAGGAGCGCGAGGAGGACCGGCGGACATGGCGCGGGGAGGAGCGGTGAGGAGCGGTGGACAGGCGGTGAGGAGCGGCGGACAGGCGGTGAGGAGTGGCAGACAGGCGGGGAGGAGCGGTGAGCGGCGGATGAGGTAGGTTATTTATTTATTTATTTAGGAGCGGTGAGAGGCTGAAAAATGAAGCAAAAATAAAAATCGTGAGCAAGAGGAAGCAAACAAAAGTGAGCCAAATGGTGCATTACAGGAGGAAAAAGTTAAGTGTGCAGGTTACAAAAGTGTACAAAGTAAACAGACAGTTATAATATTGCAATATACGGACAACGTCGGGGTGGGAGGGGGCCCTGAAGCCGAATTGCTCCCGGACAACGTCGGGACGGGCTGCTAGTAGTATTATAAAGTATTACTATGAGAGATAATTACAGCAGATAAACAAATGGTACACATTTTCAATATAAAATAAACAGTAAATAAAAAAGTGATATAATATATGAATCCTGCAAATGATAATGCACAAAAATGAGAGAGTAAAAGTTTTCAAGGAGGCTTAACATTTTCTGAGTTAACATGAGTAGATTTCTTTAGAGTCAATCGATCCAGGTATGTGGTCAGAGGTAACCAGTAAAGACCTGTGTTAAGTATTGGTTTGCAGGAAGAGGCAAAGGCGACATCAAGCCTGTGAAAATGACATAAAGTGCTCCACCAACCCTGTATAGAAACATTTGTAAGAGATTTCCAATTGGAAGAAATGTGTTGGAATGCGAGAGCAAGCATGAGATCAAAAAGACCACGTGAGTGCACAGGAAGATCTAAGAAGTCTGAAAGACTACCCAGAAAAAGAAGAGTGGGTGAGTATGGAACAGAAAGCATGAAAATGCGAGAAAGATAAGACCAAACTTTTCCCCAAAAAGCAGAAACAGCAGGACAGAAAAAGAATAGATGTAAAAGATCAACATTTATAGTACCACAAGTACAGCATTTAGAATCAGAAGAGGAAAGGAAACGGGACAAAGAGGGAGAAGAAAGATAAAGTCGATGATATAGTTAAAATAAAGATTGAGTAAGAGAAGCAGAACGGGAGACTTTTAAAGATCTGGACCAAAGTTTACCCCAAAGAGCAACAGAACAAGTACAATTCAAATCCGCTTCCCAAGGAAACTCCAATTTAGTTTTGGCACGATCTGGGTTAGGAGAAAAGAAAGATTTATAAATAAGAGATGCTTTAGGGAGGGTAGAGAGGATGGTAAGAAGAGGTGATTGAGGTGTAAGTGAAGTTGAAGAAGGAAGAGAATAATAACGATCGAGAAATATTGCCATAAGACTAGTAAATTTCTGTATAAAAGAACGTGGACAGTGGAACAGTGGAACAAAAGTTGAAATTGGGGAAAAGAGCAGGATAATAAACCATCAAAAAGATGGTTAACCCATATGACACCTTTTAAACTCCAAGATGACCAGCTGACCAGAAGATGGGTCTATTATTTAAAAGAATAAGTGAATTATACCAAATGGGGGTGTTTAAAAATGCTTCACGCGTGATGGTAGAATGTAAATGTAAAGGAATTTATATAGCGCAAATCACCGACCGGTTTCTAAGCGCTTGCTTAGGGAACCCGTCCTGGTATTCCCCTGTAAGATAACCCCAGCAGGGTATCCGCAAGGTGAAAGCCAGGCACCCCGCCGCGAGGGGCCGTTGTGGAGATTAAGAAAGCTATTTCCCAGAGTCGCAGAGTGTGAACCCGTGAATCGAGTAGGTACCGGAGCGAGAATTGTCAAGTCCATGGACATTTTAGGACTCAAACCCCGCCGAGCCGGGAATTGAACCCTGGTCCCGGGCTGACCTCTGCTTCCCGGTCTGCCTCATCTAACCAATGAGCCACACTTCTCCACCTAGAAGGGAGAACCAAGGGTTTTAAAAGGGAAGAAGTATATTTGAATAAAGAAAATGAAGTATAAATAGATTTGGTAGAGAAGCGTATTATTTCACCAAAAGAAAAGGGTAATAATAAAGATTGTTCAATAAGGAGCCAGAGAGGAGTAAGGGGGGAAGGCTCTGATAAAAGCCAACGTGATGCCTGGCGTAAGGAAAAGGATTTATGATAAAGATGGAAATCTGGAAAATTAACTCCTCCATTAGGTTTGGGTTTGCGGAGGGTTACAAGAGAGATTCTAGGTATTTTATTCTTCCAAAGAAATTTCGAGAGGGAGGAATCAATATGTTTGAAATAGAGGGCAGGAACATGAACAGGTAACATGGAGGAAATATAGATTAAAATAGGGGCAATCATAATTTTAATTGAGTCCAATTGACCCCACCAGGAAAGAAAAAGAGGGTTCCAGGAGGAGAACAATTGATTAATTCAGGACAAAACTGCGGACATATTTAATTTAATTGAAGAAGAAATGGAGCTGGTGAACCAAATGCCAAGATATTTAATCTTTGAGCTATCCGGGCGAAGCCAGTGGAGGAAAAAAGATGAGGGTTAAAGGAAGGATTTCAGTCTTGTCTGAGTTAATCTTATATCCTGAGACTTGAGAAAATGAATCAAATTTGGATAGTAAAGTGGAAACAGACACTTCTAGATTGGAGATAAACAAGAGAATATCATCTGCATATGCAGAAAGTTTCAATTGATTATTACCATAGGGAACACCAGAAATGGCGCCATTGTCACGGATGAAGGCCAGAAATGGTTCAAGAGATAGACCAAAAAGAAGAGGGCATAAGGGACAGCCCTGACGAACTCCCCGCCGAAGATAAAAAGAAGAGGAAACCTGACCGTTTTCGAGTACTGATGCTTTGGGCGCAGAATATAACAGAGATATGAGAGATATAAATTTGGGACCAAAGCCATGCCAACGTAATGAAGCAAACAAAAAAGACCAATTGACCCTATCAAAAGCTTTTTCCGCGTCAACAGAAATGGCGGCTAGAGGAATTGAAAGAGATGGGGCTTTATTCAAAATATTAAGAAAAAGACGGGAGTTATCAGATGTGAGTCTACCTTTAATAAATCCGCATTGCTCCTTACCAATGAGATGAGGCATAAAGGGATCTAAGCATGGGGCAATTAGTTTAGCAAATAATTTGTAGTCAACATTAACTAAAGAAATTGGACGATCATTTTTACAAAATTTGGGATCGCCATCATCTTTACGAATAAGACAAATGGTGGCATCTTGAAAAGTGCCATCTGCCTTACCGGATGAATAGAATGATTGAAAAAGCGTTAAAAGTTTGGGTAATAAAAGATAAGAGAAGGGTAAATAAAATTCAACAGGAAAACCATCAGGACCGGGTGTTTTACGTTTAGTAAGGGATGTTAGAGCCGCGGAAAGTTTGTGTAGTGAGAGGTCAAGTTCAAGATCTGGAAAATTGAGGTGAGAATTAGAAGGTTTTGGAAGTTTCTCCAAATAATTCTGAATAAGAGAAGGAGTAGGAGGAGATTCTGGAGTATAGAGATGTTGATAAAACAATTGAAATTGGTCAAGTATTTCTTTATCTGTATGTAGGAGAGTATTATCAGAAGAGTAAATAGATTCTATAAGAGTGCGTTCTTTACGAGATTTAAGATAATTAGCTAAAAGTTTTCCTGACTTGTTTCACTGTGGGAAAACTAGAACATAAAGGTGGCCTTAAGACTGAACTCTCTTCAACCAGTACCAAAACGTTTGCACAACCAATATATCAGGGAAAAAATGTTATATCCTTTTAGGATTCGTCAATTCCTGATTTTCTTGAATTTACATTGTTAATTATTATTATTATTCCGAAGATTAGTATTGTTTTTGACACAAAAATTGTTCAACCAAAAGAGATTTGGAGTAATTTTGCATAGGCAAAAGTAAATTAATTATTTTTTTAGAGCATGATGTAAGAAACGTTTTTGATGTAATGTAGGGTTTTTGCTGGATAGCAAGTATAATACCTTTTCATATGAATCTATTGGATATTATATAGAATGTGCATTTGTGGTTTTGAGTTATAAAATTATTTTTTTATGGACAGTATGAAAAATTCACCAGGAAGTCCATTCAGTTTAATGTGCTGATCCACAACTAAATTGTTACAAGCTGCAGATATGTTTGGCATTCAGGTGGTGTGCTACAGCAATCTTAGAGTAGAGGCGTTTTTGCCCATCTCAGAAAAACCTATCTGCACTCTGCAAATAACTGCTGTAGAGGAAAATGTTCGCCTGGAAGGGGAACATATTTTGGGCCAGATGTACGACCATGTCATTTTGCGAGTCACAAATTGCGCTCAAATGCGAGTCGCAATTTGCGACACACAAAATGACATGTGCAACAGTGTCAGAGACACTGTTTGTGATTCTCAATGGGGTTGCAAATTGCATGCCTCATCAATATTCATGAGGCAGTCGCAGTTTGCAAACCCATTGAGAATAGCTGGCCCTTCCAGGTATGGTGGCCTGCTGGGCTTAGCAGACCTCCATGTCTGGAACTGCTTTTAAATAAAGAAGTTTCTTTTAAATACCTTAAAGGAAAATGGGATGCAGTTAAAAAAAAGTAACAAAACATTTTCATTTCGTTTTCTTAGGGTGGGTAGTGGTCCCTGGGACCACGCCTGCCCCTAAAATATATTTTCCCCTGCATTTACAAAGGGGAAGGGTCCTTCCCTTTTGCGATTGCATTACCACCCTCTTGAAGAGGGCAGTAAATTGCCAGTGTTTTGCGACCTCAATTGCGGTCGCAAAACATTAGTACATGGCTTGTGGAGTTGCTACTTCCTAATAGTGAGTAGCTAAACACTTTTTTGCGAGTCACAATTTATTTGTGACCTGCAAAAAGCTGTTAGGACTTGGCCCATAGGATTTTTGCATGTGCAAATGGGTCGCAAACCCGTTTACGCATGCAAAATCATGTCGTACATCTGGCCTTTGTCTGAAGCATTTCACTGAGTAGAGCTAGCACAAAGTGTATTGTGTTGTATAGAAGAATTGCATAGCTGTAAATCCAAGTCAATGAAGTGCATTGCCAATGAGCAGCCGCTACTCCTTGGAGCCCAGAGTTAGTCTGTATTGTTAGTTGTAAATGTTTCTGTTAGTTTTATATTATGCAACATCATTATTATTATGCAACATTATGCAACATTATTAGAGTTGGTGTTGTGATTGTTTGCATATATTTTCTAGTCTAGAGGGAAGTTAGTTGTTCATTTTTTGTTATTCATGCAGGTGCCTCAGTTTTGTATCAATTTGCATTCCTAATTGTGTCACTGTGATTAAAGGGAATGGAGTGCATGCATTATAGACTGTGTATTGGGTCATGCTTTTACAGGCTGCGGGTAGTGAGGCTTGTGGAAAGAGCCCAATAGGACTTAGTTTAGAAGTTCAAGCAGTACAGGACAGAAAGAGCATTAGACTGACTGGGTTCAGTTAGTAATGGTAGAAAATGAGCCTGTAATGCAAAGTTGAGTATCTAGATGATAGCTCACATGCTGTGTTATCCCATGGAGTACTTCAGCTTATGTGAGTACTAAAAGTTGTCGGAATTTCATTTAATAAATGTGTGTGATAGAAGCAGGGGTGCATCCTTGTTTCCCTACATCTTTGTCAGAGATTTATTGTTCTGGTCATTCCATAATGTTTTGAATTATGACAAGGAATATGTGATCCTTCTAGTTGTTCAATGTTACAAGTCCCCACTTCCTTTTAAAAGTGATACACCTTATATTCTCTGGTACCTGCAAAATGCACATAAGAGATATTTTAAGTTTTAGATAACTCCTGGTCTCAGAATGGTTCTCAAGAATGCTTAACACATTTTCCATAGGTGTATCGGTGGTATTCTCAGGTGGCATTGAAAACAGCAATGCCATCAAGACCGGTGGAACTGATTGGTCTAGACTGGTCTGGGTTCAGTTCATGAACATCTTGAGCTCGTCAGGGATTGTTTATGGGTGGGCTTCTCCACCAAGAAAACTTTGAACACTTGCACTTTATGGTGGGAATTAAAACACAAAGTTTAAAGACAACTGATGAAGAGCCACATGTTTTACAGGCAGTTTGGAGCACTGCTGCACTATTCCTATAATGCAGGACCATACAGATTGTGCTCACAAATTTATAGCACTTTCTATCCCTGAGGAGGTATTGAAATTACATTGTTGCAAAACTGAATTTCTGTACTATTTCCCTTACAGTTGATAGAAACACACATATGAGACAGATAACTTTCATCTGTTAGCAGGACCTTCATATAATTGTTGCCATTCTCCCAAAACATAGGCAGATAATATTTGATAGTAGAAGTCAAATGTGTAATGTTTGGGACACACATAAAGTGGAATCCTATCTACACTTCACACTCTGCCTCCTGGATTTTCAGAATCACAATGTGGAGACTGTTTATTCCCATTTCTACTCTTGCTTTTGTTGGTCTTCTATTTGCTTACAATTACTGTCAAAAGAGATCATGTATGCATGTTTATGTATGTATGGTCCAGGTTTGCATCTAAGCAAAGCTTGATTGGACAGTCTAGGGATCTAAGGGTATGAAGCAAAGAGACCGTCCGGCTAAATAGTTGGAAAATGGGATTGTAAATGCCTGCTTTAACAGTACTATGTTGTTTAAAAGTTGTTTAGGTTTTTCCACCACAACAACTTACATCTTAAGCCCAGATCCCTTGAGAATAAGTCCTAGAGACTGCTCATCAGTTTCCCCATAACAAGCCAATCGAAATCACCTTGGGAGTGGAATTGGTTGTACAGAATGGGTGGAAGCTTGACATCTGATGGCAAGACTGTCATATTGGGAGGGAATGCCGGTATTCTTTATCTCATACTCATGCTAATTTCCCTTTATTCTATTCGAACATGTTTAAAAAAAATAAAACAGAAGGCATGACCTCTACCTTATTGAAGTATACAAAAATATATGGATGTAATGCTTGAATTTATCCCTGGGATTCACTCATTATTCATATACACACACCAGTCCATCTTTATTTTGAACACCATGTAAGATCAGTTTGGATCCAGGCATTTGCTTATCAGTCTTGTCCTTGCTCCAATAGCAACAGTTAAAAAAAACGGCTGCAGTAATAATATCTCCCTGTGAAGATACAACTGAATATATGTTTCTATGGAAATGATGAGAAGGTTTTTGAATACTATATAAGTCCTGAAGAAGGTGTTCAGAAAAAAAGATACACCGAAACGCGACAACATATTACTGGATTAATATTTTTGTTTATTGTGTATATTACGTAAATATGAATGGCTTTAACGAGTAAATAAGGTGATAAGAAATCCGATTATTATACCAACTGTTTCTTAGATAACAATTTGACTGTATAAATGTGTTTACTCTATATTTGTTATAGCTTCAGAAAAAATGTGATTATAAACATTGTCAATTATCACTAAGCTGATTTTTTTAACAATTTTGAATGTATTTTTAAAAATATTGCAATTCAAAGCAGGTCTTTTTTGCATTATGTAAAATAAAGTATACCTATTTGAATAGCCTTGTCATGAAACTTAATGGTTAAGTGCAGTTTTTCTGGTTCAGTGTAAACTATTGAAAGACAAGTAATTTGACACAAAATGGAAATATGCTATTGTCATTTTTTAAGTGTTAACTACCCGGTCCTTTTTGGTTTAACTCAGGTAAACTCTCACATTTTTTGGGATCCAATAGGAACAGTGCAGCCCAAATTGCAAGGCCAGGTCCTCTCTGAACCGAAACACAAGCACCTAGGACCTGTTTTGCCCAAGATAAGGCTTATCATTCAGGTATAGCTTAGTTCTAGTGACACAGTGTGAACAGGACCCATTTCTGGGCATACCTGTCCCATTAGGGCGAGACACCGAAGTATACAAAAAGTAATGGATGGGGTTCTTGAAGTAACCTCTGCCACTGTTCTTTATTGATACAACTAATGTGTAGCAACCACCAAGTGATGCAAAATACTGTGTTTTCTCTTTCACCAGAATTCAGGCGCTTCTTAATTTAGAAACTTTTCTTCGGTGAGAAACCAAAGAGAGTGTCAGGGAAAGGTTAGTCTTCTACCTGACAAAAAATTCTGACATGCCTGTCTGCTAAATAAGGGCCTCATTTGGATTGCGGTTTTTCCCCCGGCCCGGAGGATGCGGAAAAACCGCCGTGGAGCCAACAAAGACCTCCATGCCAGATTAGGATGGCTGGGGGGTCAGGAAGACCGTCTGCTGCTTTTCCGGGATGGGGGTAAACATATGCCTTTCCGCGGCGGCTTCTCCCCCGTGAAAAGGCATACCGTGATTTCTTTGGGGGCCCGTTGCGGGCCCCCAGGGGGACGGGGGAGGTGGGGGTGCACATGGGGGGTACCTATGGTACCCCCTGCATTTGCATGCACAAAGCGGCAGGCACCGCGCGGTGCCTGCCGCTTTGTGCATGCAAATGCGAAGCGTGCATTTTTAATATTGCGGCGGGTGCTGCTTCAAGCATGTTAAACATACAGGATGTGACCGCCAGGGTGGCGGTCACATCCTAATTTACACGGAGGAACCGCCACTGCCCCTGCGGACGGTCCCTCCTCCTCTGGGGTGGCGGACGGACGCAGGTCCGTCCGCCATCCTAATAGGGCCCTAAGTAAGGGAATTTTAAAAGGTTAGCTTTTTAGAGAATTTGTGAATAATTTAGATAACTGTTATTAATTGGTGGATTACAGACCAAAAAGCACTGTAGTAAGATTATTGAGTTCTGATTGTTCTTTTGATATTGTAGAATTAATTATTAGTTAATGAAGAGATGCAGGGCATTTAACCTGAAATTGAAATTCAGGATCACAAATTTTAGATTTTTAAGCTAATTGATGAATAAAGCTTTGAAAAGCATTGGATTCTCTTATAAGTGTGTGCCATCCCTTTATTCTATAGGGGTGAAATTTATAAGTAATGGCTCTTTTTGTTTCTTATTTTCTCTTTTATTTTGGAAGTATATAGAGTCCTTTTATAATCACCTCGTTTTGGAAGAATTAATGTGATGGTGTAACTAAAAGAGAACATTTGCAGTGTTTTTAAGGTTATTCCTGTGGTATTAGCTCATTAGAAGGTGTGCTTAAAGTAAGCAGATACACTGGGAGAGGTCAGAAAATATGTCAGCATCTCAAACACAAAGGGGCACATTACCAAGGGGGGCGATAGGCAATTATTGCCGGTTTCGTCCACTAAGCAGCGATAATTCTATCGCTATATTAGCAAGCTGTCGCTAACTGATGTTAGAGACAGCTTTTTAGGCGATAGCGAGCGGTTTGGGGCCCGCTTTGCATGTCAGCGATATTTATAGCTAATTACATGCAAAGTGAGCGTACCCAACCTGTTAGCGACTGAAAGCAGTCGCTAACGTTGCTATCGACTATTAGCAAGGCGGGCGTAGCGATGGAAATATTCCCGCTATCGCCAAAAACTAACGCCTGCTCAGACCAGTTCTTAGCCATATTATCCAATGGGAGGTGGATAACATGGCTAAGAGCATTTCATCACTAATGCGTGAATATCGCTGTATTCTCAGCGATATTCACGCTATCGCCGGAAAAATGATCGATTTGGAGATAAACTTTGCTAATAGCACGATATCTCAGCGATAATTTCCGGCGATGCTTAGCGATAAAAAAATCGTTGCTAAGCCTAGTTAGCGATAAATATCGCTACTCGTTGGTAATATGCCCCAAAGTTTGGTGACTTACATACAGTCTTTTTGTGTTGGCAGAAATGCATTTGAGCAAATAGAGAAAAGGTAAAACACAAGAAAACGCTCTGGATTTAATGAATAGGGGTTTGATTCCTTATTAATCCAGGTAACCTATTTGCGGAGATTTGATTATGGCAACATGTAAGCACTCTTAACCCAGAATTTAGTAAAAAAAAAAAAGCCTGTCAAAATGGCGATTCCTTCAGCTCAGTGACAATTTTGTGAATGTTTATTTGTAATGACACCTTTGCTGTTAGATCTCTTTTGCTTTTCTGATCTCCATTTCATTTTTAAACCTTTAGTAAATAACGGTACATGAATTTTAGAACATTACTGTCTATTTTTAAGATTGTGCCTTTTTTGATTTTATCAATGAATGCAAGTTTTAAATTATTTTGCATATATTAATCCTTAACAGTACTGAAGAAGGCGCAATGCAATTCGAGCCACAAAACACGCGTTAGCTGTACAACATCAAAGAAACCAATTACTGCTCTAGGTATGAATGGAAAGTGACTATTGAAATATGAAACTGTTTGACTGTACTACATCGATAACATTTAAACTAGCAACACAACATTTTGGAAGGAATTTTAGGTACTACATAAAGATGCAAACTTGCAAAATGAAAATGAAGAACTGATGTATTAATATTTTATTGAGATGTTCACCAAATGAATATCATTTTTTCTTTTATTCAGTCAGTGTTATTATGTTTTCCTCTTTTGGACTACCCACCAATTTGTCACAGTGGTTCATGAAATGCCTTTCTGATGACCATTCTGAAGAGTTGGCCAGTGTCAAATGGAGTACGAAATGGAAAAGATAGGCCATGCTTAGCCACCCATTCATCCTTCTTTGGCCCTCTTATCATGATCCACTTTTTTATCCTGTCTGTGCATTGGAGCAATGCTATCTCATATGGAAGCTTTGATATTATTTTCTGCAGTCAATATACACAGTAATTACTGTGTTTTTCAAAATCTCTATGTTGCTGTATTCCTTCCAATTTCTCTGTGAATTGAGTCACCGAACATGTCAGAAATCCACCAACATATGTCAACAGCAGCTCAAAGCCACTGTTCTTTGCCTAAACTATCCAGCCACAACAATGGTGGCACTTACCAATCTGGACTGCATGGAATTCAGAATCAGTTTTAAAAAAAGAGCAAAAACGAATTGTCTGTACTCTCCTGGTATTATTTCTTACAGATTTACAGAAATATCTTACTAGTGACTGTAGTTTAACATACGTTGGTTGTTGTGACTTTGCTTTGACTTAGATTTCACTTAACTTCTTTTTTGACAGCCTCTCAATTCACCATATGTTGCTGTGGTTTGCTTTTAACTAGGAGTGATCTTTCTTTTGTCTTTATTCACCTTTATTTGTCACCACCCTTTATGCTGGTCTGCCCTGGGTGTGACTCTATATTCCCTTTTGTTTTGACTCCTACATTCAGTTGTATTAAATATTCATGTTTTGACAAGGTTTCTTTTGCAAAGCACTCTAGCACCCTTGGACCAAGTTTGCGCTATTAAAAACCAAATACATGAAGAAAGAAAGAAAGAAAGAAAGAAAGAAAGAAAGAAAGAAAGAAAGAAAGAAAGAAAGAAAGAAAGAAAGAAAGAAAGAAAAAAATGAATGAATGGAGAGCACACAGAGATGAACATTCTGTATGAAAAGTAATTGAAATAAGCCAAGAGCATAATGAGATGAAAACAACATTGTCGAATGAACTGTACTGGAGAGTACGATGAGGTAAATAATGTCACCTACTACTTCGTTTACAGTTTGAACCAAAGTGTAAGTGTTTGAAGTAATACCAGATGGACTACTGCTCGAATTTTCTGCCTTTGTTTGTCATGTTTATATCGATTCAGGTGAACTTGAAATTCACACACTTGCAGCACACCTCTGGTTACCAATTAGTTTAGTACTGTGCAGTAGACATCCTAAATCCCTAGAAAACACACTCACATCACCACAAGAACATGTGACGCCTCATGTGCATACACTCACACACCCTCATGGTCACACTCCTAGGTAAATACACATAGTAACACACACACACACACACACACACACACACACACACACACAAAAATACCTCAAGCATACCCATCATGCACACATATACACTTAAAGACATACACAAAGATACACATACCGAGACATAAACACACTCTAATAAAAGTATCTTGCCAATGTTGTTGTGGAATGTAAATAGGCAACAGAGTTCCAATGTGGATTGTGTTTGTTGGAACGCAACAGCATTCAATCTGTAGTGCCTGGACTGATTTTTTTGCCTGGGTGCCTTGTTAATGAATTAAGACTTTAAAAGAGATTGTCTCCAGCGAATTTTCTCCAACAACATTGGCCAGCACTATAACAAGGATTCACTCATTGATAACATGATAATATTTTATCACCTTAATTCCTCCAGTGTCTAAAGTAACTGGCACCCATCACAGAAATCAAGGTCCATATTTGCAGCCGGTCAGATAACAACATTAGTTCACAAATTTGCCTCAATTTCTACCTGCTCCTCACAAGTCGTGCCCACCGCTCAGCCGATCAACCATGCAAATGCACCAGTCTGTCAGCTTCAATCAATCAATCATGACATTTGTATAGTGCGCTACTCACCCGGAAGGGTCTCAAGGCGCTGGGGGGATGGTCCATTTATTGCTCGAAAAGCCAGGTCTTGAGTTGCTTTCTGAAGGAGAGGTGGTCATGGGTTCGCCGGAGGTGGATGGGGAGGGAGTTCCATTTCTTGGCTGCCAGGTAGGAGAAGGATCTTCCTTCGGCGGTGGCTCTGCGGATGCGTGGAACGGCGGCGAGGGCGAGGCTGGTCGACCGTAGCTGGCGGGTGGGCTTGTAGAAAGTTAGGCGGTTGTTGAGGTACTTGGGGCCCAGGTCGTGGAGAGCCTTGTGTGCGTGGGTGAGGAGTCTGAACGTGATCCTCTTGCTGACGGGGAGCCAGTGCAAGTCTCTCAGGTGGCCGGAGATGTGGCTGTGTCGGGGGATGTCCAGGACGAGTCGTGCAGAGGCGTTCTGGATGCGTTAGAGTCTTTTCTGAAGTTTGGCTGTGGTTCCGGCATAGAGGGTGTTTCCATAGTCCAGTCGGCTGGTGATGAGTGCCTGAGTGACCGTCTTCCTGGTTTCAGTGGGGATCCATCTGAAGATCTTTCGGAGCATGCGCAGGGTGTTGAAGCACGATGATGATACGGCGTTGACTTGTCTGGTCATCAAGAGGGAGGAGTCCAGGATGAAGCCCAGGTTGCGTGCGTGGTCCGTTGGCTTGGGAGTGGTGCCCTGGGCAGGGGGCCACCAGGAGTCGTCCCAGGCGGAGGGCGATGACCCCAGGATGAGGACTTCCGTCTTGTCTGAGTTCAGTTTCAGGCGGCTGTTCTTCAGGCACTCGGCGACGTCTTTCATTCCTTCGTGTAGGCTGGTTCTGGCGGTGGCTGGGTCGTTGGTGAGCTTGTAGCTTCCTCTTGAATTGAACTTCCTATTTGCGCATAATTTCCCTTGCATGACTAAAGTTCCTAGATATCCTCATTCTCAGGTCACTTTGAAAAAGAAACTTCAGTCCCCCAGATGAAGTTAGAGTAGGATAAAGCTTCAGTTCAAAGACAGGTTTGCAAATATTATTATAAGAATGAAGCCTGTCTTGCTTCTCCCGAAGAAATCGCTGATATATGGTTATTAGATTGTCCGACCAATAAAGTTGTTTACACTTTATTCTCCTTTTTTAATATTTGCTGTTTCAGAAATAATCCTATGAACTGAACCAGGATTTCCCAGCGCAAGCATTTGCTAACTCCAAAGGCACCTTCAATATCTGTATCATAGATACGGCTGGCAATTATATTATTTAGACTTTATTGAGTTATTAATGTCACTTTTATGCTTTTTCATCTCCCTCAGTGTCTGCATGTGCATAGCTCTTGTCTCAATTAAAGATGATTTGCTTTATTTTTTATATCTCTATGGGCATTGTAGCTGTCTTTAATGCTGCTCTCAAAACCTTCCGTTCAGAGCTAAAGTTTTCCCACTACGGATGTAACTGAATCAACATCTTATTTCAGTATTTGTAAGGAATGTCTTCACTCTGCAAGTGTCCCCTCCTTACCTCCAGCTTCTGCCTAAACAAGCATTGGCAAAGCCAAGAAGCAATGATTTGTATCCAGGTTCTGCAGCACCACAGCTACTATGCAGCATGAGAATTATTATTATTATTTTAAAGCGCTATGACATTGCCAGTGCTAACGTGCTTTAAAAAAAATGCATTAACGCTGGCTCGTGATGGAGTTTAAAAAATTATCTTCAGCTGATTCCTTATCTCCTGTCCTTTCTCCCCACCCGTGTCCTTTTCTACCACTCTCCCTCCCTTTGTTGTACCTCATTTCCACAACCCACTGGTGGGTGGGAGGGGCTAGAGGAAGCACATAGCAAAGGGTGGACAAGGGAGGACGGTGCAAGCACACAGACAACTGAGGGTTGCGGGAGGGGCTGGGCAAGCACACGGACAATAAGGAGTAGGCGGAAGGGGCTGGAGCAAGTACATGGACGGACAGTACATGGACAGCAAAGGGTAGGCAGCAAGGACTGGGACAAGCACACGGACAGTGAAGGATGGGAGGGTGGGGCATGGGTTAGCACAAGGGCATGGAGTTATGTTATGTTATTTGACATTTGTAAAGCGCGCTGACACCATGGGTTTCCTGTCGCTAAGTGGAGTGTGGGAAGAAGAGTTTGGAGGAAGCACGTGAACATCAAAGGGTGGGCGGAAGGGGTAGGGGAATAACACAGACAACAGTAGGTGTGCTTGAGGGGCTGGGGAAAGTACACAGGCAATGAAGGGTTGGCGAGAAGAGTTGTGGATCAAATGGTGAAGGACACAGACAACAAAGGCTATGCAAAGAACATGAACAGAAGAATGTGGGAGGGAGGTTGGAAGGGGAGGAACACGGTGGTTGGGAGGTTGAATGGAGAGGAACACAGAGGGTGGAGAAGTACACAAGAGAGACTGCTGGAAAACACATGGAGAAGAGCACCTGAAAAGGCGAACAGTGGAAGAACACAGTAATGCGTCCACTTCCTATGGGAGGGATGAACACAAGAAGATGAAGAAAAGGCTACAGGTGCTGACGAATTAGAAGCAAGTAAATGAGAGTGACAATGAAGCCAAGCAATGGCTTATAATGATCGGACTGTAAGCCTACTATGAGGTAAAAAAAGTCTTGTTGCAGACAGCGCATGCAGGACTTAAAAAGATTTCCTTGGTCAATGAGATATCAAATTGAATTAGCTGTACTATTGAAGGCTTATGCATGTCCATGCCTCTGCTGGTATTGAAATTTGGCACTGTTGAGGTAAGTTTTTGTAGCAAGTAGATGGCATACCTACCTTTACTTTGGGGTGGATAGATAATGGTATTTAAACATGGTGTAACCTTTTTAACCTAAAATCAGCCTTTAGGTCTGATTGTGTAACCATTAAGGAAAGACCATCTATGCAGCTTCCATCAACAGACCTAGTTCCAGAATACCTAAAATGTATAGTATTTTTGCAATGGACACCGGTATAAGGGTTAGCAGTGATTAGTCCCTAATGTGACACACTTATGGAAATGGGGAAGATGTGTTTTGTTAATGAGCAGACTTAGCCATCTTTGTGTGACAGAGACTTTTACATGGGACATAAAACATCCCCTAAAGACGGGCCTCAGCTTGGATATGGCATTTCCTTACGGTCAACATTGCAGAGCAAACAGGCATTGATTCAGGGTTTTAGCATGTAGTGCCAGTCCGCCAAAGTGTGCAATAATGGAGGAGGTCTAGAGAGGAGGAAAGGGAGAGCAAAAGCTGATGGGAGGCTTACCAGTCGTGCGTAGCTTGGTTCCAGTGGCACAGTGAGCATGGAACCCATTTTTCAGACATACCCTTGAAGCTTAGGGTGATATAGTAATCCCACAAAAGGTGATGGGAGGAATGCTTGCAAATTGTCTAACCACTGGCAGTCGCTAGGATAGCACTCCAACCCATCGTTCTTTTGCCCACTATACCACCTCAGTTTGACCCAGGCATAGGTAAATCGGTCTTGAGCCTGCAGCTAAAGGAACAGTCCAGCCTGATCTGGCAGGCCATGTCCTCCTGAAACTGGAACACAAGCAACGCACAACCATTTTTTCCCTGATTGGAGCTCTTCAGTCGGGTGGAGCTTGGTTCCAGTTACACCCAACTGACTGAGACCAAACTGAAGTGGCATGGTGGGCAAAAGAATGACGAGTGCAAATGCTAATCTGAGCAATTGCCATTTGTAAGACAAATTGCAACCATTCCTCCCATCAACGTTTATGTGTTTGATGAACCACCCTATGTGCCAAGTGTACACCCTGACATGGGTCCCATGCACACTGTGACACTGAAACCAAGCTTCACCTGACTGACGAGTCCCATTCAGGGCAAAACCAATCTTGGGTTGCTTGTTTACCAGTTCAGGGAGGACATGGACAGGCAGATCGGGCTGGACTGTTCCTTTTGGAGCAGGGTCAGGACTGATTTGCATATGGTTCAGTCCAATCTAGATGGCAATGTGGAGAAAAGAATGATGGGTTGGAATGCTCCTCTAAGCAAATGTTAGTTGTGAGACAAATAGCAAGCATTCCTCCTAACATCTTTTGTGGGTTTCATGTGCGTGTATGTAAATATAAATATATATATATATATGCTTGTGCACTGACAACAAATAAAGCCGCTTTTAAGTCCCCCGGAGCATGGTCACACTTTTTTCCTGTTGGATGGAGAGAGACTGGTAGCTATGTTATGCCAGCTAGCAGGTGCTGGATATGTGACCACCCTCTCAGTCTGGTGCTACGCGACTTTCCTGCTAACCTTTTGGTATTTTGCTGGACACAGCATTCACGCCCCCCCCCTCCCCGGTGCTGGAACAGCGCATGGGGAGAGAGGAGGCAGTATGTGTCTGCCTGATAAGGGTGACTTAGGAGGACTTTGTTACCTGTTTTCCACACTGCAGCGACTGTGGAATGCCGACCAACCGGAGTTGGAAGCATCACTTGGTGTTCAGTGGGCCAGTGGGCCCCTTCACTACATGGGTCCATGCTGCGAACTACGATGACCGGCACGCAGTAGGGGAGCAGGCACAGCACAAGGAGCTTCACACCTGTGAGGCAGAGGAGAGGCATGATCATGTGACTGGGAATGGTCACAGCTGTTAAAACACCACAACAATGGACCCCTTACAAGGATACAACTGAAACGGCCACTGAGGAATCCATTTGAAGGAAGAAACGCGTCTGCTGAGCGTTTCAGAGACCCTTTTTTATATTTGTGCATTGACAACAAATAAAGCCACTTTTAAGTTCCCCTGGACAATGGTCACACTTTTTTGTTGTTGGATCGAGAGAGACTGGTAGCTATATATATATATATATATATATATATATATATATATATATATATATATATATATATATATATATATATATATATATATATATATATATATATATATATATATATATATATATATATATTGAATATATATTGAATATATATCATTCTTCACTCCTTAGATTCTGGAGAAAATTAGCCAATTCATGATGATGGAGCATGATGGTGCTCTTTTCTATTTGTAGGGGTGCATCATAATTAACCCTGGATGGAGCAGCACTACGCGGAGGTCCACGAAGTTGGGGACCAACTCCGCTCCGCCCCGCCGCCTGCCTCCACCCCCCCAGTAAGAATGAAATTAATATACATTAAAGGTAAAATAATAAACACTTACCTTGACTGCGGCGTCCCCTGGCTGCCGTCCTCCTCTTCCTCTGCATTTCCTCAGCATTTCACGGTGATCTGAGCATTCGTGGGAGCCGGCACATGCACGCTTCTCGCAATAATGTGCATCTATTTCATTCTTACTAGGGGGGTGGAGGCGTGAGCTGGTTAACTCTGCTCCGCTGCAGAGTGTGTGGAGATTTGCCTACTTAGCGTTCTCCACAGAACGCGGAGGAAGCAAATCTCTGCATACTCTGCAGGCAGAGCGGAGTTCTCTGCCCATGGTTACTCATAATCATGGATAGTGGCGGTGGCTCTTATACTTTCCCGCCTCGACTACTGTAATGGTCTTATGGCCGGAGTGAAAAAAATTACATTAAAAAAACTACAAAGTGTCCAACATGCAGCGGCCCGCTTGGTACTGAAACTCCCCAGGAAATCATCGGCCTCTGCAGCCCTTAGGAAACTACATTGGCTCCTCCTACACAAAAGGATTCTTTTTAAAATCTTGTTGACCTCCTTCAGAGCCTTAAATAACATTGGTCCCAAGTATCTTATAAAAAGATACTCCCACTACTGTCCCACTAGAGTTCTGAGATCAGCAGGCTATAATTTAGCCATTATCCCCGCCTTTCATCTTAAGACTAAAGGGGGAAAAACCCTCAGTGTCCTGGCTTCTAAGGCATGGAATAGGATGCCAAAGGAGCTAAGGCTACTTGACCGGGAAGCCTCTTTCCGTAACCAACTTAAAACTTGGCTTTTTAATTTGTCAGATGCTTATGTACGAGTGGCCATATAGATCTCACTTCTGTTGTCTCCCCCGTTCCTTCGCGCCAGAATGCTCCTTTCAGAGCAACAGTTTGCGCCCTATAAGTTTCAAGATAACATTAACATTAACATTAACATAGTCTGCGTCCACATATATTCTTGTGTCGGGATAACATTTGCTTGCTAGATCATGTTCAGTAATACCATGTGAAAGTGTAATGATAGAAAAGTATCATGCCATGCAAAGAAACAACATGGCATTTGTGTTTTAATATTGTAATCCGTAGTATTTGATTTTGTTTGTGTAATGAAGTTGCTCACATGTAATAATGCATTTGGTTTAAACGTGCACCATGTTAAAGTTGCACGTAGATGTGACTTATTTTGTTTAATTTGTAGGATTTCATAAGTTGCTTATAATTGAAATGCATTTGATGTGCTTTTTGTAATGCAATGATGTAGAAAGGCCTAAATTAAATATTCTCTTATGCGTGCACATGAAAGGCCTATGGGCTTTATTGTTATGTTGCCCGATTTCTGTAGGCCTGAAATGTATTTCCCCTGGAAGCTCTCAGTAGAGGATCATTAGTAAAATTCATGTGCATGTTAAAAATCTTCACGTTTCTTTTGCAGGTGGAGAAAGTCTTCTTTGTTAGTTAGAATAACGCATTTTCTTTTAGGAGTTAGGCTCGGAGAGGAAATGATACTATGTGAAGGAGCGCTGATAATTGGGAGATGGTGTTCTTTCCCACTGAGGGAGCCCTGGGACTCAAGGTCATCAAGCTAGGCGCTGGAGTTCGACACGCATGGAAAATCACCTATGAGAAGTGTCCAACGAGATGAGGTGGTCTGTGGGCATGTTCTATGTTTTTGTGTTTTGTGTTAGGGGTAGTGCCCCCAGGGTTAAGTCAGGAGAGGGGAATCAGGACAGAGGAGAACAGAAGGAGCATCTTAGTACGAGCTCTGTAGCTTTGGCTACTTGACCCATACAACGTGAGTGTACTTCTTAAGAAGTCTCCATGCATTGACACCTTTTCTGATCTTGCGTGGGGAATGCTACATAGGGATGCCACTGTAGTTGTAGTGTAGGGACAGACTAATGCTTTTTATTCATTCGCCACAGATGAAAACTGATCTTGATGTGGGGGCAGTCATTGCCTGCGTTCTTTATTGGAAATTGTTATTCCGTTTATGATTCATTGCATAAAATTAGCTCTTAGATTTGGATTTGTATTAGTTCCTATGTACTTCACCAACCTCGTCATGAGGTGCTTGTACATCTAGTTGTTTTTAGCCCTGTAATAAATTCACCCAACTTGGAATTCGGAGTCCATTATCCTTCAGAGCCATGGTTCTTGGAAACTGCCTTAACAAGTTATTTCTCCCCTCTACACTTCTCAGCAGGTACCAAAGGTCCATCGGCCAAGAATTCCACAGCAAAGTGGTAGGAAGGAACTCTGCCCTAACAGTAGCATATGGATCCCTTAATTTTGGCATGTGGAAAGACACCCGATATACTCTAACAATGAAAAAATCGTGGGTGCAAGTTAGTGTCAATTTTCTCCTTGAGAACTGTTGCTTTAATCAGTTCATCCAGGTAAATAACTAGTCTAACACTGTCCTCTGTTCCCTATGAAATTCCAATAAACTGCAAGTTGAGTCTCCTATAATGACTTATCAAATCTTAATTTTTGCAAATAGGCCTCTTCATTACCATCTCGGTTTCTTCATGTGTGGTTTTCAACTTCCTTCCAGCTGTTCCACTTTACTTTCTAGCACTTGCATGTGACTTAAAAAAGTTTTGGGTATACTTCATACAACTTGAGTGTAATGTTTGGTACCGCTTTAGCAGTTTAAACTGTTGGATGTCGCAATTGGTGCCAAAATATGGTTCTAGAAGAAATTGATTTCTCTCTGGTCTTTCTGGTGTTTGTTAATCCTTGATTACCTTCCTTCCACTTTTGATTCTAAAGTTGATGAAAGCAGAGACGATTAAGTAGATGACACTTTCATTTTGGCTTCGACTCCATATCCAGTTAATAGGTTAAGTCATTGGGAGACATATCTGCTTGATCTTTGAGTCTATCAAAGTATGGAGGAAACTGTGAAGGCTTCTCCAGCTGATTTACCCTTTGACCTACTTACCCCATTTCAATTCAACGAGTGACCCATTGGTGTGTCAGAAATAAAATTGATTGTTCAAGGCTATATCAGGCTATACTTGTCACTGATGTTAGCTGCTTGTGCTGGAGTAAAATGCATTTCTAGCTGTTTTAGCTCTTCCAGTTCAGGCAGTCAATATTCTGGATATGCACCATTTTAGATACATACTTCCAACTTTTCTCCTTAAGTAGTGGCGAGGAAGAAAGGCTCTGCCATTCTCTGAGCCTCTGATACTGAGAAGATCATCACCTCATCACTCTTAGTACCACATGTGGAGCTTGTAGTTTATTTTCTATGTTCTATCATTTCTGATTGGCTGACATTCTCTTTAGCTGCCTTGTTGCTATCTGTTAATCTTAGATCACTTCCATTGGTCGTATCTTCCATCTGTCTCTCAACAGAATTTCCAATTACCCCAGTATTGGATTCAATATAAACTTCACAATACTCTTTGAAAGAAAGGGTTGGGCATTATTTTTTTCTCCTGGTAGCCCTTTGTCAAAGTATGGCACTGAAACTAAAATTGATCGAGTGTCGCACCCTTTTCAAGCTTTTGAACCTTTTTGAGAAGCATGCTCAGAGTATCAAAAACATTGGCACGTCCTGCATTCCTATGGAGAACTGGGTAATCCTGTAGTATTGAAATAGTGCATCCTGTGATTTAATTTGAAATTCACTATTTTAATCATTGCTGAAAGAATACATGGTGTTGATATATGGGGAATATATTTAAGACACATAAATGCCAAAGACAGTCATTGCTCAAAAGATAAGAAGTTGTATGCAATGCATATGAAATCACATAAAGTACAATTGAATTGAACAATCCATTAAAATACATCAAAGGTGCTTATACTGGCTTGCTGATGGTGCGATGAAAAAGATGTGGGCATATTCACAACAGAATGGGAGCGTAGTGTTACACCACAATTGGTAACGCCGTGCTTAAATATTCAGAAATGCACAGGGATGCGCTGTATTTACAATAATACAGCACACTCCCGCGTTTTCCCTAGCGCTGGCGCTAAGTTTAGCTGTCTAGCTGCAACGCAGGCACCCTTGTACCATAGTGCAAGGGTGCTTGCATTGATGGGAATGATTGTTCATGTGCAGGAAGGTGTCCCTTCCTTCACATAACAATCACTACTGATGATTTGTAAATTCTATGTGTGCTACAGAATGCAGTACATATAGAAATTGCAACTCCCCATTATTTAATGATTGTTTATGTGCAGGAAGGGACATCTTACTGTACATGAACAAATACTAATGGCAATTTGCTCTTTCAATGTGTGCTGCAGAATGCAAATATGCATGCAGATAAACAGATGACAACATTGCTGTGACAGATAAGGGGCTGCCTTTCAACAGCCCCATGCTTGTCAAAGTGGTGCCGGGTGCTGCAGGAGGTGGTGAGCCGGCAGGGACCGTGGTGCCCTTGAGGCTTCCCCCATAGGTCACTGGGTACCCTATGGGAACCCAGAATAGAGAGGCTTGGCCCTAGGGAATGGCCTGGGGAGGAAGGTCACACAGACCCCTCCCCCATCTCTAAATGAATGGCCCTGGGGATGGGGTCCCCGCGGCTGAAAGAGGCCCGGGGAGGGACCAACGCACTCCCCCTCCCCTGCTAGTAATACAAATATTATAAACAAGTATTGGTAAATGCATTAGGTTTCGCCTATGAGATTAATAATAAGAGGCGTGGGAGCAGTGTATGAGTGCATGCAGAATGATGTGAGCACTCTCTGTGCAGGGTGATGGTTGATAAGTGTGTGAGTGCAGGGTGAAAGTGCCTATCGGAAATAAAACATAGGCAAGGCAAGATGCTTACTTAAACTGAAAACAAATAAGTTAGTGTCTGTGGATCGGGTTATCCAAGCATTCCAAGAGAAAGGGACATTTTGAAGATAAAGTTCAGAGAAAGCAGGCCTGGATGACACATTAAATAAAACAAGGCAAGTTTAACCTCTGCAATGGGGAATATATCACCAGCACTTCAGACAGACAGTCTCTTGAAAGGCAACCGGGTTGCAGAATAAAAAGAGTGTATGAAATCAGCAGTCTTACATCCGTCAACTACTGGGAGGATGAGTTATTCTAAAGGAATTAAACAAAATAAAATAGGGGCAGGATGTTTCTCTGTGTGACACTGGGTTAAGGATGGACTCTACAGTTTAAATAAAAGCATGCTGCAAGATTGTTGAGAGGTGTCAGGTTTACTGGTAAATATCTGTGACCATTAGACGATTAATGGATCAATTATTTGGTGTAGTTTAAATAGGAAATTGGATATATGAATATAATCCACTTGTCATTAGAAAGCACATCGTAGCTTGAAATGTGGATAGCAAGACCGAACATATTGTAAATAAAGTAACAGAACTCAAAGACGTAAGAAGGCTTGCTAATAAATTTCAGCATCCTTCCCAATTCCAAAATGGTCTGGTCCCAGGGATGGGGTCCCAGGGCAAAATCATCCCAAGGAAGGGGGGCCGCATATAAAACAAAATAATTGTTTTTTAAAATCTGACACAGCAAGTTGCAGAGGCCCGCCTCCTTTCTCCACCACTCTGCAAACACACCTCCTGGCACACTACTGGTTGGGGGGATGAAGTTCCATCGCTGCTGAGGATCCTCCGGGCCAACACGCCCTCCTGTTACCTCCAGTAAGTCCAAAACAGTAGGATTGCTGAGAGGTCTTCGGAGGCCTCGCCTCCTTTCTTCAACACTCTGCAAAACGTGCCTCCTGATGCACTACTGGTCCATGGCTGTAGTCCCCCTGGATGCTGAGGGCATTTGGGGACCAAGAATCTCTCCTGGTACGTCCAGTAAGTCCCACACAATGCGATTGCTGAGACCTACCCCCTTTTTCCACTACTCTGCAGATGCACCTCTTGGTGCAATACTAGTTGGGAGATGAAGTCCTCTTGGTTGCTGAGGATCCCTGGGGCAAAGAATCTCTCCTGTTACCTCCAGTAAGTCTGACACAGTGGGATGCCGGAAAGCTGATCAGAGTCCCTGCCCCCTTTCTCCACCACTCTGCAAAATCGACTACCATTTAAAAACCCATAGAAATTCACTTTAAAAAACAAAGGTTACAAGGACGTTATAGTTAGGAAATAGAATTAAAAAAACCTTAGAAATACTTAGGCTCAGATTTAATTCATACAAAACCATAGAAATTCAGCACTTATAGTTACCGGAGCTAACTATAACATACATCCCCACAATTCACTCCTGCAGGTCCGGCTTGTATACCCCTCTTTGGTAGGAAACACTCCGCTCCCCTACGCAGATACGGCTCATGCACCACTGACCGTCCCAGCTGGTATCAACTAATCAGATCGACATTGACTGCTTATGGTTTGGTATCCCCACCAGGGAATACACCACTCTGGACTCTGCTCCCAATATAACTTGCATCCATAATCCCCCGGACCTCAAGAGCGGTCTTCTGCTTGGCATGCGCTATTGTGCATGCCTCTTCAGCTCTCCAGTCCCTTGCAGGACTTAGTTCACTGTTGTGACGATCAACTGGCATTAGTCTTAGGCATATATTCTTATGTCCTGATGATGATCCCGGTACTGTGTGTCCAAGGGATCAAAACGTCATTGACTAAACACACATTGACACTGCCATATTAATTATCCAATGAATAAATAAAAAATAAAAAAATAGTAGTAAAAATAAATTGTGCTATGGTGTGAGATCGCATATTTGCTTGGCATACTGTTCACTCTTCTCCAAGCCCATAGAAATGCCTGAACTTTTCTTTCCTCTTTTTTTTTTTTATTGTTGTGGTGTATGTGATCACATTTGATTGTTTTTGTTTTTGTCTTAACATAAACACATTAAAGAATCTGTGTCCAGAAGGACAAACTCATAATAGATCTCTTTGTATTTCTATATTCATCCTGCTTCCAATTTTGTGTTCTGAGGGACAACTGTATAAAATACATGTACCCAAGGTCCCTGACCAATTCAAAATTGGGTTTCCTTGTCCACATATAAAACAAATTTCTAAAAGTGTCAGTTTCAGAATTATAATTTAAAATCTGACTTCATCACTAATTGGAATTTCTCAGTACAATTCTGGAAACAAAAAACATGAACTGAGTACCTGTTCCCATTTGGAAATTACACTTCTAAATTGAAATAACATAACTTCAATGTTATCCTATGGTAGAGGCAAGCTTTACAGTAGTAAAAAACAATGTTATGAGTTTTTTACTACCTGGGCTTGTAGAGCTCAAAAGGACATGTCCAATTTTAAATACACTGCACCCTGCCCTCTGGGTTGTCCAGGGCCTACCCGAGAGGTGAGTAAAAACGAAGCTTTGGCACAGCAGATGGGTTTTTTTGCTAGGTCAAATTGGCAGTTTAACACTGCACACAAACAGTCTGCAATATCAGACTTGAGGCATGTTTAAAGTGCTGCTTAAATTGTTTGCACAATCAGTTATGCAGGCCCAATTGAAGCATTTAATTTACAGAACAGGTAGTGCTTCTTTACAAGAACTTTCAAGTAAATTAAAAATGCCAATTGGGTTTAAGCCAATCTTGTCATGTTTTAGGGAGCGAGCACAAGCACTTTAGCACTGGTTACTAGTAGTAAAGTGAGCAGAGCCTTAAGGCCAGCAAAAATGAAGTCAGCAAAACAGGAGGTCTGATGGCAAAGCGTTAGGGTGAAACCACATCAAGGCTGGAGGGTCTAATAATTCCCGTTTTGTTAAGGAACATTTCCTTGCATGTCTCCTGGTAAAAATGTCAGTGTGTATTGTTTAGACATCTTTTGTTAGTTTTTCCTGCTGCACCTATGAAATCCACTGTCCATTTACCAACATGCTGTCTGTAACTGGATCCAATAGCAACCACTGTGACTGGTCAACTGGAATTTGGACTAGGTGTCCGACTTTACCAACATAGCTCCTCATTCAATGGCTTTGCAACTTCTTTAAAAATGAATGTGCTCTTAGATAGCTTTAGTAGAGTGGCTAAAAGCCAGTCTCAAAATAAATATGCAAATTAAACAAATAACAAGATCCTGAGTGAGTTTCAGGACTTCATGCCTTATTTATGAGGCCTTGCAACACTTTTGCACCGCCAGTGCATCACTTTTTGTGACGCACCAGTGGTGTGAAAAATGTGCCTGGTTGTGTCCTATTTATGAAGTGAAGCATCTAGGTAAATGCCTCACTTTGTAAACACCTGTGCCACGTTATACATGAACCAGGTATTATGAATGCAGGGTGGGTGGTCCCCCGTAAAAAGCCTCGTAGAAATGGTGCATTGAAATCTATAAGATTTCAGTGCGCCACTTCAAGGACGCCATTGTGCCAATATCTTCCACCAGGCCCTTTTACATGTGGCTTGGCTTGCCCTATGTGAAAGGACACATTGCTGGAGTTGCGTCTGTTTTCAGACACATCCCAGCAATGTACCACTTTTATGCCTACAGATACATTAGAAATACTGACGTATCTGTAGCTCCTTGCGACATGGAGCCCCGTACATTAAATATTGTGCTCCATCCTATTGCAAGGAGGGCGCAGTGACAAGTGTTGCATCGCTGTTTTCACGCAGTGATGTGACAATTTTCATAAATGAGGCCTTCATTATCAGTACACATTCATGCCAAATTATATTCTTTCCTATTAAAAAAAAGCATTTTCTTTCCTTCCACTCAGCATCATTGGGTGTTCTGTTTACACTAGCTTTTTCTGCTCCAGTGACCTTTCCTGCGGTCTGTGGTAAGAAATGAGTGCCCTCTTGCAGTTTTCTGTCGGCAATGGCAGAACTGATTTATTTTATAACAATGCACCATAGCTCTTTCCCTTGTTCACTCTTGGCCTGCAGGGAAACAAACTCGCTGTACAAGGGTTGTAGCAGAAAATAAAACTCAATATATAGGCTTGTTAACAGCTGGCCTTTGCCCAGCAGGCTCTACAATTCAACAATGCATCTTTTCCATTCAGGAAACACGCACCATTGCTCCGATGCATATTATCATAATGCAGTGTGCCTTGAATCAGTAAGGGACGTCAGTTCATCTATGCAAAAATGGTTTTGAACTTTGTATGATTATCCACAGGTGTAAAGCTCCTAGGGCCAGATGTACGACCATTGTAAATTGCGCCTTGCTATTTAGGAATTGTACATGGCCCGGTGACATTTTGCATGCATTTCAATCTTTATTTCGGCCGATTTGACCATCAAAGATATACAATAAGAACACATTTCAAACATTGTAAAACCATCGAGGATAAACAACAAATACATATTGTACAATGTAAAATCGTTCCACCCTAGGAAATAAGTACTACTAGAGTGAAAACAGATAAAAGACCATACATTTAAAATTGTTAAACTTAAAATTCGGTGGGAACCTGCGACTTTAGAATACCGGTGCGAGTATGCCAGACATTTGTGAGAAATGTAGCTAGTGCAAACACAGTTGGACCCGAAACATCAGTTTTGAAAATTCTATACATCGGGAGATACTCCCTGCAACCAAGGTTTCTAATGAGTGGTAGGAGCCAATATTTCCTGGCGGCCTTGTAAGTTGGACAAAACAAGACCACATGTAAATCGCTTTCCTCAGCACAAGTGCATGCCGGGCATTGCTTGGTAGAGGGCGGTGTTGACCAGGAGCTAGTATAGGATCGCAGAGGCTGTGTGCCATATCTCCATTGGAGAAATAGCTTCCTGGCCAGCACAGGGGACATAGCATCCAGGACCCTCTCCAGCCTGTATGAATCCTTACTTTGCGTAAATACAGATGTTAATGACCCCTCACCCTGGCAGTCCAAGGCCATAGCTAATTTCTGCTCATGGTAAGCATTGGCCAAAGCTCTTCGTGGGATCTTTAGTGAGGCATTAGCTGGATCGGACCACAGGTCGGGGAGCCCCAGTCTCACACAGGACTTTTGTATATATTTTATCCAGGGGATCTGTAAAGCTTTGGGGTGGGTTAGAAACTCCCTCAGTTCCGCCCTGTAAGTAGAAAGTTCTTCACTGCTCCATAGCCTTCGCCAGAAGACTATGGGTCTGAGACCTAATTCATCTGCTATTGGTCTCAGTCCCAGATCCATCCTCAAGGGGAGGAGTGGAGTGCTAGACGGGAGTGCAACTATCTGTCTAATAACTTTATTCTCGGTTATAGACAAACTGCGGGAAGATGTATGACCCCATTTTTCCCCCCATACATAATAGCACCCCTGGCCTGAGCCTTATAGATCTTAATGAGCGGCTTCAACGGACGATATGTGGAACTTTTCATCATCCGAGCAATGCCCCCAGTGGTCTGCACTAATTTAAGATTAGCCCTAGTCTGGTGTGCTCCCCAGGACATGGTTTCATTCAACGTTACACCAAGGTATTCAAAGGTGGAGACTCTCTCTAAACGTGATGATCCCAATAGGGGATTCGGGCATGATCTTTGGGTTGGGTTCAGGACCATAAACTTTGATTTCTAAGCCCCTATCTGTGCAGAAGGCCATAAAAGAATCAAGGATCCTCTGTATCCCCATCGAGGTTTTGGAAAGCAGCAGGGTATCGTCTGCAAACATGATTGCAGGCACCCTGCTGCCATTCAACCTTGGGGCGTCAGTGTATTCGGTGGCGTTGAGATGGGCGATTACCCCGTCGACAAAGAGGCAGAACAGGGTCGGTGCCAATACACAACCCTGTCTAACCCCCCTGTCAACGGGGAATCTGTCCGTCAGTTCCCCAAGTTTCCCGCACCTGACCCGGGCATAGTTGTTATGATGCAGTCTCTGTAAAATTATCAGGATATCCGGGGGGACCCCCATCTCGGCCAGAACACTCCAAAGTTTCCCTCTGGGCACCAGGTCGAAGGCGGCCCTCAGATCCACAAATATTGTGTATAAGCTGCCACCTTCGAATATCGCTGCCCTCCAGTAAATAATGTTCAGACAAAAAACCTGGTCCACTGTAGAGACTCCCTTCCTGAAGCCCGCCTGGTATGGACTAAGGGCGCCCGTCTCTTCTGCCCAGTCCTGAAGCCGGTTCAACAGTATCCTGCCAAACAGCTTCTGTGACACATCAATTAAACTGATTGGTCTGTAATTGGCTGGGAGCAGGGGCGAGCCCTTTTTAAATATAGGAACCACCTCTGCCCCCAGCCAAGTACTCGGGATTTCCATGCCGTGCAGGACTCCATTGAACACAACAGCAAGGTAGGGGGCCCAAACATCGGGCTCCTGCTTAAACAGGTCCCTGGGGAGGCCATCCAGTCCTGGCGCCTTTCCCGATGTCAGTCCTGCTATTGCTGCCTTAACCTCCCCCACTGTTATCAAATCCCCGTCATACTCAGCCAATCCGTTACCGATGTCATTCATGGTTTCTCCCAGCTCAGAACTATAGAGAGACTGGAAGTGTGCCTGCCACACCCCTGCTGCAATATTTGGCTCTATTGCCGAGTGGAGGCTCCCCAACCCCCCATTTACTACTCTCCAAAACATTTGGTGGTCTCTTGTTGAGAGGGAACTAGTGAGCTCCTCCCATTGGTTCTCCTCCCATTCAATTTTAGCATGGGCGACTAGTTTTTTGTATGCCCGTCTACTTTCTCGTAACTTCTCTCCACCTAGTCCCTCCTTGATACTTCTAAGAAGTTCTCCCTTTGCCTTCCTGCAGGCTGTATTGTACCATGAGGATTTGTGTTGCTGCCCCCTCCTCGAATTCTGTGCCTTACTAAAAAGCTCAGAGGCCGCTCCCTTTATGAGGTCCTCGTGAGCCTGGTATAGTTTATCATGGGAGTCTTTATTGGCCACGCCATTAGCTAGATCTCCCACTTTTTCCAAAATAGGAATTAGTCCTGCATAGAGCCTCTGGAGTTTCACTTGGCTCATGGCAAGTTTTTCCCACCTGATTCTTCTCCTGTTGTTACCCAGTAGAAGTTCAGGTTTGTTCTCCTCCTTAGTTGTTATAGAGGCTTGTAGACCGGGATGGATGAGATCAAGTTCAAGGGCGTTGTGATCACTATCTAGTCTCTCAGTGACCCTAAAGTCCAGGATAGATGAACAGTTCACTATCTGTACAAGGGAGTAGTCCAAGCGGGACTCTCTTCCCACTCTGTTATACGTGGTTTTGCTTGGTGCATCAGACTTGAAACGCCCATTGCAGGCTCTGATTCCATGCTTTAGGGTGAGGGCAGTGATCTGCAGTGCTACAGGTGTCCATGCCTTCGGGGGAGGTGCTACTACCGAAGGTACTGACCACCTGGACTCTTCTTCCATGGGGAATCCCTCTAAGAGACCAGCCAGCGGCTCAAAATGGGAATTTAGCTCCCCTCCCACTACATAGGGTATATCTCTTGGCATTTCAGATAAATAAACTGAAAGCTCATCTATGGTGGAAGATTCTCTAGAAACTCCCACTGGCCTGGAGTAGATGTTTATCAAGGCAAGTTTTGCTTGGTTCGGCCAGGCCAATAGAACCACTAGGATGTCATCTGATGGCACCGGTAAGCGTAAAGCCTGACAGCCTAGGTGGGATGCCACCCAGGTTGTGAGTCCACCTGAAGGGCGGCCCTTGCCCTCCCACCTAGCCGGGATGGAAAATGACAGGTAGCCCTGGTGCCTATGTTCTTCCCTTGCCCAAGTCTCCTGGAACATGCAAACATCCCCAGACTCAATATAAGTTACCCAGTCTTGAGTGTCCAGCTTATTAGCTAGGCCGGCCACATTCCACCAGATTAGTCTCAGCAGCAGCGGGGGGGATTGCAGAGGTAGAAATGAGGGGGGAGTCAGTGCCAGAAGCTACACCAATTACTACAACAGGACCATTGTCAACGGTAAGTCCAGTTGGGTCAGAAGGTTCACTGAGACCGTTATCCGAGGTCACAGGATTGAAGTCAGGGTTTGAGGACAGTCAATCAACCCCATCCAGTCCACTCAGACAATTAAAGCGATTGTAGTCCAAAAAGGGTGTCTCTGGGGGTAGGTAGACTGGACGTGCAGCATATCCCCTATATCTGGGTCTCCGTTCGACCCTTGTCCAGTTGCCTTGTGGCAGATCATGGTGCATGCGAATAGGGGGGAAGAAGAACGAGACTGGCAGAGTCTGTATGGTAGAATCCAGTGATCTATTTGACCCAGCGCAAATATGTAATACTGTCCCTGGGTCTCGGAAAGTCACCATGATGCAGTCCCCTATTATTGTTTTTCTCGTCTTCCCCAACCATGGTACCCTTCTCACCATAATGAGCTCGTTGTTGAGATGGGCTGGGAAAGGTCTGTTCCAATTCAGCCATTTGAAGATTTTCCTCTTGAGTGATTGGAAATCCTCACTTTCGCCCAATTCGAGAGGGGGAGCACCCGCCAAAACAACCATAAGGCTATTAGCTTCCGGTGGCAAGTCGGGTCTCCGTGGTCTGGGAGCGGGCTTGCCAGGGAGTAGGGGAGCAATACTAGCATTAGGTGGGACCCCAGGATTTGTGCCAGGAGCTGAACTGTGGGAAGGTGGGCCTACTATCTGTGGAGGTAAGGTGTTAGAATTATTAAATGGGATTGGAACTGGATTGGCCATGAGTGGCTGCAAAAGGGGGACGGCAACGGCACTCAAAGGGGGTCCCGCGTTGGTAGGAGGGTTTTGAATATTGGGGAAAGTTCCTATTGGTGGATTGGACTCGTGGTTCTACTCTGTTTACTGGCTGAGGTTTTCAGGCTGGTTAGGGTTGCCTCTAAAATGGTGAGCCTGATCTCTACTTTCTTCAAACTCTTGCTAATGGGCAGCAGGAGTGATCTAAGTAGGAATTCTATGTTCCCCAATGAAGTGACAGGGGGTACTATATTAAGTGGGTTGTCCCCTTGGTCGCTGGTGGAAGCAGCGGTAGTGGTATTAGTACCCTTAGGAGGAGTAGCATTGTGCACATTCACTATAGGCCTGTCTGACGTGGGTACAGACTTATGAATTTTTCCAAAATCGGAATGGGGGATCTTAGTCTTCCCCTGCCCACCCCTCAACTTCCTTCTGCGCTTGTTTGGTGGTGGGCCATGCACCTCTGCCACAACAATTTGCTTAGGCTTATTTTTCCTGGTTTTAACTACGGGGGGCGTTTGGGTGACTAAATCGACAGCCATACTGCTGGAAATTGGGAGTGGGATGACGTCCGTGGTCTGTCCAGGAAATGAGCCAGGATTGGGAATGCTATCCCGTAATAATAGGGGGACGCCTTTTCGGGATAATGGATCCTGGCTATCATTAAGGGGACCTTCCTCTTGGGAGATAGGATAGGGAATTATGTCACTAAGGGGCCTATTTTTCATATGTTCAATAGAGCGGCGACGCTCTGCCCTACGCTTCTCCAAAGAGCTTTCCTTTCCCCCGTCACCCTTTGCCGATTTGAAGTAATTGTCCAGAGTCCCGGTGTTACCTCCCCCCGCCTTCACTGGAGTTCCGCCTAGGGCTGGTGAGGGCATGTCCAGAACCTATATCGCAATCCAACTAGGATCAAGGAAGTGCAGGCGAAAGAGAGTGGGCCCAGCCCAGCCTCCTTAGGCCCCTGACGGCCACAGACGGTCCCGCCCTTGTCCCGGGCTTATCCCCGGGCGCTCCCGCGCGCTCCCGCGACACGGGGGTTGCTGTTTGAATTTATAGGAGGAGGGTTAAGCTTTAAGTGGGGCGGGGCTTGCAGGGAGAGCGGCCGCAGGTGTAACACGCAGGGACTCCTGGGCAATTGAGTCCCTGCTAGGCTGCTCGCAGCCCTGCCGGTATGGAGAGAGGTTTCAGGCAAGTTCAGCTCCCCTCCCGAAGCCCCACAGAGTCAGCAGGCGCAGCGGGACCCACGCAGCGGGTCCGGCAAGGCGTAGAGTTGTCCCTCGGTCCCAGGACGATCCAACGGCGGCAGGGAACAAAGATGAAGGAGCCTCCGCACAGTACTCCGCACTTCACAGGACGAGGTTTCCCGCTGGGTAGTAGAGGCGGTGCAGCTTTATCCGGCTCAGGGGGCGTGACCGGCAGGGAGAGCGGCCACAGGCGTAACACGCAGGGACTCCTGGGCAATTGAGTCCCTGCTAGGCTGCTCGCAGCCCTGCCGGTATGGAGAGAGGTTTCAGGCAAGTTCAGCTCCCCTCCCAAAGCCCCACAGAGTCAGCAGGCGCAGCGGGACCCACGCAGCGGGTCCGGCAAGGCGTAGAGTTGTCCCTCGGTCCCAGGACGATCCAACGGCGGCAGAGAACAAAGATGAAGGAGCCTCCGCACAGTACTCCGCACTTCACAGGACGAGGTTTCCCGCTGGGTAGTAGAGGCGGTGCAGCTTTATCCGGCTCAGGGGGCGTGACCGGCAGGGAGAGCGGCCACAGGTGTAACACGCAGGGACTCCTGGGCAATTGAGTCCCTGCTAGGCTGCTCGCAGCCCTGCCGGTATGGAGAGAGGTTTCAGGCAAGTTCAGCTCCCCTCCCAAAGCCCCACAGAGTCAGCAGGCGCAGCGGGACCCGCGCAGCGGGTCCGGCAAGGCGTAGAGTTGTCCCTCGGTCCCAGGACGATCCAACGGCGGCAGAGAACAAAGATGAAGGAGCCTCCGCACAGTACTCCGCACTTCACAGGACGAGGTTTCCCGCTGGGTAGTAGAGGCGGTGCAGCTTTATCCGGCTCAGGGGGCGTGACCGGCAGGGAGAGCGGCCGCAGGTGTAACACGCAGGGACTCCGGGGCAATTGAGTCCCTGCTAGGCTGCTCGCAGCCATGCCGGTATGGAGAGAGGTTTCAGGCAAGTTCAGCTCCCCTCCCGAAGCCCCACAGAGTCAGCAGGCACAGCGGGACCCGCGCAGCGGGTCCGGCAAGGCATAGAGTTGTCCCTCGGTCCCAGGACGATCCAACGGCGGCAGAGAACAAAGATGAAGGAGCCTCCGCACAGTACTCCGCACTTCACAGGACGAGGTTTCCCGCTGGGTAGTAGAGGCGGTGCAGCTTTATCCGGCTCAGGGGGCATGACCGGCAGGGAGAGCGGCCGCAGGTGTAACACGCAGGGACTCCTAGGCAATTGAGTCCCTGCTAGGCTGCTCGCAGCCCTGCCGGTATGTAGAGGTTTCAGGCAAGTTCAGCTCCCCTCCCGAAGCCCCACAGAGTCAGCAGGCGCAGCGGGACCCGCGCAGCGGGTCCGGGAAGGCGTAGAGTTGTCCCTCGGTCCCAGGACGATCCAACGGCGGCAGAGAACAAAGATGAAGGAGCCTCCGCACAGTACTCCGCACTTCACAGGACGAGGTGAAGTAAACCCTTTTGTGCATGCAAAATGGGGTCATACATCTGGCTCTTATTGCCTAATTTGTGGAAAAATAAGTGCCAGGCCCAAGATTTCTCAGGAGGACACTGCAGTTTTCACCACACTGACAGCTCTGACAAATGTCAGTACCAATGGACTGAATGATCAAGATTGACTGGTGAGGGACCTTAACACCGGAGCTTCTATGAATGGGTCAGGCCCTTTCAGGGTCCTTCGGGTCATGTCCTGGAATATAGCAGACTTACGGTAGAAATGTGATGAACCCAACTGGTCAAAGACCCCTTGGGGGGGAAACCATTTAGATGGTTCTGCATCTTTGGAAATGAATGCCTCATCCTCACCCAGTAGGAGAGCAAGTTAGGGGCTTGTGCTCTATGTCGAATTAGACCTGATGATTGCGGATATTTATCCCCATCTACTTGGAGTCCTCCTCATTTTTAAGAATAATATTGGGACCCTGTGTAATAATATTTACAATGTGATCCAAGGGAAGGAGTCTGAGGATGTGCTGATCTCACGTAGCACTTTCTTAAATTCCTTTTGTTCCACCCACTCTATTATTTGTACAGCTTTGTTGATCCTTTGTGACTTTAATCTTCACTCCTGTAAAGGCTGTTATCATTATGAGGGAGGCGGCCAGGAGGAGGGTGGTTTTGGGGATGAAGTCCACCTCAAGCACAACACAGGGTGATCTGAAGGAGTTATCTGTTGAATGTAACCTGGTTAATCTCGTGAGTGTGGAGAGTTTTCTTTTGCATGTTTATGCCTCTGCCTTTAAGGGTCTTGGATGTGAATCCTATATTGAATATATTTATGTCTCTGTTGGTCTATCCTCATCCCTTAATTCTTTTTCAGCGGATTGGAATCATTTCTAGCGAACATACCCCTCTTTTTCCTAGTTTCCATTGAGAAACGTAGTTGGCAGAATCTTTACATCACTTTAAAGCCCAAGTTAAAACAATTGACATAGGGCGTAGATTGAAGTGGGATAAAATTATTCCTCAGACTTTTCTTACTAAGCAAGTCACATCCTGATTTTAGGAGTTTCGGCGTCTGAACGCAGAGGACCCCATTACAGTATTTTATTGGTGTATGATAAGATTTTTACTTACATTAATACTCCCCTTCTCAGGCACGCGAGGACTTGCTCTTTTGTCTGGTGCTGGTGGTTCATTAATAACTGTACCAAGGCCCTTAAGGTACTTCTACCACCCTAAAAAAAAATATCGAGGTAGGGGGAGGTAAGAGAGTGTAGGGCTATTTATGAAGCTGCAGTAAAACATAGTAAACTGGAATTAAAGAAAGAGTTGTGGGAGGACCTTCTCTCTGCCAGCACTCATAAAGATACCACCTTGTTTTGGAAGGTGGTTAACCATCCATTCTTCAAGGAGGATTCAGTGGCGGACCAAGCTGTCTTAGTATCTGCTCAGGCTTGGGAGGATCATTCCTCAGCTTTATATCAGAGGGAAGACTCCGTTTCTCCATTTTCATCCCCGGTACGGAGTGCTAAACTGACCCTTCACTGGGAGAAGATTAGAGATGCTATTGTGTCCTTGCCAGTGGGAAATGGTCCCCGGGCAATTAGGATCCCCGGGGACCTGTTTAAATCCTTTGTGTATCTCTGAACCCCTCTTCTTGGTCTCCATATTGACACCACCATTAGTGCCTCCCTTTCTGAGGCATGCCGTCACTCTGTCATAGTACCCCTGTTCAAGAAGGGGAATAGGGATTGTTATAGGGTCATATTGAAAAGACTAACTAATTGGGAAAAGGAACACAACATATTTAATGACTTCCAGTATTTCGGTCAGGGAGGGGCACAGTCGAGCAGAATCTCAACCTCTATCTTGTAATCAGCAAATATATCAGGCAAATACATCAGGGCCCTTCATCTTGCCTTTATGGACCTCAGCTCTGGCTTTGATAAGGTTAACAAAGATAAACTCTGGTGGAACTGAGGTTCATGGGGGTGGAACTGTTGGGTTGATTTTCTCATGGACCTTCACTGTGGGTTGATGGCCTCAGTCAGATATGGCAGTAACGGAAATGCACGAAGCACTTTGCTCTCAGAAAGGGGGTCCGGTAGGGCTATATTTTTTTGGCCCCCTTTGTTTTTTTATTATGTATGCTAATCGCTAAGAGAGGGTGCTTTCTGAACAGGGTTTAGATGTCCCAAGATCCAGGGGAAGATTACTCCCGGCACTTTTATATACACCTATGCTGGTTTGTATGCCTATAGTGCCAGCAACCTGCAGCTTTTAGATTTTTTTGTTGATTTTATGGGCATCCTGAACCCACTCACAAATTTTAAAAAGTCACATGTGATGGTCCTGGGGCCGAAAAACATGAAAGAAGTGCCAATTTTTCTGTGCCGGGTCAGATTTTAAGCAAGGTTGACAATTTTACCTATTTAAGAATTTTAATAGACTCAGGACTTAGCTGGCAACCCTTAATAAAAAAGATTACTGGAAGCCTCAAGCGGGCGTGTACTGTAATAAATTATTTCTCTTCCTACTTGGGTCAGGAGCTATTGAAAACTATGTTGGAGATCTATAAAGCCAAGTGCATTCCAATTTTGGTTGTGAGATCTGCGGTTAAGCAAATCTAGGCTCGATTGTGGTGGAGGAGAAATATACTTTTAGGGGCCTGGTAGGGGTTGGGCAATGTGCCTCTACAGAGATTTTATACGATATGGTATGAGCTACATTTCTGACTCTATTGGTTGTGACAAATTTTGTTGCACTGTGCTGTCTGGTTAAAGGAAGAATGAAGTCTTAACAGGTTACTTATTGCGGATTGTATGAAGCTGGACAGCATGTAAAATATTTACCGGCTGGCTTCTATTAAGGAGAAATTCAAAGGGTATCATTAAACAAGACATTGTTTGGTTACAGCACACCTTTCATCTCAATGTGGCAGCCAAGAGAGAAGCATGAGCCTTGGCCAAACCATCATACCAGAAATTTGTCGTGGTGAAAACAGTGCACAGGATATAGCCATACCTCTTCCTTGATATGCCAAATCATCAGTGTCATTTATTGGCATATTTCAGGTTGGGTTTGTTATCCTGAGGAAATTTGGTACAAGTACTCTGAACTACCCACATGTTCTTGTGATCAGCTTTTAAAATGTGATACTCATTGCACTCATATGCCACTTATATAAATCTCTCTGACATACATTTTTAAAACCTCTTTTTAAACTATAGATTTTTATCTGGCTAGGCCTGCTCTTTTACTCTTGCAACTTTTAGCAACACATAACATTTGTTGTAATGTGTCAACGTTTCTTACGTGGTCTATAGTTCATGGCGCTAGAGGAGGTTATTAAGGTGTTGGTTCTTGATGTCATTTATTCCTGTCTGATTGTAATAACCTTTTAATAGAGTACATTTATACTTTTATGTCACATGTATAATGTCTATCATTGTACGACTGTGATGATGTATTTTTCTCTTTTATGTTCATTTATATATTTGATCCTTTAAAATACCAGTACCAATACTACCTACTTTTTGTCACTATCCGGCCTCTTGCCTATTAGCAGGTTCCTGATTCATAGACCTGCTGACGGCCTTCACAGGAGTATTCTCTGGCAGATGTATGGTAAGCACTGCACTAGCTCCTGGAGATTGTGAAGCAACAAGTAAGATTTAGATACTGACACATGAGATACAACTGTAGTACAGTCAAGATTTAGAGTTTCAGTGAGGGATGCTGCTGTGATAAACACGCTCCAAACTAGCACACAAGGGGCGATCCCTGGTGCCACTGAAAATCAAACTGGACAGGAGCCAAGGAAGTAAGTCAGAAAGAGGGAGAATGCCTAAGGGCACCATGAACACCATCCAATCGCAAGAGGAAGGTGGAAGCGGCACTAAAACACATAGGGACATGAACAAGAGCTAAATCAGAAAGGCGAAGGCGCGCCAAAGGTAAGCCCGTCTGCGCCTGTCCGCGCCTGGCCCGCGTCCAGCGCCAGACCCCCTGGCCCCCTCAAAATACACTCCACCCGCCTAACGTACGACGCCGCAACCCTCTCTGCACTCAACAGCGGCCGTCTCCCCGACTGCCACCAAGCCGCCCCAGGACGCGCCCATGGACCCTTCACCTGCCAATCCTGCAAGTTCTGCTGCATCAGGACCCACACTACATCCACAAACGCCAAACAGAGCTCCGACAATAACCACCTGAAGTGCATCCTGCTCAACACCCGCTCGGTCCACAGACACGCCATTGAACTTTGGAACCTACTAGACACCACAACGCCGGACGTCGCCTTTCTTACAGAAACCTGGATGAACGCCTCATCAGCGCCCGACATCGCCATAGCCATCCCGGACGGTTACAAGATCATCCGAAAGGACCGAATCAACCAAACAGGAGGAGGCATCGCCATCGTCCACAAGAACTCCATCCGCATCACGACCAGCTCCGACGACACCCTCACAGCCGCTGAACACCTTCACTTCCAGATACACACTGACCCCAAGATCACACTTAGAGGTACCCTCATCTACAGACCACCAGGACCCCGCACACAATTCAGCGAAGACATCACTGACTTTATCAGCCCACAAGCCCTCCCCTCCGAGGACTACATTCTCCTAGGGGACCCCAACTTCCACCTGGAAAAGAACAACGACAGCAACACCACCACCCTTCTGGACAACCTTGCCAATCTCGGACTCAAACAACTGGTAAACACCCCCACCCACTACGCCAGACACGCGCTCGACCCAATCTTCTCCTCCAGCAAACACGTCTCCTTCAATCACGCCACAGGACTCCACTGGATGGACCACAGCTGCGTCCATTTCAACTTCAGAAAGACCACGACCCACCACCACCCACAACAAGTCCCCAGCAGAAACTGGAACAAAATCACCACCGACCAGCTCATCACATCGCTAAACCAAAACCCTCCCGCCAAATCATCGGACCCAAATCAAGCAGCCATCAATCTCGCACAATGGATCACCCACTGCGCTGACGAATTAGCGCCCTTGAAAAACCATCACAACAAGCCAGTTAGCAAAAAAGCCTCCTGGTTCAATGACGACCTCAAGAACTCCAAAAAGAACTGCCGCACCCTCGAGAAAGCCTGGCAAAAAAACCCAACCACAGACAAGATGACCGCCCTCAAGGACGCCACCCGCAAACACCACTAGCTGATCCGATCCACCAAGAAATCAGCGTTCAAGGATCGACTCGACAACAACGCCCACAATAGCAAGGAACTCTTCAGCATCGTCAAAGAGCTTACAAATCCCAGCGCCGGCACCAATGACATCACTCCCTCTCAAGACCTCTGCGACTCTCTAGCCTCGTTCTTCCACAGCAAAATCGCTGACATACATAACAGCTTCGGTGACCAGTCCACCCCCCTTACCACTGAACTGAAGCCCCCCACCACCACCCTTTGCGCCTGGAACCCGATCAGCACCGAAGACACTATCCGCTTGATGAACTCTATTCACTCCGGATCACCAACTGACCCATGCCCCCACCACATTTATTTATTTATTTATTTAATTTGAAAGTTTTATAGAGCGCGAACAAGATCTTCGCAGATATCAGAGCGCTTCAACAAGGCCGACTCCATCGTCTCACCCCATCTCGGGATATCTTCAACTTCTCCCTCAACACCGCTACCTTCCCGGAAAGCTGGAAACATGCCGAACTCAGTGCCCTCCTGAAGAAACCTACAGCAGACCCCACTGAACTTAAGAACTACCGCCCCATCTCGCTCCTCCCTTTCCCCGCCAAAGTCATAGATAAGACCGTCAACAGTCAGCTTGCCGCCTTCCTCGAGTCTAACGGCTCCCTCGACCCCACACAGTCCGGCTTCCGAGCCAAACACAGCACCGAGACCGCCCTCATCGCAGCCACAGACGACATCCGAACACTACTCGACAACGGGGAAACAGCTGCCCTCATCCTCTTGGACCTCTCCGCAGCGTTTGACACGGTCTGCCACCGCACCCTTGTACAACGCCTCAGCAACGTTGGGATACAAGGAAAAGCACTGGATTGGATCATCTCGTTCCTCGCCGGAAGAACCCAGAGAGTCCACCTCCCCCTTTCAGATCAGAAGCCACCAAAGTCATCTGCAGCGTACCACAAGGATCATCGCTCAGCCCCACCCTCTTCAACGTCTACATGAGCCCCCTCGCATCCATCGCAAGCCAGCACAACCTCAACATCATCTCCTACGCTGACGACACACAGCTGATCCTCTCCCTCACCAAAGACCCAAACACCGCCCAAACCAACCTACACGAAGGGATGAAAGACGTAGCCGAGTGGATGAAGAACAGCCGCCTAAAACTGAATTCAGACAAGACGGAATTCCTCATCCTAGGATCATCCCCCTCTGCATGGGACGACTCAAGGTGGCCACCGGCCCTGGGCAGCGCACCCAAACCAACGGACCATGTCCGCAACCTGGGAGTCATTCTAGACTCCTCCCTCTCGATGACCAGACAAGTCAACGCCATCTCATCATCATGCTTTAACATCTTACGTATGCTCAGAAAGATCTTCCGATGGATCCCCACCGAAACAAGAAAGACGGTCACCCAAGCACTTGTCACAAGCCGAATAGACTACGGAAACACCCTCTACGCCGGAACCACAGCCAAATTACAGAAAAAACTCCAACGCATTCAGAACGCCTCCGCCCGACTCATCCTAGACATACCCCGCCACAATCACATATCCGGTCACCTGAGAGACCTTCACTGGCTCCCCGTCAACAAGAGAATAACGTTCCGTCACCTCACCCACGTACACAAAGCCCTCTACAACCTAGGACCCAAATACCTCAACACGTGCATGACCTTTTACACCCCCACCCGCCAACTACGATCGTGCAATCAAGCCCTCGCCGCAATTCCACACATCCGAAGAGCCACCATGGGAGGAAGATCATTCTCCTACTTAGCGGCCAAAACCTGGAATTCTCTCCCCACCGACCTCCGCCTCACACAGAACCACCTCTCCTTCAGAAAACAACTCAAAACCTGGCTTTTTGATAAGTAGCTAACCCCCCGCCCCCCCCCCCCCCCACAAGCGCCTTGAGACCCTCTGGGTGAGTAGTGCGCTATACAAATTTTATGACTTGACTTGACATGTAAAGAGAGCCACAAAACCTAATGACACTTTGCCAACCATCAGTCATATGTCAACTAGAGTCCTAAATATTGAGGGACTGATTTACAAGGCCCTTACGCCACTTTTGGGTCACTTTTACAATGTTAAAAATGACGCAAAAGTTGCGCAAGGGCCTTGTAAATCTGCCTCTGAGGGCCTTATATATGGGCTTTTGCCGTAGGGCAGCGTTGCAGGTCTCCCTGCAGCGCTGCCCTACGTCAAAAGGAAAGAGCACGAATGCGCTGCATCTATATGATACAGCTCATTCCTGTCCTTTTGCCCTGCGCCAGTGCAAAAAGGGCTGCCATGCGCCAACGCAGGCACCTTTGCACCGTGGTGCAAGGGTGCCTGCGTTGTGGGGATGATTGATTTCGTGCAAGAAGGGACCGTTCCTGCCCAAAAGCAATTCATTCAGGCGCATTCCTTTTTAGGTCGAGCTGGAGTAAGCATCCGTAGGATGCTCCAGTCCAGTTCGACAACTATAGTTATCAACTTCGGGGGGATTAGGGACAAGAGGGTGCCACGCGCTTTTCCTGTGGATATGACCTCGTGCACGCACACGTCGGCTCTGCCACATTCGCAGAAATTCCCGCGCCGTGCACATCCCCACACATACACACATGCGTGCGCATACACACTGACAGACACTCGCTCGCTCACACACACACTACCCCCCAGTCATCGGGCTCTTTTAAACACACACACGCATACACACAGACTCCAAGACACATACACACACGCACGCTCACACACATACAGAGCCCCCCGCCGCCCCACGCACACACACATGCCCCCCGCCCTCCCAGCTCAGCAAAAGCCCCCACTCACCGGTACTCGTCCCCAGGCAAGGGCTCATTGCAGGCGGCGGCGGTCTCTTCCTTCTGTGCGTGCGAGGCTCTCGCACCTCACGGGAGCCCACCCAGGCTTCCGGTGTGTCTTGACGTCCCGCCTCCGGCCTGCCTGACTTCCGCCCGGGATTGTAAACCTTGTTTTTCTCGCCGTCTGTCTCGCTGTGTCAGTCTCTCGGTCTCCGTGTCCGGATGCCTCGTATGTCTCTTTCTCTTTCTGCCTCTCTGCTTGTTTATTTAATTATGTAGCTGCGCGATATTCTCACTGGGTACCGGATTTTTTATTTAATTATTTTGCTGCGCAATATTTTTTCACTGCGCATCTTTATAACCATCGTGTGCCCCTCTCCTGCACGATACTCCCCCAAAGGATCTCTCCCCCATCCAACCCACCCCAAAGAGTCCCTCTTTGATGAGAATCCCACAGGAAGGGCCTGTCTGTCTCGGGCATTCCAACCCTTTTGAGAGCAGCCTGTCTCCACTGACTGCAGTCTGTCAGAAACACTCCAAGTGAAGCTGTGCAGCCTTCCGAGAGCAGTCTGCCTTCCATGACGTAAGACTGCACGAAGACACTCTCAGTGAAAATGCTCACACTTCTTAATTCCGCTTGTCTCAATGACTTCGGTCTGCTCACATAGACAATGAATAAGGCTGCCCACCCTTCTGAGAGCAGCCTGTCTCCAGTGAGTTCAGTGTGCTTAGAGACACTCCTGGTAAAGTTGCCCATCCTGCCGTGTACAGGCTCCACCATGCCTTCAGCCTGCTCACATATATACTATGGCTAAGCATGCCTACTCTCTTTAGAGCAGTCTGTCCCAGTTGGCTTCAATGGGCATGTCCACACACTCTAAATGGAGTGAAAGGCTGCCCTGAGGACTGGGGAAGAGATGAGATCCAACTGGATGATCTGTGCTACAGGCAGGGCTTACTTTGACACGGAGGTTGCAGGTGGTGCCCACCTACACTCATTTATGTGAACCAGCACTTATTTTTCTCATCCAACTTTAACAGGGCTCAAAGGGGTGGGGCAGCCCCTCTCTGTTTAAAAACCACTGCAGCTATAGTTCATTCGACACCACCACTGGCATGCACACACTGACACCACTACTGCCATGCACACACGGACACCACCACTGCCATGCACACATGTACTTATATAGCGCGACCTGTCACCCAAAGGGCATCCTGGCGCTTGCTTAGGGAACCCGTCCTGGTATTCCCCTGTGAGAGGCCCCGGCAGGGTATCCACAAGGTGAAAGCCAGGCATCCCGCCGCGAGGGGCCGTTGTGGAGATTAAGCAAGCTATTGCCCAGAGTCGCAGAGCGTGAACCCGTGAGTCGAGAAGGCACCGGAGCGAGAATTATCGAGACCGTGGAATTTTTAGCCCAAGACCCGCCGAGGCGGGGAATTGAACCCCGGTCCAGGGCCGATCTCAGCTTCCGGGTCTGCCGCCTCTAACCCCTGAGCCACACTTCTCCACAAGAGACCACCAGTGGCATGCACACATAGACACCACCACTGCCATGCACACACGGACACCCCAAAAAAATTTATGCAAAGCATTGTCATTTACAATGCCAGTAACTCAAACTTTAATGCTGCGAGACCTATTGCATTGCAAATGCTTGTTCTATGTGTGCTGCAGAATGCAGCACACATAGAAAAATGAAAGCACGAGGAGAAATGTTTTTATTTCTCTTCGTTGTGCCTCCCGAATGCCACCCCTGGTGTGGTGTTAGGTTCTGACGTATTTCCAGCTTTACAATGCTGCGTTAATCTGGGAATGTGTCAGGTGGGAACACCCACAGCAACACTTATGGAACGCCCATTGCCAGCAGTTTTCTGAGCAAAAGGAGCACATATTTATAAGGCCATGAAAAGTGGCTTTACGCTGCCTTATAAATATGAGGTGACACATTGCACCACCAGAATGTCAAAAAAGTGACATTCCGGATGTGCAAAAGTGACAATAGGGCCTCATAAATGAAGCCCCTAGTCTACCCCTTCTGCCCCAGAAGAGTCTTTCAACCCCAACGTAAGTGTTGTCCACAAGTTAACCTTACATTAGTTGTCTAATGTCTGAGTCCTTTTCTATTTCCTTAGCCCCGTTCTACAAACTCTGCAGCCCAGACTTGCTTAATGCTAATCCCATATCTGAATTGAGACTGAATCCCAATGGTAACGTTCTCTTCCGCTCCTAAAGAGCAAGAACTAGAATAAGAGGCTGGACCTGATTATGAAGGGAAATGGCAGTGATATTTATTTACCTGTTGAGGAACATGGACAAAATATACAGGTTCCCAAGACCCTTCAGACATGTTGCACCCCTTCCAGGCAACCAGATACTGTAGCTGATCTCAATGTATTTGTGAATCTACTGTAGACTTTGCTTCATATTCTGACGAACTGTCTATCAAAATCTGAAGTGGATTATGTCTGAAACGTCAATCTGAATTCAGGAGACATGAATCACAGGAGGAATGCGCCAAGCGAGAAGAAAGAGACAGACGTACCACCGAAGAGCCCATGGGTTCCATTACCCCAAAATGACCCACAAAATAGGATGTGCATTTGGGATGTGACCTTGGGGTTATTAGAAGTTTTATTGATAGCCTCACCCTGTCTACCTTTTGGTAAATGGGTGTTTTTCTTTAAAAGTGGTCTCTGAAATATTTGGACTGCTCTTAGGCTTGCAGCAGATGTTGGCAAGTGGCCCTCTGAATAATGCAGGTCCATTGTTGCAGGTCTGAAATCGAGAGAACAGTTGAAGTTAAGGCCCACATGCATCAACAATGTCATTTGCGATTCCTTATTAGCGAAAAATAAGGATTTGCTAATAAGGAATTGCAAAAGGCTATGCATGAAGAAATCGTCAAAAAAATAGCGATTTCTTAAAATTCCTTAATTGCGACTCGCAAATTGCGAATCGCAATTAAGGAATACCTCCCCATTCATTCCTATAGGCCTAGAGGCCCTTAGGAATGAATGGGAAGACATTCTCAATTTGCGATTCTCAATTAGAATCGCAAATTGAGGATGCAATTTCAAGGGTGCCAGGGTGTCAAAAGGACACCCTGTTTCACCCCTGAAATCTGCCTATAAGTACATCTTGCACACACACATGCCCCATGGGCATGTGTGTGTGTTAAATGGAACTTTGAAAAATGCACTTTAGTGCATTTTTCAAAGTTTTTGCAAATTACCATGAAGGTCAATTTCATGGTAATTTGCTCCCCCTATTAGCGAAATCGCTAATTTTTTTACATTGATGCATTGCATTTAAGGAATCTCAATTTGAGATTCCTTAAATGCAATCGCAATTTAAGTAATCGCAATGTTGCGATTTCTTAAATTGCGAAAAGTACAAAAATTATGATGCATTCCAAATGATGAAATGGCATTCACAAACAGGCGAATTTTGCGATTCGCACCCTTTGCGAATGCAATTTTCAATGATGCATGTGCCCCTTTGATCTTAGTTATTCAAATCTGTGGATGTAATCCATGGGAACAGTAGAATGGAGACCTGCATAATGAAGCATGCTCTTATATGCAAATTTTGTGAAAGCAATGCATCAATGCCTCACCAAATCATCTAGTTTGAAGGTCCATCAGGAAATAAAACAAGTTTTGTTTTATATACTCATTTAGATGCTCCGATTATCCATCGGTTTAAGCATGTAGGTGGTGGATTTAAAATTCTTCTTCCAGATTGTTTTCATTTATGGTTTACAAAAAAAGAGCGGTGAACTGCAATCCCATATCTGTGACAATGGCCCCTGGCAAGCCATGCAAATGGAAAGTGTGAATCAAGCTTATTCCATCAAAATCTACAATGGTAGGTATTCTTGGGTGGAATGAAGTGCTCTGACTTTGTAAAATAATCTACCACTATTAGTAATTTTGTGTACCCATTTGAAGGAGGTAACTCAACAATTAAGCCCAGAGAAATCATATTCCATGGTTTGGTTGGGGTAGATAAATGTTGCAGTAAATGCCATAGGTTGATGAGAGAGTTTAACTTTAGTGCAAACTACACATTTCTTGACACATTTCTGTATTAATAGCTTTTGAAAATGCCACCAAAAATATCCACTGACCAGTACTAGTGTTTTTCTTTGCCCCAGATGTCTAGCAAGAGGGGAGTAGTGACACTATTCCATGGCAATATATATAATACTTCTTGATACCAAACACTTCCTTTACAAAATCTGTTCCCAAGTTGTTCTATCTATGCTAAGCATTGATCACCTCTTGTTCTTCCTTTTTGAAATCTAAAAAGTTCAACAGAGTCTCAGATATTAGCATTTACTGCCAGGATATGTTGTAGGGTAGAGGGTATCTCATTCTCCTGCTGCGTTCTTTTCCCAAAATTATACCTCTCAAGGAAAGTGCTCACTCTTGGAAGATAGTGTTTGTCTAACTTTAGTATGCTCACTTCATAATCATTTAAACCACTAGCTTCTTCTTCAGTTAAATCAGGCAGATGGTCAAACATATCTTGGCCTTCCGCTCCTAGGCAATGAAGAAGAAGAGATGTCTTCCTTTCGGCGCTTATAGAAGCACCACAGACCCTAGCATACCTCTTGAAAACACTCTTCCATTTTTTCCACTTAATAGGGGGCTCACCTGGGCTAGCCCAAAAGAAGGGGGCAGCTGTGACATTTTGCGTGGCTCCAAACATATGTGATTAACCTAAAAGACTAAAATAATAATACATTTGCAATATGTCCACAAAAACGAAAAGTTGTTACCACAGATGATAGAAATACAAGTACTCAACTATGACCTGCAGAGGACCTACGTCCTAGGGAGGATACTGTTAGCCCTCAAGCCACTTTTAAATAACAACGATCTTTCTCACCTCCACAAAGTATTTTTACGAACAGTCAAAACTTCACACTTGTCGGATAATTGAAATTGATTGATGCCTGTTTCCAATAATTAAATGGCACAAACGATGCATTCCAGTTCCATTAGCGCATAGAACAGATGCAAGCAGTATATTAAGTTCTTGAGAAAATATCCAAAATCTTATGATAGGCTTGTATCAAACATGTAAATAATAAATAAAGAGCTCACCAAGCCATTAAATGTCCATTAGAGTTCACGAAGGAATAAAGGCATTCAAGCTTGATAACTTGATAATCCATTGTGCTGGGATCTCTGCATCCTGCCGACTACGCAAGTGTAGTATTTCCAAGGATGAGGAAGCAGGAGTCAGAGTAGTAATTAAAGATGTTTATTCTTCCAGAAAGATCCCATCCACCAGATAGGTACAGGCACACCTAACTTCTCCAAGTCCTACTATCTTCTCAGACACTAGGACATATCAACATTCCAATCAGAGAGTATGCTAGATAGTAACTCCACAGATTAAGTTATCATAGAGACATGTCAGCCTTAGCAAAACAAGAAGGATATCACACTAGTCTTGTACTGATGGAGGAACAGATTTCTATTCTTTAGCCAAGGACTCAGATTTAAGATTAAAGGAGCTGCCCAGGTCAAGGTATAAAAGTACAAAGGTAATTTTTGGGAGATCAATAGTAAATTGCTGAGGACTTGATAAGAAGAGCAACTAACATTGTGCTAAAAATGATTGTAATTGGTGTGGATTTGCCTCACACTTCTCTGGTGGAGCAATATTTATTGCACTTAATAAAGTAGTACTTCGTTCAAAACACATTCCTGAGCCACTATGGGGTTTGGGGCTATTGCTACTTTCCAAGACCACCATCTCACAGGTTCTGGAGGGAGAGGCACTAGTATTAGTTTTAGAAGAAGGCAAATTGATTTGATACAACAAAAAGACCTGCTCTTGTTGATCTGGTTTAATTTCCTTGTGGAGTTTGGCTATGGCCTGAGTGGTTTCTTAGATTAGGGTGTCATTTGGGTCCAGGGGCTTGCAAAACTATCAGGTTTGTGGTGCAAAGACCGGTGGAAGGCTCTTGCCAACCCTGAACTAGTATACGAACGTATACAAGATCTGAGAGTGAAACATTAGAGTGGAGTTCACTTTCTGGCTGGGTTCAGCACAGGCCAGGAGCTGCATTGGAGGATTTACTGCTGGGAGTATGGTTCATACCTGCACCAGCTGCAATGGAATGGGAAATCACAGGTAAATATCGAATATTGACACAGGGCATACAAGAAAATACATACTCTCTTCGTCTTACTGGTTTCAGTGATGGATGTTGCCCTGGCTAACCCCCTCAAAACCAAGATACCAGGAGGAGAAGCTCCATTAATACCACTGGAAACCAAATTGAATAGGGATAGGAGCTGAGAAAGCAATTCAGAGAGACAGAGAAAACTGTAAGTTACCAGAAACACAGTACAGTCACAAAGGGAAGAGGAATATGGACTAGGAATGCAAGGTAACCAAAAAGGAGGAACATAACAAAGGTGAAGGGCTTCAGACTAGTGGGAACTGGTACGAATGGAGAACCACAGCTAATGGCACGTTGTTAGGCATTGTCCAAATGTCCACTAGGCCGTATGATATTGACTCTATCGCTTCAGCTCTGGAAATGTCTTATAACCGGAAGCAAGTGTAGTCTATCGGTACCAGTCTATTGTTTGACTTCTTTTCAGTTTCAATAGCCCTGTTCTCCAAATTTTCCTGCCTCCCTCATTTCACGCCTGATTCCATATCTCTGCTGTGAATCTTTACACCCATGCTTCCTGTGATCTAAAATTGATATTATAGCTGGCACCTGACTTCATACATTATGTGGGATTTTAAATCAGATGATGTGGGATTTTAAATCACAAACAACATTTTAGGCAACATCACTTTGCATACTGGGACTTTTGGACAAAGACTACAACGCTAAAAAAGCAGAAGAAATCCCTGAATTTATTGAGCTCTTTGCAAAATAACATATCTGAATGCACTTATCACAGAGGACATGGGCCTAGTGGCAGTGGAGGCTGCTCCTCTATCTGTCCTACCACCCCCTCTCCTACTTATGTTTGCTCCTTTATTCAGAGGAGGGGGTCAGGGTGCAGTAATACACCCCACTCTCGCCCTTGAGCCAGAACGTGGTGGAGTCCATGAGGAACGTGGAGGTTGGATGTGCAACACTTCCTGGCCCTTGGGCAAGACATGGAAGGGATTTAACCGCATCGCTGTGGTGGTTATTTTTCCGCTGTGCGGCAAAATTCAAACAGCAATGTTACATGACGAGCTCAGCTCGTCATCAGCACACGACCACCGTGGCAGGGCAGGGGTTAATGAGGAGTGGGCATAGGTTGCACTTCACACTCCTTGGGCAATGACAAAGGGGGAATTCTAGAACTCTCCTGGCCCTTAGGAAAAGTAAGGAGGGCCTATTTGGGGCAGGGCCAACAGAACCAACCTTCTGACAAGACAATTAGGATATTAGTAATGCACTGTAGCAGTCGGGCAAAACCAGGTGGGATTTTTAACCCCCCATCTGTCCTAAGGAGGCCCTACAGGGCTGGAGTAAAGCTAATTTTAACTCTTGCATCAGCCTCTGTGACCTGGGTTAGAGATTTAGGGTCTGATTCACAAAGTCGACTTACCATTGTGAATAATATACCGCTCTTGAGTAACTTTACTTATTTTTGCATGTTCACAAAACCTGAGTGTAAGTTAATGTTAAAAAAAACCAGTAGTAATTCTAGCACCTCTCATGGCCACTGATATAACAGCACCCTCCCATAGAATATAATGGAGAATTGAGGTAGAGAATTAAAATAAACACCTCTGGGAATTAATATTAAATTAAATCAAATTATGTAAATTAGGTAAAAACTATAAATAAATGTGATTGAATATTAAAATATAAAAAATAGTACATATTTATTATTTAATTAAACATTATTTTGATATCTTATTTGTAATTTAAATATTAATGTAACAATAACTATTGGTATTTTCAAAAGCGACCTGTTGCACATCTCCTCAATATCAAACCATTATTCTTGAATCGCTAGAGTGAGTCTTCTCATCCAGTGCCTATTTTGTGTCCCTGTTTTGGGTCACTCTGAGTAGAAGATTCCCAGCATCACTCCTTGCAACTGTCAGAAAGCAAAGACTGTGGAGCCTATTCACGAATATAAATGTACACATAAGTAAATCCACACAAATACTTTCAGTTTTACATTTTGTAGCAAATGTATTACTTTTGGCTATTCACCATTTACAAGTGTAAATTTAATACAATATATAGAAGTACATGTCTCCACCAACAAATCTCCAAAGCTGGTGGTTTCAATTAAGACTATTTTATAGTCGGCTGTACATCATTTTCTATAAATAAATAATGCCAATAATGATAGCAAGGCAGAGAATTCAGGGGGCGGAATAAATTACTTCAGAGCCATGCTTCTATCATGAGTCACTTTGCCAATAGGGAGTGAAGATGCCTACAAAGAAGTAACCTTGGTAAACAGTCAATGCTATTTTAAGCTGTCATGATTGTCCATAGTGAGATAGCAGATGCAACCTTTACTCACATGAATCATTCTGCAGTATGCAGTCATTCACCACCTTGCAGAAGCTCTGCAAAGAAGCAAAAAACACATACAGGGGTAATCAATTCACACCAGAAGAAAACAGCGAAAACAACGTCATTTTGCAGAGGTACCATAATACGAAATGCAGAAAATGCATAGTCTGTAATATTTTAATTGTATTTACTGTGCTTTTCTATAATGCATCTTCATCGACTGATATTATTAGAATAATTGTATTTAATCTAAAATTATATGCATACATAAAAACATCATGTCAAGTAGAAGAAATTATGGTATAGAGAGGTATGGAGTAGTTGGATAAAGGGAGGGGTACAAAAGGGGGAATAGGTAATCCCTCAATACTGTGAATAAATATTTTACATTTGGGAAGTAGAGAGAAGCATCATCTGATGGAGGAAGGGGCAGATCATCTTAAGTAAGGCCAGGCAGCTGTTTTTTTAATAGGAGAGTTTTGAGACGCTTTCTGAAGGAGAGGATGTCAGGTGCCATTCCTAATATGCAGGGAAAAGAGTTACAGATCGTGAGAGCAGAACCGGAAATTGATTGCCTTTGAGCATGAATATTTTTTGTAAAAAAAATCTAGTAAGAGGAAATCTTTGCTGCAGGATTTTCTTTGATCACCTGAGATTACCAGCAGGAAAATGAGCTCGCTTGGTCTTCCTGATTGTAGTTGTTTGAAGGTGAAGCATCCAATTTTGAATCTGATTCAGGCTTCTAAGGGAAGCCAATGTAGGGTTGATAGGTATAAGCATGAAAGAAGGGTCTATGAAAAAGCAGTTTGTTCTATTTCCATCACATAATTAGCAAAGAATTGCAACATTAGTTTGTTCTATTTAAAGAAATATCTATCATGAGCTAGGATTATATTGTTAAAAACTAATTGAAAGTAATACATCTGTTTATAATTTTTTTCACTATCCATTTCCTTCATTTTTTTTACTGTAGTGAATGACTATTTCTGTAAGAGGGTTTTAGCAAAATATCTTTGCTGCAATCCATACATACACCATAGGCAAAATAGTGCAAACAAACTTGTTTTCACACTAATGCAAACTTTTTTTGTTTCTCACTATGGCCTCTGAAGGTTAAACCTTTTGACTTTGTGCATAGAAAAGGAATGCCTACTTTACTGCACTGTCCCATTCTTAGCAGTAAATTGTCACACAGTCCCCTATGTTTCTAAGGCCGGATTGCTTGAGAAATCACTCCAACCTTGGTGGGCCATAATCTCTGGTTAAAAAATGTTTTTCAGAACCGGTGTGGTGGCCAGCGTTTACTCAGCCTCAATTGTGGTGAATGGATCTGCTTACCCACAGTGTGCCAGGACCATTCTACTATGAGCCCTGAAAACTAGGCATCAAGTACAGTCCTTTAGCACTTGACCTTCAGGCAGTGGGTTGAGTAGTCCAGGGCTTAAACCAGAGAATTCATGGGGTTAGAGGCTCAGAACTCAGTAACACAAAATATGGTTCTTAGTAAATTGATTGGACCGTCACTATATTATCATAGGTAAGAAACATTTTAATTTATACAGAACAGATAAGTACACAAGTACAGTAACAGTGATAAGTTAATATCTTAGTGGCCACAGCAAAATAGGCAATGCTCAAAGTCATCGAGTGAGTCACCATTTTATCCAGAATGTAGACTTTGTGGTCAGTCCATAATTCTTTGGTGCCCACTGCTGCACATGCAGTGATCTGATGGCAGTATTGGAAGTTTCTAGGTCTGTCCAATTCATCTATTAACTCCCAACTGCTCTGTTTTCTTGAGATTGATGCTGGCTTTAGTTCATCAAGAGCATCTACTGGTTGCAGCTGCCTACATTGCAGTGCTGCAATACAACACCTCCTTCCAGACGTCTCTGCAATTGGTGAGCAGTTGTAGTTGCGTCTCTTCTTAAAATGCTCACAGATACAAACAAACCAGCTGCCAGAAACAACAGAAAGCCCACTCCGGTGGCAACTGCACTCTCATAAAGTTGACTCCACTCACTCCTTGTTTCATGGGTTGGAGACATGTGCGTCTACATATTTATTACATTTACACTTGGAAATGGTGAATATACAAAAGCAATACATTTGCTACAAGGTGTAGGACTAAAAGTATATGGTATATTTACTCATGTGTACATTTATCTTTGCGAATAGGTTCCACATTCTTTGTTTTCTGACAGCTGAAAGAAGTGAGATTGGGAATCTTCTACTCAGAGAGACCCAAACAGGAACACAAAATGGAGGAAAGCGTTCACACTTCACACATGTCAGCCTTTTTGGAGCAGCAACACTTTGGAAACAAAATAACATGATGTGGCAATAGACTACTCCTAGTAATCTCACATCACCCATCAGCCTGATAGGATAACACCCGAAATGAACAAAAGGCTATAGCTGCACTTCTAAGAGACTACTCTATTCAGCCCTCTCACATCCTAGAGTCTGGCTCAACACAAAAGCTACAGAAACACTAACAATGTGCATTGGTCTCCTGGCATGCTACCTACAACCTCCATTTTGCTCATTATTATACATTAGAATTCCAAATATGGACTTCACTATGCCGATAGTCACTCATGACATACATGTTCTTGATACATGCTCTTATGCACATTCTAAACCAAGTACACATGTGATTTCCATGCAGGAAGGCATGCCCTGAAGAACCTAAATACTTTACACAGGCTAGGCCTGTAGGTTAGTCACCCTCTTCCACCAACAGGAAAAAGACCTATCCCAGTACCTATAATCCAACGCCACTGTAACACTAGGGCAATCCGTTAGGGTGACAGTGATTGTGCTCACTTTGGAAGGAACTCCTGGTGTGCTCTTCTGGACCAAAGAGCCCACTCTGGGTAACCACCCATAAAGACACTGGGAGGACTGGGAGGAAGTGCACATGCATGATCATTGTGCACATCAAGGTCAAAATTACATACAAGAGACTCACTTCATGGGTAATTCAGGACAGTGGTGCAGGCAGGTGCACAACACTCATAGGGCTGAAAGGGCTTCAGCCCCCTACCCACAACTGTTGTGTGTCTCAGCCCGGTGTGCTGGTCAGCTCGAGCTGCTGTAGGCTCGGCTGGGCAGTGTCTGGAGTCCTATCTCCGGCAGGTACATACAAGTTCGGGGTTTTTCCCAAATCACCCTCCTATACCTGAGCAAAAAACATCAAAAATGTATATCAAGAAAAAGAAGGTGTAGAGGGACCAATCCAACATTTATTCTCATTATCTCCAGCACGCCTGATTTTTTCACAGGTCTTTGAAAGACCATTTGCATATTTGTATACCTTTGTAAACTGGTTAACGAGACTTAGTTTTTTTATGGTTCCAGTCCCCCTGTGCCACCACTCTGCTTATTCCTTACAATTGTATTTAAATTTTACTGCCGTAGTGTGAGAATGCATTTCAGTAGTGTGAGAATGCATTTCATGAAAATGAATATAAAGTAGGGTTACCAAAAGAATAATTCCAGCCATTTGTTGTTTCAAGAGCCTGCAAAGGCCTTGTCTTGACAATAAATAGGGTTATAAATAAAATATGATGTATTCATTTGTAATGTGACTTTTCTGTCTTTGTTCCCTTTATCAGTCATGGATCATTCAGGGAGTCCTAGAACACAATTAAACATGCTTTCGATGTATATTTGTTGTTCCAAGTATGCACAGTTAAGTGCTGAAAATAGGCTTTAGGTGACTGCTTATTTATGCACCGTCTGGGACATCAATATAATGAGATGGCAACCCTGATCACAAGACTGGAAGTTTGTTTGAGGATGATCACAATATTTATTTCCCCCACCCTCGATCCCTGGATCATGAATAACGCCATAATAGCAATAGGTTAACTTATATCTAAAACCCTACGCCAGACCTCAATAAAATGCTGGGTTACTTCAAATGTGTGGGAATACACCCTGCATTCAGACAATTCACTTTTGCCCTTCACTTTCACACTCACCCTGCACTCACATTGATCCCAATGTACACACACTGATCACCATGCACTCACACCATTTACCCGCTCACCCTGAGCTCACAGTGACCACACTGAACTTATGCCACTCGCCATGAACTCATACCGATCTCACTCCACTTACCCTGGGGTCAAATTTGCACACCGCTCACTCTGCAGTCACAGTGATCACTCTGCACTCACAATGCACTTGCGCTGTTTACCCTGTACCTCACCCTGCAGTCACACGAGCACACTACTCACCCTGCACTCATGTGACACTTCACTCACCTGCCCCCTCACTGCTCACTCTGCAATTTCACTCAAACAAGCCCATCACTAACCATGAATTCATTCGTCCCACCCTGAACTTTCATCCAAGGCCAAATTCATATGGTCACCTCACTCACCCTGCAGTCACTACACTCACCCTACTCTCACACTGTTACATCACTCACCCTGCACTCACATGGGCACTCCTGTCGCTAACCGAACACAGTGGGCTAATGTGCCTGCTACAAAGAACATGTACCATGCAGATCACAGAACTGAGTGTGATTAAACTACGGGTAGCCCTATAAAAAAATTAAATGTTTGGCAGAAAGAGGCTATGGAGAGATGAGGTGCATTGCTGGCGAGTGGTAGTGAGGGAATTCATGAAGAAGGAGGAAATGGGGGAGGGGGTGCCAAAAAAGACTGTTGCCCCGTGCACGACTAGTGTTGGGGCCAGCCCAAAATCATGCAGGGGAGCGTCTTGTCTCAGCAATGTTATAATACGTGATGCATCTCAGGTTGGAAGCATTTACTTTGGGTATGGCCATATACTTCATATATTAACTTATTTGTTTATAATTCCAGCAATGACGCTTCCAAGACCACAGAGTGGAGACAGAGTTCAGAAAAGGTCAAGGAAATGCTGATAAAGTAAAAATGTGCAGCAGTGTGAGAGAATGTTGCAGGGGTAATGGAAATTCAGATTAAGTAACAATTTATAATAATAAGTAGAAGTAACTCTAGAAAATGAATCGTCATCAAAAGTGAAGATAAAAGCGCAACATTACAGTTCCGTACGTAAATTCAAAGGCTCAGACATAATACTGACTTAGGACCTCATAGAGATGTGGGTACTTAGATGCGTGCTTTAACTTAATGCTCTTAAGGGAGCAGGGAGGGAGAGGGGAGAGGGAAAAAACACAAAAAAGAGAAGAGAAATCAGACTGCTGAACAATGTGGGCTGTCCAAAAGACTACCAAAAATTAGAAAAGAAGGGAAAACGGGTGTGAGCCAGTCCTCTTGACACCAGTGCTTAATTTGTAAGAGAACAAGTGCCAGGGCTCAATTTCTTCTCAGATATCTTACGGCCCCGCTGCCCATTGTCAAGGTTGCCAAATACCAAGGTTGTATGATCTTGATTTCTCCTCATGTCTCTTTCTTCCACCTTCAGACTCTCCCTTACCCTTCATCTCGCTCTTGTATATTCGTTTTCCTCCCTGCGTTCTCCCTTTGGAAGTGTTTTAAGGTCTTTCTCTTCCTTTTCTTTTCTACATTCGCTGACTTTCTCTATCTCGTTGTGGGTCAAAGTCTGTTGATTAAAAAGAAGTCTCAGTCACCAAAATAAAATGCCAGTGCCCCCCCCCCCCAGCAAGTCCTGGTTCAAATAAAAAATTGGTTGACACAGTGATGGAGGTAAGGGGAACCTGGTCTTGGCTTGATGCTTAGTGGCAGAGTAAGAGATGTTTTAGGCTTAGATAGGTGTTTGACTTAAACAAGGAAATGCACAGTATTTACAATGGGTTTCTGTGTAATTCTAGCACTGGGATGGGCCATGGTAGTTTATACCCTGAATGTAAGAATAAAGGAAGTGTAGAAGATGGTGCTTAGTGGACCGGACTAAGGGGCATATTTATAAGCACCTATCACCAACACAGCGTCACTTTTAGTGACGTTGTGTTGACAATAGGGGCTTTACCTTATTTACAAGGCATCCTTAAGCCACTTAAAGTGGCTTAACACTACAAGATAGTGCTAAGTCACTTAATGTGGCTTAACTTTGCCTTGGAAATAAGGCACCCTTTCACGATGTATTTCGCGTTCCACTGCAACACCCATTGATTTTGACGCTGCCCCCTATTTACAAGGACAACGTAAATTGAAGGCAGCGTCAAAACTAAGACCAAGGAAAACCTGGTCTTAAACAGTTTTTTGCTGTTTCCATGTGTGCTGCCTTGTGCCGCACACATAGAAACAGCAAATTGCTTATGGTTGTTTATGTGCAGGAAGGTCCCCCATCCTGCACATAAACAATCATTTGAAAAAAATGCTGTTTTGCAACTTCTTTTTAAACAGCATTTAAAGATTGTTTAAGTGCAGGAAGGGGGACCTCCCTGCACATAAACAATCTTCTCCTCAACACAGGCACCCTTGCACTATGGTGAAAAGGTGCCTGCGTTGGTCCTAGGCAGCAGAACTTAGCTCCAGCACTAGGGGAAACGGAAGGATGCGCCGCATTCTTGTGAATACAACGCATCCCTGCGTTGTCAGAATGAAGAAGCAATAGTAATGTTTGCTCAACGCCATGCTTCTCGATTCTTTTGTAAACATGACCCTATGTGTCCATTAGCAGATCGATTTGCATCATTCCAAATCCATTAATTCAATTTTAGAGGCTTAATATTATTTTAGTAGATCACGTTAGACCTTGTGTACTTGTTCTTGCATGAGCAAAATGAGCACGTTTCCAACGTCAACAGGCGATTCCCTTTTTGGGTCATCATAGCCTAGTGTCCAATAGCAATTTTTTTAGGAGCCTCACGTTGCAAATTCTTCTTCTTACGAAGGTGAAACCTCTGCTTCCTTCAACGAAGCCCAGCTCCAGTACAGTCGAGAGAAGCAATACATTAAATAAGAAAAAGACTGGCATAGCCCAGAACATTTACTGAATAAAAATGGAAAACCAGAAAAAACACTCCACAGGAAGCAGATAGGCCAGGTCTAGGAGCATCACAGCCAAGAGACCAGGACGGCGAATGAACCAGCAATTTAAGCGGATAAAAAGGCCAGAATCCTTCGATCAAGCAGGCAAAAATGTAATGTAATTGCCAACTAGTTGCCCTTCTCGATGCCTAAAACCTGGGCTGTAATATTTTCCAGAAAATAAATGGATTCAGGTAATTCAGGAAAGCCTAGAATTTGTAAGAAGGACTTAGGGGCATAATTACAAGCACATTATTGCTGCTTTAGCGGCCGTTTTTGGCCGAAAAGTGGCGATAATGGCATCGCAGTATCAGCAAGGACACGCTAGCGCGTAATTCCTTGTCGTAGCACCGGTTTTTCTTACGCCTTGCGTTGCATCTCTAATGAGATGCAAAGTAGGCGTTCCCGAGCAAAACCACAGGGAAGAAGTCGCTAACTGCACATCCTGGTATTTACAAGGCCTGCCCTGACACACATAGCGATGCCAAAATCTGCGCTAACCGCTTTTATAGCTGAAAGCTAACGTCTGCTGAATTTCAAACTTAGCTATATGTGTAATGGGGGGTGGAATCTTAGGCTACATACACCATGGGCTATTTACAACTAATTATCTATCGCTGCGAGGCATTTCGCCGCCTATCGCTGGATTTTTATCGCCTGAGTGGTAAGCGTTGTTAATAACGCGTTACCTTGGCGATAAAATCCAGCGATAGCTGGCGATAATTAACATTGCGCTACTCGTGCATAGCAATATTTAGCGCCTGTTGTTGGTGATATGCCCCGGAGTTGGATTCTGTAATGAAGCCAGTCCCCAGAATCACAAGCAGGCAGCGTGAGAAAAACATTGTAGTGCGAAAGCCCAAAACAGTGCAGGACATTAGCTTAGTAACTGCCCATACCTGGATGCCCATATTTTAGGCAGGTAGGAAGAGTTGCGTGGCAACATCTTAGTGATGCATTCATTTGGCTCCAGCGCCCTACCATAGGGCCACTCCATTTCCAGAGTGGGGCAGCTTGGTTGCGGTGAGAGAATCACAAAATAGAGCCCCCTTCACCCATCCTGCTTTTAGGTTAATGCCGTACTAGAGACAGGAGGCTTCGCATCCAACGGAGCCTTCAACTAGAACTCTTTTGCATGGTTGGAGTTGGGAGCATTGGCATTTCAGATTTGATTGTTTTTTCGGTATCCGCGAGGCATGCACAATCTTTGTTCTAAGGGGAATGAGTGATCACAGATACATCCACGGGGTGGCATTTCTAATAGATCTGTTGGATTTGTTGTCAGAACTCCTTCTTCCCTTTTGAGGCCTTGTGATTTTGAGGATAAGCTGATCCATTTTTTTTTTAAATTTGGACTAATAGCTGCTATTGATTTGTGGGATGTGTTAGAGTTGGCTGCCACTAACAAGTGGTCCAGAGCAGCAGGTAATAAGGGGGCCTAAGTGCTAAACCATTTGGGCGGGGAGGGGAACAAAGAGGAGTGGTTGGGGAATTAAAAAAATAATAATTAAAATCACTTACCTGCCAGTCCACTTCGCTCCCGCTGCTGGTCGCCTCGTTGCTACTGCTCCTTATCCAGAACTGGATGGGCCAGGAGGTACAAGCTCCCCACCCAATCCAGACGCTGCTCTAATAGCATGAGATCAGCGTCTGAATTGATCTGAGCAGCCTTGTTTGCCGCTCAGATGGTACCTGGGAGCCTATGTGGTTTCTCCAACCCAGATGTTTGGCTGGCCTTAGACGGCCAGCAAAACAGACATGTGCAATTATAAGTGCACAGTACTCCGCCCTGCCATCCCTGGTGCATAAATCAATAGCAGCCTTAAAAATTGTTAACTGGAACCCTGTCGGGCCAGGAGTTTTCAAAGCAATAGACTTTCCTATGGCTGGAACCATCTCCTACACTGTAATCAATGTAAGGGGGTTAAAATCAGACAATTTATGTCAATCTGGGGTGCTGCAAGATAATCCATGCAAGGATACACACATTATACAGAGACAGTAAATCACTCGCAGAATCATACATGTGTTAATCAGTCTATAGGAAATGTTACATAAGACAATGAGGATTACAAGGTGTAAGTATTGCATGTTTTCCATACTTGTAGGCAGTGCATTTTAAGAGTGTATGGTCTGAAGAAGCATTAACTCTGTATTTAAAGTGTACCACATTGGTTGGAATTAGCGATACTAAAAAGACAGTAATTCTGCCCAAATTAACCCTTTTTTAACAATATTAGGACAATGAAAGACTGGGGACAAAAACATAATGTTCTACCCTGTGTCATGCAGTATGCATGCAGCTCTTTCATGATAGTTCATAGGCCACTATGCTATTTTTGGATTATAATTTATGAAATGCAATTACCAAAAGGATCTCTGTGACAAAAGCAGTAACTGTAGGAAGGTGGCTACCTGACTATGGTTACCCCAGATTTTTTGCCTTGTGTTTAGCTGGTTTTCGACTTAGTTGGCCTGGTTCCCTGCTAATCAGGGCCCCAGGCTATCTGCTCTCTCTGTAAAATGGATTCCATGTACCCTAGGTGCATAACTAGATTGGCTTGGGTCACCTTATCAGCCCCTGTACAGAGCACTATAGGTGCCCAGGGCATAGGTGCATCCAAGGCCTACCAGGGGCTGCAGCATATCTTTTGCCACCCCTGGCTGGCTATCTAAAATTGACACAACTGGCTGATCACTCAGCTGGGGCAAGGTGGTGTAATCACCCCTTGCTTAGATATAGTATGCCTATATCTAAACCTATCTGGACACATATAAACCTGTGAGCCACTCCTATGGCAGGCCTTAACAATCCTGAAGGCAGAGTGCGTGGTTTAATGTGAGATGGTGCTCTAGCATGAGCTGAGCCTGTCTGCAGCTGTCGGGACCAATTCCCTTAGCTGTTCCGGGATAATGCCAAACCATATACTATTAAGTGCATTATAATCCTCGCGGTTATATGTCAACTTTGGTTTGGCTTTATCAAAACATGTCGTGTAAGGTGTCATACGAATTGGAATACTACCCCCTCGCCAGTCCTGGCGACGGGGGTAGCATTCCACCCCTCTATAGGGGACGACATGTTACTTTTGCTAAGATGCGGTTGATTTTTAAAAGAGCCTCAGATCCACAAAATGGATGCTTCTGCCAGAGACACATGTCTGACTTCCTGCTGCTGACCGAAACTCAGCAGAGGAGGCCTGGACAAAGAATTTCCTGTCACAGGGAGGTGTCACACCACCCCAGACAGGAGATAGTGGATTGTAGCAGGGAGGTTTGAAAGAAACCAGACAGTGCCTGGGGAGCACAAGGCTTCCCCTTGCATAATCCGGTCAAACCGGTTCTGGGGCAGCCCAGCCCCAGCTCCAGTGAGACCTGGACAAAGGAAAGGGGGTGTAACCACCCCCCTTCCTGGTCTCACCCATAGGGGAGGGACCTAGCAGGAGATCCACCCCTCAGATTGGAATAAGAGTGGGAGCAGTGCCAATGCAACTCAGATCATCCTGAAATCACCTTTAAACTAAGAAGACGACTGGACTTCGACATTCTGATGATAGAAGACTGAAGAGCATCTCCCTTGTGGCCTAGGAGGGGCCACCCTGTGAACACAGGCACCACCCAGCACCTCGATGTCTGCTTTGCCGCCGCCTCCCGCCAAAGCCCGAGTGCAAAACCTGACAAGACCCAGCTTCCCAGACTTTTCCTAGCCCGATCCACAGTCCCTGCAAAGAAGGGACCCGTGGAGGCACAGAGAGACGTGGGAGCAGACATCTTGAAAGACCCCCAAGACGCTGACTGCGCAGCACCCGAGGCACCCTCGACTCTGTGCTTCGGGGTTTAAGAAGCCCTACAACCGAGCAGCATTTGCACCAAAGATCCGCCCTCCAACATCTCCACGATCTGCGTGGGGCCCTTTTGTTTTGTGCCACTCGACTCGCCATCCCGGCTGCTTGTCACGTGGTCAGCGGCCATCTTGGCAACAAAACCTACAATTTACACTGTGGAACTGGTTGCTCCAGACCTGCCCTCGCTCCTGTAGAAAGGAGTACCCGCTCTGACCTTGCTGGTCCGAGTAATAAGCCTTTTTTACTTTCCCCATGGCTTGCATTAGCCAAGGCTTGTTTGCTTCAATCGAGTTGCCGACACCGCCATCAGCTAGAGCTTTTGAGGGACAGCTCGTGATTGACTCCTGGACGTCCTTGACCTCTTCGTGTCCACGTGGCTGCAGAGAGAAGCAACCCATGATCACCTGTTTGCACCCGACTTCGCCTGGTTCCAATCTGGTTCCACGGTGGTCACTGGTCAGTGACTTTGAATATTGTCCCCTCTGCTTTCAGGTCTTCACCACTTCAGATCCACCCTTGGATCCACCGGACACTTCTCCTTCACATCGCCTGCAGCATCTTCAGCTTCAAGCGCCAAGAACCTACGTGTCAAAACCCGACGCCACTTCGACCCTGTGTACCCACTTCCTGTGGGTGAGGGAACATTGCAACGCCAGTGTTCCCACACTGGTACACACCTCTAGGGTCTGTGTCTTAAGTTTTGTTCCTCTAGGTTCAGCGGAAGTATCTTTAAACTCACTTTGTGTAACTTTTACGCACCATTGACATTGCATTGGTGCAAGCCGCACTTTCCGTGCTGCACCCGAATTCCGTGGGCTACTCCCGACTTCAGCATTGCTAGTCCTGACTGCTCCCAGCGATTCTCTAGGCCCTAGGCCTAACCACTGTTCGATTGGTATCTCTTATACCACTTTTTTAGTATATGGTTTAAGTGGCCACCGGCCCTTATCCAATATTGTGCAACTTTGTATGTTATCCTGTGCTTTTGATTTAACGCTTGTGCCCCTTTCCTCATAAAGAGTACTGGGGAGTAATTTAGAAATAAATACATATATTTTTATAATATATACTTGTGTGGTGTCCTTTCATTTGATTACAGGATTGTATGTGGTAAAACAGCTCGCTTAACACGACCTCTTAAGTTAAGCCTTTAAGGCTGCTTAGTCCATGCTACCACTAGGATAGCTTGCCTAACAAGGTTGACTTACAACCTGACATCTTTGGGGTTTGTTTGGACTGATACCCAGTGGTTCCAGAATTGGAAACACTACATATCAGGCCAACTTCTCACATTGGTGGCAGCGGTGGGATTTGAGCTTGCTGTTTGTTTTACCATTGCAATCTTTACATCAAATTGAAAGATCACATCAAGTACCTTAGGTACATATAAAATCAAAAGCTTAGCATATTAAGTTCTACTGAACTTAGTAGTTGTAGATTAAAGGGATTAGCACACCCTGACTACAACTCACTAGCAAGGTACAGTAGGAAAACACTTAGTGTAGGTAAGTGCATCACTTACACCTCACTAGCAGTCATGTCTGATACAGGTGGAGCCTCAGGCTTTGCTCCTGTAGCAGTTGACCCTATCAAGGCAACTTCCAGATATGACAACCTTAGCCACAAAGACTTGAGTGCCTTGTGCACAGCAAGGGGGCAAAAAAAGGGCAGAGGCCCTACCATTCCTTCCCTGATAGCTATCCTGGAAAAGGATGACTTAGATAAGGTGAGTCAGGCTCCCTTAGATTCAGGTGAGGGGATAAACTCCCCTGAGAATGAGGATCTTCCAGATGAAGAAGAGGAGGAGGAAGAGGAAGAGCAAGGCTCAGATGTAGAAGAGCCTGAAGATCAGGATCAGAGGGTGACCCAGGTACAGGTTGGCAGGCTTAACCAGGCCAACCTAGACCTACATGGGAATGGAGAGGGCCAGCACCTCCCCAGATCTCATAACTTAATTCTCCCAGGCAACAGGAGGGTGAGATCTCCATCAGGGGACTCTCATGTTTCTAGTGTCTCAAGAGAATCTCAATGGGGAATGACTTCCCCCCAGAGGAAAGAGCATAGGGCCAGAATGAGGGCTGTCCAACTTCAGATAGAGAGGGAGGAGGTAGCCTTGGCTCAAGCTAAACTTGCTTTAGCAAGAGAAAGAAAATTGTGTGGCTTAGATGCCACTGGTGGCAGCAAAGTTCCTAAAGAAAAAGACAGGGCCTATGATAATAGAAACCTGACAAAAATTGTGCCCCCCTACAAGGAAGGGGATGACATCCACAAATGGATGACTGCTCTTGAGAGGGCCTGCATGGTACAGCAGGTCCCTGAGGATCAGTGGGCAGCAATTTTATGGTACTCCTTTTCTGAGAAAGGGAGGGATAGGCTCCTCACTGTTAGACCTGAGGATGCCAAAAACTACTCTGTCCTGAAGAGTGCTCTTATTGAAGGGTTTGGCCTAACCACTGAGCAATACAGGTTGTTGTTCAGAGACACCCAAAAAGCACAGACTCAGGACTGGACTGATTTTGTTGATTGTGCAACTAAGGCTCTGGAGGGTTGGCTAAATGGCAGCAAAGTACATGACTTCACAGGATTGTATAATTTGATTATGAGGGAGCAGATCCTAAGTAATTGTCAGAACCAGCTCTTACACCAGCACCTGGTGGACTCAGATTTGACCTCTCCCCAAGAATTGGGAAAGAGGGCAGATAAATGGGTCAGAACCAGGATTAGGCCTAAGAATCAGGACAATAACCAGAAGAAGGAGTCTACCAAGCCTCAAGATAAGGGTGGGGATAAAAGTAAAGAAAAGACTTCCCCAGGGCCCCAAAATTCCAATGAAAAGGGTGGGCCCCGCGACACTTCTTCAACAGAGAAAAAGCCTTATTGTCATGCCTGTAAACAGGTTGGGCATTACAAAACAGACAGCTGTTGTCCCAAGAATGGCAATAAAGAAAACATACCTCCAAAGCCAGCTCCAACACCTCCTGTTACTGTCAGCAGTAATCCCCAGGAAGTGGGAGCACACCCAGGAATCTGGGTGGGTTTACTTTTGGAGCCCAGGAGGACCCCGGCCTATCCAGGTCCCCATCCCCAAATGATCTTGTTTATGAGCCTGGCATGGGGTTTGCCAACTTCTCTGATTGCCCAAATACCTTGAGCAAATATAGACAAGAACCCATCATCAATGGTTTGAAAGTTGAAGCCTTTAGAGACACAGGGGCTAGCATCACCATGGTGGCTGACTGTATAGTCCCCTCTAAGCAACTTTTACCAGGTGCCACATACCAGGTAACAAACATTGATGGTATCCAAACAAATCATCCCATGGCAGTAGTAAGTCTCAGCTGGGGAGGTGTCATTGGCCCAAAGAGAGTGGCAGTGTCACCAAACTTGCCTGTAGACTGTCTACTGGGTAATGATTTAGAAATCTCAGCCTGGGCTGAGGTTGAACAGGAAATCCATTCTAGAATGGTAAACTCCAATGGAAAGGTTAGTGGGGCTGTAATAGCTACAGCCCTAACCCAAGATGTCCTTCCTGAAAAGGTTGGTAGGGCTGAGCAACTCTCTGTCCCATCTTTACCAGAAGCTCTTCCAAAACAGAATAGCAAAGCTGTTATGATAACAGCAGAAACCCAAACTGAGTCTCCTCCTGAAAAGGTTGGTGGGGCTGTGATGGCCACAGCCCAAACTCAAACAGATATGTGTGTTGTGAAGCCTGAAATGATGGATCACTCCACCCAAACTGAGAGCATGGAGGAGGAAGAGAAATCTCCCCCTCACCAGACAGTAGGACAGGATCAGCCTCCTCGGGGAACTGATCTTACCCCTGATGAAGGAACTGCCCCAGAGGTTGTTAGGCCTGGCCTGACAGAGCCTCTGATGGCAGTGGACCCTTCTCAGGTGGGATCCAGTCTGGAGCAGGTAACCTGCCCCTCTCTACCTTGCCTTAGTCAGCCCAGGGCTGCAGAGGGCAAGAAGGACAGTGAGACCCAGAGGGCCCCCTGTCAAATAAAGCACCCCCATCAACAGATTAGGGGCACCAAAACTAGTAGGCCTAGTAAGGTGAAAACTTTAAAAACTCCTGAGGGAACCCCCTTAAAAACAGTTAGGGACCTCCCACAGATGGATTCTGTTGGGCACAGCCAAACCTGGGACCCAAAGGGCCCAAACCTGAACTGTCCCTCCAGCAAGCCAAACAGAGGGACCCAGCCTCCAGCTTTAGGTAGCCAGAGGTTGACTCTGAGAGCTCAGTGCAACTCAGTTGAAGAAAGAAAGGCACACATGGTGGAAGATAATTGGAGGAAGTTGAGCCCAAAATTAGTGGAGCCTCACTTCAATACTCCATATCCAAACCAGCCTTTAACTTTGCATAAACACACCCAAGGTAGTGATTCCCTATGGTGGAGACCCTCTAATACCCCTAAGGTGAGGGACTGCTTAGTGGACCATGAGACAGGGGGTACCCATGCTAGGGCAGGTACTTCCTTATATGGCCACTCAGGCAATATAGGCTTACCTGGCCAAGGATAGCCTTATCTCCTTTCGTTTGGGGGGGGTTGTGTAGGAAGGTGGCTACCTGACTATGGTTACCCCAGATTTTTTGCCTTGTGTTTAGCTGGTTTTCGACTTAGTTGGCCTGGTTCCCTGCTAATCAGGGCCCCAGGCTATCTGCTCTCTCTGTAAAATGGATTCCATGCACCCTAGGTGCATAACTAGATTGGCTTGGGTCACCTTATCAGCCCCTGTACAGAGCACTATAGGTGCCCAGGGCATAGGTGCATCCAAGGCCTACCAGGGGCTGCAGCATATCTTTTGCCACCCCTGGCTGGCTATCTAAAATTGACACAACTGGCTGATCACTCAGCTGGGGCAAGGTGGTGTAATCACCCCTTGCTTAGATATAGTATGCCTATATCTAAACCTATCTGGACACATATAAACCTGTGAGCCACTCCTATGGCAGGCCTTAACAATCCTGAAGGCAGAGTGCGTGGTTTAATGTGAGATGGTGCTCTAGCATGAGCTGAGCCTGTCTGCAGCTGTCGGGACCAATTCCCTTAGCTGTTCCGGGATAATGCCAAACCATATACTATTAAGTGCATTATAATCCTCGCGGTTATATGTCAACTTTGGTTTGGCTTTATCAAATCATGTAGTGTAAGGTGTCATACGAATTGGAATACTACCCCCTCGCCAGTCCTGGCGACGGGGGTAGCATTCCACCCCTCTAGAGGGGACGACATGTTACTTTTGCTAAGATGCGGTTGATTTTTAAAAGAGCCTCAGATCCACAAAATGGATGCTTCTGCCACAGACACATGTCTGACCTCCTGCTGCTGACCGAAACTCAGCAGAGGAGGCCTGGACAAAGGATTTCCTGTCACAGGGAGGTGTCACACCACCCCAGACAGGAGATAGTGGATTGTAGCAGGGAGGTTTGAAAGAAACCAGACAGTGCCTGGGGAGCACAAGGCTTCCCCTTGCATAATCCGGTCAAACCGGTTCTGGGGCAGCCCAGCCCCAGCTCCAGTGAGACCTGGACAAAGGAAAGGGGGTGTAACCACCCCCCTTCCTGGTCCCACCCATAGGGGAGGGACCTAGCAAGAGATCCACCCTTCAGATTGGAATAAGAGTGGGAGCAGTGCCAATGCAACTCAGATCATCCTGAAATCACCTTTAAACGAAGAAGACGACTGGACTTCGACATTCTGATGATAGAAGACTGAAGAGCATCTCCCTTGTGGCCTAGGAGGGGCCACCCTGTGAACACAGGCACCACCCAGCACCTTGACGTCTGCTTTGCTGCCGCCTCCCGCCGGAGCCCGAGTGCAGAGCCTGACAAGACCCAGCTTCCCAGACTTTTCCTAGCCCGATCCACAGTCCCTGCAAAGAAGGGACCCATGGAGGCACCGAGAGACGTGGGAGCAGACATCTTGAAAGACCCCCGAGACACTGACTGCGCAGCACCCGAGGCACCCTCGACTCTGTGCTTTGGGGTTTAAGAAGCCCTACAAACGAGCAGCAGTTGCACCAAAGATCAGCCCTCCAGCATCTCCACGATCTGCGTGGGGCCCTTTTGTTTTGTGCCACTCGACTTGCCATCCCGGCTGCTTGTCACTTGGTCAGCGGCCATCCTTGCAACGAAACCTACAATTTACACTGTGGGTCTGGTTGTTCCAGACCTGCCCTCGCTCCTGTAGAAAGGAGTACCCGCTCTGACCTTGCTGGTCCGAGTAATAAGCCTTTTTCACTTTCCCCGTGGCTTGCATTAGCCAAGGCTTGTTTGCTTCAATCGAGTCGCCGACACCGCCATCAGCTAGAGCCTTTGAGGTACAGCTCGTGATCGACTCCTGGACTTCCTTGACCTCTTCGTGTCCACGTGGCTGCAGAGAGAAGCAACCCCTGATCACCTGTTTGCACCCGACTTCGCCTGGTTCCAATCTGGTTCCACGGTGGTCACTGGTCAGTGACTTTGAACATTGTCCCCTCTGCTTTCAGGTCTTCACCACTTCAGATCCACCCTTGGATCCACCGGACACTTCTCCTTCACATCGCCTGCAGCATCTTCCGCTTCAAGCGCCAAGAACCTACGTGTCAAAACCCGACGCCACTTCGACCCTGTGCACCCACTTCCTGTGGGTGAGGTAACATTGCAACGCCGGTGTTCCCACACTGGTACACACCTCTAGGGTCTGTGTCTTAAGTTTTGTTCCTCTAGGTTCAGCGGAAGTATCTTTAAACTCACTTTGTGTAACTTTTACGCACCATTGACATTGCATTGGTGCAAGCCGCACTTTCCGTGCTGCACCCGAATTCCGTGGGCTACTCCCGACTTCAGCATTGCTAGTCCTGACTGCTCCCAGCGATTTTCTAGGCCCTAGGCCTAACCACTGTTCGATTGGTATCTCTTATACCACTTTTTTAGTATATGGTTTAAGTGGCCACCGGCCCTTATCCAAAATTGTGCAACTTTGTATGTTATCCTGTGCTTTTGATTTAACGCTTGTGCCCCTTTCCTCATAAAGAGTACTGGGGAGTAATTTAGAAATAAATACATATATTTTTATAATATATACTTGTGTGGTGTCCTTTCATTTGATTACAGGATTGTATGTGGTAAAACAGCTCGCTTAACACGACCTCTTAAGTTAAGCCTTTAAGGCTGCTTAGTCCATGCTACCACTAGGATAGCTTGTCTAACAAGGTTGACTTACAACCTGACATCTTTGGGGTTTGTTTGGACTGATACCCAATGGTTCCAGAATTGGAAACACTACATATCAGGCCAACTTCTCACAGTAACCCACTGAGCTAGCCACATAAAATACAGTTCCGTGATCTGCATGGTACACCTTCTTTGCAGCAGATGCATTAACCCTCTGCTCTACTTTATAAGGACATAAGGACTTAAAATGCCATTAGACAAAACTCTGATCTCTCTCCAGCCAGAAGATTAATCATCAGAGTTATCTTGACATTTTTATTGCTGCCTAAAAAGTGCTGGACACGTGAGTAACTCAACAGCAGGTGCTTTTAAACCCATACGTTAGTTCTAAACACAGCCCACTGACCGCAATGCCAAGTGCCCTATAGTCATGTTACCTGGATGGAAAATGTAGACCTGTGCCAGATGAGTGTACGCCGTTGGAATTAGTGCCACATTGCATGGTTGTAGCAGCTGCTCTTGATGGCGCACCCTCATCCATCACAGCACCTACAGGTACTATTTTTAATCTTTAAAAAGGGACCAACCAGATAACAGTCAATATTTCTGCACCTGCACATCTCTGCAGCAGCATTACCCCAGTCACGCCCAGCACAGTCCACCTAGCACAAAAACAGCCATTGTAACCGTAACCATCGTTTACGACAAATCCTTTTCCCTGCAGGGAATTACAACGCAGTTGTTACAACGACCGCGTTGTAACAACGCATACCATTACTCCGCAAGTCGGAATAACACCTTCCCTACTGTTACACATACTGGAGTTGGAATAGTAAATTATACTATTCCCAACATCCAGCGACCCCGCTAGAGCAAGTCGATGTTACGATTTGCAGGGTAATGGTTGTTACAACGCAGTGGTTGTAACAACCACTTTGTAATTCCCTGCAGGGACAAAGCATGAGAAATAAAGGGGCATATTCATTGTAACAGAAAATAGAGAAGAAGTAGATACAAAACAGAAGGTTGGTGGTCCTCAGTGATAACAAATAAATCGACTAGTCTGACTCAACTAGGAAGCATCACAATCTTCAGTTGCACCCCAAGGGCTGCATCATGCAAAGGCAGGGTGGACAGAGGCAGAAAATAGGCCCAGGCACCAACATTAAAGTGGCCCTGTTAGTGAATTAGATACCTAAAAAAGTGGCCTACTTTTGCAAATTGGGGCTGTTTCGAACTTGTAAACACACGCTGTATTCGTGTTTTGCCACAAATGGAAGACTGCATAGATTTGAGCTCGCTGATGACAATGTTTTAATAGCAGGAAAGTCAACAGTAAAAACCAGCCCAGCAGACCACAAAACACGCCCACAAACAGCCAAAAAACAGCCTACACCCTGACCTATCAGATCAGCTCATGGGACACTGCCTGGTTGCCCTACAGGCCAGTCCGACCCTGTGGAAAGGTGCCCATGAGGGGGCCATTTGCATTGACCTTTTCACGTGTCTCATCAGCACCTTTTGCACTCTTCTGTAACATGAGAGGTAGTTTTGACCCTGTATTTGTTTACTGCATGCCCCAAGTTTATAGTGTGTGTATGCTTCATGCATTAATGCCAGAACCAATATATTTTGCAAACGTGCTTAAGCGAGATACATAAGGCACATGAAATAAAATAGTCACAAATAGCTTTTTCACTACATAAGGTGCTGCAAATGTTGTTAATGCAAGCATCAAACAAGCCTTATTTAGCAGCTTGACGAAAACGTGGGAAATGTGGGGAAAAGCAAACCAGCAATCACGCCGAAGTAAAGGCTAAACAAACATTTCCATAAACAAAACGCCACATTTTCTATTGTTGGTCATTTAAAAAATAGCTCATCATATTTTTAAAATCAAAAGTGTAGCCTAGCTTCCTTGCAGAATAGCTCAGAAATAGAAAATCAAAGTAGAAACTATCTGTAAACTAAAATGACCAATTACTTCCGGACCCAATCTGTTGACTTGCTATTAAATACGCCAATTTATCATAGCAATGTTCCACAACACAACATGACGTTGAGATAAAAAAAACACACAAAACAAAAATTTACAGGTTTCATCTCCGAACTGTCAGCTGCCTGGGGTCTGCGCTGAAGTAATTCCTTGTCTAGTTATTGCATTATATTCCACAACAAAACACAAGTAGGCTGTATTAAGGTCGCCCAAACACAGGGCCAGACAATACAATGATACCAATCTTCAACGCTTTATTGCAGAATAAATTGAACTGCCAACATTGGCGACCCTATTAAAAGCCAGGAGTGTCGGATGATCAATTTTAATAAATGTTCAGGCAGTTAAACTAATAAAGCTATTACCGCAGCCTCATCCCCCCGCAGAGCGGCTCTGGGTGTGACGTGGCCGCTCGCGCTCTGCCATAATGCTGCCTTCGTATTGCCGGGACATGGAGCAATATTGAGCCTTCCAGACATTAACATGAATGAATAGTGACAGGTGCATAGGCACACATCCTGGGCCGACACCGCGCCGCTAATCGGCTTTTTGCCTGGGTCTGTGATACCTGCCTAATTACAGCGATTCCCCCCAGATGAGCCACCGAAAGAGCGCCCATCAAATCTATTGCTTGTGATGGATTAAGTTTCCCGTCCTGCCCCCCCTTGACGCCTCTTCGACATTGCGCTTCATCGCTTCGTAACCTTATCACGCCTCAGGAAAATCATCGCCTCAGACAGTTGTCTACGGCTCATCTGAAAAGAAGAAACAGAAATCAATTTCCAGAGGTCTGTGGCAGGCGCGGGCACAGATCAGCACAGATCCGGAACCCATCAAAGGAAAGTTTGTACATCTAGCCCTACAGGGCCGCTCCACTCAAAATGGGGATGAGAGATATATTACTGCATTTGATAGACAGACCTGAAAACATTGAAACTTAAGAAACTCAGTCAGTCAGTCAGTCAAAATACACTTTAAGAAACTCGAATGTCCTCAATGTGCTTGGATTTGAAGATTCCACCAACTCTTAAATGTTTTGGGGATTTCATTTTTTAGTAGTTTAGTCTGTATATCTGCCTCATTACTTTGCATCCAACTTAAAAGTCTTACTACGTTTCCAAACAAATACAAATTTGGGGGTTGTCAAATTTCCTCCTACCCAGTGCTTTAAATGGAAAAAAATAAGTGCAGGTACTCACCAAATTAAGACGTGGACTAGGGGGCGGATCTATGTTGCCCCACTATTCTTCACAGAGCCTAACAAGGCGTGCTTGAGGCTGTAGAGGCTCTGAACTGGCAGGGATGGTGAGGAATGACAGTGCTAGAAGCAACAACATAGAAAGTGACCCAGACAGCGACCCAAATATGGGACTACTAAACACCCAGGAAGCAGCACGTCGAGGCTGAGAGAGCGGCGCTGGTGAATATGATCCAGGGCGAGGAAGACTGTAGGAGAGTAGGGTCTGCTATCCTATGGTCACCCCAATTTTTGCTTTTTGCTTCACTGGTTTTCGACTTACTGAGGCTGTGGGCCTGCTAATCAGACCCCCAGCCTGCTGTTCTCTCTCTAAATTTGTAATACATGTGCTATAGGTACATACCACAATTGGAAATGGACTCCTTGTCAGCCCCTGTACCGTGCACTATAGGTGCTCAGGGCATAGGTGCCACCAAGGCCTACCAGGGGCTGAAGCATAGCTTTTGCCACCCCTGGCTGGTTCTTAAATTGACACAACTGGCTGATCCTTCAGCTGGGGCAAGTGGGTGTAGTCACCCCTTGCTTAGATATAGTATACCTATATCTAAACCTATATCTGGACACATATATAGCCTGTAAGCCACTCCTATGGAAGGCCTCATCAATCCTGGAGGCAGAGTGCGTGGTTTTATGTGAGATGGAGCTCTGGCATGAGCTGAGCCTGTATGCAGCTGTCGGGAACCACTCCCTAAGCTGATCCGGGATAATGCCATACCATATACTCTTAAGCGCCTTATAATCCTCGCGGTTATATAGCAACTTTGGTTTGGTTTTATCAAAACATGTCGTGTAAGGTGTCATACGAATTAGAATACTACCCCCTCGCCAGTTCTGGCGACGGGGGTAGCATTCCACCCTTCTAGAGGGATAAGACATGTTACTTTACTGAAACGCGGTTGATTTAAAATGAGCCTCAGATCCACAAAATGGATGCCCCTGCCACAGACACGGGTCTTGCCTCCTGCTGCTGACCGAAACTCAGCATATGGTGGCCTGGACAAAGGGTTTCCTGTCGCAGGGCGGTGTTAAACCACCCCAGACAGGAGATAGTGGATTGTAGTAGGGAGGTTTCAAAGAAACCAGACACTGCCTGGGGAGCACAAGGCTGCCCCTTGCATAATCCGGCCAAACCGGTTCTGGGGCCTTCCAGCCCCAGTCCCAGCGCGGCCTGGATCAAAGGAAAGGGGTGTAACCACCCCCTTCCTGGGTCCCACCCATAGGAGGGGACCTAGCAGGATGTCCAGCCCACCAGATTCGAATAAGAGTGGGAGCAGTGCCAATGCAACTCAGATCATCCTGAAGAAACATAAGAAACGAATTCTGGACCCTTCGACATTCTATTCAACATAGAAGACGGAAGAATCTCCCTTGTGGTCAAGGAGTGACCACCCTGTGCAAACAGGCACCATCCAGCCCTCGACCCTTGCTTTGTTGCAGTTCCCGCCGGAACTCGAGCGACAAAGATCGACGAGATCAAGCTTCCCTGCCTTCTCCCAGCCCGATCCACAGTCCCTGCAGAGCTGAGACCAGTGGAGGCGACCGGAAGCGCGAGGCACGCCATCTTGAAAAGGCCACGAGACGCTGACCGTGCAGCCCACGAGTGACCCTTGAAGCTGTACACCGGGGTTTGAGAAGCCTTCACCCCGAGCTACACTTGCACCCAAGCTCACCCCTCCACACTTGACGAGTGCTGCGTGGGGCCCTTCTGCTTGTGTTGGCTCGACGCGTTGGCCCGGTCACTTGCCAGCTGGCTTGTGGCCCCTGTGCCAACAAAACCTTGAATACAACTCGCTTTTCTGGTTGCTCCAGATCTGCACCAGCTCCTGTGAAAAGGAGCCCCCACTCTGACCCTCCTGGTTCGAGTGAGAAGCAATCTCCTGGTTCCGCGTGGATTGCTTTTGCCAAGTGCTGTTTGCTGCAATCTTGAAGCCGACAGTGCTGACGGCGAGAGCCTACGTGGGACAGATCGTGACCTGCTCCTGGACATCGCAGATGCCCCAGAGCCCACGTGACAGCGGAGAGAAGCCTCTCAACAACCACCTGATTGCGCCCGACATTGCCTGGTTCCGTCCTGGTTCCACCCTGGTCACTACTGAGTGACCCAGACTCTGTCCCCTCTGCTTTCAGGTACTTTTCGACTTCGATCCACCCTTGGATCACACCGGACCCTTCTGCTTCACATCGCCTGCAGCTTCTACAGCTCCAAGCACCAAGAGCCTGCGTGTTAAAACCCGACGCCACTTCGACCCTGTGCACCCACGACCTGTGGGTGAGGTAACATTGCAACGCCGGTGTTCCCACACTGGTACACACCTCTAGGGTCTGTGTCTAAAGTTTTGTTCCTCTAGGTTCAGCGGAAGTATCTTTTAACTCACTTTGTGTAACTTTTACGCACCATTGACATTGCATTGGTGCAAGCCGCGCTTTCCGTGCTGCACCCGAATTCCGTGGGCTACTCCGGACTTCAGCATTGCTAGTCCTGACTGCTCCCAGCGATTCTCTAGGCCCTAGGCCTAACCACTGTTCGATTGGTATCTCTTATACCACTTTTTTAGTATATGGTTTAAGTGGCCACCGGCCCTCATCCAAAATTGTGCAACTTTGTATGTTATACTGTGCTTTTGATTTAACGCTTGTGCCCCTTTCCTCATAAAGAGTACTGGGGAGTAATTTAGAAATAAATACATATATTTTTATAATATATACTTGTGTGGTGTCCTTTCATTTGATTACAGGATTGTATGTGGTAAAACAGCTCGCTTAACACGACCTCTTAAGTTAAGCCTTTAAGGCTGCTTAGTCCATGCTACCTCTAGGATAGCTTGTCTAATAAGGTTGACTTACAACCTGACATCTCTGGGGTTTGTTTGGACTGATACCAAGTGGTTCCAGAATTGGAAACACTACATATCAGGCCAACTTCTCACAAAGACCCTGTGTGTAAGAAGCCATCAATCACAAACGTGTCAAAGGGTTGATTGATTTTTGACTCTTTGGTAAGCAAAGAGTTTGAAGAGCTCACTGTAAACCAGAGAGCTTTCGATGATTTGTGAGGGCTGATCTGCCCCCTCCCTCAAGTAGAGCACAGTTTCCTCCTAATCAGATGATACATTTGCTGGGTATTTTCATGCATGGATATGAATTAGAAGGGAACTGCCTAACATAACACTTATGCAGTTATTTCTGAGAGGCTTCTGGAGTTCTTGACGGGCCAACTGGAGGAAGCACCACTGAACCACTGTGCAGCAGCAGTGCGCCTCAACTCTATCACCAATGTGTCTGAGGAAGGTTTGCACGTTTGAGCTCTTTGTATTTGCTACATTTGCATAGGGCGCTGTGGTGTTACTAGCCAGGGGAATTGGAGTTGTGGTAAGTTTTATTCTATCGATTGATGACTCAGAGACTGCGAATAACACAAGCGGGTGGGCTATTAGTAGGAAAGACAGTGCGATCAAGTGTGTTGCTACTCTAGAGGAATGGTGAGTTGCAGCTTTGATAAGAAGGACATCCTCAGAAGGCTGGAGATCACGTAACACTCGTGCCTCATAACTACACATTGTTTATGTTGAATGTAAGAGGTATGGGATCCCCTACGAAGAGATCCCAGATAGAAGTCTATCTGAAACAAAGGGCGGTGCAGGTAATTTACCTTCAGAAATGTAGAACAACTACAACACTGCTGGAAAGGATAAGTTGCTCAGCATATGCCAAGGAAACATACATTTTGAACAGATCCTGGGTATCCTTCACAGCCACACATTTAGAATTATACAAGGAAAGGTGGTAAGTGTTTAACCAGGGTAAATTGGACAGTCTAGACATAGTGCTCAGAACAAAAAAATCTTTACACTCCTTCCAGATTGGCAAGCTCACCCCAAATTTCCATCCTGATAGGAGGAGACGCTAACTATTGGACGTGGACCTGGATAGGTCCTTACTCCACTAACAGACCATTGCCATTAAAAGTAGAGCAAGACTTTGCAGAATGATTATTTTATGGATGACTGGTGGACATATGGAGACAAATGTATAATGATATTAAGGAATTCTCTTTTTAAACACCAGTACACCATTTGCATGTCCACGTTGATGGCTTTGTAGTGTTTGCTCCCATATCCATGACTGTAACATAGGTAGAATATCTTGGGAGGACCACATGAGTCACAATCCTCGAGTATTGAAAATAAGGTGATGAAACCTATACCCCTCTACCAATATGGTGTCTGCAAAGAGCTCTAGAAGATGTGAAGGGTAGGGGCGGCTTCTGGTACTACTGTAGTATGGGAAGCTTTAAAGATAGTGGTCAGATACTACTGTATTGGAGTCATTGTTGGCGTACAACAGATGATGACAAGGGAACTCCTTAACATGCAAAGTCTCTGTAGAATCTAAATAACAATGTAGTACAAGATTCTCAGAAAAGTTGCAATTGCTGACTTTTTATGAAAAATATGCCAATGCATTTGACTACAAAGGCTACTTAGCATGCAGGAGAGAGATCTTGCTGCCTGCTGGCGTGGCTAATTAAACCAAATCTCAGTAGCTTACCCATTATGCAGATACAAATTGATCTGGGGCACGAAGTCCAAGACTACATCAGCATAAGCATGGCCTTGATGAGTTATTATCAGAAGCTATACAAGGCAGGGGGGAGACATCGAGCCATATTTGGATAAAATTGACTTTACAGAAGATAGGTGGCTCAATCATGGAGGGGGAGAATAAGGAGCTTTTAACACTTCTGGTCGATTGAAAGACTCTTGGAATGTATTTCCTTCTGCTTTTTTTCGTATGCTGCTACATTGGGCCCCCATCTCACCAAATGATATACAGTGATCTGGGAAAAGTACAAACTGCCTAACTTTTCAGGTTAAGCATTTATAATCCCTGTCCCAAACAGTCCAAAGAAGACCTATCCAATATAGCATTTTATAGACCTCTTTTGATGCTGAATTTTGCTGAAAATATTCTAAGTAGGATTCTGGCACTGAGGCTTTACTATACATGACATTACTCATACACCAGGACCAAAACAACTTAATTCCTTATAGAAACACTTCCAACAACATCAGACGTCTCTTCAGATTAATTGATGAAACACATACTAGTATTAGACATGGTGCCAAGGAGTTGGACTTGGCTCTCTGTGCATGGTCAGCCCCAAACATTTTGCCTTTACCCCCCCCCTGTTTTGAATTTGTTTTTGTTGGCTTTAGGACTTTCCACTTCAACCACTGCTAAAGTGTTTGTGCTCTCTCCTTTAAACACTAAAATTGCCTTATACCTAATTGGCACATTTCATGTATTTACAAGTCCATGGTAAAGTGGTATGGCATGCAACCAGGGCCTGTAAATTAAATGCTACTGGTAGGCCTGTAGCACTTATTGTACTACCCACTTGAGTAGCCTTTTTAAACATGTCTCAGGCTTGTCATTGCAGCCTGTGTGCACATTTAAATTGCTAATTCAACTTGGTAAAGTAACCCCTGTTCCGGGCCTAAAACTCCCTCTTTAATACATATAAGCCTCCCTAAGGTAGGACCTGAACAGCCCATTAGGCGGGGTGCACTGTAGTTATAAAGTTGTACATGTATTATTAAGTTTTACCGAAAAACTCACAATTTTTATTTTTACTGTGAAACTACCTCTCCCATGGGATATCATTTGGCTACTTTTCTACATTTAATAAGTGATTACTTTAGTTTGGAAGCAGGTAGAAATATCATCTTTGGTGAATTGTAATATAAAACCCTCTTTCATGGTGAAGTTGGACTTTAAGTCACTATCCTGAAAATGCCCCTTTTAGAAAGTTGTCATTTTGATGTCCTAACCATTTAGTGCCTGAAGACTGTTTTCTGAGTCACATGAATAGGTGTAGTTAGCAGCTGACCTTCGTGTTTTCCACTCTGACAGCCACACAGTAGAGGAAATGGGCGTTGTCAGGATGGGCCATTCTATCAAAATGAGAGGGCGGTGCTGTGAATAGCCCCACATGCACTTCAAAGACCCTACTTTAGCTCTCACGCAAAGAACACTAGCCTATTGTGAGTGCAGACAACCTGGGACAAGGACGGGAGGCAGGATATTCTTGGCACTTCTGTGGGGGGATACTCCAGACATTTCTTTGACTTCAAAGCTGGACCCAGGTATAAAATTAGGACTATCAGATCCACTTTTCGTGTTCACTTCTGGACCAGTGAAAAGATTCTCAGAGGACTGCCCTGCTGCCTATGACCTGCTGTGTTCTTCAGAGAACTGTTCAGCTACACCAAGAGGGCTGTAAGCAACAATCGGTGTACAGAGTTCCCCAAGGAGAGCTAGAATCTTTTAGCTCAACCAGTACTCTCTCTCGCTCAATTGGACAGGGGGTGATGTGAGGGTCTAGAGTGCATGATGAAGACCCTTATTCCAGAATGTAAGGATACCTCACACAGGCTACCGGCAGGACCACAACTGTAGTCCCAGCCGATGACCGTCCAGCGTCATCATCGGTATCCTGCTCCTTCGGCAGGCTGGCGGTGCAATGCCCGTCGGGCAGCGATGGGAGCTGCACTTTGGCGGAGATCTTCTATTCTGGGCCAGCGGGTGTGTCTGTGTGAGGGGCTAAAGGGAGTGCAATCGTGAGCAGGGTGGTGTAGTTAAAAAAAGTCAGTAGAGTCCTGTTGGTGAATATTTTAATGGTCAGGCTCACTGCTTTGATTAAAAGTTACAGGGGTATTAAGGGGTGGTAAGCAATGGGACCAACCCTTATTCAACCCTTATAGTGAAAAAAACGGTCGACATGTTTCACGCCCTAAGGGCGATTCATCAGGACCTATGTGCTCATAGAATTGCTCGGATCCTCTAAGTTAGGAGAACACCAGTATACGACCTGTAAAAGTGTCGTACAGAAATGGTTCCACGCAGGGGACTTCCTGGGAACCTTGCTGTTTCCTTAAGGGAGCCTCACGAGCTGTCCAGGTGGGGCCAGCAGCGAGTGAGGAGATCCTCAAAAGTCGCTGCAGGCAGGCTTCTCTGCACCTACCCCTCCCAAAGGAAACCAGATAACTGGACAGCCGGCTGTCCAGTTATCTGGTTTCCTTTGGGAGGGGTAGGTGCAGAGAAGCCTGCCTGCAGCGACTTTTGAGGATCTCCTCACTCGCTGCTGGCCCCACCTGGACAGCTCGTGAGGCTCCCTTAAGGAAACAGCAAGGTTCCCAGGAAGTCCCCTGCGTGGAACCATTTCTGTACGACACTTTTACAGGTCGTATACTGGTGTTCTCCTAACTTAGAGGATCCGAGCAATTCTATGAGCACATAGGTCCTGATGAATCGCCCTTAGGGCGTGAAACATTTCGACCGTTTTTTTCACTATAAGGGTTGAATAAGGGTTGGTCCCATTGCTTACCACCCCTTAATACCCCTGTAACTTTTAATCAAAGCAGTGAGCCTGACCATTAAAATATTCACCAACAGGACTCTACTGACTTTTTTTAACTACACCACCCTGCTCACGATTGCACTCCCTTTAGCCCCTCACACACACACACCCGCTGGCCCAGAATAGAAGATCTCCGCCAAAGTGCAGCTCCCATCGCTGCCCGACGGGCATTGCACCGCCAGCCTGCCGAAGGAGCAGGATACCGATGATGACGCTGGACGGTCATCGGCTGGGACTACAGTTGTGGTCCTGCCGGTAGCCTGTGTGAGGTATCCTTACATTCTGGAATAAGGGTCTTCATCATGCACTCTAGACCCTCACATCACCCCCTGTCCAATTGAGCGAGAGAGAGTACTGGTTGAGCTAAAAGATTCTAGCTCTCCTTGGGGAACTCTGTACACCGATTGTTGCTTACTGCGTTCTAGGACAAGTACTATTGGACCCCACTAAAAATCGTCCTCCCTTATTCCCCCTTTTTGATATCACACCAAGAGGGCTGCCCTGCTGCCTGAAGCCTGGCATGTGTCCTCGGTGGGCTGCCTGCCACTTGAGACCTGCTGTCCTGCTCGAACACCATACTTCCAGGGTGACTCCAAGGGCTAATTGGCTGGCCTCCTGTTCAGAATCTCAGAAACAGAAAAAGGCTCCAAAGATCTTGACACATAAACAATAAGGAGCTACAGAGGGAAAAAGACGAACAGGTCACCCTCATCTCAACATGCAATATCAATAACTTGCCCCCTCACTATTTTCACTATTTTCTAAGTTCACACATATATTGATGTGATCTGTTTCGGATACATTTTAACAGCTACACTCCTTTATGTTTGATAGTGGTATTTTAGCTCAGTGACTGTCATCTGTAAAATACATACACAGGAGTGCCAGAATAAAAGTGAAAGAGGCGTCCCGCAGAGCGAGCCTCCAACAGTTTACTGCGTCTTTGCCCTTTCCTCTGCACCTGAGGAGGTCGCGGGGGTGTGTCACAGCGCAGGAGCACCAGAATAAAGGCGGAAGAGGTGTCCCACAGCATGGAATGCATGCAGGGCATGACCGGGTTCGGCCCGGGTGGACGGGCCCATTTTAGCCAGTCATAGACCGCAATGGCAGAGGTCAGGCTGGGCCCCCTTTTCATCTGGAGCCTGGATAGCAGAGTGCTTTAAGATGGTGAGAGGGCAATTGTTACTCCTGCTCACTGCTTTCTCTGTCCCCCTGTCTCTCTGCATGGTGGTGCTTTTTCCCTGGACATTCTGAATTGTAACACAGTTATTTCCACCCATGGGAGGGGCCATCGCATTGCTCATTGAATCATTCATGTCCACGCACTGTCTCCTCCAGTGCATTTGGATAAGAGGCTGCTGCTTGCAACCTTTGTAGAAAGACTGTGTGGTTTTGATCTCCTGGATTGCATTGTGCTTTGATTAATCCTGTGGCACCCATTGTGTGGCGAGACCTGCTGTGTCCTGTATGTAATGACGTTCCCCGCCCTCCCCGGCCGGGTTGTGGCTCGGAGACTAACTTTAGCTTTGCAAGTCACAAGAGAAAAAAGCCCAACACATTACTGCATTTCGCCATTTCCCCTCCCCCCACATTACACCAGCAACCTGGGCCAACTGAATTATGGGTAAACGGAAAACCACATCTGGTGTAAACTCCACTGGCACCACTTTGGACTGCTTCCTTCAAAAAGCTGTGGGGGCAATTATTGAGGAAATTGAGCAAGCAGAAGGTAGACTCTCGATAGCCCCTATTGTTGTCCCACCCCCACCAACCCCTACTGTTGCTAATACAGATCCCGTTGCCATGGACACTGAACAGAGGACTTTAGTACCACTCGCGCCCGTTGTGTCAATCAGGAAAAATGATGATGACCTTGCCAAAGATAAACTAAACTTGCATGGTTTTAATTTCATCTTGGAGGAGAATAGTCCTTTGCAAGTAATAGGGGGAAGAGGAAGAGAACAGAGGTGGTGGGATTAGAACATAAACCAAAGGGTCTTTTACCTTTGACCAAAAATATCAGGCAAGACTCCGCAATAGGCAGTAGGACTAGAAGGGGCCTGCGTAGAATGGCCACATCAGATGGGGTAGATACACCTCTTAATACAATCTGTAAGTTAATATCAGAAGCACTGCCCCCTATCTTGGATTAGTTTGGTCGTATTGAAGATCAGCTTTCCCTTATGTTACGGGAACAAAATAAGTAGCCAGCACATATCGTACTAAGGGACGCGGCTATCTAACTGAGTAGTAAGTTGCCTTATCCCATGACAGGATGGCCCCTAGTAAGTTGGTTGGGCTGCATGGCAAAATCTGTTAAGGGGGACTATGTGGTCTTTAACTTTAGGGACCCCAGGTGTTTGCACTTTCTTCTGATGCGCCTTAATGACATACTTGTGGAGAACGATCTCATAAAGACCTATCCGTTGAGTTTTTTCTACCCACCTTATAGGGGAAATAGCCAGTTCCAAAGGCTGCCCACATAGGTTTAAGAACTTATGACTACTCACAGCGACTGTCGTTCATCCACCCGAATCGCTTTGAAACCCTCTCATGTCTTACTGACATCGATTGACTGCAAGACTATCCCAGAGAGGCAGCTGAGGTGAGTAGTGCAGCTCTGGTATGTAACAACCCAGAGAGTGCCACGGATGATGTAGAACCCGCAGATGTAGGGCTTGTGCCTTTAGTATGCGTCACACCCTATGCACCCACTAATTCAGCCGGGGGACAGTAAATCAGGGAAACCCCACCCCTCCCTTTAAAATCATTTAGTGGAATATTGCAGGAATTCGTTCTAAAATAATACATGAGGACTGGCTAGGGTATATCAGAGGCTTTGACATCATTTGCCTCCAGGAATCCTGGTTTAGAGATGATATTACCCTAGATGGTTATCGTTCTTTTTGTGTCCTGGCATTACCTTCATCTGCAGGGAGGGCTAAGAGAGGGATTGAGGTGTTCATATTGGTAAAATATGGCTCTATAAAAGCCAAATATTTAAGTTAATCAATCCGGATATCAACTAATCATGATCTCTAATTTAACTAAGGTCAGAGTACTACTGGTAAATTGGTACCATAATATATTTGATCAAAATAACTGTCAGGCTATTGAGTCCCTACAAAATGAGATTACTCAAGTCACCGGGAAGTGTCAGCTGCTATGCATCCTCTGAGCAGGGATTTTAACTTTACAATCTGTAAGCCTAGCTCCCAACTTGAGTGTGGGCTTGTAGAGACTGAGGGCCAGGCCCCAGGGAGAAGCCTTAAACTCTATTCTTGTAGGGAATGATTTGGGCTTCATAAATAATTTGGTTAGTGTATCCTTATCGTGGTGCCTCACATATGCTGGCAGTGGCAGGGCCAGCTTTATTGATTTCATCTAGAAACTTTACCATGCTTGTTTGTTATTTTATGGTGGTACCGCATTGCGTGAGTGTAGAAAAGTAGGATCTGCTTCTATGGTTACCCCCACTTTTTCTTGATGTTATGCTGTTTATGACTAGTCTAACTGGGATCCTGCTAATCAGGACCCCAGTCTATCTGCTTACTCCCTAAATTGTTGTGTTGAGTACTTAGGTACATTCTAGATTGGATACTGGGGTATCCTTATCAGTCCCTAGTATGTGGTACTAAGGGACCCAGGGCATAGGTACCCCAGAGGTCTCTGAAGCATGCATTATGCTACCAATGAGAGACCATGCAAAATGGAACTACAGGCCTGCCATTCTAAGTGACAGGGTGCCCCTGCATGAGCAGGACACCCCTGAAGCCTACGGAGTCCATCCTCCCGGGTTGTTAGTGAAGCAGCCATATACTATATAGAGGGGCACTGTGTAATCACGCGATGACCATCTCGAAAACGGCTGTAACAAATCCTATCTTGTTTGGTATCGAACAGGTTGGAATCATACCCCTACACTAAAAACGATGTGGGAGGTATGATTCCAAGCACTGTAAGTGCCCTCCATTAGGCTTTCAGTGTTCCCGGTGCCAAGTTCCTAGACTAGGACAGAACAAAATGGTTACTGTCAACCAGAGACACATTTCTGCCGTCCTGCTGCTGAGCCAAGCTCGAGCAGAGGAAGGTGGAACAATGGGCATCCTGTTACAGGGAAGTATGAACACCTCCCAGACAGGATTTAGTGTATTAGGACCAGGTAGGTGCACTTGTCAGTGCCAGAAAGTCAGTATGAGGGGCACACTTGGTGTCCCCGTGCAAAGTCCATTTCAAACCAGTTCTGGGAGCCGTTGGCTCCCGCTCTGGCACGAAACTGGACAAAGGACATGGGAGTAATCTCCCCCAGTCCAGGCCCTCCCCTGGGAGGGTCCCCTAAATCTTCCCAACCCTTTCCCTAGGGTACCTAAGGGCTTACCTCGGTGTAGGTCCGTTGATTCATCGTGGGATAAGATTCAGATCGGACACCACTGCACTTCTACCGTCTAGGCACTCTGGACTTTGCTGAACTTCCTTTGGGCCTGACTTTGTCTCCCTTCCAGTCTGCTGCATCGTCTGTGCCTGTGCATCATACAGGAACCTTCCAAGGCCTGTGAAGCATCAAAGACACCTGAAGAAATCTCCCTTGGAGTGAAGGAGTCACTCCCCTGCATTCACAGGCACTGCAACTAAGTCGACCGGTCTGCAGATCCTAAGCTCCTCCGGACTCCGTGAGCTCTGCAACACAGGTGGAGGTTTTCCACAGCTCCCGAGGCCTGTCCTCCCTTCTCACCAGGTTTGAGCCCAGTATCCCTCATGGGGGTTGCAAAACCGAACCCCTGTGCACCGCGTCCAACTTGCAGTTGCAAAGGCTTGTTGGCTTCTTTGCAAGAAGTTCTTGGGGGTCCAAGTAGCCCCAACCTCGAACACGTCACGTGACCAGAATCTTCAGCCACACCGCATTGTGTGCATCGTGGCCTGCATCTTTTGGTGAGCAGCTTGAGGTCCACTCGCAACTTCAGTAACTTTGGCCTGTGGGTCTACTTGAGGGTCACACTTGTTTCTTTTGGGCTCCTCTGATTGCTCGGGACCTGCCCTGACTACCCTGCCTTCGGTGAGTCCCCTGAACCTTGCTGGACCCCTCAGCACTCGACATCCTTGATGGGACAGCTCCTGCACGGCTCCGGGTTCTCCACAGAATCGCCGGTCCTCACAGCTGCAGAGTCAAGGTCATTGTCATCCATCCTGCAACACCCAACATCGGAGGGCATTCATCTTCCATGTCTCCTGGTCACCCCTGAGTGAGATAGACTCTGTACCCCCTGCTTGCAGGTACCTCTCATCAAGAATCCATCCTTGGGTTCCACCGGACACTTTCTCCTTCTTTGCCAGCAGCAATTTACTGGAAGTCCACCATTGGGTTCGACGGCGGTTTCAAACACCATTTCACACGCATGCACCCGGCTTCCCTGGTGCAGGTAACGTGGGTACTAGGATATCCATGGATGGGGTGGCCGTTAACCTTCTGTCTTCCACGGGGTTTCTTCAGGGTCCACTTTGGAAGGATCCTTAATCCTTAAAAATCCAACTGCGACTTGCACATAGAGTTGTACAGAGCACAGGGTCATGTTTACATACTGCACAATATCTCCGTTGGGTCGCCATATACTTACCTTGGGTGGTTCCTTGGGGTCCCAGCACTTCTACGTCCTCTCAACACTGTCTTGACTCAAGTCATGGTTCTTATACCACTTTCTTAACATATGGTTTGGGCCCCCCAGGGTCACTGTGTATTTTGTGCTATTTACTGTGTTTCTTTGCTAACGTATTGTGTGCATAGTGTTTATCTCCATGCTGGAGATATTGGAACGTTATAGAGATTGTTATATAATAAATACATATTTTTTTAAATACTTGGTGTGGCTCATTTTAACTTAATCTATACTATAAGATTGCATTCTGGTAAAACAAGCTGCTTTACACTCCTTCTGGACTAAGCCTGAAGGCTGCTCTCCACAGCTACCACTTAGAGGTGTCTAAGACCTCTTAAATCCCCAAAAGGGTTGTCTGGACTGGTGCAAGGTGCCCACTTACATAAGTTATCGTATCCCCCTCACAGTCTCCCTCAACTTAAAGACCCAGGTGGGATGGGCAATGTACGCCCAATACATTACGACTCGAACAAAGGAGTTAGGTGAAACCGGTGTAAGATCAATCCCCTTAAATTTGAGGAAGATATTATTAAAGGAAATTGCCACTCAATAATGGGGTGTTTGCTGTTAGATTCTCCACCGGAGGAAGTCCTCCGGGAGTTTGGGATTTACTGTGCTCTGAGGTAGCTAAGTGGCTGACAAGGAGCATTCAACATAGGGAACCCCAGGAGGCCCGGTGGTTTAATTCCGAGTGTTCCAGGGCCCATAAGGATCTAAAAAGGACACTCCATGCTACTCCCTGCAATAGAGATTTAGGTAAAGATGCAAGGTACAAACATAAAACCCTGACCGAGGATAGAAAAGCAGAATTGAGAAGCTCAGCATGGGAAGATCTGGAGAGAGCAGGAGCCCTAAAAGATACCCCAAAATGTTGGGAAATTATCAACTGCCCATTATTTACTGAAAAAGACAGGCAGAAGGATTCACTGATTATGGGAGATGCTTGGGTAGCTCATTTTTCTGAAATTTAAAACCACAGCACAAGAGGGTAGAGGAGTTTACAAAGGATCTGCCTGTAGATCTACCTGCAGCCACCCAGCTTAGTCTATCCATTACAGTATCTGAGGTTGAGCAGGCGTTAGCATAGGGGACCCGCCTGAAAGCACCAGGCCCAGATGGAGTGCCCCTTGACCACTTTAAAAACAATCCACATTTGTGGGCACCCTTGCTGACGAACGTCTTTTTTTTTTTAAAATCTTTATCTGACGAACGTCTTTAAGGCAGTAATTATTGGCCCAATACCTGTCCAATACCTGCGTCCTGGAAGGAGGCATTAGTGGTCCCTGTTTCTAAAAAGGGCAATAGACGTGATCCTGCTTGCTATAGGCCATTTTCGCTTACTCACGCCACAGCTAAGGTGCTAGGTAGAGGCTTCCTTGCCTGTTTGGAAACCTGGGCAACCACCACAGGAGTTATATCTAAAATGCAATATGGCTTCAAGAGAGGGCTGGGCACGACTGAGCAATGCCTTCATCTGTCCTTAATTATTTACGAATACGTGAAGGCAAGGAAGGGTTCTATCCACCTGGCCTTCATGGATTTGTCCAGCACCTTCGACACCGTCAATCAGGACAAATTGTGGGCTATGCTGGAAAGCATGGGTGTAGAAGAAGCACTGGTATGACTCCTCTGTGGGTTATATTTTAATACCAAGGTCGCTATAACATACAGCACCCAAGGGGAAAAAACTGTTCCGATAGCCTCAACAGAGGGTGTTCGACAAAGGTGTATTTTATTTTCTGTTCTTAATATATACAAATGGTTTGGAGGCTACTTTGTTAAGCAGGAAGCTTGATTTTCCCAAAATTGGTAGCAAATTTGCTCTTTTATTATCTTACGGTGATGACACAGTGTTAATGGCAACAACAGCTAATAGCCTGCAGAATTCCCTCAATACTTTTATTGATTTTATGTCCTCACTCAACCACAAAGTAAATTTGATTAAATCATATATCATGGTATGTGGCCAGAAGATCACAAAAACCAAGAACTTTGTCGTAGGGGTCAGGAGAATAGAAAAGGAAGACAATTTTATGTACCTATTTATTAACAAGTTGAGTTGGAACTCACTTGTTACAGCAAGAGCCCACCATAAAACCTGTGCCGTGGATGGGCTATTTAGTTTTGCATGCAAACTAAGACATAAGCCCGTGAGGGAACTAATTACCCTATATAAATCCAAATGCCACTCTATTGCAACATATGGGGCAGGGGTATGGGGACATCATAAAAGCCATCAGTTACAAACATTGGAAAACCAATTTACTTAAAGGCTATTGATGACCCCAAGTTTATAGAGGATCGCATATCTTTTCACAGGAAGTAGTTATAGACTGCCAAAACCTGGCCAATGCCTTAAAAATGCCATTGCTCCATTTCTTGAGGGCAACCCTGAAAGCATCCCATTGAATGGTAAAGCCATTATTAAAGAGGCGTTTTATTCCATGGCCAACGGGCGTTTATCAGAACAAGATGAAATGGGCCTACCACAGATGTCTTTTGTCCCACCGAAATATTGTCTAACATTTACTTTTAATTTGCAGACTAGATTTTATTTAACTAGATTCCGTCTATGCACTGTGCACTTTTTGTTGGTATTTCCACGTCAGAGAAGGTCTGCCGATGAGCTCATACCTTGTCCGCGGGACAACTTTACAAGCCAAAGCACTATGCACTTTATTCTATTCTGCACCTTATACAAAACTGTGAGGAGTAAATATTTAATCCCACTATTAAGGAGAATTCGCCCCTGTACACACATTGATGGTTTGAACTTTTTGCATACATTTGCTACCCCTGATATCTGCATCGCAGTAGCCATTTATATACAAGTTTTAATGGCTATTAGGAAACGCTATGAGTAAGAGTTTCTGTATAACAAATGGCTTTTGAATTTTATGAACTGTGTAATATCATGTTGCTTCAACCTAATTACTGTATGTAAAAATGTTATGTCCCTGGAATTTTATGAATTGTCTATTGATTGTAATGGTTTTATATGCTGTGATAATTTTATTGTAAACTTTAATGGTTCATGGAACTGTCATAAAGTTATTTTGACTAATAATAACTGAATGTCGACCTGGAAGTAGGGTGACCAACCGTCTGAAATTTCACGGACCGTCCGTAAATTAGACCTCACGTCCGTTGTCCGTGAGGATTCCTTTTACGGACGCCTTTTGTCCGTAATTTTGGGCCTTTAGGGAACATCACTGTTCTCCTGTGGAAAGTCTCAGCTCCCTGATGGGGCCGCCTCACACTCTTCCTCTGAGCACAAGAGCAGCCCCTCCTCGCCCATTGTCATTCTGTCTACGGCTGATTGTCACATACAGAATGACAATGGGCCAGTCTGGGCTACCAAAGCATTTGGTGGCCTCCTCCTGCCTTGGTCTAGGGTAGGGAATTCTGCCACATGGAAGTGCAAAAACGCCCATTCTGCTGCTGCTAGGTGAGAATCCAGTTAACCAAAGGGAGGCGGTGAAAGCAGTTCAAAGGAAAGGATTAGTTATTTCAGAGTGTCATCATTTTAAACTAACGCATTTTCAATATTATATTCAACAGCCATGGTTGCTTTTTTATTTTATGGAACCAACAACCATTGACAAAGCCAATAGTTCTGGCTTGTTGTAGGTGTAACATTACTTGTTCTAGGTGTAACGTTACTTGTATTATATATCTGGATGCAATGACAGAAGCAACAAAAATAGCAGTCAGGGGCACATTATAATAAGCACAGATTATTAGCTCAGGTGTTTTAAGCCACACCCTTGATTATAACCGAATACCCTTTTGCAGAGACCCCCCTAGTTTTTTCATCTCACATAAAGCTCTGGAAACCACACCATGTCACAATCGCCTTTCTTCTAGGCACTGTGCATCATGCATGACTCATGCCTTCCACTTTTTCAGATTACCTATGTGCAGAGGCAATGTTAACCCTCCCCCACCCCTTGCTTTAGGAACTACAGCGAGAGTGGAGTTCTTGATGGGTCTCTTCTGTCTGCAACCCTGCAGACAAAGGCTCAGCTCATAATTATTGTGAAAAGATGAGTGAGTAAGTAAGTGAAGGAATGGGTGGATGGATGGATGGATGAGTGCAATGATGGATGGATAGATGAGTGAAAGGGTGGATGATGGGCTAGTGAATGGGTGGGTGGATGAGTGAAATGATGGATGGATTGATGAATTGATAAGTGAAAGGGTGAATGGATGGACGGATGAATGAAAGGGTGGATGTAAGGCTGGATGAGTGAGTGAATGGGCAGGTAGATGGTCAAAAGAATGGATAGATGAGTGAAGGAGTGAAAGGGTGGATGGATGAGAGAAAGGATGGATGGATGTGTGAAAGGATGGCTGAGTGATAGGTTCAATGAATGGATTCATGAGTGGATGGGTAGATGGATGGGTGGGTGGATGGAAGGATGGATGATTAAGTAAAAGAGGGATGGAGAGAGAAAGGGAGGATGGGAGAATTGATGACTGAACGGGTGAATGGGTGGAAGGATGAGCGACTGGGTGGATGAATGAGTAAGTGAAAGGATGGCTGGATAGGTAAATGGTTGGATGGATGGGTGGAAGGGAAGATGGATGAGTGTGCGGATGGATAGGGTGAAAGGGTGGATGGATGGATAATGGATGGATGAGTCAAAGGGTGGATGGAGGGATGGATGAGTGAAATGATGGATGGTAGGATAGGTGATGGATAGGTTTGTAAATGGTTGAATATGGACATGGATGGGCACACATATGGAAGGACAGAATGAATGGTGAAATACTGAATGATGGATGAAAGTATGATTACACATTGTAAGCCCCGTTATCTTAAGCAACATTTCCTATACATTGACTTACACATTTATATGAGTCATTGTCCCTATATAATATGTGTGTGTTGTAACGCACTCCAACACTCTGCCATACATACTTGGTTTGAGTAGCACTATAAAAGAAATTAAATACACATGAGAGAGGTTTTATGTGAAGATTAGGGGCACCATTGGAGGGTGGTAGCAAGGCCAAACTGGCCGGACCGAGCATCAGGAGTTTTCTCTGGGAGCTGGAAAGGGGGTTGGAGGCAGCAGTTTTGTTACCACAACAAGACCTGCACATTTGCTTAAAGCTGAGTGCATACTGAAAAAGCATGAAGGGAGCAATTATCTCAACCTAATATAAACTTATTTTCACTTGTACTTAAGTGGTTGCCCATTAACTTACTTATATACTATTGCACAACCTCCTCTGTTGTGTCTGTAAAACACATAGAGGTCGGCCTCTGTAGAGAATTTGATTGGTTGGATTTTGTGTGTATACACATTCATTGCCGGTGGGGTACACTTTCCCTATTTGTATTTGTGTATTATTCTTGTCTAATTTCTTTTCTTCCTTTTCTCTTTTTCTTTCAACAACTGTTGGTCTATATCTTTAGAGATAATTTTGCTCCAAACAGTTGATATAGGAATTTAACCCTTACTTCTTGTAAGATGGAGGGGATACAGACCTTTGGCTTCTCTGATGAGGAGTTCTCCTCATTAATAGGTCATGTTATGGACAGTACAAGCTCGATCTCTGCTCCCCAGGGGGACAATAGTGAGTGGCAGAACCTACTGAACCTCAAGAAAAAACTCAAGCGTATAGAATCACATGCATTCTATATGCTGAAATATTTAAAAGTGGGAGTGATTCCATCTGGGCTTAGGGTCTGCAATGATCCAGCTTTATTCATCGAAATCCGGAGGTTCCTAGAGCGGTGGTCACTAATATCAAACCACTGCTCCAGGGACTGGATGATGTTAATAATTGAAACTGCAAAGGAACTTATGGCAACTTTAAGTCAAGAAATTCTGGCTTTAGAATATAAACTAAAATCATCCAATGCAGTGGAAGGGGCCAAAAGCAAACTAGAGAAAATTAAGGCAGACATGAAAGATTTTGATGTATATTTGACCAACAAAAAATCTGAAAAACTGAAAAAAGATATTAGGTGGTTTACCAGAGAAAAGGTTTACCCATATCTGAACCCTATGTATTATCAGGGAGGGAATCAAGGGAACTATGCTCACAATTATACCAACAGTTATAGGAGACAGTTTATCAATTTTTCGGACACTGGTTCAACCGAATCTGATAATGACAACTTTCAAGAATCAGGAGGGGCACAATATAACTCTAGACTATACAGAGGCAGACAGACACAACAAATCTGTCATGGCTGAGGTTTTTTATCAAGGGACCAATACAGAGGAAGGAATGTTCACTGGCAACAAGACAGAGGGGGGCATCACTAGATGAGCCCGCAACCTCTACAGTTGTATGTCAAAACTCGAAATCAGCAGTACTGGTGGTAGACAATGCAAGTGCTACAAACACTGTAAATTGTGAAGATGTATTACCAATCTATAATCTATCATCTACAACTTTTAGTGAAGAAGAATCTTCCCTACTGAGTCGTGGTTTATCTTTTGTCCCGTGCACCCCACTCACCAAGTTTAAACTCCCTGAAGACTTATTTGTTTTCTTCAGAAAGGTTAGATAAAAAATAATGCATAGATAGACCAGTGGAACAAGAAAGTGACAATCTATCAAATTGTAAGCCTCCTTCCACCTTTACCGCTACACTGGACATGGTAGGGCCCGAAGTTCATATCTTTGAGCAAAATGTATTAAAGGACATTGCTCGTTTGATGAAAGGTTCTAATAAACCGTGGTTCAATCTATCAAACACCGAAAACATAGCCTTTAAATAAATTGAAACTGATGCTGACCTAGTGTTTAAACTCTGTGATAAGGGTGGGGGTATAACTATTTTTAACAAAGTGGAATATGACAAGGTAATGTTGGAGATGTTATCACTAACAGAACATTATAGACCAGCACAGCCTAGGGAGCTCACAAGATTGAATTTATCAATCTGTGACATGACACAAAAAGCCCTGAGGGATGGTTATATCATCGATGATGAGTACACATTTTTGAACAAAATATGTCCTTTAACACCGGCACTATATGGTCTCCCTAAATGCATAAAGATGAAAGACATCCCCCCAAGCGACCGATTATCTCAACAATAGGTTCTAGCACTGAGCCACTTTCAAAATATGTGGACTCATTCTTATGCCCACTGACTCAGAAGTATGCGTCATTTATTCGAGACACTGGAGACATAATTGTCAAGATAGAGGGCATACCATTTAATCCGGTAACAGACATTTTAGTAACGCTTGACATTGAGGCGTTGTAGACTAACATCCCTCAATGTCAGGCGTTACTGGCAGTGGCATCACTCCTGCAGAGGTATCCTAGCAATAGACCGGACGGTTTTATATTGCAATGCCTGGAGGTTGTCCTCTTGAATAACTTCTTTGATTTCAACGGGTCTCTTTATAAACAGATCAAGGGCACGAGAATGGGGGCTTCCTGTGCCCCTAGTGCGGCAAATACATACATGGAGGAATGGGAACTCAAGAATGTTTTTAATGAGGTGGCTCCATTTTTCGTGGAAGCGGTTCATTGATGATATTTTTTTGTGTGGAAGGGTGATGGGATTCAACTGGAAGAATACATACTTTGGCTAAATGCAAGCGATAAGAACCTCAAGTTCACTGCAAATTATAGTTCTAGCACGGTGGAATTTCTTGACATTATGAATGATGGTAGTGATTGCAGACTACAGGTCAGTCTTTACAGAAAACCGACAGCAAAGAACACCATATTACAATTTGGGAGTTTTCATCCCAATTGTCAAAAAGACTCTATCCCCTTTGGGGAGTTTCTCTGTATTCGACGGAATTGTACGAATATGGTTGACTTTCATGTACATGGTGATGCACTCAAGAAAAGGCTTGTAAACCGAGGGTGTCCTCATCGTCTTGTACATCAGGCTTACAAAAGAGCCAAATACTATGATAGAGAGCACTCCTGAAGGGAACAAAACGGGAACCACATGGTAAAGTCACCTGTGTGATTAATCACTCGGCTCTGAACTTCAAAATCAAAAATGTGATTAACAGAAATTGGAGAATTTTAAACACAGATGGCAAGGATATCCAGCTTCCCCAACCACTGAAAGCCTATAGGAGAAACAGGAACCTCAAGGATCTGTTGGTTCATACTAGAAATAAACCCAGGCTATTTGAAACTCAAACGACCATTACTGATCTCCCAGTGATACTTGGAAACTATAAATGTGGCTCATGCCATGCATGTGATGCAGCCCTGGTGACAGACTCCTTCTGTTACAAAAACATCAATGTAAAGTTGAGGTCTCTCACTAATTGTAGGAGTAGTAACATCGTATATGTACTCCTGTGCCCTTGTGGCTTAGCATATATAGGGGAGACAGACCGTGAGTTTCGACTCCGTTTGAGCGAACACAAGTCTGCGATAAGAACGAGAAAAACCTCCGCTCCATTGGTACAACACTTTTTAGAAACACAACATAATGGATCTGATCTTAAGTGGTGTATATTAGAGAAAATCCAAACTTGAATGGGTCAATTGGTTGAAATAATCCGTAAGAAACGTGAGACCTTTTGTATTTTCTATTTGGATTGCATACGTAAAGGGCTAAATGAGGATATAGCCTGGTATGTGACCAAAACCTGATGATATCATGATGATATATCTAATTTTGACGATGTACATATATGTAATATTTTGTGTAAAGCGTCCCTTAAGATTAACCTGTGCGGTGGCGCTTATCTATACATTTATATCAATTGGTGTCAAGATTATAATAGATCTTTTTTTCAGCTGTTTGGGAAAAAAGGTCCAATTAGATTGTAAATACTATACTAGTGTTGTCTTTATACAACACACTCATGACCTAACAATTATACAATCCATAAATCGAGGTCCGTATTTGTATTAATATTCTCACGATGTAGTATCGCGAGACCTACATATTTGTGGGAATACTACGTCCGGTTACTGAGGCTTAGATTGTTATAGGTAATCATTGCTGGCGAATCCAAATCTAATTGCTATATTTTTATTCCCCTGGTTGCAATTAACAGTCTATTATGAGAAATACACATCTTTGCTTGTGATATGCAGCCTTTTGGGATTCAAAGATGGCGTCCGCTACAGCAATGGCTTTTGTACCCCTTTGTTTATGTCTATTATCAGCATTGTTGTTGAGGGTCACCTGATTAGGCATGATATGGCTTTTTAGCCCTTTTGTTTATGTCTATTTTTTAGCATTTTTGTTGAGGGTGACCTGATTAGGCATGATATTAAATTTTTTCTAGTGCCACACCGTGATCCACAAATCGATTGACCGCATCTCAAAGTTTAAACCTACAGAGATATTTGACGATGTTAAACTTTAATCTAATTGATATAATTCTTTCTCTCCTCTTCTTAAATAACATCTTATTGTGAGAGATTGATATCTTAGTTTGCGATGTGCGGGTCTTTGGGAATCTTAATATGGTGCAGGCAGTATCAAGGGCGTACGTAATCCTCATCTATGTCAACTACCCAGCGCTGTTAATGAGGGTCACCTGACTCGGCAGGTTGCAAGATTTTTTCACGCCATGCCAAGATTTAAAATATGTGAGCCCGCAACTTTTTTCCGTCGTGGGACTCATCGGGCTGTTGGTACGCAGAAGCCTTACTTTACAGAAATGAAGGTGAGAACTGTATGGTGCCGAGGGGCATATCGATAGTTAGTCCTGGATGGAATTGGTGTGGTTTCTTTCATATTTAAAACAACTCGGAAGGGCAAATGTTTTAGCGCGATATTACAGGCTCTTTCATGCCTCTGGTTAACTGGAAATAACAGTCTTCAACCAAAAGTGTAGTAACGAGTAGGGCAAAGATTGAGGGATCGCAAGTATGGTTTGTGGCGACATGTGAGCTATGCTTAGTCAACTCTTTACGAACTAGCAGGGTAAACATATTTTTGTAGGTGAGTAGTTCTGACATTAGCACATCAAACATGGTGCGTATGCATCAACTTGGGAATCTTTGTGTGTTTTTCAGGTATAACAGGCAACCTATATCCTGGTGCCCGATACTCTTAAGACTACATTTATGGTGACAAGAAAAATGTTTTTGAGAATATATGAGACATTAAGTGAAGGTTAGTATGGGTTAATACCACTCGGGTTATAGTATAACTGTGGATCCCAGAGACTATATGTATTTATTGGACGGTGTTTTTTTTGTAGAAATTTCGTCTCTTGCTCATGTATCTCCCCCGAATAACTGAAGATGATACCTGCTAATGCAATTTCAACCTCATAATAATTGTAAAAGAAATGAGGTAAGAACTGAGATATTAGGTAACTGTTTTCCAGAGGTCCCCTAAGTATGGTTTCTTTAGAGAATGTTTCTCTATTTATAGGACAACAGAGTGACTACTTTCTGGATGACCCGGTCAGACAACAGTATTCAATCCAATAATTGAAGTTTTAATATGGATTCTCAAAATATATATTTTTGAAGCTTGTAAGTAAACTGAGACATTCTTAGTATGAAAAACAATTGTTTCTCCTTTTCTTATCTCTTTATTTCTTTGAACTTGGTAAATTCTTCATAAGGAGCCTTTTCTCTCACCAGGGTTTCTCCTTTTTTCTTCTTTTCTTTCCCTTTTTTTAATATAATTGGTGATGGTTATTTTATTTGTATGACTGTGATTATGTTTTCTGAACACAGGGAGAATAGTTTTTGAAAAAGTATTTACTTGGGATATAGAAATAAGTTAAAATGAGAGTGTTGTATCCCCTTTTAGTAATGTAGATGTGTTTATACTGGCCCCAACCACATCAATTTAGTAAAAATGAAATGCTTTTCAATTGTATTGGTCTTGGACATGCACAACAGTGTTTTTTATTTGTGATTTCAGATCCCCTGGTTTTTGTAAATGAAGAGTGTGTATCTGCATAGGTCCAGAGGAAGGTGGTTGCAATATACTAAACCTACCGAAATGCGTGTCGACCTTGCGTGGAACCCTATAGAACATTCTGTGGCTCTTATTTTGGCAGAGGCTTTTCCTGCTATATAATATACCTTGATATGTAGAGATACTAGATGTATATGGTTGGTATGAAAGTGTATGAATCTGAGTGAGTGTAGTATGATAGTATTTATGGTGTTGTACAACCAGGGGCACATATGTTTCTTTCCTTTTTTTTATTTTTTAAATGAATTCTGCTTTTGTAAAACAAAAAAAATGTTTGGGATAAATTGATGTATTATGTGTAACTGTGACAATGTATGTACTAACATAATTTTTTATATGTTATATTTATAAAAAAAATGAAAAAAGAATATAATAAGTTAAAAGTAAGAGATAAAAAGTGATGATAAAAGAAATAAATAAGAAAAAGTACAATCAAGGAAAGTGTATGTGTTATTGTTGTGCTTTGAAGGTTCAAGAAAAGGACATGAACTATGTTTGAATATGTAAAGTATATGGGCTATGAGGGAACTCTCTAGTGTTGTGTCTGTAAAACTTACCTTTTGTCCTGAATTTTGACCTCCTGTCCTGAATTTTTGTCCTGAATTTTGACCCTTTGTCCTGAATTTTTACACTCACTGTCCTGAATTTGCACCCATGCCAGTTGGTCACCCTTCCTGGAAGAGGCATTTTACATGCTCAGTTGAACTTTCTTATCTGAAGTTCTTAAACGAATGGTTAGAGCGACAACTGGGTGAAATGGATTAAGATCCTTTACAGTAACCCCATGGCGACGGTCAAGTTGAGTGAAGGGATTTTTGCATCTTACTTAATTCAAAGGAGACCTGGGTATTGTTGGCTGCCCATACCTATGCTATTCGCTCTGTCCATTGAGCCCCTTGCTGAGATACTGAGAACGACAAGTAGAAGCAGGGGTATACCACAAGCAGATGAAACACGTTATCTTGCTATATGCGGATGACATGAGGCTTTTCCTAGAAAAATAAGCAGGGGGAAAGAAGTAAAATGCCGATCTCTGGAAGTATTCAGTGGACTACTGGATCTGCACTCGAACTGGGCTAAAGCCTGTATGCTCCCCATAGACAAATCAATGTTGGCTACCCCAGAAATTTTAATTCACTGTTTTATCACATGGAATCTGCACATGTTCTAAAATGTGGGGGTTCCATGCATCATAAAAATAAGGAATTGTTAGCAGGCAACCTGGGTGCAGCCTGAGATCCCTGATAGGCAACACTGAATTTTAGCTATCCCTGAAACTACTGGTGATGGGCAAGACAGTCCTAACACAAATGCTAATGCTCTCCAGGTTAATGTATTTCTTTAGTAACCTGCAATATGGGTCAAGGAGCTGGACAAAGTGACAGAGGCAGCGGTCCAGAGCTTTCAAAAACGACTGCCAGTGACTCCAGCTCAGTAGAATAAAAGGCCAGTCTGGACCTGAAAAACAAAAATACTGGGGCAGCAGCACATTTCTGGTTAGGCTGTTTTCCCTTTCTTCCTCCTTAAACCCCAGATTGGATTGTAAAAACAGACCTCTTTTTGTTCACCACCAAAGCCAAACTCCCCTACTGCAGCCATTTGATGACAGCATCAGTGACGTTGGAAGCAAAGGTTTCTGGGTGCAAGCCTGGCCAGATCTCCCTCCCTCGTCTCTTCCTAACAGTGCAGACAGAACGGTAGCAGTGTAAGTCTTTCCGCCATCTTGTTGCGATTACTCACCTCATTAAACCAGTACATTACCTAGCCAAGCCTTTTCAATATCATGCAAAATAGATCTGTTGTACATATTTAAATTTAGTTTTTTACAAAAAACAAAGCAATGTCGCAGTGTCAATCAAATGATGTGTAAAAAATAAGTGTTTTTACTTAATCACATTTCATTTGGCAAATCATCAATATGAGCCAAATTTTAATAGTCGATGACATCTGAAACTGCAATCTCAGCTACAATTTCAACTAAAACTGTGGGAAAGATGCAAAAACAAAATAATACAACTATTTCAAAAAAAAAATCTCTCAAAGCTCGGAATGTTTTGTCGTCCCAAACAGCCTGGCGCGTGCAGTAAATGTTTTCATTGAATTGCTAGCCTGCAATTCCTGCACCAGTTGAACGGACACCAGTATCATAACACATCAAACACATTCAGCAACAACACAACTACATTCCTTGTATTGTTCATTTCCATGTGTTAAGTTGACCAGGACCCAAATTATCAGTGAAATTAAAATAACAGAAAGAATTCAAGGAGTTTGAGACTGTGGATGGGCAAAGTTGCACAAATAAAAAAAAAGCATGAATCAATAAAACCTTTTGGAACTCATGGTCAAAAAGTCAGAAATTCTAATCCGAGAAACTCAGCACCGTCCGCAATGGTAAAAGAGCATGCACAGCATTTCTCTGCACCACATGGCCGGCACCATGCGGTGCCTGCCAGGAAACAACCTTTACAAAGCAACTAATATATCGCACTACACTTACAACGCAGTCATTACATCACAACATCCTTTTCACCGCATGTCACTAAAACGCAGGCATTACAACGCATACCATTACAACACATGACACTACATCGCAGGCATTACAACGCATACCTTTACAACGCATACCATTAGACCGTATAGTACCCCTACACTATCCCACACTTACCCTACTGTTGCACCCCTTGGAGTTACAATAGTAATTTTTAACCCCTACACTATCCAACACTTACCCTACTGCTGCACCCCCTGGAGTTAGAATAGTAACCTTTTACCCCTACACTAACCAACACTTACCCTACTGTTGCACCCCCTGGAGTTAAAATAGTAATTTGTACCCCTATAATATCCAATACTTACCTTAAATACAATGTAATGGTATGTGTTGTAATGGTATGTGTTGTAAAGGTATAATGCAATATAATGGAATGCTTTGTAAAGGTAGTTTCTTAAAATGCGATGTAGTGTCATGCAATGTAATGGAATGCATTGTAAAGGATGTTGTGATGTAAAAACTGTGTTTTAAAGGCATGCATTGTTAATGTATGTGTTGTAACATCATACATTCATGCCTGCCACGTGGTGCAGGAAACTGCAGGTGGGTACCATGGGTACCCCCCAAGTGCGCCCACCTCACTCCCACGAGGGCCCGCAACAGGCCCCCAAAGCCAATCCCCGCCAGCCTTTCCATGGCATACAACATGAAAATTGCCTCAACCACTCTTACTTGAACGAAAAAATGTTTCAGGTTAGAAAAATATTTATTACATCCCAACCAGGCATGCTTATTCAATGCCAATTATTTTTCAATTTTTTAAATATATTTTAACATCAATAGACAGAAATCAGGACTGTACATTCAATTTATATACAAATGGTTTGATACACATAAAAACAAACAATGTCAACATGATATTTAAACATCCAACATCCTACAAAGAAACTAATACATAACAGGAAACAAATATCACATACATATAGAATCAATGAATGAAAAAATCGAAAGAATGGGGAATAGAGAACAACTGAATGACTCAAAATTAATAATATCTGAACTGGCCAAGCCTAATGTTGTTTATTAATAATGCTCTATTCCACCAAAGCTGCCGACGCGTTTCGAGACCAGGACAAGTGTCCCTGGGCTCTCATCAGGGCTTTTATTCTTTGTGTCGGAAAGATGCAATGAAAGATGCAAATGAAAGCCTCAACTTTAAAAATGCATTATCTAGTAGTATGTACATAAGGAGAGTCTACATACCAGGCTCCTTGTATAGGCAGGAGAAGGCTTGTGGGACTTGTAGTCAGGGAAAAGGGGGACCAAGGGAATCAATCATTTTCAATGGGCAGACAATTCAATCTGAAAAATCAGGGCATGATTTATTAAGGTTTGTATTAATGCCATATCAATATATAAATCGACTACGTCGACTGCATAGCTCTCTCCAAGCACTAACCTTATATATGCTGCCAAAGGGCGAGATGGCTTGTAAAATATGACCATCCGTGTATTTTCCTGCCAGAGATAAAGTAAGCGCGTGTGAATCGATTTGGAAAAAGCAAAAAGGACAGGGCTATGTCGTTCTCTACATTTTTAAAGGGCGCTGTAACAACAAGAGCCTACCTTGTGCAGGCTTCGTTATTCTCCTTATGTACATACTACTAGTTAATGCATTTTTAAAGTTGAGGCTTTCATTTCAACAGAAATGGTGAAACGCTTTTTTCTTTGCATCTTTCAGACACAAAGAATGAAAGCCCTGATGAGAGCCCAGGGATACTTGTCCTGGTCTCGAAACGCGTCGGCAGCTTTAAATATCATTTTGACATTGTTTGTTTTTATGTGTATCAAACCATGTATATAAATTGAATGTACAGTTCTTATTTCTGTCTATTGATGTTAAAATATATTTCTAAAATTTAAAAATAATTGGCATTGAATAAGCATGCCTGGTGGGGATGTAATAAATATTTTTCTAACCTGAAAACGTTTTTTCGTTCAAGTAAGAGTGGTTGACGCAATTTTCATGTTGTATGCTTAATAAGGGTCTAGCCTTAATCACGTTTTCATAGACCTATCTCCTTTAGGTTCCAGCCTTTCCATGGTGGCATTGTAGCCATGGAAAGGCCCATCAATCACCCACATCCTAATATGGCGAGCGGTGCCTGCTAGGCACCGGCATTATATTAGTGGCCCAGCTCCGCCCGGCCGGGAATTGACTGGCGGAAAAGGGGCGGATGGACTTTGCGTTTGCGGCGATACCCACCGCAATCATAATATGGCGAGAGGTGTTTCTCATTGCGATGGCGTAACGATCGCCACCGTGGGTACGGCGGTAGCGATCTTTACGCCATCGTGATGAGGCCCCAAGTTCACTTACCGTTCCCATTACTGCCCATTTGTAGTATACAGCAGTCAACTCTGTCACCATACTCACCTTTACCACCCTATTTGCATCGAGTGCACTCTTTACCTCCACCATGGCAGATGCCGCCAGATCCCAGCCAACCTCACCCTCCTCATAACTAACATCCAGCTCCACCACCATGCAGGTCAGTTCATCAAAATGCCAGGGGTAGGGGAAGTGATATTACAGGTCACATGACCCTCGATTATATAACAGGAAGTAAACTTGCATTACTTTAGACCTCAATGACATCACAGGAAGTGACATCATCCAAACTTTAGCCTTGGTGATATTACTAACAAGCATTTTCAATGCAATGGGTATCACAATTGCGAGATTTTAAGCTATAGGCATTGTAAATTATAATGCGTTTTATTTATGTGTTTTTCAAAGCAACACATATTCAAAGGCATTGTCATTTGTAATGCGAATAGCTCAACCTCTCGCAATTGCGAGTCCACTTTAATGGAGGTCGCGCCTATGTCTTTAGACGCTGCTTGCCGTATTCAGGATACAGTGAGGAGCGTCTAAATAAAGGGGTAAAGCCAACATTAAAGTGAAAGCGCCTATGGGGTGCTATTAAACAAAGTGTAATAAAAATAAAGAAAGAAAGAAAGCTTTTGTAGCGCGGCTGCTAAAGTGATATCAGCCATGTTGTGAATTAAATAAATAAATAAATAGGGGCGCCTGCTAAAGTGGAAGCGGACCACGCCGTAAATTAAATAAATAAGCAAAATAGTGCTCACAGCCAAAATAAAGAAGCCCGTGTAACAAGACAAGTAAAAGGTCCAGTCATTATGGAAGGTAATACATGCAGCAAATGTGGTGCCAAGTAGGGACTAACAAACCTAATAATGACTTGGAATCCAGGGTTTACACAGGACAATGACAAAAGTAAATTAAAAATATGGGCAGAGAGTGGGCGGGGCGTCAAAGCCATACTCCAATACTGCATACCTCGCAGCAGTGCATGCGCTGCCCAGGCTCGACCAAAAATTGACACCACATGTTCTTTTATGCACACTGATACTTATAAACATTGAACTGGGCTCCCAGTGAATGGTGTTACAATAGATCTCAAGTACCCCACAGATGTCATTAAACAAAAAACATTCTAGAATGCTTATAACTGATTAATATTGTTGGTGTAGGCTCTGTGCAAGAGAAATGTGTTTCTATTTTTTCACGGTATGCCCTGTTCAGTAACACACAGAGAAATACTATTTGCAAAATCCTCAAAATAAATTTGAATACAACCTTTTTTCGTTTTGTTTGGAAAAATGCTGGAATCTGCACAGGAGAAGGTGTTGCTGGGTCATTAACCAAGTACACAGTATGTACTGGACTGTGCTGTCAGCTTTTACCTAGATGTTTGAAAAATAAAAAAGTTAAAAGGCCTTATTACATCTAACAGGATTGCCGAAACCCTCTTACCGCTGTCAGTTTTTAGGTCTCGCCTACGGCAATGCTTTAGCAATGCTTGTTTGGCGAGATTATAGTAAGGCTTTCAAAAGTCTACCCAAACTGCGGATCGGGTACAGTGCATGTGACCACAATCATGCGCTCGTGTGCGTGCGCCGCGCTCCGCCTCTGCTTCCACTTCAGCTCACCAGGCTGCATACCCCCTCACTCTCCATATGCTCGCGCGCCTTTCCTTTGATCTCACAGGCTCCGCTCCCCCGCATCAGACTTAAAAGGAGTTTGTTCCCCCGCCCCCCCGCCATGCAATGCCGAGAGCTTCAAAGGAAGCTGCTCCCCCGCCCCCACCATGCAATGCGGCTCCCCGCCCCACCATGCAATGCCGAGAGCTTGTTTTAAAAGCACTGACACATCGCGCTCTAGCTTTAAATATTTAGTTAATATGCTGCTGCACCCCTACTTCCAGGGCCCATGCCCAGTGTACGTAGTTTAATCCTGCTCCGGAGGTGGCCCCACCTTCAGTGACACGCCTCTTTTCTGTTATGTTATGTTATGTTATTAAGCTTGTAAAGCGCCTGGTTACACTGTACTAGTGTGTCCCCGCGCTATAGGACTGCCACGTTAAGCCACTCAGCTGATAAATCTGCTCACTCGAACATAGCAAACCCGGCCCTAGTCTTTAGGAAACAGGAATGTTTTCAGCTCTTTGCGGAAATTAAGTTCTGACTTCTCCAGCCGGAGCTCCAGAGGGAATCCGTTCCATTATTGAGCAGCCAAAACACAAAAGGAATGTCCGCCCATTCTTATTCTGCTGAATTTAGGAGCCTGCACCCTCCCTGTCCCGCTAGATCTCAGTTGACGGGTCGGGTGGTACGGTATGAGCAGGTTGTGCAGGTAAGTGGGTCCTTTCCCTTGTAGGATACGGTGTCCAACACAGAGTGATTTAAATGCCACACATTCCTCAATTGGGAGCCAGTGCAATGTTCTCAGTGCTCTCTTAGAAGCGGCTCTTTTGGGCAGCATCAGGACCAGACAGGCCACCGCATTTTGTATGCGCTGCAACCTCTGAATGCATTTGGCACTGGCTCCCAAATATAGGACGTTTCCATAGTCCAGCCTAGATGTTATTAGTGCATGGACCATGGTCTTCCTGACTGTCACAGGCAGATAGTCCAATGTCTTCCTGAGGACCCTCAGCATGCCAAAGCATGTGCCTGTCACTCGTTTGGTGTGTTACTCGAAGTGTTAGAAGGGGCCTCTGCTCTCTCTTCCACGAGTCTACGTCACGCTTTCTCTGCCTCTCTGCTCCGTTACTGACGTTACTTTCCAGGCCTCAGTGCTGTGCCGGTCACCGTCTCAGAACCATCTAGCTTCTGGGCACACTCTGCTTGTGTTCTTCAGCACACACCGCTCTGCTCTCCATCTCCTTGACGCTGCTCTCACATTCCATTCCAAGGGCCTCCCTTTCTTGACCCTCTCTGTGACTAGGACCCCGCGGGAGCTTTGCTGCTGATTCCGCCGTCTCCAGGGCCTGTAATCTCGCCTGTCAGCTCAGAGCTCACCTCCTTATCACTACCTTTGTAAGGCGGACTTAAGTCGAGCTGTGTGTTCCTTGACACAATAGCCGGCCCAGGATCCAATCCCGCTAAGACTCTCTCTTAAAGATGTACCTCGGGCCTGAGCCGCCCCTGCTGCGCTCCGCAAAAGGGATTAAATAATTAGATAATGAAGATGATCAGAGTTAATACATTACATATGTATCCTCTCAATGTAGTTTAACATTCCTTTTTTTTACTTTTTCCCTTAAGTAGCATCTTTTATTTTCCAATGCCTTCAAATTTGTTTGAAAAGGTCATGTTTCTATCTAACCCAATGCAAGTCTTTTCTTTATGTCGATATTTGCACCAACTAGGTAGGAGCTTACCAAGGACTCCCTACAGCATTTGTTTACTTATTCTTGTTGCTTTTTTGCAAGCACTCTACAAGAGTATATGGGTGCAGGCTGTCTTCTCCCCTTCTGCTATACCACCGTACGTGTCCCCTCGCACATTGGTGCAGTAGATCACTTTTACAAGAGCACTGGATTACATTTCACAAGGTCAAATTCACTTTTTCAGATACAGGCAGGTCTTAAGTTACATTTTGCATGGGAATCATCCTTTCTGTTGCAGTGCAAAATGTTCAACGCAACATACATTCCAAATACCACTCAGTGCCACATAATTACACACCACATAATTACACTGCACTCAATGCAATATACACTCCAAATACCACTCAGTGCCACATAGATACATGCCACATAATTAAACTGCACTCAATGCAAGATACACTCCAAATACCACTCAGTGCCACATATTTACCCGCCACATAATAACACTGCTTTCAATGCAACATACACTCCAAATAACACTCAGTGCCACATAATTACCCACCACATAATTACACTGCACTCAATGCAACATATACTCCAAATACCACTCAGTGCCACATAATTAGACGCCACATAATTACACTGCACTCAATGCAACATACACTCCAAATACCACTCAGTGCCACATAATTACACATCACATAATTACACTGCGCTCAATGCAACATACACTCCAAATACCACTCATTGACACAAAAATTACACTCCACATAATTACACTGCACTCAATACAACATACACTCCAAATACCACTCAGTGCCACATAATTACACGCCACATAATTACACTGCACTCAATGCAACATACTCTCCAAATACCACTCAGTGCCACATAATTACACGCCACATAATTACACACCACATAATTACACTGCACTGAATGCCACATACACTCCAAATACCACTCAGTGCCACATAATTACCTGCCACATAATTACACTGCATGCAATGTAACATACACTCCAAATACCACTCAGTGCCACATAATTAGACGCCCCAAAATTACACTGCACTCAATGCAACATCCACTCCAAATACTACTCAGTGCCACATAATTACATGCCACATAATTACACTGCGCTCAAAGCAACATACACTCAAAATACCACTCAGTGCCACATAATTACACGCCACATAATTACACTGCACTCAATGCAACATACACTCCAAATACCACTCAGTGCCACATAGTTACACGCCACATAATTACACTCTATCTATCTATCGCTTCACCACAGCATCGCTCAGCACCACCACAGCATCACTCAGGGGCACCACAACATCACTATGCGCTACCACAGCATCACTGAACGCCACTGCATCACTCGTCGCCACCACAACATCACTCAGCGCCACCACAGCATCAGTCTGTGCAACAACTGGTTCAAATATGTTCTCTCAATCTTTCAAGCTTTATTACACATGTCACAAAAAGATATTAATATTTCACTTCTGTTCTTGGATTTTCGTCACAATAAAATACACTGAACATAATCTTCACAAAAGTTATTCACAAATGTTTAAGCTATTGACATTATAAATTACAATAACTTTTATTAATTATTAAATGAATGAAAATCAATTGTTATTTGTAATATCAATACATCTAGTCACGTAAATACAACCCATATTGCATTACAAATGCTATAGGTGTCACATTTGCGAAAGTTACAAGTATTGTCTTTGTAAATGACAAAGCTATTAATTTCGCTATTTTCAAAACCAACACATAAATAAAAAAATTGTTATTTACAATACCAATAGCTCAAACTTTCCTAATGCAAAACCTATTGTATTGCAAATGCTTGTTACATTAATAGTATAGATATTTTTCTTTTTTCTTTTAAAAGTATCTCACTTGTGGACACTTTCCAAACTAAAAATGAAATGCACCTACAAAACAAAGCGAAACATTAACAAGGGGCTGGAACAATGGAGAGAAACCAAGGTTTATATAGGGACCACTTTAATCTGTGTTCCTGGTGAGATCTGAGCCAGAGGTTGCAAGGTTAGTGCCAGGGGCCCCAAAGGAGAAGCCAAGAGTCACACAGAAGCCAGGGATCGCACAGGAGAACCCAGGGGTCACAAGTGTGACCTCTGGCGACCACTAAATGACGTCCATGTCCACCACTCACCTCTCCACACCAAAGCAGAATTTACCACCTTTTCATGCTGTATTATCCATTTCAGCATTTAAAACTTTAAAACCATTTAGATGTATCTCATTCTCTCTCTTTCTTTTTCCTGCTACCCCCTCTCTCTCTCATTCCCCCTCTTCCACCTCCTTTCTTTTATCGCCCTTTCCCTCCTCATCACTGTCACTCTTTCTTTCAGCTCTCTCTCGCTCGACCAGCTGTAAGCCCTTCTCCAACCAAATTTGTTCCCAATCAGCTCAATGCCTTTAAGACAGATTTAAATCAATTCGACAAAACATTAAAAAGATTGTCCATAACCATTTCAGACTAATAGCCTGGGCCGCCGACCCAATATTTCACATTAGTGCCCCTCTAAACTTAGCAATAAATCTACAAACCATTTTGAAATTTACTATAAAATGTTATCCAACATGTTGTCCAAGTGTAGAAATCTCTCTAATCCTCGGTCTAAGCACGAAGACTTGACGTTACATTCAAGCAAACTAGACCCAAGGCATTACAGAAAAGTGCCTGTCTTTTGAAGAGTTTGAAACCACTGTATTTATCTCCCACACCGAAGCAGCCGGGTGGCTCTGTGAGATGAACAACAAATTGGCCACGTCATTATGAAGCATTCATCTTCTCGAGACATGGTCTGAATATTCATATGTACCTTTTATTTATAATGGAGGGAATAAAGATGTTTGGTATGTTGCTGGTGGGGGTAGGAGTTCTTTTGCAGGATCTTGATGCCTCTGCCTCCAAAATACTAGTTTTCATTCCATAACAAAGTTATGCAAATTCATTCACTAATGTGTCACGTGGCAAGGAAGCCCAAAGGCAACTGGTTAACCCAGAAACTTGGGAAAGCCTAAAGAAGAGTTTTAGACTATGTCACCTAAAATCAATTGCAAACAGCGGCCTCATTGTGAGTGTCATGTCTGAACTGGCCAGTTAAAGGGTCATTTAATGTATACATGTCCTTTTATGACCCATTTCTGAGTTCTCCCAATCGATTGGGGAATAACCAGCAGGAATTGTCTTTGTCCCATAGTGAAACCACACAGCATTCCAATTTTCTTGACATTTTTTCTAGGCCAGTTTCTTGCATGTAATTCCTTGGGGATGGGGGTACCCAAATCTGCTGGTTACCCTGCAGTTTGCTCCTGGCTAGTCATCTGAATGTTGGTGCAAAATGCACTTGCACCCATTTCTCTGTATACATTTTTCATATTATATAATCTTTGCAAATGTAGTGTGTGTTTGTGTCTTTCCCTAATATTATTTAACATATATGTCAAACCTCTGATATGACACCTGGCAAGTACAAAAGTAAAGATACATCGATATGCAGAAACTGTATCTAAGGTGTCATCTGTGGAAAATATCCATATTCTATGATCCTACCTCATAAGAATCCAGCAAAGGATTGCTAAACATTTACAAATGTTAAATACTCAGAAGAGCAAATTTATTCTGTAATCTCCTAAAAAACATGCCAAATTCCATCCATCACTACTGGCTGAAATGAAACCTAATGGCTTCATTCTATTAGTATAGCCTGAAGTGAGCTCATTATGCTTTATCCTAGATACCAGCCTATCCCTCTTCACTCATATATAAAACATTAATTACCAAGTGGCCAAACGAGTTCCTTCACCTATTCTGGAAAATAAAGAAATACCTTACAAACAACAACTGAAATCAGAAGCCCGTGAACTAGTGCTCTCATAACTGGATTGCAAGTTCACTTAAAACAACCATCACCATATTAAAAGCAGGATTTCACTCTGCTGCTAGGTTGGTTGCCCCAAAGAAAAACAGTCGACCACGCATATCCTAAAAGACCTTTATTGGTTACCATTGGAAGAAAGCCTGAGCATTCAAAGCCATTCAATGCCACTCACCTGAGGATCCCCCCCCCCCCGGACACCCGCACCCCGACCCGTACCCATCACATTTGTTTATTGCTTCTGAAGGTCTATGACAACCCTTCTCCCTTTTAGAAAAGCCCTAACACTTGCTTTACCTGTACCTCAAATAAATTCCACATAGTGTTTGGATGCATGTACATATGAATTTCTGAGTTAGTAAATGCCTGTATCGCTCTTTATCCCTTCCCCTCTTCATTATTTATGTCTTCAGAGTTTAAGTTGATCCAATATATGTAACTACTTGTATCCCTTCCCCTCTTCATTATTTATGTCTTCAGAGTTTAAGTTGATCCAATATATGTAACTACTTGTATCCCTTCCCCTCTTCATTATTTATGTCTTCAGAGTTTAAGTTGATCCAATATATGTAACTACTTGTATCCCTACCCCTCTTCATTATTTATGTCTTCAGAGTTTAAGTTGATCTAATATATGTAATGACTTGTATCCCTTCCCCTCTTCATTATTTATGTCTTCATAGTTTAAGTTGATCCAATATATGTAACTACTCTTGTTCTTTGTAAAGTGTGCTAGTACCACCCAGGAGTCAATGATGTATAGAACTGCTTAATAAATAAATAATGAATTATGTGACAACGAGGGGCCACATCAAGTGGAAGGGTGAGTGAATAAGGTAGCAAGGAATGGCACATTGTGCAGCATAGTGCAGTAGAGTCTGTGGCAGTATTAATATGTTCTTTTGTAATTTTACCACATAGTAATATGGTGTGGGCAAACGTTCCACTACATTAGTGCTGGTTGAACACCTCAGTATAGCAATCTGCCACTGACACATGGCCTTTGCAAAGAGTCTGTGATGTAATCAAAAAGAAGATGGTACTTCCATGTAGATTAAGTAAGTTGCTTTATTAAGCCAAGATGTTAATAAGATAAGAACATAACAAGAAAACCCCATCAGGAGCAGCTGTCCTGCTGCTCAGCCCTCACCTAACTGACATTCACGAACCTCTAACATTCCATTCATCCAACATTCCACATCACATGCATTCTAGCTGAGCAGCAGGAAGACATAAGATACAACAGTCTGTCATGGCGCAGCGCCACGTGTGGCGTGTTTGTAAAGTAACATGTGATCTGTTAGAGCTAAATTCAATTTTCTGGTTGAAATTGGCAAATTATGCAGCAGATGGTGGATCTTATAGCTAGTGTGGTAAATGAGTAATTATGGAAAGACACTGTGCCTTCTAAACGACATAATTCTCATTTTCTTAACTACTATAATTATGAAGCAACAATGCAGTCCTGAACTTATTTTAGAACCGTGGACTATTGGAATGGTTGAACCAGCTCCTGACTCAGATTTACAAAGATGTTGCATCTGGTGCGCATTACTTTTTCAACACAACCCAAGTGTTGGGTTGACATTTACAATGCATCGCAAATTGCAATTTGCATTGGATTGTACAGAAGCTGCTGCCTTGCATTACTTTTCATCACGGGAAATCCATGGGTGCTGCATGGGTGTTCAGATGCAAACACTCGTAAGTTCTGAAGCAAATCCTTATGTACAAAGAATTGCAGACATGGGTGTTCACCAAAATCAGGCATAACGTGAAGCAATGTTTTAATTTCTCCTCGTTGTACACTCTGCATGTGTATACTGCATCCTACAGCACACATCTAACGAGGGGCATACATAGAGACATGCCAAAAAACACATTTTTTTGTGCAGAAAGGGACCCCTTCCTGTATAGAACTATGCTCATCATAGTGCCCACACCGCCAGCGCTCGCTCCACCTTGAGCCCCATACCACTTTCATACCAAGGAGACTCATGAGACAGAAATGTGGAAAACGGTGGTGCAGGTTTATTTTGCATAACAAGTAGCAGATAAGGTGGGTCATCTTACAGGCGATCCAATGCGGCAGCCCCTCGCTGACCCGCATGCCTAATTAGCCATCTTGCACGGTAAGTCGATGCTCTTGACGGTGCAATACGTTAACACTTTATTTCGTTCTACTCCCGCCCCCCCTGTCAGGGCGGAGCGATGAGGCACACCCCCGGTCGGTTCAGGCCCCCCGACCTCCCGCCCCCCGACCGCCCGAAGGACTAACGGGGCGCCGACGCTGTTTCCTGGAACCCCCTCGGCTCCAGGTTCTTGGCTCAGGCACCCCTACTGTGCCAGGCAGAGGTATTGACTGTATCCTTCTGCCGCAGAGGTACCCTTACTGTCCATCTGCTTCCAGATCGCCCTGTGACTCCGCCTGCAACACAAAACAGACCATTAGTTGTTCACAACTCGCCTGCCGCTCTGCTGCTGGGTCAGGGCCAGGGTGGGAACAGCGCAGAGCAGCCCAGGAAACGCGGCAGGAAAAGACCGAGCAATGCTAGCTGTGCTAGTTATAGGTCTCGTGAGTCCGCCTCCCGCTTGCTCAGTATCGCCACTCATTGGCCGTTAGACAAAGGGGGCGGCTCCCGGGCCGGCGCGCTATCGTTCAGCTCACGCGGCATGTGGCACTAAGACGCTGTCTCGCTTTAGCTCCCCTTCGCGTCGCGCGGCCAGCGGTATAGTGCCCACACCGCCAGCGCTCGCTCCACCTTGAGCCCCATACCACTTTCATACCAAGGAGACTCATGAGACAGAAATTTGGAAAACGGTGGTGCAGGTTTATTTTGCATAACAAGTAGCAGATAAGGTGGGTCATCTTACAGGCGATCCAATGCGGCAGCCCCTCGCTGACCCGCATGCCTAATTAGCCATCTTGCACGGTAAGTCGATGCTCTTGACGGTGCAATACGTTAACACTTTATTTCGTTCTACTCCCGCCCCCCCTGTCAGGGCGGAGCGATGAGGCACACCCCCGGTCGGTTCAGGCCCCCCGACCGCCCGAAGGACTAACGGGGCGCCGACGCTGTTTCCTGGAACCCCCTCGGCTCCAGGTTCTTGGCTCAGGCACCCCTACTGTGCCAGGCAGAGGTATTGACTGTATCCTTCTGCCGCAGAGGTACCCTTACTGTCCATCTGCTTCCAGATCGCCCTGTGACTCCGCCACAGCTCTGGAGGAGGCCCCCGTCGATGACAGAGCCCCCCCACCCACCTAGCTACTTCAATCGCTGTTTCGTACCACTTGTACCCAGGAGGGATATGTTCACCCCCAGTCCAGACAGTGTACCCAACCTAAGAGCATTCTTACCAGGCAACAATTTTAAAGCCCGCAGATGGTGCGGCATGTGTAATTCGGAAGCCTCTCTTAAGCCCCTGTGGAAAATTACCACAGTATTTCGCCTCCAATTGTACTTTGTTTCTCTTGTAACCTGCCCCTTCTCACTTTTCCCCTCTGAATGCAGCTAGCTACCTCATGTATTTGTTTACCTGGTGGCGTTACTTGTCCCCGCACATCACATTCGGGATCTATTACAGAGGCACCCTTCACCTTGGACCCACCATTGCCGTTGTAACCCTTTAATTTAAGCCCATTACCGATGCTTAAGCCTGATAGTGACTCTTAGTACCCTTCACCAAACCACTATGGAGATTTCTTAGAACAGTTCTTAGGACACGCCCTTAGTTACATAAGCCGCACCTCTGGTGGGGATTGCTTAGATACGGTTCTTAGGCCACGCCCTTAGTTACAAGCCACACCTCTTACAGAGATTCCTTGGCGATAGTTGTTTTTTGTCCGGACATATTATACGGGGGATCGGCAGGTGACTATTAGCATTATTGTATCTGCTGATACTGGCAAACCAGTGATATTTGTCCAAGCCAAGAGGTGGGCTTGTGCAAGACCTGACTAGTGCTGTAATAATCATGACAGTGAATATCCTGGCAACACACTGCAAGATCGTTATGCGAGTTTGGTTAGAGCACGCACTAGCAGATGCCCGTAATCGACACATGTCATTCCCAGTTCTCTGTTGTATTGCAGTATTTCACCTCTATTTACACTTAATTACCCACTTACGCAGGCATTGACCACGTATAATGTGCATATTACTTAAAAACGCTCTACCATCTCAATTAGGAAAAGTGGTGATGTAAAATTCGGCTGCACTTATATGTAGAGTAAGCCAAGTCAAAAGCATGTCTCTTAATCCCTGTGGAGTGTTTGCCATTTAATGCAGTATTATCCTTGTATCTGCGTTTCGTACTCCTTTGTAACATTAGCCCGCCACTTTTCCCTGGTAACACACAGTTTGCAACCTCTCCCCTGCTGTTTGACTTCGATACTTGCACAAGTTCACCATTGCCTACGTATCATTTGTTCTTGTGCCTGAGTGTCTAGCATATTTTGCAGTATTTCCCTCCAATTGTATTTTGTTACTCTTGTGACCTGCACACTGGTAAATCATTTCCCCTTGTAATGCACTGTTTGCCACCTCATGAATTTGTTTGCTCACAATTGTCACTTTTACCTTATCTAACTACCGATTGCATAATTGATTTTTATAGTGAGAGCCAGATAAGGGGCTGTGCCGCCTGCTAGAGCACTTGGTGTTCAGAATCTTTACTATCATATTTGAATATATGTGCATAAAACAAATTCCTTCTCTGCAAGGGGCTGATAGCCAGGAAGCCAGAAGGTGGCGACAGTGAGCTATTACAGTTGTTCATCACGAAGCCTTGTCGGGCATGTATTGCTTCCTTGATGCCGAGCAATGCTAGCTGTGCTAGTTATAGGTCTCGTGAGTCCGCCTCCCGCTTGCTCAGTATCGCCACTCATTGGCCGTTAGACAAAGGGGGCGGCTCCCGGGCCGGCGCGCTATCGTTCTGCTCGCGCGGCATGTGGCACTAAGACGCTGTCTCGCTTTAGCTCCCCTTCGCGTCGCGCGGCCAGCGGCATAGACACCCTTGCACTATGGCAAAAGGATGTCTGTGTTGGTGCATGGCAGCATAAAGTGCGCCGGCACAGTGAGAAAGCGGAACAGCGCTGAATCCATTAAAAAATACACAACACTTTCTGATAGTCAAAAGGATGCTCAGAAACAATTTTAGCAATCTTAATTGTGGTGAAAAATAGTCACTAATATAGCTTTTGCGGAGACAAAATACAAAAAAAAATTGACTTTTTCGCATAGCTCTTTGTGAAAAAAGTTCTGCTACTGTGCGGTACTGCTTAATCCAACATTTAGAGTACATTTTAGGCATTCACAATGAATCTCAGGAATGTTCAACAAAATGTGTGTATGACAATGGTACATTTCAAGACCAGTGTGTTTGTATGCAGCATTTATATAACTCGGCACTAGTTAGAAACAGTTCACTGCACAGGATCAAAGTCAAAACGGTTTCGGGGAGCATTTCCAGTGAGGAAACTGATTAAGTTTTTTGAGCAGGCCCGGGCAAAATTTCCTTTAGTTCGGCATAATCGCGCATTAATTTATGGCATATTGGCATATGGCAATGGCCCCTCGCGGCGGGATGCCTGGCTTTCACCTTGTGGATACCCTGCCGGGGCTATCTCACAGGGGAATACCAGGACGGGTTCCCTAAGCAAGCGCCGGGACACCCACTGCGGGTAGCTGTGCGCTATATAAGCTCAAATACATACATACATACATACATACATATTGCATTACCCTTGTTACACGAAATGCCTGTAGTTACTCCATTATGTACCCTCACATAATTTTAGGTCAGTTTGGGGAAAACTGTCCCTGGAACACACAATGTGAACAAAAACGGCTGCATGTGTAATTTAGAAGTATTTTCTTGTGCAAAATGCACCCTTGCATCCAAAATATACTTGAGGCCAAATTTCACGTTACAAAATAGCACTACATGGCTAATAGCACTAAATGCTGGATTTGTGGTTCATGCAGTTTTGTGTAATAATTCCAAAAGTTCACATCATTAGGCTAAAAAAAAATGAAGCAAATTTCCCCCAGATGTAGTGTGGTTTGAAAAGATGCTATCATTTGACTTAACCCATGGTTAAGACTGCGCTGTTAATATACAGATGTCTTTCCAGATCCTGTGTGCATAGATTTAGAAGGCCTGTTTGGCATAGTTCCTGTTTCCCCGTTTTACTTTTCTGCATTTCTGTCTACACTCTGAGAGTGCAGCCATGCAGGTGTGTCGAGGGTCACCAAGGATGGTGAGCTATTGAGCAAGAAATGCAAGGCAACAGTCATGATGACTTTATAGACAAATTCTTTAGTCTGAAGTTGACTTCAGGGTGGTGGTGATGTGGCTGTGTTTCTTTAAGTCCTTGACGAGGTGTGTGGAGGCATTTAGGATACTATTGAGGAGCATTAGCATGGTGCCTAGCAGGCTGCGCCGCTACTGGATGGTTGCAACCATCCAGATTAAAGAGCACGGAAAATGTATTTCTTTGTGGAGCAATACTTTATGGGGGCTTCAGCAATAGGTAGTGTATTGGGGTAGAACATAGTTTTTAGGCCTCAGGGATGGATATTTTACAGGAATAGTAAGGAGACTTTAGGCATCAGGTACTGGAAGTGTATATGGCAGTAAGGAGTTTTCAGGTTCATTGATGGTTAGTGCATGGAGAGATTAAGGGTTTTAAGGGTTCAGGCATGGTTATTGTTTTTTTGGTAATAAGAGGGCTAGGGTTCAGGGATGGATAGTAAATAGCTGTAGACCAGATTTGTTAGGGTTAAGAGATGGGCAGCAAGCCCCAGTGATGGGTTGTGTTTAGGGGTAGTAAGGAGTTTAAGGGATGGGTAGTGTATAGGACTAGTAAGGTGCTTGTTTTTTTTAAAATGGCGGCACTAAACCTCCAAAAGCTATTTTAACTATGTAAAGCTCTGGCTGTCCTATCAGGGGAACTAAATTAATTCATTAATTTTGCTACGTCAGGTTTGGGCCGAGCTAGAGCAAGAGTTCAATGCTAATTTTAATGTTTATTTAAAATCGAATTCAATGGTGCAGGTAGATTATTTTTTTTTAAAACCTTTATTAAAAGATTGTACGGTACATCAGTGTAATAAAACATCCGCAAACCATATGTCAATATGTCACATTGTTTCACTTATGCATAACGCCTTCCCGTATCAGTTTTACCTTCCCCCCCAATTAACTTCAAATAGGACCAGAAAACACTGCTAGCAGTCCATCTTTGTCATTACAGTACAGCTGCATGCGATGCAGGCCACAACTTACATCAGTGTACACTAGGTCAAAACAACACAAATTACACGGATGTCACAGACACAGTATAATTGCGAACTCGGTGCCCCACTCCCAGGACCTGCAAGAAGAACGAGGGGAAGTCATCCCATCCATACCATGTCCTCAGTGTCTCAGGATCGACCTTGGACAGAGTTATACTCCAGATATACCCTGCTGCTGGGATGGGGATCGAGTCTCAGACCCAGTCTCACGTTCTGATTCCAGAGTGGGCTCGCCCTCGCTCCTCTCGCCCTCGGCCTCCTGTGCCATCTGATTGGAGGTTAGTAGACTCCAGATATCTCTTAGGCGTGACTTTGTGGGTAAAAGGTCTGCATAGTTGTGCATGTGCTCTTGCCAAGTAGACATTGAATTAATCCAGTCTTTAAACTTGGGAGCGCAGCCTCTCCCCCAGCGACATGCTACTTGCCGTTTCGCCACTAACAAACCCATTGCTAGGAACTTTTTATGAACTGTACTAACGGTTTAAGTCAGACCCAAGAGAGCCAGGAGCGGGCATGGGTACATTTGGATGCCCAGCATGTCTGAGATCCCATCGAAAGTATGCACCCAGACCTCTGCCACCAGGGGGCAGCTCCACGCCAGATGTAGGAAGTCTGCACCCTCCCGACCACATCTCATGCTGTTATCAGTTTCCCTGAGTCAAAATCTATGGAGCTTAGCCGGGGTATGATATAACCGGTACAAGAACTTATAATGAATGAGGCGCAGCCTGCTGTTACTTGTGATGGCCTCCATCTGTATACAGCTAAGTTACCATTGGTCATCTGTTAGTGGGGCATCTAAATCCTTATCCCATTCATATCTGGCTCGGACAGAGCAGGTGCAGGTAGATTTTTCATAAATATTTAGGAAAAATAATTTTTACAAATGTACCCTTTCCTTGACTGCAACTCTAGGAGGATAATGTGCATTAGCCTGTCAGCACTTAAACTTAATGAGGTGTGAAAAGAGTAAAACAAGAAGCTTATCCCTGGTAAGAAGATGGGCTGGGTGTGGGTCTTAAGATCACTATCAGCTCAGCAATGGCAGCAGGGGTGGTTCCTAGAACTTCAGTGACTTGAAAGTAGAAGAGGTGAGGCCTTTCCATTCAAAGTTAAGTGTAAGGAGAGACCTGGCATGTAGAAACTACGAGTGAGAAGAACTTATGGAATTTCACACAGCAGAATTCCGTGGAGTTACATAAAAACTACACAAAATTCTGCAGAGTTCGGCTAAAGGGTGGAAATATGCATGGCTCGCTGCTCATTCTACAATTTAGCGACAGTATCATTCGAACAGCACCATGTGGAGTGCAAGAGTACATGGCCATTCATGTTGATTTTGCTACCATTCTAGTAGAAAATCTACTTGAGTGGCAGAAAACCTACTCAAGAAGCGGCCCTTTCACTGTGACCACTTGAGACTGCCTGTATTATAAAACGGCGTGAGGAGACACCACGCTGGAGCCTGCCACACAGTGATTGGTGGAATTAGGCATGGCTTGGCTTTGCAGTTTGGCCTGGACTGTTCCCATGAGGCACAGGGTCAGACTGATTTACATATGGCCATGTCTGAACTGGGGTGGCAGAGTGGGCTAAGGAACGGTGATGGATTAAACCCAGATCTGTTGACTGGGTGTGAGTGTTTGATTGGTTCAGATGCTCCGTCCATCACCACCCCCTTTTGTACCGCTTTGTTCACCATAAGTTGGCAGGGTATGGTCAGACCTGAGTCCCTTGCTCACTTTGACACTGGATTCGAGCAAGCCTGGCTGAAGATGGCTGTAATGCCAGAAACCGGTCCTAGGAAACTTGTTTCCGGTCCAGGGAAGGCATGGCTTGGCAGTTCGGGCTGGACTGTTCCCATGAGGCACAGGGTCAGACTGATTTGCATATGGCCATGTCTGAACTGGGGTGGCGGAGTGAGCTAAAGAACGGTGATGGATTAAACCCAGATCAGTTGACTGGGGGTGAGTGTTTGTATTGTCAACGCTCCGTCCATCATTTCCTTTGGTTTTTCTTTGTTCGACATAAGTTGGCAGGGTATGCTCCGACGTGAGTCCCTTGCTCACTTTGCCACTGGATTCAAGCAATCCTGGCTGAAGACGGCTGGAATGCCAGAAACCAGTATTAGGAAGCTTGTTTCCGGTCCAGGGAATGCATGGCTTGGCAGTTCGGGCTGGAATGTTCCTATGAGGCACAGGGTCAGACTGATTTGCATATGGCCATGTCTGAACTGGGATGGCAGAGTGGGCTAAAGAACGGTGATGGATTAAACCCAGATCTGTTGACTGGGTGTGAGTGTTTGAATTGGTTCAGATGCTCCGTCCATCACCACCCCCTTTTGTACCGCTGTGTAATTCATTGATACAGTATACCAGCTGTTTCCATGACAGTGCAGCATGGTTGGAAAGTATGAGGTCCTATTGAATTTGCCAACCAACACCATATGTTTTTCATCAACCATTATTCCATCCTTTCATTGCCCCTCATGATCATCATTGGCTATAGTTGTGACCCTTTATTACTAAATGTTTTTGGTTGGCTTCACTGCCTGGCTTTGGGCAGAGTGATATTTTTGTCAGACGACACTACAGTGCTAACCAAACTGTAATGATGTATTGTGGCTGTATTTCTTTGATTTAAAAGAATTTAAGGGGAGGCATATCTGGCATCTAAAAAATGTATAATGTTTTCTTCTAGCCAGATGGACCACCAATGCTGTGGGCTCAAGTGCCGCTGCAGGAGGAGGAGACTCACTTAGAGGGGGAGAAGCAGTGGCAGGGACCGCGGTGGTAAGCCAAATTGCTTGTTTATTGACAATTACTATTATTCTAACTAGCTACAAGGGCATCGTTGTAACTCGTGTTCGTGACTCCCCCCCCCCCCCCACTTTACCAGCTGCAGGGGTGGTAGATTATTGTTTCTTCCATCTGCCAATCAGCAAAAGCTCACATAATGAATGCTAAAAATAATGGCTTGAGGAAAACTGTGATGGACGGAAGGTTAAAAGAAAGGATGGGTAAAATGGTAAATGACTGAAAGGATGTGTGGGTGGGTGAAAATGTATATGGGTGGGATTTGGGTAAAGGAATGGATGGGTGAAATGATGGTTGAAAGAGGGGGTGGATACTGAATGGATGGATAATAGATTGGAATATTTTGTGAAAGACTGAATGAGAGAAAGTACAATTTAAATCATGGTGGCTATGGGTGAATATGGAAGAATAAAAAGAATTAATGAATAATTGGAGTGCTTGTATGAATGAGCAAGGGAGCTATTCTGGAGAGGGGCATCCTGCCCACCGCCTTTGCTTACTTTGTTTTATGGTTATCACAGCTGTCGTTCAAAGTAGGGGGGTACTTTTTAAAACAATTGTTGTCCTCCCTTGAATCACTATATCTGTTAAGCAAGGCAGATATGGATCCCACCCAGCATCATTCTTCACCCCCTTCCTGCCCATTACATTTCGCCACCCATGACCGAAGTGCAGTATGGTTCAATTTCATGACTGCATTTTTGGCTATGCAATGTGCATCTGCTTCAGTTAATGCAGCATTTACAAAGTTATCAATGCACTGCAAACCGAACACACAAGATATGTTTCCCTTCGCCCATTCAGTGACCTGTTAGTACCTCACTCATTTATTCTTTCCTAAGTTCTTCTGCCCCAGCGTACCAAATAACTGAAAATTCCATTCTTGGTATGTGCCACATTTTATGGCCATGGTAAGTGATTCCAAAATATATTTCATGCTTTCCCATAACAGATTTATTTTATGCCTGTTCAGAGATTTCCCTTTCGACTTTCATCAACAACAGTGACTGAATAAGCCAAAGCTTAATAGTCACATGAAAATTGGTGATCAGTGACACCCTTTAATCTATTTTAAAAGCTCTACCTACCCGCTTAATTCCTTTACCTTACCCTGCAGTCCCATAAGTCAAGTTTCCTTTCCTTACTGCCCAGCAAATTAATTTGTTCGAAATAATTTGTAGTGCTGGATAAGGCCAGTGAGTAAAGTGGGACTAAGTGACTGATTTGATTTCAAGTTTGGCATATGGGTTACTCTGTGACGTATATGCCAATTACAATCTATATAGCCTTCCTTCCTACCTGTAGTACAGTGCATCATTTTCCCCAATGTTTACTTACGGCAGACAAGTTAATACCTGCATTTTAAACATGATGTGTGTGATGTAGTATCTTATTTATTATTCAGGTTCCTCTTTGGAGTCAGGGTAGAAAACGAAAGGAATTTGGAGAAGAACAGGCCAATTGGAATTAAAGCTAGATAATTGTCAACTACAGCTGTCCCAGCTGCAGACAGTAGCAAAGTACCCAATGCGCTGGCTAGCATGCCTACATTAAGTAATTAACAAAACTTGTACTCCATAGTTCATAATGCCTTACTCAATGAAAGGTAATTTATTTTTATATTTCCACTCAAAGTGTCTGTTTAGTTACTAGAAAATAATTTAAAAGAACAATAATCATCGTTTTTTATTCTGGTATTATTCTGCCTTAATACTTTTCTGCCAGACAGTCAGTGCTTTTTTTGCGAGCCATGTGTAGGTAAAATATCAAATTGGCCTTGTGACTCTCCAAATCATAATCACTTCAAATTCCAATGGCATTGGGGGCCAGCAATATACTGCTACTGTGCCAATCACTCATTTTAAACAATTGTTCGTGCAGAGAATTATTTGAAATTAGTCTTTTCTTTTTTCTTTTTGTTTTTTTATATAGCTACTCCAGCTGGTCCACCCATAGCGCCCAACAGGCAGGAGATAGTGGCAGCAGAAGCTGGACACTATCCAGCTGGAATATCAGTGACTGGTGGCCCAGGTGGATGAAGAAGAAGAGACTGAAATAGCTGCCTCTCAGCTGGGCCCCAGTGCAGCCAGTTTGCCACAGTCTTAAGCCTCCCAGCCATTCCATAGGCGGCACCGGCGCCAGCCGTCATGGGCCCTATCTGGAACTGCTGCCGCCCCCTACCGCTGTGGCAGGACATTGTTGCGGTACATTCTACAGAGTTTGGACCGCATGGAGGGGTGTACGGAGAGCCGAGTGGACAGGATAGAGCGGAGCCTGGACCAGCTCCAAGCCCCAAATGGGCAATGCCTTCTTTTAGCCCTTTTAAAAATAAATTGTTTTGGTGGGAGGGAGTTGTGGGTGGAGAGAGTGGGAAGGGAGTTAGGTCAGGGTTTAGTTATTTGTTGGACATTTGGACATTGGTTGTGGAATGGGGATGGGTCAGTTTGCTTGGGGACAGGGGTGGTCCTGTTGTGGGTAGAGAGAGTGGGTTCTTCATAATTTAAGCCTGAAGTAGTTTATTTGTGTTTTACTTTTACTTTGCATTGCTGCCTTTTTAGGTCTGCAGCCTGTTTTATTCTAAACTGCTTAGAAAGTGACTATCATGACCTTTAAAGAGGATGCTATCATGACCTATTTTGCCTACAACAACCTAGATAAAAGGTTTCTTATTCAGTAGCAGTAACTTGCTTACTTACTAGCTTAACTAGTTCATTTCACTCCATAGTTCTCCTACCTGTATTTAGATGAAACAATAACAGGGAAGGCATCACAACTTAACAAGCGAGGTCCCACTCTCACCCAGGTGAGCTCCAACTGTAGGATTAAACGGAAGGATTATCCATTGCAGGCAACTAAATGGAAATAAAAACACTGAGTTTGTGGGTAATACATTATATCATAGCTTCACAAAGAATTGAGACCAGACTACTGCATGACACAACAAGGAATAACTGATAATGATAAAATAGCAAAAAATAGCAAGAGTAACTTCTTATTATTGGGGAGCTTGTATTTAATGAAAACTAAATTTACAAAATCCTTGAGTCATGAAAAGTAGACTCAAAGTCTGGAGAGGACAAGAATAAGCTTTTATGCAGTACAAGGCCTGAATGATTAAGTTGACGATTCATGTTCTTCTATTTCTAAAATATGGATCACTTTTATGTGTGGGTGGGTAAATAGGACCAGTGTGGGCTTTTACTTAGGCAATAGAAGATCCTGCAGTGAGTTGATGTCGCTTTCACCACATCAGCCCCACCAAGTGTGCGATTCATTTATGGTAGAAATGAAGTCACACCTCAAACACTTCACACAGCCCAGTGAAAGATAGTTAGGGGTTTGATGAATGGATGGGAATGGGGATTTGGGGAAAGGTTTGAAAAAGACAATCACTACACAAGGTCAATATTCATCTGGGCCAAACATAGGACCCTGAAATAGCAACCATCTGCCATGGCCTTGACCATATTACGGCCAGTGTCCATGGCAACAAATTCAACTCTAAGATCTCTGGGTCGCAGCCGTTCAGACACCTTGTTGTTAAATTAGTCCAAGATATTATTTTAATAACACTTGTATAGCGCACAAAAAACACAGGTCTCTTGGCGCTTATTTAAGGGTTATGATAACATGTTGCAACAGATATTATTAAAATGAGAGTGTCAATCTCTTCCAAAAGCTTGTTCAAATAAGAACGTTTTCAGTCTCTTCTGGAAGGGGATGAAAGCTGTTTCTCTCCTCAAACTTTCTGGTAATCCATTCTAGATCTGTGGCATCAGGACTAAAAATGGCCAACAGCCCAGGGTAGTTTTATTAAAATGTGGACAGGTCACTAAGATGGTCTCAGAGGAGCGAAGACAGCATTGAGGAATGTAGTGCCTCAGCCATTCCTCAATACAGGATGGTACCTTGCCATACAACGGACTGTGCACAATGCACAGGCCTTTGAACCTGGCCCTCTGTTTGACTGGCAGCCAATGCAATTGTTGCAGCAGTGGGGTGTCATGCGACCGTCTCGGTAGCTTGAAGTTTGCAGCTGTATATGATTTATCCATGGCAAACTTGGCCACTGTTGCATGCCATTGAATGCTCCTAAAACTTTCTTCAGGGCCAAGATTTGTAGATATCTTTTGCTTTACTAAGGCAAAAGTAATTGTACTGTGATTGTGCCCATTACTGGGCCCGTATTGCTCTAACCCCACCACTGGTATTTTTATTTTTATTTTCCTTCACCCTTTGCCACTGCGGCCCCTGCAGCCCCGCCTTCTGGAAATCCCGCTCCCGCCTCCCAGCCTCTCCTCCCTCCCACCTCCCCTGCTTAATGGCTCACGCAGTGGGCGCACCAAAGGCACGCTACAGGCAAGCCCGTTTGCGCCCATCCTCGACTGGACCACAGCCAGAGCCAGGATCCCTCAACCTTTGACCTTCCTCCGCTACGACTCCACCGCTCTCCACGCACTCAATTCCTAACCCCACAAAGACTGCCAACAGGCCTCACCGAACACCACGAATGGCCAGTTCTCCTGCCTCAACTGCAGCGGAACCTTCACCACCACCACCACCACCACCCCAGCCCCCAACACCACCAATGCAATCACCGACAACACTCCAGATGCATCCTCATCAATGTGCGCTCTGTACACAAACATGGCATGGAACTCTGGAACCTTTTCAACTCTCTCTCGCCCGACATCGCCTTCCTCACCGAGACCTGGACCAACGCCACCTTCATCCACATCAACATTACCATCCCGGAAGGATACAGGATCCAAAGGAAGGACCGCCCCAACCGCCCGGGAGGGGGCCTCGCCAATGCCCACAAGAGCAGCCTCCGTCTCACCACCTCCAGTGAAACCTTCCCCCCGCCGAACACCTGCACTTCCAGATCCAGCCCAGCCCGAACAACACACTGCGAGGAACCCTCATCTACAGATACCCCGGCCCCGTACACCCTTCGCCACCACCATCACCGACTTCACCTCAACCCACACCATTGCATCGATGAGCTACATACTCATTGGTGACCTTAACTTCCACCTAAACAACCCCAGCGACCCCAACTACACAATCCTCCATAACAACCTCGCCAACATCGGACTCAACCAACTCGTCACCACTCCAACACACAGAGCAGGACACTCCATCGACCCCATCTTCGCTGCAGGTAACAGAATCCACTTAAGCCACCCAATGCAACCACCATGGACTGACCCCCACTGCATCCACTTCACCATCAACAAACCCAAAAATCGCAGCTAGAGGACTCCACACTTGGATCTCCAAATGCACAGACAAACGCGCCCCACTACACAACCTCGGCAAACAGTGCCCCAGTAAGCCGCCAGGTTCACCACCGATCTCCAAGAAGCCAAGCACACCTGCAGATGCCTAGAGAAGAACTGGAGGAACACAAAGACAACGACACCTACAGTGACGCCATGACAGACTGCCACAACCAAATCAGAACAACAAAAAGGAACTTCATCCACAAAATCCTCGCCAGCTCCACCAAATCCATAGAACTCTTCAGTGTCATTCAGGAATTCACCAACCCACGCAGTGAGGACACAGACGTCGCCCCGTCCCAAGACCTCTGCGACAAGCTTGAGACCTACTTCTGTTGTGTATTGATTTAGATTCCGTATGCATTTCCCGATTCATGCCCTTATATAGGTACAATCCACGTTGCCCTTATATATGCATAGAAACCCAGTCCTTATTTAGGCACAGCCCATGCTATCCAAATACAGGAATGGCTACTTCCATCCATTCATGTACGCCACAACGAGTTCTTTGAAAACCAGACTCTTGAGCCGTTAGGGACTTACCCTTGCTTGGATATTGATTTCTCCAAGAACTCATTTTTAAGCATGAACATCTTTTCCTTAGGGGTTCATTCATGACGTTCATATGCCCGACTTTACTTCAATACTGGCATTCCTAAACACCTTCAAGGTATAAATATACCTTCACTTGCTATGGCACAGCACGGTGTGGTTCGGAACAGTTCGACTACCTACTTGCACGATGCAGCTCGCCATAGCAAGTCCCGAAGGAAGCCAACTCTCTAGCTGACGCACTGACTAGAAGCTGTCATCCTCCTGCCGAGAATATAGCTCCAGTGTTTCTGACCCCCCTTGCTGGGTGTTGGGAAATCGAATCCCGGAAAAGAGATACCAACCTCTCTCATTCTAAGGTATGATTAGAACCCAGAGAAACCTTTGGCAGATTCTTGGCAAAACTAAACTTAGCTAAAACAGCACCTACTTCTTCCCTCGTACTAGACCTAGGTTAGATACACCGAGGTAGGCGTATTTTAGAAGCACCAGTTGAGTATTTTAGTCTGTGTTATTTGTGTATGTATTTTTATATATGTCATAGCAACAGACAATGCTATTACAGTATTATTTTATATTACTGTTTGCGCTGTACGCATTATACTTCTCATTCTGTCTAACGATTGCAGCAGTTCATATCTCTTGCATGAGAAATATGACTGTTCAATAAACCCTTTTTATTGAAACGTCTGTCTCTCTATTTCTCTGCAAAACTCTGTAGAAACGAAGCATGCACGATTGACTGAGTGAAATAGTTGTCTATTGTTTCCACGACTCTGAAGATATTGTTTCGATTCTAGGGGAAACAAAGATGTCATGTTTATGCAGTTGTCAGAGACTAATCCCTTCTTGTTTATTCGAGAAAGTTTCTAGTGAACTCTGAGTTAGCTGGCACACGCAATTAAGTTTAATATACTCGATAGAGACATACTGACCTCAGACCTATGTCAAATCTATAGTGTATGTTATTCCAATGCGCAGAGCCTATTAGGGATATAGGAACTACACTACACTTCCACCTCAAGAACAGAACACACTAGGACAACTTTGTCAACTCCCACAAGACGCCACAGCCATCCCCCGCCCCCCCAAAGACACCAGCTCTAACTGGACACCAATCACAACTGAAGACACTGCCACAACCTTGTAAGGCATCCATTCAGGAACCCCCACCAACCCCTGCAGCCCGCATATCTACCACAGAGCCACGGAAACCATTGCACCCAAACTGCAACACACCATCAATGCCACCTTCACAATAGGCACCTTCCCAGATGACTGGAAGTGTGCAGAAGTCAGGCCCCTGCTCAAGAAGCCCACGGCCGACCCCGTCACCCTCAAGAACTACCGGCCCAACTCGCCCCTCTCCTTCGCAGCCAAAGGGGCAGAAAAAGTAGTCAACAGGGAACTGAGACGATTCATCGGAGAGAATGCCATCCTCGACCCGTCCTCATCCAGATTCCGAAGCAACCACAGCACCGAGACCACCCTACTCGCCACCACAGATGACAGCCACACCCTCCTAGACCATGGCCACTCCACAGCCCTCATCCTCCTTGACCTGTCTGCAGCCTTCAACACAGTCTCTGACTGCACACTAGTCACCAGACTGCATGATGCCAGTATACATGGAACTGCCCTGGACTCTATCTGATCGTTCCCCACTGGAAGAAGCCAAAGGACCAGACTACCGCCCTTCCTCTCCGCCCTCATGGAAATCACCTGCGGAGTCCTGCAGGGGTCAACCCTGAGCCCGAGCCTCTTCAACATCTACATGGCCCCCTCGCTTCCATCGTCTGACAACACGGTCTCAACTTTGTATCCTACGCTGATGACACCTAGCTCATCCTCTCCCTCACCAGAGACCCAACCACTGCAAAATTCAACTTCCAGAGAGGAATGCAAGAAGTCGCAGTCTGGATGACCAACAGCTGCCTTAAACTCAGTGCTGAGAAGACAGAAGTCTTCATCCTTGGAACCACCCCCACAGCTTGGGACAACACCTGATGGCCCACCGCCCTCAGAAGCCCATCCACTCCCTCAGACCACGCATCAACAAGTCCCTACTCCGCAACCTCCAGATAATACAGAACACCGTGGCCAGACTCGTCCTCGGCATCCTCGGCACAAACACATCAGCCAACACCTGCGGAGGCTCCACTGGCTCCTCGTCAAGAAGAGAGCCACATTCAAAGTCCTCACTTACGCCTACAAATGCCTACACAGTAACTGACCCAAGTACCTCAACAACAGGATAAACTTCCACGTACTCAAAAGAAACCTCCGGTCTGCCAACCTCGCACTGGCAGAAACTCGGAGCATCCACAGAACTAGAGCAGGGGGAAGATCATCCTCCCACATTGCAGTCAAGACCTGGAATGAGCTACCGGCAGACATCAGTCATGCCCCCTCCCTGAAAACCTTCAGGAAGACTCTCAAGACCTGGCTCTTTGGCTGAACGGACCTGTACACCCCCCATCTCAGCACCTTGAGACCCTCACGGGTGAGTAGCGCGCTTACAATTCCCTAATTGATTGATTGATTGAAAAGAGATCCAGTGCGCAGTGATGCACTTGTAATCAGTCACCTGACAACTGATCCACATGTCTGTTGTCAAGTGGATAGTGTGAACAACACTTTGCTACAAAGCTTGTCCCACCAATTGCCATACAATCGTGATGCAGCACTGAAACAGCAACTCTGGCAAAATAGGTCCAACTTGGAACCTTCTGTTTCGGGTAGATGGCTGCCACAAATTCAAGGAATCCCACTCCTTCCACAAAAGTAAAAAGGCAGGAGATCCAGCACTAAAATTTTTGTCAGCTTCTCATTGTACAAGTGTGCCGTTGGGTGGTTACGGTTGTAAGGCCCCTCCTGCCTAAACATGCCTGAAACAGTAGCCTGTACTTTTCTGGGACCACTGAGGCAGGAGACTTTGAGACGTAGCTGGTGATAGACTCGGCACGCGTCATGGTGGGGCCATAACTGTATGCCATGTTGTCTCCATATGAAGCTGAGTCTTGTGCCATTGTGAAGTCGCTGAGGCAGGTGATTCTGCTGGTGTACTGATTGGGACAGGGTTGCTTTGCGCGAGGATGTCACCCTCAGATTGGACATGTAACTGATGTTCCCCGGGTCACCTCACTTTCACCACCACAGCCATATTCAGCAATATTTTTAAGGAGCTATTCCCATCGGATTGCATGATGCTTTTTCATATGGGCCTTTGGCCTCTTGTACCATAATGAGAACAAGGCTTACCTTGACACTTGTGTGGCAAATGGTGCATTTTGCAATGTTCTCCTCATATTTGCTAGTCATAAAAAAAGTCCCAAACTAAGGAGTAGTACTTTTTTACTGGGCCACTGCCAAAGCCTTAAGAAGTCCTGGAGGTAGGTGGGTATGTCGTCCATTGCCTCTCTGCAGTGCATAATTCTAATGAAGTAGTGGTTAGTGCAGGTCTCAGCTCGAGCTTTGCAAATATGAGAGCTTGTGGTGCTACCTGTGCTACATCCATCGGAGCAGGTTGAATAGCAATGTCCTCTATGTCACCTTACACAATGGCTAGTCGTCTTCGTCATCCTCCTCATCATCACCTTCCATAATTCTAAGGCTTTTCAGAAACTTTTCTTTTACCTTGCGTCTTCTGGACTGGTGGTGTCCGTGTCGCACCCCTATCATCATCATCAGAAGTAGTGCTTGAAGCACGTGGTGGAATAGTACCTTTCCTTTTCCTTGCTGCTGGTCTGGGAGCCAATTATACTAAATGAGGAGGTCCTTGCTTGGCAAAATGCTCAACTTCCAGTTCTGCTCCAATATCAGGAAGATGTACTATTGCTGTCTGCGGCTGCTGTCCACTTTTTTCTGTTTCCTCAAACAATTGGGTACTACTTTGTGAAAGGGACCTATCCCATTCAACATCACTGCTCATATGCTTTGCCATGATTGTAGTGGCAGCCTCACTGACAGACATGGAGTTCTGCTTAGTTTGGGGTGGTGCTGTTAACACGGGAGTGCTGTTCCAGCTTGCTCCCCGGAGACCGGTGAAGCAGGCACATGACATTGTCTGAAAAAGATCTAGGTGACATGATACTGGTGGAAAGCTGCTTCTTCTCACTGATCACTTTCTTAGCAGCAAATGCCTTTGGGGCCATCTTAAAGCTCACAGTTGGCAGTGGCACTAAGCTGCATAAGCAGAAAAGGTTGGAGGACTAACTTGTGACGTCACTGTACAGGCCTTCCGTTTAGCAGAACTGCGGGTGATGTCTCTTCTTCTCTTGTGCAACTTAATGCAAACCAGCAAGAGAAGAATTTTGTGAAACATGGCATTTTTGCAGTTTTAGTACAGACAAAAGCAAAATTAATGTGGTTGATTACTTAGATAATGTAACTACTATAAAGTCAAACCACACCACCATTTCCTAACATTTAATTCCCCATCAGGATAAAACACAATATGCAGATAGAGCTCTTTCCTTTATGACAAGCAGGGAACTGCATGGTTAAATGGAACAATCGTTTATAAAATGGAGGTTAGTTTGCGCCTATGGAAGGTAATGTGGTCCAGGGGTGAATTGAAATAAACATAAAAAAATGAAGGATGCTGATGTGTCTGCAGTGCACTACAGCCAGGATGTCCAGGATTAATGGAATTATACCTAAAAAAACGAACGCTGGTGCACGGCTGTGAGCCTATGGTGGCTGGGTGGATGGATCGACCAAGGCGAAATAAAAAACTAATTTTATAGCTATCTACATTTTTTATATTAAATATACAATTAAAAAATTAAAATTAAAAACTAGAATTAAAAGTAAAAAATGTAAATTTAAAAATTATAAAGAAAAAATAAAACTAAAAACAACAATCAATAATTGCCGATATTTGTTGTGAGGATGAGATGAAAACTATTGTGAGCCATGGAGGTGCTAAATAAAAAAAATGCATGTAATATATAAGCACTGTTCATCAAAATCATATTCGTAATATACATTAACCCTGGGCAAAGCACTACGCTATGCTCACGTAGTTTGCGCAACTTCGCAGCGGTCATTTTTTTCTTGCTGGCGGTCCTCAATGTCAAGTTGGCAACCGCGAGCAAGCAAAATGACATCCTGGCGAGACTTTTTCCTCGTTCGCGATCAGCAACATCAAGTTGCCGATCGCGAGCGTGGAAAATAAACCTCCCGGCGAGATTCTCAACGCGGGGAGGTCTGGTTTCTCATTGCGAGTGGTCGCGTATGCTCGCGATGAGAAACTACCAGTCCGCATTGAGAAAGCTGCCGCTCAAGTAAAAATCTCCTCAAGTGGCAGAAAACTACAGCTCGCACTGTGCAAGATTCCGTTTTCAATGATTGCACAGTGCCGGATGCTTGTCCGCACTGTTCAATAATTGAAAACGGCATCTTGCACAGTGCGAGCAGGGTACTATGCAGTTCGTGCAGTGCTACACGTAGTTTGAGTAGTGCAAAGTGCACTTTGCGTAGCTACGTGAGCGCTACTTCGCAATCTACGCCCAGCCCTAATATACATACTACTATGATCCTCAAGCATGTTATCAAACTGATATCACATCCATCCATGCAAACCTATGGCAAAGGCACACTGGCTGGTTGCACAAAATGGCTGCCAGCCAGTGTCAAATGGTCAAACAACAGCAGCAAGCAAGGAGGCATGGGAAACAAACAACACATGCAAGCCTATGGAAAATGCACATTGGCTGGATGTACAAAATGGCTGCCAGTCACATGGTAAAACTACAACAGCAAGCAAGCAGGCTTAGGGAACAAAGAGAACACATTCAGACCCATGGACACAGACTCCACAAAATGGCCTCCGACCACATGTCATGGAGAACAAAGATAAATTAATGGTGACCTAGGGAAAACAAACACACAAACTGACCAGACAAAAGAGGCATGGTAACAGGGGTGGCTCCTCCGCTAAGGCAGAGGAGCGTCGCTCCACTGCTCGCAGAGCAGAAAAAAATAAAAAAAATGATGATTACCTTGTTATTATCACTTTATTTTTCTTTGCTAAAGGGGCTGGGTTGAGGGGGGCTGGGCTGAGGCCACGGGGGGAGTGGTTTGCACACTCCAATTGTACATGACTGCTTGGCCAGCCATCTTGGGCTGGCAAAACAGTTATGCACACTTTGCATCTTGCCAACCAGGCTGTAATGCACAGCCTGGTGAGGAACATGCACAAGCTCCATATCTAAGCGCCGAACCATGGCGCTGAGACCAATCACAACACTGCATTTCAGCGTTGTGATTGGCTATGGAGAGCCAAGCACAGCACTGCATTGTAGCTTTGTAATTGGCTAAGGGGAGCCTGAGTGCTTCCTGGTTCGCCAAGAAGAACAGCAACGCATCGGAGAGATGGGCGCTGTTTAAAAGGTGAGTATTATTTTTTTATTTTTTTTTCAAGGCCCCCTGTTGGTCCTGTTCCCTGCTAGCCACCACTGCATAGTAACACTGAAAAAAACATTATCATTAATTCAGCAATGCCAAAAACAAGCTATAAAATGTTGCAACAACACACATCCTCTCAAGGCATCAATTATAACCCCACATATACACTTTTATGTGAACAAAAAATGTGAAATATAATAATAAATCGAATTTTTTATTTAATCCAATTCTATCCTGGCCTTCAATGATGTTTTAAAACAACAGATACCACAGAAACAGTTGTTTCATGCACCCGTGACTAGCACTGGCCTGGGCCTACTGGATGGCCCCTTGGCAGATTAGGCCACATAGTAATACAGATAAATATTGCACATTAACAAACATGGATAAAATGTACTGGACATTGTTCTTCACAAAAGAAAAATGAAATGAAAAAATATAATTAGGGCCCCCACCACAATTACTTTGAAAACTGAATAAAAGTACAAATAAATAATGGTGCATGCCCTCTATCAAACAAATAACACCATTATGCAAGAGTTTTCTAACTTACTTGTGAAAATTCAATTGCAAAGTCCTTAAAATCAATGGTATATTCAGTAGACAAGGAGAGTGATCCTTCCATTTCCAAATCCAATAGAAAAGTGACGAGGAGATGAACAAAGCACTGGGATGAGCCTGCTGGACAGGAACGGGAAGTTGGAGACTCTGGGGCATTTCCTTCCTGTTGGAAAAAAAAAAGCTTCTCGCACATAAAAACAACTCTATCGGTCCATTGGATAAGAAAACCCACTCAAAAACCTCTTTAGCTGCTTCTCAAGCTCAAAAGCTACTCAAAAGGTGCATCCGGCACTACATTGATACCATTGCGACCAGAAACCTTGCGAGGAGGCACAAAGTCTTGCCCGTGAATATAATGGAGCACCAAACCAAAACTCGATTGCACAAATGGAAAAAACCTTTCAGGAGTGGCGGATTTCCCGAATTTCGCAAACTTCCTGCACAAAATCAGTCAAAGTTGTATGCGTGCTGTAGAATGCAGCACAAGTGGAAAGAGGAAAAAAATTACACCTGCTTTGAGAAGGGGTTAGTCGTGGTGATGCCCCAGATTTACGCTATGTTGTAAATCTGGGGTAGTGTCAAAAGCCATGGGTGTTGCATGGGAACACCCACAGCAATGCCCACACATAGTAAGGCATTGCTTTATTCCATATTTACAAGGCTATGAAAAGCCAAGCTGGGTGGCTTTGCGTGGCCTTGTAAATATGGGCCGGGGCACACTGAGCCTCTGGAGCGTCACAAAAGTTATGCTTTGGCGGCGTATAAATGACGTAGGGTCATTGTAAATATGACCTAAAGGAACATATTTACAAGGAGTTAACACCACCAAAACGTCACTTTTTCCGACATTCATGTGGCATTAACTCCTTCACCTTGTTTACAAGGCCACGTTATGTTCTATAATGTGACTTAATGCCGCCTTGAAAATAATGCCCCTATTCACGTAGCACTTACCAGGAAATGAGCATGCAATGGGTGTTGCAGTGGGTGTTCTGCTGCCACACCCATTCTTTTTGATGCTGCCCCATATTTACAAGGTATGGGGCAGCGCTAAAAATATTGCCAGGGAACACTTGATCTAAAGCAGGAGAAAACATAAGAAATGTTTAATTTCTCCTCATATTTTGCTCTTTCCATGTGTGCTGCATTCAAATCACCTCGAAAGATTGTTTATGTGCAGGAAGTTGTCCCTTCCTACACTTGCATGGTGCAAGAGTGCCTGCGCTGGGATTAGGCAGCTTCTTTAGCGCTAGGGGAAATGCATGGGTGCGCTGCATTCTTGTAAATACGGCGCAACACTGCTTTTTAAAACTGACAAAGTGCGGCGGTACCAATTTTGGCATAACATTGAGTTCCGTAAGTTTCCTTTAAATATGCCTCAAAGTTTTCACAACTTCCCGAAATTCCATAGTTTGTCACCTTGAAACGATTGTCAGTGGGCTGAATTTCTTGCAGCGCCATGCTGTAGGAGATATTTCCAAAAACATTTTTGGTGGGGGATGTCACACAACAAATAGCCATTATGACCATGATCGCAGGTGCATCCCTTTAAATTGCGACACCCATATAATCTACCTTTGCACAGGTTTTATAATTACAAGTGGGCTAGAGTTTTACACATCCCTCAGAGTTTTCCCCACTTTAATAGCGTCCAGGGACCCAGTAAATATTGGAATATGTAGATTTTGGTGAGCAAAGACCACAATCCATTTGTTAGTCCCCATTTCATTGAGGGAAACACGTAATAGGTGCTATATTCGCCCATTCTAAATTCTGAACCTTAGGATATTGCAGCCTGATTCATCAAAGACCCGTTTTGCGAGTCTTTAATAGCGATTCATAAGGAATCGCTATTACAGACTCGCAAAACGGGATTCATGTAGGAATCGCAAAAAAAAATACGATTCCTACACATTCCTTATTTGCGATTAGCAAATTGCTAATCGCAAATAAGGAATAACTCCCCATTCATTCCTATGGGCCAAAAGGCCCATAGGAATGAATGGGGAGTATTCCTTATTTGCGATTAGCAATTTTCTAATCGCAAATAAGATAGCGATTTAAAGGGTGCTAGGGGTGTCCAAAGGACACCCTGTAGCACCCCTGAAACGAAATCTACATTGGTGTTGCGCACACACATGTCCAAAGGACATGTGTGTGCAACATGCAACTTAGAAAAATGCTTTTAAAAGCATTTTTCCATGTTTTCGCTATTTACCACGAGGTTTGACCTCGCGGTAAATAGCGGCCCGAAATTGCGATTTCGCAATTTGAAAATGGATGATGAATTGCATTTAAGGAATCTCAAATAGAGATCCCCTAAAATGTAATTCCTCGCAAATTTGCGTAATCGCTACTACCGATTTTTGCATTTGGGATGATGAATCCCAAATGCAAATATTGCGCTCGCAAAGGGCCAGATTCTGAGAATATGGCCCTTTGCGAGCGCAATTCACCTTCATGAATCTGGCTGTTGGTTTTTAATGTTTGCAAAAAATATAACAGCGATAAAAGGGGCAGACGTAATTGAGTCCTAAGTGTTTTCTTCCTAACAATCTACCTTTGCTGAATATTTCAGTCACTATTATTTTTGTTTTAAAAACACGTTTCTGATGGACTTGTATGAAACCGGGTACAGTGTCTCAGTGTCTTGTATATTTTACAGCAGATTTTCAAATGCACAGCTTTAGTGCTTGAGGTAAGAGAGCCACCACTTAACCAGGACTTGTTTTTCACCCAAAATGGATTGCTTCATGAGAAAGAAATGCAGCAAAGTCCAGACTGCAGCACTACGGGAGAAGAGCAGCAAACATGAAAAACAATTTAGTCCAAGGCCCATCTCAGTAGGTCAGGTCAACCTTTTAGTTGCACTCTGGTACTCCTGAAGAACATTTCTGAATGGAATCAAGTGACTCGACTGCGTCGTTATTTCAATTCTGTTTTGTGCCATTTGGCCTTTTCTGTTCCAGCTGACATTCCAATGTTTATCGCTGCTGATACTTCTGGAGCTTAACATTTCTAACCAGTTCCACATAAAAAGGGAGACGAATCGCAAGAGGTGACCGGGGGCATTGAACTGTACTACAGCAACCAGAAGGAAGCCGGCGAGGAAGCCGACCCACAGCCCCTCCCTTTCCTGCACCGGGGCAGATATCTACTTCTCGCGCCTCCCGCTCCGTAGGAGACGCATCACAAGATGTGACCGGGGGCATTGAACCGTATTACAGCAACCAGAAGGAAGCCGGCGAGGAAGCCGACCCACAGCTCCTCCCTTTCCTGCACCAGGGCAGATATCCACTTCTCGCGCCTCCCGCTCTGCGGGAGACGCATCGCAAGAGGTGACCGGGGCATTGAACTGTACTACAGCAACCAGAAGGAAGCGGGCGAGGAAGCCGACCCGCAGCCCCTACCTTTCCTGCACCGGGGCAGATATCTACTTCTCGCGTCTCCCGCTCCGCGGGAGACGCATCACAAGAGGTGACCGGGGGCATTGAACTGTACTACAGCAACCAGAAGGAAGCAGGCAAGGAAGCCGACCCACAGCTCCTCCCTTTCCTGCACCAGGGCAGATATCTACTTCTCGCGCCTCCCGCTCTGTGGGAGACGCATCGCAAGAGGTGACGGGGGCATTGAACTGTACTACAGCAACCAGAAGGAAGCGGGCGAGGAAGCCGACCCGCAGCCCCTCTCTTTCCTGCACCGGGGCAGATATCTACTTCTCGCGCCTCCCGCTCCACGGGAGACACATTGCAAGAGGTGACCGGGGGCATTGAACTGTACTACAGCAACCAGAAGGAAGCGGGCGAGGAAGCCGACCCGCAGCCCCTCCCTTTCCTGCACCAGGGCAGATATCTACTTCTCGCGCCTCCCGCTCCGCGGGAGACGCATCACAAGAGGTGACCTGGGGCATTGAACTGTACTATAGCAAAAAGAAGGAAGCGGGTGAGGAAGCCGACCCGCAGCCCCTCCCTTTCCTGCACCGGGGCAGATATCTACTTCTCGCGCCTCCCGCTCCGCGGGAGACGCATCGCTAGAGGTGACCGGGGGCATTGAACTGAACTACAGCAACCAGAAGGAAGCGGGCGAGGAAGTTGCCCCGCAGCCCCCTCCTTTCCTGCACCGGGGTATAAAATTATTCCCCACCGCCCGTCCCGCCCAGGCAAAGGGGGGCCGTCTGTGGCTGTCGGAGGTCGAAGGAGGCCGGACTGGGCCATCCCTCTTAGTGATGCATCAAGGTGAGTGGCTCCAAGCATTATCGGGAGACGCATAGCAGTACCGGGCCCAAAGTCTACCATTACCATTGAGAGTAAGCTGGAAAAAGGTGTTAGTATTGTCTCATCGGAGATTGAACTAACCGAGAGGAGACTGTCTCTGGGCTTACCTGCATCCCTGTCTCATTTGTCTGGTGGAGCTGAGTGGGGTAATCTATCTGCCTCCCATCCGTTATCCCTGAATGTATTAATTATTACCATCAGCCATCCAGATACGTTGCTAGTGGGCCCTGAGATTGATGAGGCTGACATGGAGCTTTCTGATCGCGAACCGCAGGCTGAAGCTAACGCCAGCAATGGAAATCCACCCGCAACCACTAAAGCAATGGGGGCGAAAAGGAAGAGAGGCCTTCTAAAACCACTAGCAGCAGGAGGAAACAGCCACCTTGCCAAAAAACCCAACCCACACCTCTGAGTTTGTGGATACAAGGGTCCACTGCTGTGACTGCGAGCTCTATTGAGGAAACAAATGATACTACTGTGGACCTGACTACTTCAGAAGCCACTGTTAATTCCACTTATACTAAAACTGAGCATAACATTGCCCCAAGTACCCTTGTAAGGTCGGGTGATATCTTAATTGATACCATAGTGGACTCTGTCTATGAACGTTTAAAAAATTTAGTAGACAAACAATTTAATGCGCTTGTTAAACGCTTGGACAGACTGGAAAATTTGGTAAAGAAATCGGACACTCATAAAAATGTAGCCACTATTGTTGATAAAATAGGGGGGAACAGCATTTAAAATCAGTGGAAATTCTTGATCAGGGTACACTACAGCAGATTGGTGATCGTATGATTCCTATTGTTAATATTGCCAATAGTGCCTGTGATATGTGTGGTAATTTGAAGAGCAATCTCCACCCTAAATCTATTCCTAGCAAGACGCCTTCGACAAATGTAGCACTTGGCAACAATTCCAGCAGTAATAGTTTGCCTTCCAACTTAGTGTTCGCCATCTCTGCACCGTCGGTTCCAGCTCCTACAACCACAGCAACTGCTCCAAATATGCTCACCATTTCTAATAAATCTGACAACAGTCTATCTGCAGACGTTCTCCATCTACCCCCTGAAGCTTGTCCCTATGTTGTAATTTTAGCTGGCGTTCCCCCTCTGAAGAAAGACCAATCCGAGTCCTGGGAACAACTTAGGAATAAGAGTTTTGATTGGCTATCTAAGCATAAGGGCCTAGGGATGGCACATGCCAGTGAAATTCTAATGGTTCGACGAGTGGGATGGGTGGGTCCGTCTGATAAGAACATTATAGGAGACTGCATAGTTGTGAATTTTAGACGTGTTCCGTTTGTGAAATGGCTACTGAAAGCACAAACGTTCCATAATAACTCTCCAACTCTTATACACTCAATACCTTTGGTTTTTTTCTATAAACCTCCTCTGGTCCCATGTAACATTACTACTCCTATATAAACTACACAGAATCGGTTCACTGTTTTGTCTAGCTTGGAGAGCTTGGACTGACTATCGGATCAGTCACTAACTGTTGTACCTGAGCCTATGGAATCTATAATAGTCGGTCCTGCTGTCATTGAACCCAGACCACAAGATCCCCATCTAAGTGTGCTTAGTTTGAATATTGCAGGATTGGCATCCAAGCTAAATTCCAGAGTGGGTTGATCTGGTCATTAAATATGACATTCTAATGTTTCAGGAGACATGGTGCACAAAGGATTTGTTTATGGAAGGGTTTGTGTGTTATAACAGTGTTGTACCTGGTCCCAAAATAGGTTGTCCTTGTGGGGGCTTATCAACATGGATAAAGATTTCAGCTGGGGTCAGCACAAAACCCCTGGTGACAGATAATGAGAAGTTTCAGGCCACGATCTACTCACGGGGGGGGCTTCAATATGTTTAATAAATTTTTACAATAAGGATTTTAATCACTACCAAATAGGAATTTTAGTAATCTGTTTATTGATAAATTAGAAGATGAACATATGTATCATAAATTTGTTGGAATCTGTCTGGGAGGGGATTTTAATGTGCGACTCCCTAGCGGCACCGTTAATATTATCATTGCCCCGGTTAGTGCGCCAATATGTAAAAGAGGGGCAGAACTTTATAATCATTTATTCTCACGTAACTTAATTAATGTGATGGAAAAGGCGGGTGTTTACTCAAACAACGGTCCATTGCCTACCTATAGAGGATGCGGCTGTTCATCTACCATAGATTATGTGTTTATATTAACCTCATTGGCAAATTGTTTAGCAAAAGCTGAGGTTTTATGTACTAGTCAAGGTGACCATAACCCAATTTCGATAACCATGAGATTTACTCCTAAACGTACCACCCAAAAAGAAATAGGGGCCAAACATTTAGTGGTATCCACTGACAAACTCAGAGTGATTTGGAAGGGCATAGATGATAAAGCTCTATTCTCAAGCATGATAACATTGTATCCTTCACTCATAGAGACATGTTTATCAAGTAGCATTCTTAGCGTAGAGATCAATGAGGCTTTTGGCAGTCTTTGTGTTGGCATCAAACATATAATTTCAAGACCAGTTACCAACACTAGCAAAAATCCCAAATGGTTTGATGCTACATGCTCGCGGGCTAATAGAGAACTGCGGGTAGCATTGGCGGCTACTCCCAGGGACATTACTCTAGTTAGATCATTAAGAGCATGCTATAAGAAAGCAACCAAACTTCGTTCAGACGAGATTTTGAAAGAACGCTGGGATAATCTTGCTAGCCCGGCCTCTCTTAAAGATGTAACTGGATTCTGGAAAGAAGTCAAAGCTATAAGGTCTATGGGCCTGAACATTACCCCCATAAACTGTAACATAACAAGTGGATTATGGGAGGAGCATTTTGCCAGAATCTATACAGCGCAGACATCGACTTCTAATTTTAACATCTGGTCGCCAGCTTTAAGGGTCGCCATAACAGTAACCGAAGTTGAAGATGCCATAAACCAAAGTATAGGGAATAATGCCCCAGGTTCGGATGGGTTACCAATTGACCTTATAAAACATGAGCCAGATTTTTGGGCCCCCCTTTTATGTAATGTTTTTAATAACTTGACTAACACAGCCATTCCGAGCATTTGGTCGACTAGTATCATTGTGCCCATTTTTTAAAAAGGAGACAGATCCAACCCCAGCTGTTATTGCCCAATATCTTTGATAGATTATACCTTGAAGATCTTGGGCAGGGTTGTCTTCAATAAAATTAGGACTTGGGCTGAAGACAATCACATTTTAAATTGTTGTCAGCTGGGTTTTAGAAGTAATGTTGGAACCGTTGAACAGTGTTTGAATTTAAATCTCATTTTGGGCAAATATACGATTGCCCAAAAAGCACCTATTTATTTGGGTTTTATGGATCTGACCTCAGCTTTTGATTTTGTTAATAGATCAAGTTTGTGGGAGATTCTTTTAAATTATGGGTTGGACGCGGCCCTGGTTCATTTTTTGGCACATTTGCACAGGGATCTGACGGCACGGGTGAGGATCAGTAACGATTGGGAGGTCTCTGGGGATATCGTCTTTGGTAAAGGGGTTAGACAGGGCTGTGTTCTAGCCCCTCTACTTTTTATCCTTTACATAAATGAATTACATAATTCCCTGACTAACTTGACCAGTGACGTCCCCAAAATCAATGGCAAACTACCCCGTTCAGGGGTCATCTATAATCCCTTGGTTGCACCACCCCTCTTTTTATTGTCCTGATGAAGACTCGAATGGCCCAGGCATAAATGACTGTATGGCCCTAAGACGAGTCGAAACGTCGACGCTGTATATATAAACAAACCTGGACCCTGTTGTTCGTTGTATTGATGTGCAAAAATGTATGATATATTTATCCTTGAAACAGAGAAAAAAAGTTTCATTCAAATAACTCAGTGGTCAGGTTTCATAGGACGGGTTAATGTGGATCCGTCACTGTGTTGCTAATCAATTTGAATATTTTATGTCACTACTTCTTGAATTTTTTCCTTTCTAATCACTTTACACATCCTTTCTGCACCCCTTTGCTATGTTGCACGCTCCGTTTAGGGCAACCACCATGATCTGTAATGTTTTGCAGCTATAAATTATGGTATTTATTTGACCAAGAGACAATGGATTAAAAATATTGCTCTGTGTTGATACTGTTGCTTGTTTTATGCCCTTATTATTATATTGAATATTTGCATTAATGTATAGAGCAGATCAATGTACATGCTCCAAAATTTGCTCAGTCAATGATTCTTCACCGATTAATTCAGTCCACAAATCATCGAGGTCTTGGACCATTGTTTTCTCGATAACGCATTCACAAGTAGGGCTGGTTGAAGATTTTCTTTGGCATTGATTCCCGCTAGGTAGCTAGAACAAACCCATACCTTAAGCCTTCAGAGGTGTTGGCATATGCAAAAGTCAACCATGCTGTTCAGTTTCTTTCTCTATTTCTTTCTTTTTTTTACAAAAACGTTTGAAAATAGTTTCGAAAATGAGTCTTTAAATATTTTCCAATACTATCAGAGGGATAATCCTTTTTGTATATTCTCAATAATCAGAACAATTAAACAAGCACTGGCAAACCCAAAAGGACTTGCATTTTGGCTTTGCCGGCGCTTTCTGCTGATTTTAAAGAGTATCAGCAAAAAAGAAAGCAAAAAAATAAAACAGCACGGCCCAGCATAAAGAAAAATGTGTGCGCATACTTCACTATGCTATGGTGACCCCAGAATGATATAGTAATCAAAAAGGTCCACCTCAAAAGGAGGTTAGTGTGTAACCTGTTGACCTTGGAATACACACATTTGGTTAAAATACCCCTCACACACCAAAAGGGCCCTTGGTGTCATGCTTCATCATCGGGGTCTTCCCGCTCGGCTGCCGGACGGGGCAGTGCTGCGACAAGCGACTACGCTGGAGCACCTTTATAAATTGTGGGTGCTATGTGAGTGAATGGAGTGAGTGTCAGTGGGGTCAGGGGTGATAGATAAGTGATGTTAAAAAATACCTGGCCTAGTGATACAAAAACTATTTAATAAACACTGTCTGGTATTATTAAAAGAAGTGGTGTCGGAAAGGGTAAGCGAGTTTATGGGCTTACTTTCCTGTGTGGGTCGACATGTTTCGGGCGGCATGCCCCTTCGTCAGGACCGGGGTAAAAGATCCCCCTGTCACTCACTAGTGTGTCGCCACTATGGGTCTATTTACAAAAAAGGTGAGAAAGGATCAATGTGTAAGTATATGTACTTTATATCATCATACACATCCCTTGCTATGTAGTAAGATACTGATTTAGTATGCTTATTATGATGTGGAACAATGCCTCATGGGCCAACACTAGATCTAAGGGTATTATTAGGGTCCAATCAACCCCCAGCCTCGATGTGGTCCTCCTCCGTCTGTGACCCCGATGATGAAGCATGACACCAAGGGCCCTTTTGGTGTGTAAGGGGTATTTTAACCAAATGTGTGCATTCCAAGGTCAACAGGTTACACACTAACCTCCTTTTGAGGTGGACCTTTTTGATTACTATAACATTCGCAAGAGGAGGACGTGCCCACCTCGATGCCATGCAGCACCACCTCTTCCTCCCTCCTTTTGATTTCCAGACCCCAGAATGATGACATTAAATGCAAGCATGTGTAATTATGCATTATGATGAAGTGGCCATATTTTTTCATTTTACCATTCACGACTATCTTGAAACATTTAATTAAAAAGGCACTGGCAAAGCCAATAGGTCCAGATTTAAGGTGTATAAGCAGAATAAAGTCATAGCTGGAAAAGAATGGTAGTCTACGCGGAACTTCAGGTAATTATTTAAACAGTCCTGTATTTTTTTCTGTAAGATAAGGTTTGTATGGCAGGGATCCTTATTTGTTTTGTTTGTATGGCTTAGAAAGAAAAGAAGGTCTATGATCAAAGCTCCCCTGTCACTCAACCTTCCTTTTTAATAGAAATAGAGAGTTGTATTTATGGCACAGGGTTCTTTAGTAAAGGCAAGTTATTTTTTTATAGGATCCAAGAGAATAAGGTAAAAAATAAGTATTCAGTCTTGACAGAAATAATGGGAGTTCTCGTGGGATGTAGATGCACACGGATGAAGAAGTAGGTGTGTGAAGAAGCAATGTCCACTGGCTTGCAATATTTACATGAAAAATAAGGAAATAGTATAAATGCAGTCCCTTAAGTGTCTTTGTGGGTAACTCCAACATCCCTCCCTTCAGCTTTCCCAACTGCACTCTTCTAACACTCTCTGATAATGCTAGTTTACTCTTCAATGTTCTTAGCAAGGCCCTTTGTTTAAATCCTCGCTTGCGGCTATAACAATAGATGTTGAGAAAGCCTTTGATAGGATCAGTTAAGAGTTTATGCTTAAATCTTTAGTTTAGCATGGATTTGGAACTAACTTCATTGCTTTTGTATACCTTTAGTATTATTCACCTAAAGCCTCTGTTCTGCTTAATGGTGAAGTCTCTCTTTACAGAGAAGTAAGGCAAGGTTGTCCACTTACCCCTTATTGATTGTACTGGCGCTGGAACCTTTTCTTTCCCAAATTCATCTTAATCCATCGATCTCTGGCTTTCCCTATGGTGATCAGCACCTGAAGGTGGCTGCTTAAGCAGATGATATTCTTTTGTTGATTTCCTCTCTGGATAGTTCCTTGCCTTCTCTTTGGATGGAGATTTCTCTTTTCTTTGAGGTATAGGGCTATAAAGTGAATAATGATAAAACTGAAATCCTTCCTCTTAATGAATTTACTTTCAGCCACCCCTATCGAACGACTGGCTTTCAGTAATCTACTTCTGCCAAAATTAAATATTTAGGTATATGGGTCACAAGTTCTTTTGCAGTTATGATTAGAGTTAATTAATATTAAGGCTGGAAATCTTTTATCTTCCTGGAATCCCTTATTTCTTTCTTGGTGGGGTCGCTTAGGTGCGATTAAGATGACGGCTCCCCCTATTTTCTTATATCTTCTTTCTATGTTACCTTTTCATATACCTAAATCATTTTTTAGGAAATGTAACTCATCGCTCTTTTCTTTCTTGTGGTACAACATTAATTTGTGTGTAGTTCTTTCTATTCTGCAGAAACTTAAAGCTGTTGGGGGGTTAACTTTTCTGACTTTTATTATTATCATAGACCATATACTTTTGGACAAGCTGCTTTTTGGACCTCTGATGTAATTTTGCCCCTCGCTCCTCTGTGGTTAGATCTTGAAAGGGCTTTTGTTAAGCTCTTCTCTTTTAAGGAGGTTTTGTCCTTTTATTCTACAAAATCACTCCTTTACTCTCCAGTTTTGAAGCACTCTGTGTCCCTGCTTAAGTCCACCTTTCTCCGTTGTCATTTGACTCCCTCCGTATTTCTTGAAATGCCATTATGGTATAACTCTTTATTTCAGGTTAATAATAGACCTCCTTTTTGGCGCACTTGAAAGGATAAGGGTCTTATGTGGGTGCATCAACTTTTCTCTAGTAATGATCCTATTTCTTATCCCCAATTCTGTGTAGATTATCATTGTCCCAAGTGTTTCTAGTCTTGTTTCCTATCATTAATGATTGTGGTGCTTGATAAATACTGTTCTCTTCAAAATTCTTCATCTAGCATAGTCCCTATCTCTTATGGATTTAAACTACTCCCAAAGCAGCAGCAATGTATTAATGTCTTTTGATACTGGACCCTACTCGAGCCAAACCCAAGATTGAACTTTTATGGGAAAAGGAGTTAGGGGTATGCTGGCTAGTGTTTTTTTGCAATAGAAATTGGTCCTGTATTTATGAAATTTCTAGATCAACTACTAACACTCAGTGCCTTTTTTTTATTTATCATAGATTATATTATACCATGACAAAATGCCCCAAGTTTTTCTCAGGTACTTCTCCAAAATGCTGGTCCTGTGATTTTCCTCAGGCAGATCTTATACATTTGTTATGTAGATGTCCTGATACCCTTCCTTTTTGCCGTAGTATATGGTCACAAGTTCAAAAGATTTCTAGTATACACCACCTTTTTAATGTGCTTCATTTATTTTTTCAGTACAGTGTCTCAATCTGTTCTTTCTTAATTTCCTAGTGATAAATCATTGGCTATTGTATTTCAACAAATTATTTTAACTGGAAATCCTCAGCTAAATTATCATATAAGGTGTGGTGGAATTCTGTTTGTTCATATCATAAATTGGATACAATGTATATGATGCATTATTCTTCCTCTCCTAATATCCTGAGATTATGGTTGCTTCCTTACCGTATTTCTCAGACAAGTCGATGTTATTGTATCACATACTGTTCCTACATTGTCTTGAGTATTTTATTCTCTGTCCTTTTAAATTTTGAAGGTTTGTTGTAGCTTTTGAATGTATATTGTAGTGATACTTATTCAGATTTTCCTGGAAGAGGCAATATATTCTTCATGTTTCTCTATATCTAGATATTTCCCTTCTATTCTCACCCTCCCATCCATTCCCTTCTTCTTTTTTTCCTTACCCCCTTCCCGCTCCCATCTTCTCCCAAAATCTATAAAGACTTTAGTCATTTATATAGTGTATTGCTGATATTTGCCTGCTATCTTGTCATGTACTTTTTAGATATTATTTTATTTTGTTTTAAATAAAGTCTTTTGAATACAAGAACTGAAAATGTTGCATTTCGGAAAATATGAGACTGTGAATTAAACATTATAAGGCCTGGGAGGGGTAGTAGTATTTGGCATGTGTCAGACACTCACACCCTTCCCTATACACACCATTTTGCTGCATTCTCTTTTTGTTAGATATTTACATTCTATTTCTATCCCTATCTGCATATCTCACATCTCATCTCTTTCCTGTTTCAGCACCCTCTTTTCATTCTCTTTTGTATGTCCTTCTTTGAATACCCTTCACTTCAGAACTCCAACACACCTCATAATCCCCTACACAGACAACACAACCACTCACCCATAAGCACTTTGTTGTCTTTTACTCTGTCAATATTTTAACAGCTCTGTATCTCCACCAACCACTTCTGCACTGAATCACAATTAGCACAACTAATCATTGCTGTGTGTACTCTGCATAGTCGTCAAGGATTGGATGAGAATGTTTTCTGAACCCAATAATCAGAACTGGTAACAAGTCACACTGCCTTGGACCTAAAGTCACGAACTCTTAATTGTGACATTTTATGAACGTCCACCCACAGCCTGAACTCACCCAGACACCAAGAAGCCACTCAGTATACAGCATGCATTATACAAGAATAATATGCTATAGAAAGAAACTGCAGAAAAACAACATCCTCGAAAAAACATACACTGGTAGGAAATGCTAAATTGAGTAAATATAGGAAATGTAAACAAGATATATATATATGCTTACTTTAATGAATCCAAAGTCTCTGTTCAGCAGTCATTCAGAGTTTTAGCCTTCAAAGTTAAGGGTATAAATAGAGAGGCCAAAAGGGACCCTTTTCAATCTGAGTATTTAATTACTTCTGCTTCTGACCCAGAACCACTGAAAGGCCCTGGGAATGTGAGAGAAGGGACCCTCCCAAATGATTCTGCTTACATCAGTCAGAGGTAGCATCAAAATAGGTGTCATTGTCAAACTGTTCCAAGCCCCTTGATAATTTATTAAGGGCTCCAGGGTTTTGATCAGTGATACGTTCCCACGTTCCCAAAGCTCAACCAAACTAAAGAAGCATTATATTACAATAAAGGATCAGTAACTTCTTCCAGTCTGCAACCTCTGTGAAAGTAGTTCATATTCTTTGCAATCTAAGAGGCATATTCAAAAGTCCTTTTTTAAAAGAGAAATTGAAAAACTCCCACAGCATATAAATAAGTTTCATTCTTGGCATGCTCAATAAATACAGCACCATAGCCAGGATTATATATTGGCAAAAGTACCCCATGTCATATTTTATAAGGATATTACTAGTCACCAAGGAGTACCCTGGCCATATACAGGAATGAGGCAGAAGGCCTCATTGAACAAATGGAACTAAGAGGTGACTTACAATTTCCTTTTAATAGGAGATGGAGGGTATTTTATTCCTTATGGTACATGGATCACCCTTCCAACAAGCCTAAACACGCGGTGTCTTGCTCTTTTATATGAAAGAGCATGGTCTTAGAGATTAGAAATAAAAGCAATTAAACACACCAAAACGCAGTTAAAAATGTGTTTAAAAAAGAAATATTAGTATCTGTTTGAAGTAAGTCAAAGGAAAACAAATGTTGTAGCACAGAATGTGTACAAACATTCAAGTAGTTTCAATCTTTGCCCTAAAATCTCCCTTCTGCTGATCACTGTTCCTTTTTTTAAAACAACCTAGAGCTGTAAGAGGTAAAGCCACTTCTCTTTTTTATAATGTAGACTTGGAACTTGACTCCAGCTGTGTTTGTGCTCTGTGACCTGCCTTTCACCTTGTCTGCTGGGACAGGCAGTAGGCAGTAGGACTTCACAACTCAACTGTAATATATTTTAGAGTACCTACATCATTTCATTATTACAGGTGAGTAGAGACATCACAACATGACTGTAATAAGGAAATATGGGACAGGCTTTTAAACAAGGATTGCGGTCTCCCATGTATCATAAAAATATAATTGCAATTCATAGAGTTCGGATCCATTGTAGCTCTTATTGCCTGAAATTGACTTCAAACACGCATCCTCATCCAAGGTGATCATAAGTAGGGTGCATAAAAGATGACTCAGACATATTTATACCAGGCAGTCATGGCACCCCAAATAGAAGAAACCTTTGCCCTATCCATCCCAACCTGGGGGTTTCTAAATCATAGCTTTCAAAGTGTAACAATCACAGTTCTTACTTCACCTTTGTTCAAAGCAGGTGTTTTGTTCAGAGCTAACCAATTATTTGCTACAAACAGTTGCACAGTTACTATGAATAGAAACGTGATGCATGCATTCTGCCAGGAGATGAGGTCATCTGTGCTAAGCTAAAAAGCACAAGTAGAGATTCAATGGCATACCTTTAGCAGGGATTGATCCCAGGATACCTTTAAAATAGGACACTTATCAAACAAATGAATTACATCCCATCTGCAGACCTACAGGAATGGGTACTCAGAGGCATTCCAGTGTGGTACTAGAATATCATTGTCAAGTATCCTGAGGGATAAATATTGTGTTATAAATTTACATCTACATAAGTATGACCCCCTTGGAGCCAATAGCAGGCGTATCTACACATATTGGGAAACTACTTTTGTCAATGGTGTTCAGGACACAATATTTATGTCAGATTACATTTCTGTATGCAATCTTCTGACACACAACTGTCGATAGATAGGTAACACACTCTTTTGAACCTCCTTTAAGGTGGATCGCAATGTTTTGTTCAACTTTCAGATGCCATCTGGTGACCTCAGAGCAGGTAGTCCCTAATGCATTCCACCCGGTTATTGCAGATGACTGCCATGAGAGTCACTACCGAGTGGCTTTGGTTCTCTTTGAGTGGGAGGGGTCTTAGGTTTCTTGAGGGTAGCTGTGAGTTCATCCATGCCTTTGGATTCACTGCTTGGCAATGACCTCGAAGCACACCAGCTGGAAGGAAGTGAAGCTCAGGTTGCACTTGGAGATGTTAGCGTTGCCTGAGTGGGGGTGCCTGACCACATGGGCCATGGCCACTCAAGAGGGTAAATAGGAGGACCTGGAGCCTGAAAGAATGGCACAGGCACCTGCCAAAAAAAGGAAGGGCAAAAGGTGCAGGAAACCCGCTCCTGACACTCCCCCTGTCCAGGAGGAGGCTGAGCCTGAGGGTTATGTCATGGAACCTATAAGGGATGACTTTGCCATTTTGGGAGTCACTTACCTGTGTTAACAAACTGGCAGCAAGAATGTCGTCCCACCAGGGACAAGTTCAGCAAGGTGAAGATTGAAGGTCTTCGTCAGCATCCTGAGGCCCAGACAGCTGGGGACACCTGATTTACTGGGAGAATGGTCTCCTTTATAGAGTGCCTGATTCCTGAACCTGGTGCAACCCATGTGCTTGTGTACCCCAGGTGCTACAGGGCCTTTCTACTGAAGCTCGCTCATGATGACCCCTGGCAGGTCATGTAGGGGAGGACAAGACCTTTGAATTTTGACCTTTGCTTGTCACCTACTGTTACTGGTTGTCCTGGATAAGGATGACCTCAGATGCATTTTGCAGGTCATACCCTACCTGCCAGGCCAGTTGCAAGTCAGGAGGGAGTGCAAGGCTCCCCTGTAGCCATTCTCTGTCATTGGCACTCCCTTTGAATGGATGGACATCAACATTGTTGGGCCTCTGGCCCCCGAGACAGCCTATGGTAACAGGTTTATCCCGTTCTTGGTAGACCAAGCACCTCTGAAGTTATACCTCTGAGGACGTTCACTGCACCCAGGGTGGTGACAGCACTGATGGGGTTCTGTGGTGTTCCCCAAGGAATTGGTGTCTGATTGTGGTAGAACTTTATTTTGGCATAAATGAAGTCTATGTGATAGGAGTGTGGTGTAACCTTCATGTTCTCCAATCCTTACGACCCCCAAACCAATGGGCTTGTTGGGAGGTTCAACAAGACCCTGAAAGGCATGATAATGAGCATGTCAGAGCCTTTGAGGTGGAAGTGTGATGTCCTCCTGCCATGCCTTTTTTTTGCTCGACTGCGATGCAGGCCATCGCACCGCTGCCTCGCTACACCTAGGAACCGATGCATCACTTCTGCTGAGCAGTGCATCTTTGACACAGAACCTCACAACCCTAGGCAAACCAGGATTTAAGGTACTTGGTTCAACTATCCTAACAGGGTCCATGTAGCCCTCCTGTGCTCCATTGCGGTTGGCCTGAACTTGAGACTTTGCCGCATCCGGCGCAACAAGATATCCACAGTGGCGCTTTGTGATTTTTAGTGCATATTTGAAAGATCATTTATATTGATAAGATTTCAATGAGCAAACTCTAATTGTTGCAGTTATTGAATTGTCGGCATGCTTTGAGTTCATAGCTTCTTGATGTTGGAAATGGTAAAACTAAGTGTAGCCCATCTCTAAACAGCTTTGAGCATATCTCAAACCATGGTCTCAGGTGTGGAACTGAGATCTTTGTCAAAATATACTTTAGTAGTTCTGGTAATATTATCCCTGCATAAATGGTTCCTAGTAAATGATCAGTGGAATGTCCCCTGAAGTTTGCGAAACTCACTGGACAACTCAAATTTCTTCTGTTGGGGGATAGAGGAACATTGTTATTGGCAAAAGATAATTTTGTTAAAATGAGTTCTTTAATTTTGGAGTACATTATATTGTGACTTAGATTGAACAAGGACAGAATGATTGCCAAGATGCATCCTTGCTTGAGTGCGTTATACTTTCTGATATCCTGTTTGCCTGAACAAATTTATCAGCTTCACTACAACCCAGGTGTTTGTGTTTCGAGTCACCTGATTAGGGAGAAAAGCTTCCAGCCTATATGAACTTGTCAAGGAGAAACCAGGTGTCAGATGCAGTTGCAAAATAAGCAGCAGAAATATACATTCCACTTTTCTTCATTCTAATAGGCCTGTGAGGGAAGACAGAAGTGCTGATAAGCCAGTAGGTTCTGCCCTTGAGAAAAATGCCAGCAAATCTATCAGTGACAGGAAACTTTAAATCCTGATGCAATTTTCATATCTGGTACAATGGACAAAATAGAGCAAGTCATTGATAGATACCCTTGTGGCAGATGGCGCCTCATTCAGAATGGGCCTGAAAAGGATTTTCAATTTCTAGATAGCGCACCTTTTTGGATACAGTCTTAGAAAAGGGAACCAAATATAATACAAATGTAATTTGTATTAAGCCACCAGAATGTTTTGGTCTCTTTTTTAATATTGCAGAAATAATTACATCCTAATTATGGGTCAGACAAATCTTGTCATGTTCTTTTTACAGAGATTGTATGTATATATATATATATGTATGTACATATGTGTGTATGTATATTAGTATGTGGTATTTGAATAGTGAAACCTAGCCAAAAGGTGGCAGATCAATGGACAGGATTGATTGCAAAGATGTAGTGAATGGAGGGCTAGTTGGTTTCAATGAGCAAGAGTGGACCATTGCTACTTCATGACGTAGTGTTCTTTAAAGAGGTGTGCCTTCAGATCTACCCTAAATTGGAGCAGAATAGGTCAGTCTGATAGGATAGAGGGATTCTATTCCAAATCATAATTAGGAAAGACCTGTTGGCATGCTATTTGTAGTTTGCACATCTTTATCTCCAGTCCAATTGTTCCCTGACTGAGGGTGTGCCAGCACCATCAGAAGCAGTGAGCTTGCAAACTAGATAGACCCTATGAAGGATGTGGCCCTCTAGGACCACGTGGGTACCTATGACCACCTGCTATGCCTTCCCAAATGAAGAGACTGCCAGACAGTAGAGAATATAAACAAGCATTTATTACTGTTACTCTGCAGAGGAGCTGTCATAACCTGCACCCGAAGATGATTGGAGGGGGACTGACTCCCCATCATTCGCTAATACAAAATAAAACCTTCAGGAGACTTCAGCCACGCCCTGGTGGAAAAGTACCGGGCTGAGCTGGACAAAAACAAAGAAGGCACAGAAAGATGAGCTAACACCTGCCAGATGGGCGCACTATCAGTGGCCCAAGGTCCCTGCGCCGGGTCTCATTGCCTCTTAACGTGGGAGCAGGACTACATGTATACAATGGAATGCAGAGCAAAATAATCATACTGTTAGCAAGTTGAGATGCAGCCTTGAACATGAACATAACATATAACGAGATGCAATGCTCTGCTGAGGCAAGCGATTCTGAATTCTAAGGCCTAACATGAGCATGACACTAGCAGTCTTATAGGAATTGTGAAATACAAAATGGATTCACATTGGCTGATGGGCCTGCATACTGCGATGAATACTGGATGGGCTACTGAATGCGAGCATAAATACATGTAATTTAGGCACACACTGCTAATCTAAAACAGAACGGCAGAGGCATCATAGGAAAGGGAATTTTAATTCTAACAGACCCTCCTTTTAGCAGTGTTGGCTAAAACCTTTATTGCTAGCTGGCAGGATCTTTACAATTCTATGGGGAGGGAACAAGACATAATCATTTATTGATCAAAACAAGATAATAACAAATCAAGCATTTCAATAATCAAACAGGCCTTCATCGATAAGCATAATTGACTGAACTTCTTGCAACATCATTTTGGAAACTTTATTATTGTGACCAGAAGATCTAGGAGTTGGTGTGAGTTGAGTAACACAGTAAGTGCAGCACACTGGGAGACAGTGAATGCGCATGCAACAAGTAAAGATGACACCTGCAATACCTATTAGGACAAGCAGAATCTTCCAACCCTCTGACGTTAGTAGACCCCAGAGCCATCCCGTGAGAGACTAGGAACTGTTATCTACATGGACTTCTGAAGCTAGCTTATGTAGTTTCTGAATTGCTAAGTTGACAGTCGGGGCAGTGTCTTGTATGTATACACAGCAACTGCTCTTGATCATGAGGCATGCTCCACCCCTATCAGCAAAGATAACATCTAAAAGCATTCTGTTTTGAAGTGAGATGAGTCTCGTAGCCTGAAGCTCAACTGTGATGTTCGTGAGTATATCTGCTGTGGTGTTAATGACCCCCTCTACTGCTCTTGTCAAATACCTAATGTAGTGGCTTTGAATATGGGACTCCAGAACGGTGTGAGGCCCTTCATTATATCAGTGAACTGCTGCAGAGACGTGTCTGTCTGATCAATATAATCTGGATTCACAACTCTCTTGACTCTGGAAACTGTAACATGCCTGCGCTTTAGTCGGTGTGTCTTGTGATAATCAGAAGGGACCACATATACCAGGGGAAGGAGGTAAAAGAGATAACACTACCCTGACCACCTCTCAGGTATCCACATGTAACCACGGTCTCCACAAATAAAATAAATGTTATGTGGTGGAATCAATGGGGGGCTCTTAGGCATCTACAGTATAGATGTTGTTTTGCATATACTTTTCCCTAACTCCACACTTCCTATTCCCGGGACGCAGAATGAGGACGGTACATTTACGACCGCCAAGGGCATGGGCTTATCATTAATGACATTACGTGTATGAAAAGACTGATAATACTCAGTCACATTGAACTGCGAGAATCTATCCCCGTCCTCTTCTATTTTATTGGTCGTTCTTCCTCTATTCATTGCTCTAAGGCATGAAGTCAGGAATACCCGATCGAAATGCCCATCTCCAGGGGAAGCACCATATTGTGATCTATGCTGAGGGTGCAGTTTCATTGTTATTGATGAACGGGGCCTAGTGTCCCTGTGTTCCAAGGAGTCTGGTTGAGGGAAGGGTCGGACCAAGCTAAGCAATGTAAACCAGCCCTCACAACTATTAATACAGGATAAAGGTATAGGCAGCTGTTTTTCACTCTTGTGTGTGGCCAAAGGAAGCAACACACACACCCCAGTTTGTCGTATTATATACAGTGTGTTTTTGATGCAGCATCTGAATAAAATCATTATCTTTATAAGTCTTACGGTGTTCTTCTTTGTGAGGGGCTAAAGTACCAATATTATGTTCAGGGGGCGTGGGAGTAGTACTTATCCAAGCGTGCACAGGATATTTTTCTTCCAGGAAAAACAGTATGCCAAATACAAAGATCAGAGAAAGCAAAGTTATCACTACAAACACAATTATAGTCTTAAGGGGTCAGGTGGACCAAACAGGACCATAAGAATATGAGCGGGGAGCTGCAAAGGGTTGCTCCTCATCAGGGATGGGGCGACCAAAGGAATGCATTGCTGAAAAGTACTTGGGGAAATCGGAGCCGCTGTACAACCAGCCAGAGGTGTATTCTTCTTCCCTGTGTCCTTCAGAGCCTCACAGGCAGGCTCCTATCGTTCATCAAACGTTCTCTCTCCCAATGTAGATCTGCACAATTACAATCTAGTAAAACAATTGCAGCCCTTGTTGAAAACAATCCTTCTTTCAGAGCCCCATGTGGCTATTGAAATGGATGCTGGGCTTCCTGTCCCATTACAAGCAGTGGTCCTCTCGGGGGGATCTGTAGGCCCGCGGACTGAGATTAACCCTACACAGTGCACGGCGTGGGCATGGCGAATGCTTGCATCATGGGCTCAGCTACCCTATCTATATGCTCCACGGTTGCCACTAGCTTCCCATCCTGATATCTCAGCGGCACGGGAAGCATCCGCCTTACAAGAGCTAGCTGCTGCGGGCATCACTCGGTTGGGTGACTTATATAAGGGGGGACAATGTAAAACATTACACGAGGCACATAATGGTACGGATCATACCTTCATGGTTAATTTCACATACGTCCGGGTTCGTCAGGCTGTCCACACGGCATATCCAGAATATCCTGCGGAGCACACTACTTTACATGCACTGCTGGTACTGATGACGGGACAGGGTCGTAAAGGGCTAATCTTTATAATGCTTCTCAATGTGAACGGGACCAGGAGGAACACCCCTCTTGCTTACACTGGCAAGGTGCATTCAGCATTCCTAGTGCACCGGAGGTCTAGACGGCATGTTGCCAACTTACGGGCCGCCTCATGGCCAACTGCAATCTTAGAATTATTCATTTCAAATTCCTGCATCAGACATACTACTCCCTCTTACAGCTACCCAAATATGGTCTGAGAGAGACTGCTGACTGCGCGAGATGCGGAGCAGCGATTGCCGATTTTCTCCATGTTGCCTGGATGTGTAGGGGCGTGTTTGCTTTTTGGACTGCAGTGGTGGCCAGTCTCACTGACATTGTGTTGGAGCCTGTGCGCTGCACTCCTGAGTTATGCTTGTTGGATTACGTCAAACCTCTGAAGCCTGGTAGCAAGCGCATTGTTGCAGATTCCACTCTCTTCGCAAAAAGAGCGGTAGCGCAATGCTGGGGAGCCAGGACAACACCCACTATAAAAAATGGTTCTGCAACCTGACTTACTGTAGGGATCAGCTGCAGGTATACGAGGAGGAGCTACTGGAGTCTTTCCGCCCCAAAGACTTTTGGGCCCCCCTTACGGCATATTTGATGTCCCATCCTGATATACTGTGAATGCTATGCCCATCAACCTCAATGTTTTTTTCCTTCCACAGCATGAAGGCCCTCTGGAGGTGTTTGCCACTCTCCAGGACATTGGTAGACTTTAAAAAGATACCCTGGGATTGATATGTACTCACTCCGGCCCATATTCGCGGCCTCTTTCTAAGTATTTTTCTCATAAGTGTTCTACTTTCATCTTATGGTAGAGGATGCATTGCTATGTCCGGAATGTGCTGTAATTATGATATTGTTGTTCTGCCTGGAAGGGAGGGAGGGAGGGGGTGTTTTCTGGGTTTATATGCCCTTCTCGCTTTTCATCATTCTGAACTATTGATTGTTCACCCCACTTTGAAATCAATAAATAAAGTTTTTTTAAAAATCCTTCCTTCAGGATAGGGCATCCTCCCTCTGGGGCAAATACCCTCAGTGATCCTGTGCAGTGTTCAGGGCAGTGCACCAATGTTCATCACTATAATCTAAATCAGGCACCAGAGGCGCAACGCCTGCACCCTAAGCTCAAGTCATTTCCCTAACTCCTGTGTTGCCCTGCTGGTGCAGTGTCATTCCGTTGTGGCCGCAGATTGTACCTACTGTGCCCAGGCACTTCCTCATCAACAAACAAGGACAAGGACTCAGAATCTATTGGTGATCAGAACTCAGGATTTGGTGCTGTGGGGGCTGGAGTATCCGAGGCGGCCCTTATCTCAGGGGGGATTGCCTCAAGCAAAACCTCGTCACTCTCCTTGTTGGTCTATGCCCCTCTCATCCAGGCATCAGAAAAGGGAACAAAGCGGGGAACCAGCTCCCCGTCCTGGTCGGCAATCCCGTCCTTCACCCAGGAATAATAAGGGACCAGGAGAGGCACCTTCTTTATATGGGAGGCATGCACCCAGTGCTTCCGGCCATCCACCTTCACAGCCATCTGAGTGGCCAAAAGCACTTGGGTAGGGCCTTGCCACTGCGGCTCCAACCAGGACTTGCATTGAAACTGGTGCACAAGGGCAAAATACCCAGGCTGGATCCGATGTCCGGGGTGGCAGATGTCTGTTGGTAGACAGAACGCAGCTCTTTAGACAAGGCATACAAATAATCAATGAAAAGAAGATATTGTATTTCTGAAAAACGTTTAGGTCTTGGGACACCCCAAACATTAGCAGGGCGCCCGAAAATCACCTCGTAAGGTGATTATCCTGTCCTAGAATGTGCAGTCACTCTTGCTGAAACTAGTGCTACGGGCAATGCATCTGGCCATTTCAATCTTGTGCTTTCATGAATCTTGGCTAGTTTCAGTTTGAGAATGCCATTGTACTTCTCGACAAGGCCAGCCGATTGAGGGTGGTTGGCCACATGGAATTTCTGTGTGATTTGTAGGCCTTTGCACACCAGCTCAATAACTTTAGCATTGAAGTGGCTCCCATTGTCGCTTCAGATCACATGTGGCAATCAGTAGTGTGGGAAGTACTCCTTTAGAAGTACCTTCGCTGTTGCTATGGCTGTATTCTCTTTAGTTGGGTAGGTCTCTACTCACTTCCTTAATGCACAATCTACCACTAGTACATACTTCAAATTGTTTATTCGCTCCATTTCAATGAAATCCATTTGGATAACCTCGAAAGGGAAGGAAGGTGGTGCAAAGTTACCAACAGGTGTAGAGGCTCCTTTTCCACGCTTGTGCTTCAAACAAACTATACAGTGTCTCACCAACTGTGTTGCAACCTTAGGGATATTCTTATTCTGCCATACTGGATCTAGCACCTTACAAATGCCTTTTGCTATAATGTGTGCTGTGCCATGGCCATAGTGACTACAGGGAAAACATAGGCATTGGTCAGCAGCCACCTCCATTTATCTGACAAATAAGTCCAACACCTATCCTCATCTAAGCGTCCTGTTCTCTCCTCCCACATGGCCAATTCATCTGCTGTCACTTCTCGTTGTATCTCCCTCATGCTTTCCACAGTGTCTTCAAACATCACATTGTCTGGAACCCATCTAGCAGGTCCTGCTACAAACATCCTATTCATCTTTGTTCTGGCTGTCTCTTTGTCTGTTTGCTCCGCAAAGGCATTACGCTTCCCCACATCATCTACCACTACTTTATGGGCGCTGCATTTGATGATGGCTAATTTACCAGGAAGAGTCAGTGCTAATAATAATATGAGTATCAATGGACCATGCTGTATCCTCTGACCATGAGATGTCAAGAACCCTCTTTCCACCCAGAGGCGCCCAAAATTATGTGCTACCCCGAAGGCATACTGACTGTCGGGGTAGACATTAACAGTCAGTCCTTCAATCAGCTCACAAGCCCTTTGGAGGGCAACTAACTCGGCAGCTTGGGCTGACTGGTATGGGACATGGGATGTCTCAACTATAGTATGTAACATTGTTATTGCATAGGCTGCAGTAGTAGTGCCACCCGGCAGTTTGAAACAAGAGCCATCAACATATAGTTCCCCTTGGGGGTCAGATAAGGGAACATTAGTCAGGTCTATCGGTCTCTTCGTTTCCTCTTCCATTGGAAACAAGCAATCATGGACATCACTGTCCTCTTCGTCCGAAGGGAGGGGTAGTAACATGGCTGGGTTGAGAGTAATGTATTATTTAATGGTAATGTACGAAGCAAATGTGGTCATATCCAGTACGACATGTACTGGTGAGGTGCTGTGTCTTTGTCTTGTTCAATAACGTGTCCACAGCATGAGCTACCATAACTGTGAGGTCAGTATCAAGGACGAGCCTTGCCGATTGTCCGATGGATACCACTGCCGCCACAGCAGATCTCAGACAGCTCAGGAGCGCTCTGGCAACATTGTCCAAAATGGTTGAAAAGTAGGCGCAGGGTCTCTGCTTACCAACAAAACCCTGTGTTAATACAGAAAGCGCGCAACCCCCAGCCTCATGTTCATAGAGCACAAAAGGCATTTGGTAGTCAGGAGTGCCAAGCACAGGAGTAGAGCAAACCGCAGTCTTTAATTGTTCAAAAGCTTGCTGGCATGCAGGTGTCCAGGGCAAAGGCTCATGCACATCTTTGGTGGTGAGGTAAAGAACGGGTTTCATTAGTAGGGAGAAGTTAGAGATCCATTGCCGACAATACGAAGTTATCCCCAGGAACGTGCGTACCTCGCATTGGGTTTTAGGGATGGGCATGGTAGTTATGGTAGCTTTATGTTCTGGTGTTAGTCTGTGACCCTCCTTCAACAGTAGGTGACCTAAATAGGTGACCTCCTGTCGACAATACTGAAATTTCGATAAGGACAATTTATATCCATGGTGTGCCAAATGGAGCATTAATTGAACTGTGGCCTCCATACAGCCTTGTTCGGTGCCTGAGGCCACTAGAAGATCATCAACATATTGCAGCAGCACATTACCAGTGGGAAGCTCCAATGGATCCAACTGTGTTTTCAAAGCCTGGCTGTAAATACTAGGACTCTCTGTATAGTCCTTTGGAGCCCAACAGAATCTGAAACTCTGGCCAGCAGTTGTAAATCCAAAAATGTGGCGGCTGTCAGGGTGTATTGGTATACTAAAGAAAGCATTATTTAAGTCAATCACTGGGAAGAACTGAGCTGACGGGGGGATCACTGTCAAAATCGCTGTAATGTCGGGCACCACAGGGTATTGGGGAACTACTATTTTATTGACCTCTCTCAGGTCAATTACAAAGAGGTAAAAATCAGGGCGGTGGTCAGGGCAGTCCAAAGGTGCTTTCTTAACCCCTTCCATGCTCATGACGGAACAGTTCCGTCATGAGCGTTGGTTGGCCTGTGCTTATGACGGAACCGTTCCGTCATGGTTCTATTGGTTCTTTAGAACCTTCAGCACCGCAGCGGAATTCGCGCAGCTCTGAAGGGGTTAAGTATAGGAAGAATAGGGCTTTTACACACATTTGTTAATGTCTCTTCAACTACACCAGACTTAATCAAATCGTGAATTATTTTCAATAAGGCCTTTTCTCCTGCCTGGGATATCTTGTACTGTGGAACTCGGGGCAAATAGGCATTCTTCTTTATCTGGATGGAGACAGGTGGGATCTGAAGCAGCCCCACAGCCGTGTCACCCGCCGCCCATAATGTATGCGGCACCTCATGGAACTCAGGAGGGAGAGGATCATCTTTGGCGAAGCATTGTTTGGCATGGACAACTCGTGGACCAACAGTCATATGAACACCGTCCGTGGAACAATATATTGTCACATGTAATCTTTTCAGCAAATCCAGTCCCTGCTAATTCTCTCCACAATTTGACATCAGTAAAAATGGGGAATCAACTGTAAAGGGACCGCTAGTCAAAGTCAAGGGTTTGGAAATGGGGATAATAATGGGCAAGCCTGAGAAACCCACTGAAATATTGTTTTGGCCAGACAAGGCTGCCCCCGGGACCAGTGAACGGGAAACAGAGCTATCCCCTGTATCAACTAGAAATTTCTCGTCAGTCTGACATGTGCACTTTAAACCTCTTCAATCCGAGCTGTCTTAGACCGCTGGGTGGAGAGAAGGCACCGGCCCCCAGTACCTGACTGAGCACTGAGCCAGACTTCTACAGTCAATCTTGGTCCTTCTCTCATGATGGTTAACACCATGAGAACAGCATCTGGCTTGGTTGGAGGAGTTGACTTGAGAAGAACACCAGGGCCAGAGGACATGCAGCCAGTGGGCAAGTGAATATTTCATTTTGTTTTTAAATATTTAATCAATGCAAACAGTAACTACAGGGCATATGTATGAAACTATTTTGCGTTCGCAAACGCTGCGAATCGCAAAAAAACAGTTTTTGTGAACGTGAAATAGAGATACCCTATGTATGAGAGCCATAGCGATCACGAAATTGCTAATCAAAAAATTAACGATTAGCAATTTTGCGAGAAATAGTTTCTGTGAATAAATTTGCAGAATCACTATTCCAGCCAAGCAAATAGCAAACATCGCAAAAAATCGCAAAAAAGGAATCTGAAATTGCGAATTCGTAAAAGGAAATGCATGAAAAAATAGCAAATTTTGATTTCCCAAAATTTGCAATTTTACTAATTGCAATTACCACCAAGTCTGAGCAGGTGGCAACCAGGTGCAACCTATTTAAAGAGCCCCACAATGCCACAGGCCTTTTCCACCATGTTTGGGTTGTATGTGATAGCTAGGAGGCTGTGAATCAGAGCTGTTGCACAGAGAAGGAGATGCCAGGAAAGGATCTTCAGACCGCGCATCACCCTCCTCCAGCGGACTGTGGAGGAGATCCATGGAAACTGCAGGCTGGATGAAGAGAGCATCCTGGACTTAATAGCAGAGCTCAAACCCATACTTGAACACCCCACACGCAGTACACACACCATCCCCACCCATGTACAGGTCTTGTGCTCACTACACCTACTGGCATTAGGGAGTTTCCAGGGGGTGATAGCCACAGCAGGAGGGGTCTCTCAGACTGCACTGTTACGCTTCTTACAGGCTTTCCTTGATGCAATGGTACAGAGGCTGCATCACCACATCCAATTCCCCAGCATACAACAGGCACTAGACCAAACCAAGCAGGAGTTCTATCAGATTGCACAATTCCCCCACGTCATTGGCTGAATAGATAGGACCCATGTCACTATATTTCCCCCTCTCAGAACGAGTATGTGTTCAGGAACCGCAAGTCCTACCATTCCCTGAACATACAGGTAGTGTGCCATGCAAGCATATTATCACAGACATCGTAGCAAAATACCCAGGCAGCACCAACAACTTATTCATCTTCCGCCACAGTGGGATTCACCGACGACTCACACATGGTGAATTTGCTGATGGCTACTTACTAGGTAAACATATTGGTAACAAGGACACACCATAGAAGCACAGCAGCGACAGGACAGTGTTTAAACGGATTCTTCTCACCCTACAGGTGACAGTGCGTATGCTGTCCGAGACTACATGCTGACTCCGTACCTGAATCCTGCCACCACTGGGGAGCAGAGGTACAGCAGTGCCCATACAGCCACCCGGAGTACAATTAAAAGCCCACACAGCCACCCGCAGTACCATTGAAAGGACCTTTGGAATACTCAAGAGCTGTTTCCGCTGCCTCCATAAGAGTGGAGGGGCACTACAGTACAGCCCGAGACCTGTTGCAAGATCATGGTTGCGTGTGCCACGCTGCACAACATCGCCACCAGGAAAGGCACCCCCGTGGAGCTCACGGATTCAGAATCATCAGATGAGGAGGAGCCAGCTCCAAGATGCAGGCCAGCCGGTGTCATTAGCGCAGCTGCCGGGCCCCAAAAGCGAGATGAGATCACACAGAACTATTTCTAGGTGAGAAATTATGACACAATGCTACAGATTGGTGCAAGACTGTGTTTTTATTTCCTTATGCTCAGGAAAGTTACACAGCCTATGTTGCACACTATGTTGGTCTAAATGTCCCGCACATGTTGAACACACAGTGCAAATAAATCATAGTAAACATGGGGCTGTGTACAATGGGTTAATTCACCCATGGCCATGTGGTAGTCAGGGCACCTCAACGTCGGCATGGACAGCTTGTATCCCCTCGCTCAGAGTGCCCAGTGCCCTCTCCCGAAGCATCGGCAGCCCTACCCTGACGAACACTACGGCGTCTGTCCTGTGGGAGGGGTGAAGTGATGCTGCTCCTGCTTGATTGCTCATCCTCCTCCAGTAAGCTAAGGGCTCCTGTGCCAGCAGTGGCTGCTGCCCGCAGCTGGCCCTCCGCACATGTGACCTGTACTAGTCCCCTGGCCACGTCCTTGCTGCAGTGTGTCAACTAATGCTGAATGCTGATGCAGCGACGTGACAGCACTGAGGTGGCAGAGGCAAGCCGGTTAACAGCCCTCGTATGTAAGTTCAGGCGTGTGTGGAGGCGATGTCTCTCCCTGTGCCTGGCTGAACAGTCCTCTCGCATCTCAGCGAATTGTGCCTCCCGGGCACCCGCCAGGCCCATGAAGCCCACCCTCATTTGTTGCTGAATTGATTTTATTATTTTTGCCTGCAGGCGCTGTACCTCCAGCATGTTGCCCTCAAGCCCTCCGAAGACCCTGTCCTCTGCTGAGGCTGCTGTGCTTGCGGACGGCCGTTCCCTGCGCCTCGTTGGAATATCTGTAGTGGGATGTGCAGGGGACTGTGCTCTGTGGTGTGTGTCAGACTGGCCCTGGACTTGTTGCCCATCCTCATCTGTGTCCAGTGTTTCCACCTCCAGTGGTGGCAATGGTGGTACTGCGATGCACAGTGGGCTTTTCGCTGGGATCACTGGGCTGCCTTCCTCCTCCTGCCCTGACACTTCTGCGCTGTGGGATTCATCTTCTCCTCCTGCCATCGGTCCCTGTTGTTTTGGGGCTACTGTGGATGTAAATGCACACATTAATTTGATGTCCTGCATTGCATTTATCATGCAATAAATTACACCGTTTGGAGTAACATGGGTCCTAACTGTCTGTATTTTGCCTTTCCTGATACACACTTACTGATTGACCCTTGCTGGATGGCACTGCTCCACTGTTTGGTGCATGTGACTACATCTCCCATAATGTATTGCTGTGTGTGCTTGTGTGCATGCACTGGACTTGATTTCTGTTGGGTGCCTGGGTCTCTCCTGGGTGTGTGGGTGAAGTAGGGAGGTATCAGGGGTGTTATGGAATGCTTCTTACCTTGTCTGTGGTCTGGGGGGTCGGAGCCGTCAAGGTCTGCCACGCCACTCACACTGTCGGCAGCAGGGTCCCCTCGACCAATTTCTCCAGTGGCGTGGAATCAGTGGCAGTGGACGCCCCACCACGGGTCTTTCTTGCCTCCTCCAGCCTGGCAGCAACCTTTTACTTAGACCTCTGGCGCACATCGTACCAGCGTTTTCTCAGGTCTTCTACGCTGCGGTGGGTGAGGCCAATGGAGTTTTCTTTTTCCTGGATGTCAGCCCAGATTCTGCGTTTGCGGGTCTCAGGCACATGCAGGGATGTTTTTCCAAAGAGCAGCTCATTGCTCACCACCATCTACCGGATGAGCACCTCTTGCTCCCTTTCAGAGAACTTCTGTTTTCTCTTCCTGTTTGTTTCCCCCTGCTGCTTATCCTGTGTGGCCATTTCTCCTCTCTCAGTAGCAGTGCACTGGTGCCTCAGGCCTCCTTCCAGCCTCTCACTGTGCTTCTGAAACTCAGGTGCAGCATGGGTAGTCACACTTCCTGGTTGTGATGTCATCAAGCTTCATTCGTATTTCCGATTCCCCGCTTTGCAATTCCTTATTTGCGATTTCGCAATTAAGGAATCACAATTTTGGTATTCGCATTAAATTCTGCTAATTTTTGGGAATCGCTAAATATTAGTGAACTTTTAATTACATCGGGTTTTGTGATTCTCAAAATGCGATTTGATAAAAATCGCATTTTGAGAATCACAAATTCTGAGTTTGATACATATGGCCCTAAATCACCAACATGCATTACATTAACGTTTTACAGCTATACATTTCAATTGTAAAACGTTAAGGTAATGCATGTCAGTGATTTAGTTACTTTGTGTTGCATGCAAGCATTTTATTTACCTTTTATCGAGTCAGCAGCCGGCACCTTTTTTAACCACTGAAGTCATTGTGAGAAACTTGCAATGCCTGAAGCCTCAACACTATCGGATGTGTGGTTGTTATAAACACTGCTTATAAAAAGCCACAATTCAGAGCTTTGGAACTGAGCCTGAAGGCATTGCTAGTTTCTCTAAAAGACAGTTTGCAGGTAAGTTTACTAGCACCACTACTTTCAATTGTCTCCAGACGCCGCTGAGTATGGGCAATTTAACATGTTCCCTGTTCATATCAGTAATGAATTGTGTCAGTGTGACATCCTGTGGCGTATGAGCCGCTGTTAAGATGTCACCGGCAGCAGAGTCAGCGAAGGTAACCCAGCACATGGTCGGACTGAGAACACAAAGCAGCCGTAGCAATTTTATCTGATCGGGCGGAGGGCGCATGGGATGCACAAGGGTGCAAGTGTGAGTCACTCCTGCTTAACTAAACCCAGCCCCAATGCGGCTGCTTTGCTTCTGGGGGCCCCTCTGCAAAGCACATAGAGGGGCCCCCCTCTGGACTCACTTAGGAGTGCTCAGGCCAGGGTACTGTGCTGAGGGGGGTCCTGGAGCTCAGGGGTCCCCCACACCACACGGGCTCTAGGGGCAAAACGGGCCCCCAGTAACAAAACGGGCCCCCACCACTCCAAAACCAGCCCCCACCCTTCCAACCACCCAGGGAAATGCCCAATGCCCTGCTAAGACCAGACCAGCCGTTGCCCAGCAGTTTCGACAAGTCTAAATACAGAGGGGGATAGGAGGATATGGCATGGAGGGAGACATGTTGATTTACTGTATTCTTCCCACTCCATCAAAGTCTAAATGAAGCCTTACATTTTTTTAAACTCGTGAGCTACGCTGCACAAGGCCACTGTGATAGTGAATAACTTAAAGCACTGGGCCATATGTATCAACACATTTCCCCATAGACACAGAATGGGCAAAAACCTTTAATACATCTGGCCCTTAACTCCTCACTATAAATTGCCTTTCACATAGTTCTCTCACTTGTTGTTAGTGAATATCTTTAAGTGCACCAGTAGAAAAACACACTGCGCTTACTCAGTGAAAACTACATTATCACAGTTGACAGTTTTTCTGCGAGGAATGTACTCACTTGCCTTTAAAGTACTGGCCTCACGTGCAATGGTAGGATTCTAAAGCAGAGTGTCACTAAATTCAAAATGGAGCTTGAAAATAACTCATTTAGGTGCTCTGTTACAAATAAATGCACACATTTTACAACACGTACACAGATCACAAATGCGAAACTCTAACACAAAGTCCAAGGTAATTATTGCACTGAAATATCCTCTAGTTACCATGTTCAATAAGGCTGTCTACGAATGAAATGAATTCATACTTGTATAGCACACTTATACCCTGAGGTGTCTTGGCGCTGTACACTTACTGCTGTGGAACCCTTCCTGGCTTTTCCCTGTGAAATGCCCACCCCTGGGCACTCCCAAGGTGAAGTCTGGCATCCCAGCGCTGTTGGGGGCCATTGTGGAAATTAAGCAAGCTATTGCCCAGAGTTTCACCGATGATTAGAATAGGCACCGAGGCGAGAATTATCAGGTCCAAGGAAACTGAGCCCAAGACCCACCGAGGCAGGAATTGAACCCTGGTCCCGGGCCAGACCTCTGCATCAGGGTCTGCCGCTCTAACCATTGAGCCACACTTCTCCACGAAACTCTAATTGAAATGTCAATGAGTATTCTATTCAATTAGCGACTTGATTTCAGTGTGAGGGGCTGTGAATGGCTGCTCACTGATTAAAGTAATTACTGGGCTTGGCATTAGTAATAGGCTTTTGTTTAAAAACAGTTTGATTCTTTGAACTGGGCGGTATATATAAAAGGGGTTTGCACTACCGGAACATCACTTTTTCCTATATTCCGGTGGCGCAATGTGCCGCACCATATTTACAAAGTGGCGTTAAGCCACTTTGCGTGGCTTACTGCCGCTTTGTAAATATGGTGCCTTTTCTCACAATTTTCTGTATGAAAGGGACGTGCAAAGGGTGTTGCTGTAAGTATTTCAACGCAAAACCCATTGCTTTTAGACGCTGCCCCAGATTTACAAGGATCTGTAAATCTGAGGCAGCGGCAAAGACTAACGTCATTGAAAAGCAGGGGCAAGATTGGCTTGTTTTTGCTTTTTCTATGTGTGCTGCATTCGAAAGCACACATAGAAAGAGCAAAACGCTGTTAATGATGGTTTTTGTGCAGGAAGGTGTCTCTTCCTGCTGCACAAAAATAATCATTAGATAATGGTGATTTGCTACTTCTATGTGTAATGCACTCTGCAAATCACCATTATTGATGGTATATATCCAGGAGGGGACACCTTCCTAAACAATCAACCATGCAAATCAGGCACCCTTGCACTATGGTGCAAGGGTCTCTGTGTTGGCGCTAGGCAGCTATTTGTGTTACAGCAAACAAATGATGGACGGAATGCTGACAATGCAAACATTCTCCCCCAGTCAAAAGATCTGGGTTAAATCCATCGTTCTTTTGCCCACTACGCCATCCCAGTTTGAACCCAGCCATATGCAAATCAGTCTGACCCTGTGCCCCATGGGAACAGTCCAGACCGAACTGCCAGGCCAGGTCCTCCCTGGACCGGAAACAAGCATCCTGGGACTGGTTTCAGGGTATGTCACTATTTATAGCACCAGGGCAAGGGAAAACGTAGGGGTGCCCCGTATTCTTGTAAATACGGTGCATCCCTGCGTTTTTAAATGACACAGTGCTGCCAAATGTGCCGCAGCGCTCCACTGCCTCATTTCCTTTCAAATATGCCCCTAAGTTTCCAAAACTTTATAAAACTCATTACCCATCACAGGTTAGTAGATAGGGTTGTGGCATGGATTCCACAATCCCACTTCAGAAATCCTGAATAATGCCAAAACTGCTGTCTTCATATAAAACCCAGTTTACACTCACAAATTGACTTACGCACTGGTAAAATGACATACACCCGTATAATTTTATGCGCATGCACATGCAGGCAGAGTGAGTGTTTTATAGCTGGGATGCATTGAAAGATCGGTGAACATTCACAAACGTGCAAGTTTGGGGATCCACTAAACTCTAGACACATTCCTACCTTTGATATGTTTGCAAATGTACTCCTGTCCTTGTTGTGGATACTGGGAAGGGTGAAAATAAGAAAATATTTTAAAGTGTAGATGCATTTAACACACAAGTAAAAGGACACCTACTAAATGTTGTCACATGCAAAGGTGTATGCATGTGAGCTCTTTAATATTAGTGTATCAAGCAAAAAAAGTACAGTAAAAGTATACATGTGATAAAGGACCCCTGTCATATATTATAAGGATATTTCAAGTCCACGAGGAGTTCCATGAACTTATAGAGGAGTTCATTTACAAGGCCATGGAACACTGAGGTTACTGGCAATATCCTTATAATGTACAGCAGTGGGTTCTTTATTCCTATAATACATGGTCACACCATCACCCGTCCCACAAACTGCTTGGTGTGTTGCCCTCTTACATGAGAGATATGTTTGCAGACAAGATGAATATAAGTAGTGTGTACAGCAAAATTAAATGAACCAAACAGTAGTTAGATATATATTGTAAATTGATATTAGGATCAATTTAATACAAATCAGTTAATTAAAAAAATGTTGTAGCTCCGAATGTGTAGAAAACTGCAGAGTGATTCTACATTTCCTATAATTACAAAAAGCGTGTAAAAAAAAAAGAGATTGCCATATCTCATTTCCCGTTATCAATAGTCAATAGTCATCAAGAAAAACAGCTAAAGAAGAAATGTCATTTTTTTGGGTTAAACTGCAGCTTTACTTATGCTCCATGTTGGGCCTTTTACCTTCTCTGTTGGCTCTGGCATCAGGCTTTGTGATGTCAGGACTCAACTGAAACAACTTATTACAGTTGAGCAACTACATCAATTCTACATTACAGGCGACTAGAGATGTTGCAGTTTCCCTCTAATAATAGGAGCAATGCTGATACCTGCTGCACCCGGGATGAGTGCAGGTGGGAACGCTTGCTGGGTGGCAGGGGCTTTAGGCTCCCACTGCAGCCCTCACCATAAAAAGTGATGTGGGGTGCTTTGGATTGGCACCAGGGTACCCCATTATTTTTTTAGAACAAAAGTAAGCTCCTGTACTTGCAGAGAGCCAGCGGAGCCGTGGGGGCCTTTGGGCTAACACCCTGGTCTACAACAAAAATGAATGAAGTGGTTGACCTGGTTGGGCACTGGGACACCCAAAAATTGATAAAAAACAGGATCAATGACTAACAAATTAGTGCTGGAGCCATTCATTTATTATTCACTTCTCCAGGAAGGAACATCCCATAGTGCCCTGGGCTGGTTTTGAATCTTTGTTTTAGGCTGGTGGTGCCCCTTCAAGGGGCAGGGGCACCACTAAGAATTTTTGTTGTAAGTGGCTGCTGGAAGTGCAGCTGCCCCCCTCCCCTCAAGCAACATTAAAAAACAGTAAGTCTCCTGGGTCACTAAATCCATAACCCCTAGGAAGGTTAGTAAATGTTTTAAAGTACTCATAGCTGGAGCTGTATGCTCCTCATTTGGTGTGCAGAGTCCCCTTGTGCTGTGGCCTATGGCTGCAATTTATGGTGTGAAAAAAGTTAAAAGAAATACTCAAAGCTATGTTGATGTTTTTTTTTAAATAAGGCTTTATTTAAAATAAATACGACAATCACTTTTATTAAACATTGCATCTTGGGATTTTATATGATGTGCATTGGTTTATAAATATTGGTGACTTTTTGACACAGATAATACGCCTACGTTATATATGTTAATATGCTGATCCCTTCATAAAGCCAATAGGCCCAATTTTTATATTTTGGTGTCTTGACCCTTTGATAAAGCCAGTAGGTCTGCCTTACTTAAAACAACACCCTTTATATTGTAACATCACATAGTACGGCATGCACACCTGAGGCGGTTTGGGTGCCAGGCCCTGCGTCCTCCCCCCTCCCACGGCACGGGCCGGGGGGTTGGGTATAGGGCCTGGCTGCATGGATGGATGGATGGATGGATGGATGGATGGATGGATGGGATGGATGGATGGAACAAACGTTGAAGTGACTTTTTTGTTAGGTATGGTCAAAATATCTTACTTCGTATTAAAAAAAATTAGTAATTCACTGAAAAAAACAAAGGCTAAAGAAACATTATAATTAGGTAAAAGTGTCAGTTAGAACATACAGTTTTAAATGAACACCACTGAAATTCACCAGTAATAGTTATCTACTTATCTCAAGTAAATATAACTTGTGTCCTAAAGTAACTATAACTCGCCGTGCACAGTGTTGTCATTTAATTACGTAATTGCAGGTGTTGCAGTGATGTTATCAATGGTGTATTAGAACATATATTGAGTGATGTGATATTGGAGGTAATTAGCAGTGCACGGCAAGGGCAAGAATTATGGTTACTCTAGGAAATGAGTCATAGTTACATGAGCAGCTCCAGAGGGAAGAGCAACACAGAGACTGGGGGAGAAACATACAATGGAGCGAATGGGGGTGGGAGTTTGACAGCTGAGGAGCACAGAGGAGAACAAGCAGCACACAAGGGTGAGATCAAAATGGAGGTTGCGGGGGGGGGGGGAGCTGCAAGAGGGAGATGGCGTCACCAGCTGGGAGAGTTTGAGGTGGGGAATCACATGTGAGAGAGAGCAGCAAGCTGAACACAAGGGAGAGAGCAACAAGGAGTGTGGGGTTGGGTATTTGGTGGGAAGAAGCACATAAAGGAGATACTTGGATAACACATGCAATCATGCTAAGGAGGCTGTGCTCCAAAGGAGAGAAAACATAAGAAGAGGAAGGCAAGCCATTAAATAAGAGGCAAGCAAATTTGGGTGACAATAAAGTCAACCAATGGTTAGCAAGGGGTGGGCTATAAGCCCACCAAATTCAGAATAGGTTTTTCACAACCCGACAGCCTTGTCCAGTAGACAAGGCCTAAAAATGCAGAATGCAGAATCCCAATACAGGAATATTGACTAACTACCTGTAAAAGTTATGCCAGTATTCACAAACGTGCTACCAGGTGGCGTCACCCAACCCACAGATGTGAGGAGATTTATTCACAGACATGATTGCACTATGCTGGTGCAATATTTGTTACCCGGATTTCACATCGAAGTGACTGTCACTACCCTAAGGAGACGCACTTGGTGACACTCAAGGAAACGTATATAACACCAGGCACAAGTGACGCAGAAGAATTACACTATCTCTTCAGCGCATTCCACAGGAACACAAAAGCAGCAGCGCGCATGAGAAATGCTGAAATATGCTGAGTGATTCAGAGAGAAATCTTTCAGAACACCTCAAGCGTCAGCTGTTGCTGCTAACTCGCTTGATTTCAGAGGTCGCTCATCCCGTCCAATTAAAAGTGGAGTAGCACAATTGTGGCTCCACTTATGTCGTTATTGATTAGGTATATTAAATGCCTTATGTGTTCATGTGGTACAACGTGATTAATGGAGTCGATTGCACTTAAACCTATGCAGAAAGTGCATTTGCTGTGTAATCCCGACATTTAAATGTGTGTCTCTTCTCTTGGAGTAACAACAAGATGCTGTATATGTAAATGTGTGGTTGTAATATGGATTAATCTTAATTTATTCATTTATCTACTGCATGTATTACATAATGGAGCATGTATTCATCAGAAGTTGCATTTAGATTTTTTAAGGTGATTGTCTATGTATTTGTATTATGCAGTTATTATGTTTATTGGAGTTTTAGCATTGCAAACTTGACCAAAGGCCTTAAGCATTTGGGTTTCACAATGTTTAACCTTCAGTGAATATTTTTCTTTGGTTTGGTGTTCTTCTACCCTCTGCAGGTGGCTGGTATGATGATCTAATAAATGGAGAAAGGCTCATTGTGTGAACAGATAGGGAAGCGTAAAGGAGTCGAAGGCGATACAAATTAATGAGCAGAAGGGAGGACCACTGTCCATGTGGAATGAGGAGAAGTAATTTGAGGTCATGTTGAATCCTTGGATCAAAGTAGAAGAGGTACAAGTGTGTCTGCCAATAGAATATGTTTTGAAGTGGTAACTAGCTGGAATTTTAAGATTGATTTAGAAGGGTATTTTATGGGTATAATTTATGGATGCTCTTTAACTTGGGCAGTGATTCTTTCCAGAGTAGGAGAGGTACAGCCCTCTATGCGCTACTACCATTGTATGGCTTCATGCTATGCAATACTTTGCTTTTGAGAACTTCTACAGAAGTTCTTTCACATTGACACTTTTCTATTCTTAAGGATCTAGATGGGATTTCCCTTTAGCACTTTTAGAGTAGGTTACTCAAGGAGTAGACTTCCTCATGCATAGTAGGCAGGAGGTTTGAAACTTTCAATCTCAGCATCATATCGACTTTCTTATTCTGAGCACCATTGTAGCCAAAGTCCTCAAATGATACCTGTTGTTGAGGATTAACTTCATGTGCAGATTTGGATGCCCTTTGGTAATTTTGAACTTCTATGTGTTGTTTCTGAGGTTGATTTACATCACTCTGGCTTTGAGTTTATAATAAACCCAAACTTAAACTTATCTTTGACTTTGAGTCTTACCTTGGGATCAATTGGGTTGCTTGGTAATTTTGAATTTCTACCGAACCTAACTCTCTTGTTTCTCAAACGCCCTAAAAAGATCACATGGAAGAGGATATAAAAGAGGGCCCATTCCACTTCCATGTAAGCAAACGTGAATAAAGCTCTCTACATCTGGTGTCAAGTTACTGTGGAAACTGAGCTCCCCTTTCAACTGTCTATAAATCATTTTGACTAAGAAATCATCCAGACACCGAGCCCTAGTTCAGAAATAATGTATTATTCCTGACCATAGTGGCCCTGCTCCTGAGCACTACTTTCTGCTCATAGGAACAAAGCACCAACAAAGTGGCATAGAACAAATTGAATAAGGCAAAAAGCAGAGGGGGTACTGCTGTGCCTAGGTGGGGGGATGGGCATTGCCTGGGCATCAGCAGTCACCCTGCTCTGGGGCCAGTGCTTAATTTGAAAAAGGACCAGCTCTGCCTGTGGTCGCTGTTATTACCTATCAGCTAACAAAATACCAAGACTGCGTACTCTGAATCCATCTCAAGCCTTTTAGATCCACTACCAGATAATCAGGGGCTTATTTATGAGAGCACTGCATCACTTTTGCACCATGTAAAGTGGTTCATGCATGATGCAGGGCTCCTATTTTGATGTATGAAGCCACACACAGCCACCCTATGTGGCTTTGAGTGGCCTCATAAATCACGAGAAAGGCAACACAGAGCAAAACGCTGCGTCGCCTTACTCTGCACCCAGGAAGCGTTCCAGGGTCATTGCGGTGGATGTTCCCACAAAACACCCATGAAATTTGATGCTGTCCCAGATTTACAAAGTGATGCAAACATTCTGCCCATCTTCCCATTTAATAAATAGACCATCTAATGAGTTATGGGGTATGAGGGCTCTTTGCTGAAGATAGATTTGAAAGGGGGTTGTTGTGACAGTGTTTCTCTTTATGAAGATACCACCACCTCAGGTAGTAGCCATGGTTCTTGAAAACTTTTGGTGACTATTGTTTCCCTCTTTTGCTTGTGTCATGCTGAGGTTGTTACAGGTGGTAACTTCACACTTAGGGCCTGATTCTGATGCGGTTAGGAAAGCATTCCCACCTAGGGCCTGATTCCGATGCGGTTAGGAAGGCCTCCTAATGGCATTTGCTCCTTCCAAATTGGATCGGGAATGTGTCTTCCCGACCCAGGGCCCAATTATGATGTGGGTAGGAACATATGCTCCCATTGAAGTCAACGAGTGTCCAACCAAATTGTATCTGGATGAATCCGTATGCATCGTACTCGGTCGGTCGGACTCTCCCGATCTGAGTGGGTTGGAAACCATTTCCAAACCGTTTCGGCCGGGAAGCTTTCCAACCCGCATATGAATCGGGCCCTAAGAGTAATAGAACTTCCTTGCATGACAGTGATGTCTTCTTCTTCCTTACCTTCTTCCAGCTGTTCAACGATTACTTCTTTCTCTGCAGCAGCTATCCTTTTGAGCCAGTATATTGGTTTTTCAGTGGGCTAGTTGGTCCCACTAACAATTAGTTTAGCACGGTTTAGCAGTTTCTTTCAGGATACCATTCAGATAAAATAATGTCGGTGTTGTTTTTGTAGATTGTCGGGTTGAACTGATTACAAGTCACTATGAACGTTCGGCGATAATCATCGCATCACGCAACGTTAACTAGGTGTGTTTTATTTTGTTTACATGGACTGTTGGTTACAAACTCAGGAGCATTTCCACAGCCAGATAGTTCATTGTCTAAAGCTGTTGCCCTGGATAATACAGTTTACCGAGTTTGGCCATCATTTTTCTTTGATTACTACAGGCAATTTTTTGCAAAACACCGTCGAGTTGAGTGAGAGTCCCAGCCCTCCAGGCCTTGATTCGTCAACATTCTGACTGTCAGACCCGCTCCATTCAGCAGTTGCATTAGTTTAAAGTGAGTGTGTTTTTTGGTTCACGTTTCCGCTTTTCTTCTCAATTGCCGTCTCATTCTGCTCACTAGATGATTGTTGGTGTATGTTTTCTTCAGGGCCCTCAACGCCTGCACATCCCACCTTGGTCTTTTTCACCTTCCCCGCGTCATTTCGTTACATCTGTACAAGTGAGTGTATATGTCAGAATTGTTTACCTTTGATTTTGCAACCCTTTAAAATCACGAGTATTCTTTTACGCAAATTCAATTTTGAAATCATTACTGTGGTGAACTATGAACTATGCAGTTGGAGTATTTTTTATTAGAGTGATAGCAATTTATGTTTGTGTTGTTACAGGTACCGCCCCTGACGAAGGGCCGTGTGGCCCGAAATGCATTGGGCAGGGCAAACTTGTTAGATAAAACAGTATAATTGATGTGATGTAAACATCATACTTTTTTGTAAATAATGAATTTATGGTATCTATTCACAACAAATGAACACTATGTTTGATAAAACCATGATGCTAGTAAAAATATAAATTGATTGAAATTCACAATGTTTATGAGTCTTTATGCATCACGTGAATGTTAATATTGGTTACACTCAGATTTGAGTATTACGTAAAACTTCCAATTTTGGATTCGTAACAGTGCGTAGAGGGCAAGCGGTTTCGCTTGATTTTATTATGCTCTAGTTGGTCCCACTACCACAAACCCTAGCTTGATTCACCCAACACTCTGGTTTGCTGAAAACTGTGCAATCTGCAAAGTGGTCTTCATGCGGCCTAATCGTAAAGAAGCCCCACAGGGTGTAGGAGAGCTTCCTTATAGTGTCAAAGCCAGAAGAACTTGTGATGGAACTAGGCTGTTGTGTTTGCCTTTCCCTAGAAAGTGCTGTGGCATTGGTAGGGATGATGGTTGCTGCAGGTCTTATAGCTTTTGAATGAATGGAAGCTTGTGGTGTTTGCTGGCATAACCTGTATCGGAGTGTATCTCTCCACATGAACAATCACAGGTTCATCATTCTCACTTCCAAGGCTTATCGCCCCCTCACCTTTCCCATGTCTTCCATGGTAGGGACTGGGGGTCCCGATCATCTGGCAAATGTCTTGGAGAAGATGGGGAAGTGCTCCTTCATTTCCTCAGAGGAGTAGACAGAGATGACGGTGTGCCGAATAGAAGTGCAGTCACAGCATCTTCTGTTGCAAGCTAATTCCTTCCTCCAGAAGATCAGATGTCACAGCCTCTAGTTGCTGTTGATTTTCCTGTGAAGAAAATTCAGTTTGCTGCTGGGACAAATTGATTTTGGGTTCTCTGCTCTCATTCATGACTATAGTTACCATAGTGCTAAGAAACATCTGCTTTGGTTTTGGTGGTGGCAGTGGTGCTGTTGTTGATTCAGGAGAGATTCTCCTCATACCATCTTCCGGATTAGAAGAGCGCGTGGCAGGGATTCCATGTTGTCAGAAAAATGTTGAATGCTTGCTGCCAGTTTTCAGAACTGACTTCTCCTTTGTAGCCATTTTCTTGCCAGGAGCCTGCATCTCAGGAGCAATCCTTTTTACCTCTTGTACTGTTTTTCAGCAGCACAAGCAGAAGCACTTAACAGAGAGGTCTCTGGAGTCCGATATCAGCTAGTTTACAGACTTCTTTCTTTCTCAGTCAATAACTTCTTGTGCACCTGTAGGCAATGCAATAAAAAGAAGTAAGAGAGAAAGACTTGGCAGTTACTGTCAATGCAATACATGTTATCATCACCATCATAATAAAACTCAAATAAATGAATTAAACAAATTTGAAGTCTCTCCAGGGTCCATGGGAGGTAGGAGAAAAACAATAGGTTAATTACAAACAACAAGTGTATACTGCAGACTCCTAAACTCAGCCACAAACACTAATAAATAACTCACAAAAATATATTTAGTAAAAAATGAGCAAAAATCACATGGGCTTCTATCAATACTGAAAATAGCTCATATACGTGGAATAAAATGATAATCAGCAATACAGATTAGTTCCATAAAATGGGGGTCACTCACACAAATAAGTAATCTGATTTATGCAGATTTAGTTCTGCTTCCCAATTAGTAATTTAAAGGTTTTTGACAAAATTGTAGTACTACAACTACAAGCATGTGTTAACAGTTTATCTGTCTATAATCAAGGTTATGGCTTTTACTCATACTAAAACATTTTTTCCGGATGCTTACTCATCAAAATCCAGCAAGCAAAATAATACTGTGATTTTTAAATTATGCAGGAAGGCAATTTAACCTAGATTTATCAAATTTTCACCAATGCAGCTTGGCACAATTGGGGAATTGAAACAAATTAGCAGGTTCTTACTGGTGGTGAGAGGCAGAAAAAAAAGACAACTAACTTTCCACTCTAAATTTGGTGGATGGTCCCATGGGTAATCTGTGATGGTCCGTACTCCGCTGTGAAGTAGGAGGATTATGTCAGCAATGGAGCTGTAGTAGCCTCTGTTGTCGACATACTATTGGTCCACCCACCTCTAAAGCAGGTGGTTGGATCATGAGTTTAATGTACAAAGGACTCTGTTGCATTGTACATGCTTTTTGATTTTTGTCTGAGTGCAAGGCAGTATAACTCTGTAAGCATAAATAATTATTAGAAATATTTGCCTACAGTCATTCATTGCATGTTTAAATGTATGCCATTCAATTAAACTATGTTCCTTGATAGCTAATATATGATTTTGATTATGCATTGCCTAATCTATTTCTCTATGAGCCAATCTGACATTTCTTTTTTTTATTTCAAAGTTTTATTTATAAATTAGAACATCACTAGAAAAACAGGCAGCATATTTGAAAGTAACCTTAATTCCAGTTAAAGTATCTCTAATTAGGAGAAATAAATTTTAAAAATGCAAAATGACAACTAATCCTAATTTTGATGAAAATGTTTGAAAAAAGTCGAAAAGAACAGGAGGAAAGAGAGAAAGGAATGGGCCCAGGGAGCAACATAACTATGACATATTAATCAGTTGTGATAGATATTCTTATATTTATACTGATGGTAACCTATAATGAAGGAAATTTAAAAGTGCCACAATACCAAGGTAAAATATTAACATACTAACACATAGAGTTAGTAGGAAGTAATACATACCCTACATATGAAAAGGGTTTGATTTTTGTACTACTCCAAATTGATTATTTTCTTTAACTATATATTTTAACCAAACCTTATTTAAGGAGAGAAGTTAAGATGTACCAAAATGTTGGCCAACGTTTATAATGGACTTGCATTGTCCTTGCACGATGAAAGTCACCACAAGGAAATGCATGTCCTAAAATGGGATTTATAAAGCAACACAAGGTGCTGGCTATTTGTGCCACCTTCAGTGACTTTGTCCCGAAATGTGACACAACGCAGCAGCTTGTACTGAATTGCATTGAATTTCATTGTGGTAGGTGTTCCATGGTTGAAGCATGTGCATTCGCATGCTACCAACCCTGGAATGGGGCACCTACAACAGAGAGGCATAAGGAGAAGAAATTGGTCTATTTCTCCTCCGTTTTTCTGCATTATCCATAGAAAGAGGAAATTGCCTCTTCGGATTGTTTTTGTGCAGGATGGTGTCCCTTCCTGCACAAAACTCATCCTGCCTGTAACACAGGCACCCTTGCAGCATGGCACAAGGGTATCTGTGTTGGGGCTAGGTAGTCCCAAGCGTGCCAGGACAGGTAAGGAGCTGAAGAGCACCATACCTTAGCAGAAATTACTTAGTAGTAACAGTCTCCTTTTCACCCTGCACAGCAACTTTGCTTGTTGCCTTGCATTGCATGAACTTTTAGTACACATGGCTCTTAATTTACAGCCGGAAACAACTGAAAATCAATTACTTTCTCTAAAAGAAAGATTTAAAATAGTTTCAGGGTCATTAATGTGTGTGAGACTGCCATCTCAAATTCAAAACTGTAGATGAGTGGATATTGAAGTGATCTAGTCGAAAGAGGTTCCAAAGCTGAAATAAACATATGAGGTGAATTCAGGCAAGATGATTCTTGTCTGACTTTTCCTTTAATTAAGAAAGAAAGCAACCAAATATTATTAACCATGATAGAGAGTCTAGTGTTAGACTCATGTCATTTCTAACCTGTTGATCTCACTGTTGCTGCCTGAAACGACTTAGGAAGTAACATCCAGCTCTCCCTAGCTATCACTAACCTGAGGCCTCTGACGATACAGGTGGGAAAGATCAAATAATTTCAAGGATGCAAGGAAAGACTTTCAGTGAGGCTGCAGACAGAATTTCATCACGAAAACCTCTGGGAAGTTGTCCTCGATGTTTGCTTGAAGATAATCTCAACCTGAGAGCCAGGAACACAGGTGAAGAGTGGAGCCCACACAGATAAACACAGAAGAAGAATGGAGTCAAAGCAAATAATCACAATTAAAGAGCAAAACCCAAGCAGAGGCTTCGTCTCATCAACAGAAAAGAAAACCTGGCAGTCGCCAGTGCCCTGGGTGCGGTTTCATAGCCTGCGGATCCTCAAATGGTGCTATAGATCCTCGAATACTGTGATTGATCATGAGATCCCACAAGTAGCTTGCCACTCATATTGGGCATATGGTCATGGATTTTGGGCTGCCTGCATGGGGAGAGGATTGACTGTGTAGGCAATTATGAAACACACATGACAGCCAAAATCCAGAATGGATGACATCCTGAATAGCAAGGATCAGAGGTGGATGAGAGTGAGGCCAGGCTGAGAGTGGGGCCAGGCACGTGTTGTAAGCCATGACACTCGGTGTACTAAATAATAATGAAATTAAATAGCTACATTTAGGGGCAAATTCATGCAATTTCAAGGCTCCAAACATAAAGTGCCAATTCAGGTGATTAAAAGCTTTTTCAGCATTCAGAGTGATAGCTGCGAAAGGAAAGTCCGATTGGGAAGCTTTACCTAACATATTTTTAAAATTCTTGAATTATAAGATGATAAGCTTCCTTTAATAAAGCAGTCATGTTCATGTTCAAGAGTCAAGACGCATAGCAAGAATTTTGACAAATGTTTTAGTACCATTATTTGTAAGAGAGTTGGGTCTATCATGTTTGCAAAAAGTAAAATGTTTAATAGGTTCAGGAATAAAGCAAATCATAGCTTGTAAGAAGGTTACACATGGTGAAACATCTATAAAAATGATTATAAAGATTAATTCATTTGGGTGCTAACATGGATGAAAAATTAGCATAAATTCTGACGAAAATCTATCAGTGCTTGAAGCTAGGTATTTGGGGCCAGATGTGGGTAAATATCATTTACCGATTCTAAAATACAGAATTTTACAGATTCGGTATTTTAGAATCGGTAAATGATATGTAGCTAATGATTCGGTAAATTGTACCGAATCGGGTACATTCGGTAAATACCGATTCGATATTTACCGATTTGGTATTCCCCATTCATTCCTATTGGCCTGGAGGCCCATAGAAATGAATGAGAATTACCGAATCGGTAATAGGGGATAGACTTACAAGGGTGGCTGGGTGTCACATTGACACCTTGTTGCACCCCTGTATAGTGCATGTGTGCACATGTGGCACACATACATGCCCTAAGGGCATGTATGTCTGCTACATGGCACTGTTACAAAAGCACAGAATTGCTTTTTTAATGGTTTTCATTATTTACCACCAACCTGTAGTTGGTGGTAAATAACGAATCTTAAAATGTGAAAAGTACTCACTTGAGTGCTTCCTACATTAAGGATTCGGTAATTTACCGAATCGGTATGTTAAGAATTCGGTAATTTACTGATTCCTTAAGTTAACGATTCAGTGAAAAACCAAATCCTACAATCATGCCACCTACATTCCAAATGCCAAATACCAGTCGGTAACGGCCGAAATTCGGTCATTTCGGCCGTTACCGACCGGTATTGGGCGACCTACATCTGGCCCCATGTGCCCAAAGCTATTTCATCAGAGACCACGTCCAATCCTAAATTTTCTCCCAAATCTTCAAAAAAAACAAAAATGCTAAGAATCATATATATTACTAGAGATATTAACAAAATAGTGATCAATAACTTGTTTTGAAAAGGACTATTCTGGTGAGTAGAGATTTGTATGCTCTTGTAAAAAACAGGGAGCCATGTCTGAATAGAAACATTTATTTGCACCATTATTCTGCATTATTGATTTTACAATACAGCCTTACTTTCAAATTTTAGTATAATTTACTGATTCCCTTTGTGCCACCATGGTACTTTACTGTTTACTGAAAAGATAATCACTAGCTTTTTCAGTTGTAAACTTATTAAAATCCATTTTGGCTCTAATAAACTATTTAAAGAAGTTTGGGAACAGGAAGAATAATAAGTATGATCCAAAGATTTAATATTAACCCCAAAATAATCTTATCTTTTAATGTGAAAGATGGCTTTGTCTATGAGGTGTAATTAGTAATAAAACAGCAGACTCATAGGCTCCCAAAGTATTATGAACAGAGGTGTTTTCAGGAATATTCCATTGAAAACAATGAACAGTAAAATACCTAAACTCATAATTAAAATGAACACTGTTTAACACAGAATGTTTAACTATCATCTATTTGTTTCATTTATTTGCTGATAATCTACTGTTAGCATCGTTGTCTTTGAAACAAGATTACCAATTATTTATAAAATAAAATAAAGGTATTCCCAGTGGGCCACTAGACGCGACCACACTGAGGAGCCTGGTAGATGGCTAAGCGTGGAAAAGCTGCTGCAGTGGGTGTGTCGGAAAGTGGAAATTCACAGAGAGTGCACAAAAAGCCACATGTGTCACATGTTAAACGAACTTTAACTGCACCTGGCAACAACTGCAACATGATTTGGGGATTGAGGCATTAAATATACACACATATTCAGTGTAAAAACAAAAGTTGAGGTGACACTATAGTTAGGTGATGAAGTGAGGTAAGAACTGGGGAGAGGATGTAGCCGTACGGCTAGAGCTGTCAACTTCGAAGCTGGGGAACCGATTTGAGTCTCGGCAATGATGCTCAACATCCTGAGAATCTGGGAAAATCACTTAATCTCCTGGTGCCTGACAAAACAGGCATTTGCAATGCAATGGGCCTCACATTTACGAGAGTTCAAGCTATTGGCATTGTAAATGACACTGCTTTTATTTATGTTTTACCCTCTTGGATGCTTGAAATATTTTCCTACTGTGCTGGACCTGGACCACAATAGAAACGGGTGTGGTCATGACGAGCTCAGCTCGTCATGAGCACACGAGCACTGTGCTCGTCATGAACATGGAAGGGGTTAAAAACAAAAACAAAAATAAAAGGCATTGTTATTTGAGATGTCAATGGCTCAAACTCGCGTAGATCCAAGACATATTGCATTGCAGATGCTGGTTAGATAACTGTACCCGTTTTTATCTTACCCTTTGTTGCCCCCTTTGATTGTAACCTTTTGTTTTTGGTATGCATATTTGTTTGGTTTCGAGTGATTTTCCTTTGATGCCTGTACTGCAACTGTTATCTTCCTTTCCCTCACATTGTAAAGCGCTCTGATATCCTTTGGGATCATGTTCGCGCTATAGAAAACTTTATGCATAAATAAATACCTTTAACCTATCACAAGATTATCTGTGACATTAAGACAAAACAAAAACAGAAACATATCTCATCATTTACAGCAAATATAATACTGAGGAAATTAAAATCTATATCAACATAGAAGGAACAGTTCCAAATTCAAACTTACTGCATCCGAAAGCACTGAAATGTTACAAGGAAATATTCTTTTTGAGAAGAACCCTCACCCAACAACCTAGTTGATTGCATGCTTCATAATTGGGTTCCCACCTCGGATGCACAGTGCCTCCCAGGTGTGCTTCGATGCCTGAATTACAGCGGAGCGGTTGTTTTTTGGACAGTGCAAGAAAGTGAGAAAGTGACTAAAGTTAAAAATGACTCTCGGATCTCCCTCCTCACTAGGAAAATCTGGATATTTATTAATGGGGTTGTAGGGCAAAGTTTAAAACAAATAAGAATGGATGTTGTGTGTGATTAGATTGATCTCAAACATCCGTGAATTGGTCTACATGTTTCAGCCTATCTAGCTCAGGACCGGTGAAAACAAGTGCACTCGCTATGGTGCGCTTATTAGTGAAATGTGAACTGAAAACTTATGGTTCTGTTAAATGAGACAATTTATGGAAAACAAATTGCATACTGTTAGTCATGGTACAGCAATTCTTTGACTCTTCTCAATGCAGTAAAGTGCACATTATTAGCCCATCATGTGTAATTCATCATCATACACATGCTCGGATAGTTAATTTATCCATTACACCAGTGGCCATAATGCGAAAAAATTAGACACTAATTATGCCTTTGTGGTAAATATTGATTATAACTGTGTTCATGCATTCAATCGCACCAGGTTTATTTGTGACATGATGTATCGGCCAGAAAGTATCGGTACCTCTTGTGGATAACACCATGCAAACTAGTGCCAGCATTAAATTCAGTAATCAATCACAGCAAAAAACTATCAAACCAGCACATCAGCTCACTTCTGTATGCGGACGATGTTGTCCTTCTCAGCCAAATCCTGATTATGCTCCAAAGGTTAATAAATACCCTAAATTATTATAGCTGCATAAACGCATCTGGCTTGAATCCACAATCACAAATAGTCAGCGCTCAACAAACCCCTGGTCCTGTGCCCTCCCAGATGCTCTCAGCCTGAGGAACGCCACAGACCTGTGGACTCTTGCTTTGCCGCCCCCTCAGTTGCAGTCAGCTGTGATCAAAAATGTAAAAATTGAATCCATTGCATCAGACTTTCGGCCTTCAAAGGAAGAGAACATGCTGCTTTAGTCCTAAGTAGTAACGACCAGGGAGGTCTCCAACAATATATTAAGGAACCATTCTCATCCTACCTCAAAACTAAATTCTGCCAACTCCGGATGGGCTGCTTTACAATTTTAGATTTACCTCCCCTAGCCACCCTCTAACCTGTGCCATCTGTGTGGCTTGCTTCAGGACCGTTATCCCACTTGCTCTGCATTTGCTCCGCATTTGCTTCGCCCTCCTTGAAGAATGTAGATGATTCCTGGGATCTCTGCTGATCAAAGAAGGGACACGAACTGCTCCCTAAGCTGGTAATTATCTTTTGAACAAGACTCAACCTCAAGTGATTGCCAGACCTATAAAAATTTGTGGACATGGCAGACAAACAACTGAGGACTGAAACCACAGCCCAAATACTCTAATTTAGCAGGGCTAACCTTAATAATGAAGTTGAGAATCAGGCTGCCATGAGGCGGCCACAGGGCGTTAGCTCCACACACCGGCAAAAGACATGAGATACAAAATTTGACTCAGTAGAGGACCCGTTAAAATTCTTCATTGTCAGTTAATAAAGTAAATACTCAAAATGCACATTGTTTTAACACATGTCCGTATCGCCCATCATGACACACCATTAACATTTTTGCCCTGAGGTGTTGAAAAATCATTTTTAAAGTGTGAAATTCTAACAGATATATATTTTTGATATCATAACTTTTTAGGATGAGCCTGGTTAACACTTGCGGTGCTCTCCGGCATGCTGTTTTGGAGTGTGGAATAGAAGCTCCGCCCACTCTCTGGCCTAATTTGTCATTGGCTTCTGATTCATTAATAGACTTGTTAGTCCCTCCTGAGTACCGCCTTGTCTTCATTTGCAATCTCCCATGAGGACTTGCCCTTTTACTTTGGTTGTTACACGTATGTCTTTTTTACTCTACAAGACTATTCTCTTTGATCAGTTTCTCCTACTGCAGGCACGTTATGCTTTCCTGCAACATTCAGTGCGCCATGCGCACTTTCATTTTCCTAGCAGCCTGGACAATGGCGACCGCTTATTTGAATAGATTTTGCATTTACAAGAGTTTAAGCTATTGGCATTGTAAATGACAATTCCTTTTATTTATGTGTTAATTAGCAAAAGAGTTAATAAAAGGGCATTGTCATTTACAATGCCAATAGCTTAAAATCTAGCAAATGCGAAACCTACAGCATTACAAATGCTTGTTCATTTTGTATATGATACAAAAGGGGATGATGGACGGAGCATTTGAACAAATCAAACACTCACCCCCAGTCAACTGATCTGGGTTTAATCCATCACCATTCTTTAGCTCACTCAGCCACCCAGTTCAGACATGGCCATATGCAAATCAGTCTGACCCTGTGTCTCATGGGAACAGTCCAGCCCGAACTGCCAAGCCATGTCTTCCCTGGACCGGAAACAACCATCCTGGGACCGGTTTCGGATTCATAATCCTCATCAGCCAGGCTATCTTGAATCCAGTGGCCAAGTGAGCAAGGGACTCACGTCTGAGCATACCCTGCCACATTTTGTATATGAGGCTAGATTTGTGCATCACACTAATGATCTCCTTCAAAGCACTTTTAAACTTGCAGCTAAGATAACAGAGTTAAAGCTTCAGACTACTTATTAGATTTTTATATCGCGATTGAGCCCTAAGAAGCCCCGCGCACAGAGAATAAGTGACATCACTATAGAACCTACCTCTGAAGTAGATGAGGTGTTTTATATCTTGCTTAAATACAGGGGAGACTATTATTCTTTTTGTCTTGAAGAAGGGGGTTGTTATCAAGAGAATACCACCGAAACGCGTCAACGTTTTTTTTATTTGTGTGGTTGTATCCAAGGAACATGTTAATGCCCAATAGATGATTTTATTGATGGACGTTTGAACAGATTAATGAAAGGAATTCCATGTGGAACAATCCAAATGTAATGTGACGAATAGATTTGCACTTTTTTTGTGTCTCTCATATATCAATTACACATATATGGTACTTTGGTTTTTAATATATGATTGTAACTCTGATCCATTTATGATCGTTTTAGGATAGTAAAATCAGAAGGATTTTTTTTAATAAATATGTTTGTCATACACTGTTGGTAGTCATCAATGTGTGTATTATAATTACCAAATAGGGTCCGTTTCTAACCTTGTGTGAACGGATTGTGTATTTAAGGCCCATTGAATGTTGGGAGGTGTATGAGTTCATGAGCTAGTTGAGAACCTTTTGGTTATCCAAAGAGAATCTTGAATTTTTACTCACCTGAGTAGAACCTGCCAGACGTGTGAAATTAAGGCCACCTATTACACATGTAAATTGTACTATGTCATATAAACACATTCTGTCTTTATGGAAGGTGATATAGGGAGTTAAATGTCTACACGGGGCATTTATCACCTAGGTCAAGTTATGGCAAAGCCCGGGTTGCGAAACCCCTGGGCCAATGCCACATTGTGATGATATGTTCCTGTAACACAAAAGTGAAGGACTGACAACAGCTTCAACAATTATGATACCTCCTTCCTGTCTTGGGTGTTTGGCATTTTGTCCAGGGTACAAGTCCTAAAAAAGAAGTGGGGGGACGCCTACGTCACGACAGGAAGTGACGTCACGATGCATGCACATTAGACTCTGGCAGTAGTTTGTTATCGAGCTCCCGGTAAAATAAGTGGGGGGACGCCGTCCACCCTCGTGGTACCCCGACTCAAGCCCTGATTTTGTCCTCTCATTGAGGACACTTCATAAGCACACTCTTCTTCAGTATTTAATTTGAGCCAGTGGTTTCCGATGCTTGGCACAGCACTTAATTGTCGGCACTGGTACTTATGACAGCTGGCACATGGTGGCGCTGTTTCAGCTGCCCAAGCCAATCTTATAGCTCAGGTGGCCTGGAATAGTCCACATTGTCACTTTTGTAGAGGTGTCATTATTAGTAGTTGCTATAGCTTGCGCAGCCAAGGGCCATGACCATGATCAGCCGGTCAGTTAGGAGCGAGAAGAGGTGGGACCTGGTTGGGGGGGGCGTGGGGGGGGATTTCGACGGAAGATGACGGGGGAAAATTTATTATTTAAATAATTCTCCCTCTTCATGGTCCCTATAAATTCCCCCTCACCTAGGCAATGAGTGGTTCAAGCTGCAGTGGCCTATTGAGAAGGGCCCTGGCACTTCTTTTGTATTATTATTTTTTTTTTTTACAAATTAAGCACTCTTCTTATATGGCCTGCTATGTGTCCTTAAACAAGCTGCATCGCCCTAGTCTTGGTAGTTATATCCTCACAGAAATCCACATTCCATGAGGGTTTTGCTACAGTTCTTTCTCCAGAACTTACTGTCTTCAACAGTATGGGCAATCCTTCAGCGCCAAGAAGCCTGCAGCTACAGCATTCCCGGTGGCGCCCGCGTGCGCGGTGATGCTTATCTCTTTTATACTGCAACTAATTGGATTAAAGGTTGTAATTGAGTAGCGCTAAATTTCCTCATCAGTGCAGACGCCACTGACGGGGGCCTGATTCATGGCTTTATTTATGAGATTTTAATTACCGGATGTAGAATTTTCTGCCATACGACCTGACGGAGGGGAACTGAGGGACCACGAGCAGAATGTTCCCATCTGGCATTGGGGGCTTGCAAAGATCTACACGTTGTTAAAATAAATTGAAGCGCTCAGTGGAAACTGATGTGAGCATTCTCACAGTGCTGGAATGCTAATGGCTTCTGAGCCCTAGGAGTCAGGCCTGACCTCCAGGGGCCGACTAATGCAGCCTTTCTGAAATTGCCTGACTTCATGATGGCAAAGAGGCTGCCAATAATGGTAGAATTTTGCAGGCCACGGGGTACCGTGGTCTACATCTGGTAGCAACAGGACAGTCCCTGCTGGAAATGTTCATCCCAGTTTATTGTGAATTATTTTAAGAGGCATATTTTCAAAAATATAATTTGAAATTCGCTTTGACGCTAGAGGTGTTCCCGGTTGATAGAAGAAACACAGCTGCATTAAGTTTGGTTCACCTCAATGAACCTCGTTTCAGCCAAATCACTTTCTAATATTCAAATGTATAAACCGCCAATAATTTCTAAATTTTTTGATGCATTTTCTTGAACTGAGAGGACACTGAGGTGTTGTTTTTAGAACAAGTGTTTCAACTTTTCCATTAAATGTTTCTAGAGCATTCTTTCTTTCTTTCTTTCTTTGTCTTTGTTTGTTTGTTTGTTTGTTTCTTTTTTTTCTCTTTCAATCTTTATTTCGTTCTTTCTCTCTTTCTTTCTTTCATGTCTGGATAGTGATTAGTGGGTAGATGGAGGGAATGTGAAATGAAGGGTTGGAATGTATTCCTTTGAATGTGACATTTTTTTTTACCTGGCTGCCCTGCTGGTTGTACTGGATGAAGCTGAAAGTAAAGCAGTAGCAGCCAGCTGGGAATGAGGGTGGAGGGGCTGGAGCGAGTTGGGTTGCAGGGGGGGAGGGGCGTTTGACAAAATAATAATAAAAAAAGATATCACTTACCTCATCCACCTACTGCGTCTCTCCTCCGCTTCTCCTGAACCAGGAAGCACGCAGGCTCCCCGCAGTCAATCGCAATGCCACAATGCAGCGCTGTGATTGGTCTGAGCGCCGTGGATCGGCGTCCAGATGGGGACTGGGGGTCTGAACATGTTCCCGACCAGGCTGTGAAATGCAGCCTAGTGGGGAACATGCAAAGTGCGCATGACTGTTTGGCTGGGTCAGGACGGCCAGCCAAGCAGTCATGCCCACTTGAAGTCTGCAAACCACTCCTCCCCCTGTTCCTCCAGCCAGCCCCGCCCAAACACAGCCCACAAACCTGTGAAAAAATGATAATAACTATGTTATTAACATTTTATTTTTCCTGCTCAAAGAGCAGTGGGGCGATGCTCCTCCGCCTTAGTGGAGGAGCCGCCTCTGAAGTAAAGACTTACTTTCAAGGGTCAATTGGCTCTTGTGATTCTTGCAACCCGGCATTTCGCACCCTATTTCTTCCTTTCTTTCTTCCTTCCTGGACAAGTGTCCACTGCTTCTAGCGTTATCAAGTGAATTCACCAGGCACCCACCCCAGTATGGGTAGCACGGAATAATATTGGTTTGAAAGTATATCTTTTGCAAAAAACACTTTTGAAAAACATATTTTATCATAACCACTTTTTCGTTTCACATTTTAAACAAGCTTAACATTACAGGGCATTGAAAAAACACGAAATTTGGCCAAAACACATTTATGTACAAAAGCAAACCTTTAAAATTAATTCACACACACACACACACACAGGCACATATATTACATTAGACTAATGGAATAGGTTTAATGCAAATATAAATTTAAAAATCCCACAATGTATATAGAAAAAAAGACACATAGACACATTCATAAATACATACACATACATAATTTCAGACTTTAAAATTGTCTTGCATTCATGCAAAATCTCCAGGAAAAAAGGCATTTAGGGCCCGATGTAGGTAAAATTGATTTACCGATTTTCAATTACCGAATTTTACCGATTCGGTAATTGAAAATCGGTAAATCAATGTGGTGGACATGTAGGTATTTCCAGATGTGTAAATACCGAATCTGTCACAATCGGTATTTACTGATTCTGTAAATACAGAATCGGTATTCACCATTGATTCCTATGGGCTTCAAAGCCCATAGGAATCAATGGTAAATACCGATTCTGTATTTACAGAATCGGTAAATACCGAATTTTGCAAGGGTGTCACTTTGACACCCTCTGGCACCCCACAAATAGGCATGTGCGCCATGTGGCACACAGACATGCCCTAAGGGCATGTCTGTCTGTCACATGGCTAGGTGTGCATGCACACATGTGCATGCACACCTGAAATCGGTATTTTACCACACAATAGGATTGTGTGGTAAAATACCGATTTTGTAGGACCTTTGGGACTTAGAAGAGTCCCACCTTCATCAGAGAATTACCGAATCGGTAAAAATACCGATTCGGTATTTTACAGAATCGGTAACTTTACCGAATCGGTAAAGTTACCGATTCTGTAAAATTGTGCCCCTACATGCCATATCATGTATACCGGTCGGTAACGGCCGAAAATACCGATTTTCGGCCGTTACCGACCGACCTACATCTGGCCCTTTGTATGTTAAATGTCTTTCTGTGCATATTAAAAGTTGTTTTTGTCAAAATAATGCTAAACCTAGAAATAGGATGTTGATGTAAAAGATGTTATGGTAAAGTTATTTTATCACATGGGACCCCAGGAGGTGTAAAAGGTTTGGTGAACTCTCGGTAACAGCACTGATTTGAAGTTGGAAGTAGAGATAGGATCAAACTCCAGGCTATGGGTCTTGCTCGTAGGCCAGCGGAGGGTTCAGTAATATTCAAGTTAATTCAGTAAAATTCAGTAAAATTCAGTAAAATTCAGCTGAATAGTAAGGAGAAATGATGCAACAGACGCATAAGGAGGCTTAAGAAAGACATTGGTGGCCAAGGAACCTATACAATGCAGTGATTTGCTGTGGTCTCTTTCAGTGTCCCCCTCTCAGTCTTACCCTCTAGGATCGTTCCTGCAGCATCCAGAGACCATCTAGGGCCTCCTTGCAGGATCTCCAGGTTCAAAGGTTACGGCACCTTCTGGGCATCCACCCATGCTCAACCTCTGCAGTAGGAACTATAAGGCCTACTACCCATGCATCCTTGGTTTACAAAAGAATTTATAACTCAGAAAAGAACTCTTAACAAGAAATTAAGATCACAGCAAATCAATATTAACCACCTGTGCAGGGTCCAGAACCTGCATTTTTAAATGGGAACAACGTTGCCCCTGAACATTGGATCACACACATTAACCTGCTGTATGGCGATTCAACATAATGCCTTAATCCACATCTTAGTAACAACAGGCACAATTCTGAGTATATAAGCCAAATCTTTCAATATGCTCTAACTATAATGACCAAAAGAATCATCAAATTGATCCATAAAAGCAGAGTTGAAGGGGCCCCTGCCCCCAACTGTATTCCTGCATCAGTTTACAAACAGTGTGCCGGGTTCTGGTCCACAGCACTGGAAAAGCTTTTTATAACATGTATGGTCACTGAATCCATCCTGTTATCTTAGAAAGGATCTGTTTGCATCCCATCTATAAGAAGGGCCCAGTGGCGTCTCATAGTCCTTTTGGATCTTGAGACCAAATAAGTATGAGGAACCTGATACCCTTCAATCAAACCAGCTTTAGATCTTTTTCTGGCACTTCTGATAACCTAGTCTCCACAATGTTGCTTGTTCCAATACAAATAAGGGAAGGCGAGCTCCTTCACTGCCGTTTTATAGATTATAGCAAGGCCTTTGAACACGTAAACCACCAGTTGCTTTGGTCCAAACTCACAGCCTGGCAAATACCAGCACCTCTCCTATGCTGCATTCAATTGTACTTTGACACATCGGCCAGAGTAAAACTAGGAAATAATAATTCAATCTCTAGCAAAATAAAACAGATCACTACGTCAAACAAAGGTGTGTACTAGTTCTTTAAGTTGTACATGTGTGATCAGATGCCTGCATTGGATTTTGTTGTCAGTCACACTCCAAAACTGGTAAATCGATCCATAACTATTCTTCTCTATGCAGACAATGTAGTCCTTTTAAGTGAAACAACAACAGGGCTACAAAGATTAATTAATGCACTATATAAACACAGCAGTGTAAATGCAGTGATAATAAATCTTGAAAAACAAACATTGGAATATTTGACAGAAAAAGAAAAAAATAGTCTAGTTTTTGAATAACCACTGTCTGACCACATCAATCAAATGCAAATATCTTGGGTGCTGGCTGGGTGACAAAGGAGGCCACCTGACATATCTCAATTCACTGAAGCCAAAAACTGCACCTTTGCAATTTGGTTTCCAAATCATGCTTAATACGACAAAGCAGCCCACTCTGAAACCCATGTTGAACGTAATAAACCTCAAACCTATTCCTACGTGGGCATACGGATGATTGGAATTTCCAAGGAGATTCAGTGTCTTTTTTAACAAAGCATAAAGTACTCTCTCTAGATCCTTGTTTAAATTGCTACGTTATACATCACCAGGTCAGATCAGGATTTAATTCAAGCTGAACGAGCAACGCCTCGTACAGAAAGCTAGCCTCATGAATTATATGCATTCAACATGAGCAGACAAAGCAGGAACCTTAGAGAATTTATTCTGGCTGGAAGTAATGTCCTTCATCAGTCTGCAGGTGCAGAACCCCTGGTCAAATGCCATTACCACAACCCTGGAACTGAAAGGCATTGCCACACTGTGGAATTTACATCTCCTTCTTGACGGATCATTATAATTTCCAGAGAAGAAAGCATGTGCATCTTGTTAGATGAGCTATGCTCAAAGAGGGATTACAAAATACATCACTGAACCATTTTCTGTCAATTACAAAACGAGGTTTTGCCAGCTATGCATGGGGTGTTTTTCCTCATCCGATCTTCTGCGACCTTAGGTGCTTCAACCACCTACTAATAAGTGTTGCTTATGCGGCAGGAGATGCTGCTGCACCTTCTTTGCAAAAGTCCTTACTTAATAAATGAACGAAGAAGGTTTCTTTGATGGCCCCTGATTAATCAAGGGATACGGTCAATGCAGACGGCGATACAATTTCTCCTGATTGGAGTCCATCGCAAGAAATAGGTTGCCTCTAAAAACACCTGACCAGAGTGGTCAAAGCATTAAGGAACCTAGCCATATTAGTCACATTCCCAGGTACCTAGCCCTCCAGTGTTGATGTAATTTGCTGAACAAAGGACCATGAGTGAACACAGCGGTCAAACTGCTATCGGAAGGTTGTCATCCCCATCCGAACGTCACCTGAAATTATCATCGGACGATCATCTTAAAAGGGATAACCTTACCTCCTGCCACAATCAAGAACACAAGGACTAGTAACTGTTTACTGTAATACTCTAAATTTCAGCCCCTGAGTATGCCAGGTTTAGCGGGATAGAGCTCCATGGTCCCATGCTTGTTTACATATACAGCTCTTTTAGCTTGGTTGCACTCAAAGAATCTTTAAAGGGTAAAGTGTAAACGACGACCCCAAATACAGTGGCCAGGTTGGCACTGGAAGGTTACCACTTCTTTTTTGATCGTATGTTTGTAATCACGAGATAGCTTTAGTATCTTTCCACCACAAGGAATATGATAATTTATATCTGTTCACCTAATACATTTAACTTTGGTTCATTGAGTACGCTTGTTTTAGAGTGGCAGAGTTCTATGGTCCTAGTGCTAGTTAGACATTCTGCCACCTTGTGTGCTTCAACCAACTACCAATAAGCGATGCTGTTACAATTTCTTTGCATCTGTCCTTCCATTATAAATGAACAAAGAAGCTTTCTTAGACAGCTCCTGATTAATCAAGGGATACGGTCAATCCATTAGGGAACATGTATACATTGTAATGAGTAGGTCCAGATTTACTATTCTAACTCGAATCTAACAATCATTGGTGAAAATGTATAAATAGGAGGTCAATTTTACCTTGTATCGCCAGTCTAACATGCATTGAGGAAAGTACATACATGGGGTGAGGGGTTACAATCTACCGTTCTAGTTCCATCTTAGCAAACATTGGGAGAAATCCATACATGGGGCATTTGTACTGATTTATTATTGTAAGTTCATTCTAACAAACAATTAGGATAGTCATACACTGAGAGACTCAGATTTAATATTCTGCTTCCAGTCTAAGAAACCATGCCTAAGTGCATAGATTGGGAAGGTCATATAAACTACTGCAACTCCAGACCAATAAGCCCTTGGAAAAGTGCATGCTTGTGAGGCAGGTTTAACTGCCCTAAAGTCAGTCTAACAAACATTAGGGAAAGTAAATATATTTAGAGGGTCATACTTATTATTTTAATTCTAGGCTGACAAACATTGGGGGAAATGTGTATTTGTGGAGGGTCGAATTCACTATTCATCAGCCCAACATATATTGAAGAAGGTACATCAATAGGGTGTCAAATGTACTATTCTAACTCAATTCTAATATTGTGAAGGTCAGTTTTAATTTTCCAACTCCACACTAGCAAACATTGTTCAAATAGCCCTAGAGCCCCCCATAGTAGGATCTCACGGCCATTAAAGGACCGCCCCCTTGTTAAAAATCTTCTCTCTCTCTCTTTAATGGCCAGTAGAGCCCGCTACGGCAGGCTCTAAGGCTATATTCAACGGCACATAGCTCTTTTTTCCAAATTGATCAACTCTTTATTCCAGTGGAACTGGCTAGCATCCCAGTGGCACAGATTCTGCCAAGAGAACTGTCTGACCATTCCCCAACAGAAGGCAATTGTGCCACCATGACAAAGACCTCAAGGGAATCCCATGCCTGAATACTTGGTAGCACAAATGTGAGTAGCCAAGTGATTGTGTCATATTTTAAACTCAAAATGGGTACAGTAGAAACAGACATAAGTCTATAAGATGTCAAAACAATCGTTTGAGTGAGTGGATTACGTATTGTGTTCAAAAGTCAAGGGAAGGTATTTGACAATTCTTGAAGAAATCAACGCCTCAAAAGACCCTGCCATGAATAGGACCTGAACATAGTTCCACTGCTCTCAACTGACCTGGAAACCTGGCGCACTCTCCCAATTTCTATAATGGGGAAAGTAGTTGTTGCAAAGTCATCCTGCGCCCTGGGCACCCCCTTAACGTTTTGCTGACTGGAACTGGTGGTAACTGACTCTGACTGACCCTGGACTCTGTTTAACCAGGCCCAGGGCCAGTGCCAAGCTGAAAGGAATACATTAAAATACAGTTAAGACACCCAACATATACTAGGGTACACTAAGGTATGGTGGGATACCCCCTGTAATTGGCATGACCTTCCCCATAAGCCCCTAGTATATAATAGGGCAGGGGATTGAAAGTACATAGAAGTCCCCAGTATCCTGGGGCATGGCAGTTTAGAGGCCAGCAGCTTTTCTGTACTTGCATGTGTTCACTGCTGAACCCTGGAGTCAGTTTAAAAACAGCCCTGGCTGCCAGGACTTCTTTTAAAAAGTAAACTGTGCTCAAACTCGACTTTGGTGGTAGGGACACTTAAAAATGGAAAACCTACAATGTTTGGCATGTTAGGACCCTCAGGGTCTCCCCTAGGTATCCCAGGGGTGGGATGTCAGTTATCTATAAGGTACACCCTTATGGAATGAGTTTTTATATGGCTGGGCAAAGTGAAATTTCCCATTTCACTCCCCACATTGTGTTAAAGTGCTGCTCAAATTCGACTTTGATGCTAGGAGCACTGGGTAAGGAGGATCTGCAATATTTCTGCAGATTCAGAACCCCTTAAGTCTCGCCTAGTTGCACAGGGGCTTGGGGTCCTGTAGAAATTAGAAAAATACATATAAACTATGTTTTTATAAGCCCTGGTGCTAGAAAAATGTCCCAAGTCATTTCCCCCTTTGCAAACCCCAAGGCCCATAGGTTAACATGGTAGGAAGTTATTGATTAATAAATATTGATAGGAGAGGATTAGCCGGACAAATTCAAAGACTTCCCAGAATGGTAGTAGTAAATCCAACAATATTATATTGTTGAATTTCTCCTAAAATGTACATACAAGAAGTTATAAGACTTTCTTGTTTGTAAGTCCAAATTCAGCCTTCCAGTGGTCTGCCCTGATTGGTCAGAGTTAAGTGGATTAGCCAGGCTGCTTTGAAGAGGTGATAAAGGGCCCCTGGGCAATGTGTTCTTCCATAGAAATGCCATGCCAGGAGGTGGAGTCACAAACCATGCTCTTTAATGGCAGAGGGGAGGTCTGAGTTTCAATTTCACTTTTACACTCTTGACCCAGAGTCAGGGCTAGGCTCAGGGAAGGTATGGGCAGATGGTAGGGGGAGAGGCCATGGAAATAAGCCCTCCCAGGGGGTGTGTTAGCCAGCTCTTACCTCCTTGCTGGAAAATCAAAATTATGGATTTGGAAGAATGGTGCACTCTGGGACAAAATAATGCCACACTCTACAAAATGTGGCAATTACTATGAAGATTTAACCTGCTCTCATTAGTCAGAAGTGACCTGATGCTTGACCCAGAGAATTTTGAATACGTATCTGAGTGGGGCAGAGCCCTCCATTTCTGCTGCTTGAAACTGAATGAAGCAAGAAGTGCTCTGCTGAAAAGATTTTGCTATGCAAGGAACTCTAAGGCCTGACCTATGATGACTGCACCATCTGAAACTACAGCTCAGTGGATTATCCTGCTGGAAAAGAACTAAGGAGTGAACTCCCTGAAAACTATAGATTAAAAGAAGCTCAACTGGACCATCACCAACGAAATCTACACCTTGGAGACCCATCAGTGGACTGGTCAGGGTTTTCTTCAAGTGGATTGCGAAATTGAAGTTTCACACTTTCAAGAACCTCTTGGAGATTCCAGAACCTTGGATTGTGTGTTGGATACTTTGGGACCCGCAAGCAGAACTTCAGGAAGGAGTTCTAACTGGACCCGCCTGCTGGAGAAGGCACAACACATTTGGTGAGATTCTCCAGAACCATGTTTAAAGGTGTCCCTGTCAGAGAAAACAAAATGACTAAAAGGGGCACTGTTGGTTTCTAAGCACTATAAAGTGCCTAATTTTGAAATCGTCATATCTCTGGTTCCTTACAGTGGATTATTTTCATTTTGGTGTAATTTAAAAGATAAAAATATTACCTATTTTTATAAACTGGTGTTGGATTTTTATTTTGTGTTGTGTCTTAATTATTTACTGAAATGGTGTTTTTAAATGCTTTACATACCTGTCTTTGAAGTTAAGCTTGTCTGATCGCAGCCACGTTACCAAGAGTTGAGCATAGGAAAAAATTTCTAAGACCTATGCTGGGTCCTACCATGTATTAGTGGACTTATTTCAAGTGCAGTCCTACATTTGCCCCTACCAATAACCCACTTTCCAATAGTAGTGCTATTTAAAATGATCTGGCTCCAGCTACTTTATTTATATACTACAAACTTATCAGTATGATGTAACTCTGAGCCTCTTCACTGATCCACAGTCTACACTTATTAGAACATTGGAATGTTGAGCGATCTATTGAAGACAATGGAGTGCTCCAGGCTTATAATGGCTGCTAGAAGCCCGGAGCCTCAACATTCCAATGTTTGTTTGCAGCTCTTGCTGTGAACAAAGGCCTCACAACACCCCAAGGGATTTCAACACCCTTGTGCTCCGTGAGGCCTTTGTTTTACAAATTTAAATAATTTTGCCTTCTAGGGGTGGAATGTTTTAATAGCCTCAGAGCCCTCCATAGCGGGCTCAATTGGCGATTAAAGGTCTGCACCCTTGTTAAAGGCCTGAGCTGAAGCTGAAATGGGCCTTTAATGGACAGTAGAGCCTACTACACCGGCCTCTAAGTCTGAATAAGATTATTGGAATGTTTAGAGCTTTACTGAAGACAATGCAGCTACAACTGTCTGTATTCACTGGTAAAGTTCCTCTCATCTGAGTGCTTTAAACTCCACAATCGGCCATTAGCAATCCATTCTATTTTTAAAAGCACAGTTATCTCGACAGTCTTACCAAGGTGAAGAGCTGAGCAGTAGCTATGGGAAATCTTCCAAAATATGTACACTTTTGTGAAAAGCCTGAACAAATTTCTTTCAATATATTTGGACACATTTCCATTGATGAATGGGTAAATAAATCAGTAGGAAAACAAAGAAAGATGTCTGGAAAACATCACCAAAACTATGCTGCACATGAACTGGATAATCTTGAAGAACAGAGAGCTGAAACCAACACTAGAGCAGCGACAAAATGGGCTACTCAAATATTCAGAGACTGATTAGTAAAAATATGGGCAAGTACCAGACATTGAGATGAAAACACTGCCTGAACTCTGCAGCCTTCTGAGACATTTTTATACAGCGGTAAGAAATGCTAGGGGGGAATGGTATAGTAATCAAAGCCCAATATCAATAAGGGCTGGACAAAATATACAAATTAATATTGCTCCTTTAGAAGAGCTGTTAATATCATGCATGATGCTATGTCTGCACCCGCTAACAATGTGTTAGTAGTAATTGAAACAAACAACGTAGAGAAGGTAAAGATATCAGTATAAGAAAAGAATTTATAGATACAGATAGAACACTGTGGTACCTTGAACTGTGATGAACCTATTTCACTGCAGTACAAAGTTTATTTTTACACCCAAGTACACCTTGTGAGAGGGGGCAGGGAAGGAGTATGGTAGATGCCTAGAAATGCTTTCACCTTCCAAGTAGATGAAAACAACCGAGAATATGCAACCTTAACTTCTAATGAGCAAACAAAAAACCATAAAGAAGTACATGAGGAACTAAGATATCAAAACAGAGGTTGCATTTACACCTAGTCAGTCAGTTCTATGTGTCCTGTGAAATCTTTGACATTTTATATTTCCATATTTCGCAGATTGCACTTGCTTCTATGTTCAACCAATGAAACTTACTGTGGAGAATTCTGAAAGTGCCTCTGTTTGGTATTTCAAGAAGCCTCTTGGGAAATACACAATTGGATGAAAGAAATCAGCAGAGAAGCAGGATTAAGCTGCATTTACACAAACCATTGTCCGTGCACTACAGCTGTGCAATTGCTCACAGATAATGGTCTTGAAGCTTGTCAGATAATGACAGTCACTGGCCATAAAAGCGAAACTCATGTACAGAGTTAGTGGAAAGCATCATCTGAAGATTGAAATGTAAGGCCCACTGTACTAGCAAATGCAGGCGGCAGTACCAAGAAAGATGCATCTGAAAAAAACATAAATGGGCCAGAAACCTATGTAGAAATAGAAGTTAATCCTTCTTTGAGGATAATAGGGAGCAGCACAGATCACAATATAATTATTTTTATTTCCGGTGTTCTCTCACACTGTAAGCAAGTTTAATGGCAATGTACAATTTTTACTGAAGTGGAATCTTACTATAGCATATTATTTTTGTTAGTTGCCATGCTTTGCAAAGTTCCTTCTTCCTCAAACGTATTAGTGTGCATGCTGAACTCATGAATTTGTAACTTGTTATGCCATGATTTTAGAACAGTAATTGTAGCAAAAAGCACATGGCGATGTTAGTAATGTAATAAATAATGTTTTCTCACCTACATAGCTGGCTGTTTTTTTTGTTTTTTTGTTCTCTCTGTCTGTATAAATTTTTATCCCACTGTTCAAGGCCTTAATGTTCAAGTAGGGTTGTGAACTTTCCGTCGTTTTTTCCTGTCATGTGCTGTTTTTTAAAATGCCTTGTTAAGATTAAAAAAAGGTACCTCATCCAAAGCTGTTTTTATTTCCCCGTTATTACTATATTTGTTTTTAAAATATAAGAGGAAATCACTTCAACATGTGTGCTACAGCTGTCTCAATGTTCCCTGACTGATAATTTAAGTAAACTAGGATAGAAAAGGCCAGATTAAAATAAATGTGGGCCATTTTACTTTAGTTTCCATTTAATTTCTATTTCCAGGCGTTTGCTGAAATATAGAATTTATTCGAAAGGCAGACCTTTTTCTACAGAGAAAGTCGGCAGCCGGTTTCGCAAACCGTTCTTTCTCATTTTGCCGAGCAATTACATAATTATGTTTACAAAATGAAGCTGAAACTTTAGCGAGCCTCCTTATTGCTCTACAATTCAGGCCTCACTTATCTCATGTAAATTAAAACCAGTGCGCTTTCTAGCAGGCAAAGTGCAACAACATGGGGTGGGCTCTTCTTAATTTACAAACTGCCACCGCAGAAAATGGAAAACACCTTTCCTAAGCCTGGTAATTGAAATGTTAATATTGAGAGTACTCTGTTATCCTGATAAGGTCAGGTGGAGACCGGAAAGTAATTTAAAACAATGTTAAACATGTCCCCTACAGTACCTCTAGGCAGCGGGGTCAGAGTGCAACATTACACATAATGGCAGCCACCATTGCCCGGCAGAGATTAAGGTAGGTTTGTGGAAACGTATTTGGTTTATTTAATTTCCTGAGGTAAAGAAATTCCTCCTTGTTCCTAAATTAATTGTATAACCTTGGCTCTTTAAATGAGTGCTTTAAATTAACTCAAATACACCATTCCAAAATGGCGACTCACGAATGGGAAATTAGAGCCCCACTTACAGGAGGTCACATATAGTGTAGACAATATCTATTTTAACCACACTGATGTGGGGTATTTGCCATTCGCAACATACATACGGAGGATCTATTCCCGATGACAAGCATATTGCAGAGGTAATATATAGGATCTACTCCTCACACATATGCAAGCAAGCCGCTAAGAGCTGAGCAGTTGTTATGATATGCATTTATCTCATTGTTTAACTTAAAATAGTTAAAGTATAAATTGTAAGTTAAATTAAGACGCCTATTTGTTAATCTGTATATACAGATAGAGACACTTTTATAGTGATACCTACCTTGGTATGTGCCAGTAAGGAAGGACTTAAAATCTTGTTAGGAAGTATATATAAAAAACATTGTATGCTGGCATAAATGGTCCGATAACAATGATAGATGGGGTTTGAAAGACGCTATGTGGAACCATGTGTTTTACTATTAAGGATGAATAAAGAAATAGGGAAAGTAAGGGACTCCTTGCATACTGTTTGTAAACAACAAGAAGTCCTTTTGCTCCTTGATAAGAAGACATGATTATATATCACAAGAATAAATGATTAAACTTGTTTTCTAGGCTTCTTTGGTCCACATAATCTAAAGGAAGTGTTAACCTAGTCACCAAGAAGAAGTGGAGATTTACTATCCCTCTTCTAGCTTTTTATATGCAGAACCTTACAGCTAAAAGAACCCAGGTAATAATTATGAATAATAATTCTTGCATTTACCTTGATGTAATGAAGTATGTGCAACTAATAAGGGGGCATATGCCCTTATTTTCAGGGTCCGGTCAAGCTCCACCAGGGATATTAAGTACAGGGATCCATACCAATATCCACTGCTTGGGAAGTGGACAATCTGGGCTAAGCAATTCTTGGATAGGAGTCCTTATATAAATATAAAAGGTATTTTTATATCTATTTGGAAGGGTGATCGATTTAGTACTCTCCTACCTAAAATGATAGTGTGGAATAATAGAGTGATGGGTTATTCTGTATGAAAGAGATAATCTATTTAGGAACTTTTAATATCACCAAAATATAAATATTTTTAAGATTGGGAGTAAATAGAATTGTTTCTAAGTGAAGGATATTTTAATTTGTTTATTTTATGGTTTTGTATATTGTTTTGATAGAATAACATTGTTGGGCGATATCATTCTTTCCTGAAGAAGGTGGTCGAGAAATCCAAGAACCCACCGAAACGAGTCGGTGCTTTACAATTCTATACACTAGATCACCAGAACATTTATTTGAACTTAAAATTTAAACTCAGAGAATCTCATTTTAACAAGGGTTTGGTTCAACATCAATTTGCGTTTGATTGATGTCTGATTGATGTATTGTCTAATGTACTCTCCCATTATGCTCTGTGAATTAATGTTTTTATTAACAATGTTATCCCTTTTTCAACTGTCTTTTTTGTTTGTTTATAGAATGACCAATATTTTTTTTAATGGATTAATACAAATATTCCATGTAAAAATGTTCTTAACTAATGCACAATACATTTTCTATAGAAATAATTAATTTTTATATATATAAACCACAGGTTGCCCAAAAAATGAGGACGCGCTCCACTGTAGGCTAAGTATACACTTCATTTATTTAACAGACTGTCAGTTTTTCATCCCTTTCAAAAGTCCTTGGCCTGACACGTTTTGGAGTTCTTTTATCTCCTTCCTCAGAGGCCATTGTGAGTGAACACTGTTTATCAGCGCTGCATTCTCCCCTGCGTGCTTCTGTGTAGATGCTGGCCTCATCTGGGCCTGTTTTATCATTTTCACATCCGGCATGCTGGGATTTGTAGTTTTAAACACGCATCATATTCCCTCCAGTGGGTTGGGTCACTCACAATACTATCCGGAACAATATTACCAGCCAAGGACTTTTGAAAGAAATGCAAAACTGACAGTTTGTTAAATAAATGAAGTGGATATTTACCCTACAGAGGAGTGCGTCCTCATTTTCTGGGAAACCTGTGGTGATATATATATATATATATATATATATATATATATATATATATATATATATATATATATATATATATATATATATATATATATATATATATATATATATATATATATTTTATATATATATATATATATATATATATATATATATATATATATATATATATATATATATATATATATATATATATATAATACCAGTCCTACAATATTACCCATGGTAACTAGAACACTTCTTGCTTGCCTGCACTATGTGTTCAAACATATCAAATGGCACGTGATACAACACTCCCAAACGAAACCCCATTTTGGCACAGCACATGGCTTGCTTAGGTGATGGTAATAAAGTAGTTCCAGTCCTAGAATCTGAATTGAATATCAAAGTTGGGAGACATTAGGGAATCTAGTCATATAAAATCAACCCGATTCAGAGAGCTGAAGCCCCTCAGGAAAGAAAATGTATGTTGTCTTGAGGAAGAGGAGTGGACAGAAGCCAAAACACCTTGCAGTGCCTTGTGATTTTCTTTTGACTCAGATGTATACAGATAAAATACTTTCACCAGATCTATTACAATCCCAAAAGGTTATTGTATATGGGCAGTAGGTCTAAGTCAAACCGCCCACATTGTGAGACTCCAAATGCAACATTCTTTCATATGATATGGGACTGCCCTGCAATCGCATAACATTGTGGACACGAATCACTGACAGAATTTCGACTTCAAAAATATCGACCTACAAGAATATCGAGTCAACAATATCGAGGGCAAAAATATCGACATCCTATCTACAACATGGTAAGTACAAAAATATCGAAAAAAAAATATCGATGTTAAAAATATCGATGTTAAATATATCGTTTTTTTTTTTAATATATAAATGTAAAATTAAGTCTATAAAACTAATAAATAAAAGAAACATATTTAAAAGTATCTAATAATATTTAAAAGTAATAAATAATACATATATTAAGAATACATTAATTAAATATATACAGTAAATATGTAATATATATACACTGAACAATAAGTATTAATAATTATTTTACGAATTTATAAATTAATGAAATATATTCTAATTTACTAACACATTTACAAACATATAAAAGTAACATAAATAAAATGTAAGTAATATAAAAAATAAAATAAATATTTGATATATTAACAATTAATTAAATAAAACGTTGCATAGCGTAAGGGTAAAAATTTCTATTCCTACTCCAGAGAGTACAACAGTAGGGAAAACTGACCCTGAACTCAAAAAACACCCCTTTACCCAAGAACTGAAACTGACCCTGAACCCTAAAAATACCCCTTCACCCAAAAACTGAAAACTGACCCTGAACCCAAAAAATACCCCCTCACCCAAAAACTGAAAACTGACCCTGAACCCTAAAAATACCCCTTTACCCAAGAACTGAAAACTGACCCTGAACCCTAAAAATACCCCTTTACCCAAGAACTGAAAACTGACCCTGAACCCAAAAAATACCCCTTTACACAAGAACTGAAAACTGACCCTCAACCCAAAAAATACCCCCTCACCCAAAAACTGAAAACTGACCCTGAACCCTAAAAATACCCCTTTACCCAAGAACTGAAAACTGACCCTGAACCCAAAAAATACCCCTTTACCCAAGAACTGAAAACTGACCCTGAACCCAAAAAATACCCCTTTACCCAAGAACTGAAAACTGACCCTGAACCCAAAAAATACCCCTTTACCCACGAACTGAAAACTGACACTGAACCAAAAAATACCCCCTTACCCAAAAACTGAAAACTGACCCTGAACCCTAAAAATACCCCTTTACCCAAGAACTGAAAACTGACCCTGAACCCTAAAAATACCCCTTTACCCATAAACCGAAAACTGACCCTGAAACCAAAAAATACCCCTTTACCCAAGAACTGAAAACTGACCCTAAACACTAGAAATACTCCTTTACCCAAAATTAATTATTATTATTTAATTAGCAATTAATTAATAATGAACAATAACAAATAAAGTAAATATATTATCACATTAGCTGTAATTATTATAATTTAATAATTAATATTATTTTTTCCCAATTAATTAATTAACAGTAATAAAAAATTATATATCAATAAATAACTCTAATTAATGTAACTTATTAATATTATTTAATTACCAATTAATTAATAATGTTAAATATGTTCAAAATAATAATAATTAATTAACTAATTAATATTAATTATTTTCCAATAAATTAAATATAAATTTATAAAAACATATATTAATTAATTAATTATTATTAAAATACTCCCCACCCCATTCCCCTATAAATCCACATGCCGCTACAGAAAATATATATCAATTAATCAATTAATATTTTTCCCAATTAATCAATATTAATTAGCAATTAATTATAATTAATTAATTAATCCTACTAATTATTAATCAACTTACCATAATTAAATTACTTCCCACCCTATTCCCCTATAAACTCACAACCCGCTACAGAACATATATATCAATTAATAAATTAATTAAAATTATTTTCCTATTATTTTCACATAATTACCAATTAATTATAATTTATTAATAAATCCTACTAATTACTAAACAATTTACCATAATTAAATTACTTCCCACCCTATTCCCCTATAAACCCACAACCCGCTCCGGTACAAAAACATAAAAGTTACTTATAAAATTATTTATTATTAAATAAAATTTATACACATATAATAGTAATTATTTTAAATAGTTAAATTAAACATATAACACATACATAATAAAAAACTATACAATAATACAAATATCGATATTAGTGTCATCGAAATTAGTAACATCGATATATATGCTATCGATATTACTTACTTCGATATTACTTACATCGATATTAAGTATTTCGATATTACTTACCTTGGGTCGATATTCTGTCCTACGATATTCTTGCCTTCGATATTATGCACCTTCGATATTTCAGACTCGATATTATGGTAGGTCGATATTTACAACTCGATATTTTGACTGTGTACCTGTGGACACATCATTACTCACGGAGAAGGGTGGTGAGTTGACCAGTCATATACGATCCTTAGGCACCAATCCCTGTAAACTGGTGTCAATGGCCATGATGATAGTGGCTAAAAAGGATATTGCCTGCCACTGAGCCCAGAAAAAGCCATTTTTAGGCTATTGACTGTTTGGCATGTACTAATGCATGAAAGCAGAAGACATGGTGTAAAGAGGGTGTTGTGAAAAGCATGAAAAGATGGGCAATGTATATGAATAGTAAATGTACATGATTATAGCAAAGGATTGGGTTGTAAATGTAAGATGAGAGACCTTATATACAGCTGTGCCACTCTTTCTCTGCTTAACTGTTGATGTGTTTTGAATTAAAGAAAATATATACATTACTGTACTATTATTTAATTATAATAAAAATTTAATAATGAAATAAAAATCAAGCAATCCATCAGGGATTTGTGAAGTGCACTATTCACCTACGAGGGTCTCAAGGCCCTGGGGGGCTGAGAGGTTTTCCAGCAGCTCCGTCTCATCCAAAGAGCCAGGTCTTGAGGCTCTTCCTGAATGCTTGCAGTGTGAGGGTTCATCTGATGCTAGGGGAGTTCATTCCAGGTCTTGGCTGTCATGTAGGATAAGGCTCACCCTCCGTTCTGGCTCTGAGGATGTGTGGGATTTTGGCCAGGGCAAGGTCGGCGGAGCAAAGGTTTCTATTGGGTGTGTGGAAGGAGATTCTTTCATTGAGGTATTGGGGACGGTGTTGTGAAAGGTTTTGTAGGTGTGGGAGATCAGCTTGAAGGTTACTCTCTTGTCAATGGGGAGCCAGTGGAGGTCTTGTAGGTGCTGGGTGATGTGGTCTTGTTGTGGAATGCCAAGGACGAGTCTGGCTGAGGTGTACTGGATGGTCTGGAGTTTGAGGGGTAGCAATCTGTTGATTCCGGCGTAGAGGGCGTTCCCGTAGTCCAGTTTGCTAGTTATGAGTGCCTGGGTGACGGTCTTTCTGGATTGGATGGGGGATCCTTTTCAAGGTCTTGCGGATGATGTTGAAGCATGTGGAAGATACGGTATTCGCCTGTCTGTGAATGATAAGGGAGGAGTCAACAATGATGCTGAGGTTGCGAGCGTGGTCCATAGGTGTGGGAGGGTTGCCGACTGCAATACAGTAAGACAACATAATAAAAATAATATTGTAGTAAATTATAATTTTAACTTCAATATTGTAAAAAGAATTTAGAAATCCACTATTTTTGTCTGCAATATTTTTGAAGTCACCATATTTGGACCGCGATGTTATGAATACAAAATATTTTGAGCTGATATATAGGTGGAATACCAGTCATACATTATTGATAAGGGATTGCTGGGACAAAGTCCATACTTTTGGACACTGACAGCCCTGCAATAGAAGGATACCCAAGATGAGCTAAACAATAGTAACAAACCAGTGTATGTGAACTGACACTCAAGCTAGGAATATCCATGTTTTACAAGGCCTACTGACAAAAGAGGACCAGCTACTTGCAAACGTTAGCTCCACATTACACGTCTACCAAGCGCCTACTCTTGACCAATGTGCATCTGGTTTATCAATAATCCTTCAGATGACACAAAAATGGTGGAAGATATCTGGTTCTCATGATGGCCTCAGACTCTGGATTTAAAGCCGTGAGAGCACAACGCCAATATCTCCACTTTAACAATTCCAGAAAATAAATTCTTTAGGCTAGTGTTCTGCTGAAGATGTGTAACAACAGGAGTAGCAAATGAGGAATATCGAAAATTGGCTTTTCACTTTGCATTCATTTGAAGACAAATTATCCTTATTTGACATCATAACACCAAATCTATCAGCTGTCAAACCCAGTGACTTACAGTGACCGTCAAGCTGTGTATCGTGTTCAAAATTCACACTATAGAAGTGATTTGGACATTGGAATGTTGACAGTTTTGCTGAAAACAATTGAGTGGTATTGGACTATAGACACTTGTATAGGACCTCTGCCGATGAAATTACAACCTAGACGACAACCTTAGCTTCTTCGTCTCCACTGCTTCTCTGGAGATCTGGGCAGGGGACTGAGAGAGGCAGACACTCTGATTATGTGAAAAGATAGAAGTCGCCTCCCTCCTTCCACGCAGGGCTGCCTTAACGCCATTATAGGCCATGGGCAAAGCAGCGCACTGGGCCCTGCCTACACAACTCACAGGAATAAAACTGTTTCAAGGGAAATTAGTGTTAAATTCTGGTCTGCATGGAGGCCCTATGCTAACGGGGCCCCCGGGCAACTGGCTAGTATGCCCATTCATTGAGACGCCACTGCTTCCACAGCTCAATCTGACACTACTATGCAGATGCGATAATGGCCAGAGCTGCACATGAGTCTGAAACAGTGCATGTTTCAATTGAAAATTGAAGCAAGGCATTTAGCCAAAATCAAGCAATAGTGAGTGGCTACAGAGGCTTCCCTCTTCCTTCTTTCACAGCTTCTGCTATAGTTTCATCTAAGTTATTGCTGAGTATGTGCACATCAGCATGTGTGGGCCCAGCAGTAACCACAAACTGCAGAGAGCTACAAGAGTTTAGTATAGAACGAGACGTGCATGTCTTCGGCATTACCTTGGTAATGCGTAGCACATGCGCATCTCACCCTATGTTAGGGTGTTGGTGTAACCTTCATTGCTCGCCCTAGAGGCATCTCCCAATTGCCTTAGCAACAATCCACATTAGGCCGCCATGGAATGTTTCTGGGTAGGGGTTTGGTGTTCCTGTGCAATGAGTCAACCACTCGAGGTGGCATAAACATTATCCCTTATCGAGGGTGCCTGATCAAGTCCGAGCAAGACTCACCAGGGAATGGAAATTCTGTTGGCCATTTTGTTTTTTGGTCACTCCTAACTGACTTTCTGCAGCCCCTTGGGCAGCAAGATTGACATATGGTGCACAACTGGAAGGAGAGAGTGTCCCCTTTCCAATAGTGCCCATCCGCCTTGGATTCCTGCTCAATAATCGCGGCTGCGCTTGCGATTCTGAAGAAGCAACCCTAGTAGGTTTCTGGGCAAGTTTTATGAGGTAGTCGGCCCCCCCAGGGCCCTGAGGTCAACCTCCAGGGGGCATAAATCATATTTGGCCCACTACAGAAAGGGGCAATGGGTCAGCTCACTTCAGCTCTACTGACCAACTTCTCTGTGATTTTCAGCTAGCCCTCTTCCTCCAATGGTCTATCATTGTGTCTTTGACAGTTGACATTGTCCTACCACAGCATACAGTATGTTGAAATGGGGCATCCCACTACAGCCTTTGGCTAAATTCACTGTGAGTGATGGCATTCCACCGCCTCACAAGGAGTACATCTGCATACAAAGTAGTTCCCTTCAGTGCCAGGGACTACTATGGCAATATGTGTTTTTTGAGACCAAATAAACATTTTTCCATTTAGCCTACATTTTTTGTTTGTTGAAATGTTTTAATTTTCAGCATTATTCCTTCCTGGGGAGGGCCAGCCGGGCCATGGAACCTTCCGCTCCCCTCGCCTCCTCCCCCCACCCCAGGAAATGTTATTTGTTACCCAGAATGCACTGCATACCTCAAACGTTTGCTAAAATCACTGAAAGATGCTTTTATAATAAAATATGAGCTTCACTCGCATTGAAGGAAGACAGGGTCCACTGGACGGCGCAGAATGCAAATACAGAAATCACACAGCTGAAAATATTAAATTGTTTGGAAAGGTTGTATGAAAAGGTGGCATTTGAAAGGAATGCACCAGCTCCTGGTGAGCCTTAAATACTATCGCTGGGAACAGATGATGGTCAGGGCAATTTGAATCCCTACAGATAAGTAGCTTCTGTTCTTCATTATGCATCCATTATTTATTTTACCATTGTGAGAAACCGTCGAGTAAATGCAGTGGACTTTTCAGACGGGTCAAAGGTGATTGGCACCTCGCCACAGGCTGGCAGCCTCTTGAAAAGGGAGGATGCTGCGTGCCCCTACCTCTGGGGCACCGCACCGTGGACCCTGCACTGAAAGGGTCGCTGGCAGTGCTCACATGCAGGTGGGGAAAGGATGACTGTGGAGTGAACAGCTGTGCCTTTGTGCAGGTAGCTTTGCTGATAAATTGACTTCCCACGCAATTGGAGGACTCGGCTCGAGTCCCAAGGGGCCAGGTACAGCCATTGTGCACATAAATTGACTGCAGCAATGGCCCTCAGAGAGGATAAACAGACAGCAATAAAATAATCAATGGGGCAGAGGTTCGTCCAGCGGTCAAAGGAGCAGCCAAGCTGTCAACGCCTTGTTATGCTATCTTATGTAGTTATGGTATGTGCTGTGTTGTCTTATATTTATTTTTTGCTATTTTATTTTTTATTTTAAGTAATATCACGTTACGTTATCTTATCCTATCTTACCTTACCTTACCTTACCATACCTTATCTTATCTTATCTTATCTTATCTTATCTTATCTTATCTTATCTTATCTTATCTTATGGACATATCAGGTCTGCTCAATTCTCAGGGATAAACAACAGATTTTGCTCCTTGACAAAAAACAATGACATTTGCTGCTTCTGACAGAGGAACTCTACCTTAGGCACCAGGTGAGAACGGATTGCCAAGCTAATTATTAGGGAAAAGTTGAGAATATCATGAAAGACAACATTAATGATATGGCCCCACTTGTATCTCTTTCTGTGCATCTATCTAATACCTAATGTTGCTATGTAAGCCTTATGTTACATTTTTATGTTCTTTAATAGTGTACACTCATTTCTAAATAAGTTATATATGCTATTAAAATTGCAAACTCTAGCTCAGTTCATTTTCTCTTTTAATTATATTTGTTAATCTGCAACCTTATTTTTAGCACGTTAGACTATGGATCCTTTTATTAGTACCAGTTGTGTGATCTATTATCTTAATACATTATTTGTATAATTTATGATGGTACGTTGCTGATGACCTTTAGCTATTTTTTGTTAAATAAATGTTTCATAAACAACAAATGTGGAAGCTCAAGAAGTAGGAAGTGAAAGTAATGGAAATGGTGCTGTTGCTTTGCAAATGCTAATAATAGTGGCGCCCATGTGTCTTGTATCACATAGTTAATTTTGCAGGAGCTGCATCTGCTGTGACACAACGATTTCCATGTCCTACTTAATCCTCACGAATCACATCGTGAATGACACACACTAGCACTACTAATTCACTATGGTTCCTCTCCGCCAGCCATTTGTGTTCTAACTTCAAAGACACCAAGTCAAAGAAAATTCCCTTAGGGACTCCTCAATAGCATACCAGAATACCCACATTTATCTCATACATATCTCATGTAGAAATCATAGCAATCGCCAAAGAACAGTATAAAAATGCTTTATTTACTAAATAGCTGTCTAAAGTAAAACAGTGTTTTGTGTATGTTACAAGTGTCAGTGCAGAGCATAGAGTTACAATTCCACATTCACATTGTAACTACAATAACATGTATTTTAAAAAATGTTCTCCTTGCTGTTAAGCACATTGAACAAATCAGTCTAACACAGGCGAGGAAATTTAATCAGCATTGATTTTCAAATCACAGTTAAAAAGCATATTATATGCATACAAACATATGAAATGACGTAACAAAAAAATAACAAATAGATAAAAAGGACCAAAGGCAACGCGTTTCGGTGGCAATGAATGGTCCAAGCCACCTTCTTCAGGCTTTCATAAAAGATGTGTCCGAAAATCCTAACATCAGAAATATCCAAATAATGGATTTGGAAACGGAGCAACTGCAACTTCAAAGACCACAACAATTGCAAGATCGATGCACAATGCAGACACTGCCAACTCCTCATTTCATTTCCATGGCGCAACTGCTTTTGGGTTGGGATCTGCAAGTATTATTTCCTACTGTCAAAACTGTGCAAACTTACAACTTTGCGAAGTTTGTTGATTTTGCACTAGTTCCCTGGTGAAAAGTTTACCACAAAACAAATTAAGGTGAGAATTTTGGGGTTAAAATAGGTTTTGTAGGGATTTCTTCCCCCCAAACCTAGGTTTGCTAAAGTTAGACTTTCAACAAATTCATGAAGATGGCAAGTGGATGAAAGCAAAGTTTCCCAGCTTTGGACACACTTATGTTAAAGATACTAGTGTGCCACGCTTCCTGTTCTGGACTCCAGGGTCTCATTGGCCATTGCCTGAGCATCAACACCCTTCAAGCCAAAGGACTAATGTTGTGAGATGCCTGGTTGCCGAGCCCATGTCCATCAGCACTACCATCTCCCGATCTCTCATAAAGCTACATTTACATTTACCATCATTCAATGGTTTCTTAAATAGCCTATCATCACATTCTGTTTTCTAAACACTCCTTTTCTGATTTAAAAAAAATATATATTTTCTGCTTGTACAAACAACAGATGATTCATTTCCTGGGCATCCTGCACTCTCTGCAAGCCCCTCCACCTTACCCTAGTACCATTCTATGTTTTGTGCTACTCTTTTGGCTTCTATTAGCTCAACATTGCCATTTCTGCCAGAGAGCCAAGAACCAAAGAATGAAGGGAGTCATTTATCACATGCCTGGTGGTCCACCTGTCTGCCATATGGCTATGGATATGGCTACTGCTATCTTGACCAAGAACCGCATGCACGATTCTCTGTGACTTCAGTGCAGCAGCACAAATCATGTGCTGAGCAGGTACCATGTTGATGCACTCGCTCCCGCTCGGCAAAGTTATTGAACAACATCCATATAACACGTAAGGCCAATGCTTTCATTATACGTACATGTTATTTTGCATTTAGATTGATAATAAGGGATACGTTTTACATAGTGATTGGCTGTAATTGGAGCATATTCATATTAAGTTAGCATGAGTCATGGTAAGCCTTAGAATAACTGACTCTATTTTAATGAATTGTTGTATTTTCGTTTGTTGTACATAATATTCCTCTTGTAGCAGGCGCCCAGAGATGCCATGATCTTGTTAGTCTGAAATATTGCTACTAAATTTAGTGTGAAGGTCATTAGTGGTAAACTAATTAATTGAATGTTTTTTGCAACTGTGAAGTGAAGGAGTCAAAGGAGATAAAGTCCTCCCTTTGTCTGATATCTCCAAAGGCTGTGGGATTGGAACTGGGTGCTGTCTAGTTCTTTGGAAGGAGGCGGACACTGAACTCACTCTAAATGTTTAGATTTCATTGGTTCATATTCTGTGAGAACTTGTGCGATGCATCTTTTAGTGGTGATTCCATTTTCAAATGTCTGGCTCAGACTCAAGTTAGTTTGGCTTTCCCCTGTCCATGTTTGCAGGTGGATGTACCCTTTCCTCTTTCGGGACCCAATGCTCCTTATATTTCTGATCATAGAGCTACTTTATAGAGCAAGTGCATTTCTCCTTTTCTTGATTGGAACCTTCATTTGTTTCTATTTGTGATGCTATATTTGCTGACACCTGCTGTTTCTAAATTTCCCCGATTTGCTCGCAACATCAGTTTAGCATGAGGGAGCTTGCATTCATGGGAATGGAACTAATCTAACTTTGCAGATGCTGACTTTTAATAACTTGTTCTCGCATTTGCCCTTTTGGTATCCCTGGATTAAATTCACACATCCTATATTTAGGTGATTATCGACTTATGAATATACTGTTTCGATTTTATTTGTAACTTTACTAATTTGTTAATAAACCTTCATAGTTTGCAAATCTACCCTCTCTGTGGTTACTGTGGGACTAAATCTGCTTCCTTGATAGGTTGCTGAATTGGTGATTTTAGCATCAGTTCGAGACAAAGATCCACCCAGGTGGACTTAGTGAAGTTTCAAGTTTGCACCAAGTTTGTACGATGCAAACACCATTCTTATCTCTCACACTATCAATAAAAAACACCAAAGATGGAATTTGTTATTGAAAATCAAAATATTAAAGGCCCTAGACATTGGGAGTTTTTTCCCTGTGTGAGGCCGGGTCTGGTGGCTCAGTGGACTAATGCATCCACTGCAGGGGCCTGTGTTTGACCTCATGGTCACAGGTTCAAATCCCGGCAGATCCACTCAGCCTTTCATCCATCTGAGGTCTATAAATTGAGTACTATTGAGTTGGGTAACAATAAACATCTGTTATTCAGCGCCAAGAGACCTCGTTGGGGTGAATGTGCGCTTTACAAATACACATGTTATGTTATGAGGGGGTTTTATTCACTTTCGCAGGCGATCCCAAACAGGGAAAATGTCCTTTGGAAGGACATTCTGGCATACAATTTCTGAAGCCTCTAGGGCAAGCAGGTCATCAGTCAAAGGTTTCTTCTGCCAGAGGTGTGTTGCTCTGCTCCTTCGAACCTGGGCCTTCACCTCACTCCGAAAGTGATGGGCAAGCTGCAAGTTGGAGGGCCATGCATTTTCTTTCAGTATATGCCTCTGCCAAACTATAAGTCACAAGAAACAGACCTGGTTAGGTCACATCTGCCCCATGTACAAGGGGTCTGGATAAAGCCTCGGCCCTTCCACGCTAAGCTCCAAAACACAAAAAAATCATCCTCCAACCCTGCACTAGCACTACTTTCACTTGTACCACTTAGATAACATAGAAAGATGATTGTACTAGCACTGACACAGAGCTCCAGCAAGACCCTTAAAATTGCATGATAGAGGTTTTGGATTGCCTTACATTAGAGATTATTAGAGGGCATCGCAAGGGCAAATCAGTGGCGAATGGTTACTACATTATTAGGTGCCATGAGGAAGTATCACAGGTCTATCCTTCTACACCCCCCACGCCAGCTACGATCCTCCAACCAGACCCTTGCCACTGTACCTCGCATCAACAAAACCACCATGGGAGGCAGATCCTTCTCCTACCTGGCAGCTAAAACCTGGAACTCACTTCCCACTCACCTTCGCCTTACTCAGAACCACCTAGCATTCAGAAAGCAACTTAAAACGTGGATATTTGACAAGTAAGTCCCCACCCTTCATCAAGCGCCTTGAGACCCTCTGGGTATGTAGCGCGCTATATAAATTTATTGACTTGACTTGACTTGACTTGGCCTTCCTGGAAATGAGCAGCCCCCATCTTCTCTTTAATGCACACTGTGCGGCTGATTTACAAGCCCCTTGCGCCTCTTTTACGCTGCCATTGTGTCCCTTTTGTGACGCAGCGACGGCGCAAAGCCACGCCATGGTGCGGGGTACTTACAACGTGACGCATCTGGAAGATGCGTCACGTTGTAAAGCCCTGCGCCACATGTAGGCGTTCCGGCACAGGGGGTGGGGGGGGGGGGGTTCCGGTGCAGGAACACCTCCTAAAAGTGGCTGAGTGAAATCTACAAGATTTCACTCAGCCACTTTTAAGGCCATGCTGCAGCAAAACCCTGCGCCTGCTTGAAGCAAGCGTAAGGATTGACCAAAATTTTAAAGATAGGGCACCCACGAGCCTTGCTGGAGCTACGTTGTCCTGCGTGGTGAACAGGGAAAGTGCGTATGACTTTTTGGCTGGTCCAGAGGGCCGTCAAACAGTCATGTTTACTTAGGAGTGGGCAGACCACTCCTCCCTTGCCCTGCTCCGAGAGCGGAGCAGGCCTGCCCACCCACCTGCTCGCAAAGCAGCACAGAAACATAAATTGCTCATAACTCAAAGTTATTATCATTTTGTTTCCTTTATTTGCACCGGTTAAAAGCAGTGGGGCGACGCTGGCCCGCCTTAGCGGAGGAGCCGCCACTGGCACATTCAGTTTTTGTGACACTGGGGAATAATATTCCACGAAATGCCATCACTGCACTGACACAAAAGCAAACATTGTAGGCGAGACATGCCAGAGGCTGTTAAATCACAAGCAATAGTGTTTTAACATCTTTGATTGAGGTCTCGTCGCCTTTTCTAGATGAGTGGGAAGTGTGAGAATATAAACTAAGTACTTTTTAGAAACCTTCCAATGTTTTACATTGCAATATATAGGGAGGGAACAAGTTGAAATTAAGTATGCCAACTTTTCAGTGCAGCATTTAAAGGTTTGCTTTGTACCATATATTGTTCGCCACATCCAACATTGTCTATTTTTATGCAAAACCATGACCCTTCTCCTCATTTCCCCTTCTAGCAACTACAACGCCAGTATGTGCATTTTCCAGCTTGTTTATTGAATATGCCACCCTGATTTCATAAATCCGTGTAATTAAAACAATATTACCATAGAAAATATTGCCACCCTGACATGCGGGTAGAAGAAATATGTTGGTGTAGCCGTGTGATTGGTCAGGGTGAACAAACGTGCCTTGGGCTTAGGTGCCCACCAGACCCTGAATAGCTAGATGCCTCCCCCAAGCCGTACATTATAAACATATTGCAAGTCACTGAGGAGTTCTATGACCATATAGAGGAAGGAGGTCAAAGGCAGAGTTCTTTTAGAAAGGTGATCAGACTCTGAGGTGGCTTGCAATATCCTCATATGACATGCAGAATTTTGTTCCTCATAATCGTGACCACCAAATATGCAGCAGGAGATGCCCAAATTCACAGGCTAACACTGTCAGGACAAAGGTTTCAATTCATTTGGGCCAGTTTAACGCCCAAATACGGAAGGTGACCAGTAAACGTTTGCAAATAGTCTTCCACTTTGAAGCAACATGGGTAGCTGTGTTTATAGTAACTTTTGAGCTAGAAACGAAGTAACTTATTTACAAGTCCCTTTCGCTGCCCGTGCGTCACTTTTTGTGATGCACAGGCGGCGCATTTTGCTGCCCCATATTTACAAGGACAGGAAAAGCAACCCTGCATGGCTTTTCCTGTCCTTGTAAACATGGCCTCTTTACACGCAGCACTTTCCCACACAACACCCATAGAACCGGACACATTTCCAGATTTATGAGAAATCATAAACCTGGAAATGCGTTTCAATGCTTCGCCTCCCCTGGGCAGGTGTAAGGTGGCGCAACGAGGAGAAATGTCTTAATTTCTCTTCATTTTCTCCTCTTTCTATGCGTGCTGCATTCTGCAGCACACATAGAACAAGGAAATCACCTCTAATGATTGTTTATGTACAGGAAGGTGTCCCTTCATGCACATAAACAACCATTTAAAAAAATTACATTTTGAAAGTTCTATGTGTTCTGAAGCAGCACACATAGAAGTTGAAAAATGCCATTTCAGATTGTTTATGTGCAGGAAGGGACACCTTCCTGCACATAAACAATCATCCCTGTGACCCAGGTATCCTTGCACCATGGTGCTAGGGTGCCTGTGTTTGCGCATGGCAGCCAATTGTGCTCCAGTGCAGGGGAAAGCACAGGGATGCAACATATTATTGCAAATATGTTGCATCCCTTTGCTTTGAAAGTGCTGCAGTGTGGCGCAGCCAAAGGGCTTGCGGTGCCGTGAACCAGCACTTTCTTGTAAATGAGGCCCTACTTTTTGATGTTAAAATATACATATTATGCAGCAGATGGTGGATTATGTGGCAAACGTGGCGAATCCATAATTGCGCTGAAAATTCCAGACCTTCAAAATCTCATCATTTTCAGTGGTCCTACTTATATTGTCTGATCACGCCATAATCCTGCTTGCAAACTGTTAAAATTGTTGATGTTTTGCTCTTTAATCTGACAGAGGTATTATGGTTGCAGACATGAAGAATAAAAGTGGAATCTCATGGGAAATTAAACACATCAAGAAGCAGTTTTTGATTTTTTCAGAACGATATTAGAATCATTTTTTCGACAAAATTATTTTTATTGAGTTTTGCTTTATCATTAAAATGCCACAACAATTTGGAACATCTTACCTCCATCTAGTGCCATCATGCCCAAGGGCTGTATTATGCAATGCGGCGCATTTCACTTGTTAGCGACGGGCGTCAGGCGGCTTTAAGCCACGTTAAGTGACTTAACACCGCCTGGTGTATAAGGCGAAGCCCCTATTGCACCACAACATCGAGAAAAGTGATGCTGTGGTGGTTATAGGGGCTTTTAAATATGACCTTGTTTTTCTAAGCTTCGCATTCTTCCCAGCAATGGTCGCCATTGAGAGAGCGCAATTTGAATGAAAAATATGTCCGTACCATATTTACAAGACTGTAGCGTAAAGTTAGCATATGTAACTTAAGTAATAGGAAATGTATCTGTATTTACTCTAGAGAGTGCATTAGGATTAGAAAGGCCCGTATATAGGATGGGCTAAAGTAGAAATATGTGAAAATGTTTAAGAACAGTAGAACGTGCTAAATAGAATTCATATATGTATGTAATTAATTAAACGGAGAAAGAGATGAAATGTAAATCGAAGAAATGTGCAGACCTTATAGCACTGTGTAAGAACGAGAGTATAGCGTTGTATTTTTATGTAATATGGATTCGATTATAATCAATGATTTGCTAATTCGATTATATATATGTGTGTTAAAAGTCATACCGCGTAGAAGAGTTTGTAGGAATTTTAGAATGGTGTGTTCATCTGTGATTTTAACCTAACGGACCAAGGGTTCGCAAGAGAGTAGTTCACTGCATATAATTTAGTGGGCTCACAGGAATAGGGGGATAGCTTTGATCTGTACATGCGAGCTAAGAGTCAAAGGTCTCGTTAAATTAAAGTGACAATGCTGGACGAAGTTTATGGCCTAGTGAGATAAGGGACGCTTGGAATTTGGGGTCTTGTTTCGAAGTGTCTGTTCACAGGACCAAAAGGGGTTACAATCACAATTGTAATGAATAGAGCTCTGTTGAGGTGATAGACTTTGGTCTGGAGGTGTCAACTGGAATGTCATGGGGTTACCAGCACGAAGATGGAGACGGCGCCTGAGAAGCAAGGTCAACTTAACAGACGACTCGAAGAGACGAAACTATGGAAAAAACCAGAAGCGGGACCACGTGAAATGGGTACGTGGTGGGCGTCTCAAAGGGGCGTTCCACCCATACTGTGATTTTGTATTTAGGGACAGCACCCCGGGGAGAGAGGAGAACAGATGGCCTGAGATCAAGGGAGCGAGAGCAGTAGGCCGAGGACCCTTAGAGAGCGGATGGGTAGGCAGAAAGGGTACTGCTTCTCGACATAGGTTTCCATCAGAGACTAAGAGAGTTTGAACTTCTTTGGAAGTCAAGGGGCTGACACCTTTTTAGGTAAAAGGACTTGCTGAGTAGGGATGTCATCTAGTATAGAGTAGGGACAGTTTTAACTTGTTTCATTCTTTTTCTGTAAATGACGCATCGTATCCAATTTGTGTCTATGCTATTCAATTTGCTGATTTTAGAATTGGTTTTGATTATTTTCTTTTGTAGACTGAGATTCTTTAGGGAATTTATGTTCCTTTTAGTACCTGTATACTTGTTGAATCTTATATTAAGAGGCTTGTATTTGCAATTGACTCTGGTTTTATATTAAACTTTTTAAACTTTACCAGTCGTAAGTGGTTCTTCAGAGTTGTGTCAGTCTATGGGGTTGATTTAACTTATGTGGGTTTGCCTTTTACTCAATGACAGTCAATAATCGATCCAAAATTGGATAGAATGAGATAGGTATCCAGGTGATCAGATAAGATATCAAAATCTCATTCCCCGGAGTTGGTAGCAGAGAAAGATGGTTGGCTTCTTGAGGAAGGCAACCTAGGTTAGGTCTAGATTACCCCAAGGCCCCTAGTCATCGACGACCAGAAGAAGAGTCCCTGCCGAAGAAGGTGCTGACGGTGCGAGAGAGAAAAGCAGCAGAGTCGGTCGAGAGTGAGTATAAGGGTCATGCGTTGCCAGATTGCGGTGTTTTGTGTTGTACCTGTGTTGTAATGTCAAGCGGAGTTGAATGCCTGTAGTGTGATTGTGCGAAGGTTGTGAGCGCGCGCAACCGGGGAAAATCTTAAGTCCAGAGAAGGGCTTAAGTAGTTCGGGTGTATCGAACATCCAGAGTAATTGTCTACCATTGTGAAGGGGGTCATGAGGTACCATTGATCGCCCGTAGGACCGAGATAGGGGGAATGCCAGAGTGAGTGTATGAGTAACGGACGCTGGTCGGACGTTTACTGTGTGTAAGTAACCTATCAGTTAAGGCGAGCGTCTGAACGTAGTGAAAGACGTCTCGTCAGTTGAGGTGACAATTACAGTTAGACTGTGGACGTACAGTCAAGAAAAGTGATCGCTTGGTCGGAAGTAGTCATTTTTCGGTGTATGAATGAGACGCATGCAAGACCGCGAGGCGAGCTGAGAAAGGAGGGGAACTGCTGCAGAGGGGACAAGTGACGTCAGCGTAGAGCCGCGCTGGGATAGGCTGGTCAGCGAGAGCCGCGCAGGGATTGGTGGTTCGCCATCGGGAAGTAAATAAGGAAGAGAATTAAGGGAAATCGTAGATTCTTGAAAATGAAGTGTTTTAAACGTTTAAGGGCGATCTTTAAGAGAGATAGAGGAAACTTGTATGCAGGGGAAGAAGCCCCACCGGAAGGCACACCAGCTTATTATATGGCTGTGAATGTTGGGTTACACTCAATACTATGGATCTCCGAGTGGAGTAAGCTAACAGAAGGAAATGAGGAACTGACGTTCCCGAGATACGGGACGTTTAGGGTAGAAGCATTGAATCAACTGAAAGCGGTAATGCTCGCAACAAGACCTCTACCGAGGCCAACACAGTTCGAAGCCCTTAATGCATGGTTCAGGGCGGCACACGACAAGAGCCTGAATAGGCGCCAAGAAAGAGTGAGACGATCGGTAAGAGCAGTGCAGGAAGCTAAATGGGATGATGAAGCTAAAAAGTGGAGGGTGCAAAGAATAGAAGCAGACAAACTATACCCAATGCTAGAGGCTACGGGAGAAAAGAAACCTCCAGAAGAGGATGAGGACAGCGAGACGGATGATATTCTGATAGATAGGCTATTATTAGACAGACCACCTCCGTACAATAGAGAAGCCGAAAGTCCCGAACTACAGCAGGGGGACGGGGCTAGGAAGGAGGAATATAGACCGCTCCCCACATCAGAGTGGGAACCCAAGAAAGGTGAGGAAATACCTCAATCTAGTCCCGTACAGAGAGTAGTAGGAAGATTTGTGGTACAGAAGGTGCCAGAAACGGAGTGTGCAAGGTCGTATCAACTGCCCGATGCTCTACAAGTACCTGTTACCATAGGTCCTATAGTGTCAATTTACAACCCGGAGGGAGCCCGGCAGGAGGAACAGGCACGGTGGGACAGGGAAAGGATAGAGATGGAAAGTAGGAACAATACGATCAATTCCCAAAGGCAGTTGCTAGGACCAAGGAGTCGGAGTACCCCATTGGATCCAGTAACGGATCCCTGGATAGAACAGGGGGGTCCGAGAGGACAGATGGACCTGAGGGGACCGAAACTGAAATCCTTTAAGGAGTTAAGAGAGTACTTGAAAGAATGGGATGCTGCCGTAGAGACTCAGAATAAAAGAATAGAAACAGGAACCGAATGGAGAGATCAAGAGGATAGGATCCTCTCTCACTGCCGAGCTGGCGAAAGCAGTCCGGAGTGGGAGAGAGGGAGTCAAGGAAGCAAAGGAGATACTTGCCATACCATCGGTGGCAATAGACAAATGTGTGAAGACAAGAGTACAGGATGTGGGAGAGTGCCTCGCCCCATCCTTAGTGAGGGAGAACGAAGGACACAGGAGTACCGAGATAGTTACAGGTGCACTCACCATACCCCGGACGAAAATGTGCGACATTGGAGTCACGAGAGTATGGGGAGTCGCGAAAGGTCTCGCCAAGTATCCGGTGATCACGGATGTGATCGCGGGAACATGGAGGGCCATGATGGACCTTATCGTTTATTGAGTGACACCAGACAGCAAGGGAATTGCAGTGATTTAGAACAGAACGGAGGATCCTATCTTGCATCTAGAGAGACCGAGCCGAAAGGACAGAATGCAGTAATGGGAAATAGAACATTGTTCCACCATACCCCTAGGGAAGATGGGAAAGCTTGGGACCTAGAGAGGTGGGAACAAAGAGAAGCAAGAAGGACTCCTCATAACTCACCTGTGCCTAGAACTAGGACTCGTAGTGGGGGTGAGAGGGATGTAAACGAACCACCTAGGAGTGAGGTACTGAGAGCTGAGATAAAAGCAAAACGGCTCGATGTAATTAGTTTGAAATCAGATTTGGAGGAAATAATAGACGGTACATTGCCAATGGAAAGGATCGATCTGTATGAACAGGATGAAATACTGTTTATGGCTAAGGATGTTACTCGGAAAGCGAGGTCAGTTCATGAAAAATTATCTGAGTTGGCAAACAGGTATATGATAGACTTATCACGAACTAAAGCTTTACAGGGTAACCATAGGCTAAATTGCACGGATCAGGATCTAGATGAGCGTAGGACGATTGGGCTGAAAGTACACATAAAGGAACTGATCTTGAGTATCAGATTGTGGAGGGATTTGGATAAATGGGAGGAAAGATGGTCCAAGAGGGGAACCGTCAGAAGGAGCATACTTGCGAGGTCCCCGGAGGGAGAGCTAATGCGAATGGAAGCTTTCCCTTTGCGAGAAATCGCGAACGGAAACTACGTGCATGTGCCCTGGAGTAGGGGGGATCTAGCGGCATTTACCAATTCCTTCCCAAAGCTAAGGGAGAATCCCGTAGAATGGTACAAACAGGTAGAGAGGTTCGTGAAGATCTCTAAAGTGCTGTGGGTCGACTTGAACACCCTGTTTGATATTGTAGTACCCGGAGATTTGTGGACGGCATGTAAGCTTAGTGTTGAATGGCCCATTTGTGAGCCAGAGAGGGATGCCCAGACTAATGGACCATCAGAGAAAGTCATGGAGAAGTACGAGCGGGTAATGGCATGGTTGAAAGAGAAAGTGCCGTTGCAGGACATAGACTGGGTTAAGATAGATCGAACCACTCAGGAACCTAAAGAGACCGTTCACGAGTACTATGAGAGATTACTGAAAGCATTCAAACAGTACAGTGGATTGGACGTGATGGATCCTAAAGACATAGGACAGTTTGTGTCGAAGTTCGTCCTGGGATTGAGATCAGACATAAGCTTAATGATTCAACAGCATTTGATCTGTTGGCAAAACAAACCTTTAGATGAGATCCTGAGGTATGCGAGGTATTGCAGCGATGAAATAGATACGAAAGCAAAGAAACTTAAGGAGAAGCTGATGTTGGTGCAGATGCAATCAGCTGGAAAGGGTGGACAGCGGCAACAGGGAACAGGAACCCTAGGGAAGAAACAGAATAATCAAAGCAGAGATGAGGAGGAAAAACCGAGACCTAGGATAGATATCGCGACACTGAAAAAGACGACTAGGTGCCACCAGTGTAACGAGGTGGGACACTGGAGACGCGAGTGTCCCTATAATGTCGAGATGGGGGAATTAGAACAGGAGGAGGATGAGGTTCAGAACAGCCTGGTAAAGGGAACAGTGGTCCCGAAGGGAAAGTTGATCAAAGGGGGGACTCAGACTCCTCGAGGTCAGTTCCCTCAACCGCCACGAATTACAAATGGAGGGAAAACCTATAGACAACTGCCACTGTTCGTAGGATGAGAGGAATGCTACTACGTTGATCCCCTTACGGGGCAACGAGTGAATAGGGAAGAAGATTGTACCCTAGGAGCAGCCCTGGAGGTGGATCAGAGAGGACCATACGTGGAGGCTGAGGTGGCTGGATGTCCTACGACCTTTTTGGTGGATACGGGGGCCACTCGATCCACTTTGAGATCGGCGGTAGTCCCAGGTCTGCCAATGTCGGGAGAAACGATCCAGGTGGTAGGAGTCGCAAATAGGAGAATGACGAATCCTCTGACAGAACCAGTATCAGTGAAGATAGGGAAATATAGTAATGAACACCAGTTTGTGATTTGTGATTCAAGCCCTGTGTGTCTGTTAGGAAGAGATCTGTTGTGTAAACTAAACTGCACCATATATTGCACACCTGAAGGAGTAGAAGTGCAGACTAACGATGATGATGCCGACTTTAAGGTTGTAAACTCGCAGGGATGCGTGGAACTATACCCTACCTTAACGGTGGAGGAGCTTCCACAGGACTTGAAGGAGATGGTGTCGACTGAGGTGTGGGATTTTACTGGAGAAGAAATAGGACTGATCAAAGGGGTAGAACCGGTAAAGATCATGGTAAAACCCAATGCCGAGTATCCAAGAACACCACAATATAAGTTGACACCGGAGACGATTGCAGGAATAAAGCCTGTGATCGAATCCATGATTAAACAGGGAATACTGAAGGAGATCGTGGGAAGTCCATGTAACTCCCCGATTATGGGTTTGCAGAAGCCTAGTGGGAAATACAGAATGGTGCAGGATCTTCGAAAGATTAATAATATCGTTGTTTCATGTTGTCCAGTGGTACCGAATCCATCAGTGATATTGTTTCAGATACCGTTCCAAGCTGAATGGTTCACAGTGATAGACCTGTGCCAGGCTTTCTTTTCAATCCCCTTAGATGAGGAAAGCCAATATCTTTTCGCTTTTAGGCTGGAAAATCGCGTTTTAACCTGGTGTCGTATTCCCCAGGGGTATACAGAAAGCCCATCGATTTTTAACCAGCTGCTGAAGAAAAATCTTGAAAGTCTAGTACTGCCCATGAACTCGGTTCTGGTCCAGTACATAGACGACCTACTTGTGGCGTCAGAAACTGAGGAAGCTTGCAAAGTAGACACCATCACCTTACTAAATCACTTGGCCGAGAACGGACACAAGGTGTCTCCAAGTAAATTGCAGTATTGTCTGACAGAAGTGCAGTACTTGGGCCACAGGATTGAAAAGGGAAAGCGGAAGGTGTCTCCAGACAGAATAGAGGCGATCATGAAAATGAGTGCGCCCAAAACACAAAGAGAAGTCAGGATGTTTCTAGGCATGGTTGGTTATTGCCGGCAGTGGATAGCCAACTTTTCATTGAAGGCAAAACCATTACAAAAACTGACGCACAAGGGGGTGAGTGATCTGGTACCATGGGACAAAGATTGTTTGATGGCGTTTTTGCAGCTGAGGGAGGACTTGTGTCGTGCCCCGGCTTTGGGAATGCCTGATTACGAGAAACCATTCTTGCTTTATTGCTGTGAAAGGGAAGGTTGTGCTTTGTCAGTTTTGGCCCAGATACACGGAAATGCCCGTAGACCAGTTGCATACTTTTCGGCTACCTTAGATCCAGTAGCCGCAGCGTTGCCCGGATGTCTCAAATCTGTTGCTGCAACGGGTGTCAGCATTGAAAGGTGTGAAAATGTGGTTATGGGACACCAGTTAGTGGTGTATGTACCGCATTCTGTGGAATTGTTAATGACCAGGACCAAGACTCAGCATCTGACGAATAGCAGGCTCACACGCTATGAGCAAGTCATATTGGCTGCTGAGAATGTGACCCTAAAAAGATGCTCTGTCTTGAATCCTGCTACTTTGATGCCACTTCCTAATGAAATTGATGATGAAGTTTGTACAGATCATGACTGCCTTGATGTGACTGAACTATGCACCAAACCAAGACCAGATATCGTAGATGAGCCATTGACTGACCCTGATGAAATATTCTTTGTTGATGGTTCATGCGTAAGAGACGATATCGGTCAGCTGAGAGCAGCATATGCAGTTTGTACCATTACCGGAGTAGTGGAAGCCGCCTGCCTGGAAGGAGTACATTCCGCTCAGGTAGCTGAAATCATTGCTTTGACCCGTGCCTGTTTGGCAGGCAATAAAATTCGAGTCACTATTTACACCGATAGCCAGTATGGTTTCGGGGTAGTTCATGACTATGGGCAGTTGTGGTCTCAAAGAGGTTACATGACCTCCTCGGGTTCTCCCATTAGGAATGGAGAATTCGTGAGATTATTGTTAGAGGCATTACAAGGTCCAGCAGCTATAGCGGTTGTTAAATGTACCGCGCACACAAAAAATACAGATTTTGTGTCGCAAGGTAACCGATACGCAGATGAAGTCGCACGTTACTGTGCTGAACAGGGGTATTCTCTCACCAAGGTAGAAGTAGGGGGAATACAGGAAAGAACTGATTTGACTATGTTGTTAGAAACTGTAGACACGTGGGATGAACTGAAATGTGTCCAGGAGAATGCACCTGATTTTGAGAAAAAGGCATGGGAAACAGCAGGTTGTACCAAAAGTGAGATGGATTTTTGGATCTCTGCAGATGGGAGAGCAGTTTTATCAAACGAACTTGTTAGTCCAATGGCAAGGAGATTGCATGGACCAGCACACATAGGTAGAGATGCCATGGTGAGAGTATTCAGACAAACGTGGTACAATCCGAAGTTTAGAGTAGCGGCAGAAGCAGTATGTCAGCGTTGTGTGATCTGTCAGCAGCTAAACGTAGGAAAGAGAACACCAGTTACTTTGAGCCACATAGGGAGGTCTGGGGGGCCTTTCAATAGAATGCAGCTGGATTTTATTGAAATGCCCAAGTGCAATCGACTCAGATACGTCTTAGTGATTGTCTGTATATTTTCCAGATGGGTTGAGGCTTACCCTACACGTAGGTGCGACACACTTACAGTAGCAAAATTGTTGCTTAGAGAACTGATACCGAGGTTTGGGGTGCCGGCCTCTTTGGAATCGGACAGAGGAACACATTTCAACAGCGAAATAGTGAAGATGCTATGTTCAGCCTTAAGTATAGACCAGAAGCTCCACTGTAGTTATCGACCAGAAGCTTCGGGATTGTAGAGCAAATCAACAGCACCATTAAATCCAGACTCGCCAAAGTTTGTTCATCGACGTCCTTGAGTTGGCCTGATGCACTTCCACTGGTCCTTATGAGTATACGTAGCACACCAGATAGAAGGACAGGGCTCTCTCCACACGAAGTGCTAATGGGGAGAGCTATGAGACTGCCATCGGTTCCGACTGCAGCACTGTTGAACATCACAGATGATTTGATCCTGGACTATTGCAAGGGACTATCTGACGCCATTCATTCTGTGTCCCTTCAGGTGCAGGCTGCAGAGGTTCCATCAGCTCAGGACCTGTGCCATGACCTGTGTCCAGGGGACTGGCTCCTGGTGAAGAAGCATGTCAGGAAGAACTGTCTAGATGTGCGCTGGCGTGGACCATTCCAAGTCATACTAGTTACGAACACTGCAGTAAAGTGTGGAGGCTTGCCCAACTGGATACACGCCTCGCTCACCCGAAGAGTTCCAGCACCTCTGGAAGAAACAGCTCCTCTCTCGGATGAAAATCCAGCGGAAAGCGGAGAAGCCACAGAGAGGGAAAGTCAAGCTGTAGAGGTGATCGAAGAGGCTGAGCCTGTGTCGGAACAGGCTGATGACGGTCAGGGCACCAGTGAGACCGAAGCTGCCTCAGAAGAGGAAAGTAGCTGGGAGTTCGAGTCAGATACCGAACAAACTATAAGTGGTCAAGAAACGAGTCCAAGAACAAGGAGCAGGAGGAGAAGGAATGGAGAAGCTAGTTGGCCGGAAAGAAGGAGAAGGTCAACCTTGAGAGCAGATCCAGAGAGAACCCTTGTCCCGATCTCTGAAGATTCAGATCTCGACGAAGGAGCTACGGACTCAGGCTCTGAGAGTCCGAGAAGATCAAGGAGGGTACGTGTGCCCTGCAGAAGATACGCCACCCCTGAGTGGACCTATCTAGCAGCAGATGTCTTGGGGACAGAGATCTGGGAGAGTGAGAGAGGTGCAGGTGACCAATCTCGATCCAATTGTGACGGTGGAGGTATGGATGTTGACGCCTGGAATCGAGACTGAGGGGTTACTGACCTTCACACTCCCTGTTCCCCTTTACCTAAGTCGGATCAAAGACCTGGTGCTGAATCGATTAGAGTTTCCAACTTTGGGTCATCCAATACCAGCACAGGAAGAAAAAGTCATTCGTTTAGAACTGTTGGAAAGTGCCATTAGAGCTGCTGGCACTAGAATCATTGTAGATGCATAAAGACTTTTGTGATTAAGCTATAAAGAAGAAGATAACCTAGCGCCGAGTGGAAAGAAGAATAAAATTAGGGATTACATTTAGAGGACGGAGAAGGGTTAGGGTTGTCTGTTGCTGAAGATAAAGAGACTTTTGTTGGTTAAGAGTGCTTCACAGACTGAGAAATTAAATAAAGCAAATAAAGACTTGAAAAAGAAAACTTTCCTCGAAAAAGAAAGAGCCAAGTTGTTTGATAACATGGAGACTGGCAACCCAAACCGAAAAGCCAAATGCATAATAGGCACACTAATAGCAGTAGTAATTTCTCTTATCATCACAGTAGTTACCATATCATACATAGTAGGACATGTAAGAGTAAAGGAGACAACAGATGTAAAGCCTGTAACGACTTTGAAACCTGCTCTTGTTGGGAAGAAGGAGGAGAGCAATGAAATCCGTGAAAAGGCGTTACTGGCAGATGAAGCCCGTAGGTTACACGTAGACGAGTCGCAGGGAAATTTTAGATCAAACGCATATGCCAAGTTATTATACGAGTATATTGATGCCATGGAGGCCAAAGATTGTTATGTTTGCATGCAATTGCCGGCTTCTGTAGATGAAGGCATCAGATATCATCACCTTCCACTGACATATGGGATAACATGTAGTTTATTGCTCAGTATATTTTATGGTCGAGAAGGGTTTGAGTACTACTTTTCAAATTATGATTCGGTACTGCCTGAAGTCCCGAATTATAAACAAATGAATAAGTGGGACTATTACAAAAAGGAAGATAGATTGGCAAAATTATTTCTTCCTTGGGATACATTAGATACTTCATATGCACGCCGAAATAATCTGACTTGCAAAGTGTCAGAGATTGAGAAGAAATTCATTGGACAAGTAGATGACCGGTACAGGAGGCAGAAGATTCTAAAAATGTCAGGACAATGGAAAACAGATTGGACCGAAGAGGAAAAGGCACACAAAAGGAAGGGTAGTAATGGTCCAATAGCTTTGGATAGAACGCAGAAAGGAAAGTTATGCTTGACTCGAAGCAAGACATATTATGAGAGTGTATTTGTAGGTGAAGTTAGTTGCGAACATGCTTTCAGGTTAGAATACTATACGAAGGATTTCATGAAAGAGATGCAAGCGATTCCTAATGTATATTTTGTATGTGGAAGAAATGCCTATGTAAAATTGCCTGACAATTGGTATGGTTCATGTTATTTGGCAATTGTCTTCCCCAAAATATATCATGCGAAAGATTTAGAGATCATAGAGGGAAAGGCTTCGACAAGAGGGAAAAGAGAAGTAGGAGATGCTGAGGTAGTTGGAGACGTATTTGGAGCCATGTTTCCTCTTTTAGGTTTGATACTTAACGATGTTAAGATCAGGAGACTAGCTACAGTTGTGGATAGACTGTCTGCCAGTACTGCAAGGTCATTGATGCTAGTGGAAGGAGAGATGCAGTGGATTAGGGCAATGGTTCTTCAGAACCGTCTTGCTTTAGATGTTCTGCTAGCAAAAGAGGGCGGAGTCTGCAAAGCTCTGAAGGTCCAGGAATGTTGTACTTACATTCCAGACAATTCAAAACCACTTGAGAAGGTTATACAGAACATTACTGAGATACATCAAGAAATCGAAGATTTAACAAAAGTAAATATTTGGGAAAAAGTAGGTCATGGAATGGGAAAAGTTGGAGGTTGGTTTGCCAATCTCGGTAAAAGCGTTGTTTGGTACATCTTGAAACCTGTCTTAATAATATTGATTTGCATAATCATATTGTGGGGTTTAGTGAGACTGTACAAATGGTATAGGTCAAACCGGTTGCAAAGGTCCATGAGAGAGCAAGAAAGGAGATTGGCTGCTTTGCAAGATCAGCAGTATAGGAGTTTGAGAGCTCTCGAGACGATAAAAAGAGGGAGCCTTGTAACTAGTTCTGTGTAAAGCAACATTCAAATTGAGGTGTTAGTGATGACCCCTAGAGGTCATCAAAGGGGGGAACTGAGAGAACGCAATTTGAATGAAAAATATGTCCGTACCATATTTACAAGACTGTAGCGTAAAGTTAGCATATGTAACTTAAGTAATAGGAAATGTATCTGTATTTACTCTAGAGAGTGCATTAGGATTAGAAAGGCCCGTATATAGGATGGGCTAAAGTAGAAATATGTGAAAATGTTTAAGAACAGTAGAACGTGCTAAATAGAATTCATATATGTATGTAATTAATTAAACGGAGAAAGAGATGAAATGTAAATCGAAGAAATGTGCAGACCTTATAGCACTGTGTAAGAACGAGAGTATAGCGTTGTATTTTTATGTAATATGGATTCGATTATAATCAATGATTTGCTAATTCGATTATATATATGTGTGTTAAAAGTCATACCGCGTAGAAGAGTTTGTAGGAATTTTAGAATGGTGTGTTCATCTGTGATTTTAACCTAACGGACCAAGGGTTCGCAAGAGAGTAGTTCACTGCATATAATTTAGTGGGCTCACAGGAATAGGGGGATAGCTTTGATCTGTACATGCGAGCTAAGAGTCAAAGGTCTCGTTAAATTAAAGTGACAATGCTGGACGAAGTTTATGGCCTAGTGAGATAAGGGACGCTTGGAATTTGGGGTCTTGTTTCGAAGTGTCTGTTCACAGGACCAAAAGGGGTTACAATCACAATTGTAATGAATAGAGCTCTGTTGAGGTGATAGACTTTGGTCTGGAGGTGTCAACTGGAATGTCATGGGGTTACCAGCACGAAGATGGAGACGGCGCCTGAGAAGCAAGGTCAACTTAACAGACGACTCGAAGAGACGAAACTATGGAAAAAACCAGAAGCGGGACCACGTGAAATGGGTACGTGGTGGGCGTCTCAAAGGGGCGTTCCACCCATACTGTGATTTTGTATTTAGGGACAGCACCCCGGGGAGAGAGGAGAGCAGATGGCCTGAGATCAAGGGAGCGAGAGCAGTAGGCCGAGGACCCTTAGAGAGCGGATGGGTAGGCAGAAAGGGTACTGCTTCTCGACATAGGTTTCCATCAGAGACTAAGAGAGTTTGAACTTCTTTGGAAGTCAAGGGGCTGACACCTTTTTAGGTAAAAGGACTTGCTGAGTAGGGATGTCATCTAGTATAGAGTAGGGACAGTTTTAACTTGTTTCATTCTTTTTCTGTAAATGACGCATTGTATCCAATTTGTGTCTATGCTATTCAATTTGCTGATTTTAGAATTGGTTTTGATTATTTTCTTTTGTAGACTGAGATTCTTTAGGGAATTTATGTTCCTTTTAGTACCTGTATACTTGTTGAATCTTATATTAAGAGGCTTGTATTTGCAATTGACTCTGGTTTTATATTAAACTTTTTAAACTTTACCAGTCGTAAGTGGTTCTTCAGAGTTGTGTCAGTCTATGGGGTTGATTTAACTTATGTGGGTTTGCCTTTTACTCAATGACAGTCAATAATCGATCCAAAATTGGATAGAATGAGATAGGTATCCAGGTGATCAGATAAGATATCAAAATCTCATTCCCCGCACCATCATTACTCTCATGGTGGGGTCGCTCAAATACTATAAAATGATGATCCTCCCTGTATTAATTTATTTCAAATGATGTTGCCTGTTAAGATCCCTAAGGGTTGTTTTGGTCCTTTTGCCAAATCCTCTCCAAATTTCTATGCAATGGAAATTGCCTAGAAACTCTTTGCCGAAAATAAAACTTTCTGGTGAGTCAATTTTCCTGACTTTTTTACTTACCACAAGGCTTTTGGTATTAAGCAAATACAGTGTCATCTGTTTCATTCTACCAATACCACTCATAAATTATGGTTAAAACCTGGAATGTGCTAGGATATCTCCTTTTACACACAAACACATTCTTTTTCATGGCTAACCTTCCTACATTCCCGCTGTCAGTAATTGGATCACATGCGTGATCCTTATTGAAGCCATTTTTAGTTTCTCACCTCGCTCCTCTCAATCATTTCCTAAAAAGCCTAATTTGGCACATCACATGGCTTAAGAAGAAGACGAATTGACGATGGAAAGTGTGGATGAATAAAGGCATAGGGCCTGATTTAGATTTCGCCAGGCGGGTTACTCCGGCTCTATATCCATAATCCATTCAGTACGCTCTCTACCGCATACTATCTCATATATACCTTGCATACCAGTGTTTGACATGGAAAATTATAAGTGCAGGTACTCTTTACCAGAGTACCTGCTTGTTTCTGAGAAGTGCCGGTACTCTCCCTCTCAAAATAAAAAAGTAAAATGAGTTCACAACCATAATTCAAACTGCTTTCACACAATACACTCCATTCACTCCCTCCCATGCTGTTTCACTTCCTCATCCGATTTCTTCGAATGTACACTCCAAAGCTGCTATAATTTATAAGTAGATTAGAATGCCTCACCAGTACAGAGAAAAAAACACTACTGAAGCTTTGTGGGAATCAGACTTACATTCTGTATGGCCTATTTCTTTGTTGTATCTCGTCTTGGAAAAATACATTCCACTGCATGCACTGCTAGTTTAACACAAATGTCTTTTTCATAACAGATTACTTTATACTCCTGTTCGTCTTTACAAGGCTGAGCTTATCAAACAAGACACTTGCTGGCGATGCAATTCACATCCAGGAACATATGTCCATATGGTTTTTCTTGTCCAGTTTTCTCAAATTTTTGGTCTCAAGTTTGGGACAGAATGCATGCTATAACTTAGGCTCCCATACCTCTTTGGCATCATATGCTGTTTCTGGGTAGCATGCATACCATCTGGTCTGCCGATAAGTTGCTTGGGAAATTAGTTGTTCTTCTGATTTCAATTGCCATGGCAATTACGTCCAACTGGAAGTCTACAGATAATATTACTATTGAAAAATGGTGGAAATTTGTGTGCACTCATCAGAGACTAGAAAGATGTAATATCAGTTCTGTATAATTATCGACCAAACGTCACAGAATATGGTTATCACGTGCTGAACACCTGTCTTATATTGCTATATTTGGGGCCTCTTCACATTTCAGTCAATAGTTATGTCATTCATTCTTTATTATTTGTATACATTACTCGGGCGGATTCCGATTCTGGTCGGAAGGGCTCCAAACCATGTTCTGACCGAATTGCAACGTGTCGTTCGGATTCCTTTCTGACCGAGCCATTCCGATGGGCTTGGTCAGAATGGAATCCGACCCGGATTTCCTGATGGCTTACGACAGGCTCAGAGAGCCCGTCTGCCATCCCGAAATCATTCAGTACTCCCCTGGTCAAGGGAGTACGATGGCAGTTTCACTGCCTTTTCAAGCCGGTATCCCGGCATGAAAAGGAAGTCTGAAACTGTCTCTGGGGGGCCCCAGCAGCGCCCCCATGGGTGTGAGACAGCCGAATGGCGACCTGGGGCACCTGTGGTGCCCCTCCATTGATCCCTGCACCCGGTGGCAGGCACCTTGGGGTGCCGGCCACAGGGAGCAGGGATGAACTGCACCCCTGCATTTCACAATGGAGGCATGCATTCCGATCAGAATGCATGCTCCCATTGTGTAGTATTCGAGTGCGACCGAACATGGTTCGGTCGCATCGTACTTGCAGGGCCGTAACCAACCACAGCAGGCCGGTCGGTTATGGCTCCTGACCGATGTCAGACGGACTCCGGTCCGTCCGACATCGGAATAGGCCCTTAAGTTGTATTTATTGTACTTGGAAGGTATAACGTTCTGATTATATTTCTTTATTAACTTTAAAACCTTGTAGGTTTTATTATAATGTTGGACTGTCTATGAGAGGCTCATATAGTACGAGTCCTGCTAAAGACCCTTTAATTTCTCAGTTAAAGCATCAGTAGACACAGCACAGTACTACTGTCTCATTGCGCTCTCGTCTTGGTTAGGCTGGCACCGGCGGGGCAAGGGGCTTGTAAATAATCCCCTCTGTCTTCACAGCATAGAAGCAACAGGATTTTACTGGTGATGAGACGACCTCTGCAGGGCCTGGTTACTCATTATTAGCCTCATGAGAAGTGGAGCGGAAGCCAACTAATCATCCCAGTATTTCACAATATTCTTGACTTCCAATTTATGATTTCTTTTGGTATTCTTACCAACTTACAGCTGTGTATTGGCACTCTAACATTGTGTGTGTGAGTATGGAAGTTGCGTTAATATACCTGTCAGTGGCGGTTCCTCCGCTAAGTCGGAGGATCATCGCCCCACTGCTCAAAAGGTAAAATAAAATGATAATAACGTAACAATATTATCATTTTATTTTTCCTAAAGCAGTCAGTGGTGGGACGGGGCTGGCCTGAGCAGGGGAGGAGTTGTTTGCACTCCTTAAGTCCTCATGACTGTTTGGCCGGCCCTCTTGGGTCTGACAAAAAATCATGCGCACTTTGCATGTTACCCACCAGGCTGCATTATACAGCCTGGTGAGGAACATGCACAGGCTACCTCTTCTCATCTTATCGCTGAACCACTGCACTCAGAGCAATCACAATGCTGCATTGCAGCGTTGTGATTGGCTCAGGGGAGCCTGTGTGCCCTGGTGCTTCCTGCTGCCGGCCGGGACTGGAGACAGGAAGAGGATGGGAATGGTGGAAAGGCGGCAGCCGGCTGTTCCAGGTAAGTTTTCTCTTTTTTTTATTCCCCGCTGCCCCACTGCCTCCCATCTGTAGAAGCTGCTACTGATGTCTATGCAATAATGCATCACATCCGCAGTGATCCTACTTATTTGACATGTTGAAACACTTCCATCATAGGAAGAGTAGCCAAACATGGAGTCAGTGTCTCCTTCCAGCTCGACTAATAAATACCACAATAAACACCAGAAGGAATATTCATTTGATGTTACTTTGTTGTTGTGGACTGATGGATAAATATGTTTTACAGATATCATTAATTCAGCTACCATTTCACGATCAATGATCCTTATACCAGCTAAATCCATGAAATGTTTTATAACAACTCAATTGTGATTATTTTGCCTTATTATTTAATTTGTATATTATTAGCTGATAGTTTTAATTGGTTGTTTTAGCTAGTTTTAGTTTGTTATATTATGCTGCCTCCTCCAATAAGGCAATTGTAGCTTTGTTCCATCCACTGCAATTTCTCTTGGAAGCTAGTGTGCCATGCTACCATGGCCAAGATCTATAAAACATTTAGATTCTTCTTTAGTGGCCGTTGAAGGAGAGACATTTTATGTGCCCAAGAGATAAGAGGGGTTACTTCATAAAAACTGAAAACGTGGCTCTTTAAACAAGAATAATTGACTGAAATACCCTCTGTAGTGATGGTTTAGTGTGCAGAGCGCCAGGACACTCTTTGGAGTTGCCCTTCATTCATAATTTAGTTGTAAAAAGAGGACACATTTATGAGAGTCTAGAGGAGAATAATGTCAAAAATAGTGGGGTAGAACTTGGCGGCATATTAGCAAGAACCTCGTTAAAATTATCGCCGCGATAATGGGCTTGCTAATATGCGTTGTAGAATTCCAATAGAAGCCCAGGTTAGATGTCCTGCACTTCTAACTTGGGCTTCTATTGGAATTCTATAACGCATATTAGCAAGCCCATTTTCGCTGTTTTAGCAGCAGTTTCCTGACGCTAAAACTGCAATAATTTTAACGAGGTTCTTGCTAATATGGCCCTCATATGTCTATGAGATGTCAGTAAAGATGCTTGAACAACATTTTGGGGTTCTAATAGACATTGCATTAGAAAAGCACAAATATTTTGCTTGCAAACAAAGGAAAATTGAGAAAATTGGAAAATATGTTTCTTGTTTAAGAAATATGGCAACACCTTGTGAGTTTGGTCACTTTTAACTTACTTATCAGAAATATATTATTATGTTGTACAAACAATTCCAAAGTGCAGGAGAAACTTTTGCTCGAAAGACCTCCACACATTTGACCTGACTTCTGTGGTCCTGAATGGGTCCTACTGGCCAGAAACCCCTTCTTACATTATTTGGGTTTTCCCATCCAAAATCTGTCACCATCAAATCAACTCACCTTTTCAACCATGCTTACAATCAAACTTGTTCTTGTGATGTTCTGTATCTAATGTGTTTACTTCATTACTCAAAGTAGTACCTTCTTTGCACCTGCTCTTCAGCCATTCGTCGTGCACCTTTTTTCCAGCTAACCTATCCTTCGACAACTTAGAGTTAAGTATTGAATGTTGATCGTGGAGCTCATAACATCTCTCTCAGAACTTCTTTGAGTGGCCATCAAAATGCACTGCTCATTGTAACCACTCCTTGACCAACCCGTTGAGGCTAATAGCTAAACCATTCACTTGTGGTAAAAAAAGAGAGGCTATCTAATGAGAGGCACCCACTTCTTTCATGCCGATTGTGTTTCTGTAAACATGAAGTAGCTGCCATTTTGTCCGCCACCTCAAAATATGGTGGATATCCCCTCTGCCCTATTGCAAATGCCATAGGCTATAATGCACTTGTAATACAGTGGATGGGACATCCGAGCATTTCTGACGGAGCATCCCGTCCGCATAACTCTACATAAGGCCATAAGTATTTAACAAAAGATCCATGTAGGTGCCAAAAAAATAAAACTTACTTTAGGAAAAAGACTTAGTGAATCAGCCTTACTATCTTAAAGCTAGTGATTTCTTTTATGGTATTTTCTTTTTTTTCTTTATTATCACATGGAATATGTCCTGGATTCTGGCAAACATTTAATGCAAAAAATACTTTTTTGAATTTGTCTGTGCGATGACTCTTGTTCATTTCTTCGTGCCTCGCGGGGGAATTTATTTAATTCAGGTCCTCAAGTTCTTGCTCAGAAGAGACAAAATACAAATCTGAGATAACTTGTTACTGATTGCTACCTTTTCTCTTTCCTGCTATTTTAGCACCTGTATTGCCAGGATGAAAATTGCTTCAAATAAAAATATGCATTTATTCCCTATGTAGTTATTCACTAATGTCTACTCCGTTCTTGGACATCTTGTGGTGCAGGAGGCTGTGATAAACAAGAGTGAGAATGAAACTAAATGGAATGGTGAGGGATTATTCTCTTTATGCATGCTGCCTGCACATTTACCTCCTTGCACAACCCAACATTTATATCTGCATTGTGTAATGAGAATTACATGGGAATAAAGTTGTGGCCACGTTCCTTGACTGATGACTGCAACGAGAGAATTGAAGGATTTCAGGTTATACCTTTTTTTGAGTCACACAAAGGTATAATTTCCTGAAGAATATTTGTTATGGAATGGAATAACATGGCAGACGTATTATAGGCTAGTGTTGCATTAGACACCTAGTCACCTTCGTTCAACGTGTAGAAATTGTTCTAGCATGCTTCATGCTTTAGTTTGGTTCCACACAAGGTGCAATCCCTAAAAATATAGGTAAGGGACTAATTAGCAAAGGAAATGTGTAGGTATATAACATGGAGTCGTGGCACAGGAAGTGATGTCACAGAAAGGGATGTAACAGTGATATTGCTATTGTTATTTGGCACTGATATAGCACTATATCTGTCATTTGCATGGTGTTCCAATGCTTTTGTTAATCTGAGGCTGCACTGGTGGACAAGCCTCGGATTATGTTAATCTGAGTTGGTCATGGTCGATAAGGGGCCTATTTTAAAGTCGATGATGAGATATAAACATTGAAATATAATTTATAAAACTCATTCTTGCTGGCCTGTTTATCAATGTTTTAGGCAACACATGAATGTACATTTATGTTATGTGTTTTTTACATAGCACATCTACCACCAACCATTTGCACCATCCTCTAGACACTTTTGGAGAATAGAAAGCAAGTGATGCACACACTGAAGTGATGCATCCATTGCAAGCAAGTGGTGCACACACTGAAGTGATGCATACATAGAAAGCAAGTGATGCACACACTGAAGTGATGCATACATTGAAAGCAAGTGACGCACACACTGAAGTCCTGCATACATAGAAAGCAAGTGATGCACACACTGAAGTGATGCATCCAATGAATGCAAGTGATTTACACACTGAAGTGATGCATACATTGAATGGAAGTGATGCACACACTGAAGAGATGCATACATTGAAAGCAAGTGATGCACACACTGAAGTAATGGATACATTGATGGATAAATTGAAAGCAATTGATGCACACACTGAAATGATGCATACATAGGAAGCAAGGGATGCACACACTGAAGTGATACATACATTGAAAGCAAGTGATGCTGAGAGAGCGCAAACCTGAGAAAACGTATAAGTGCACCATATGTATGAGAGAGCGCAAACCTGAGAAAACGTATAAGTGCACCATATGTACAACCCAGTTGTACGAATTCAGTAAAGTATTTAGAAGTGTTGAAAATATATAACCGCATATGCACATGAATGTTTAGTTAATATAGTGAAACATATATAGAGTGTGAAGACTAATGTAGAAATGTGTGGAATTGTTTAAAATGGTTAGAAGTGTAATCAGATTCTATGTTATGTAGCTGCTACTGAAGAAATAATGCTGCAAAACGTAGAAATGTGCAGGCCTCATGGCAATGTATGAAGATCGACAACGTGTACTTACATTTCACATGACATGGATTTGCTATTATTTAGTAATTTCTGCTCACATGTTAAGAATCCTGTTTTATAGAAGTGTTTTATATAATCAGAGTGTATTAACAAGAATTGTTTTAGTTTTAGAAATAAAGGTTCATGGAGTGCAGGCCGCTTGCAAGATAATTTAGTAGGCCTGGAAAGATAAAGTGGCTTCTTTGATCTGCACGTGTTAGTTAGAATCGAGTCTCGTTAGAGCATAAATTGTCATTCCTGTGTAAAGTTTATGGCCGGAGCCAGATAACCGGAGAGCGGAATTTGGGGCCCACTTCATGGGTGTCTGTTTGCAGGTGCGAGGGGGTTCCAATCAAGAGGGTGATGAATAGAGCTCTGTCCGGGGAGACAGGCACAGGCCTGGAGGAGGGCATTGGAATGTTCTGGGGGGTACCGGCGAGCTGGAGAAGGAGCCTGGGAAGCAAGGCCAACGCTAACGAGAGGCCCAGAGGAGTGCCATCATGGAAGAAACCAGAACTGAAACCACGTGAGGGGCGTCTCAGAGGGGCGTTCCAAATTTCGATTGTGATTTTGTATTAGGGACAGCACCCTGGGGTGGAGGCAGAGCAGATGGCCTGGGGACCCTTAGAGAGCGGATGGGTAGGCAGAGAGGGCATGACTGCGATGCATAGGTTTTCAACTAAGACTAAGAGAAGTGCGTGAACTTCTTTGGAAGTCACCACGGCTGACACCTTTTTAGGTTAAGATTCTGCAAAGTAGGGATGTCATCTAGTCTAGTGTAGGGACAGTCTAACCTGATATTTTCTTCATTCTGTAAATGTCTCTCAAGCTTCAGCTTGTGTCTATATTGGCAAACCTATTAATCTTTGAATTGGCCATTGTAGTATTTTTCTGTCGTTTAAGATCATTCAGAGAATTCATGTTTCTGTTGATGCCGGTGTACCTTTTGAACCTGATATTGAGATGTTTGTATCTTCAGTTAACTTTGGCTTTACAATAAAACTTTAAAACTGATCCGTGGTAAGTGGTTCTTTAGAGTCGTGCCAATTATTGGTTTGATTAATCTGGTAGTGGATTACCTATTTTACTCAATGACAGGCAACAAAGATTCAGTCGACCTGAGCAGGGATTTAGATCTAGAGTGATCAGATAAGAGATCAAAAATCCCACCCCCCCAGTTGGTAGCTATAGAGGATGGTTGCCTTCTTGAGGAAGGTGATCTAGACAAGGTTAAGATTACCCCGAGGCCCCTAGAGATCGAGAGATGACCAGCAGAAGAATCGCCTGCCGAAGAAGGTGCTGACGGTGCGAGAGAGAGAAAAAGCAGCAGAGACGGTCGAGAGTGAGTATAAAGGGTCATGCGTTGTCAGATTGCGCTGTTTTGTGTTGTACCTGTGTTGTAATGTCAAGCGGAGTTGAATGCCTGTAGTGTGATTGTGAGACGGTTGTGAGCGCGCGCAACCTGGTGAAAATCTTAAGTTCAGGGAAGAGATTAAGTGGTTCGGGTGTATCGAACATCCAGAGTAATTGTCAACCATTGTGAAGGGGGTCATGAGGTACCATTGATCGCCCGCAGGACCGTGATAGGGGGAATGAAAGAGTGAGTGTGTGAGTAACGGACGCTGGTTGGAAGATACTGTGTGAAAGTAACCTATCAGTTGAGGCGATCGTCTGAACGTTATTACGGAAGACGTTTCGTCAGTTGAGGTGACAATTACAGTTAGACTGTGGGCGTACAGTCAAGAAAAGTGATCGCTTGGTCGGAAGTAATCATTTTTCAGAGTATGAATGGGACGTATGCATGACCGGGAGACGAGCTGAGAAAGGAGGGGAACTGCTGCGAAGGGGAGACGAGTGACGTCAGAGAGAGCCGCGCTGTGATAGGCCGGTTGGTGTAAGACCGCGCTGGGATAGGCCGGTTGATGTAAGACCGCGCTGTGATAGGCCGGTTGGTGTAAGACCGCGCTGGGATAGGCCGGTTGTCAAGAGCCGCGCTGTGATAGGTCAGCTAGCAAGAACCGCGCTAGGGTTGGTGGATTGTCATCAGGAAGTAAACAAACGATACGAAGTATTAAAAATTGTGAATTTGATCATGAAATGCTTTAGGCGCTTGAGAGCGGCCTTTAAGAGAGATGATAGAGAATCGGTAGACGGGGAAGAGGCCCCGCCGGAGGGTACACCAGCTCATTACATGGCTAAGAATGTTGGGTTGCATACTATACTGTGGATCTCTGAGTGGAGTAAGAGGACAGAAGGGAACGAGGAATTGGCGTTCACGAAATATGGAACGTTTAAGTTAGAAGCATTGAACCAGTTGAAAGCAGTAATGCTCGCGACGAGACCTCTACCCAGACCAACACAGTTTGAAGCCCTTAATGCATGGTTTAGGGCGGCGTACGATCGGAGTTTGAACAGGCGACAGGAAAGAGTAAAACGATCGGTAAGAGCAGTGCAGGATGCTAAATGGGATGAAGAAGCAAAATGGTGGAGAATACAGAGAATTGAAGTAGATAAACTGTACCCAGTGATAGAAGTCACAGGAGAAAAGAAACCACTAGTGGAGGACGAGGGGAGTGACACAGAAGACAGCCTGATAAATAGGTTATTGCTGGACAGACCCCCTCCGTACAATAGAGAGATGGAAGGTCCCGAGCTCCAAAAGGGGGGCGGGACTGGTACAGGAGAAAATAGACCACCTCCTATAATAGAAAGAGGATGCTCCAACAGTGAGGAAATACCTCAGCCTAGTCCAGTACAGACAGTGGTCGGAAGGTTTGTGGTACAAAAAGTGCCAGAAACAGAGCGTGCCAAGTCCTACCAACTGCCGGACGCTCTCCAAGAACCTGTTACTATAGGTCCTGTAGTATCGATTTATAACCCAGAGAGAGCACGGGAGGAGGAACAGGTGCGGTTAGACAGGGAGAGAGCAGAAATGGAGAACAGGAACAACATGATTAATTCCCAAAGGCAGATGTCAGGTCCAAGAGATTGGAGCACTCTGTTAACTCAAGCAGGGGATCCCATAATAGACCAAGAGGGTCAGAGAGGGCTGAGGGATCTAAGGGGACCACGACCGAAATCCTTTAAAGAGTTAAGGGAATATTTGAAGGAATGGGATGCTGCCGTAGAGATTCAGAATAACAGAATGGGAGCGGAAGCCGAATGGGGAAGCCAAGACAACAGAACCTTATTTCACTGCGGGGCTGGCGAAAGCGGTCCAGAGTGGGATGGGAAGAGTCAGGAAAGTAAAGGAGATACCCGCCACACCAGTGGTGGAAGCAGACGAGTGCAGGAAGATAGAAATACAGGATGTGGAGGGGTGCCTCGCCCCATTCACAGCGAAGGAGATCGAAGAACGCAGGAGTACAGGGATAGCTTTAAGTGCACTCACCATGCACCTGGTGACAGTAGGCCACACTGGAGTCGCGGGAGCATGGAGAGCCGCGAGGTGTCTCACCATGTGTCCAGTGATCACGGACAGGAACGGGATCGTGGGAACATGGGGAGCTGTGAAGGATCTTATCATGTGCTGAGCGACACTAGACAGCAAGGGAACTGTGAAAACATGGGGAATAGTGAAGGACCCTACCATGTGTCTAGAGAAACCAAACAGAATAGACAGAATGAGACGGTGGGAAATAGAGCATTGTTTCACCACACCCCGAGAGAAGATGGAAGGGCATGGGACCTAGAAAGATGGGAACATGGGAAGACTCCCCATAACTCACCCGAGCCTAGGCGTAGGACTCGGAGCTGGGACGGGAGAGAGGTCAATGGACCCTCTAAGAATGATGCATTGAGAGCTGACATAAAAGCAAGGAGACTTGATGTGACCAGTCTAAAATCGGATTTAGATGAAATAATAGATGGTACTTTGCCATTAGAGAGGATTGACTTGTACGAACAAGATGAGGTACTGTTTATTGCAAAGGATATCACTCGGAAGGCGAGAGCAGTACATGAAAGATTATCTGAATTAGCAGACAGATACATGGTGGATTTATCAAGGACAAAGGCATTACAGGGGAACCATAGGTTGCATTTTTCAGATCAGGACCTCGAAGAGAGGAGAACAATAGGCTTAAAGACACACATCCGAGAACTGATTACAGGAATAAGAACGTGGAGAGATCTGGATAAGTGGGAAGAAAGGTGGTCCAAGAAAGGGACCGTCAGGCGGAGCACAATAGGGATGTCCCCAGAGCCCCCCCAATGCACACACTGAAGTGATGCATACATTCAATGGAAGTGATGGACACACTGAAGTGTTGCACACATTGAAAGCAATTGATGAACACACTGAAGTGATGAATACATAGATATCAAGTTATGCACACTCTGAAGTGATGGATACATTGATGGATACATTGAAAGCAATTGATGCACACACTGATGTGATGCATACACCGGAAGCGAGTGATGCACACCCTGAAGTGATGCATATATTGAAAGCAAGTTGTAAACAAGTGTAGAGATGCAAGTAAGTATTTATGTTACTTTGGAAAAAGCAAGTGATGCACACACTGAAGTGATGAATACATAGAAATCAAGTGATGCACTCACTGAAGTGATGGATACATTGAAAGCAATTGATGCACACACTGAAGTGATGCATACATAGGAAGCAAGTGATGCATACACTGAAGTGATGCATACATTGAAAGCAAGATGCAAACAAGTGTAGAGATGCAAGTAAGTATTTATGTTACTTGATTAAGGACATACAAGATTTTTTGTTATTCCAATGGAAGGTAGAAAATATTGAATGCATTTTCTTGTACGACTTAAGAGGGATATGTAGGTTGATATTAGAAAGGATAAAAAGGACGATGGGAGCCAGCATCATCCTAATGGTATCAAGACAACACCAACAAGAGAAATGGAGAGGATGCCATCTACTGGAAGGGGTGAGGAATTGAGTGAATTGGAGACCAAGATATTTAAGTTGTTTTGATTGTCATTTAAAATAAGAGGAGAAATCATGGAGGAAGGTGAACTTGTTAATGGGCAAAAGTTCACATTTGTCAGTCTGCAATTTATAAGCGAAAACAGAGGTAAAAGAGGAAAATTCTGATGTAATAGCAGGAAGTGAGGAATGGAGTTGGGAGATAAATAACAAAATGTCAACATACGCAGCAATTTAACTTGTTGAGAGTCGTTAGCGAAACCAGGTATGCCTGCATTCTGACAGATCCTAGACAAAAAGGGTTTGAGTGCTAAATTAAAAAGAAAGGGTGAGAGGGGCCAACCCTGGCAGACTCCTCTGTGGAGAGTAAAATAGGGGGAGGTCAAGCCATTAAAACAAATGGGCACTGTAGGAGGGGTATAAGCAGAGAAATTATTGACACTATTTTTGGGCCAAAACCAAACCAGGCTAAAGTATGAAATAGGAAAGACCAAATAACATGATCAATAGCATTCTCACCATCTAAGGGAATAAATGAGTACTATCAGAAAGATATCTACCCTTGACAATACCGTATTGCTCCTTTCCCAAAAGGTCTGGGAGAAGTGGCTCCAACTAGAAGGTTGATTCTTTAGAGAAGATCTTATAATCTAAGTTAACTAAAGCGATGAGTTGATAATTCTTGCAGAACTGTGGGTCTTTCCCTTGTTTCGCAATAAGACAGATGAGGGTGTCTAAAAAAGAGCTAGATGGGGAGGCTGAATTAGCAGAGGAGCAGGTTAACATACAAAGTTTGGGGAGAAGAAATCTGAAAAAGTGTATGTAAAACTCAATCATAAATCCATCAGGCCCTGGAACCTTGTCATTTTTAAGGAAAAGCAGTGCACACTGAAGTTCTGTTCAAGTAATATATGTCTCTAGAGAAGAAAAAAATACTTTGGAGAAAGAGGGCAGGTTTCTTAAAATTTCAGGTTCCGAGGGGAGACATTCTAGTGTATAAAAAGTAGTGTAGAATTGCTGGAATCAAGCTAGAATGTGCGGGTCTTTGTGATGAATGGAACTATTAGCATCAATAATTGATTCAATAAGTAGTTTGTTTTGCTTAATTTTGAGATAATTGGCCAGCAACTTTCCAGACTTATTTTGGCCCCTGTAGTATTTAGCACTAGATTTGAGAAGATAAGAAACAACACTGTCGGTAGAAACCTTGATAAATTGGAGTTTGGCTTTAATGAGTTGATTTAGAGAATGATGTGAATGAAGAACATAATAAGAATGTTCTAGGCCTCTAATTTCTCCAAGAATTTGTTTAGGTTGCGATTGAGACAGACACCTTTTTTTAGAAATGAATTGAATTATGAAGTCTCGGGCTGACAGTGTGAAAGGGAATGTTCCCTGTCTGATTAAAGAGAAAATATTTTTGTACAAAGGTAGTGAAAGAGGAGGTAAAAGTGGCATCCAATAGCAATGAGTTATTGAATCTCCAACGTTTAGGAGAGGTGGATTTGGGAAAGATGTCAAAATGCACAGATACTGGAGCATGATGAGAGATCAAAATAGAACCAATATCCACTGAATGTAAGGAATGAGTGAGATGGTGTGAGATTAAAACATAGTCAATTCGGGATTATGTATGGTGGACTGGGGTAAAAACATATACTCGTTTAAAATGAGGTTACATAAGATGACGTCTTTGAAGAGCATGTACAAATGTTTTTTGCACTTTGTTCGGTATATTATGGGACAAGCACCGTCTGTCAAGGAAATGGGTCATTGGGTAAGTTGCAGTCCCCAGCAAGAACTAGATTGACATTGGGGTACTGCAGGAGCTTCTGTGAAATCAAGCACCAAAATTGACAATCATGACCATTAGGACCATATATTTTGTAAAAAAGCAATCAGAATCTTATCAATGCACAATTTGAGCAATACCCACCTTCCCTCCTCATCTATTTCCTGAGATACCAACTGAACATTTAAGGACGTGTGACACAATATTACAACTCCATGCTTTTCCCTAGTGCCAAGTGACAAGAAAACTTCACCCACCCACACCTTCTGCAATTTCATAGATTCAGTGTCAGAGAGATGGGATTCTTGCAGGAAAGCTATGTGCACATTAACTTGTCTTATAATTGGGGGTGTTCAAACCTCTGACATTCCAGGAGACCATTGTCAAAACCATTGGGATAGAACAAACTGAAGATTAGAATCAGACAACATTTGAGAGAGGATATAACAGAGCCATATGAGTGGTGAGGAAAATATTTGACTAGGAAGGGTGAGGAAAAATAAGAAATTTAAAATGAGAAAGGAAAAAGAGAAAAGAGAAAGGCGGGAAGTAAAAAGGGAACAAAGAAAAGAAAATAGTGTAAATCTAGCCCTAGAAAAACAAGAAATAGGTCAAAAGAACAACAAAAAGAGGGAACATACCTAACAATACTTTGATGAGGATGGGAGTGGGGGCAAATGGCGAAGACAACACGTCCAATCGCAAGGGGAGACATGGCGCAGAAAGGACGGTGCAACATATAATGGGAAATAAAGACAACTATAACGGAGATAAAAGCCTGTAAGTTAAAAGAACAAAGAACAAAGGGATACGTTAAGGTGAGAAATAACATCATAAGATATTGCATAACCATGCAACATAACAAAAATAAATAAGGGAATAAGGATAAGAATAAGAACGAAACAGTACAATGCAATTCCTTGATAACGAAAAATTGATCAAGGGTATGCCCAGACATGGGCACTGGATTCAAGCTAGCCAGACTGATGAGGGGTGATACACTAAAACACATCCCAGGATAATAATTTCTGGTCCAGCAAGGAACTGTCCTGTAAGTTCGGGCTGGACTGTTCCCATGGGGAGCAGGGTCAAGATTGATTTGCATATGGTTGGGTACAAACTGGGGTGGCTTGGTGAGCAAATAAATACTCATTTAAAGCAGATCTTTTTGCATGTTTGAAAAGTTTCAGCACCTTGTCCATCAGCTTGCTGTTTGTTATGTTCACCATAAGTGGCCAAGGTTATTCCAGACGTGGGACCCTTGCTCGCTGTGCCACTGGATTGAAGCTAGACTGGCTGATGAGGCGTGATACCCTGAAACCAGTCCCAGGATGCTTCTTTCCAGTGAAGAGAGGACCTGGCCTTGCAGTTCGGGCTGGACTGTTGCGGGGAATGAGATTTTGATATCAATTTATAATTATGATAAATTTAATAAAGAATCCCATTCATCTGTTTTGGACCGCTCGTATCTGTCATTGAGGAAAGGACCACCCCCGCATTGGTTAGACAAACCCCATTAACTGACGCCACTCTGAAGAACCACTTACAACTGATAAAGTTTTAAGAGTTTATATAAAGATTAATTTGGATACGATACAATCCATTCAGGATAAAATCTCAAAGTATACAAAATACAAAATCAGCTACAATATCAGCCTCTTAAGCTTCGGTGTGAAGTGGTTCCTTCTGCGTCATCTGCAGTAAGATAAAAACAATCATCAAGTTAATCTGTCCCTACTCTATGCTATGTGTCAACCCCACTTCGCAAGTTTCTTCCCTAAAAAGGTGTCAGCAGTTTGACTTCCAAAGAAGTTCAAACTCTCTTTAGCCTCTAAAGGAAATCTTAAGTTTCAGAAGCAGTACCCTCTCTGCCTACCCATCCGTTCTCTCTAAGGGTCCTCGGCCTACTGCTCCCTTGCGCTCTGATGTCTTAGCGCATCTGCTCAAGGCATCTACCCTTGTCTTTGCTCTCGCCTTAGCCTAATGCTAATTGCTCTGCTCTTCCCTGATTGCTCCCTCCTCCCCGGGGTGCTGTCCCTAAAATACACAATCACCGTGTGGGTGGAACGCCCCTTGACGCCCACCACGGACTTCCCCCGATGATGTCAACTTCCTGCTTCTTCCATTGGTCCATTCCTTGCGTCGTTCGTTAAGTTGACCCTTCTCCTTTCGATGTCATCTTCATCATCTCATCGTCGACTTTTATTGACTCTTTCAGCTCAAGTGTCATAGAAACTTAGACAAGGTCTTAACCTATCTGTACACTTCTTAACCTTCTAGATCATGTGAATGGTCTTGTCAAAACATAGTCCACCTCAACAAATGCCTCTCCTCACGTTCGAGCAATAAGTTCCGTCCGGCATTGTCACCTTAAATCTAACAAGTGCTAGACTTCTCGGCTCTCACGTCCACATCAAGCTATTTACGACTTTTACAAACCCTCTAAATTACATTCTTGTGACTATGCTCCTTCGAACTCTTGGTCAGTCAGGTTATAAACACAAATGACCTAAACTCTTCCAACATTCCTACAGAAACCCTCTATACAGTATAACCTTTGGCATACATTTATATATTCGTACTTCTAGGAAAAGCCCTAGTTATACTTAAATACATTCTACATCAAATATGTAATACATAGAATACGACTACATAGAATATAACTTATGCATTCTCCTTGGTTACATTATCATGTACGTTCCCTACATTTCTCCACGTTACATTTTGCTTCTCCATTTTAAAGTTACACACGTACACGAATTCTACGGTGCACGTTCTATATTCCATTAAGCATCTCTACATTACCCATCATGTATACAGGCCTTCTAAATCTAATGCATTTTAACATGTGAATACATTTACGTTTCCTATAACATGTTATCACATTCGTTGGCTTTTATGTCATAATTGTCAACTTTACATTACGATATACGTTTCATTCCTACGTTTATAACATATACGTCTAAATATGGTTACGATGTACTTCGCATTCAAATTGCGCTCTCTCAGTTCCCCCCTTTGATGACTTTTAGGAGTCATCACTAAAAGCAATTTGAATACATCATTTATACCGAACTAGTTACATCAGTTCCTCTTTTTATCGATTCAAGTGTTCTCAGACTTTTATACTGTTGATCTTGTAGGACAGCTAGTCTTCTTTCTCGGTCTCTCATCGATCTTTGTAACTGGTTCGACCTATACCACTTATACATTTTTACTAATCCTAGTAATGTAATTATGCAAATTAATACTATTAATACAGGCTTTAAAATATACCAAACTATACTTTTGCCTAGATTAGCAAACCAACTTCCAACCTTTCCCACTCCATTTCCTACTTTTTCCCAAACATTTACTTTTGATAAATCTTCAATTTCTTGATGAATCTGTGTAATGTTCTGTATGACTTTCTCAAGTGGTTTTGAATTATCAGGAATATAAGTACAACATTCCTGAACCTTCAAAGCTTTACAAACTCCGCCTTCCTTTGCTAATATCACATCTAAAGCAAGTCTGTTCTGTAAAACCATTGCTCTAATCGACTGCATCTCACCCTCTACTAACATTAATGATCTCGCAGTACTAGCAGACAATCTATCCACGACTGTCGCTAACCTTCTAATCTTAACATCGTTAAGAATCAAACCTAACAATGGAAACATCGCTCCAAATACATCTCCTACTACTTCTGCATCTCCTACTTCCCTTTTCGTTCTCCTCGAAGCCTTTCCTTCTATAATCGCTAAATCCTTTGCATGATATATTTTGGGGAAGACAATTGCCAAGTAACACGAACCATACCAATTGTCAGGTAGTTTTACATAGGCATTTCTCCCACATACAAAATACACATTCGGAATAGCTTGCATTCCCTTCATAAAATCTTTCGTATAGTACTCTAATTTAAAAGAGTGCTCGCAACTAACCTCACCTACAAATTCACTCTCGTAATACGTTTTGCTTCGAGCTAAACATAACTTTCCTTTCTGCGTTCTATCCAATGCTATTGGACCATTGCTACCTTTCTTTTTATGTGCCTTCTCTTCTTCTGTCCAGTCTATTTTCCATTGTCCTGACATTTTTAGAATCTTCTGCCGTCTGCATCGATCATCTACTTGTGCTATAAATCTTTTCTCCACTTCTGATACTTTGCAAGTCAGATTATTTCTACGTGCATATGATGTATCTAATGTGTCCCAAGGAAGAAAGAATTTGGCTAATCTATCCTCCTTTTTGTAGTAGTCCCACTTATTCATTTGTTTATAATTCGGAACTTCAGGCAGTACCGAATCATAATTTGAAAAGTAGTACTCAAATCCTTCTCTACCATAAAATATACTAAGCAGTAAACTACATGTTATCCCATAAGTCAATGGGAGATGGTGATATCTAATGCCTTCGTCTACAGAAGCCGGCAATTGCATACAAACGTAGCAATCTTTGGCCTCCATGGCATCGATATATTCGTACAATAATTTTGCATACGCATTTGACCTAAAATTTCCCTGTGACTCGTCTATGTGTAATCTACGAGCTTCATCTGCAAGTAACGCCTTTTCACGTATAACAGTGCTCTCCTCCTTCTTTCCCACAAGAGCAGGTTTCAAGGTCGTTACAATTTTTACATTTGCTATTCCTTTATCATTCTCATGTCCTGTCAGGTAAGATATCGTTACTACTAAAATTATAAGGAATATCACTATTGCTATAAGTGTACCTACTATACATCTAGCTTTTCTGTTTGGGTTGCCGTTCTCCATGTCATCCAACAGCGTACCTCGTTTCTTTAGCAAAAGGTTTCCTGTTGCAGTCTTTGGTTGGTTATGTACTTTCACAGTCTTAAAAGTGCTTCTTATCAACAGGTATCTTTTTTCATCACAATGTCTTTTTCTCTTCTTAGCAGCAGACAACCCTAGCCCTTCTCCGTCCTCTAAATGTAATCCCTAATTTTATTCTTCTTTCCACTCGGTGCTAGGTTATCTTCTTCTTTATAACATCCGTACAAAAGTCTTTTATGCATCAACAATTATTTTCGGACCTGCAGCTTTCACAACAATTATTAATAGTTCAAAGCGAATAACTTTTTCTTCTTCTTCTGTCATTTGTTGACCAGCTGTTGGAAACTGTAATCTTTTTAGCACTAGATCTTGAATTTTACTCAAACGCGGGGGTATGGGAAGTGTGAAAGTCAGTAACCCCTCAGTCTCGAGTCCAGGTGCCAACATCCATATCTCCACTGCCACAAATGGATCGAGATCGATTACTTTCACGCTCTTCACTCTCCCAGATTTCTGTCCCCAATACATCTGCTAGATAAGTCCACTCTGGGGTGGCGTACCTTCTGCAGGGCACACGTACCCTTCTTGATCTTCGTGGACTCTCAGTTCCTGAATCTGTCGTCTCTTCCTCCTGATCCGATTCTTCAGCGATCGGGACAAGAGTTCTTTCTTGCTTTCCTTCCGAACTTGGCCTTTTCCTTCTCTCTGGCCAAATGGCTTCGTTGCCTTCCGTCTTTCCGCTCCTTGTTCCAGGACCCGTCTCTTGATCACTCTCAGTTTGCTCAATATCTGTGTCGGACTCCCAATTACTTTCTCCTCCTGAGGCGACTTCGGTCCCACTCGTGTCCTGACCTTCGTCGTCCTGTTCCAACACAGTTTCAGCTTCTTCGATCACCTCCACAGCTTGGCTTTTCCCCTCTATGGCTTCTCCGCTTCCCGCCGGATTCCCATCCGAGAGAGGAGCTGTGTCTTCTGGAGGTGTTGGCACTCTTCGGGTGTGTGAGGCATGTATCCAGTTCGGCAGACCTCCACACTTCACTGCGGTATTCGTTACAAGTATGACTTGAAACGGTCCTCGCCAACGCACGTCTAAGCAGTTCTTCCTGACATGCTTCTTCACCAGGACCCAGTCTCCTGGACTCAGGTCATGGCACAAGTCTTGTATCGACGGAACCTCTGCAGCCTGGACCTGGAGGGACACAGAATTAACGGCATCAGATAGTCCCTTGCAGTAGTCCAAGATCAAATCGTCTGTGATGTTCACTAGCGCTGCAGTCGGAACCGATGGCAATCTCATGGCTCTCCCCATTAGCACTTCATGTGGAGAGAGGCCTGTTCTTCTATCAGGTGTGCTACGTATGCTCATAAGAACTACTGGAAGTGCGTCTGGCCAACTCAGGGATGTCGACGAACAAACTTTAGCCAGTCTGGACTTGATAGTACTGTTAATTTGCTCTACGATCCCTGAAGCTTCTGGTCGATAGCTGCAGTGTAACTTCTGATCGATATTCAAAGCTGAACACAGCATCTTCACCACTTCGCTATTAAAATGAGTTCCTCTGTCCGATTCCAAAGAGGATGGCACCCCAAACCTCGGTATCAACTCTCTAAGCAACAATTTTGCTACTGTAAGTGTATCGCACCTACGTGTAGGGTAAGCCTCAACCCATCTAGAAAATATGCAGACAATCACTAAAACGTATCTGAGTCTGTTGCATGGAGGCATTTCTATGAAGTCAATCTGCATCCTATTGAAAGGCCCCCCAGACCTTCCTATATGACTCAAGGTAACTGGTGTTCTCTTTCCCACATTTAGTTGCTGACAGATCGTACATCGCTGACACACTGCTTCTGCCGCTATTCTAAACTTAGGATTGAACCACGTTTGTCTGAATACTCTCACCATAGCATCTCTTCCTATGTGTGCTGATCCATGCAATTTCCTTGCCATTGGACTAATGAGTTCATTTGGTAAAACTGCCCTTCCGTCGGCAGAAACCCAAAAGTTCATCTCACTTTTCCCGCAACCTGCTGTTTCCCAGCTCTTCTTCTCCTCATCTGGTGCATTTTCCTGTACTGCTCTCAATTCATCCCATGTATCTACAGTATCTAGTAACATAGTCAATTCAGTTCTTTCCTGGATTCCCCCCACTTTCACGTCAGTGTGAGAATATCCCTGCTCTGCGCAGTAACGCGCTACTTCATCTGCGTATCTGTTTCCTAGCGATACAAAATCAACATTTTTGGTATGTGCTACACATTTGACCACGGCTATGGCCATAGGTTTTTGCAAAGCCTCTAACAGAAGTTTCACGAATTCTCCATTCCTAATCGGAGAACCCGAGGAGGTCATGTAACCCCTTTGAGACCATAACTGCCCGTAATCATGAACTACGCCGAAACCATACTGGCTATCGGTGTATATAGTGACTCGAAGTCTGTCGCCTGCTAGGCAAGCACGAGTCAAAGCCACAATTTCAGCTACCTGTGCGGAGTGGACTCCTTCCAGGCAAGCGGCTTCTATAACTCTGGTAATCGTGCATACTGCATAAGCTGCTCTCAGCTGACCGACATCGTTTCTTACGCATGAACCATCAACGAAGAAAATTTCGTCTGGGTCTGTCAATGGCTCATCTACGATATCAGGTCGTGGTTTGGTACATAGTTCAGTCACATCGAGGCAGTCATGCTCTGTACAATTTTCATCGTCCACTTCGTTCGGAAGTGGCATCAAAGTTGCAGGATTCAAGACAGAGCATCTCTTTAGGGTCACATTCTCGGCAGCCAGTATGACCTGCTCGTAGCGTGTGAGCCTGCTATTCGTCAGATGCTGAGTCTTAGTCCTGGTCATTAACAGTTCTACAGAATGTGGTACATACACCTCTAACTGATGACCCATAACTACGCTCTCAGATCGTTCAATGCTGACACCCGTTGCAGCTACGGATTTGAGACATCCGGGCAACGCTGCGGCCACTGGATCTAATGTAGCCGAAAAGTACGCCACTGGCCTACGCGCATCTCCGTGGACCTGTGCTAATACCGCTAAAGCGCATCCCTCTCTCTCGCAGCAGTAAAGCAAAAAAGGTTTCTTATAATCTGGCATTCCTAAAGCCGGGGCGCGACATAAATCCTCCCTCAGCTGCAGAAACGCCATCAAACAATCTTTGTCCCATGGTACCGGATCACTTACTCCTTTGTGCGTCAGTTGCAATAACGGTTTTGCCTTCAGCGAAAAGTTAGCTATCCACTGTCGACAATAACCGACCATGCCTAGAAACATCCTGACCTCTCTTTGTGTTGTAGGCGCATTCATTTTCATAATCGCCTCTATTCTGTCTGGAGACACCTTCCGTTTTCCCTTTTCAATCCTATGGCCCAAGTATTGCACCTCAGTCTTACAATATTGCAATTTACCTGGAGACACTTTGTGTCCATTCTCGGCCAAGTGATTTAACAAGGTGAGGGTGTCTTCTCTGCAAGCTTCCTCAGTTTCTGACGCAACCAGGAGGTCGTCTATGTACTGAACCAGAACTGAATTCTTGGGCAGTACTAGACTCTCAAGATTTCGTTTCAATAACTGGTTAAAGATCGACGGGCTTTCTGTATACCCCTGAGGGATACGACACCATGTTAAGACGCGATCTTCCAGTTTGAAAGCGAAAAGATATTGGCTCTCTTCATCCAACGGTATCGAAAAGAAAGCCTGGCACAAGTCTATCACTGTAAACCATTCAGCTTGGAACGGTATCTGAAATAATATCACTGAAGGATTCGGTACCACTGGACAACATGAAACAACAATGTTATTAATCTTTCGGAGATCCTGCACTATCCTGTATTTTCCACTAGGTTTCTGCAAACCCATGATCGGGGAGTTACATGGACTACCCACGATCTCCTTCAGTATTCCCTGCTTAATCATGGATTCGATCACAGGCTTGATCCCTGCAATCGTCTCTGGCGTTAGCTTATACTGTGGTGTTCTTGGATACTCAGCATGGGGTCTTACCAAGATTTTTACCGGTTCTACTCCTTTAATCAATCCTATTTCTTCCCCAGTAAAATCCCATACCTCAGCTGAGACCTTCTCTCTCAAGTCTTGTGGAAGCTCCTCCACTGTCAAGGTAGGATAAAGTTCCACACACTCCTTTGAGTTTACGACTTTAAAATCAGCGTCCTCATCATTGGTCTGCACTTCTACTCCTTCTGGTGTGCAATGTATCGTGCAATTCAGTTTGCACAGCAAATCTCTCCCTAGTAAGCACACAGGACTAGAATCGCAGATCACGAACTGATGTTCGTCACTGTAATTCCCTATTCTTACTGACACTGGTTCGGTCAAGGGATTTGTCATCCTTTTGTTCGCGACTCCTACCACCTGTACCGTTTCTCTTGATATTGGCAGACCCGGGACTACCACAGATCTTAACGTGGATCGGGTGGCCCCTGTATCCACCAAAAAGGTTGTAGGACATCCCGCTATTTCCGCCTCTACGTATGGTCCTCTCTGATCTACTTCCAAGGCGGCTCCTAGAGTACAGTCTTCTTCCCTACTCGCCCGCTGCCCTGTAAGAGGATCAACGTAGTAGCATTCCTCTCCTCCTACAAACAATGGCATCTGTCTGTAGGTTTTCCCTCCGTTTGAGATGCGAGGTGGTTGAGGAAACGGGGCTCGAGGAGTCTGAGTCCCCCCTTTGACAAACTTGCCCTTCGGGACTGTGGCTCCCTTAACCACGTTGTGCTGAACCTCTTCCTCCTCCTGTTCTAATTCTCCTGACTCAACATTGTAAGGACACTCGCGTCTCCAATGTCCCACTTCGTTACACTGATGGCATCTTGTTGTCTTTTTCAGTGTCGCGATATCCATTCTCGGTCTTGGTCTTTCTTCCTCATCTCTGCTCTGATTATTCTGTTTCTTTGCCGGCGTTCCTGTTCCCTGCTGCCGCTGTTTATCCTTCCCAGCAGCTTGCATTTGCACTAGCATTAACTTTTCTTTAAGCTTCTTTGCCTTAGAGTCTATCTCGTCACTACAATACCTTGCGTACCTCAGAATCTCGTCTAAAGATTTGTTTTGCCAACAGATCAGATGCTGCTGGATCATTAGACATATTTCTGGTCTCAATCCGAGGACAAATTTTGAAACAAACTGTCCAATGTCCTTGGGATCCATTACGTCTAATCCGCTGTACTGCTTGAATGCTTTCAGCAATCTCTCATAAAACTCATGAACTGTTTCTTTCGGCTCCTGAGTAGTTCGGTCTATCTTTACCCAGTCTATATCTTGCACCGGCACTTTCTCTTTTAGCCATGTTATCACCCTTTCGTATTTCTCCATGACTCTAAGTGATGGACCATTTGTCCGAGTATCTCTCGGTGGCTCACAGGTAGGCCATTCAACACTGAGCTTGCACGCCGTCCACAAGTCTCCGGGTACTACGATATCGAACAGTGTGTTCAAATCGATCCACAGTACCTTCGAGATCTTCACGAATCTTTCTACCTGCTTATACCACTCAACAGGGTTATCCCTAAGCTTTGGGAAGGAATTGGTAAATGCCGCCAAATCCCCCCTACTCCAGGGCACATGAACGTAGCTTCCATTCGCGATTTCTCGCAAAGGGAAGGCTTCCATTCGCATCAAGTCTGCGTCCTGGGACTTCTCAAGCACACTCCGTCTAACGGAGCCCTTCTTGGACCATCTTTCCTCCCATCTATCCAGATCTCTCCATATCCTGATACTTATGATCAATTCCCTTATGTGTACCTTCAGCGCGATCGTTCTACGGTCATCCAAATCCTGATCCGTGCATGTTAGCCTATGGTTGCTCTGTAAAGCCTTAGTTCGTGACAGGTCTACCATGTACCTGTTTGCCAAATTAGATAAGTTCTCATGAGCTGACCTCGCTCTTCGAGTAATATCTTTGGATAGGAACAGTATCTCATCTGGTGTATACGAGGCTAATCTCTCTAATGACACTGTACCATCAATCAATTCATCCAAATCTGCCTTCAAACTCATTACGTCAAGTCGTTTTGCTTTTATTTCCGCTTTCAGCATCTCAGTTCTATGTTCTTCTCTCATATCTCTCTCACCTCCACTATGCGCCCTACGCCTGAGCACAGGTGAGTTATGAAGAGCTCTGCTTCCTTCTCTTCGTTCCCACCCCTCGAGATCCCAAGCCTTTCCGTCCTCACGTGGGGTATGGTGGAATAATGCTCCATCCTCCAACCCTACATTCCGTCTTCTAGGCTCGGTTTCTCCAGCTATGAGATAGGATTCACCGTTCTGCTCTAACCTATTATAACCTGCTTGTTGTCTGGTGTCGCTTAATAATATGAAAGGCCCTCGCCGGTCTTCCATGTTCCCGTGATCTCTTCCGTGATCACCGGATGGATGGCGAGACGTTTCGCGACTTCCTATGTTTTCATGACTCCGACCGCTATCACCAGATGCATGTCGAGACGGTTCACGACTCTCCATGTTTCCGTGACTCCAATGTCTCACTTCCTCACCCGGGGCATGGTGTGTGCACCTAAAGGTATTCCGGTACTCCTGTGTCCTACGTTCCCCTTCACTGAAGGTGACGCGAGGCACTTCGCCACACCCTGTACTTCTATCTTCGCACATTAGCCTATTGCTGTTATCAGTAGGACAAATATCTCTTCTGCTTTCTTGACTTCCTCTCTCCCACTCGGGGCTGCTTTCACCAGCTCCATAATGAGAGAGAATCCTGTTGTCCTGCTCTCTCCACTCGAATCCCGTTTCTAAACTTCTATTCCGCGCTTCTTCGGCAGTGTCCCATTCTCTCAGGTATTCCCTTAATTCCTTATGGGTTTTCGGTTTAGGACCCCTCAAATCCATTGACCCTCTTCGACCTCGCTGTTCTACTCTGGGACCCGTTGCAGAATCTAATGGGGTACTCCGACTGATTGGTGCTCGTATTTGCCTGTGGGTATTCATTGTGGCATTCCTATTCCCTTCTTCTGCTCTTTCATTGTCCCATCGTGCCTGTTCCTCCTGCTGGACCCCTTCCGGGTTGTAGATTGACACAATAGGGCCTATGGTGACCGGGACCTGCAAAGCGTCCGGCATTTGGTACGACCTAGCGCATTGCGTCTCTGGAGCCTTCTGGACCACAAATCTTCCCACTACTCTCTGTTCCGAACTAATTTGGGGTATCTCCTCAGCCTTGGTAGCGTCCCACTCTGTTACTGGGATCGACTTATATTCCCCAAACCTAGTTCCGTCTGTTTGCGGTAATATGGGGCTCGCAAGTTCACCACTGTATGGAGGTGGTCTGTCTGTTAATAGCCTATCTATCAGATCCTCCGCCGACTCGCTATCCTCATCTTCCTGTTCTCGAGGTTTCCTTTCTCCCGTCACTTCCAACATCGGGTACAGTTTATCTGCTTCTATCTTCTGCACCCTCCATTTCTTAGCTTCATCGTCCCATTTAGCTTCCTGCACCGCCTTTACCGATCTTCTCACTCTTTCTTGGCGCCTCTTTACGCCCCTTTCGTGTGCTGTTCTAAACCACACACCAAGAGCTTCAAATTGTGTTGGCCTCGGTAGAGGTCTCATTGAAAGCATTGTTGCCTTCAGTTGGTTCAACACTTCTAATTTAAACGTTCCGAATCTTGGGAACGCCAGTTCTTTTTGCCCTTCAGTTAGCCTGTGCCACTCGGAAATCCATAATATCGAGTGTAAGCCTACATTAACTGCCATATGATATGCTGGTGTGCCTTCTGGTGGAGCTTCTTCTCCAATACATAAATTTCTCCTTTTTCTTTTAAAGATTTTTCCTAAACCCTTAAAACACTTCATTTTGATCACGTATGATATTTCTTACTTATTTGCGTCTTGATAACAACCACCAATCCCTGTACGACTCTCGCTAATCCGCCTATCCCAGCACAGTTCTATGTTATCCGACCAATCTCAGCGCAGCTTTATGCTGACGTCACTTGTCCCTTCAGCAGCTTCCCTCGTTTCTCAGCTTGTTTCACGATCTCACATGCGTTTTCATTCATACATCGAAAAATGACTACTTCCGTCCAAGCGATCACTTTTCTCTGACTGTACGGCCACAGTCTAACTGTAATTGCTACCTCAACTGGCACAGCGTCTTTCCTCTTACGGTCGGACACTTGCCTCAACTGATAGGTTACTTACACACAGTAAACGTACGACCAGCGTCCGTTACTCATTCACTCACACATACGCTCCCCCTATCATCGGTCTGTCGGGAAATCAATGGTACCTCATGACCCCCTTTCAATGGTAGACAAATTACTCTGGGTGTTCGATACACCCGAACCACTTAAGTCCTCTGGACATAAGATTTTATCCGGTTGCGCGCGCTCACAACTTTCCCCCAATCACACTACAGGCATTCAACTCCGCTTGACATTACAACACAGGAACAACATAAAACACCGCAATCTTACAACGCATGACCCTTATACTCACTCTCGACCGATTCTGCTGCTTTTCTCTCGACGCACCATCAGCACCGTCTTCGACTGCGATTCTTCTTCTGGTCGACGATGACTAGGGACCTTGGGGTAAACTAACCTGGCCTAGGTCGTCTTCCTCAAGAAGATAACCATCTTACTCTGCTACCAACTGCGGGGAATGAGATTTTGATATCAATTTATAATTATGATAAATTTAATAAAGAATCCCATTCATCTGTTTTGGACCGCTCGTATCTGTCATTGAGGAAAGGACCACCCCCGCATTGGTTAGACAAACCCCATTAACTGACGCCACTCTGAAGAACCACTTACAACTGATAAAGTTTTAAGAGTTTATATAAAGATTAATTTGGATACGATACAATCCATTCAGGATAAAATCTCAAAGTATACAAAATACAAAATCAGCTACAATATCAGCCTCTTAAGCTTCGGTGTGAAGTGGTTCCTTCTGCGTCATCTGCAGTAAGATAAAAACAATCATCAAGTTAATCTGTCCCTACTCTATGCTATGTGTCAACCCCACTTCGCAAGTTTCTTCCCTAAAAAGGTGTCAGCAGTTTGACTTCCAAAGAAGTTCAAACTCTCTTTAGCCTCTAAAGGAAATCTTAAGTTTCAGAAGCAGTACTCTCTCTGCCTACCCATCCGTTCTCTCTAAGGGTCCTCGGCCTACTGCTCCCTTGCGCTCTGATGTCTTAGCGCATCTGCTCAAGGCATCTACCCTTGTCTTTGCTCTCGCCTTAGCCTAATGCTAATTGCTCTGCTCTTCCCTGATTGCTCCCTCCTCCCCGGGGTGCTGTCCCTAAAATACACAATCACCGTGTGGGTGGAACGCCCCTTGACGCCCACCACGGACTTCCCCCGATGATGTCAACTTCCTGCTTCTTCCATTGGTCCATTCCTTGCGTCGTTCGTTAAGTTGACCCTTCTCCTTTCGATGTCATCTTCATCATCTCATCGTCGACTTTTATTGACTCTTTCAGCTCAAGTGTCATAGAAACTTAGACAAGGTCTTAACCTATCTGTACACTTCTTAACCTTCTAGATCATGTGAATGGTCTTGTCAAAACATAGTCCACCTCAACAAATGCCTCTCCTCACGTTCGAGCAATAAGTTCCGTCCGGCATTGTCACCTTAAATCTAACAAGTGCTAGACTTCTCGGCTCTCACGTCCACATCAAGCTATTTACGACTTTTACAAACCCTCTAAATTACATTCTTGTGACTATGCTCCTTCGAACTCTTGGTCAGTCAGGTTATAAACACAAATGACCTAAACTCTTCCAACATTCCTACAGAAACCCTCTATACAGTATAACCTTTGGCATACATTTATATATTCGTACTTCTAGGAAAAGCCCTAGTTATACTTAAATACATTCTACATCAAATATGTAATACATAGAATACGACTACATAGAATATAACTTATGCATTCTCCTTGGTTACATTATCATGTACGTTCCCTACATTTCTCCACGTTACATTTTGCTTCTCCATTTTAAAGTTACACACGTACACGAATTCTACGGTGCACGTTCTATATTCCATTAAGCATCTCTACATTACCCATCATGTATACAGGCCTTCTAAATCTAATGCATTTTAACATGTGAATACATTTACGTTTCCTATAACATGTTATCACATTCGTTGGCTTTTATGTCATAATTGTCAACTTTACATTACGATATACGTTTCATTCCTACGTTTATAACATATACGTCTAAATATGGTTACGATGTACTTCGCATTCAAATTGCGCTCTCTCACTGTTCCCATGAGACACAGGGTCAAGACTGAATTGCATATGCTGGGTCCAAACTGGGGTGGCATGGTGAGCAAAAGAACGATTGATTCCACCCAGATCTCCTGACTAGGGGTGAGTGTTTAAAAAGTGCCAGCACTCCGTCCATCATCTTGTTGTGTTTGCAATGTATGAAACTATACAGAGCATTTTGCTTAGCTAGATTAAGGATATCGAACACTAGTATTAGGATGCTGCTGTCTTCAGGGGCCAGGGCAATGGACATCATTTGTCTTTTTAACAGATCAGGACCAAAGCATAAAGTATTGGAATCATTGTATCATCATTGTCTGAATTAGTGACATTACAATTATGACTACAATTAGTGTAATTGCCTTTTTGTGCATTCTCCAAAACTCTATTAGGTAATTTCTTCAGCTTGCCTTCTACCTCTAAACATGGGGGTCAAAGTAATAACAGAGTGTTAGTTTCGCTGCGTGATTTAAAGAACATTTACCTGTTTAGCGTGATGTCTGAATTTCTCTGGCTAGAGACTGACTCACCAAAAGAGTGTGCATCTTCAGAATGGGATGTGCCAAGCCTGCTACTACTAGAAGGCCAGGTCAGGTTGTCAGTAATTGTTCAATCAACAGAGAAGCCAATATTTAAAGCCAGGAACTTTAAAATGCAAGTTTCCAGAATATAAGTTGTTTATCAATCCTTCCTCTTCAAATTAAGAATCTGCGACAGTATCCAGACAAGTATATATTGAAAACCATGGTCTAGAAAACAGGAGGGGCACACTTGTGTGAACTGTTTATAATTCTTATGGAATCCACCAAACAATCTGACTTCTAACTGCACAATAAATAGCATCATCGATTCTCTCTTAAACAGTTGTCACAGTGCAAGCCAGTTATAGGACCTATAGTTAGTAAATTGCTCCAAAAGCAATGCATGCCGGTCATTGTAGTGACCATATCATGTCTTCAATCAAAATGTCAGTGTTTGAAATATTTCTATGCCAGTACTGGCCGGCCACTCAGCAGAAAAAGGAAATTAATGGGCAGAAATGTATCTAGATAGAAACATAGCATACGAGCAGGACATCTAAGGGAAACATAGCCCACAAAAGGCCAACACACTTCGAAACACTCAATAATAAATGTATTTCAAACAAATGACTTACAATAAAATATTGAAGGAGTGATATGCAGTACTTCACTTGCCCGTTGCCAGGTGTGGCGAAGCCAACAGAGATTGTGACACCAGGAGCCACCAGCGCTAAACGTGGTGCAGCGATGACCCATTAAAGTCTAGTCCACAAGTATGTTATTGCTTTGCTCAATAAATGAAGAAAAGGTTTAGAAAATCATGAAAAATCAATGGGCTGAAACAGATGACTCATCTCAGACCACACTGGTGTGAAAAAGCTAGGGACAACAAAAAGGTCACCATTGCTGGAGCACAGGCAGAAGAAATTCACAGAAGTATCAATTTCAGATCTTCACACGGATGAGAACTTCAATTCTAAAACCAATGAAGTGGATCCACCCTTCTGACACAGAGGGGAAAAACGCCAATTGAGCTGAGGTTAATAGCAGTATGTCAGCAGAAGCAGACTAGTGATCAGTGTCTTAAAGCAACAGGCATTCTTCATTCCTTATCTTGTATAGACTGAATTTCATTCAGATAAGAATTTTGTTGAAAATAGAATCCAAAGGAAAGTAAGGCGATTCTGCCACAACTTCAGCACTCTCCCTAAAGTCTGTCAAGGCGAAAAGTGCGGCCTATGCAATTCATGAGAGATGTTTTAAGGGCCTTCCATTTCAAGTTTATAGGTCAACTAAATATTGCTTGAGACTAAATGGAAGAAAATTGTCTTTTAGCATTAATAGGTAGATTTAAACAGCAATGTAAAAACGTCTGTCCATTTCCCAGGTCCCTCCCAAAAGTATGAGGTGGAATCAAAGGAGAAGTGCAGCCCAGAGATTTATGTCGCAAAACCAAAGGGGATGATGGACAGAGTGTTGAACATTGCAAGCGCTCACCCCCAGTCAACTGATCTGGGTTTAATCCATCAACATTCTTTAGCCCACTCCGCCACCCCAGTTCAGACATGGCCATATGCAAATCAGTCTGACCCTGTGCCTCATGGGAACAGTCCAGCCCGAACCGCCAAGCCATGTCTTCCCGGGACCTGAAACAAGCATCCTGGGACCGGTTTCTGGCATTACAGCCGTCATCTGCGAGATTTATATCAGCAGCAGAGCTGTAGAGTGAAAAGCTGCACATTAATGAACCTTCACAGGAACATGTTGACTTATGTGCACCTTGCTCACCCCTGACCCCCTTCCTTTCCCTGACGCAAATACCCGTTCAGGCTTTCTCCGCAGCGGGACTGAAAGTGAATTTTAAAAACTTTCCAACATTATATTCAATCTGTTTAAGTGACTGTATGTTTTGAACCACAGGACTGAGTGAATTAACTTGATGCAGAAAAGTGCAAGCTAGCAGTGTGGGGTGACTGATTGGCCGCCCTGCCTAAAATGCAGAGGAAGCATTGATATTTGTGCTGAGATCCCGAGTCGGCCTCATAAATCCGATCCGTTGACTGGTTGCCAAAGGCTGGACGTCATCGTAAATATACATCCTCTCCTCTTGCCTTTTGAAGAGAGGAGTCATCCCACGCGCATTCTGAAAGATTAACATCATCAGCACCATCGTATATGTCACCATATTATATTTACGGCATTGACATTAATATTATTTATTTATTTATTTTTTCCAGAGTTTCATATAGCGCAAACTTGACCCGAATAGGGTATCAGAGCTCTTTACATGAACACCAGTTGCATTACATAAGGACACATTCATTTTTGTTAGACACGGGGCAAAACGTGGGCTGCCCTACTGGTTTATGTCCTCAGATGTGGAACTGTGTCCTAAAAATGGTGGCTTCATTCGAAAAGGTGGGGACAGGAAAAATTGCCTTTTGACCACCAGAACTCCACATGCCAGTAAAGAGCGCTTAACTCACTGAGCCATCTCCCGATCTTTCAGCTTTTATCAGACCGGCATACAAATATTTTACAGCAGAACAAAAAGAAGATAACCAAAATCTGAATCATGAATATATTTTCTGAGATTTAAGTATAGGGGCGGGATATTTTAAAGTTGGTATTTTTAAAAATGACAAACGATAGATGGCTTTAAGAGTTGCAGGAAGAAATAGAATACTAAGAAACGAATAAACGCAGGTACAATGCATGCCTTTACCACGCATCCTTTACCATGCAATGCATTTACCAGGCTTTGCCTTTACCACGCAGGTCTTTAACAAGAGCATGCCTTTACCACGCATTGGGGATATTCTCAAGAACGTGCAATAATCATCGCCAAAATTGGTTAACGCAATGTTTCACATCGCCGACTATCGAGGGAAAATAACTCTATGTTAACGTCCTATTCAGAACACAGCGGTAACATACAACAGTTTCCCGATCAAATGTCCACGATAAAGTCACCGGGACGGCGATAAAAATCTAAACCCAAACGTGAAAAAAGTTGCAATGGACCCAACCGTGATAAAAAAATTGCGATAATCTTCACCAGGCCTTCAATTCACATACGTCAGGTGGGAAAAATCACTATAAAAGTAGGGAAAAAAACCACAAACAAAACCAAAACAACTGAGAAGCACAATGAAGTTAGCCAGAGCAAGTACAGAAGACAACCAGAACCCCATAAGCCCCACGGAGGACCAGCCTGGAAATTTGGGGTCAGGGAAGGGCAAGGAGAAGAAGATGAAGAAACGGTTCAGTCCGCAGGAAAACAGGATCCTGATAACGGAGGAGATAGAACACGATCAACTACTGTTCGTCACCTTCACTGTGTCATTGACAACAAAAAATGGAATGTGGCAGTCCATCGTGGACAAGGTGAATGCAGTCAGAGTGCTGAGGAGGACAATGGAATAGGTCAAGAGGAGCTGGAATGATGTAAAGCGCAAAACCAAGCAGAAACTCTGCAACAACCAGAAGGCAGCAATTCAGACTGGAGGTGGGAGTCCAGCGCCACAGGAGGAGCTGGATGATATGAGGAAATGGTGTCCACAGTCATCAGTGTGGAGAGGGTGGCAGGAGTTAGGGGACGGACACTGCTCAACATGACCTGACACAACTGCAACAGGGTGAGTAACGACCAGGGAAGGCGGGGGACGGGGGAGATGGGCACAATGGCACACATGCACAATTATGTATAGCACAGTGCACACCCACAATGACCCTGAAGCATGTCCCTGACCCCCTTGGCATACTGCAACACACCTTGAAACTGCAAGTAGGCCCCCATTGACTATGTGCCCAGAGGGGGACCTTCCCACACACCACTAATCTCACAACCAACCCATGCACATGTGCTAAACCCAGCAAAGCGGCGTGTCTGTGTTGCATGCCATGACACTGAGGTGCTGAGTGTGGACCACATCCGTAAAGGAGCAGGTCCACTCTGACACATCCACATGCACAAACAACACCTGACATCAACAACACATCTGCGGACAAACCATGCCCCAGACTCCCAACTCCCACCAAGAGCCCAATGTGCCCAAGTCTGCAACATTCCAGCACTGTATAAGCACAGAAGTCAAAGGCACACTGCATGAAAGGGATAAGGGGCAGCAAAATCAGAGCTGCAGGGGCGACTCTCCCAAAATGCAGCACACACACATAACATTCAGAACACATCAACATTGACAACAATGTGGTACAAACCGCAACACACTCACAACAGAACAGAGGACACAACTGGTGCCGCTTGTGTGCAGAAACTGGCCAATCACATTTGGCATAGCAGGGAAATGTGAGTTGATAATGTACACGTACAAACACACATCCGTGATGTTGTTGAAATGTCCACTGTCCCACATCAAATAGGCAGCTCCTCCCAAACAGTCACAATGTACAATGTCATGCAGTCTATATGTAAATATGTACAATGCGTCAACATATATGTGAACACAATGTTAAACTGCATCTCCCCTTCACATTACAGAGGGAGAATCAACAACTCCCGCAGAGCAGACTGAACAACTCTTCACTGATGACGAAGCGGACATCCCGACCTTTGACACCGACACCCTCCAACAGCTCATGGACAGCCTTGGCACCCCACCTCCAGGAGCAGGGCAGCCCAGCTGCATCGAGGAGATCCCACCACCTGCACAGACCACACAGCAGGAAGCACCCACCACCAAGGCTGCCTCCCAGGACCCCCATGAACAATACATGGCCTTCCAACGCTGTGTGTTGGGGTGCCAGGAGAAGATGGCTGAACAGATGTGGGTGGGGTTCGACCTCATGGCATCCAAACTAGATGCCATGCGTGGGTGTCTAAGTCACATCAGGGACCACTCACAGTCCCTAAAGGACAGCCACAGTCCGCTCCATGCTCTACAATGATCCATGGCTGACATCGCTGGAGTGCTGACTCTGAGACAAGAACACCTGTCTTGTCAGAGTGTCTCCAGTGATGTCAGCCAGGAGTTGGGACACATGCGGAGGATCATGGAGACCATGGAGCGGACGCAAGCGGAAAGAACGGCAGCCACAGCTGCACACCAGTGAGAGGTAGCTTGGTTCTTCCATGCCCTGCAGACCCTCATCATGGCATTGCTGCCACAAGACCTGGCGTGGATGAATGCTGCTGCTACCATTCCATGCACATCTCTGCCCCCGAAAGTGTCAGTGCCACACAGTGCGGCAGACATTCCACCTCCGGCCCCTGATGTGTCACTGCCACACAGTGATGCAGACAAAATAACACCACCCACATGTGAAGCACATGATACATCAGAAGACGAAGATGCAGAAGATTCTACCTCAGTGGTACGACAGACACAGTAGCATTCATCTCCGCCATATGGCCTGTTTCTGCCCTCTGCATCATCACCTTCCACTGTCCCTAATACACTCTGTGACACCCACCTTGGACCTCAACATGGACTGCCATATTCTGTTTGGTTACCAATCACACAGCAATCAGACTGCGGACTGAACTCTTCCTCTTCTGAGAACTTGTCATTCCCTAAAGGACTCTGGCTGGCCCTCCGTGGGGCAACAATGTAAAGTGGAGGTTGCATGGCCCTGTACTGCTCCAGCTACAACACTCCACTGGAATGCGCATTAAACATTCAAATTCACACAGATGTGTCATGCCTATGAGCATTCAAGTGTGAAAGTATGGATGAATGTAGGGTCAATGATTCCCCCTTACGTTCATGTTGCTCATGTTGTGGGACTTGAGTCACAGGGTGCAACATTACTGATTGCTGTCCAGGTGGCGCTGACACTACAACAGAGACACATGCATTAGTTACTTCCTTGTCCAGCCCAGAACGGAACCTCGCCGAGAGCACCAGGGTCGTTGTTCACACCCCTACGTTGGACTGGCATACACCAGGCCAGGCCAGTCCACTCCGCTTACGCCTACAGGGGCGGACAACAACATTAAATGTCCCAGGTCTTCCTGTAGTGATCTGCTGATCACAGGTCTAGTTGTCAGCATGCCACAGCCACTCCCAGAGGGATGATTTACACCCAAATCATACCCATCCAGCACAGGTGTCATAGGACATGTGACCCTGCCAATAAAACGGGCTTGGCACATGTGCTCAAGGCCATTTTCACTGTCTATCTTGGTGTGTACGTGTGGTTATTATTTATGCATAAGGGCCTAGGGCCCTACCACATCACATTCCCCACAGCCTTAGGTGACATGATGGCGTCCACACCACGATACTCAATCAGTAAGGGCCCATGACTTGCGGTGCACAGCTGAGGCACTCTGGCCGGCACGGGTCTCCAGCCACAAGACATTGACTTGTGGTGCACAGAGTTGGTGGCAGCCAAGGCACTTTGACCGGCGAGGCGATGACTTGAGGTGCACTGAGTTAGTGGCACCAGAGCTGAGCAGGTGTGCAGCCTGCGATGATGCATATGCCTTGATACGCCGTCCTGCCAATCAAGGTTCGATTTGAATTGTGAGCCCAGCCGGACCACAGTGTGCGCCAAAGGCAGCAGGTCAAACAGACCTGACTACACGGAGCGGTGCAACAGGGTGCGCTGGGGGCCTATTGCGCGGAATCCAACGACGGCTGAGGAGGTTGCACCAGCACGTGGTGAGCTCTCTTGGAGACACGCCGGTGGGGGCAGGTGAGCATTGAAGCCTGGGTGCGCAGGGTTGGGCAGTCAATTCAATTCATGAAGCTTTATTCGGCGCATGTAAAATGACCATAAAAGCACAAGAATAAAAACATGATAATAACAAATACATCAATATCTAAAAAGGTTTACAAACAATGTTACAGACATAATTCATTAAAAGCACATGCTTTTCCTGGCATTAACACAGTAATTTAAAAACGTGGCTATATAAAAACAGATATCGGACGATTCCAGATTAAAAATTAAAATCATTGCCTGGTTAACTGTACGTACACCATATTTTATAAACATTGGTTTCGGGAATGCAGTACATAAATTTGAGTACAGTTTACAAAACAGTAAAAAGTGCAAGGTGCTCTGAGTAGAAACGCCATCACACATGCATGGCCCCGACGGGTGTTTCTTAAGAGTCGGGAGAGCCACCAGATGGTGTGCCAAACCAAATCTAAGTCTAGTAAGAACAAACTTATGAGATGGCCTAGTCACCATGGTTAAATACAAAGGAAAACCTTCTACCATGCTATATCTGGTGTAGAGCACAACAGTGGTCAAGGTACCATAGGCTAATGCCTGCTTCCTTGCCTTTGGGTATCCTAGATGCTGCACTTGGATCAAGCAAAATATTCAACTTAAATATCTCGGAAAAACAACCAACAACATATTTTACCCAAGGTATCTTAAGGTGTTTATCCAATGACAAGCAATCCTCGATTATAGACCTATTAAAAGACTTTTCTGCCTTAAGCCAAATTGAACGCTAGATCATAAGTGGCCTTAGGGATAACAGATCTATTAAATAGTTTATATCTAATTCCCGATGGATTAACTCAGTTGGAGCCGAAGTTGGTAGACACAGAAGCTTTTTTAAGAAAGAGTTTTCCGCTATTTGCAAATTATAACCGCAACTGTGGCCCATACACCTGTCCCATATAATGCAATGGAAACACATCTTGCTTGATAGATCTTAAGCATATCCCTGGTTCGTCGGTTCCCAACCTTAGCAGCAAATCTAAAGACACGGAACAAATTTTTGGCCATTTTATTCCGAATGTTGTTAAATTCTTCGGTCCATTTCCTGTCTTTGGAGAAGGTGATACCAAGGTAACAACATTTATCTACCTGCGGCACCTTTTCGCTATCGATAAAAAAGGCATTTGAAAATTTGCTTTTAACCCCACAGGTCATAGTGTGTGTTTTTCCCTTGTTCATTACTAGTTTTCTATCCTTAATAAAGGTAGAAAAACTATCAATCAAACGTTGTAATCCCAAGGGGGTTCTAGAAAGTAGAACGGCGTCATCGGCGTATAATAACACGGTACAGGGACGCCATTGATCTGGGGGGCATCTGCATTAATCTTTTTCAGAATGGCATCGATTCCATTAATAAATAATATAAAAAGAAGGGGGGCCAGTACACAGCCCTGCCTAATCCCTCTTTTGACACCAAATTTTGGGGTGCATTCCCCTTTGGTGCCAAAGCGCACATGTTTGTAGGTTCCCGTACAACCTGGCAAGGAAGAAGATTATGCCCTCTGGAGATCTTAGCTGTAACAAAGTTGGCCATAAAATAGAATGGTCTACCATGTCAAAGGCGCTACTTAGGTCAGCAAAGCAGTGGTAAAGTGAGCCAGGTTTTGCTTCCGTATATTTCCCGATCAGTAAATCAAGATTGATGCACTGGTTGAGTGTACCCCTGCCCTTCCTAAAGCCATACTGGCTGTCAGCCAGTATGCCCTCTCGCTCAACCCATTCCTCTAACCTGACAAGCATGACTCTACTCATGATCTTAACTGAGTTGGGCAGTCATCGCTGGGCGACATACCAGTTTTAGGACGAGGGCTGGGGTGCTTGCAGAAGATGTAGAAATATTGCACACTGCCTGGGAAGTTTGCGACGACATTGGTGAACATGCCCCGGTGGTCCAGTTTTGCTGCACCTTGTTGGAATGCGTGTGGTTTCTGTTGCAGTGATTTTGTGCAGTGTAGGCAGGGGGCACAAGTAGTACATGTGTGCAGTCAATTACCCCCAACACGTGCAGGAAGCCTGCTATGGCGTAGTTACCTTGCTTGGTCTCCAGCTGTTGCTGCGCAGTGTGAGGGAAGGGATGGTGCAAGGGTATCAAGCTGATACAAACCTTGATGCTTACAGTTAGGATTAATCCTGCCTAATGAGACCGTAACAGATGTTCGTGTGGTTGTATCCTTCCTTTTCTTTCCTACGAAGGTTACGACCACACAAACTTCTGTTATGGTCTTTTTGTGCAGGATTGCTCATACCTGTAAGCATTCCAGTTTGTCCAAGTGCAATACACTGTACCAGATTACGTTTGTGACCATATGGGCACTTGACCATTGTCACCATTTACGGACTTTTGGAAAATCGAATTGTATTGGGGATTTCCCGGACGATATGCAGTTAATTGGATCCACAAGTTACCCTGATGAAGTTTCCCATTGGGAATGGAACACGTTGGTTAATGTTTTCGTTTTGTTAATTTATGTTTTTGTATTAAAGTACTGCTTTTCCACTACTGTTGACTACTGAATGAATGAATGAAATTGGGTCTATAAAGCGCGAACTTAGCCAAAGGGCATCAAGGCGCTAGAACGAACTATGTGAGATGAAAACAGAGAAGGTTATGTTGCAAACTGAGTGAAGAACCACGTCTTCAGGGCCTTACGAAAGAGTAAGTGAGAAGAGAGACAGGTCGGATCCCGGGGAAGGGAGTTCCAAAGTTTAGGGCCCACCACAGAAAAAGCTCGGCCTCCCCATCTGACCTTGCTGAACCTTGGCACTAAGAGCAGGTTCTTGTCTGCTGACCTAAGATTCCTAGAGGGAGTATAGTGATGTACAAGGGTCTTTATACTCTCTGGACCAGATCCAAAAAGATCCTTGTGAACTAAACATAAGTTTTTAAAATGAATCCTAAGATTGATGGAAAGCCAATGCAACGTCACAAGGGAAGAGGAGATGGAATGAAACTTAGGTAGGTTCAACACAAACCTGGCACCTGCATTCTCAACAAGTTGCAGCCGCTGAATCAGACCTCTGTTAATGCTAGAGGGCATTACAGTAATCCAATCTGGATGTCACAAGTGTGGCCACAGCCTGTTTACGGGAATCCAAAGAAAGATAAGATGACATTTTCTTTAAAGTTCTAATGATCCCGAAACAGGTGTAGACTGTCCTGCTCACCTGTCGACTCATGGTGAGAGAATTGTCCACCATGATGCCAAGATTCTTTTCAACTGGGACGGGGCAAGGACAGGCACCCAACGAGTCAGGCCACCAATCGCCAGACCAGATATCAGGACTACTGCCAAAAATCAACACCTCAGTCTTCTCCCTTTTCAGTTTAAGGAAGTTTAAGCTCATCCAGGATGCAACTGCCTCCATGCAGAGCCTAAAGTTGGAAGACGCTTCTCTGATGTTGTGAGTAATTGATGCCGTGATTTGTGTATCATCTGCGTAAGATAGTACCTCTAAACCAAACAATATCACAAGTTTGGCAAGCGGGGATACATAAATGTTAAAAAGCGTTGGGCTCAAAGAAGAGCCCTGGGGCACACCACACACCATGGTCTTGGGAGCAGAGAAAAAAGGGCCAAGATTCACCATCTTAGTCCGATCGCTAAGAAAGGAAGAAAGAAGCACCAACCCTAAGCCCCCGATCCCTATCTCCCTGAGGCCCTGTACTAGCCTCACAGGGGACAGGGTATCGAAGGCAGCTGTAAGATCTAGGAGGATGAGCAAGGTAGTAAGGCCTGCATTAACCTGCATACAGATGTTATTAAAAACCACTGTAAGGGCGGTTTCCATACTATGTAGGGCTCTAAAACCGTGCTGAGAATCAATTAACAGTCTATGATCGTTCAGATAAGAAGAAAGGCAAGAGTTGAGGTGCCTTTCAAGAATCTTGGCCGGTACCCGGAGAAGTGATATCGGGCGATAGTTCTTAAGCTCCGTCGGATCGAGTGAGGGCTTTTTCAGCAACGGCTTTACCACTGCCCTCTTCCAGGGTGACGGAAACTGTCCATCAAGAATGGCCCGATTTAGAACTGCTGAGAGGTGTGGTGTGATGACTTCTCAACCCCGTTTAATTATCTTGAGAGGGCAGGCTAAAGGTGAGCCCGACTCAACACCTTCCAGCAGTCTATCCGTGTCTTCAGGCGCTAGTAATGGAAAAAACAGAAGCGCGGGAAAAGACACAGGGACCGCTGATTTTTCCACTGCTATAAGTGCAGAGGTGGAAAGTCCTATATTTGCAGCTTCAAGGGCCAGATAGATATCTTTGATCTTACTAGTAAAGAACTCAGAGATCTTATCACGGAAAGATTGTGAGATGTCCCCGGTATATGATGTTATCGGAACAGTGAGGGAATTAATAACCTTAAACAGTTCCCTCGGGGATTTAGATGCAACCATCATCTTGGAATAGAAGGCCTTTTTTTCTTCCATAATGGCTTCCTTATAATGTTTCAGACTGGACTTCATGACCTGAGGCACACCCATTTCAGAAACCACAATCTTGGATCTGGAGAACAGAGGCGCCAAGCAACGGCTGGCGTTGGGGTTTTTTGCGCAGGAACACTACGAATTGGGACTAGCGTGTGGTGCGGATACACGGCCCGCCGTTGCTTTTCTGGACATGCATCCAAGACATGTGTGAGGAAGTTTGATAGGACTGGCTGTGAGACTCCTCCAACTCTGGCAGTTGTTGGTTGGAAGGTACCAGAGGCCACCAGGTGCAGCACAGCCAGCAGCTTTGTCTGTGAAGGGATGTTGGTTATCCGCTCTGTTGGTACCGTCAGCCTGTGGGCAATGTGGGTCAGGATGCGGACGATGGTTGTCCTTTTGAGCCTTTAGTGGGCAATGACATCCTCTAGTGTTTAGTCTATGAGGCAGGTGCGTTTTTGGAAGGTCCGCTTTAGTGTTCTGCGCTGCCATAGTGACAGTCTGGGGGAGGGTCCTGGGGGGGGGATCCTGGGGGTGGTGGTGGTGGGTGTTGTGGCCCTCTTGAGTTTCCAAGCTGCATGATCATTGGCTCCATGGCATCTGTTGGTCTTCAGATGTGGCTCTGGGCTGAGCTCCCTTTCATACTGCAAGTTACCGTCCTGCTTAACACCAGTAAAAGGCAGGTGTTAAATCCCTGCTGTTGCAACGCAGATCTGGCTGGTCGTTGAGAATATCGCGTAGTGGTGTTTTTGTGTGTTTTTGCATGGGAACGCCTACTCTGCATATCATTAGCGTGAGTTGTCGCTCTCATCTGTGGCGATGTTTTTTGCAGAAGCTATCGCTGGAAAACTGGCGATATCAGCAGTTTGCACCAGCTTGAAAATGGGCAATAATTCTTTGGCTACTATTGCTGCGCTAAAGTGCCGATAACTCAGCGATAAATCCTTGAGAATATGCCCCATTGCCTTTACCGCACATGCCTTTACCAAGCATTCTTTACAACGCAGGTCTTTACCATGCATCCTTTACCATGCAATGCATTTACCACACATTGCCTTTACCACGCAGGTCTTTAACATGCAAATGCCTTTAACATGCGGTACGCAGAACTCAATGGGAGTTACTATACATTATGTAAGTCTGCCAACCCAACGCAAAATGTGTTTGCATTACATGAGCACCAGTTTAAGTGAAAGTAAATGTACCCGGCATTCCTACAAGATTCGTGAATGGCTGTGCATTTCATAGTCTATAGTGTGAACTAAAAGAACAAGGAGTGCAGCATTAAAATGGTCTTTCCATGTATTTTAGGTTGCATAACATTGCTTTGCTAAGCCATGAACCATTGAAAACGCCTGACTAATAATGCGGATCTGACTAAAGACTTGGCCATCTAATTGGGTCAAGTGTAACTCCTCGAAAAAGAGTTCTAGGATTCAGGAAGTTAGAACATGTGAAAGTTTTGGTAACATCAGAAGAAATTAATATTTGGAGCTATTCACCAAAAACCCTGATAAGGTCATGTGGTGTTGGAAAAAATTGTCTTTTTATTTTTTTAAAGAAAGGTATTCCTTTCAGTTGCTCCGTGGGATAAGCACCAGATGCAGTGATTTGTGGGTAAAATGCATGTCACACAAATTAATTGCAGCTGACGCTCGCATAGTTATTAAAATTATACAGCTCAATGCTTAATTTATCGATTTACAGGGATGAATTTAACCGAAATCTGCACCAATGTTTTACCACACTAAGGGATAGATGTACTCATATAGTGTTTGCTAAAAGTGTTCGTAATTTGTTCACTGCCTTTTAGCGAATCCAACAGTATTTTGCAAACCAAGGTATGGACAAAAAGGTCGATTCACAAAATACCCAATCACAGTGGGTCGCAATTGGACCTACCTCATGAATATTAATGAGGTAGGTCGCTAATTGTGACCCACTACTATTCGCTGCCATCACAGGGATGGTGGCATCCTGGGGCCAGCAGACCACATTGTCTGTGATTGCTTTTAAATAAATAAATCTCTTTATTTTTTATTGCAGACTGTTTTTCTTAAAGGAAAACAGAAAGTGTTTAAAAAAAGAGAATAGTTGGTAATACAGTTTTTTTTTTTTAAGTAGGCAGTGATCCCATTTTCACATTTTGGACATTGTGCAGTGGGTGGTTGGTTGTGAGAATGAACCAGTGATTGCTGGGAACTGGTTAGAGGCGGCAGACCCGAGAGCAGAGGACGGCCCGGGACCAGGGTTCGATTCCCGGCGCGGCAGGTTTCTAGACCAGGGTCAGCGGACTCGATAATTCTCTCGCCTCGGTGCCCACTCTGATCAGCGATCACACTCGGCAACTCTGGGCATTAGCTTGCCTCATCTTCACTAACGGCCCCACCAGACCGCCGGGGATGCCTGGTTTCACCCTGGAGATACCCATTAAGGGACCATCTCTCAGGGAAACCAGGAAGGGTTTCGCAGCGGTCGAAGCGCCTTGGGACCCTACGGGTAAGTAGTGCGCTATATAAATGCCTATACATACATATACATATACATACATATACATATACATTTATATGCAGCAATCCCCGAAACTATACAGCCTTGACTGGTTTGTGTGATGACAGCACCAGCAGCAGGAGCAGGTGGCTGGCAGGAGATTTAGCAAAAACATTAAACGGCTTAACCAGCAGGACTGTGTGGGAGCCTTTGTTACCTGATTGCTTTCTCTGGTGCAGCTGCAAAATCGCTTCTGTTTGTTTTCAATAATATAGTTTCTCTTATTTGCTGTCGAATCGATGGAGATGTTTTCGTGAAAGGTGTACCGGCAGGTCTGGGAGTGCAATCGAGTCCTCGGCTGAATTGCTCATAGCCTCGACTGCATTTAATCCTCCATCTCTTCCTGGGTCTGTGACATGTCTGAGTTTTAATCAGCTGTGCTTGTTTTCAGGGGTGGCTAAGGGTGCCTTTAGCATGCAAAGGATAGTGGAATCGCATAGAAGTTCAGTGCTTTGTTCCGATAAGCAGAAATACAGCTTTGCGGCTCCTGGTGCCAACTGTAGTTAACCGCATCATTGCTATAGCACATTCCCGTGCTGTGCTGCAATTTTAAAAATCCCTTTTTATGTGACAAGGTCAACTTGTCAAACGCACAGCGCAGGTAACACCCATGACAAGTTGACCTTGTCACAAGCATCGAAGGGGTTAACAAGTAATATATAGAATCGTAGAGGAGTAGCAGTGAATCACAGGGATGATTTTTACCGAGGGGTTCTGAGTGCAAATGGAAAACAAGTGTGAAGTTCGAGTTGTCTATGATGTCACGGAGAACCCCGGCGGAGAAAAACATCCTCGCAATTACCCTTTTTACCCATCTATAATGTTATGTTATGTATGGCCCCAAAGTGATCTACCCCTGCCCTCAATACTGAGCAGGGGCAGTAGAGAATGGGAGAGCTATACATAACATGCCCTCTCCTCCCTGATGCAAATGTGAAAAATAAATAGTTTACCTGCTATTCTTAACCAAAAACCCACTTCCTTCCATACCTACCTCTCCCCACCTGTAGCTGTGCTTTCTGCTTTCAGTCAAGGCAAACAAGCAGTGGTCAGTTAAAAGGCTCTTAGGGAGGCCAGCTAGCCTGGCCTGTGATGCCTTTATGACATCACAACAGTTGATATCCGGTTTTATTATCATTTTTTGTGATAGCATAGTATGGAGTAATGACTTTCGGAAATTTAAATAAATGATAGAAGGTCTCTATGAGAGCCATACATAACTCATGGAATTATTGATGGGTAATAGTGAATTACGGGAATGTTTTCCACTGAAGGGTTCTGAGTGACATGAAATGGACAACCAGAGCAAAGCCTAATTGTCTAGGTTGTCACTCAGACCCTCAAGTTGAAAAACATCTTTGTAATTCGCTTTTTATCCATCTATAATTCTATGTTATGTATGGCCTCCAAAATCATATGCTGCTGTTTTCAACTGCCGCTCAGTGGCAAATAAGTAATTGGGGAGCCATAGATAACATGACCTCTGTTATGTATCCCTGTTGCAAAGATTTAAAATAAAATGAGTTACCCCAACCACCTTCCACCTGCCTTCCATTCCCTCTCCTGCAGCTGTGCTTTCCACTTTCGTTCAAAGCAGATAATCCGCGCTGCTCTAACAACTTCTCAGGGAGCCCTGTCAGTCTAGCCTGGAAGGCCTCTATGATGTAGCAGCCATTGGTGACAAGTTTTGTTATCAACTGTTACTATGTCATTGCAGTGAGTTAAGACATTCAGGGCCAGACGTACAACCCTGTTTAGCAGTCCCAAATAGGAAATTGGCCCATGTCCGACTGCTAAAAAGGGTTTGGTATGTACAAACCCTATTTTGCGACTCAGTAACCTATTACCAACTCGACAAATAGGGTTTGCGATTCACTATTAGGTAGGGGCATGCCAAAGGCGTCCCTTCCAAATAGCGAGTCGCACTGGTATGTACTATTGTTTTGCAACAGAAAATGCGGTGGCCAAACAATCACAGTTAATACCTTCTTCAAGTAGGTAGTAAGCCAATCACAAATGGTAAGGGGTCCCCAGTGGACCCCTTCCCTTTTGTGAATGTATGCAAAAATATTTTCCAATAACACGTAGTGTTCTCAAGGACCATTGCATGTCTTAAAAAATAAAAATAAAACTTTTCATTTTTTTCTTTTAAACACATCCCATTTTCCTTTAAGAAAATGGTCTGCCTTTGAAAAAAAACATTGCTTTAATCAAAAAAGCAAACACTGGCATGCAGTCTGCTGTCCCCATCAGGCCACCATCCCTGTGATATGTAAGAATCCTAAGGGGTTGCAAATAGCGACCTACCTCATTAATATTAATGAGGTAGGTCTTTAGCGACCCCATTAGGGATCGCAAACAGTGTCTGAGACACTGTTGTACATTCCATTTTGCAGGTCGCAAAACGTCGCAATTTGCGACCCCCAAAATGGAATGGTCCTCAGAAACTCAAATCAACATTAAAGGCTGCCTATGAGAGCCAAAAAAAAACATATGGGGTCCTCCATTGACCACAGCTGCTGGTAGATTTCTTTTGGCCATTTTCCTGAAATCTTATGAAAGTAATTTGCTCTGCAGTGTTCCAAATGGATCCTTATGTCACTAATTAATTAATTTGATGTCTGATATTTTCAGATTACATTTTTGTTTGTTGTGCTGGACTTTTATAGTCCAGTGTTCTAAAGTTTTGCATACATGCCAACATTTGGAAACACATACATTCCCTTTAACCTGAAGTGCACTGAAGCACAATGTAAGTTGGAGAAAACTAAAATTACATACTTTTTGCTCAAGGAATTGTGTCTTTCCCCTCCTAAATCAGGAGTGTTGAAAATTACTGCTGTTCCTATGTGGAGGACGACAAAGTTTGGTACTTACGTTGGAGTAGCTGTTTACTATTGGTCGAATGCTGGTACACTATTAAGGGGTCGATTCCGATTCGGGAAAAACCGCTCCGAATAGCCGTGCAGAGCGTTTTTTCCCATACGAATCGTACCCTGCAATGTCCCCGGTACATACGACGAAGTATGATTCGTACCAGGAGCTGGACTCCGTACGAATCATACAGAGACCATACGAATCAAATCCCCGTATGAATCTCCCTCGGAACCCACTGTACGCGACATCTGTACGGTCCGCGGCTGGTTTTTCCGACCCAGCAAGTACGATTCGTGTCAGGTACGCACCGTACGACCCTTTTTCTACGGGAGCTGAAAACAGCTGTAAAAGCAGGTACGGAACGCCCCCCCCCCGAGTACAGTGCGTACACCCCGTGATCGCAGGGGTACGATGCGTACCCCTGCGATCATGGGGTGTACGGACCGTACCCCATGTTCGCTGGGTGTACGGTGCGTACACCCTGCGATTGCAGGGGTACGGTGCATACAACCCATGATTGCATGTGTACGCACTGTACTCCGCGATCATGGGGTGTACGGACTGTACGGTGTGTATGTGATTGTGTGCTTTTCCGTACGAATCGCCCTTACCTGATGTGGACCGTACGAATCGCGTCCTCATACCCCTGTCCAGATCGTACTCGTCGGGTCATACGGCATGTTTACGATTCGTATGGAGAGGGCTACGGATACGAATCGTACGGACGTTTTTTTTCCAGGATCGGAATCGACCCCTTAGTGTTTCAGTACTACTGCAGCATTTATTTACTTTGCAGTTGCATTTCTCAGGGTCATATTCTGTTCGATTTAACAGTAGTACAGATGCATGTGTGATTACCGTTGTTAAGGAAGGTGATAGTGTCAGCCAGCACTGAATCACCTGTGATGTAATCAGTGGAATGTTGGTGCAGATTTGAAGAGAAGGCGATGCGGCTAAAAATAGGAGGCTGGAGAGGTAGGGTTCAGAACTGAAACAGAATTGTGTGCAAGCTAGAATATACAAGTAGCACTGATAGAAACCTTGGTGTGGGTAGTCCTTGGATTAAATTCTAATTTACAAGTTACCCATGGTCTTTTTCAGGCTGAGCTCGTCATGAGCACCGGGGCGCTGCGCATGCCCCCCCTCCCCCCAGCACAGCGGGAGAATATGCCCCGCTGGGAAGGGGTTATGATCAAGCCCCTGTGAAATCTAGGTGTATTACACAAAATATTGAAACAGGAAGGTCGCAGCATTAAAGACCAGCCAGACTACTGACAGGTATGTAGCTGCAGCTACATACAATGGGGAGCAGGGATTTCTTACGGAATTTGGGGGCCCCGGGCCAAACGTATTTGGGGGCCCATGTCAGAATAGCTTTGAATTTATGATCCAGTTTCAGCCCTTTCATGCCCTCTTTGGCCAGGTCACTGACAGTGCACAGGCACACTGGTCTAAATTCTAAATGTGTTTACATTTAATATTCAGGGATAGTAATGAGTGCTGGTAACACAGCAGCAGGTCACTGATATCACTGCACTTAATCTCTGTGACACACTCTCATTTCTCGAATGTGAGGTTCTGCTTTGATCTAAAAGAAACTTTTAATGGATGTTGCTTGAAACACAAAGATAACATTTCCCTGCAAACTATCTGTAATAAGCTCACACATCACCCACATTAAAGATAAATGAAAGGAAAATGATATTTCAAATAATCTAAGAATTATTCAGGGTCATGAACCAGGACTTTACAGAACCGAGCTGGCTCTATCAGGGGCCCCCAGAAAGCCTGGGGCTCTGGGCCAGCGCCCACTTTGCCCATGTCTTAAAACATTTCTGATGGGGAGCAAAATAAGAATAGAATAAAATGCAAATGAAGTGGAAAAACAGAAAATTGGAACTCTGCTGCTATGCATCATCATAGGTGCAAATGAGGTTCAGAAACACAAACAAAAGCTGCATTGATAAAGCAAATAGCTCTCACTTTTCATCATTGGCTGGTTTGTGAATATGGTTTTGTGGGTTGGTGAACGTGAGAATGCGCTAATGTTTTGGTGAATTCGTGGATGAGGCGGGTGGATTCATGGTGCATGCTTCATGAATGGGTGAGTGAATGATGAGCTAGGGAATTGGTGAGCATGCTTGCGGATAAGTGCAGTAAATAGAAAAATTTACCCACACCTCCATTCATTTAAGATCGGATTTCCGATCAAGACAAAAGATGGACAAAATTAATTATGTCTATATTGGCAATGATTTTTGCCTCTTTATTTTGATTTATTTTCGTATAAAAAAGGAATCAATTTTTGTTAGGCCATACTAGGAACACATCATCAACCAAACAAAATATCACATTAATACAAACCAAAATGACACCAAACTCAATTATTTCATATTATACATAAATCTCCACATATATTAACAATACATTTAAACACATAAAGAAATTCAATACATCAATACATTCCAAATTATTAAACATGTCAAAAAAAGCTGTTTCTGTGCAAGCTATTTATATGCATATATACTCAATCTCATTACATTGTGAATTAAATCAAACAACTCGAGAAAAATTCCTAACACCCAAAGAGCAACAAATCCTGATCCTTTAGGTGTCCAACATCTAGTAAAGACTTGAATCTCACATAGCCGACGTGTTTCGAGTTCTGGCTTTGCAAATTACCAAACTCTCATCAGGGCAGGCTTAGTCTTGTCTTTGACAACTGTTTTTGACAAAAGAAAAACAATTCAGGAAGTTTTAAAATAGCTTCTCAGAAGTCCCTAGCAACTGACTTCGTCATTAATTCGATATGAAGCCACATACCTGTATGCTGCCAGAGTAGAGTACTGGCTTTTGATTATTCTCCTACGCAGTGGTTAACAGTCTGCAACAAAGTATCGAACCCTTATTAGATCCATAAACCGCCAGATTTACAGTCATTACAACACATTTACGCAAAGGAAAGGAAATTGCCTTACGTAAACGGCATTCGAGTAACTCCAAAAGCAAATAGGTCATGGTCCTCTCAATCCTTTGTTTCTGTGAACAATTGAAACTATTTACTCGTCTGATCAACTCATGAGCGTACAGGATGTGTTGTGGGTGAACACAACAGTTACTCACTCAGTAATCGGTGCCCGCTTACAAACAGAGACCGGTCTATATTGTTTCCAAGACGGTCGTGATGGAAAGCTGAAAAGAAACACGGGCTGAAATGAGTCCCGCATTCCCAAAATTCACGTCATAAATTCAAATATTTAAGGTTACTTCTGATCACTCACCGAATTCAGCATAAGGCGCATGGCATTCAATGGAGTTCATTTCTCGCTCGGTTGTTCGATAACAAGCCACCTCCTAAGGTTCGGTTGTATAATTCCAGGTCAATGGGTCACGTGATCGCTCCTTCCACCAATGATGAGGAGGAGCAGGGCAACCTCATACGTGGTGCATTATGGACGATGTATTTTAAAGAAGCATTTGCAACCTGCAATGTGGCAGGTAGTGTGTCTCGTGGTGAAATTCGAAATTAGTTGAGCAGAGGTTAGATTCTATTTAGCTCGCTCATGCAGTTCAGCCCCTTGTTGATACTGTCGAATTTCATGATTAAGTAGGCTTCTTTGCGCAATAATGCACTCTCGACATTAGGGGACCGATGTTTTGGGTCTATCCCGGACAGAACTGTCCACTCGAAGTCATTTTCCGAGTGGTTGGCAGACATGAAATGCTCAACCATTGGAGCAGTTAATACCTTGCGCCTTATGCGAGATCTGTGTTGTGTGATTCTCATATTGATTTGTTGGCATGTTTTGCCAATATATACCTTGTTACATCTGCAAACCACTGCATAGATTACATTTTTAGTTTTAGAGTTTGTAAAACTGTTGTGTCTCCATTTAATATTGTTGTGTTCAAATTATTTTCCTTCCAATGTCGACGAGCAGGCAACGCAGCAACCACATTTGTGGTGCCCACTTATTGGTTTCAAATTCCAATGCGTGATTAGATCGCTCTTTGGTTTGGGAACATAGCTGTCAGCTCTCACTAGCTGTTGTCCTAAGCTGAGATTTTTCTTCATTGCGAAGATGGGTTTGGACATTGGATACTCCAGATTCTCCAGCAGATGCCAGTTTTTTAAGATGATTTGCCTAAACTTGTTTGTGTGCGGACCGTAGGTTGTCACACAAACCAGTTTATTCAACTCAGCCTTATCTTTTTTCTGCAATAAGCTTTCCCTTGGAGTGAATCTCGCTCTTTTCTTTGAATGCTTGAGCAATTTTTTCGGATAGCCCCTCTTTGTCATTTCCTCACAAAATGATGTAGCATGGGTCTCAAACTCCACCAACTCAGTACAGTTTCTTCTTATCCTTAACAATTGCCCATACGGGAGATTTTCCTTCAGGCACTGAGGGTGTGAACTCCTATAGCGGAGGATGGTGTTCCTATCCGTCTCCTTTTTGTACAGTGTTGTATTAAGTGTTTGTGCCACCGGGCTTATTGACACATCCAAAAACGTCATCTTGGATTTACTGGACTGCATAGAGAACTTAATATCAATGTGTCTTGTATTGATCCAATCGACGAAGTGATCCAACTCTGTCTGGCTCCCCTGCCACAGGAGCCAGACATCGTCGATATACCTCAGCCATTGGAGCATATTATTGGAAAAGGGATTGTTGCTATGTATAAACCTTTCCTCATATTGAGCCATGAACAGCACGGCCATCTCTGGCGCATAAGGGCACCCCATCGCGGTGCCCTTAACTTGTACAAAGAATTCGTTCTCAAACTTGAAATAGTTGCTTTTCAGCGAGTCAAGTCCAAATTTACCCCGACTCAAAATGTACCAAAGCAAATTTATGCTTTTGAGCAGGCTGTCTTATCATCTATCAGCAAGTTGGAAAAAACAAAATGCTTTGTACATAACAATCTAAATAAGGATCACATTAAAGCTATTCATGATCTCAAGACTGACAGTTCAATTGTAATAAAGCAGGCTGACAAAGGCGGGGCAGTTGTGATCTGGCCCCGCCCTATGTATTTAACTGAGGGTAAAACTCATGTTGAAAACCGTGAATGGTGCAGACCGGTCAGGGAAGACCCCCTACAGGAAATACAACACAAAATTGGGAAACTAACAAAAATCGCCTTTGATCAAGGCTTTCTGGGTCCTAAGGAGTTTGAATTCTTGAATAAAAAAGCACCAAGAACCCCTATCTAATATTTTTTACCAGAAATACATAAGAATAGTCAAACACCCCCAGGACGCCCGATTGTTTCGGGTTGCGATTCGGTGGTAGAGCCAGTCTCAAAGTATATTGACTTCTTTCTTAAACCATTCATAGGTCAAGTCTTATCTTAGAGATACGACTGACTTCATCACAAAAGTGGAGGGTAAACATTTCAATGAAGAGAACCAAATAATGGTCACAATGGATGTAACACCTTTATACACCCAAATCCCTCAAGATGAGGCTCTCCAGGTAATGGAATTTTACTTGGATTTGAGAGAAAGACCGCATCAGGTACCTACATCTTTCATCATTGAACTAGCTGAAATCTCGCTGAAAAGCAACTATTTAAAGTTTGAGAACGAATTCTTTGTACAAGTTAAGGGCACCGCAATGGGGTGCCCTTATGCGCCAGAGATGGCCGTGCTGTTCATGGCTCAATATGAGGAAAGGTTTATACATAGCAACAATCCCTTTTCCAATAATATGCTCCAATGGCTGAGGTATATCGACGATGTCTGGCTCCTGTGTAAGCATGAGCGAATTTTGCGGATCTCGCGTTCGCGAATTTTGCGGATTTGCGGATTTGCAATCCGCAAAATCCGCGAATTCCCGCGAATTTGCGGATTTTTTTTTTTTTTTGTTCGCCCGTGTTTCTGCCAGTTCGCGAGGGTTTTGTACACTTTCGCAAATTGCGAACTTACCTGTCGGGTCGCAAGTTTCGCGAACTTGTTGTTTCTACGTGTCCAGCCTGTTTGGGACACTCTTCTTCATCACTGCCACTCTCTGTCACCACTGCCACTCTCTGACTACTCATGCCACCCTCTGGCCCACCCATGCCACCCTCTGTTTCATCACCACACCCTCTGGTTGTCCAGTGTACATTATTTTCGGCAAAGCAAAGCACACCTTCCCTGCCTCAAGTGACCTGAATTAATTTGGGGCTGATTAATGTGTCACAGAATATTTTTTTAGCTGGCACCTGCTTCCTTAGTGCGCCCTGATTAGTGATCTTTTGCACTTGCTAAGTGCTTTCATTGTTGCAAAATTAGTTACAACACCTGCCCTGCCCCAACTGACAATAATGAATTAGGGGCTGATTAATGGATTTTAACTTCCAGCCTGGCTCCTGCTTGTCTCCCTTAGCTGTAATTCAGGACCTTTGTGGCATATGTGTAACTATTCTGAGGTTCAGAGCAGGGTCACATAATAGTTTCAACTGGCAACTGAACTCTGGAGGGGCCCCTCAGGAAGCACTACAGGAAATGGCTACTAATGATGAGCCTGAACTTTTGAACCTGGTAAGTAGATACTTTCAGTTTTGCTAAGATCGTATTTCTGCAATTTTGCACTTATTCGCGGGGCGCGAACTCACGCGAACTCACGCGAACAGTGCGAGCAGTGCAAGCAAAATCCGCTGCTCGCGGATTTGCGGATTTTGCGGGAGATTCGCAAATCTCGCGGATTGCGGATTTCCCGAAAATCCGCAAAATCCGCGAGCGGAACGGATTTTCCGCCCACCCCTACTCCTGTGGCAGGGGAGCCAGACAGAGTTGGATCACTTTGTCGATTGGATCAATACAAGACACATAGATATTAAGTTCTCTATGCAGTCTAGTAAATCCAAGATGACGTTTTTGGATGTGTCAATAAGCCCGGTGGCACAAACACTTAATACAACACTGTACAAAAAGGAGACGGATAGGAACACCATCCTCCACTGTAGGAGTTCACACCCTCAGTGCCTGAAGGAAAATCTCCCGTATGGGCAATTGTTAAGGAAAAGAAGATACTGTACTGAGTTTGTGGAGTTTGAGACCCATGCTACATCATTTTGTGAGGAAATGACAAAGAGGGGCTATCCGAAAAAATTGCTCAAGCATTCAAAGAAAAGAGCGAGATTCACTCCAAGGGAAAGCTTATTGCCGAAAAAAGATAAGGCTGAGTTGAATAAACTGGTTTGTGTGACAACCTACGGTCCGCACACAAACAAGTTTAGGCAAATCATCTTAAAAAACTGGCATCTGCTGGAGAATCTGGAGTATCCAATGTCCAAACCCATCTTCGCAATGAAGAAAAATCTCAGCTTAGGACAACAGCTAGTGAGAGCTGACAGCTATGTTCCCAAACCAAAGAGCGATCTAATCATGCATTGGAATTTGAAACCAATAAGTGGGCACCACAAATGTGGTTGCTGCGTTGCGTGAATTTTGGGAATGCAGGATTCATTTCAGCCCGTGTTTCTTTTCAGCTTTCCATCACGACCGTCTTGGAAACAATATAGACCGGTCGCAGTTTGTAAGCGGGCACCGATTACTGAGTGAGTAACTGTTGTGTTCACCCACAACACATCCTGTACGCTCATGAGTTGATCAGACGAGTAAATAGTTTCAATTGTTCACAGAAACAAAGGATTGAGAGGACCATGACCTATTTGCTTTTGGAGTTACTCGAATGCCGTTTACGTAAGGCAATTTCCTTTCCTTTGCGTAAATGTGTTGTAATGACTGTAAATCTGGCGGTTTATGGATCTAATAAGGGTTCGATACTTTGTTGCAGACTGTTAACCACTGAGTAGGAGAATAATCAAAAGCCAGAACTCTACTCTGGCAACACACAGGTATGTGGCTTCATATCGAATTAATGACGAAGTCAGTTGCTAGGGGCTTCTGAGAAGATATTTTAAAACTTCCTGAATTGTTTTTCTTTTGTCAAAAACAGTTGTCAAAGACAAGACTAAACCTGCCCTGATGAGAGTTTGGTAATTTGCAAAGCCAGAACTCGAAACGCGTCGGCTATGTGAGATTCAAGTCTTTACTAGATGTTGGACACCTAAAGTATCAGGATTAGTTGCTCTTTGGGTGTTAGGAATTTTTCTCGAGTTGTTTGATTTAATTCGCAATGTAATGAGATTGAGTATATATGCATATAAATAGCTTGCACAGAAACAGCTTTTTTTGACATGTTTAATAATTTGGAATGTATTGATGTATTGAATTTCTTTATGTGTTTAAATGTATTGTTAATATATGTGGAGATTTATGTATAATATGAAATAATTGAGTTTGGTGTCATTTTGGTTTGTATTAATGTGATATTTTGTTTGGTTGATGATGTGTTCCTAGTATGACCTAACAAAAATTGATTCCTTTTTTTCTACGAAAATAAATCAAAATAAAGAGGCAAAAATCATTGCCAATATAGACATAATTAATTTTGTCCATCTTTTGTCTTGAGCGGAAATCCGATCTTAAATGAATGGAGGTGTGGGTAAATTTTTCTATTTACTGAATCTATGGTCTTACTCCCCTCCTTTCCTCTTGGACCAAACCCCTTTTTTGTCATGCAGTTAAGTGCAGGCATTGACAGTGGCGTCCAGCACTGATCTGGAGAGGCAGGGAGATGAGGGTGGGGTAAAGAGGGTTAGTAAAAAATTAAAAAGGTACGTCCTGTCAGCATCGCCACGTCCGCCTTGTCGCATCTCTCCACTTCTTCCTCCGGCCAGAACCGGAAACACCCAGACTCCCCTGAGCCAATCGCAATGCTGCAATGCAGCGTTGTGATTGGTCTGAGCACCGTGGTTGGATGCTCAGATGGGGAATGGGGGCCTTGGGATGTTCTCCACCCAGGCTTTAATGCAGCCTGGGTGGAGCGCATGCTATGTGTGCATGAATGTTTGGCAGGCCCAAGATGGCCGGCCAAACATTCTGTGCACATAGGGAGTGAAAACCACTCCTCTCCTCCCTTGCTTCGTCAGCGGAGCAGCCCCCGCCCGCTTCCCGTAGCAGTCGCGCCCACAACAAGAACAAATAAAATGATAATAACATTGAGCTATTATCATAATATGTTTAATTAAACTGCTGCATGGCAGTGGGGAGACGATCCCTGCCTTAGTGGAGGAGCCGCCACTGAGCATGGATGGATGAATAGCTAATCGTTTCAACCACACCCATGCATTAATTTCCCTAAATGCCTTTTAACTCACCCTACCATTCATACTTATTCCTACACTAGCCCATAAACTCATCCCTCTATCCTTTCATCCTGTAAACCAACCACCATTGAATCAATTATTTATATAAACAAACTCATGCAGCCATCAATTCAACCATGTTTCCACTTACATGAACCCATCATTTACCAACCACACATGCATTGACTATCCATCTGTGTGGTCCTGGGTGTTTTCATCCATGTAGCCCCCTGATTGGATGTTTACCATTGGTGGTGTTTGTATTTGTCACTCAACGTGTATTGCTTGATTGGACATGGTTGTCTGTGTGTTAGCTTGGGCGTGAGATGAAATTTAGTGTTTATGTGTTTTCATGGGTATCCGTCATGTGTGTCTGTGTATGTGTGTGTGTGTGCATTCAGATATGCTTCCTTGTCCCATGTGGCTGCCCTTTTTTAATGGGCTAAGGCCACGACCCCTTGATTTCTGGCTTGTTTGTTTTTATTATACACCACTGAATAATAGTAGAATATTTACTCTTGGTATAATAAAAATGCAGACCTCCTTCGGTCAGCAACGGTCCCTTTCTGATGCTGGCGCAGGCGTTTGAAGGATCCTGCAACAGCATTCATAGAAAGATCACCAGGGCTGGAGAAATTCCATCCCTGGCTTAGGGCCCACGCATGCCTCTGTGCCTCACCCATAGGGCCGGACTGGTCGTTGTGGGCACCGGGCGATCCCCCAGTGCGCCGCAAGGGTGGGGGCCGGTTTTGGGCCCCTGGGGGCCATTTTTGTTGCTTAGCTGCAAAATCGGCTCTGTAACAAAATCAGCCAGAAAACCGGCCCCGGCAAAGAGCTCGGTCGCACCCCCAACCTCTCCCCCGGGGGCCGGCCGAGCTCTTTGCCAGGGCCGGTTTTGGTTCCCAGTCCGGCCCTGCTCACCCATTTGTGATAAGATAGGCGCCACAGCTAAAGGTAGTAAGGGGTGCTGCAAGCTTAAGCCTGGCAGTGCCCATGGCTTCAGGCCAATGAACCTGTCACTGCAACCTTTCCCAAATCGTCACAGCGTTAGATAAAGGTAGAGGTGAAAGAGCAAAGACTAAAGCCCAAATCTGCGACTGCGCAGGTTGGAGGTTTCAGTTTCATGCCCCAGCGCTGGAAGCTAAAAGGAGCAATCTTCTAAACTGCACCTGCAGCAAGGTAAGTCAAAAGCTTATATTAAAAGCTCTTAAATGTTGTGTGCTTTACATAAGGGCAAGTGTGTGTTTGTGGGTAATTGTGTGTCTGTGAACGTTAGCAAGTGCACGAGGAGTGTGTGTAAGTGAAAGTGAGAGAATCGGTGGAAGGAATCAGAGAGTGACAATGAGTGACAGGAAGGGTGAGTAAGATGTGAATACATGATAGTGAGTGTGGGAAAAGGACAGTGAGTTTAACTGAGGGAGAAGGACAGTAGGTGTTACTCTGAGGAGAATGACTGAGTGTAAGTGTGAGGGAGAATGACAATGAGTATAACTGTGAATGAGAATGACAGTGACTGTTACTGTGATGGAGATCTCCAGTGAGTGTAACTGTGAGGGAGAATGACAGTGAGTGTTACTGTGAGGAGAATGACTGAGTGTAACTGTGAGGTAAAATGACCGTGAATGTTACTGTGAAGTAGAATGACAGAGTGTAACTGTGAGACAGAATGACAGTGAGTGTAACTGTTAAGGAGAATGACAGTGAGTGTTACTGTGAGGGAAAATGACAGTGAGTGTAAGTGTGAAGGAGAATCACTGTGAGTGTTACTGTGAGGGAGAATGGTGTGAGTGTTACTGTGTGCAAGACTTAGTGAGTCACAGTCTGAGTGAGTCTGAGTTAGAGAAACTGAGTGATAATCAGTGAGACTGAGTTTCTCAGAGTGAGTCTGAATGAGAGGGAGTGAGTAGTAAGTAGTGAAAATGATTTACACTAAGTGAGTCAGTGAGAATGAATGAATCTGAGTAAGATTGTTTCACTGAGAATGAGTGTAAATGAGTGGGATTAAGTGAGACTGACTGAGGGTGAGTGAGACTGAGTGTGTAAGAGAATGAGCAAGACGAAGTGAGCTGAAATGAGTGGGACTGAGTGGAAATGAATGAGACCGAGTGAGACTAGGGTAGTCGCAGTGAGATGGATCCAGTGAGAGTGAGTGGGACTGAATGAAAATGAATGAGATTGAGTGAAACTGATTTAGGCTAACTGAGAATGAGTGAGGCTAAGTGAGTGAGTCAGAGTGAGAATGATACCCAGAGAGGGCGTGGATTTTTGCAGAGGCCTCTCTCTAAGTTCGATTTTAGAATTTAAGAATGAAATTAGAATCCTCTCCTTTCTGTCCAAATATGGTATTGTTCATAGTCGTTCAAAATCTGACCAAGCACACACAGCAAGGTGCCCCCAATATTAAGGACGTGTACTGGCAGTGGTGCCCAGTTAATTTGCTCTGGAGGGGAGTGGCAGGGCTCTCCTGGACAGCGAATGAGGGAATGCTCTGCTGTTGGCTGAGTGGCTCCTCTGGTTTGTGGGGGTCAGCCTGGTCCGGTCATCTGCCTGGGAAAGAAACTGACAGTGAAAGTGTGAGAGGCCACACAGCTGGTGCTGTACCCAGGGCCCCAGAAAGCGCGACTGAGGCGAAAGTGCAGGACATGGGCAAGACATCAGATGCCAGAGAGGCCCTGGTCGGGCCTAGATGATGGAGAAGGCCAGGTAGACCTTTAGGTGGCTCTCCCCGCACCAGTGCTTTACCCTGTATTCTTGGCCGTGCTGGTGCCGGGGGTCTGGAGATGTCCGGTGTCCCTCGCCCCATGTTCACAAAGTCTTGAAGACTGCCCCAGCTGGGTCCATTCAACACTGCTCAAGGCTGGATAATTGAGACGGATGGATCTCCCTGAGTGAGGGGCCTGTGGATGTGGTGATGCAACTGGCTACTTTGGCAGCTCAGTGACCCATTTCTCAAGGGGGAACAGCGCTTCACTAGTCTCTTTTTTATTCTCCCCTCACATACTTATGGACTTGGCTTGGCCGACTGAGGGACTACTGCTGCGAATTGCTGTGCCTTGATGAACAGTGTATCTAATACCCCAGACACTACCATATGTTACCCGGGTGGGGGGGCAAGAGGACTGTTTACAGGGCGCCCGTCAATGGTAGGCCCTTAAGACTGACAGGGGCTACAATGTGTGTAGGTAGTCATGGTGGGTAGTCATGCTCCATGGCCAACGCAGCTAAACAAAATGGACAAATACGCAGTTGCACTTCCAGCACCTGCATCTGGACTGGTGCGTAGGGGACCATGGAGGGCTCGCGGCCCAGCCGAGAGTCTTCCCTGAATTAGATCATAGCAGCAATAAGAGACGATTGAGCTCGAGCTGGACGAAGCCACAGTGGATGTTACCCTCCTCAGGGCCGACTTTCAAAAATAATTGGAGAAAATGACAGCTGCAGAAAACAATATGACCTTATTGCGGACCACCACCAATACACTCAATGAAAAAGTGCAACGCCTGACAAAGGAACACACACTCATGGCAGCTAAGCTCGAGGACCAGGAGGAGAGGGCAAGAAGGAACAATATTCGGGTGGTGGGGGTCCCCGAGAGGGCGCAGGGCCCAGCCTTGAGTTCTTCTTGAAAGACCTTATAAGTAAGGTGCTCTAACTGAAAACACTCTCCGGCTTCTTAATGATCGGACAGGCACACAGGATTCTGGCCCCTACCCCGAAGCCTGGGGCCCCACGAGGACCATTATTGCGAGAGTGTTCAGGCACAGAGACCCCAAAGCCATCCTACAGCCAGCCCATACTGACAGCGATGTGAAATTTGAAAGTGCCACAATACGCTTCTTTCCCAACTTTACGCTGCAAATGAAGAGTCAAAATTGCAGTTTTATGAAGGTTAAAAAAGCACTTGGAGCATCAGAACCGAAATAAATGATGCTGTTCCCAGCTAGGCTCCCAGGAAGACAGAGAAGGAAAAAGGAAGGGGGATGCCGGCATAATGAATTGGGCACTCCCAATGCAGAGCATCTGGATGTTCAGTTGGAGCAGGAGGAACTGTGAGTCAGTGCGTATAACTTAGGAGTGGACACTCAACTCAGAGATGAGTGACATCTGGACCTCTGTGGTATTGCTCGCTTCAAGACTGTCTGAGACTGCACCGAGAGGGATGTGAGTACTTTTCTTTTTGCTGTGACCCCAGGGGTGATGGGGCCCTGTAACTCAGTCCGCTTATGGTGTTGAAAAAGTGATGTTTTGTGTGTTTACTAATTTCTTTCCCTAGGCGACAGTTGAAGCCACACCTGTGATTTGACTAAGATGGGGCAACAGGCCCCAAGGTATCTTGGGGTGGTGAGAAGTTCTGAGCCTGCTATGCAGGGGGGCTGGGAGGGGGGAGTTGGGGTACCTCATGATCTTTGTTTGTTTGAATTTGCAATTGCTAATTTTCAGCTGTTTTTTTAGTTCTGTTATGTACAGGAGCTGTTGAGGATGCCTGGAAATGGGATTGGGGTTCGATGTCACTGTATTCCCCCCGGGTCAGTATGGCGCACTCTAAGGGTCAATCTAGTCCCATTTCGGCGCTAGAAATGCCGCACGATAAGAAGCTAATGGTGCAAATAGCTAAATTCGCCTTTTTGAGAATGCAAAATGTCCTTTCTGAATGTATGATAGGCTTAGGCACTCGCAATTGTTTGTGATAACTTGTGCATGCAAATAGGATATCACAATTTGCGAATCCCTAATGTACATGTAAGAAGCCTTTTCTAAATGCGAACTGTGCATTTAGGATTACAATCAACTTCATGGTAACCATGTGCAAACTTTGAAAAATGCACAAAAAGGCATTTTTCAAAGTGCCATGTAGCACACACATGCTAATAGGGCATGTATGTGCCTTACATGTGCACCTTTTTTATAGGGGCGCTTCACGGGTGCCTTAGGCCCCTGGGCACATTTACCTTTGCAATACCTAATTTGCGATTACCAGTTAGGTAATCACAATTTAGGTAATGCCAGACCATTCGCATTAAGGCCCATAGGAACAAATGAAGTCACTATTACAAATAGAGATTCCCTAGTTGCGTTTGCGATTTTTAAGAAATTGCAATTAGAGAATCGCCATTACCTGTCTGTTTTATTTCATTGCATTTTGCGTTTACCAAATAGCAATTTCTTAAAAATCACTATTTGGCAATCGCAAACTGCTATTTTCATACATTTGGCCCTAAATGTACTAACATAGTCTGTAAATGGGCTGGGGAGTAAAATTAAGAGGACTATGATATTGAAATATTTGAAGAGACAATCCCCCAATATAATACTATTGCAGGAGACGCCTCTCAAGGGCAATCACTACAAGGCTCAGATATGGCTACACTCTGTCAGCACATGCGGGCTATACAGCAGATTCTAGCCCTTCATCCTGTGCTGTACGTGATGCAATCCATTCAGCAGATTTGTGGCACAGACGGGTAGTTTGGAGGGACTTACCTTAAACACTTGTTTGGTCTATAGCCAATCGCAACTCTATGAACTGACAGTGTCTAATCTCTGCACTCTGTTACTAAATATGCCACAAGGCATCTTTATCCTGGAGGGGGACAGGAATGCAGTAGCTGATCCCGGGGTCACAGGGTGAGGCAGGAGGGATGTGAGGGGAACGTTAGTCCCCTGCCAGAGTTTATGGAAGCATTAGGCTTGGCGGACCTGTGGCACGAACATAACCCGTCTGAGTGTTAGTACACCTACTTCTCAGCGGGGCATGACAGCTTCTCCTGGCTAGACTATCTCTTTACGCAACACCTGCATGCACACAGATTTCGAAATGCGATGCACAAAGCGCAGGACATGTCCGACCTCTCTCTAGTGGGGGTATTTTACGGATTGGTGCCCTGCAGGGATGCTATCCCACAAGTCAATCCCTCTTACTTGAAGGACAAAGTCCGGTGGTGACAACTTAGAGAGTTAGCCAAGTGCTATTTTCAGAAGAATATTAGTACAGTGGACTTTGACTTATTATCTTACTTATTAACCTTCCTTGATTGTGGAAAATAAGAGGGCACAGTAGGTATGTTTAGATAAGCTTGAATGGGACATCTGTGAACTGGAGTTCCATCTCCTCACCCAGAAGACTTGGACCTTGGTCACCAGGTTCGCCTCAAACAGAGTAGGTTTCGAAAGGTGACAGAGAATGCGGCACTGGCCTACGCCTTGGCTAACCTGCGTCAGTTATATGATATTGGGAACAAGACAGGTAAATTATTGGTGAAGCTTCAGAAAAGAGATCGAGGTAGGAAGAGGGTACTGGAGATGCATGATTGTGCAGGGGAGGCAGGGAGGACCTGCACTGAAATTGCAGACTTTTTGCATCCTACTTTGAAGAGGTACGTGCGTCAACATTCAATATTACAGATGAGGACTGTATTGAATTTCTTAAAGACGTTCGTATCCAGACCCTGTCTGAAGAAGACAGCGTGGCTTTTAACAGTGATCTCACGGCAGAAAAAATAGCTAAAGCATTGAGAGACCTGCAGTCGTAGAAGGTGGTGGGCCCGAACTGGGCTCTCTGTCGAACTCTATAAAGATATGGCCAGCAGACTGACTGCACACCTGCTATCAATCTTTCAGAATGTATTAAAGCAGGGGAAATTGCCACTTGACCAGCATATGGCAACCACTGTGGTGGTCCCAAAAAAGAATAAACTAATGCCTAACTGTGCATCCTATAGGCCCCTCTTTCTACTTAATGTTGAAGCGAAAATATTAGCCACAGTGTTGACAACTCAGCTTCACAGGGTGATCACTACGGTGATCCACCTGGATCAATCTGGATTCATGCCGCATAGAGGGACTAGACTTAATCTGAGATGCGTGTATGGTGTACCTCATATGACAAATCAGATATCTTCATCCTGTTTCTTCATGTTGAAGATTTTTTTCTAATTCTACCGTATCTTCCAATGGAGATGAGAAAACAGTAATCTTAGCGCTTGTGATCTGAAAAATTATTACTGTACGAGCAATTTGTAGGAGCTCAAACTTGAGTTCTCGAGAACGCGGCTGCAAGAGATCGGTTGAATTTTCTTAAATTCCGTTCAGTATCAACTCTAAAAAGGATCTCCATTGGCTCCCTATCTGGGCACTCATCCAGTTTAAAGCACTTTGCTGGGTCCACAAGGGATTATATTTAGATGGTCTTTCAATTTTTCAAGACATTTTTAAATGGCACTTGCCCACCTGTACTTTACGGTCTAGTAGTGCTAAAAATTAAAGTACAGGTTCATAGAAAAAGAAAAGCCCACTAGATGAGGAGAAGTTTCTCCCACATTGCTACAAAATGGTGGAACTTGCTTCTTAACTATTTGCGATTTCAATCATAAACTTCTAAAGTTTAGGAAGGACTTAAAAACCTGGCTTTTTAAATCTGCAGCTTAAATGAATCTCCTTAGACAACTGGTTCTTAATTATGTCACTTTCTCCTCACCTTCATCCATTTCAGTGCTCCGTTTTTTCGGATACTAGTGCCAAGACCTCGTGTTTGGTATTACTGTGCTCTATAAGACCCTGATAACGTAACATAACATAACAACAGACATGTGCTCTGCCCCAGCAGTGATCTTTAGACGCGAGACTGGAGTTTGATAGCATAGATTGGAATTATCTATTTGCTGTCCTTACTCACTTGGGATTTGGCCCTAGGTATTTTGTCTTGGTTTGACTTCTGTACAAGGGACCTGTAACGAGAATGAGCGTCAACAACACACTGTCACGGCCATTCACCTTGAGGAAGGGTACGAGACAGGATTGCCCACTGTCACCAATGATTTTTGCAATGGAGCTCAAGCTGTTAGCTGCCTGGGTCCACCAGGACCCATTGATATGAGGTGAGCAGATGCTGAGACTGGGAGGAGCGTATATCATTAAATGCTGATAACGTGCTGCTGTACCTCTCGCCGCCCACATTCTCCTTGTACAGAGTACTGCAAATCTTCCATATTGTTGGAGATTGCCCCAGCTGCCTTATCAATTGAGATAAATCCTGTATCTTCACACTTGTGGGGGGAGTACCAACCTTTTGCCCCCAAGGGGTACTATACCCTTGGCACTGGAGGGTTTCACATATCTGGCCATATATGTCACTCCTGAGGCCACAAATTTTGTGCACAGGAACCTGTACAAGCTCTTTTAATGATTTCTACTGATTTTAGTAAATAGAGATCTCCGCCGCTGTCCTTAATGGGCAAGGCCTCCCTCTATAAGATGATGGCATTGCCCTGATTTTTATACATACTCTAAAATACACCATTTGCGATGCCCCAGACCTTCTTTCATAAAATAGATCACAAAGTCCGATTGCTTCTGTGGAACAGTGAGAGCTCCCGGATAGCCCTACACAAGCTGCAGAAAAGAGTGTACAATGGGGCCCTTCCCATTCCAGATTTTCTCAAAGACCCAAGACAGGCATATACGGACCAAGGGCAGAATAATGCCAAATTTTTAAAAGTGACACTTTCAAAATTGTAATTTAAAATCCTACTTCCTCATAAGTTAGGATTTTAAACTCCAATTTCTGAGACACCAAACATGAACTTGTTCTCTCTTCCCATTTGGAAATGACGCCTATAAAATGTAGTAAGGCAACTCCAATGTTATCTTCTAGGAGCGATAGGCCTTACAGTAGTGAAAAAAACATTGGGAGTTTTTCACTATCAGGACATGTAAAACCTAAACGTACAAATCCTACCCTTTGATTACACAGCATCATGCACTATGGGCTACATAGGGTTTACCTTAGAGGTGACTTATATGTTATAAAAGGGGAGTTTGGCAAGAGGGTTTAAATGCCAAGTCAACATGGCAGTTTCAAACTGCACATACAAGTACTGCAATGGCAGGCCTGAGACATGTTTAAAGGGCTACTTGAGTGGGTGGCACAGTCAGTGCTGCAGGCCCACTAGTAGCATTTCATTTACAGGCCCTGGGCACATGTAGTGCTACTTTACTTGGGAATCATAAGTAAATTAAATATGCCAATTTGGTATAAGTCAATGTTACCATGTTTTAAGTAGAGAGAACAAGCACTTAAGCACTGGTTAGCGGTGGTAAAGTGTGCAGAGTCCTAAGGCCCAAAAAAATAAAGTCAGCCAAAATGGAGGAGGTGAGGCATAAAATTGAAGGCAGAACCACTATAAGGCTGACAGGTTTAATACCTGGACTCCCTTGCATTGTGTTGTGTTAACTAACTTTGTGTACTGAGTAATGCTTGATTTCTTTATCACATCATTCATGGCGCAGTTAGCTGTCCCACATATTACATCACTTGTGACATTCTATAACATAATTGCAAAATTTCACTGCAACATTTGAAATGACATAATTGATGAGAAGAGTATGCATGGAGGGGCGTGAGTTATAGTTACCTTAGTGCACGAAGTATATTTACTATATGCAGTAACTATAGCTGGTGAATTTCAGTGATTTCTTTTAGTGTAAAACATTACATTGGCACTGAAGTTTTCACCTAACTATAGAGTCACTTTAACATTTGCTTTTTTCACTGAATATATACTGTTTCAAGTTTGTCTGGCTTTTGATGTCAATAAGAGCTTACAGAGCTGTCATTTTTCTAGTTCTTCCGCCTGTTGAAAGGATGGCAGGAGCTTCCCAAAGGTTTTGTTTTCTCCCTTGCTGGAAACAGCTTATGAGAAGGTGCATTACAGTTTCTGTTACAGAGGGCGGGGGTCACAATAGCAAACGTTATTTTCTTTAGACCTTGTCCTTCTCTTCCAGAGGCAGCCTTTCACAGGGAGTGATTCAGCCTTACTTGAATAAGGTGTCTTTGCTCATTGTTGTAGTTTAAATTGATAAAATATACTCAAGTTTCAGAGCTTACTGCAAAAAGCTTGCATTGACTTTGGCCTTGGAGTTGACAAGGGTTGTTCTTAAAGCCTACTTTGGCAGATCTTTTCTGAATTGTTTCAACCATGCATGACATTTCTTTTGCCTCATGTTCCTCTGGTTTGATTAAAAAAAAAGGTGGGAAAGTGAAAAAACAGCTTTCCAAAGGTATAGCATAGCTGTTTGTTTTATGTGTGTACAGCTTCTCATGAGCTATGCCGGATTCCTTTATGAGGCATGGGATGCAATGCAGAATGCAGATAACAAGGGCCTTAATTACATGTCCATGGTAATCGCATCATTAATTATTGTCTCCGATAAATAATTATATTTTTTCATGCTTACTCTTCTGCATGTGCCAGGCCATTCGGATAATATATCTAATCTATAATTGTTTTGGTCTGCATAGTTATCATTCGTGTGATATCTGTGGCCTCCTAATCTTCTCTTTCAATATTTCAAAATAATCATTTCCTGATGCACAAATATTATTGTCAGTCTCATATTTTTAATTGCCAATTTCTAGTATTGCCAGGAACATGAGGAGACACAGATGAGAGAGAGGCAGCCGCTGAGCAGGATGCTTACATAAGAATACTGAAGGATAAGTGCAAAAAACATCTGCTTATCCAAAGGTTTTCAGTTTCCCTGCTTCGTGTTACCATTAAAAAATACTTGAAAAAATATGTAAACAGGTTTGTGTCTGAGTTTATGAAGAAAACAGGCTTTAGGCAACAGCAATGCATAGCATCTGCTGCGGGAGGGCTGAAATTGACGGAATAAGTTGGACGCTGGACGAGGGTTGCAGAAAGGCCCTTACTTTGGGGCAAATTATCAAAGACGGCTTGATAATATGCCCTGGAGAATTCCAATAGAAGCCCATGTCCACACCAGAACATGGACTTCTATTGGAATTCTCAAGGGCATATTGTCAAGCCCAATATCGCCGCTTTAGTTGCAGTTTTCTGCCGCTAAACCAGCGATAATTTTTAACGCCGTTCTTGATAATATACCCCTTTGTTGGGCCTTTCTACATCCTTTCTCACACTCTCTCACGTCATGCTGATTGGAAGGCTACATGAAGCAGGTATTGGCTTGGATTAGATCCTCTTTGAAAGACGAAGGTCAAGGGGTCAAGCTTACGTTCTTCCAATCAGCTTTTAAATCGGTGAAACAGGGCGTGCCACAGGGATCATCCTTCCGCCCTACACTGTTTAACATCTGTGATGCCCCTCTTGTTTGACTGACTCAGTTGGCTTGCACTTTAGGACCTGCCCTGATGACATGCACTTGTCTTTTCACCTGGACTGCGCATGGTGTCTTACAAAAGAGAGATTAAAATCTGGCCTGGCAGATGTTGCCTCTTGGATGTCAGGCAATGCCTGACAACCATACTCGGACAAAAGACAAGTTCCTTTTCTGGGTGGATCCTCTGACATCTGGTCTATGGAATGGTGGCCTGTGCAGCTTAGGTTATCCCACACCCCATTTATGGAGGTAAAACATCTGGGAGTCATCACAGATAGTTCAAATCACACATTAACAAGATTACTTCCTCCTGTTTCTATCATTTGAATCAACTGGCCATCTATTGGTGGCTGGCCAGAAGACAGTGGTACAAACAATCATTTTGGTCAGGTTGGATTACAGCAGTGTCTTAACGTCTCACAAAGTTCTTGGTGGCAACATTCCAGATGCTATTAAATCTAGTAGCTGGGGCCATTTTATTCAGAAGGTTCCAGATGTCCTTGGTATTAAAGCATTGCACTGGCTTCTCATTCCTGAGAGTATCTTACTCAAACGTTTATGTATTACTCATGCCCCCACATGCATCATTGCATGGTTTTGCGATTCCTTATTTGCGATTTTTAGGGAATCGCAAATAAGGAATCGCAAAATGGGATGCATGATTTAAATCGCATAATATTTGCGATTTGGTAAAAATCGTAATTTTTACTGAATCGCAAATATTATGCGAATACTAATTTGCGATTTCGCAATTCCCATTGATTCCTATGGGCCAAAAGGCCCATAGGAATCAATGGGAAAGCATTGACATTTTGCGAATTTCAATTAGCGATTCGCAAAATGTTAATGCATTCCATGGGTGCAGGGGGGGTCCAAAGGACCCCCCCTGCACCCCTGAAATGTATTTTGAAGTGCATGTTTCACACACACTTGTCCTAAGGACATGTGTGTCTGTAACATGACAGTGTTTTAAAATGCAATTTTGAGCATTTGAATAAATTTTCGCAAATTACCATGAGGTTCACCCTCCTGGTAATTTGCACCCCCTAATTGCAAATTCGCAATTTTAAAAGTAATCATGCATTGCTTTTAAGGAATCCCAAATTTGCGAATCCTTAGAAGCAATCGCATTTTTGGAATTCGCTAAAAATAGCGATTTTGCCAAAAATGTTTGATGCATCCCAAAAACCTATTTAGGAATCGCAAACGGCCGAATTTACCGATTCGCACCGTTTGCACTTCCTAAATAGGTTGATGCATGTGTCCGTTAGAGCCCTCACACAACAAGAACCCAAATACTTGCAAACTAAATTGACTCATTACAGTCCATTGCTAAACCTTCACGAGTCGTGGTGCACTTAGCCAAAATTTAAAAAAACTTAGATTAGGTGGCCATGCTTTAAGTGTTCCGGCAGGAAAGACATGGAATTTGATGACTTTGAATAAGTGCCAAAATTGCTCCTCTTGCTTTCAGAAAGGGATTAAGACCTGGCTCTTTTGCAGTCTGTTATTTTTATGTCCCCTCTGGTTTTAACTCAGTCTGTCTATTGACTAGGCAGCGCTAGGATATCTATGTGTAGCAGTGTGCCTCATAACATGTACTAAAATGGCATGGCATTGCATGACGTGACATGACATGACATGATGTGACGTGACTCCTTATTCCATCAAAAGTGGTGCTGGGTCTCCCTAAATCACTTGCCTCTTTTCATGAGATCTCTTTTGTCTGTCAGGGCCAGTAACTGTTTCTTCCTTCTACTGGGAATGGAGCCTGAAAGTCTAGAAGGGCCTAGGGAATGAATGGGACCAGATTCTTGTAGTGAAGTAGTGTGGCTCACTGGTTAGAGGCGGCAGACCCGAGAGCAGAGGACGGCCCGGGACCAGGGTTCGATTCCCGGCGCGGCAGGTTTCTGGACCAGGGTCAGCGGACTCGATAATTCTCTCGCCTCGGTGCCCACTCTGATCAGCGATCACACTCGGCAACTCTGGGCATTAGCTTGCCTCATCTTCACTAACGGCCCCACCAGACCGCCGGGTATGCCTGGTCTCACCCTGGAGATACCCATTAAGGGACCATCTCTCAGGGAAGCCAGGAAGGGTTTCGCAGCGGTCGAAGCGCCTTGGGACCCTACGGGTAAGTAGTGCGCTATATAAATGCCTATACATTTACATACATTTACATTCTTTCCACCACATTTGGCAGTTTCAAGTCTAAGGCGGTAGTGTAAAGGCTGTCCTTTGTTCTTCCAACTATTTTCCTTCCCAAGTGGATACAGCCTCATAAGTGACTAATTAATGACAACGCCCTGCCTAACTATGCCCACACACCAAGTCATTGTCCCCTGGAGAGTATAGTTATTAACTGCAGCCATCAGTGTGCAAGGTTGGATTGGTACAAAAATAGGCTGTGCACCAAAATCAAAGTGGACACCATCACGAATCACACAGCTACAAAAGGGAGCCACATTTGCAAATCAGGCCAGTTTTAAACTTGTAAAGACCCTCTGTAATCTCTGGGAGATTGCATGCATTTGTGTTTGTTGCAGGCACTGATTGTGGTAATATCAGGGAAATCAACAAAAAAACATAGTCCACCTGAGCATAAAAAAAGTCCCACACACTGATCTGTCTGACTAGCACATCGGACACTGCCTCACTGCCCTATTGGCCAGTCCGCACCCTGTCGCTGTGTATTCGGCATCTGATGATGTGATGAGACTCAAAACTAATTTTAACCCAGTTTTTGATCAGGGAGCATAAAGTACATATTTATAAATCTACTTTCCCATGAAAGTTATCACAAATCTGATTTCATCACTAAATTAGAGGTTTTAATTAAGGTTGATTCTTTTCGAATGTACACATGTTTTGCGATTGAAAAGCGATTGCAAAACATTTGCTTTATACTACCAAATTTGATTTGATGGTAGCCCATTTGCAAACAGGAAGAGGTTCCCAAGGTTCTCCTTCCACTTTGTGAATGCATGCGAAAAAATTGTTCTAGGAGCAGGACCACTGCCTGCTCTTAGAAAATGAAACTAAAATATTTGATTTTTCTTTTCGAAACGTATCCTGTTTTCTTTGAAGGAAAACAGGCTGCATTTAAAATATAAAAGTTAAATTATTTTAAAGCAAACACAGACATGGTGGTCTGCAGTCCCCAGCAGGCCATCATCCCTGAGTTTTTAGCGATTCCCAATGGGTCACAAATTGCAACCTGCTCTTGAATATTAAAGAGATAGGTCTATTTGTGACCCACATGGAATCGCAAATGGGACTGTAAAGAGTTTCGTACATTTGAAACTGCGATTTCCTATTTGCGATTTGCATGGACTCACAATTATGTACTTGCTATTTCAAACGCTCGTACATGTGTCCTATAATTTGTTACGTGTGAGCAATAACCACAGTTGTGTGTTACCATAGAGAGAGCCCATGTAAGCCTTGATAACACATTAATTTGATGTTGTACTCATGAACTATGTCAGGTTCCTTCTGGATGGTTGAAAGGCAATGCAGAATACTAAGGGGCCCATTATGATGTCGGGCGGATTGCCCCCGCCAGGCTGGCGGTGGCCACCGCCGGCCTGGCTGGGGCAATCCGCCCAACATCCACTCTTGATTTCCCCCTGTCATATTAGTATGGCAGTGGGGACCTCGGCGGACGGAAAGACCATCCGCCGCTTTTCCGCCCCGGTTGCCTTGCGGCCGGGGCGGAAAAGGAATAATATGGTGGCGGTGTCTATCAGACACTGCCAGCCATATTATGATCTGCATTTTTCAATGCCTTTCCGTGGCATGCAGACTTCACTCTGGGGGCCCCAGGCGGGCCCCCAGAGTGAAGGAGAGTAGGGGGGTGCACAAGGGGGTACCTGTGCTACCCCCTGCATTTGCATAATCAAAGTGGCAGCCACCGAGCGGTGCCTGCCGCTTTGATTATGCGAATGTGCTTTTTAAGCATTGTGGCGGGCACATCCTAATACCCCACACGGAACCCCCGCCCTTATGGCGGGCGGTCCCTATTACCACGAGGCTGGTGGGCGGGCAAAGTCCGCCCGCCATCCTAATGACCCCCTAAGTACTCAATTGCTAGTACTTCATAGTTGTATTGTTTGTTATCACATCTGGTAAATAACAATAGCATGGGATTTGTTATTTGGCAGATCCGATTTATATGGCAATTACAAATGTGCCCCTCGAAAATGAGGATTTTGATGCTTGCCAAGCCAGAATATGCATGTCCCATAATTTAGTATTTTTCACCTAATCTATTTTGGCAGGTTTGACCTACTGAAATGTATTTGGTGAAAAAGATGACTGTCAGATAACTACCCCCCTGCATTTGCATAATCAAAGTGGCAGCCACCGAGCGGTGCCTGCCGCTTTGATTATGCGAATGTGCTTTTTAAGCATTGTGGCGGGCACATCCTAATACCCCACACGGAACCCCCGCCCTTATGGCAGGCGGTCCCTATTACCACGAGGCTGGTGGGCGGGCAAAGTCCGCCCGCCATCCTAATGACCCCCTAAGTACTCAATTGCTAGTACTTCATAGTTGTATTGTTTGTTATCACATCTGGTAAATAACAATAGCATGGGATTTGTTATTTGGCAGATCCGATTTATATGGCAATTACAAATGTGCCCCTCGAAAATGAGGATTTTGATGCTTGCCAAGCCAGAATATGCATGTCCCATAATTTACCAAGTATTTTTCACCTAATCTATTTTGGCAGGTTTGACCTACTGAAATGTATTTGGTGAAAAAGATGACTGTCAGATAACTACGACACACATGCAACAGAAATTTGGACAGGTGTCTGACTGGTGCTGGTACTCAGAATTAAGGGCAAAGAACAGATTCCTAGAAATTAATTTCCAGTGTTCCAAACTTCCTTGCCATAAAGCTATTTGTACAGATCTCAGGGATGTAATCAGTAATTCTTCCAACTTCGACTTTGAAGTTTTATGCCACGTAACCTAAGGATCACCTTTACTCCTTCTTTTAAGCCTACTCGAAGCTGCACAATATGCGTGTTTTCCATCTTAGACGTTACATGTAGACATCACCTAAATGTTTGCACTTTTTTATGTAAATTGTCCAGCTGTAATGTTTTGGTCTGACCTCTTTTGTTTGACCAACCTCTGATTTTAGTATTGATGCATTTGAATTTCAAAGCATTCCACATTTCAAGTGATTCAAGATTATTGCCAGGTCGAACAATAAAAATCCATTACCATAGCACACAGATTTAAAAACAATACTATACCACCACAATAGGAAGGTGGCTTTCTGTGGCTGTTTGTGAACTTTGGCATCCGCGCTGCTTGTGCAATGGTCTTGCAGGACGCACTGACGCTTCGCCTTCCTAGGTTTGTTCTGGTTCAGGTGGATTTGGGCCAATGTGATAGTGGAATGTGTTTTGTGAAGAGGCAGTAGTCTGGTCTTTAGGGATACACGGGCAGCAGAAGCAGAGGGTAATTGTATGGAGAATCACTGCTAAGATGGCCGCCGGGTGATAAGCTCCGGTCGGGAGCACCTCGACTGGGGATTGCCTTTGGCATCAGTCCCGCGAATTTTCCCCTCCCTTCCCCCAAATACACCTTCTGGGATTGTTTGACTGCTTTCCGACGTTTCCTCCTACCCAAAGTGAATTTTCATCATCCTGCCTTTTCAACCTCCGTCTCTTACGCTGGACACTTGTGGAACCAATTTCAATATGGCCGTTGCCTCGGTTGAGCTGCCTTTGCTGCTGAGAGGAGATGAGCTGTGGGATCTCCCAGCTGACCGCCACCTACCTTCTGGGGTCGTCCTCTGTTGCTTGGCATCCCCTTCGGTCCCGCTCCCTTTGCAAAGGAGATTTGAGGCAGTGAGTAAATCCGGCACTGGTTGAGTTGACTTCGTGACGCCTACCAGTTTGTGGTCTTGTTAACTCAGACTTTTGTGGGCCCCCTGATGTACTATCTACCATTGCCTTGTTAACTCGGACTTTTGTGGGCCCCCTGATATACTATCTACCATTGCTGGTCTTTCAGTTACTATCTGTTTTTCCAGCCCCTTGACTCTACCCGCATATCCCCACTACCTTTTATGCTCTATTGGGGCTTGTTTCTTTTTCTGTGTTATGCTATGATATTTTAACTAATGTAACTATGCAATTACTGTTTTCAAGTAAAGTGCTCTGATACCTCTGAGTCTAGCCTGCACTTTATAAAACTTTTCAATTGTAACTGATGTAACTTCAACGCAATATTCCTCTGATAAAGCACTCTGATACCTCCGTGTCTTGCCAGCGCTCTTTAAAACTTTTCAAATTATATCAAATTAATACTTTCTTTCCTGAACGCTGAGACTTGTGTAACATGGCTGATGCCCGGTGGAGCTGCTAGACAGCTAAAGAAGAAATTGGCTCTTGTTTTCCCCCTTGACCGTCACCTACCCAGCCGGTCATCGTCACAGTTCCTCCTCGTCTTCCTCCTTCGATTTCTCACAACCTTGTGTTGTTTACTGTACCCTACCTTACTCTTGTAAATGATGTAACCTGTAACGCAATGATCCTAAATGTAAAGCTCCCTGATACCCTCTGGGGTCTAGTTTGCGCTATATAAAACTTTATAAATAAATAAATAAGCAGTCTTTAAACCTGCAGATAAAAATCTATCCATACTGAATCATAACATCTAAAAACACTATGTGAACAGTCATACCTAGGTTGATCTGAGGATGTTCAACATGATTCAGTCAATAGATTTTATGAAGACTGGTGCAGCTGGTGATATCTATGAGACCGTCTCTGTATGACTTCAACTCAGTGGTGTTCCAACTTCAAAGAAAGTACAGAGCAGGCCTTAACCTAGCAAGTGTTATGAGGCATAAGAGTGAGATCTAGTGTAAGGGGGAGTAATGTGGTCCTCCCCCTAAATCTGAGAGGGATCTTATAAAGTTATTCTCACCCACTCCTAACTTTACCATATCACAATAACCTCAGAGGTCTGTGCTGTAAACATCAGCAATTATTACTGAGCATTGACATTTCAGTAGCTGGGGAAATTGTGAAGTTACACTTTGAGGAAACTTTAATATAGTAGATGCTCTATGCATAATCAAAAAGAAGCTCTTCGAGATTTGTGACTCCTATGAGTTAGAGGAAGACAGTCTGACACCTAGAGTGATACTTCTCCTGTAATTTTGTCATTTGTTATAGGCCATACATTTTGGTTTCTGCACATTGATTTCTAGCCTGTAGTTTTCATAAAATAAGGAGAACCTACCTAAAAGTGTTTGAAACCCAGCTGACGGTTTTGCAATAAGAAGGTTATCAACAGCGAAAAGTATCACCAGGAACTTCTGGCCAGCTAGGATAGGAGAATCATTTGGGCAATTAGGTAGAAAACATATGCATTCATTAATAAATAGAAGAAAAAGGCTTGGGCCAAAACGTAACCTTGGCGAATTGCTTTATTAACGTTTATTTTGTCAGCGAGTTCACCATTTGAGCCCCACCGTATTTGTCCATAATAATCCTCATGCAGTCGGATATGATCTTCAAGAGATCACATGGAATAGCCATGCTATGCAGCAATTCCCATAATCTAGCCCTGGGGACCAGGCCAAAGGCTTCTCAAAGGTCAACAAAGACGACAAAATGGTCACCCACATTAATGATGACCATCTTCCATTTGATCAAGAGAAAACCAAAAACCTGCTCCACAGTTCCATTTTTTATTCTAAAATCTGCCTAAAGATGACTCAGGATATCGTGGGCCATATTCCTCGCAGTTAACCTCATAAGCGCCTGCTTACAAAAAATCTTTTAGAGACTGGGCAACAGACTAATTACAGTTACAGGGAGATTAGGGCTCCCTATTTTTTTAAACAGGGATGATCTCTGCCTCCTTCCTCGTAGCTTGAATTGGGGCTCTGGCAGCAATTTCATTTAAGTCAAAATTAATATTGGGGCCCCAATTACTAGGACTGGACAAAACATATCTGCAGGGACCTTATCCAACCCAAAGGCCTTATCCTGTCTCTGAAGAGAAACTTGTCCACACAAAACACAATAAGGGAACCAGTGGGCCCTGGACTTGACTTTAACAGTCCACTGTGCTAGGAGGACAGAGAGAAGATCGTGTGATGAAGAATAAAATTATTCAAAATGGACTATCCACTCCCTCAGTTGGATGTGAACCTCTGGGCTTTTAGTGAGATCGTGGCTGCCATGTCTGATTATTTGCCAAAGCCTAGGGGCTCTTTTAGTCAGTTTATAATCTTTCTGGAAGAAATCCGTAAATTCCAAGAATAGCATGTTGAGAATTTGGAGGACAGTGTTTGGGTTACCCAAGTTCTCCGTCATCATGCCCACGTAGTTAGCTACCACAACATATATTCTTGAGATAACATCGGGGCAAGGGCTCATCTCGTACCTTTTGACATTCCAGTGGTTGTTGATTATGGCCAAAACGTCAGCACCTAGGGACGGTCCTAAGTGTTGATGGGCAGACAGCAGACCCTGGGTGCTGAGATGCAAAGAATTATGTTTGCTCTTTTCTCTACCTATGACCTGAGTGTCCTGGAGTACTCTCCTAACATCCAAAAGATATAGTCTATATTACTCGAGTAATTCCCCCTCCGAAAAGTTGGAATTGCATTGATGTCAGAGTGAGAGCAGCCATTGCAAGCACTCAAGTCTTATGAGAGAAACAAGTCAACCATTGTGAAGGTTACCTGTGTTACTTCACTGACGTGAAAATGAGCACAGCCTGCTAGCATGACCCGGGCCGGCCCATTTCGGACGTCCAATGGGAACAGTATTGCAGAGTCACGAAAGAGGTATCCCTTAATAGCAAGCACAAGCTCCTGCATTTTAAATTCCTTCGTAGAATGTATCTTACACCCACCTGGTCACACAGGATAGACCCATCTAGACCGCATCGCTGTTGGAAATGCTCAGCTCCTTATGCAGATTTTGCACATTTGACCTGGACCTGTCCCAGACTACAACTGTATTGGGAACAGGTACAAGCCACACTTGGGGGCAAGATCTCTCTATCTCTGGTCCCCACCCCGGAAATTGCACTTCTGGGCTACATGGTTAATTTCCCCAAGAACGTGAGGAGGTTCGCAGCACTTGGGTTCCTATTGTCAAAACATGAGATAGCATTAATGTGGGTCAAGAAGCAGGGACCTACGCTGCAGAAGTGGCTCCGAAGCCTAGCGTATTGTAATGTGAATTGTGAAATATACGCATCCCTGATGCCCAGTTCATCACACCCCAAAGACATCTGGGGCCCATATAAGACGTATATTGCTGCTCAAACTGGAGACTCTGATACACAGGTGGAGAGTGGAATTGTCCCTGAGGGGGTGGGTTAAATGAGCGGTATGCGGGGAGGATAATCCTGTCAATGATGTATGACGTATTCCCATTTATGTACTGTACTGTCCTCCGGGACGCTTCTAGATCACAGCTTATGCATTTGGGGTTCTGCATGTTATGGGAGAGATGCTCTGGATTGTTGGACTTGTGGCGTGTTGGTCGGCCCTTAACGACTTGCATTGATCTGACAGCTGGTCTACTATTCTTGACGATATATGTGCATCACAGTGCCTGTTTGTTGTATGATGGATCGCCTTACAATGTACCGCTATAGTCCTGATTTATTGATCTTTGTGTATCAAAATTGAAAAATAAAGTTTTTTTAAAAAAAAAGGTTACGTGGGTTAGTTGAATTTTAGAATGGGCAAACAAATATGGAACTCCCCAGAGTGCATCCTCATCAACCGTCAGGTCCCGGATAATAGCATCAGGCTCAAAGATCAAGTTAAAGTTGCCAACAATAATAACATAGTGTGTGTTAATAAGGGCAGCCACTAAGTTGTCAAGTAGATTAATTGTGGAGGATTCACTCAGATGTCTAACTCGTCTATTATAAATGTCAATTGAGAGAGGGGGCAAACCTAGAGAAGCAGTAATTATTAACCCTGGACACCAAGGGAACCAGTAGATAACTATCTAATAATGCATGGCTAAGAGATTTTAAGCCACATTGTCAACCCACCGAGGCTCTCCCAAATAAGGAGTTTACCGCTTGTATCCATAAGCTCTTAAAACCTTATCTAAAAGCATTCTTCCTCCACCAAGTCTCTTCGAATAGACTAATCTCAAATCTGTATATGAATTCTACTCAAGTTCTATCCCCTAGCTTATGTTTTAGGTCCACTACAATGCCAACTTAGTGGTCGATTAGGATGGTGGACGGACTTGCGTCCGTCCGCCACCCCCGGTCACATGGCGGTGGCGGTCACATCCCGTATATTTTACATTGCGCAATGTAAAATATGCATGTTTAACTTTGGCATGCACAACTTGGCAGGCACCGCGTGGTGCCTGCCACCTTGTGCATGCCAAAGCAGGGGGGTTGTGCACCCCCCAACACCCTGGGGGCTCGCAACGGGCCCCCAAACACAAAAGACCACATGCTTTTCCACGGCGGAAAAGCCGCCGTGGAAAAGCATGTTTCCGCCTGCATCATAATATGGCTGGCGGTGTCTTGCAGACACCGCCACCATATTTAGGTACACACATCGCGGATCAGCGGCGGACGGACTTGCCGTCCGCCGCCGATCCCACTGCCATCCTAATGTGGCTGGTGGTGTTGTCGCAGTCCAAGGCGGTGAATCTGCTTCCTCCAGGCCGGCGGTGGCTTCTGCCAGCCCGGAGGATGCGGATTCACCGCCATCCTAATCGGCCCCTAAGAACGGATGTTATTGTGCCGGAGGAGGCTTTGAGCCTGGGAGGGGCCTCATTGCTACATGAAATGCAATCCACCCTGGTCCTAAACATTGAAGTTGCTTTATTTTTAGATTCTATCAACTCCAACTCCATTAAAGGGAGGTCACTTCTCGGCACAAATCATTGCGTCTCGAAGTAACTAACTCTGCGTAAATCCAGGGAAATGGAATGGCATCAGTGGTTCTCTCGCAGATTTGAAAATCCCAGGAAAAAAGTTGTCAATAAAGTTTGTGGTAAATGGGCCTCGGGGCTTGGGTAAGGAATCTATCTCCATGGTTCAAGGTTAAGGTGACAGTGAAAGTATCCTAACAGTAAAAGTTTTACCACACCGGGTGTAGTCAGATTTCCATGTATGGGAAAGGTAGACCCTGAGCAGCGCTAGCATACTTACAGATGAGAATTACACGTTCTCCACAAAACGTTGATCATAGTATTCACATAGGTGAGTGGTGGGACGCGGGAGGACCACTCAGTGTGAGGGATGAAAGTGCTTTATAGGGCAGGACTCCTGCACAGCCCCTCCTCCTCTGCCCTCTTCCAGGCAGCAGTGATTGCCTCTGGAAACTGGAGTCCCCAACCAGCAGTATGGCATCCCAAGTGGTGATAGGGATAAAGGTGGTTAATCGGGTAGGGCTTCTGGACAGCATTTCCGCCTCCTCCCTCTTCCAGGCGCTGTGATGCCCTCTGGGACCCAAATTGCTCAAACAGTAGTACGGCGTTTCACGTTCAGTGCATGACATTTTATTCCATCGGCATTCGAGACTTTTGCTGGTGGTATCGTCCAGTTACACTGAATTCCAAATTTACAATACCAGTGCATCCTGATTCTGTTTACTTAAGGTTTTCAGAGAATGTCGTCTATGATGTTAAAATATATAGCTGGGACCAACAAACTATATGTTTCGGTAACTCCTGATGCATTTTGAAACTTTTACCCCAAGCTTGTAGGTATCTTGCATGTAGTATGTTTACAGAGGTTATAATAGTATGTTGTGGTGAAGGAGCCAAATTCACAATAAAACGTAAAACCATAGGTGGGGAATTTCTTCTCTACCTGAGGGTATGTTTACATTTTGTTCGTATTCATCAACACGCCCAGTAGTTTACAAGAGTACCAAAGAGCATATCATGTGACAATTCCCAAGGCTTCCATTCCAGCTGTGAAGAATTCTATAACAAATAGAATTGCAGATATGGGAACAAAGGCCTCTGTGCAAATGGACTTTTTTTCTCAGTGGAGAAACATTTCTCCCCATGGAAGTTGCTCTTGCCCGAAAACTTCAGAAAATGTGGACGTAGCATCAGTTCCTCTTCTGATTTTGCAGGCAGAGTTACTTCTACCATGGATAGAGTAAAACTTTGACCATTTCCACGGTGGAACAGATTTGGATTGAAACTTAGAACTGCCCCCCAAAATACGTTTGTGTGAGCTCACAAACTTCCAGGCAATCCATGCCTTAGAATTCTCTCTTGCCAGCTCTTGAGATGCATTTTTTACTGTGGATTTCTCTGCACTCATGGTGGTGAAATCTACAGTTGTATATGCCTTTATGTCCATCAGGAATACCTTTGTGATTTCCTGCAGATGGAAATATCTTGATAAATAGGCCCACTATCTTTAGCTTATCTCAAAACCATGGCTGATGACCAAACTAAGGGCTTCTATAAGTGAAGGAAGTCTACGTATAGTGGTGTATTTGCTCTCTCCCAATGCTGTGTTAGCAGAATATGTTAGCAAACAAAGGCTTGGTTCAACACTGATTACCAGCTCTAAATCCTCCCTGAGAGAAGGATTAAATGGCATGTGACAATCCAATCCTGCCTTTCATTTGTGACAAGTTATATTGCTTTCTAGATCTAAGTGGCTCATTGGCAGTCACTAATATGAGTCGGTGGCTGCAGCTGGGGCCCACCAGCATTCAGTTTTGGGGACTGGAGCTTATTTTTCCATTATTGGACTTTAACCCAGAACAATGGAGAGAAAGGCAGAAAATAAGTGCTGAAGTTAGAAGAGAACAATGGAAAACAGACACAGAGGAAAAAAAGATTTGAAAAAAACTGAGAGGGAGATAAAGAGGTAGAGAGTGCCTTGTGGAGTATTAAAGAGCCATGAGGCAGAATCAAGACTACCCAGCCTTGGTATTCAGCGTGCGAACATTCAATAGCAATATCCATGGGCTTCTGAGCACACTTGTCAAGCTGTTTAACACTGGGAAAAAAAGAGTATGGTCAGGGCGATCCAGCAGAAGAACTAGTCGACTGTTCTTATAAAAATCTGCTCCACTGGGGTGAAGTGTTGTCATCTCAAGAATATCTTGTATTGGCCTCTTTTCGAGCTGCTGGAGCCCCCAGACCCGAACATCTTGCCTACAAGAATATTTAAAGCTGCCACAGGAGAGTGGACATCCCTGCTTAGCCCGTTCCTCAAAAACTGCTTGTGGGAGAATGCATTCTCACCCCAATTCATAAACAAGTGCATGAGATAGTCCATCTAACGCTCTACTTTATGGGGAAGGCAAATGCTTTGCAAAAATCTTAAACAATGAGTTAGAGGAGTAGTTCAATGCTAAGGCCCTAATACCCATCACTCAGTCTGGCTTTAGGCGCGGGCTTGGCACTGAAGATAATCTGATGAGCTTCTCTTCTTTGATCAAAGCTGCAAACAGCAAAAAGGCCACTCCGCTCTATATCGCTTCAATTGAGATTAAAACCGCTTTCGACAAAGTGGACAGAGGGATACTGTGGCAGAAGCTATCTAACTGGGGTGTCTTGGATAATCTTTTAGGGGCCATTAGAAGTCCATACACAGGAACCTGGGTAAAGGTAAAAATTACATCTAATAGAGTCAAAAGGCACAAAATCAGTACCACCTTGGGAGTAAAGCAAGGCTGCATCCATGCTCCACTATTGTTCAATCTTTGTTTGTTGGACAGAAACAAAGCTCTGACATCTGCATGTGCTTTTCCACCTTAATTTGCCAGCCTCCACATACAGTGCCATCAGTACGCTGATGACACTTCACTATTTGATCACACCACGGTAGGGCTGCATCAATCATTGGCAGGCCTCATATTTTATTGTGCAGGAAGCAAACTAGAAATCAACAATGCCAAAACAAAAATCATGGCTTGTGGAGTCTGAAACAGACATGCTGCCAAATTCATTTTTTCAATGAACAATGTGGTCCTGGAACAAGTGACAAGCCTCAAATATCTGGGCATCTACGTTAACTAGTGCGCAGCTTAAAGGATTCTGCTGTGTCAATGACAATGAGCTTTAAAAAATTGGCTTCTAAGTTGAGTGGTCTCGATTCAATGGACATCTGTACAGTAATCAACGCCAAACTTATGCCAACGCTCATGTATGGGTCATTGATTTTTAAGGATCACTTCTCTTCTTGGCTGAACAAAGCGCAAACAAGATGTTTCAGGCGTCTATTCAATCTCCCGGACGCTGCACCATCTTCACAGATACGGCTGGAAATTGGTCTCCATAAGAAATCTTTAACGTGAAGGACCGGTTTTTGGGATATCATATGAAGCTGATGCCGCACCTCTAGGGTCTACAAAATAAATTATCGGTTGATGCAACCAAGACAGTGGGAACCTTACTTGAGGGAGGCAATGGAAGTTCTTGATTCATCAAATATCTTTAGGTGTCTGTATGAAAAGCCGAAAAAGTATCATATTTAGCCAGCCCCACGAAACTGACCATTAAAAAAGATCTTCTGAGGCAGAGATGCAGTTTAATTCCCCTAAAAGGCCACAAATGTGGTCGTTTAACTGGGCCAACAGAACACAACGGGGGCCTCATTTATGAGGCTGTGCGTCACTTTTACGCCGCCAGTGCGTCACTTTTTGTGACGCACCAGTTGCGTAAAAAATGAGCCTTGTTGAGCCATATTTACAAAGTGACGCATCTAGGTAGATGCGTCACTTTGTAAACCCCTGCGCCACATTATACCTACGCCAGGTATAATGTATGCACGGGGGCGTTCTGACGCAAGAAAGGGTCGTAGAAGTGACGCAGTGAAATCTATGAGATTTCACTGCGTCACTTCTAGGACGCCGTTGCGTCAAAATCTTGCGCCGGCCTCACAGCAGGCGTAAGACTGACGCATGCCCTTTCACATGGGGCTTGCCCCATGTGAAAGGACACATTGCTGGAGTTGCATCACTTTTGTGACACACTCCAGCAATGCGTCACTTTTGCGCTTACAGATACGTCAGGAATACTAACGTATCTGTAACTCCTTGGGCAATGATACGTCATAATGTAAATATGACGCATCATTGGTGTCGCAAGGAGGGCGCAATTAAAAATCGCTGTTTTCACTCAGCGATGCGCCACTTTTAATAAATGAGGCCCCTGCTGCTCATGCAATTACTAGAAGGAAAGTCTGTCCCACGTAATATGCGTGTCGCCTGCCCTGAAAAATGTAAGATGCTATTGGCTGAATCCGCTGTTCCGCAAACTTGGCATAAGACAATGCAACACGGCCGTCACCACATGTCTGAGTGATGTGAATTTGCAGTTATCAGTTAGATGTGTGCAATTCCTTAGGGAAGCAGTGAAGCTGCTGAATCTCCCACCAGAGAGTCCTTAAGCAGGGGGTGTTTAGACTCCTTTTACCTTTGAACTCACCACATGGTAGGCATGAATATGAGGCCAGATGGGTTCCCTCTGACCTACACTGACCCATTCTACCTGGACTTCAGGTTGTCCCTCGACTTTTCACCTTCAAAAATAGATATTCAGACCATTTCCCCAAAAATGGATTTCTGCATGCAGCTGCAGTAGCACGATATTTTTTCTAAAACCATAAACTTTCGGCTCAATTTTGGGTCTGCCTGCAGTGCTGCCAGCTAAATCCTTTTGTACCTGTCATTTGACAAAGTCTAATCAGTTGGGGGTGGTTAAGGATTGCCCGCCCTGCACCGCAAAATAATCCGACTAGTAGAGTACAGTCATAGTGAATTCTGCCAAGTTGGATGCAGTGGAACTGTGTTCAATTGTAGGTTAAAATAGCTTTTTATTCACCGAGGGTGCTGTAGAGACGCTTGCCGCTTTTATTGCACGATGCATTTTACCAAAAACAACTGTTCATTGATCATTTGCTCTGTACAGAATCCTTGGAAGTCTAACAAACCTCTTGTGTTAGGATTGAGTTGTTTTCTGCAGTTTGTTTTACTGGACTTTTCAATTCCATGAGGATAACATTAAATAGGTCAGGGCTTCAGAAAAGGTTTTAAACTTTTTTCTATCCACCTGGCACACTATAGGCCATCCCACTTATTATTTGGCCTTAACACACCTCTCAGCACTTTCTAGCTTTTGTCCTGATGAGTGTCTGTATCACTTTGTGTAGAAACATCACACTTTACAGTTTCAGTGGATCATGCTCACAAATGAGTCTATTGTACGGCTGGCTAACCATAGCTGTTATGGGTTGCTAACTGTATGAATCTAATAAGCTATGTCATTTTTTTGCATTTTTTCACATTTTTAAGCTGATTGTTGTTTTTATATTGTGATGATTTTAAATATCTTTCTATCTTGGGCTTTGGCACTTATTGAAACGATTGAAAATAGACTGACCAATATGGAATCTAGGTTGATCCTAATTTTTGATACTGTTCACTGATACTGTTCACAATGGTTAAAAATAATAGGAGGAACTTTAAATCTCCCCATTATGAAAAAAACAAGAAAAAAAGAGAGGCGTCCAGAACGACAAGCCAGAATGTGCAAACAGAAGCAGATTGTGAGTCATTAAATTGAACAGGATTTTAGCTTAATTTCAATCAACCTCTGTGTAAACTGGTTGTGTACACAAAGTATTTGACTGTGCCACTGAAAGGCATCATGCCAAATCAAACATGAATGTGTTCATTCAAATATATTTTGCTTATTGTATAAACAAACACATGAATAAGAGTGATTCATACACTGGACGCTCCGTTACATATAATAGATTTTCCTTTCAACAACATTTATTATATACAAATACATCCTTTTATTTGACTGTCTTAGCTTTATACCAGACGTAAATCATTTGCGCTTTTCCTCTAAGTGTACTCGATGAAAGGCACTTTCTTGAATGCATAAAATCCCAAGGTGTACTTCCGGGTCAGCATACAATGTTGAATTTTAACTAGTTAAAGTCCAACACCATGTTTGGAACATATTATTATAAAATGGATGACCTGACAGAAAGCATACATACATGCATGCAGTTTATACCACCCATATGTTTCAATTATAGGTTCTTCAATGATTGGAAAGTTTAGCTGTGCTTGTGTGGAATGGTGAGTGTCTGAGTATATCAATACGTCAATAGTTGGATGAATGAGTGAGTGTTTGGATGAATGAATGAACGGGTGAAGGACTATGGATATTTAAAGGGTAATTGATGCAGTCTTCTAGCCAGCAGTGATACGCGACTACAGAAAAAACCTTGCACAATAACTAAGGAGAATAAATAACAAAAGCACTAAACATGGACTCATGATAAAGACAAAATAAGTGATCGCTGGCTGCTGATAGAGATAGATCTGGAAACTAACTAAGGGGGTCATTAGGATGGCGAACGGACCTGCGTCTTCCCGTCCGCTAATGACCCCCCAGCCATCCTAATGTGGCGGGGGTCTTTTCATTCACCGCAGAGGGTGATTCCACATCCTCCGGGCCGGCGGATGCGGAATCACTGCAATCCTAATCGAGCCCTTAGTGAAAGCTGTAAGCTTGCAGCACAGTCCTTGTAAAAAATAAACCGTTTTGCATACTGTATGAAGTATAAAACAATGTGCAGGCACTTTTTCATATATTTTGCAATAAAAATGGAAGACTGTTAAAAAGTAATAAATAAACAAAATTTGCAAATGCTTCTAGGTGAAAATTATGATATGACAGAAAAGACTACTACAGCATGCAACAATATAAGGCACCCAAAAGCCAAGAAATATACAAGCAGGTCAGAGAGCAACTCCATTTCTACTGCAGGTTTTGCCATGTTAATAAAGCATTGTTGAGTTGTATCGCAACTTAGAAATGGTGACAGACTGCAGATTGTCAAATAGTAACAAGCGTGTAGTACTACTATCATTGTAATGTAGCATTGATTCAAGGCTGCAAAATGTCACCTAGGAATGGTACCTAGAGACAAAAATTTACCGCTGAGCTGCGGCGATTTTTATCGGAAATAAACCTTGGTATTACCAAGGTTTATCGCAAATGCGATAAAAATCGGCCGCAATGCATGAATATCGCTGAAAAGTCAGCGATATTCATGCATTACCGAGCTAATGCTCTTAGCCATGTTATCCACCTCCCATTGGATAACATGGCTAAGAACTGCTCAGGGCAGGTGTTAGCTTTTGGAGATATTCGCGCTTAGTGCGAATATCTCCAAAAGTTGGTAATAGGAGATAGCGATGTTAGCGACTGTTTCCAGTCGCTAACATCTTGGCACGCCCACTTTGCATGTCATTAGTGATAAATATCACTGACATGCAAAGTGGGGCCCAAGATGGTCGCTATCTCCTACTAGCTGTCGCTAACTGGTGTTAGCGACAGCTAGGTAATAGGGAGATAATTTTTTCTCCGCTTTCTTGGCTTTTAAAGCCAAAAAAGCGGAGATAAACCGCCTTGATAATATGCCCCCTAGTTACTGCACCTATAAAAGTCAATAGTATGACCAGCCAGATTTCAACCTAGTAAGGTCCTGTGGTACTCTACCTATGTAATTCAGTGGTTTTGCACAAAGCTCCAGTTTAGCAAAGAGTTAAAGGCACTCCTCTTGAAAAAAACACATTACATCACTATACATTACACATCCAGAAACTAGCCACTTGCTTAATCACTCATTGACCCGCTATAGCCCTTTAGATAGGTTTGTGCTATAGAAATACCACATACATATATACCTGCAAAAAGCCTCCTGGTAGAGGCCTGTTATAAAACAACCTTATAAATCAGCAATGGGCTGATAAACAATAGCCCTAACTCTCAACTCTAATATGTTAGTTAAAAGGATGTCATGTACTAGCACCATTCTGATTAGGGTTATGCGCAATCTGTGTAATTTGCTTTCCTGTAAGCAAGCTAAATGAAAATCCATCATTTAGCTCCGTTTTCTAACGTGAAATATACCCTTATGTCAATTTTTGATGCAAGAGCGCATTTCGTGGTAAAGAAATAATTCAAAAGCACAAGTGGCATGAGCAACAGCCGCTTAATTTTAGCACGTTCATGACATTTACACCACACTTGTGTTAAAATAAATCGTAAATCCCATTTAATTATGTAATGTGGTGTAATGTAATAATTTCTGGAATTTCATCCAACAAGCATAACATGAAAGTGCTGAAATTATGCAAACTTTGCCAGTGTAATTACAATTGTGTCTGTGCCTAATTATGATTGGTCGCTTGCCTCCAATCTGAATATGGGGACACCATGCATCATTGGACCACTTTTGCCATCTAGGCATGGGTGGGCAGCTCTATGGAAGGCATTTTTATGTTCAGGAAAGCAATCTGTCCTTTTTCTCAAGTTCTCCAAGGACTGGATTTGGGCTGATTTTGTCCCAATTTCATATGTTCTGTCATATTATGCAGATTTGTAGAGCATAGTGTCACCCAGGAAGGTATCCTCCTGGTGCAGAGCAGGTGTGTGCTTAGCTAAACCTAGGGCCTAGTGGGACTACTCAAAAAGTCGGGACTTCAGCTTTTTGCCAAATTCAAGAAGTGAGGAGGAGGTTCTCATGTGTAGTGCTAGATCTTTCCATGCTTTAGGAGCAATTTAGGAGAAGAATCGACCACCGGATCTGGTGTTTCGCATACATGTGAGTCTGAACAAAGGAATTGTCTGGAATGTTTTTGAAAGCATATGCGATTGTTGAGGTATATTGGGCTATTGTTTTTTAGTGCCATGAAAGTGTTGGTATGGCGTTTGAATTGTGCTCGTTTGTCTTTGGGATGGCAGTGGACTCCTTCAGGTGTAGTGTGATGTGATGTGAGTGCAGAATTGGAGACTGAGAGTAATTCTGAATGGTCTGCAGCTTTCTGATGAATTTATTTTTTATCCCGGCATAGAGGGTGTTCCTTGAGTGGTCATGTCGAGTTGCTGTTGAGAACGATCCTGAATTTCTTGGGATGGGTGTTGGGAGAGGGTGTCAGTCCTAGCCTACTGGCCACTAGGTGGAGTCCCAACTGTGAGGTGCTCTTTCCCAAGATCATGATTTTGGTCTTGTCGGTGCTCAGTTTTAGACAGTTGATCTTCTTCCATAGGGAGATGTCAGGCAGGCAGTGAGCTTGATCTGGTTACTGGGCGTCTTATCCGTGAGAGAGCGAACTAGTTGCATTTCATCGGTGTAGGAGAGGACACTAATATCATGAGAGTGGATGATGCTGGCTAGAGAGATGATGCAGGGCAGGCATTAAAGAGAGTCTGGTTCAAGAATGATCCTTGCAGAACTCTGCAGATGGGGTAGTGGCATCTGAGGTGTAGGGTGCCAAGCTGACTAATTGGGATCTTCCAGGCAGGAGGGAGCAGATTAATTGTTGTGCGTGTCCTTGGATTCCAATGTTGTGTAGTGTTGATGAGGATGGGGTGGGAGACCAGATTATGCCAATAGGTCCAGTAGAATGAGGGCTGCTTCGCCTCCTCCTTCCAGAGTCATGCGGTTGTCAACCATGGTGGAAATGAGGGCAGTTTTCGTGCTGTGGCTGGTTTTCAAATCATACTGAGTGGTGTTAAGGAGTTGGTGGTCATTTGGGTATTCTGTGAGGTGTCTGTTGATGGTTCTTGCTAAGATCTTGGCCAGAAATGGTAGCAGGGAGATTGGCCTGGAGCTGGCAAGCACTGAAGTGTTTTATCGAGGGCTTCTGGTAACAAATTGGAAAAAGATGGATTTTGTCTGATTCTCTTTTCAACAAATTGTTGTACCCAGCTGCTGCTGAAACAACTGAATGCTTTAGATTCCTGTTGTTTGCTATGACACATTGTGGGATCAAGGGACTATTTTAAATGTAAGGTTGTGTTTTACTTACTAAACATAGTAGCTGCACCATTGAATCACAGACAGTGGTGTATCTATCATTGGATAAGTTCAGCCAGTATTGATATGGCCTACACATCTGCCTATCTAATGGCTTCTCTAAGGGAAGAGCTAAAGCACTGCTGCCTCCTGCTATATGTATGTATGCATATAAGCTTTATTTCGACAATTTGTGTCATAAAAGCTGTAAAAACACTAAATATAATAATAAAAAAGATGTAAAAAAGTAGACAGCTCATGCAACAGCTTATAAAAGTTAAGAACATACAAACAATTAGTCTTTTGCGTGGCTGCAACAGAGGAGCAATATGATATTCAACAGGTCAATCGTAAAAGTCAGTTTGAAAACAACAGTAGGGTAATAAAATGTATGTTAAAACAATATGAAAGAGAGAAAGGGACATCACAGTGTTTTTGCAATTGAAGCCTTTACAACTGGACCAGTTCCCGAAACCCAGGCTGCCTAAGTATTGATTCCAAGTATTCCAACCCTCCTTGGGACAATATTGCAAGGAGGTCAAAAGCGCCAAAGAGCGAGTGCATAACATATGGGGAGTCGCTCGCGCCTATAGTCCTTTGTATTCTACAAGTATGGTCCCCCTTGAAATATGCTGGACTTTCAATCCGACCGAGGAACTAAGAAATATAACCAAGTCGGTTGAAAGTTCGCAAGTGAGCTGTGGCTACATCAGCCATTCCATGTTTGCTAGTCACCAAGTACTGGAGCTCGGAAGTGCCTACTAACAGGTCGTGCTGTATGCCTTTAATCTTGTTTTCTTGAAGAGCCACCTTATGCCATTTTAAAGATCTCCTGTCGTTAGAGGTGAGGACCTCTCTGGTATAAGTCAGGGATGTATTTCTCTCGGAGTAATAAGATGCTTTCCACAGAGTGTTCATGCTTAGAGAAAGAGGATTGTGGTCACTCACTGTTGTTGAACCCACTTTCATGTCGACCACATCTCTCCAAAGCCTCACATCGGGTAGGATGTAATTGATGCGGGATGGGCAACTAACTCTGTTGTACAAGTGTACACCGTGCCTGTCTGACGAGATTCTACCATTCACTGCCCTCAAGCCAAACTCAACATTAAGGGCATTAAGGTGGAGTGCCGTCTGAGCCCATATTTTAACTGGGGATAAGTTTAGACAGGGGACAGCCCATTTGAGGTTGTCATCCTCATTGCCTAGTAGGTCCTCTCTATAAAGAGGCTCAAAGGTTCTATTGAAATTGCCTGCCACTATTACTGTTGAGCGAGATGAACAGCTAGCTAGCCTTTCTTCTAATAGGATGAGAGTAGGTCAAACTCTTCCCCCTTTAATCCCCTAACATAAACGTTGAACAAATCAGAGGGGTCTCCACCCATGGGTCCCTTAATGCAAATCCCCAAAATATTTGGGCTGGAGCTAGAATGCAGTGTAATTTGGCACCCCAGTGCAATGCCCCCCCCCCACATGATCAATCCCTCTGCTTGATGCCCTCTCCCTATTGTTGTTGCTGGTGAACAGTAACACACATAACCTGATTTGAATAGGGAAACCAAACTCCAAGTCTCTTGGAAAATGCAAATGTCATATCCCTCAATTAGAGCATTCCAATGAGGGAGTGACATTTTGCTATCTAACCCAGCCACATTCCATGATATTACCCTAAGCTGTCGATGGGAACCCAAGCTGGGAGACAGCACAGCATTTGGGTTGAAGGGGCAATAGTTAGTCGGGCCTGAGTTGGTGTTCGAGCATTGTAATCCATATGAGAGAATGCACCCTCCGCCCCACTAGAATTATTGGTAGAGGCACTGCTTGCACCTGCTTCTAGCAGAGGTCCATCCTCTCTTAGGTGCGGCGTCTTCTGTGTATCCTCGTAGCTTGGGGGTTATCTAGATGGAAAGAAGGAGTGGAGCATGATCTAAGGAGCTGGTGATCTTCCTTCAGGAGTCAATCATTAAGTCCTGCTATGTACGTGATTGTATAGAGTGTGTACAACAGTGCCAGAAAGACTACTCAGTGAGCTAGCGTTTGCCATTGACATCTGCCGTACTTTGAAGGTCACAAGTTTGAATCAGCACAAGTCAGACTCAGCCTTCCATCCTTCCAAGGTCAATAAAGTACCATGAAATTTCAAAAATAGCAAGATAGCTAGTTCATGTTAATTAGACATCATATGCATGGTATAAAGCACTACCTACAAAAGTAAAATATTATTCTTATTATTACCTTTTTTATTATCAACAGTGCGAGTAGTCCTGCTGGGTGCTGGGTAAACAAAGAGCAAAAAAACTGAGGAAATCCTGATCAGACATCAAGACTGTGAATCATTCTCAGAGTTCCAGGATTAAATGCATGGCAACTCATTTGCCAACAGGGCATAGGCCAGTGCCTTCAATTTCAAAGTTAACTTTTTCATTTTTGCGGTTTCGGCAGCATGCAGCATTTTCATTTCGAATTTTCAGATTGCAATAAATACACAAATCACAAATCAGTCAATTCATTCAACACAGGCAAGCAAAGTTTAGTTTCAATAATAAAGTCCCACCTAGAGTAAAAAAAAAAATTATACTATGCATTAATAATTAATAAAAGTGATGTATAGAATTAATTGAAAGTAATTTCATTATATTTAATACTATTTTTAAATGGAAAAATGTTATTAAAATATGTTATAATAAAATGAATAATATGTACTGTTTTTTAACATGATATAATATGCATTTATATTTATAACTATTTTAATTTAATTTAATTTAACATTATTTCCTATGTCGTTTTATTTTACGCCGCTACTTCTTTTATTTTCTATGGCAGAGTGTTGCAGTGCCAGTGGTTGGCCATGTGTGGTGCTGGACTTACTACAGCTCTGAGCAGGAGTAATTTAGTACAGTTTCAGGTCCCTTTTTGGCTCCAGTAACTTTAGAAGTCCATTTTCCAGCCACTCCGCCCTGCCCCTCCAAACTTTACTTCTTAAATGTATACTTACATGTGTGAAGACTGCACAGAAAAATATATGCGAGGGGTGCCGTAAACTCCGCCCATGGGTTTGTGAATAGCATATGTAGTTTGTTTGTAGTACTATTGTAGTACTACAGAGCGTACTGCAAAATATAGTTTATGAATAGGTCCCATAATATATACTGTTTGCTGAGTGCATTTTTACCAGCATGTGCATTTTTAAGGAGAACAGTGAAGGTTTTATCAGTCTATCCTTGATTTCATTCAGGTACACGTGACACACTGTACAGGTAGGGAATAGAGATCATTTTAAATATGAATGCATTTACTAGGATTGGAAGTGAGCGCACCGTGTGAAGTCAGAGCGCCGTGTGATCTGCTGCAGGTGAGCGCGCCGTGTGATCTGCGACAGGTGACCGCGCCGTGTGATCTGAGACAGGAGACCAGAATACATTCGCCGCCACCGCCGAGAGTCAGCAACACTTACCAGAGCCCGGGAGAGTGTCTGAGGACGCTGACCACATCGCCGCCACCGCCGCCAAGAGTCAGAAAACACCAGACTACGCGCCGCCGCTCCGGGAGACTGCAAATCCCGGCAGGCACCGCGGCGGCGCGTCGGAGTGACGCGGCAGCGCCCTGAGAGCGCCAACGATCACAGCATAAAGGCCGAGCACCCCGGCAGAGCGGGGGAGACCAGAATACATTCGCCGCCACCGCCGAGAGTCAGCAACACTTACCAGAGCCCGGGAGAGTGTCTGAGGACGCTGACCACATCGCCGCCACCGCCGCCAAGAGTCAGAAAACACCAGACTACGCGCCGCCGCTCCGGGAGACTGCAAATCCCGGCAGGCACCGCGGCGGCGCGTCGGAGTGACGCGGCAGCGCCCTGAGAGCGCCAACGAGCACAGCATAAAGGCCGAGCACCCCGGCAGAGCGGGGGAGACCAGAATACATTCGCCGCCACCGCCGAGAGTCAGCAACACTTACCAGAGCCCGGGAGAGTGTCTGAGGACGCTGACCACATCGCCGCCACCGCCGCCAAGAGTCAGAAAACACCAGACTACGCGCCGCCGCTCCGGGAGACTGCAAATCCCGGCAGGCACCGCGGCGGCGCGTCGGAGTGACGCGGCAGCGCCCTGAGAGCGCCAACGAGCACAGCATAAAGGCCGAGCACCCCGGCAGAGCGGGGGAGACCAGAATACATTCGCCGCCACCGCCGAGAGTCAGCAACACTTACCAGAGCCCGGGAGAGTGTCTGAGGACGCTGACCACATCGCCGCCACCGCCGCCAAGAGTCAGAAAACACCAGACTACGTGCCGCCGCTCCGGGAGACTGCAAATCCCGGCAGGCACCGCGGCGGCGCGTCGGAGTGACGCGGCAGCGCCCTGAGAGCGCCAACGAGCACAGCATAAAGGCCGAGCACCCCGGCAGAGCGGGGGAGACCAGAATACATTCGCCGCCACCGCCGAGAGTCAGCAACACTTACCAGAGCCCGGGAGAGTGTCTGAGTGCGCTGACCACATCGCCGCCACCGCGCCAAGAGTCAGAAAACACCAGACTACGCGCCGCCGCTCCGGGAGACTGCAAATCCCGGCAGGCACCGCGGCGGCGCGTCGGAGTGACGCGGCAGCGCCCTGAGAGCGCCAACGAGCACAGCATAAAGGCCGAGCACCCCGGCAGAGCGGGGGAGACCAGAATACATTCGCCGCCACCGCCGAGAGTCAGCAACACTTACCAGAGCCCGGGAGAGTGTCTGAGGACGCTGACCACATCGCCGCCACCGCCGCCAAGAGTCAGAAAACACCAGACTACGCGCCGCCGCTCCGGGAGACTGCAAATCCCGGCAGGCACCGCGGCGGCGCGTCGGAGTGACGCGGCAGCGCCCTGAGAGCGCCAACGAGCACAGCATAAAGGCCGAGCACCCCGGCAGAGCGGGGGAGACCAGAATACATTCGCCGCCACCGCCGAGAGTCAGCAACACTTACCAGAGCCCGGGAGAGTGTCTGAGGACGCTGACCACATCGCCGCCACCGCCGCCAAGAGTCAGAAAACACCAGACTACGCGCCGCCGCTCCGGGAGACTGCAAATCCCGGCAGGCACCGCGGCGGCGCGTCGGAGTGACGCGGCAGCGCCCTGAGAGCGCCAACGAGCACAGCATAAAGGCCGAGCACCCCCGCGTCGCGGGACGCGGGCGGGACGCCCGGGGCGAAGCCCGGGCAAAGGGCGGGCCCTCTACGGCCCTCATCGGCAGGAGGAGGCAGGGGCAGGGCCAAGAACCCTGTCAGAAGTAGAAGAGGCAATCTACGGACCAAGTAAGACTGATTTGTTGTTAACATCCCCTCGTTTACCCTCAGCTGCTTAGGCTTTGCGCCATACTAGCTATAATGTCGAAAAAGAACCAAGTACTACAAGCTAACAATATGAAGAACTATCTGGTACAGACTGTGGAAAAAATCAACTCTCAAAGGAGAGAATCATTGGGTCTTAGTCAGTCACCTGACTTACGTTGCTTATCCCCCTCCTTAACTCCATCACCCGAGGATATAGTCTCTTTACAGACTTTCCCTGATGTTAACTTCACGTGTCCCACAACACTGGAATCCGGACTTGTGACCAGTAATGCACCATCTGGATCTGGTTCCGAGGTTCTCTTAGTGGACCTCGGGAATCAAGCGGACAGTGATGTGGACCCGGAAATTCTTGCATTTCCCACTGATGATGACACCTCAATCACTGAACTTCCCTCTCGTTCGGATTCTGGGAAAAAGAAAAACCCGCCTAGGCGGGGTGGACTAAGATCTGGGACTAGGAGGAAGAGGGTAAACACCCCAAAAGCTCCTCCCAAGGAGACTCGAGGGGGACGGGCAAAGCCCATTAATAGTTTTGACGAGGACCTATTCGATAGACTCACTGAGTTAATTGATTCGAAAATTAAAACTATTGTTAAGCCTCTGCTCTCTAAAATTGATAAACTTCAATCCGAGATTAAAAAGCTGGGAGGGCAGATGAACAAACTAACTGAGGGAGTTGACGGTGTTATGACAGCTGTGGCAAATATGGGTAATAGCAGAAGGCAGGATGATGACCAAGAGAGGGAGAATCCAGTGGTAGCACCAAGTAACCCACCACCCCAGCTTCCTGACCAACCCATTAGCGGTTCTGGTACTAACAGAGGGGAGGGCTCTTTAACGGTTGAGATACCCCCTGCTCAAGATCAACCAACTGACCCACTTCAATTTATAGTTGAAGCCTCCCCTGTCGTCCTAGTTCTGGCTAACGTTCCACCACTAGAAGCTGGCATTGAGGAATCCTCATCTTCCCTGTCTAATAAAGCCCTACAGTGGCTTACAACGAATATGAGATTAGCTCCAGGGGGTGGGCGGCAGTTGGCCCAGGAAATTAAAACAGCCAAAAGGGTCTCGTGGCTGGGCAATCGCCCTAAAAAATTCAAGGGGGATTGTGTAGCAGTAAGTTTTACTCACACAGGGGTGTTACCCAACATCCTAACCAACTTACTCCCACCACAACGCAGGCAGGGTTCTGTTGTACCACTGACACTTAAATTCTTTTACGGTGAACAACAGAACGTCACATACCCTAAAACACCAGCCTTTGCTTGGGATTCTAACCCTGATATACATCATAGATGGGGTTTTGAACACACTCGCAATATTGTGAATCATCCAATACCCCAAGGGTTTCAGAATCCTTTCGCTCAACCCCTCTTACTGTCCAACCGCTTTGCACCCCTCTCATCTTTAGACCATAATGATTGACTGCAGTCAGAACACCCTGTAAAGTCTAGGGCTGATGTGCCTGTCCTTAGTATTCTCACCTGGAATATTGCCGGCATTAAGTCAAAGGCAGATAATGCAACCTGGTTAAACTTTATATCTAAGTATGACATTATCGCCTTTCAGGAAACTTGGGACACTAACAACACCTTTTCTCTTGATGGCTTTAGCTACTTTAGTATTCCTGCTGTGGCTAGCTCAGCAGGAAGGGCTAAGGGGGGCCTGATTAGCCTGTTTAAACTTGACATTAAGGGCTGCCTCAAGTTACTAGTCTCAGGTTCAGAACATTGCCTTATTGTCGAATTGTCTCGTGCTGAGTCTCCTAATATTTTGTTTATTAATTTTTATAACTCCAATGCTGCCGATTGCACGTCATATAGTCTCAGTAGATTGGATGATTTCCTGTCAGTCTATAGTGAGGATGTTAATGTATTCGAAATCATCTTTTTAGGGGATTCTAACATACATCCTTGTTTACTATCATGTGTTTGTGATGATGTAGACTCCCCCCCGAACAGTGCAATGGTTCATCTGGCGCACAATAAGCAGGGGGATTGTTTAGAGAATTTTCTTGCGAGATGGAACCTATATGAATCAAGTTGTGGGGAGGGGGAGGTTAGGGCCCCTACTTTTAAGGGCTCAGACAATGGCTCTATCATTGATTACATTTTTATCTCTGCATGTTTTTTATCAAATGTTTTTATGTACAGAACTGTGATATCCGCTTTTAGTGACCACAACCCAGTTTCTCTCGACCTAGGAGAGGGGGAATTATTAGGACGCATCCATGGCTCAACTTTTATAGATGGACCACTTAAAGTTAATGACCAAAGACGTAGGCTTAAATGGGATAGTATAACCCCAGAACCTTTTATTCAGGAAGTTTTGTTTGAGGCTGAGGAAGAGGTTGGGGTTTGCCTATCGAGTGATGCTAAGGATGGGGATGTCATTCTCGCATTCACTAACATATGCTGTAAGATAAACGCTAGGCTCTCTGTGATCAGCAAGACCAAGACAAAACCTCTTAAAAGATGGTTTGATCACAGTTGTTCCCTAGCACATTCTGTGCTGCTTAACGCTCTTAAATCCGACCCAAAGGATCGCGACCTTATCAGGACTAGCAGGGCCTCATACAAAAAAGCCATTGCAGCCAGAAAGAAAGAGCTTAAAGATGAAGCTTGGGCGCAACTTACAGACCCAGCCATAATAAAAAATAGTGGGGAGTTCTGGAGAATTGTTAATCAACCCCTTCTTACAGGCGAGGATAACTCCCCCCTGGAAACAAATATCCCAGACCAGGACTGGATCCAACACTTTAGAGACATATACTCAGGCCAGTTTTTAGCTGAGAACAGTGCTTATGAAGAGTCAACTGCTATATTGGGTAACCATTTGCACTTTGAAGATGAGGAAGTTTTAGTCGCCATTAATCGCACTTTGATAAAAAAGGCACCGGGACCGGATGGGGTTCCGGCTGATGCCTTTAAATGCTTCCCCAACTTCTGGTCAAAATTGCTTTGCAGGGTTTTTAACGCCTTAAATCGTGATAATATTCCTGAGTCCTGGAAAACCTCAACTATTATCCCGGTTTTTAAAAAAGGCAATAGGCAGGACCCTGCATGCTATAGGCCCATTTCATTGATAGACTCCTCTGTTAAGATTCTAGGGAGAGTGCTATTAGCGAAACTGAATGAATGGGCCACGGAGAATAACATCTTGAGCAACGTGCAATATGGGTTTAGACCCAAGAGAAGCACCCTGGACCAGTGCCTCAATCTTCACCTACTGATTGAAAAATACACCAGAGCCAAGGATGGGTCCATGTACCTAGGGTTCATGGACCTCTCCTCCGCATTCGATATGGTCAATAGATCCAAGCTCTGGGGTAAACTGGTCAAGATGGGGCTGGACAGATCAATAGTCAACTTACTGTCCGACCTCCATTCTGGCCTGTCTGCTAAAGTTAGAGTCTCCACTGATGGAAGATGTACTGAAGTGTTTGCTTCTGAAAGGGGAGTCCGTCAGGGATGTATCTTGGCACCTCTATTGTTCACGTTGTACGTGAATGCCTTAGAGCCCGCCCTAAGTAAGGTTACAAGCGACATTCCACGTGCAGGGGATCAGGGTATTCCAGTTCTCCTGTACGCGGATGACGCGGTGCTACTGGCACGAACAGGAATGGGGCTACAACGGCTGTTGGATGCTTTCGAATCCTTCATGAGTTCTTTAGACCTGAAAATTAATGCAAAAAAATCCCAGGTCATGCTTATGGGGCGGGCCTCAAGGAAATCCCTCCATAAAACCTTTTTCTGTGGAAGGGAAAAACTTGTTCGGGTTACTTCTTTCCCCTATCTGGGGATCACCTTTGACGAGAAAGGTAGCTGGGGCCCTCATGTAAAAAGTAGAGTAGCTACACTGGCTAGAACTTCCGCTGCCCTTCATGGCTTTTTAAAAAGACTGGGGGGCAGGCCTTTTGAAGCTATTAGCAAAATATACAAGGCTAAATGTATCTCTGTAGCTTCATACGGGAGCTCCCTTTGGGGGTATAAAAGAGTTGATCCCATTCAGACCGCGGAAAACAGATTCTTTAGATCAGTTTTGGGCGTCCCGCAGTCAACCCCATCTTATACTGTCCACCAGGAGTTAGGAGAAGGCTTCATTAGCGATTTGGTTAGAATAGCCCCATTAATCGCATGGCTCAAGATGTGGCTCAATCCTGAAATTCTCCTTAACCATTCCATAATAAGGGACTGTTTGACCCTAGACAATGTACACAGGATTGGATGGTTGAAGTACATCAAGGACAGTTTTTGTAGGCTGGGGAGGCCTGAATTATACACAGCCACTGACTCTATAACATCCAATGACGTTGTTCTCACTAAGGCTGCTATGAAGGAGCTTCTTTCCCTGGAGAGGGAGGAAGTCGAGCTAAAGAAACCCTGTGTTAGGGCCAGCCTCTTGTTGGCTATACCTAGTGGTCCTGACAACTATCTTAATGTGGTGACTAATCCTTATCATAGGTTCATTTTAACCCGTTTTAGACTTAATTTGATTCATTTTAACTTGGGTTTTTATTCCGAGTGGAGCACCCCTGAAAAGGCCCAGCCCTGTCCTTGTGATCTTTTTTCAGAACAGAGCACAATGCACTTTATAATGTTCTGTAGCTATTATAATGATGCCCGGAGGTTGTTTCTCGTTCCTATACTTAAGGAAGCGGGATTTATTCTGGTCCGACCTGCCCTTATTTACCTACAAATGTTGCAAACCCCCAGGATTATGTTTTCTGTGGCGAACTTCCTGGTAAGAGCAATAAGAAGCAGGAATACCAGACTTAAAAGTACAGATTTGTTTATTAATTAGTCTGGCTGTTGGCAACCTCAGGTTAACGGATATTAGATCAAAGCGTGTCAGGGCTTGTAGTTACCTTAGTAGATTACTCATGCGGGGATCATCCCTTGGAATATTGCTCTTTATTATGCACTTTAGTATTAATGCACTTTATTACTATGTAACCTTGAAGTGTAACAACTTGTAACATGGTACATTGATTTTTATCTGAACTGTTCTTTTTAAATGTTTTAACTGTTTTTAATCTTTTTTACTCATGTTATTTGTTGTCTGTGTTTTTATGCCGTTGTCTTTGTATGATATTAAGTTATCGCAATAAAGAACTTTGACTGACTACTAGGATTGTGGTGACACAGTGCTACCCCTGCGACAGGAGAGAGTAAGAAAGGCAGTTACAAGTGTGACCTTTCATTCATCACTTGGGGGACCCCCTCTCAGTTAATTAAAAAGCGATTCTTTCACGGAGCATTGCAGTGTGCTACACGCCTACACAGAGTGCCCTCTGCCTCCACAGAGAGCCCCCCTGCCTCCACAGGGAGGCCCCTGCTGCTAGCTAATTAGGGAGAGTCTCCAGGGGTCACCTTTCACCTCAGCATCATGACGGTTCTAGCGATCCGACCGCGTAGCTGCCAGGCCCGGCAGTAAAGGTCTCTGCTGGGCCAAGTGACGCTGATTGAAGAGAGCGGGAAACCCCAGAGACTCCGAAGCGCAGCGTGGGTTCTAAAGTGGAAAACTCTGGCTGCAGGCGCGCTCTTTCTCACTGTCCTCTACTCGTCTTCTCTTGCCCTTGACCCCTGCCTGCTGTCCCCAGCTAATCAGGCCAGAAATTGTATCTGTGGTGGAATAAACCCTCGACATGCTAAAAATAACTGTTTACTGTTATACAGAGGCGGTGGGAAGAAAAATCATGCTGTGGTGAGGGGGAGGTGAAGTGATGGAACCGCGTTCCGCTCTCAGGCTTTTATACATCCAACAAGCACACCCAGGTCTTCAGAAATGCAATTTGTGATAAATGCAGACCTGCCAACTTAAAATACATTCCACGGTGTGAAGAGGGGGCGAAGGTTTGTGCAGAGAGTTGCCTAAAAGGCACTCTGCCCACTACCACACCCCCCACCACATAAAACAAAGGGGTTGCTGAGGTTGTCGCCAATGCCCTTGGGTGTTTTCACATCCCTTAATGGACATTGGCTGCTTACTGCCTCCAAAGACAAGCTGGAAAGGCACTTTGAGCAGTGGTTTCCAGCTCTTCTTTCCTTCCACTGTGTGATTTCAGCTCCTCACCGGGTGACTGTTTTAAGAGAGCTGAAAGCGTGTGACACACGATGTCACCGTGTGAGTTGGCAGGTTTGTGAATGCAAGAATCCAGACCTCGCTAAAGTTGTGTAAGAAAAATGAGTGGAGGTGACACTGGAGAAGGGGGCTACCAATAGCTAGTTCTCTCTAGACTAGACTATTGTAATTCTCTTCTGACTGGCCTTCCCAAATCTCATCTCCCCCCTTAAATCCGTTCTCCATTCAGCAGCTCGCTTCATCTCAGGGTCCAAACGAAGTGACCACATCACACCTATCCTGTCTTCTTTTCGATGGCTTCCCATCGAGGCTAGAGCTATCTTACAAAACAGCGTGCATCACCCACAAAGCTTTGCACTCTTCCTCCCCTCGCTATCTGGCGAATAAACTCAAACTGTATAGAGGCTCAAGACCTTCTCGGAATGCGGAAAAGTTCCTTCTTGAAACCCCTCCTTCAAAAGAGAAAAACTGTTGGCACAATTGTTCCCAGGTAATACGGTGAGAACCTGGAACTCGCTTCCTCCTTCTCTCCGTGTCATCACCTCCATCCAGATCTTCAAAGCGGACTCAAATCTCTTTTATTCCAAAGACACTTTCAGAACTAATTCCCTCCTTCTCAGACCCTGCCAGGAAGTTCTTTACTCATTGTAAATTTGTCACATATGTTTATATTTTTGCTTATAGATCCTGTGATTGCTGTGTTTGAAATTGTGTTCTTTTTGCCTGCGTTGTTTTGATTCTATTGCCTGCTATTGTTCGTCAGGAAGTTGTTTAGTCATTGTAAAATTTGTCATATTTATTCTTACTTTTGCTTGTACAGTCTGTTCATGCTATTTTTGTTTGTTCTATTCCTGCAACAGTTCTCTCATGTAACATAACTGGTTCTATTTTACAGTGCTCTGACACCTTCGGGTAAAGTCCGCGCTTTATAAAAATGTATTAAATAAAATAAATAAAATAAATAAAACCTCTTGTGTCACAGTATTTAATACAACCTGCAAATCAGAAATACTGAGAGTTGCAACCACCCACTGTAACCTCCTCACACATTACTTAACAGCCTCCTTGCTGTGCCCTTCATCGCCAAAACTGTTCACTGCAATAAGCCTGCGTCCAGTAGCTCATTTACATGTTGGGCAAATTACTTCTGTTTCACCAAAATGCCTCTTACTGTTGACACGATATCCCAACAGCAGGGTTGCAACAACACCTTCCTCCTTTATTTCTTCACCTGGTGTCCATCTTGCAATTAGAATGTTTTGGAATTATCATTGTGGCGATTGTTGACCTATGGTGGAGTATAAAATGTATAACACGTGCTTCTGATCTGTACAAAAACCCATGGAGACCGATTCACAAGCTGCATTTTGTAGCACGTGACGTAGTATCTCACATACTATAAAATGCAATTCACAAACCTAAGGCAGGAGACCTAGAGGTCTCCCTATCCCATTTTTACAGTTCAGAAATCTCTGAAGCAGTGGTGTAGATCTCTACAGACATAGGTATACGTCTCAGTAGTAAATGTTAAAGGGAACAAGGATAATGATAGAAAAACATGGACTATCTACTACTAAATGATAGGGTGAGAGGGTTGTTTATTTATGGGTGTAGCGGAGAAATATGTTAATACACACACATGCCCACAAAAGATTTAGGGTCAGATTACGAGTTCGGTGGTGAGGGAACCGCAGTTGAAACAGCATCGGAAAGTCTGCTGCCTAGTTGGAGGTCTGCCCACCATATTATGATGTTGGTGGTTTGCAGAAATAAAGACCGCCGGAGCACCACCACCAGCCATACGCCAGCCGCCTCGATGGCAGCATGACCAAAGCAGCTGTCAGAGGGCAGTACAGACAAGTTCACCACCATCGGAATTACGATTTGGCTCTCTGATGAGCCGACTGTGGCGGGAAGACCGCTAGCTTCGAGTCGGCGGAATTGAAAGAATTGGGGTGCATATTCACCCATTTCCTTTTCTTCCCTTTAGTTTCCCACGTGGATCCCTTCCTCCAGGTCTCCCTTCACAGAAGCCTCTTGACCCCGAAGAAAACGACCCTGTTGGCGACGATATCCAGGTAAGTCTATTTTGCATGATTTACCCATTGACTTGACTGGTAGATATGGTCCAGACACCAGCAATGGAAGAAGGTATTTTTTCGCATGTGTGCACATTTAACAATTGTGCAGTCAAAATATACACATGTGGACCAACACATATGAAAAAAGTCCCTGCTCTCAGAAACACGCCTCTGGGCCAGTGGTGACATCGTAATACATCGGGTGGGAGACCACCACTCAGGCTGTCTTGGGACTGCTGCCGTGGCGGTATTGCGGTAAGGCTGCCAAACTCATAATCAGGCTTTTAGACCATTACTTTCCACAAACTCGATTTCTAAGCTTACTACAGCCCTATGGGTGGCAAAACAGGTGTACATGCGCTCCAGCCCAGCCTTGTAGTAACTAGATACAGATATAGATATTTAGATAGATGGATGTTTTATTAGTAATTCAAATTATGTACATTTTTGATTATTTATTATTTTAAAATGTAATAATAAACTTAGTTAAAAAATAAATTAAACTTTTAAATGTTTATTACAAAATCTACAGGAATTTGAACTAACAACTTTTATCAAGATGTACTAAATATTTAATAAAAATGTTAGTGTGAGTGGTAATTTTTTAATATAATATTTGTAAAAAAATGTAATGAATATTTGCAATCTTTTTAAAGAAAAATAAATGTTCATAATTTTCCCTATATTTTGCCATACGGAGATTTCTACCACAGTTGTAGGAATCTCCACCTGCAGGCGCAAAGTTACTAGTAACTTGTTAATTCTATTGGAGGAGGATTCATCCCATGATTTGAGGGTGCTGTTGACAGGTAAGTCTACACATAGGTGTGAATCTCCACGTGGTAATGGTGAATTGAAAAAAAAGTGAAGAGTTACATCCAGGAGTAGGAGTAAATATACATGGGAGTGAATATACATGCGTATATTTAACTTTGTGAATTGGGCCATTGGTACTCTTAGATCATTCAGCACAAACAGCACACTCTTTACAAAGTTGGCAAGAGGATCAAGAGTTCTCTGAAATTATTCACGTCGATGACACAGAAACAGTATCCACCTCCGATTTGATTATTTTCCTAGATCTTTCTAAATGACAAGAGTGCTCCCCTTAAAGATCATTAGGCATGTATCACAAACGGGCTTCAACCTCATTCATAGCGCAATCAATTAATCTTGTCCTCCCTTTACAATACAATTAATTCCACACTAGATAAGCGTGCACTTCCCCAGGAAAAGAAGAAGAAACAGAAAAGTAGTTACAAGGGGGTCAATCTATTGCTAAGTGCTGAATTGACAACACTGAAGTGAGTAGAAGGACACCAGAGCGAATCCGACAGAAATCCAAGATAGTCAGAAAGAGCCCACTGCAAGAAACACACACAATTACTATACCATATTAAAGTCACCAACAAAACGTACTTCACAGACAAAACCTTAGAGGCAGCAGACACTTAATTTAAGTTCCTATGGTCCTGGAAATAACATACACAAAACACCAAAAGACTATCAATGTAGGTTTTTCATAGCAAAAGTGACAGATATCTGTGCAAAGATATGTGACAGCCTAGAAACATCATGTGTCCCAGACTCTCCCACCCTCATGAGAAGCATCCTTGCATCCTTTGAACAAATCCACATATCCCATGTGGAGAAGAAGGTGTGATAAATCAAGTATTCCACTCAGTAGATACAACTATGTTCTGCCATCATTAGTGCATCAGGACACTCGCTCTAGACACTGGATCAAAGTATAATGCTTCAAAGGGCATCATTCTAGAACTCTTAAGACCCATCAAAATGACTGCAATAATGAAAATGGCCAAATGCCAACCCCAGGCACTTGCCTAACTACCTCCTGATTGCTAACCTACCCATCCAGAGCAACGAGGGGGTGTTTGACCAAACAGTTCCATGAGTACATGGAGGCCAACTATATCCTCCAGGTTCAGCACTTCAAAAGAAACAGAGTCAGTATTGATGAAAATCTGAGGTGATCACCTTTCTGCTTTGGAAGAAGACTATTCGTTGGCATAAATACTGCTTCACCTGCCAGCTACCTACTACATGGTTAACCACTATATTATCTTCAATTGCTTCAAATATTGTGCAGTCATATCTAAAATCTGGAATGACACTATAATGGTGTTTGTGTGGGAAAGCTTCATGCATGATACACGAAGATTTTCCGCTGACCTAAGTGCCCAACTGTATGCATCTCTGCATCCTGACTTCTATTTTGACCCTAGTGTCATGTTAATATAAGCAAGTGCAAAGATACAAAGCTTGCACCTGACTACGTGAGGTCCTGGACCTGGCCTGTGACCTGGAACAACACACCACACATGCTCTTATTATAGCCAGATGACTACTGCACTTGTATTGGTATAGCACATAAAGTGGTGCTGGCAACATGTCATATTTTAGAAGGATTCGTAAAATTATGTTATGTTATGTTTTGTTAAGTGTAGTTGTAAAGCACATTATCACCCACAAGGGCATTCTGGTGCTGAGTAGGTGTGTGTGCATTGCCCAACTTATGGTAGGTTGGTTAATTAAAAAGCCAGGCCTTCATTTTCTTGAAGAATTGAAGAAAAGAGGAGGAGGCTTTGATGTGGAGAAGGATGTCAAACCATGCATTAGGAGTAATGCAAGAGAAAATTAGTTTTCCTGGTCTGGTTCTGTGTATGTGTGGGATGTTGGTGAGTAGAATTCCTGCAGAGTGGAGGTGTCTGGATGGTTGGGGAAAGGAGTGCAATTGTTCAGGTAGGTGGGACATTAGTTGCGGAGTACCTTGAATGTGTGTGTGAGGAGTTTGAATTTAGCATGTGTGTGCTTTTGAAGTCAGTGTAGTACCGTGAGGTGTGTAATGTGAGTTCTGAGTGGGAGCTTCAGGATGAATCTGACTGCTGAGATCTGGGTGGTCTGTAGTCTTCTAGTGAGTTACATTATGATCCCAGCATAGAGAGTGTTCCTATAATCTAACTTGCTTGTGAGTAGGGTGTGAGTGACAGTTTTTCTTATGTTGCTTGGGAGCTACTTGAAGATCTTCCTCAGCATCTTCAGGGTGTGGAAGCAGGATGCAGTGACAGCGTTGACTTGTGCAGTCAGGTGTAACTTGCGGTTGATGATTATTTTGAGGTTCTTGGAGTGGGTTCTGGGTGTGTGTCCGAGTTCAGGTCGCCACCTGTTGGAGTCTCATGGTGAGATGTTCTTGCTGAAGATCACTACTTCTGTCTTGTCTGTGTTGAATTTGAGACAGATGGCTTTCATCCAGTTAGCGACTTTGGTCATGCAGGCAAAAAACTTGTTTCTTGTTTTGGGGGTCTTGTCCAAGAGGAAGAGTATGAGTTGTGTGTCATCTACATAAGAGAGGATGTTGATGCCATCTGCACGGATGACATTGGGCAGAGGGATAGTGTATGTACTAAAGAGGGTAGGGCTGATTGATGAACATTGAGAGGCTCCACAGATGACTTTGCGGGCTTCTGAAGAGTAAGGTGCCAGGCTGGCAGCTTTTATTCTATCCATTACAAAGGAGCAGATTCAGTGGAGTGCAAGTCCATGGATGCCTATCTCCTGCAGATGCCTTTGAGGACCGTGTGTGAGGCTGTATCAAATGCTGCAGAGAGGTCCACGAGAATGAGGGCACCTGTGTCTCCTCTGTCAAGGATTATCCGAATGTTATCTGTGGTGGCAATGAGTTCTGTTTCAGTACTGTGGTTCGGCCTGCATCCAGACTGCATTGCATTGAGGAGCTAGTGATTGCTGAGGTTGTCGGTGATATGTCAGTGGATTAGTTTTGCTAAGACCTTTGCTGGGTATGGTAGGAGGAGATGGGTCTGTAGTTGGAAAGCGTGGCTGGGTCAGCAGATGGTTTCTTGAGCAGGGGCATGACAGTGATATGTTTCCAGGTGTCCAGAAATGTGGCTGAGTCACTGGAGGCATTGAGGAAGGGTGTTAGTGCTTCACTGATTGGTAGGAGTCCTTTGGTGAAGGTGTAGTGGGGGGGGCAAGGGTCAGATGGAGCCCAGAGTGGGTGGTCTTCATGGTAGCAGCGGTTTTGACAGTGGTGATGGCAGGTCATGAGGATGCGGTTCATTCATTAGCTGTGATGGGAAGTTGAGTTTAAACTGTACCAGGGTCTGGTTAAGGGTTGAAGTTGCTGCATATGCAAGTGATTTTGTTACAGAGGAATTCTGAGACCTTGTGGCATAGGTCTTATGAGGACGTGAAGTTGTTGGAGGATGTTGCTGGATAGTGTGACCAGCTCTTTCTTATAAGAGCCTTAGGGAGTGATGCTTAATGTTTCCACTGGTGGAAAATTTCACTATTTTGTGTACCCTGAACTGACATCAATGTATAAGAAAAGGTTGTGCACATGTGTAACACATATAATACATGTACAGATAGATTGGCTGATTGGGAGTCTTGGAAATAAGGCTTGTGTTATCTTTTCTGGATAGCACACAGTGGAGTGTAAGGACTGTTCTCCCAGACAATGTAAGTGTAATACCTGCATTCATGTGACTGGAAAGAGGAGATCCAGTCAATGAAGTAAGGAGAATGGACACTTGGCTACCTTTCAAATTATATGAGGGCTAATGTTAGCAACAAGTTGCTGTTTTGTCTTCCTGAGCACTGTCTTTTACTAGATGGTTAGGGTCAGGTGTAGAACTTTACTTTATATCGTGAGGGGAGGACGTTTCCAGGTCAGGCCTGCCATTTTGCTTGTCCAAGATTACACCTTCAGTTAGGCGGATAACAGCAAGTCACAGAAAACTCACATTTCATTGTGCCTATGTTGTAGGTGCTCCAGATTGGAGACAGGGCCAGTGCTACTTATTGAGAGAAGCACCACTCCATACAAAGTGTGTGTCTTGGGACCAGTCTGCGGAGGACGCCTGATAGAAGAACCACCCCAAACTGGTTCTGCAGTTTGGGACAGTGGATCCATGTTGCATGTCCAGAATAGAAGAATAAAAGTGGGACTCAAACCACCCCAGGTTCAGTTCAAAGTCTATTATTACCAGAAAAGGGGAGCGCTCTTCAGAACACTCCGAATAATGCTGTGCAACCAGGGTTGGTGTCTGCCTAGCCAGTCTCTGGGAGGTGAGGTTACATCACCTAAACTCTGCACATTCTGCTAGGGGAGCTGTGGATTTTCCTGAAGCATCTGGAAGTCTGGCAGCCCCCCCTAATAGAGGGAAGGAATTTGCCTGACCCAGAAGGAGGAGAGACTGTTCAGAGGTGAGGCCACATGTGTCCCTGGGGACTGATGGGCACCCAGAGGGAGCTGACTGCCTGAGCGGGAGCCGGGGGTGACCTGTGTGACAGAGGGTCTACCAGGTGCCTCACCACAAGTTCCTGGAAGACATTACAAACTGCAGTACCTTTGGTTCAGTCGAGGTAAGCAGCTTCCATGTTCATCATAGTTTCAATCAGGGCTAGATGACATGACTGAGCTGGACAGGTACAGGACCTGGTACAACCCATCCTGAGCCTACCTGACGGCCTTGAGGAATCTACCCTCACCACCATGCCCCCACATCAGATATGAAAGTGGGCAGCTCCAACTACTCGATACTATCTTGTATAACAAATTGGACTGTGTGGTAGTGAATGCTGCAGTGTGATCAAAAGTACTTTCTTTTCCTGAAAAGACAAACATTGGTCTGGAAGTATTTGTGTTTGTTGGTTGATAGTTGAGTGCTCAGTTCAAGCTACCCACAGTCCTCCCAGATATATCAATGACTGCTCACCCTCGATATCCCGAGTGCCAGGTGCAGAAAGGGTTGTACTTGGCCCAGTTAGCGGAGCCATAGTAGGACGGGCACAAGGACACCAGTGGTAAGCATTCCAACCACCACAATTGAGGCCGAGTAGCCCCTGACTGCTCTGTGGCATCCTGAGTGGGGTCTGAGAAATTAGCTGAAAGATTTTTCACAAACTTCATACAAATATCAATTGTAGTAATGTGATGCATTACAATACATTACACTGAAGTAATTATATTGAGATTATATATATATCAGTAACACTCAAGGGCAGCTGACACTAATTGTTTGTATCTAATACACCTTGATATTCATTTTATCCAATAGACCATCGTTTCTAGATAAAGGTTTGACATGAGCATGATATTTGTGTTGTAAATAATGTCTGGCCTTTCCGTGATTGCATAAACTTTCAAACTCCAAAAATCAATTTAAATAAATAGGTTGTGTTTAGTATGCATATTTAACATTCACAACTAAGTTTATGTGTTTTAGAATGGTCAACATGGGGTCTGTTTTTTTAAAAGGTTATCTTGTAATCTGTGTATGTTTTCAGTGTCTATGAATGTATACGCCCCCCTCGTGTTAATTGTGCACACTATTTATTCACTGTTATTGGTTCTGTCTGGCATGTGATCAAGGCTACCGTGTTGTAGCCGAAACGCGTCATGCTGGTAACGACGAGAAAATAAACCACCTTTGAATTGCAACTTCAGCGCTGTGGAGTGGTCTGTACCTGTGGCTTTCTGTGTTTATGGAAACGCTTTTCCTTGAGTAAAGACGGAGCAGGAACTTGAATCATATATATATATATATATATATATATATATATTACCTACTGGCGGTCGCCAGTAGGTAGTTATAGTTAGGATTTTTTTCAATGTTAAATCTGAAAATTCTATTTGGAATAACTTTGGCGCCGGTTGACGAATCTGCCTGAAAATTTCCTCAAAATGGCCTCGCGGCGTTCCGGTCCTTCCCTGAAAGTTTGGGGGGGATACAATAAGCGGGGGCCGAGATAAAAGGGGGGTCCCAAAACGCGTTTTCCCCATGTTAATTTCCATAGGGCGGTCGATTTCACTTTTAGCCCGAACGGCTGAATGGATTTCCACCAAACTTGGCAAAATTGTAGGGACTGGTAGCCCGATGTGCCTTTGCTATGTCTCAAGATATGTGCTCCAGTGGATTTTGAGTAATTAAGGTTAAAAAAAATATATATATCTATAGCCGCGCTCCGGTACGCGCACCGGTACGCGCACCGGGCGCTTACCGCGACTTGCGCGCAGAAAGCTGATTGGCTCTGGGGTGTCTGTAAACATTCTAAACAGTCCGGAGCGGCCGCCATCTTGTGTCTCGGTAGGATCGAGACACGAGAGGTGGCCAAAACAAAGAGGGAAATGACCATAAGGGGGCAGAGTAGACCCCCCCTTGACCCCCTAGGTTTGATGTGGGGGCCATAAAAGGGCCCCGCGGAGCAAAAAAAAAATAAAAAAAATTTTTGATTTTCGCGGGGTGAGCGCCCGGTACGCGCACCGGTACGCGCACCGGTAAGCGTACCGGGGAGTGTACCATGGGGAAAAAGAATGACAGTTTTAAAAGTAGCTGTTTAAAAAAAAAAATGTTTTGTTGTTTTTTTTTATACATACACATACATATATATATAAATGCATATGCATATATATATATATGCATATATGTGTATATGTGTGCGTGTAGAGAGAGGTAGAGAGGTAGAGGTGTAGAGGTAGAGAGGTAGAGAGGTAGCGGTAGAGAGGTAGAGATTAGTAGAGAGAGAAGAAGAGAGAGGTAGAGAGTAGAGATTGAGTAATAGAGAGTAGAGAGTGAGTAGTAGAGAGTAGTAGAGAGCAGTAGAGAGAGTAGCAGAGAGTGAGTAGTAGAGAGTAGTAGAGTGAATAGTAGAGTGAGTAGTAGAGAGTAGTAGAGAGTGAGTAGTAGACAGTAGTAGAGAGTAAGTAGTAGAGTGAGTAGTAGAGAGCAGTAGAAAGTGAGTAGTAGAGAGTAGTAAAGAGTGAGTAGTAGAGAGTGAGTAGTAGAGAGTGAGTAGTAGAGAGTAGTAGAGAATGAGTAGCAGAGAGAATAGTAGTGAGTAGTAGAGAGTGAGTAGTAGAGTGAGTCGTAGAGACTAGTAGAGAGAGAGTAGTAGAGAGTGAGTAGTAGACAGTAGTAGAGAGTGAGAAGTAGAGAGTGAGTAGTAGAGAGTAGTAGTGAGTAGTAAAGATTGAGTAGTAGAGAGAGAGTAGTAGAGAGTGAGTAGTAGAGAGTAGTAGATAGTGAGTAGTAGGGAGTAGTGAGTAGCGAGTAGTAGGGAGTGAGTAGTAGAGAGAGAGTAGTAGAGAGTAGTAGAGTAGTAGAGAATGAGTAGTAGACAGTGAGTATTTGAGAGTAGTGGAGTAGGAGAGAGTAAGTAGTAGAGAGTAGTGGAGAATATTCCAAAGTTTGGCACAGCACCACTTTCACAATGAGTCCAATCAAATCATATCACTTAGAGTCCTTATTGAAGCGCTGAATCTTGGTGTATATTCAAATGCTTTTATTTTCCTTAAGTTTATGTACCACAGCCAGCCGAAAGGTTTCGTTCTGTACAACAGAACTTCTTCAGGGCGTTCTTATTTCCTTCAAGTTATGTCGGTATCCAGTTGTCATATAACTAGATATTTCTTCCAAATGTTAGACGAGACATAAGTATATTCTTATTCAAAGTGACTAGGTATCAATTTTACCCACACAATTCGGGCAGACTTGAGTAATTTATAGCATCCTCAAAGTCAGTCTTTCAAAAATTCCAAAGTATAGGACATGATAATCCAAATCCAAATGTTTCTCAAGAAAAGTAATTTACAATCGTTCGGAATATCGGTGTTTGGGCAGATATGATCCAGGGACCCCCAGTATGCAAGGGGAATTAGTCCCCCCTCTACAAACGCGCCAGTGGCGTGCATTGCAGAGAGGTGTAACATGGGTGTGGCCTCATTACACTTCTCTGCAATGCAGCTCCCTCGCGCATACTGGAGGCTCCTGGTGGACCAGTTGACCCCAGGGACCCCCAGTATGCAAGGGGAATTAGTTCCCCCTCTGCAAACGCGGCAGTGGGCTGCGTTGCAGAGAGGTGTAACAAGGGGCATAGTCTCATTACACCTCTGCAATGCAGCCCCTGGCGCATACTGGAGGTTCCAGGTGGGCTAATTGGCCCCCAGGGGCCCCCAGTATGCAAGGGGAATTAGTTCCCCCTCTTCAAACATGCACGGGGGCTGCGTTGCAGAGAGGTGTAAAAAGGGTTGTGGCTTCATTACACCTCTCTGCAATGCAGTCCCCTGGCGCATACTGGAGATTCCTGGTGGGCTTTCAGGTGTTATATAGTTAGGAATTAGCATTAAAAAAACCTTTGAAATTCACTGAAAAAACCATAGGTTTCACACCAGTTATAGTTAGGAATTAGCATTTAAAAAACCTTTGAAATTCACTGAAAAAACCATAGGTTTCACACCAGTTATAGTTAGGAATTAGCATTTAAAAAACCTATTAAATTCACTGACAAAACCATAGATTTCACACCATTTATAGTTAGCTGGAAATTTTACTGACATAAAACCATTGAAATTCCCACGTTATAGTTAGTTGGACTCACTATAACTTGTGCGCCTGTAATGCACTGCTGATGACGTCACATATTACATCACTCATGACATGGTCAGTGACATCACTCATGACATCACTGATGACACCATCCTTGTGACAGAGTGACAGACCTAATTTCAGTGTAATGTAACGCTTGAAACACATATTCAAAAATAGAAACAAACATTTTGAAAAAAATGGAGATACCCAAACCAGTAACAACAACCAATTCAGTAATTCCACCATCTATATACACATCCACTCATTCACCAACAGTTCTATATAGTCACTCATATATATACTCACTCATCATATGTAGTGATACACCTATACATCCTGTTACACATCAGCAGTCATCCAAAAGTTACTCACACACATACTCACACATGCAAATAAACTATTGAACATCCATTTATTTGCATATACATTTATACACACACTACCACCTTACTTCTAAGGAAACTTACCCATACTTACTCTCTTAAACAATCACTTATAGAAACACATACTTATTTAAACAGGAACTCTTACAATCTCTCACTATATATACTATACTCACTTATATACATCAATACTCACATATACTAGATTAAAACATATGTCGTTACTAATGAAGACACTAGTGAGACAGTCATTCACTCACTAACACACACATATACACACTCATCCACCCATACAGTCCTGCACATATGCTGTCTTCAAAACACATACAAACAGTGAGTCAGTCACCAAGCCCTGCAGCCACTTATACACAAAGAGAAACACTGATACAAACATTTAAATATTTAAACAATACTCGCTAATATATGTATTCACTAAGATACACGTAATAAGCCAGTTACCCAACCAATTTTTTTTAAAAAAAACATCCATTTACACACTTATTTAAACATTTATTCTTCCATCGACCTTTACAAATACATATATAAAACAAATTTATTTTTCAGAAAGACACACATTCACTGGATGGTGTCATCAGTGATGTCATGAGTGATGTCACTGACCATGTCATGAGTGATGTAATATGTGACGTCATCAGCAGTGCATTACAGGCGCGCAAGTTATAGTGAGTCCAACTAACTATAACGTGGGAATTTCAATGGTTTTATGTCAGTAAAATTTCCAGCTAACTATAAATGGTGTGAAATCTATGGTTTTGTCAGTGAATTTAATAGGTTTTTTAAATGCTAATTCCTAACTATAACTGGTGTGAAACCTATGGTTTTTTCAGTGAATATATATATATATATATATATATATATATATATATACTGGCGGAGAGGAGAGAATGAAAACACTTCATTTCACTAATTCTGATGTCCGAGAGATCTGTACCTGTGGCAAAAGTGCGGCATCAAGAGCTGAACTAACAGGATATTGCATATATATATATATATATATATATATATATATATATATATATATATATATATATATATATATATATATATATATTCACTGAACAAGAACACAGGCTAAAGTAACATTTCAGTTAGTCGCATGGCCCCCTCCCCTTTTCTAAGTTAAAAATGTAAAGGCCTGACTTGGGGGATGGCGTCCCCAGGGCCGTAATTGGCCTAAGGATGGGGACCGCGTGGCAGACATCACTGTCACTTGTCTCAGATGCGCGTTGTGGGAAGTCGGACGGAGAAAATCTCTTGTACCAGGTGCTATTAAGCACTACAGATCCCCAACGTTCAGAGGCTCATGATGCAAACCTAACTTTGGCAGCAAGTTCTCAATTGCAGATTTCTATAAACAAAGATACTTAGGCACATAATAGCCTCTAACTTTCGTAAATTTCACTTTTCTTTTCTGTAGATTATCAGATTTCTGAACTAATGTGAACTAATGTGAGTGAGGTGGGGATTTGTGTACCCCGTCCTGAAGAAGGAGCTCTGCTCCGAAACATGTTGGCACACACTAGAGGTAACGTACATTAATTTACAAATGACCTCGCTTATCACCCCTTTTAACAGTACCAGCACGGGGAAGCATTAACATTTCTTGTCTTTTCCCACTTGCCAGGTGCTTTTTAAACCTCACCCTATTCACTTAAACCCCACCACTCACTAACAGCGCAATCACCCCACATCCACTACACATAGCCAAAAAAGTGCTCCTGCGTAGTCGTAGGTTAGTAGCACGCCGCATCCCGTAGAGGGGTGCGAAGACCCCAATGATGAAGCATGACACCAAGGGTCCTTTTGGTGTGTGAGGGGTATTAAAACAACACTGTGTGCTCCCCACCATTGTAGGGACCACCCTCATATGTTCTGGATTTCATTTGTTTAAATATAGATAGACATCACTGTCATCAGTGATGTCATCAGTGATCTCACTGACCATGTCATGAGTGATGTAATATGTGAGGTCATAAGCAGTGCATTTCGGGGGCGAGAGTTATAGTTAGCTCCGCTAACTATAACTGCTGAATTTCACTGGTTTTGAACGAGTGAAATCTGACCCTAACTGTAACCTTTGTTTCTTTCAGTGAATTTCTATGTTTTTTTTAAAATGCTAATACTTAACTATAACGTCCCTGTAACCTTTGTTTTTTTCCCAGTGAATATATATATATAGCAGCGTGAAGAAGGGCACCTTTGCCCGAAACGCGTCGCTGGTTCTGTGGGATTTGTTAAATAAATAACATCTTGCTGACTTTTGCTGGTCCGTCCCTCATTCTGCTGGCGTGGAAGCGGTGTCTGCGAGCGCAGAGCGTGCTGAGGAGGAGCCTTGTTTCCATATATATATATATATATATATATATATATATATATATATATATATATTACCTACTGGCGGTCGCCAGTAGGTATATATAGTTAGGATTTTTTCCCTATGGGATTTCTGAAAATTCTATGTCTAATAACTTTGGCGTTTGTGGACAGAATCGGCTGAAATTTTCAGGAAAATGGCACATTTTGTTTCTGAGCAGCTCCTGGAAATTTGGGGGGGGTTCGTCAAGGGGGGGGGCGAGAAAAAAGGGGGGTCCAAAAACGCGTTTTTCCCATGTTAATTTCCATAGGGCGGTTGGACTCACTTTTAGCCCGAACGGCTGAATGGATTTTCACGAAACTTGGCAAAATTGTAGGGACTGTTAGCCCGATGTGCCTTTGCTAGGTCTCAATATATGTGCTTCAGTGGATTTTGAGAAATTAACGTTTAAATCAAGATATATATCTGTAACAGCGCTCCGGGCAGCGATCCGGTTAGCGAACCTTTCGCGTATCGGAACTTTGCGATGCGAAGCTGATTGGCCCTCCGGTGTCTGTCAACATTCTAAACAGTTCGGAGCGGCCGCCATCTTGTCTCTCGGTAGGATCGAGAGACAAGAGGAGGCCAAAACAAAGGGGGAAATTACCATAAGGGGGCATAGTAGATCCTCGTTGACCCCCTAGGTTTTATGTGGAGGTTTTAAAAGGGCCTAGGAGGGTCCAAAAAAAAAAAAAAAAAAAAAAATTTTTTTTGCGTGGTAAGCGCCAAGTTCGCGAACCGGAAAGCGTTCTGGGCAGCGAACTTTATGGATAAAAGAATGAAAGACTTTTCTAATACTGTATGTTAATTATTTGTTGGTTTTGTTGATTATTTTTTAATTTTTTTATTTTTTAAGCAATTATTTATTATTGTGATTGTGTTTCAAAATTTAATAACATTTCTAACATTTAACTAGTTTATGAATTACATATAAAAATGATTAAAGACTCAAACAATTTTTTAATATTACATACAATTTTATTTTTCGGATTGTTTTTCAAAATTTAATACAACGTCTAGCATTTCACTGTCTGATATGTGTTCTTGTTCAGTGAACATAAGTTCCAACATTTGACCGTCATCATAATGCAGTAAATGATCCACAGATTCTACACATTGAACTAATTCATGGTCCCGTGATTCATCCATGAAATTTGAGTCATCATTGTCCTCAATAACTTTTTCTGTGTTGTTCTCCAGAACAATTTCGAAGGAAACATTTTGCTCACCTTCCATTTTATTGCTGTAATTTGCATAAAAAATAAATATATCAGTAGAGATAGGGCACTGTTGGGTTTAAGTTCAGACAGGCACTTGTGAGTTTATAACAGAGAAGTAATCTATGGGCACTGTATGGTTTCAGGCGTGAAGTAGTACTATTAAAAAGTGCCTGTGAAGAAGCCTAAGTAAATTCATAATTATACCACAGAAACCTAAATCAGTCCATAATTATAATAAAGAAGCCTTTCTCAATGTCTAACTCTTACAGAGGGATAGTATATAACTATCTGAAAAAGTTTACCATATTTACTTATAGTGCACAATATACTTCAGTTTTAAAAATAACAACTTACCTTTAGAAACAAGTTGATGTTATTAGTGATATTCTAAATGATATCTACAACAACAAGTAGTAGTCAAAATGGCTGTGTTTCCTTCTCTTCCTTTATATATATTCAGGTATATAACCAATCAAATGTCAGGTAATAAAAGTAGAAAATGAAAGTAACATTTTCATTGGTTGTCAATTCCAACACTTCAGATGTGTTTTGTGAAGTAATTTACCTCACGGTACTTAGAGAGGTCTACAGGCTTCATGGCTAAATGGAATTTCAATCAAATTTGTGAAAATGAAAGGGATTGTTATGTAGTATGAGCTAATCTATATTTGGTGAGAGTGACTCTAGTCGTTTTTCTGTAAATTACTTTCCCACCTTTTTTTTGGACCGCTTTCCGGGAAGCGGCCCGGTTCGCGAACCTTAAGCGTCACGGGAGTCCACCATTTTGTGTTTCGGTCGCATTAAGATACAAGATGGAGGACAAATAATGTTTAGAATGGGTAGAAGGGGTCATGGTAGACTTACCTTGACCCTCTAGGTTTTCTGAGGGTGGCTGAGGAGGTTTATATGTGCGGAAAAAAACATTTTTTTTAAAAATTCCGCGAGGTTAGCTTTTGGTTCGCGAACCGGGTAGCGCCCCGGGGAGCGAATTTTGTGGAAAATTAATGAAAAAAGTTAGAAAAAAATAATAATTGTGAGTGATCAGATGAAGGGTAGCTCTGAGAAGAGCTTTTGGGTTTATGGTACATTTAGGTACTTATAAGTAGGTACCAATGCACAGTCTTAAATTCAGAATGAAAATTCTGTTGCCCTCATCTGAGAAGTGAACTCCATCTCCTCTGTAGATATCTTGCATGTAGTAACGCAAGTTATTGTTGTACAGAGAGCCCATTCCATGGTCTCTCATGAAAGCTGAAACAGATTTGTTTACATGCTTCCTCGCTTTCTCAATTTGTGGACAAAATTGGTTGGACCACCTCCATTTCTGTCTTTGCCATATATTGGAATATACCAAGGCAGTTTGAGGAAAAAGTGCCATTAATTGCTCAAAGGTGTCCTTTAAAAGCATTTCCAGACCTACCCCAGTCAAAGTGCCCAAATCATTACCTCCACAGTGCACAATTAACAGGTCAGGTTTTGGCAAATGCATAAAGGTTTTCACCAATGGTATCAATTGGTGACATTTTAATCCTCTTTGGCCCAACCACTTAATTTCCACATCTTGTAAATTGAGGTTAGGTAAATTTCTGTTTTCAGCATACCTTTGAGCCCAGTGGATGTAACTATGTCCAACAATCCAGACCTTAAACATGGTGGGAGAAGGTTGTTCTGCAGTCAGATGAAGTGTGGTAATGAAAGGGCAGTTGAAACAGTAGGAGTTTCTAAAGAAAAAAAACTGTGGTTTTCAATGCTAATGAATCATTAGCAGTGATTGGTGCATTTCCATTTCTGAAAACAGAAAGTTAGGGTGCATGGATGTGTTCTTTGAAAGATGTAATTTGAATGGTCAAGGAAGAAACATTTAATGAAAGATTGCACTGGATACGCAGGTGCACTGAGAGTTCAGAGTTCAATTGAAACATTGTTGTGTGAATTTGCAAACATGAGAGGTCTTCCAGGAGGTGGTTGCTATGGAAACAAGGCAGACAGGGCAGAGGGGGGAAGGGTTTTGATTTGAAAAAAGTGAGGGAAGAGGTATGATTGGCTAATATGAGAGATATGTGAAATGAATATCTGTATTTCTGTGCTTTCAATAGCTGCAGCCTTTGGAGTGCATCCTTTTTCTTCTGCTGAAGACAATTTGGTGTATTTCTTAGACTGTTTTGAAAACTCAAAAAATATTTGCTAAGGTGAGAAAAAATTTATTTAATTTAGATAGAGAATAGTATGATTTAAGGAGAAAATGATGAAGAAAGCTGTGTTTTTAAAATGTGGTTTTGTCTCTAGTGATATAGTAATAGAATTAGTTTCATAGAGAAATTGTAACTGCATATTTGGTGTAACATTCTGGCATGCAGTAACACAAGTTATTGTGGTACATGGAGCCCATTCCATGGTCTGTTATGTAAGCTGAAACAGATATGTTGCTTTTAAAAACGATTTAAGAAATCAATTACATTTCTGGATATGTACTGCTAGAGCTTCATAGGTTGTTTTGAGCCATATTTATAAGGTATTTGAGTGTCTAAGATGTTATGTTTTCCTTTTAAAATGTAAAGTGTTCCTCATGGGGCAAGTGTCTTGTAAATACGCTCCCACTTGTGCTTGGCAAATTTAGATTTTGATTATGGGAGTTACCTAGCCATGTTAATAGTGTCCCAAAAATGGTGCTAGGGAATTGCAGAAAACACTTTCATGTGTCTCAAGGACATTTTTAGTCATTTCTTCATGAATGCAGGTATACAATTGATTTATATGCTGTGTTTAAAAACGAATTTTGAAATCAATTAAATTTCAGGATATGTACTGTTAGAGCTTCATAGGTTGTTTGGGGTCATATTTAGAAGGCATTTTAGTGTCTTTGATGTTATTTTTCCCTTTTTAAATGGAAAGCGTTCCTCATGGGGCCCTGAGCAGTTCTTAGCCATGTTATTTAATAGGAAGTGGATAACATGGCTAAGAGCATTTGCTGGAAAATGCATGAATATCGCTGACTTTTCTGCGATGTTATGTTTACCTTTTTAAATGGAAAGCATTCCTCTTGGGGCAAGTGTCTTGTAAATACGCTCCCACTTGCGCTTGGCAAATTTAGATTTTGATTATGGGAGTTACCTAGCCATGTTAATAGTGTCTCAAAAATGGTGCTAGGGCATTCCAGAAAACACTTTCATGTGTCTCAAGGACATTTTTAGTCATTTGTTCATGAATGCAGGTATACAATTGATTTATATGCTGTGTTTAAAAACGAATTTTGAAATCAATTAAATTTCAGGATATGTACTGTTAGAGCTTCATAGGTTGTTTGGGGTCATATTTAGAAGGCATTTTAGTGTCTTTGATGTTATTTTTCCCTTTTTAAATGGAAAGCGTTCCTCATGGGGCCCTGAGCAGTTCTTAGCCATGTTATTTAATAGGAAGTGGATAACATGGCTAAGAGCATTTGCTGGAAAATGCCAGAATATCGCTGACTTTTCTGCGATATTCATGTATTGCGGCCTTTTTTTTCGCATTTGCGAGCAGTTCTTAGCCATGTTATCCAATGGGAGGTGGATAACATGGCTAAGAGCATTTGCTGGATAATGCATGAATATCGTTGACTTTTCAGCGATATTCATGCATTGCGGCTGTTTTTAATCGCATTTGTGATAAACAATTACATTTCTTGATATGTACTTTTAGAGCTTCATAGGTTGTTTGGGGCCATATTTAGAAGGCATTTTAGTGTCTTTGATGTTATGTTTACCTTTTTAAATGGAAAGCGTTCCTCTTGGGGCAAGTGTCTTGTAAATACGCTCCCACTTGCGCTTGGCAAATTTAGATTTTGATTATGGGAGTTACCTAGCCATGGTAATAGTGTCTCAAAAATGGTGCTAGGGCATTCCAGAAAACACTTTCATGTGTCTCAAGGACATTTTTAGTCATTTCTTCATGAATGCAGGTATACAATTGATTTATATGCTGTGTTTAAAAACGAATTTTGAAATCAATTAAATTTCAGGATATGTACTGTTAGAGCTTCATAGGTTGTTTGGGGTCATATTTAGAAGGCATTTTAGTGTCTTTGATGTTATTTTTCCCTTTTTAAATGGAAAGCGTTCCTCATGGGGCCCTGAGCAGTTCTTAGCCATGTTATTTAATAGGAAGTGGATAACATGGCTAAGAGCATTTGCTGGAAAATGCATGAATATCGCTGACTTTTCTGCGATGTTATGTTTACCTTTTTAAATGGAAAGCGTTCCTCTTGGGGCAAGTGTCTTGTAAATACGCTCCCACTTGCGCTTGGCAAATTTAGATTTTGATTATGGGAGTTACCTAGCCATGTTAATAGTGTCTCAAAAATGGTGCTAGGGCATTCCAGAAAACACTTTCATGTGTCTCAAGGACATTTTTAGTGATTTCTTCATGAATGCAGGTATACAATTGATTTATATGCTGTGTTTAAAAACGAATTTTGAAATCAATTAAATTTCAGGATATGTACTGTTAGAGCTTCATAGGTTGTTTGGGGTCATATTTAGAAGGCATTTTAGTGTCTTTGATGTTATTTTTCCCTTTTTAAATGGAAAGCGTTCCTCATGGGGCCCTGAGCAGTTCTTAGCCATGTTATTTAATAGGAAGTGGATAACATGGCTAAGAGCATTTGCTGGAAAATGCATGAATATCGCTGACTTTTCTGCGATATTCATGTATTGCGGCCGTTGTTTTCGCATTTGCGAGCAGTTCTTAGCCATGTTATCCAATGGGAGGTGGATAACATGGCTAAGAGCATTTGCTTCAAAGGTTGTTTGGGGTTATACACCATTTTTGGGAAATTATTAACATGCCTGTCTAACTCCCATAATCAAAATCTAAATTTGCCAACCGCAGGTGGGAGCGTATTTACAATAAATTTGCACCATGAAGAACGTAAAATAGCATACTAGACAATCAAATGCCTTATAAATATAACCCAAAACATCTTATGAAGCACTAGTAGTGCATATTTCCAGAAATGTATTGGTTTTCATTTAATGATTTACTTCATTGGTAGGCCTTCACATGTTTTTTTACCTTGGTTTTTTTCAGTGATAATCTTATCTGCAACCATGTGTTGGCCTCACCTCAAATAAACAAAACAGGTGATGGACTGAATGTGGATCAATGACACACATTCACCCCAGTCTAAAGATCTGGGCCTAAACAAATCTTTAGATAGGCTACATCTTATCGTCATCCTGAATTATTGATTTAAAATATTAGGGAGTGATTTATGAGTGTTGTATGCCTGTTTTGTACCATTGAGTGTCATTTTTGTGATGCAGTGCTGGTGGAAAATATTTGCTATGTTAAATAATTAGTACGGCATTAAGTTTTAGATGACTGTTATTTATTTACTGTTTGGTAATAGTGGTTAATAACATTTTATATTATATTTTTCCACAGATTCAACTGCAGATTCTTTCATAGTTTGTAAAATGCCTTCCAAAAGTAGAATAAGAAAGGCTAGAAAACGTCAAAGACAGCAGGATGATGTTTTATTGCAGCAGTCCTCTTCCCCAAATACTTGTCAAAACACCAAGAAAGGTCCGGGTAAGAGCACGAAATCATTCTTAAGAAATATTTGTAGTAAAAAAAGTTTTGCTCAAAAAAATGTTTTAGTTCACAAAAAGAAAAGTAATTTAAATGGAAAGGAGAGACCCATCACAAATGTTACTGGTAGAGGAAGAGATAACTCTGTGCATGATAGTAGAAGGAAACAACAGTTTAGGGACATTCGAAATCGAATGTTCCGTAATAGGATATTAGTTAATTTATTGAAAAATATTAAAAAGAAAGGCCAACAGAAAGCGGCATTTTATAAGAAGAAGAAAAATGTAGAGAAAATTATTGATCATGCTTTTGAAATTAAGCGAAAGTTGTTTATTTTGGTAATCAATAGAATTAGGAAACTAAGCAAGGTAATTTCTGATTTCAAAACAAAAAGTAGATGGAAGAGAGTAGTAAATCGTACTAACTTTTGTGAAGTTTTTTCCGGAGAATGGATGCATAGTTCAAGTTCTGAGGCATTTTTTAATGAGGAGACTTATTTTCAGGATAATGATTTGGTGCATGCAGTTGACATCAGTGGTCGAGCTTATGAAGTGAAGGATGGTTGTCCAGTTGAAAAAGAACAACTTGTGACAACAGAGACAGAAGAGGCGCTAAGTGATGAGGTTTTAGGAAGACGTCCTAAGGATCCTGTGTACATTTGGAAGTGTAGTTCTATTTGCAGTGTGCGACAGGTTTCCATCAATTTGCTTTCTGATTTTATACGGACATTTAATAAGAAAAGTTTGAAGCAGAAAATGAAGTTGTTGCAAGATTTAGATCCTTGCAGAGTGAGACAAATGACAGGTTTGCGTGGTCATTCACTGGCTTGTCTTTCCAGGAGAGTATGCCAGAGTGTTTTTCATCATTTCAGGATGCTAGCAGTGCATCATAATAAAGTGAGAAAATTAGTGAGAATGTTGTATTATGCTAAGAGTCCAGCAATTATGCTTAAACAATTATGTGCTGCTCTTTTGCATGGTTCTGAAATAGATGTGAAGAATATTTGTGAAGAAATTTAGTTTTGTTACTTTGGTAGTAAAGATGAGAATGTTCAAATTGACCCTGTAGTAGAGGGTAATGTGGAAGATAATGTACAGGTTTCCAGTACAGATAATTTTCAGAAGGAAATTGCCACGTTTCAGATGAAATCAAGTGAGAGGCCTAATTTCACTTGTTTATGTTGTCGACGCACTTATTATAAGAATCAGACTAAGATAGTGGATTTATATGCAAAAGGTGAAAGGGAAAATAATAGTGAATGGAAGGATTTTGCCACATACTTGATGGTAGAGAATTATTTTGATTTGGGATCGGATCAACGTGTGTGTACTTATTGTTGTAATAAATTAAACCAAAACCAGATGCCTGCTAGGGCAGTTCATAATAATCTGGAATTGGTTGAGATTCCTTCTGAATTGAAGGATTTAAATACTTATGAATCTATTTTGATTCAAAGTATCCATCCCTTTCAGGCTATTGTAAGAATGGAGCCAAAGACAGGGAAGTTGCCTCCAGCAGATTTACAGAGAGGATTAAAGGGAAGAGTTGTTTATTTGCCTCTAGATTTGAACAAAAACATTAACACAATTGGAATAGAAAAAGTGGAAGAGGAACCTCTGGTTATCTTGGTTAATGGGGTTCCGACAAAGAATAAGAAAATATGGCAAGATTTAGTGGATGTTAGGAAAGTCAAAAAGGCAACAGTGTATTTGAAGAAAAATAATAAGTACTATAAGAATGTATATGTTGCAGAAGAGGAAGTAAGTGATGAAGAGGATAGCGATTTGTGTGCTGGCCAAATTGAGAAAGTAGAGACCTCTAAAAGTGAAGAAATATATGAACATTATAGTGTTCATCCTTTGCATTCCAAGGAAGTCATGGGGAATGCTATTGAGTTGTTTCAAATGAAACAAGCCAAAGGGAGTCCCATTAGTGTTTGGGAGGAAAGTTTGGAAGCTCGGTGTTTCCCACAGCTATTTCCCACAGGTCAAGGAGGAAGATATGATGAGCGACCTCATCAAATTCCTGCGTCTGAATACCGGACTTTACGATTGTATGCAGAAGATCCTAGGTTTCGGCAATGCATTCCCTATTTGTTTCATCTCCTGTTTGAAAGCGATCTGTCTGGACTGTCATATGCAGTGAACCACATCTTAAAAAGTGGTATACAGATGCGAAACATCTCGGCAAGTGACTTTATGCATAAAGTCAATGTCCAAGACAGTATTTTGGATTCTCACTTAATTAATCTCATGGCGTGTCAGCGTGGTACTAATGAGTACTGGTACCGTCGTCATGGTGATTTAAAATGTATGCTGAGGAACTTAGGAACTCCAACATGGTTCCTCACTCTGAGCTGTGCCGAGTATGGCTGGGAAGACTTACTTGAATTTCTACGAGAGGCAAATGGAAATATTGAAAACATTGAATTCAAGACACCTGGAGAACTGTGTTCTTTGGATCCAGTGAATGTATGCAGGTACTTCAATCATAGATTTGAAGCTATGATGTCTTTCATCACAAATAAAAAGAATCCACCTCTTGGAGAGGTGTTGGATTTCTTCTGGAGAAAGGAGTACCAAGCAAGAGGTGCCCCTCATATACATATGTTGTTGTGGATCAAGGATGCACCTAAATTTGGAACAGATCCGGATGAGTTAGTGATGAATTTCATCGAACAGTATTCTACGTGTGCTGTTCCAAACGCAACGGAGAAGAAAAGTCTAAGAGAACAAGTTCTACGTTTCCAAAGCCATCGTTGTGGAAAGTACTGTCGTCGTAAATTCAGAAACAAAGACAAGTTCTACACCAAATGTCGTTTCAACTTTCCACGACCGGTGATTTCTAAAGGAAGAGTGAACAGTTTGATGTCTTCGCTGCGACATAATGTGACGAGGAAATCACCCAAGAATACATACAATTTGAAAAGGAACGAAGAGTCCAAGTACATCAATGACTACAACCCAGTGATTTTGTCCATGTGGAATGCTAACATGGATATACAGTTTGTGGCTGACAACTGTATGGCTGTGGCTCGGTATGTGACATCTTACATCACCAAAAAAGAAAAGACCGAACTGAAGGATATGTGGGAGGACATTTCCCATGAAAAGAGCCTCAGCAAGAAGTTGTACAGTTTCAGTCTGAAGATGTTGTCGCATCGAGAAATCGGAGCTTACGAATGTTCTGACCGATTGTCTTCAGCAAGTCTCTATGCCAAATCCAGGAGTCTCGTTTGGGCGAGTCTTGGTCTTGCTGCAACGCGAAATCGAGTTCTAAAACCTGTCCGGGAAATTGAGTATTTGGCAGAAAAGGAACCAAACAGTACCGACATTTTGAAGAGCAACATGTTGGATACATATTATCCAAATCGAAGCAGTCACCTTGAGAATGTTTGTCTATATGAGGTTCTCCAAAATTATATATTCAAGAGGAACATCAAAGAAGATATTGAGAAAGGAGTGTATGCTGTAATTGGAAGTGAGGGATGCCTGGTCAAGCAAAGAAAATGCCAATTAGTAAACCATCGAAAATTGAGTGGTGAATCTCCAGAAAAAAAGGAGTTTTTTTATTTAGCACTTTTGCAACTTTTCAAGCCTTGGCGTGCAGAAGAGGAACTGCTTGGAGATTTCCTCTGTTACGAAGACTCTTTCAATGCAGCCAAGGAGTCCATAGAATGTCCTGCTTTTTCTAAATATCAAGAAATGCTAACTTTGGAAATTGAGCAGGAAGCAACGATTGCAGCCGAGATTGCCAGAGACAGTTCTCAGGACAGTCAGAGTTCTGTTTCATTGAGTCAAGATCCACTTGGAGGACCTATTATCGAAAATGAAGCTGCCACTGCTATGAATGAAGTGGAAAGAGCCATGGCACATGCTCAGGAGGATTCAGTTAACTTAGAAGACTTGGAAAAACAACTCAACGTTGAGCAGAGGAAAATATATGATGAAGTTACCAAGGAAATTGAGCACGGATTAAGTCATGAGAAGAACAAGTGCTCATGTACATCGTTGAAGCCTGTCCGACTGTACGTGAGTGGAGAAGCGGGAACTGGAAAAAGTTTCCTCATTAAAGCAATCTCTTGTTATTTGCAGGAAAGGACTGAGTCATCACTGTCTTGTGTTGTCACCGCTCCTACTGGACTGGCAGCACATAACATTAAAGGTATTACTTTGCATCGTCTACTGATGCTGCCGGTGGAGCATGACAACAAATTACAATACAACAAGTTATCTGGAGATGCTTGCTGTGAAGTTTCAAGAGTCTTGAGGAAAATGAAACTACTTATCATTGACGAAGTAAGCATGGTTTCCAATGTCATGCTTGCCTTTGTGCATTTGAGAATGCAAGAAGTACTTAAAACTGAATATGATGTGTTATTTGGTGGGAAACACATCATTGTTTTCGGAGATCTTCTGCAGCTGACACCAGTAAAAGGTCAACCTGTGTTCAAAATACTCACGCATGAAGATACCAGGAAGTGCCTAGGGAGCATTGGCAACGTCAATATATGGTTAAACTTCAATTATGCAGAACTGCATCAAAATATGCGTCAGGCAAAGGATGAAGATTACAAGAATATTCTACAAGATATTAGAATTGGAAAAGTGACTGAGCATGGGAAAGAAGGTTTAAATGCACGATTACTGTCAAATTTATATCCCAAACAAGAGATTGTGCCTGAGAATATTTTTCAGAAAATTACTGAGAAGAAATCCGGGATAGGTCTCATGCCAACTCTTGCAGAATGTGCCATCTTCAACAACAAAATGTTGAATTTAGAAAAGCAAGAGATTGTGAAACTTGAAGCTATCGACAAATTAGAGCATATGGGATCAACAATTATTTTGTCAGACAATTTGAAATCAAAATTGGATTCATTAGAGAAGACTATATCTAAAACAGCGGGTTTTGAAAAGACTTTGAATGTGTGTTTAAATTGCCGAATTATTTTGAGAAGGAATTTACATGTAGAAAGAGGTCTGGTAAATGGATCAATGGGTAATGTTGTTGATTTTGAGAAATACAGAAATAGAGATGGAATAGAATTTTTAAGAATTAAATTTGATGGCATTGAGGAAGTACAGCAAATTGGTCGTTGTTCTGCTAGGTTTTTGCTTGTTAAAGATTTATATGTTCGCCGTAAACAGTTTCCTGTTTGCTTGGCATATGCGGTGACAATCCATAAATCGCAAGGTTTAAGTGTAGACTGTGCATTGGTGAATATTGGCAGTTCTGTGTTCAAGGAGGGTATGGCATATGTGGCATTGTCACGAGTTAGAACTTTATCGGGATTGTACTTGATTGACTGTGATGTCACAAACATTTGTGCGGATCTAGATTGTGTTAAGGAATACAATAGGTTAAGAAGAGAGTATGCGCCACATTTGCCTCAATATCCTTTGTTTGAGAAACGTGTGGTAGGCCGCAAACGTAGAAATAGCAGTAATAGTAGGGAGGTTGTTGCAAAAAGACTAAAAGTCAATGAACCGAAAATTGTTAGCAGAAAGAAAGTGGATTCTGTTGAAGATGTTGTTGGTTTTCAATTTGAAAACAGTTCTGGTGTCAACTGCTATGCAAATGTAGTGGTTAATGTTCTCTTTTCACTAGAGAGTGTAAAAGAACAGATTCTGTTGAATTCAGAACAAATTTTATGCAGTTTGTTGAATTCTGTTTTCGAGAAATGTAGCACTGATCGAACAAAAGTAGAAAGTGTGTCTGAAGTTCGTTATCTGTTAGATGAATGATCAGGTCAAACAGACTTCTCTGAAAATAATCAGCAAGATTGTCAGGAGTTTTTAATGTATATGCTTGATATATTGCAAGTTGAGGGTGTAGATGTAGATCACCTGTTTGGGCTTTCTTATCAATGGCAGCATGACTGCGAGAATTGTAGGGTATCAAGTACTACTAGTGTAGACTCAGAAAGATTTATATATTTAACTTTGCCAGACAGTAAATCAGTCTCCTTTAATAAGCTAGTAAATGCAGCGGATCACAACATGGAGTGTAGCCAATGTAAATCTGAAATGATGTCAACATTACTTATACGTAGATATGGACAGTATGTCATTTTAATGATGCAACGATGTAGGCCTGATGGATCAAAATTGTCAACTTTAATAAAAAATTTTGTGGCTTCTCAGCTTTCAATATCAGGAAGGACTTTTGTAACTGTAGCAATTATCTATCACGATGGTCCTTCAACAACTTCAGGACATTATACAGCTTATTTAAAGTCTCGAAACGGCTGGTCATTCTGCAATGATTCCGTTGTAAGTTTCAAAAAAAAATTGCCGTTTGACCTTAAAAATTCTTACCTGGTGTTTTTAAAACCAAAATTTTAAAGAAAGAATCTCGAGATTTCCTGTGAAGAATTGGAAAAGGTTCATCAAGTTGAGGGAATGTAAGTCTGCAATGCTGTCTAGATTATTGGTCCAAAACTTTTAATTATAATGTTATTTTGTAAAATCCGACTATATAAACCTGATGCAAGTAAGTCTGCTTCATAGTAAGCAGTATCAGTGTCATAGGAAAAGGAGAACATGAGTGACAAAGAAGAGTAAGATAATAGTAGTCCAGGATTGTGAAAATAATCTCAAATGTTTTCTTTTTGCAAGTTGCGAAAATAGAAAATGTCGGGATTTGATTGGAAGAATTACAAGACTTGCGAATCGCGGCAACATGATTTGGCCTAGTGGAAACATGTGATAGAATGAGAGAAGTCTTTTTTTCTATGTAACATATTTTTCGTATCGATGGAGGTTTTCTTTCAGAAAGTGGCGGGCTGAAAATATTTATAGCACAACAGAGTGGATGCTGTTCATAGGAGATCCTTCGACGTCATTGAAAGTAAGTTAATTTTAAGGAGTTTTGAAATCAGATTTCTTAGGTTGTATGGGTTTTTTAAACACAGTCATTTTGATTGTGTTTTTTTTTCCCCGCTGTTACATGATGAATATCTTCAAGTCACTGATTTAAGTGAAATTTGATACATTCTGAGAACAGCAAAAATAAACCATTTAACATGTATAATTAATGTTATGCTTTTTGTACTTATGATATACATTTAGAAATGTGAGGTAGATATGGAGAAGCTGATTTTCTGTAAGTGTCAATTTTAATGCTTACAGTGCTGTACTTCTGGGTACTGTTTTTTAAAAAAAAAAAAGAAATAGGCCTCACCTCAAAGAAAGCTCTTGAAAGTACACATCTTATTTGCATCCTAAAACAATCATTTAAAATGTTAGACACAATTTTATGATGGCTTTACATCTTTTTTGCGCTGCATTTGCATCACTATTGTGAGACATTAGCAGTGCAAAAAAAGCACCATGTTCAAAAATAGGCCTCAGTTATTCAACATCAAGATACAGTTTTTTGTAAAATATATATATTTAGGATTGTGTAGGGGACGTAAAGAAGCAGAGACTTCTGTAAATGTCAAAGTTGTTGAAAAACTGTTTGTTCTTGAACCTTTTCCCTTGTCTTTTCTAATTTTTAAGTACATGTTTTAATATTTTTGGAAATGTTTGTTCTCTGTTTCACAGATTGAAAGTATGAAAAAATATTTTAAAAAGGTAACAAGAATTATAAGGTAAATGTTTTCTACTCTTTACCCGCAATGCACTGCTGATGATGTCACTGACACTATCTCTCATTTACTCTCTATAGCTGTCTTTCTTTTTACATTATTCTCTGTTTACTTCCCTTATACTAACTCTTCTTTTTTTAAAAAAATATTTTTTTAGTTCGCTTAAAGTTCGCGAACCGGTCAGCGAACTTGAAGCGAACCAAAAGAAATAGAGCTTGCCAGAGTGATAAACATTCTAGCAATTTTATTTGAAAGGGGAGGTAGTTCTGAAAAGAACTTTTTTTTTTGTTTTTGTTGTTTTATATATATATTTTTTTTTTTCTGAACATTTTTTGATTTTTTTGTATTTTTAGAACAGTTTTATGTTTTTTTTGTGTTTTTTATGGAGGGGAAACAACAAAAAAACAGGCATTGAAAACGGCTCAACAGGAGCAAAAAAAAAATTACTTCTTGGGTGCATTAGGGCACTTATGGTTTTCGAACACCATATTAATCAAGTTGATGCTCATGTTCCCATACGACAACATTGCACCGCAATATATACAAGTAAACCTCATATGTTGGAAATTTGGTTGAATATTTGGCACAGTTTCCTGTGCCTCTCTTCCTGACAAAGACATTGATGAGGTAGATCTGGCCACAGGAGTTGTCGGGGGATTGTCTTGTAGGTCCCTTAACTCAGCCCGGCTGTAGTTCAAGGGATGCCACCTGGTCATATGTCGGTGCATAGTATAGTTGCCCATACTATATTTCTTCTCTGTGCCTCTTGACAATCTGTAATCACAGATGAGGCAGGTGGCATATTTCGCATTCACCTTCTTCTCCCCTGGAGGGATGGAAAAAAACTGCCAGATGAAACTAGTTTTTCTCTTTGAAACACGGGGCAACTCTGGGATAAATTGTTGTTGATGTGGATCTTCTTCTTCTTCTTCCTCCTCTTCCTCCTCTCTGTTAGAGATAAATTGACTGGGTGGTCCTCTCTTCTTATGAGGAGGTTGAGGTGGTGGTGGGGGTCCACCAGCTGCAGCAAGTACAGAAGCCATTGCTCAATTGTAGGAAAATGGTCTTTCTCTCACCAAGATGAAAGTCAGAGTGAGGAAATAAGGAGGGGTTTACATGATTTGGGAAAAGCAAAAGTTCTGAACCAATGAAAAGTGTTATTTTTAGGTCACATGACCTAGTCATACATCATTTGGAAACCAAAAGTGAAATGAACCAATGAAAAGTTTGATAAACAAGTCACATGACCTGTTCCGCTTACGTTACGCGGTGCGCGCCGCGTCCTGGATCGCTTCCGGTTCGCGATCCGGAGCACTTCCGGGAGCGCTAACGCGGCGCGTCATTAGACGTATTACGCGACAACGTGATACGTCGCGCTTCCGCGACGCGTCACAGTTCCGCTAACGTAACGTTGACCGGTTCGCGGACTAGGTCGCGGCATCAAGATGAGCTAACGGAAAGCTTCCCGGTTCGCGAACTAGAAGCGAAGGAAAAAAAATATTAAAAAAAAATGTATTAATAAACATCTAAAATATATTTTAAGATTTAAAGAAGAATACATTTTACAGTTACAGATGTTAGCTTTTAAAAAACCAATGAAATTCACAGAAAAAACCATAGGTTATAGACCATATATAGTTAGGAATTTGCATTTACAAAACCTTGAAAATTCAGTGAAAAAACCATAGGTTATAGACCATATATAGTTAGGGATTTGCATTTACAAAACCTTATTTTACTCGCATAAAACCATTGAAATTCCATATATAGTTAGTTGCGCTAACTATATATCGCGCACCCGCAATCCACTGCTGATGATGTCACATATTACATCATTCATGACATGGTCAGTGACATCACTGATGACATCACTGATGACAACATCCAGTGACTGTATGTTTCTGTAAAGTGTAAATATGTCTTACATATTGAAGAATGAGTGGATGTATAAGTGTCTGGATGAAGGATTTAGTAGGTGCATGACTGACTGTATGAGTGAGTGATTAAATATGTCTCACTGAGTGCATGGGTTAGTGACTAAACTGTCTTAATTTGTGCATCATTATGTCTGTTGTTCTGTAAACTGCTGCATGTGTTGATAAGTAGCTATATGAGTAACTATATGGGTTATTGATTGGTAGCCCAGGTATTTGTATGGGAGACTGAGTGTGTGTGTGGGTGGCTGGGAGGTGTATGACTCTGTGCATAGATGTGTGAGCAGTGGGATTCACTAGATGTATGGGTTCAAAAGTGCATGTGGAAACAGCTGTATGGGCGGTTGATTGTGTGCATGAGTGTATTGGTGAGTGAATGGATATCTCAGTGCTACATGTCAAAGTAAGTACATATGTAAACACAGTACATGTGAGAGTTGACATATATAAATTACTGTGCATAAGAGCCAGTGAATGTGTGAGTGGCTGTATGGATCATTGAGAACTTGTATCAGTGATTGTATAAGAGAGTAAATATGTGTTCGAATATGTTTGAATAAGTAAGGTGTGTATAAATGTATAGTTGAGGAAATGGAGGTGTGATTGATTCTTTGCATGACTGACTAGGTGTGTGAGTAACTCCATGAATGAGTGACAGTCTGTAAGTGTCTGTTTACACTGAGTGTATCTAAGGTTATATTAGAGTCTGAAGAGGTTCATCGTATTATCATATGAATGATGTCATCAGTGATGTGATCAGTCATGTCAAATGAGATGTCATCAGTGATTTCATCAGTGATGTCATTTGAGATGTCATTTGAGATGTCATCAGTGATGTCATCAGTGATGTCACTGACCATGTCATGAATGATGTAATATGTGACATCATCAGCAGTGGATTGCGGGTGCGCGATATATAGTTAGCGCAACTAACTATATATGGAATTTCAATGGTTTTATGCGAGTAAAATAAGGTTTTGTAAATGCAAATCCCTAACTATATATGGTCTATAACCTATGGTTTTTTCACTGAATTTTCAAGGTTTTGTAAATGCAAATTCCTAACTATATATGGTCTATAACCTATGGTTTTTTCTGTGAATATATATATATATATATATATATATATATATATATATATATATTATATATATATATATATATATATATATATATATATATATATATATATATATATATATATATATATATATATATATATATATTTATTCTGTTTTCGGTGTGCATCCTTCGGCAGCCTAATCGCTGGTGGTGCTTGATTTTCAGCGCTTCACCATGCTCTATGTTGTTATATGTTTTGTTGAAAGGAATAATGTGAGTCATAGTGAATTCATGACCAAGGTGCTGGAAAGCATCGAAAAGTGTTGACGTGACTGTCTTTACCGAAGAGCAAGCGAATAAATTCAACTTTACTAACTCGCACCGGAGAGCCGTTAAGTCAAGTTGGAAACCATAATTACTTAAATATGTATTTATATATAAATATATATATTTTCAGAAACTCAGATCACCACGCCGCTCTACATGTCCCGGGTGCCGCCCAAGCGGTGGTGAGCCGCAAAATATATGTCCGCCCTGGCAAAAAAAAGTCCAGAAGCCAAAGAATGGGCACACTCACGGATTTAAAATACTTCTTCAATGTGTAAGACTCCTGCACCAACAGACGTGTTTCGGCGTTAAGCCTTTTTCCATGTTAGTTGCAATGATATCACACAGTCATTTAATCCAATCCAGTGTGTCACGTGTTACTAATAAACAACAAAGACGGTTCTCTGGACTCACTTGTTTCGCCAAAATCATGGCAGCCATCTTTGAATGTGCTCAGTTCTATACAGTGTATTAAACAAGTGCAAACAATAATATAAAAAAAGTAAAATGGTGATCATTTCCACATGTTATTATACATTCTCCTAGATAATGTCACATAGGGGATCTCAGACTCAGTCCCTTATAAATGTGTTTCAATCACATATTTCCTTTTATGCCATACAATTTCTATATTATCTTACAATTGAGCCCTGCATGGGCAATCAATATCAGCAATTAAATACATCTAATGATTAGTCATTAATACATTTGGATAATTTACAAATGTCATTTCTTGTATGCAGAATAAACAATAATAAAAAACATCCAATTCATAGTTGCGGCCTGAATGGTCAATCTCATTGTGATGACCTAAACGTTTGGAGTGGCATGCACATCGCTCCAGTCACTTTTGCTCAAGTCCATATTTACAAGAATTAATTACAAGTTGGCAATTCATTCTTAATTCTGTACACTAGGATACATGTCATTTAATTCATGTTATTGTGTATACCTGGTGTAGAAAATGGAATTGGGAGGTGAAATATCCCTTGGTGTAAAGATGTGGTATAGAATTACAGAACCCTGTCTATCTCCTTGTAGGAATGCGGCCAGTTATATTAATCAAGGTGTGCCCACATTTCTTCATCGTTTTTGAGATCTAGGGGGGGCCATCGTTTGAAGCTGTATTATATATTTGGATTCTAGGACACATGATTTTCTGGTTCTATCGCCCTTCTTTTGTCTTTGGGGACTTGGTCTAAACAAAAGAAACTTAGTAGGTCCCTGTTACTCTGGCGTACGCTTTCAAAGTGGCGGGCCACCGGGCAACTGCTCTCTTTATTGTGAATTGCCGGCATGTGCTCTAAAATGTGTTTTTTGCTGTTATGAATCGTACTCCCAATATATCGCTTTTGGCAGGGACATACCAGACAGTGCAACTCACCCCGTGGCGGGCAAGACTCCGCTGCACACAGCCATCAGCCATGCGTGGTATGAGGTTGGTTGCAGGGTCTAGATTTCACACAGGCCATGCACCATATCCCAAATGGGCAGCCAACCCCTGCCAGGTGGACAACGCTCTACAGATCCCTACCCCAAATTTGCTTTTTTTGTTGGTTTTTTCTCCAGACCTCGTGGTATTCCTGTGGGAATACACAGAGGTCATGCATGTTTTGACAACTAAATGTTTTTTTGTCCCCAGGAAGTGTTCCTCCTGGACACTTGACAAGGGCTAGGGTGTTAGTATCCTTTTATACATTTTTTTCCTCAGGTATCGATTCACAGAGTTCAATGGCGGCTGCAACATTTCTGTTCATCTTGCAGCCAGCTAATCACAGCTCTTTATCCCCCTGGACTGGTCTCGGTCCAGTGGGTCCAGTCAATCAGACTGATCTATTTTTACATTTTCTCTTACAGGAGTCACTCTGGAGTTCCAGGGTGCTAGATATGTGAGAAGTTGGCCTGATATGTAGTGTTTCCAATTCTGGAACCACTGGGTATCAGTCCAAACAAACCCCAAAGATGTCAGGTTGTAAGTCAACCTTGTTAGACAAGCTATCCTAGTGGTAGCATGGACTAAGCAGCCTTAAAGGCTTAACTTAAGAGGTCGTGTTAAGCTAGCTGTTTTACCACATACAATCCTGTAATCAAATGAAAGGACACCACACAAGTATATATTGTAAAAATATATGTATTTATTTCTAAATTACTCCCCAGTACTCTTTATGAGGAAAGGGGCACAAGCGTTAAATCAAAAGCACAGTAAAACATATAAAGTTGCACAATTATGGATGAGGGCGGGTGGCCACTCAGACCATATATTAAAAAAGTGGTATAAGGAACACTTATCGAACAATGGTTAGGCCTAGGGCCTAGAGATTCGCTGGGAGCAGTCAGGACTAGCAATGCTGAAGTCGGGAGTAGCCCACAGGAGACGGGTGCAGCACGGAAAGTGCGGCTCGCACCATTGCAAAGTCAATGGTGCGTAAAAGTTGGATAAAGTGAATTAAAAGATACTTCCGCTGAACCTAGGAACACAAAACTTTAGACCCAGACCCTAGAGGTGTGTACCAGTGTTAGGACACCGGCGTTGCAAAGTTACCTCACCCACAGACCGTGGGTGCACAGGGTCGAAGTGGCGTCGGGTTCTGTCACGCAGGTTCTTGGTGCTTGGAGCTGTTGCAGCTGCAGGCGCTGTGAAGCAGAAGTGTCCGGTGCGATCCAAGGGTGGATCGAAGTAGAAAAGTACCTGAAAGCAGAGGGGACAGAGTCTGGGTCACTCAGCAGTGACCAGGGTGGAACCAGGACGGAACCAGGCAATGTCGGGCGCAATCAGGCGGTTGTCGATAGGCTTCTCTCTGCTGTCACGTGGGCTCTGGGGCATCTGCGACGTCCAGGAGCAGGTCACGATCTGTCCCACGTAGGCTCTCGCCGTCAGCACCGTCGGCTTCAAGATTGCAGCAAACAGCACTTGGCAAAAGCAATCCACGCAGAACCGGGAGATTGCTTATCACTCGAACCAGGAGGGTCAGAGTGGGTGCTCCTTTTCACAGGAGCTGGTGCAGATCTGGAGCAACCAGAAAAGCAAGTCGTATTTCAGTTTTCGTTGGCACAGGGGCCACAAGCCAGCTGGCAAGTGACCGGGCCAACGCGTCGAGCACACACAGGCAGAAGGGCCCCACGCAGCACTCGTCGAGTGTGGAGGGGTGAGCTTTGGTGCAAGTGGAGCTCGGGGCTGGAGCTTCTCAAACCCCGGTGTACAGCTTCGAGGGTCACTCGTGGGCTGCACGGTCAGCGTCTCGTGGCCTTTTCAAGATGGCGTGCCCCACGCTTCCGGTCGCCTCCACGGGTCTCAGCTCTGCAGGGACTGTGGATCGGGCAGGTAGAAGGCAGGCAAGCTTGATCTCGTCGATCTCTGTCGCTCGAGTTCCGGCGGGAACTGCAACAAAGCAAGGGTCGAGGGCTGGATGGTACCTGTTTACACAGGGTGGTCACTCCTAGACCACAAGGGAGATTCTTCAGTCTTCTCACGTCGTGTAAAAAGTCGAAGGGTCCAGAATTCGTTTCTTATGTTTCTTCAGGATGATCTGAGTTGCATTGGCACTGCTCCCACTCTTATTCGAATCTGGTGGGCTGGACATCCTGCTAGGTCCCCTCCTATGGGTGGGACCCAGGAAGGGGGTGGTTACACCCCTTTCCTTTGATCCAGGCCGCGCTGGGACAGGGGCTGGGAGGCCCCAGAACCGGTTTGGCCGGATTATGCAAGGGGCAGCCTTGTGCTCCCCAGGCAGTGTCTGGTTTCTTTGAAACCTCCCTACTACAATCCACTATCTCCTGTCTGGGGTGGTTTGACACCGCCCTGCGACAGGAAACCCTTTGTCCAGGCCACCATATGCTGAGTTTCGGTCAGCAGCAGGAGGCCAGACCCGTGTCTGTGGCAGGGGCATCCATTTTGTGGATCTGAGGCTCATTTTAAATCAACCGCGTTTCAGTAAAGTAACATGTCTTCTCCCTCTAGAAGGGTGGAATGCTACCCCCGTCGCCAGAACTGGCGAGGGGGTAGTATTCCAATTCGTATGACACCTTACACGACATGTTTTGATAAAGCCAAACCAAAGTTGCTATATAACCGCGAGGATTATAAGGCGCTTAAGAGTATATGGTATGGCATTATCCCGGATCAGCTTAGGGAGTTGTTCCCGACAGCTGCAGACAGGCTCAGCTCATGCCAGAGCTCCATCTCACATAAAACCACGCACTCTGCCTCCAGGATTGATGAGGCCTTCCATAGGAGTGGCTCACAGGTTATATATGTGTCCAGATATAGGTTTAGATATAGGTATACTATATCTAAGCAAGGGGTGATTACACCCACTTGCCCCAGCTGAGTGATCAGCCAGTTGTGTCAATTTAAGAACCGGCCAGGGGTGGCAAAAGCTATGCTTCAGCCCCTGGTAGGCCTTGGTGGCACCTATGCCCTGAGCACCTATAGTGCATGGTACAGGGGCTGACAAGGAGTCCATTTCCAATTGTGGTATGTACCTATAGCACATGTATTATAAATTTAGAGAGAGAACAGCAGGCTGGGGGTCTGATTAGCAGGCCCACAGCCTCAGTAAGTCGAAAACCAGTGAAGCAAAAAGCAAAAAATGGGGGTGACCATAGGATAGTAGACCCTACTCTCCTACATAACCCCCCCCCCAAACGCAGGGACATTAAACTTAACCTTGACCAGATAAGTCTTCATGTTCTAAGTGGAAGTACCTGGAGAGACCATCTGCATTACCATGGTCAGTCCCTGGGCGGTGCTCCACTGTAAAGTCCATCCCCTGTAGGGAAATGGACCACCTGAGCAGTTTGGGATTTTCACCCTTCATCTGATTTAGCCACAAGAGGGGCTTATGGTCTGTCTGAATTAGGAAGTGAGTGCCAAACAAGTATGGCCTCAACTTCTTCAGGGCCCAAACCACAGCAAAGGCCTCCCTCTCAATAGCTGACCAACGTTTCTCCCTGGGGGTCAGCCTTCTGCTAATAAAAGCAATGGGCTGGTCTTGACCATCTTGATTAAGTTGTGAAAGCACAGCTCCCACCCCCAACTCAGAAGCATCTGTCTGTACAATGAACTGTTTGGAGTAGTCAGGACTCTTCAGGATAGGTGCAGAGCACATGGCCTTCTTCAGGTCATCAAATGCCTTTTGACAGCTAACTGTCCACTGAACCTTTTTGGGCATCTTCTTGGATGTCAAGTCATTCAATGGTGTCACAATGGACCCATAGTTCTTTACAAATTTTCTGTAATACCCAGTCAGGCCCAAGAAGGCTCTGACTTGTGTCTGGGTAGTTGGAGGAGCCCAGTCCTGTATGGTCTGGATCTTGCTCTCCAGTGGTTGAACTTGACCCCCACCTACTAGGTGGCCCAAGTACACAACCTTGCTCTGCCCTATCTGGCACTTAGTAGCCTTGATAGTCAGGCCTGCCTTTTGCAGGGCCTCCAGAACCTTCTTCAGGTGGATCAGGTGATCCTCCCAGGTGGAGCTAAAGACAGCAATATCATCTAGATATGCTGCACAAAAGTTATCCAACCCAGCAAGGACTTGATTCACCAACCTTTGGAAGGTGGCAGGTGCATTCTTCAAACCAAAGGGCATTACCACAAATTGATAATGTCCACTAGGGGTCGAAAATGCTGTTTTGGCTTTTGACTCTTCAGCTAGTCTGATTTGCCAGTAGCCAGCTGTCAAATCAAATGTGCTCAGAAACTTGGCAGAAGCCAATTTATCAATGAGCTCATCTGCTCTTGGAATGGGATGAGCATCTGTCCTAGTGACAGCATTGAGACCTCTGTAGTCCACACAAAACCTCATTTCTCTCTTCCCATCTTTGGTATGAGGTTTTGGCACAAGGACCACTGGGCTAGCCCATGGGCTCTCTGATGGCTCAATCACTCCAAGCTCCAACATCTTTTGCACCTCAGCCTTTATACAATCCCTGACATGGTCAGGTTGCCTGTAGATCTTATTCTTCACAGGCAGATTGTCACCAGTGTCCACCTCATGGGTGCACCAGTTAGTCTGACTGGGTGTGAGTGAAAACAAATGTCTGTGGGCCTGCAACACCTGTCTGCAGTCCACCTGTTGCTGCTCAGTGAGGCTGCCTGCCAAGGCTACTCCATCAACTGAACCATCATCAGGGTTCTGGGAAAGCAGGTCTGGGAGAGGGTCACTCTCTTCCTCCTGTTCCCCATCTGTGGCCATGAGGAGACTCATGTCCTCCCTGTCAACAAATGCTTTCAATCTGTTTACATGGAGCACCCTGTGGGGGCTCCTAGGGGTGCCAAAGTCAACCATGTAGGTGACTTCTCCCTTCTTTTCAATGATAGGGTAGGGTCCAGTCCATTTGTCCTGGAGAGCTGCTGGCCCCACTGGGTCCAACACCCACACCTTCTGTCCTGGCTGGAACTCAACCATGACAGCCTTTTGGTCATGCCAAGCTTTCTGTAATTCTTGGCTTGCCTCAAGGTTTTTGGATGCTCTCTCCATGTATTCAGCCATCCTGGAGCGGAGACCAAGTACATAGTCCACAATGTCTAGTTTAGGCTTTTTGAGAGGTAACTCCCATCCTTCCTTCACCAAACTCAATGGACCCCTTACAGGGTGGCCAAACAAAAGTTCAAAAGGGCTGTAGCCAACCCCCTTCTGTGGGACCTCTCTGTAAGCAAAGAGCAAGCAGGGTAAAAGGATGTCCCATTTCCGCCTAAGCTTCTCTGGTAGACCTTTTATCATTCCCTTTAGGGTCTTGTTGAACCTTTCCACAAGCCCATTGCACTGTGGATGGTAGGGTGTGGTAAACTTATAGTTTACTCCACACTCTTTCCACATTGCTTTTAAGTATCCAGACATAAAGTTAGTACCTCTGTCTGAAAGAACCTCCTTTGGAAAGCCCACTCTTGAGAAAACTGCAATGAGGGCTTTTGCCACCACAGGAGCTGTGGTGGTCCTCAGGGGAATTGCCTCTGGGTACCTGGTGGCATGATCCACTACCACCAGTATAAATCTGTGCCCAGATGCTGTTTGAGGATCCATGGGACCCACAATGTCTATTCCAACTCTTTCAAAGGGTACCCCCACCACAGGTAGTGGTATCAGGGGGGCCTTTGCTGTGCCACCTGACTTACCACTGGCTTGGCAAGTGACACAGGAGCGACAAAACTCCTTGACATTTTCTGACATGTGAGGCCAGTGAAAGTGTGGAACAAGCCTGTCCCAAGTCTTATTCTGGCCTAGGTGTCCTGCAAGGGGAATTTCATGGGCCAAGGTAAGAAGAAAGCCCCTAAACTTCAAAGGTATAACCAACCTCCTGGTTGTGCCAGGCTTGGGGTCTCTAGCCTCTGAATAAAGGAGTCCTTCATCCCAATACACCTTATGGGTACCTTGAGCATTCCCTGCAGCCTCAGCAGCAGCCTGCTGTCTGAGGGGTTCAAGTGAAGGGCAATCTAATTGAGCCTGCCCCAGATCTGCCCTTGAGGGTCCCCCTGTCCCCAGAAACTCAACCTGTTCAGGTTCAAGCTCATCTGAGACAGTCTCCTCTTGGACTGCAGAATCAGTTTCCTGTGAAACTGGATCCTCAACCTGGGGCAAGTGGGAAGGCACAGCCTTAACCCTCTTGCTCCTCCTCTTGGGTTGTGGTTGGTCTATTGTCTCAAGATCCACCACTGGTTCAGGAAGGCACTTCTTAGCCTGAGACCTTGTCACTGCAAGGACATGAGCTGAAATCCCTAGCATTTCTGCATGAGTCCTGTACTCCACTTCTGACCAAACTGAGCTTTCAAGATCATTGCCTAACAGACAGTCTACTGGGAGGTCTGCACTCACAACAACTTTCTTTAGGCCATCTACCCCTCCCCAGGAGAAGTTCACAACAGCCACACTATGTGAAGTAGTGGAGTTGCTTGCATTGGTCACTAGGTAACTTTCACCTAGTACAATCTGACCAGGGTCCACAAAGTCAGGTGTCACCATAGTGACACTGGCACAAGTGTCCCTGTAGGCCTGAGCCAGTTTCTCATTGATTAAGGGAGTCTGCCTATATTTGCCCAGGTTACTGGGGCTTACTGCAGTGGTCAAAGATAAGTCCACATCATATAGGAGAACTGCCTGTGTGGGGATTCTGACTAGGCCAGATTCCACCTCAGTACCCAGGGTCAACCCTACTAAACCCTTTGGCTGTGTACCACCACTGCTAACTGTACTAGGGGGTGCAGGTGCTTTAGGAGCTGCAGTGGTGGGGACTGGATTTTTCTTGGTGCATTCACTGCCCCAGTGTGAAACTGATTTGCAGGTATTACACCAAGGTTTCTTTGGGCCATCATTCTTCTTTTTCTTGGTTCCATTTTGGGAACCCCCCTCCTTATTGCTAGTTTGGGGGCCTGAAGACTTCTGGTCCTTTTCTTTATCTTTCTGATTCCCACCCTTCTGGTCTGTTTTCTTCTGGTCACCTTGGTTCTGGTTTTTCTGCTTAATCCTTGTTCTGACCCATTTGTCTGCCTTCTTTCCCAATTCTTGGGGAGAGGTCAAATCAGAGTCAACAAGGTATTGATGCAACAGCTGGTTCTGACAGTTATTAAGGATCTGTTCTCTCATCATAAGATTGTACAATCCTGTATAGTCTGAAACTTTACTTCCCTGCAGCCAACCCTCCAGAGCCTTAGTGGCACAATCTACAAAATCAGTCCAGTCCTGAGTCTGTGCTTTTTGGGTATCTCTGAACAACAACCTGTATTGCTCAGTGGTTAGGCCAAACCCTTCAATAAGAGCACTCTTCAGAAAAGAGTAGTTTTTGGCATCCTCAGGTCTAACAGTGAGGAGCCTGTCCCTCCCTTTCTCAGAAAAGGAGTACCATAAAATTGCTGCCCACTGGTCCTCAGGGACCTGCTGTACCATGCAGGCCCTCTCAAGAGCAGTCATCCATTTGTGGATATCATCCCCTTCCTTGTAGGGGGGCACAATTTTTGTCAGGTTTCTATTGTCATAGGCCCTGTCTTTTTCTTTAGGAACTTTGCTGCCACCAGTGGCATCTAAGCCACTTAATTTCTGTTCCCTAGCCAAGGTAAGTTTAGCTTGAGCCAAGGTAAGTTTAGCTTGAGCCAGAGCTACCTCCTCCCTCTCTATCTGGAGTTGGACAGCCCTCATTCTGGCCCTATGCTCTTTCCTCTGGGAGGGAGTCATCCCTCTCTGAGATTCTCTTGAGGCACTAGAAAGGTGAGAGTCCCCTGATAGAGATCTCTCCCTTCTGTTACCTGGGAGAATTTGGTTATGAGATCTGGGGAGGTGCTGGCCCTCTCCATTCCCATGTAGGTCTAGGTTGGCCTGGTTAAGCCTGGCAACCTGTACCTGGTTTCCTCTCTGATCCTGATCTTCAGGCTCTTCTACATCAGAGCCTTCCTCTTCCTCTTCCTCTTCTTCTTCTGGAAGATTCTCATTCTCAGGGGAGTTTATCCCTTCACCTGATTCTAAGGGAGCCTGACTCACCTTATCTAGGTCATCCTTTTCTAGGAGAGCTATTAGGGAAGGAATGGTAGGGCCTCTGCCCTTTTTTAGCCCCCTGGCTGTGCACAAGGCACTCAGGTCTTTGTGGCTAAGGTTGTCATATCTGGATGTTGTCCCTATAGGATCAACTTCTACAGGAGCAGAGCCTGAGGCTCTACCTGTATCAGACATGACTGCTAGTGAGGTGTAAGTGATGCACTTACCTACACTAAGTGTTTTCCTACTGTACCTTGCTAGTGAGTTGTAGTCAGGGTGTGCTAATCCCTTTAATCTACAACTACTAAGTTCAGTAGAACTTAAAATGCTAAGCTTTTGATTTATATGTACCTAGAGGTACTTGATGTGATCTTTCAATTTTATAAAGATTGCAATGGTAAAACAAACAGCAAGCTCAAATCCGCACCGCTGCACACCAATGTGAGAAGTTGGCCTGATATGTAGTGTTTCCAATTCTGGAACCACTGGGTATCAGTCCAAACAAACCCCAAAGATGTCAGGTTGTAAGTCAACCTTGTTAGACAAGCTATCCTAGTGGTAGCATGGACTAAGCAGCCTTAAAGGCTTAACTTAAGAGGTCGTGTTAAGCGAGCTGTTTTACCACATACAATCCTGTAATCAAATGAAAGGACACCACACAAGTATATATTGTAAAAATATATGTATTTATTTCTAAATTACTCCCCAGTACTCTTTATGTGGAAAGGGGCACAAGCGTTAAATCAAAAGCACAGTAAAACATATAAAGTTGCACAATTATGGATGAGGGCGGGTGGCCACTCAGACCATATATTAAAAAAGTGGTATAAGGAACACTTATCGAACAATGGTTAGGCCTAGGGCCTAGAGATTCGCTGGGAGCAGTCAGGACTAGCAATGCTGAAGTCGGGAGTAGCCCACAGGAGACGGGTGCAGCACGGAAAGTGCGGCTCGCACCAATGCAAAGTCAATGGTGCATAAAAGTTGGATAAAGTGAATTAAAAGATACTTCCGCTGAACCTAGGAACACAAAACTTTAGACCCAGACCCTAGAGGTGTGTACCAGTGTTAGGACACCGGCGTTGCAAAGTTACCTCACCCACAGACCGTGGGTGCACAGGGTCGAAGTGGCGTCGGGTTCTGTCACGCAGGTTCTTGGTGCTTGGAGCTGTTGCAGCTGCAGGCGCTGTGAAGCAGAAGTGTCCGGTGCGATCCAAGGGTGGATCGAAGTAGAAAAGTACCTGAAAGCAGAGGGGACAGAGTCTGGGTCACTCAGCAGTGACCAGGGTGGAACCAGGACGGAACCAGGCAATGTCGGGCGCAATCAGGCGGTTGTCGATAGGCTTCTCTCTGCTGTCACGTGGGCTCTGGGGCATCTGCGACGTCCAGGAGCAGGTCACGATCTGTCCCACGTAGGCTCTCAATGTCAGCACCGTCGGCTTCAAGATTGCAGCAAACAGCACTTGGCAAAAGCAATCCACGCAGAACCGGGAGATTGCTTATCACTCGAACCAGGAGGGTCAGAGTGGGTGCTCCTTTTCACAGGAGCTGGTGCAGATCTGGAGCAACCAGAAAAGCAAGTCGTATTTCAGTTTTCGTCGGCACAGGGGCCACAAGCCAGCTGGCAAGTGACCGGGCCAACGCGTCGAGCACACACAGGCAGAAGGGCCCCACGCAGCACTCGTCGAGTGTGGAGGGGTGAGCTTTGGTGCAAGTGGAGCTCGGGGCTGGGGCTTCTCAAACCCCGGTGTACAGCTTCGAGGGTCACTCGTGGGCTGCACGGTCAGCGTCTCGTGGCCTTTTCAAGATGGCGTGCCCCACGCTTCCGGTCGCCTCCACGGGTCTCAGCTCTGCAGGGACTGTGGATCGGGCAGGTAGAAGGCAGGCAAGTTTGATCTCGTCGATCTCTGTCGCTCGAGTTCTGGCAGGAACTGCAACAAAGCAAGGGTCGAGGGCTGGATGGTACCTGTTTGCACAGGGTGGTCACTCCTAGACCACAAGGGAGATTCTTCAGTCTTCTCACGTCGTGTAGAAAGTCGAAGGGTCCAGAATTCGTTTCTTATGTTTCTTCAGGATGATCTGAGTTGCATTGGCACTGCTCCCACTCTCATTCGAATCTGGTGGGCTGGACATCCTGCTAGGTCCCCTCCTATGGGTGGGACCCAGGAAGGGGGTGGTTACACCCCTTTCCTTTGATCCAGGCCGCGCTGGGACAGGGGCTGGGAGGCCCCAGAACCGGTTTGGCCGGATTATGCAAGGGGCAGCCTTGTGCTCCCCAGGCAGTGTCTGGTTTCTTTGAAACCTCCCTACTACAATCCACTATCTCCTGTCTGGGGTGGTTTGACACCGCCCTGCGACAGGAAACCCTTTGTCCAGGCCACCATATGCTGAGTTTCGGTCAGCAGCAGGAGGCCGGACCCATGTCTGTGGCAGGGGCATCCATTTTGTGGATCTGAGGCTCATTTTAAATCAACCGCGTTTCAGTAAAGTAACATGTCTTCTCCCTCTAGAAGGGTGGAATGCTACCCCCATCGCCAGAACTGGCGAGGGGGTAGTATTCCAATTCGTATGACACCTTACACGACATGTTTTGATAAAGCCAAACCAAAGTTGCTATATAACCGCGAGGATTATAAGGCGCTTAAGAGTATATGGTATGGCATTATCCCGGATCAGCTTAGGGAGTTGTTCCCGACAGCTGCAGACAGGCTCAGCTCATGCCAGAGCTCCATCTCACATAAAACCACGCACTCTGCCTCCAGGATTGATGAGGCCTTCCATAGGAGTGGCTCACAGGTTATATATGTGTCCAGATATAGGTTTAGATATAGGTATACTATATCTAAGCAAGGGGTGATTACACCCACTTGCCCCAGCTGAGTGATCAGCCAGTTGTGTCAATTTAAGAACCGGCCAGGGGTGGCAAAAGCTATGCTTCAGCCCCTGGTAGGCCTTGGTGGCACCTATGCCCTGAGCACCTATAGTGCATGGTACAGGGGCTGACAAGGAGTCCATTTCCAATTGTGGTATGTACCTATAGCACATGTATTATAAATTTAGAGAGAGAACAGCAGGCTGGGGGTCTGATTAGCAGGCCCACAGCCTCAGTAAGTCGAAAACCAGTGAAGCAAAAAGCAAAAAATTGGGGTGACCATAGGATAGTAGACCCTACTCTCCTACAAGATATCACTATTTTTTAAACATTAATTTCTCCAAACCAGCTGATCAGATATACACTCAATCACAAAAAGTAAGCTTTCTGAGTAAAGATCTGGATTTCTGCCAAATTTGATGCCATTCTGTTCACCGTGTTCTCTGTATCACTGTTCAAAACGTTCTTGAGGCAGTTGAAAGGGGAAAACATGTTTTTCCATTCCCCCTGTTTCTCAGCTCCGCTTGACATATTTACCCAAGACTGAGTGAAGGAAAGAAAAAGAGAGAGAGAGAGCGAGATGGACAGAATGAGTGACTGAGAATGAGAGAAAGAGCAAGACTGAGCAAAAGGGAGAGAGGGAGTCTAAGAGAGCAAGACTGAGAGCCTGGGTCAGACAAGGGTGGGTCTTTTCGAGGTGAGAGGAGGGGAGAGAAGACAGGGTTGCAGAGGAGAAGAGAAAAGAGAGAAGGCAAACAATCCTGGCATTCAGTATGCTCTGCAGTGGGCTCCTAGGAGAAGCTATGAACCCATCCATCTGAGTCCCAGACAGCTCAGGTATAAACGTTGGCACTCTTGGAGAGGAGTTGAAGACTGCTCAGCTGTAAGCTTTAGCGCTCTCTGAGATGCTGAAGACTGCTGAGCTGTAAGCTTTAGCGTTCCCTGATCGGAGCTGAAGACAACTCATCTGTAAGCTTTAGCACTATCCGAGAGGAGCGGAAGACAGCTCAGCTGTAAGCTTTACCACTCTCCGAGAGCATGAGAAGAATAGAAGACTGCTTCTCTGTAAGCTTCGCTGCAATGGACAAGAAGGAGATTACTCATTTTTTAATCAAAAATTAGTTATTCATTTTTTTGTTGTTATAGCATTCATTTCATGGTTGGGAGTACACAGTTAAGAACAGCACTGCATAAAATGTATTGACAACCACAATGAACTTGGTGCAACAAACATGAATAAATAGTGCAAGTGGCGACGCAAGTGAGAAGAGTGAAAACAGCGTAGTCGGCGCACTGTGTATAGAGTGCAAATTATCTACAGTGAGTGGCTAAGGACGGCGCATGTGACAGAGTGGTATCACAGTGGGCACAATTAATTAGATAGATTTAAAGCCACTAAGAAGAAGTGCGCCTATTAATTAGGCTGTTGAGTCGACGGCGTTTCGATCCGGACCATTTCGGATCATCATCAGGACTGGTTGTCTGAGTTGGGTAGTGCTTAAGTAGTCCTTCTGAGTTGGAGTACTTGTATAGATGTGACTTGAAAAACCAGGGGATCACCGGGGATCTCTTCGCTGGAGTAAGCCAGTTGTGGCTCACTGGGGGTTCCAAATTGTATGGAACGTGCCTGTGGTCCAGCCAAGTTGGAGAAAGTCTAAATGTCAGAATGAATGTTGTGGTCCACAACATTCATTCCGACATTTAGACGGATGCAGCAAGCAATACAGCAATACAGGCATGGCTGACTAACGCGGCTGGCTGACACGCTGAGGTGCCTCCAAACTACTTTCTCCAACTCAGAAGGACTACTTAAGCACTACCCAACTCAGACAACCAGTCCTGATGATGATCCGAAATGGTCCGGATCGAAACGCCGTCGACTCAACAGCCTAATTAATAGGCGCACTTCTTCTAAGTGGCTTTAAATCTATCTAATTAATTGTGCCCACTGTGATACCACTCCGTCACATGCGCCGTCCTTAGCCACTCACTGTAGATAATTTGCACTCTATACACAGTGCGCCGACTATGCTGTTTTCACTCTTCTCACTTGCGTCGCCACTTGCACTATTTATTCAAGTTTGTTGCACCAAGTTCATTGTGGTTGTCAATACATTTTCTGCAGTGCTGTTCTTAACTGTGTACTCCCAACCATGAAATGAATGCTATAACAACAAAAAAATGAATAACTAATTTTTGATTCAAAAATGAGTAATCTCCTTCTTGTCCATTGCAGCAATGCTATGTTCATGCTATTCATAACTGTCTACTAACTCTTACCTTACAGGACATTGTGTGACAAGTATACCTTCCTACCCAGTCCTGACTTGGTCTATGGGTTCTACTCCTGTCTTATTTACAAAATCTCTGTAAGCTTCGGCACTTTCTGAGCGAATTTGATAACTGCACAGCTGTAAAACTTTAGCGCTCTCTGAGAGGAGCTGATGACTGCTCAGATTTAAGCTTTAGCAATCTCTGAGAGGTGCTGAAGTCTGCTGAGCTGTAAGCTTTAGTGTTCCCTGATTGGAGCTGAAGACAACTCAGCTGTAAGCTTTAGCACTCTTTGAGAGGAGCTGAAGACAGCTCAGCTGTAAGCTTTAGCTCTCTCAGAGAGAAGCTGAACACAGCTCAGCTGTAAGCTTTAGCACTCTCTGAGAGGTGCTGAAGTCTGCTGAGCTGTAAGCTTTAGTGTTCCCTGATTGGAGCTGAAGACAACTCAGCTGTAAGCTTTAGCACTCTCTGAGAGGAGATGATCCCTGCTCAGCTGTAAGCTTTAGCACTCTCTGAGAGCATGAGAAGAATAGAAGACCGCTTCGCTGTAAGCTTCGGCACTCTCTGAACGAAGTTGATAACTGCACAGCTGTAAAGCTTTTGCGCTCTCTGAGAGGAGCTGATGACTGCTCAGCTTTAAGCTTTAGCGATCTCTGAGAGGTGCTGAAGTCTGCTGAGCTGTAAGCTTTAGTGTTCCCTGATTGGAGCTGAAGACAACTCAGCAGTAAGCTTTAGCGCTCTTTGAGAGGAGCTGAAGACAGCTCAGCTGTAAGCTTTAGCTCTCTTAGAGAGAAGATGAACACTGCTCAGCTGTAAGCTTTAGTGCTATCTGAGAGGATCAAAGGAGCTGAAGACTGCTTAGCTGTAAGCTTTGGCGCTCTCTGAGTGAAGTTAATGACTTGTCAGCTGTAAACCTTAGCACACTCTGAGAGGAGCTGAAGACTGCTCAGCTGTAAACTTTAGCACACTCCGAGAGCATGAGAGGAATAACAGACTGCTTAGCTGTTAGCTTTGGCACGCTGTGAGTGAAGTTGATAACTGCACAGCTGTAAAGTTTTGGCGCTCTCTGAGAGGAGCTAAAGACTGCTCAGCTTTCATCTTTAGCTCTCTCTCAGAGGTGCTGAAAACTGCTCAGGTGTAAGCTTTAGTGTTCCCTGATTGGAGCTGAAGACAACTCAGCTGTAAGCTTTAGCTCTCTCTGCGAGAAGCTGAATACGGCTAAGCTTTAAGCTTTAGTGCTCCCTGAGAGAATGAGAGGAGTGGAAGACTGCTTGGCTGTAAACTTTGGCACTCTCTGAGTGAAGTTGATGACTGCTCATCTGTAAAGCTTTAGAGCTCTCTGAGAGGAGCTGAAGACTGCTCAGCTGTAAGCTTTAGCGCTCTCTGAGAAGAGCCGAAGACTGCCCAGCTGCAAACTTTAGCACACTCTGAGAGGGGCCCTAGACTGCTAAGCATTAAGCTTTAGTGCTCTCTGTGAGGAGTCAACGGGTGCTCAGCTGTAAGCTATAGCGCTCTCAGAGAGGTGCTGAAGACTGCGCAGGTGTAAGCTTTAGCACTCTCTGAGACAAGCTGAAGACTGCTCAGCTGTAAGCTTAAGTTCTCTCTGAGAGGAGACCAAGAGTGCTCAGCTGTAACCTTTAGCTCTCTCTGCGAGAAGCCGATGGCTGCTCAGCTGTAAGCTTTAGCACTCACTGAGAGGAGCACAAGAATGCTCAGCTGTAAGCTTTAGCACTTTCTGAGAAGAACTGAGGACTGCTTAGCTGTAAGCTTTAGCGCTCTTTGAAACGAGCTGAAGACTGCTAAGCTATAAGTTTTATCCCTCTCTGAGAATAGCCGAAGACAGCTCAGCTATAAGCTTTAGCACTCTCTAAGAATAGCCGAAGACTCTCAGCTGTAATCTTTAGCACTTTCTGAGAGTAGCTGAAGGCTGCTCAACGTTCAGCTTTAGCGTTCTTTGAGAATGGATGAAGACTGCTCAGTTGTATTGTAAGCTTTAGTGCTCTCTGAGAAGAGCTGAAGACTGCTCAGCTGTAATCTTTGGCGCTCTCTGAGAATAGCCGAAGACTGCTCAGCTGTAAGATTTAGCTCTCTCTGAGAATAGCCGAAGACTGCTCAGCTGTAAGATTTAGCTCTCTCTGAGAATAGCCGAAGACTGCTCAGTAGTAATCGCTCTCTTAACAGAGCTGAAGACTGCTCAGCTGTAAGTTTTAGCGCTCTCTGAGAATAGCCAAAGACTGCTCAGCTGTAATCGCTCTCTTAACAGAGCTGAAGACTGCTCAGCTGTAAGTTTTAGCGCTCTCTGACAGGAGCGGAAGACTGCTCAGCTCTGCTTCACGGAGGCTCTAAACTGTGCTGTGTCCGCAGCAGAGATGGATCGTGCCCTCTGCCTGAATTTCTCTCTGCACTCCCCTGCCCTGTAATTACAGTTTTTCGCTTCAGTTAGGGGATATTAAAGAAGCATCAGGCACATGTTCTGAAAAGTCAAGCACCTGATCAGTGAGATGGAAAGGATTTGAAATCCTCCCCCCTCTTCTTTCATTGCAGCGTTTGTCATTCCTGCCTCTTCCCTCAGAAGCTCTCTCGCAATCTCAGCCTTGAAGAGCTGTGGGGGTGGGGGCAGTGGAGTCTGGGTCGAGGTACTGCGTGGATGCACAGATTGATTTTAGTGCAGCTGCATACTTGTGTTTACATTTGTCACTAAAGGAGAAATTAATGAAGAAACGAAATCCAATCCTTAACTCTGGGGAAGAAATAAGAAAAGGCTGCAGGGCGAGAGAGAGGGATTTTGTGCAGTGCTTAACTTGTAAAAAACAGAAGTGCCAGCTGCCCGCATTAGGAGGCCTTCAGCTTGCACCACACACTGCCCCTGCCAGCGCAGCCAATGGCAGTACCAGCACAATTACTAATCGTCATTCTTTCAAACGTATGACAACTTTGCCTACTCTATGCCCCCAAGGCTTTAAGAAAGGCTTGGGCGGCAGTCAATAGTAATTTTTAACAGTGCCTCCATGTGGCAGACTGATACAAGCCCTGGTTTTGACAATCAAGTGCCGGTGCTGAGCACCGGAAAACACCGGCTCAAATTAAGCACTATACAAAGGGGTTACAGTTGAGGTGAGAGGAGGAGAAAGAAAGGAGAGCAACAGGAGGAGAAGCAGAGGAATGGCCCGATTGGAAAATATAAAATATAAAAAAATTAAAATAAAAACTCTGATCCAAATTAGCGACTGCCTCGAGTAGGTACTTGTTTTTGGTGCAAAGACCTGTCTACAAATTATGGGAGCCAAGACTTAGGGCCCGATGTAGGTAAATCTACATTTACCACTTCATAAATACCGAATCATACCGAATCGGTATTTATGAAGTGGTAAATTAGAGGGGGGGAGATGTAGGTATTTCAGATTCGGTAAATACCGAATCTGTAAGATTCGGTATTTACCGATTCTGTAAATACCGATTCGGTATCCCCCATTGCTTCCTATGGGCCTTGAAGCCCATAGGAATCAATGGGCATTACCGAATCGGTAATTACCGATTCGGTAATTATCGATTTGTGCAAGGGTGCAAGGGGTGTCACTTTGACACCTTCCAGCACCCCAAAAAAAGGCATGTGAGCCATGTGGCACACAGACATGCCCTAAGGGCATGTCTGTCTGTCACATGGCATAGGTGTGCATGCACACATGTGCATGCACACCTGGATTCAGTATTTTAACACCCAATTTGATTGGGTGTTAAAATACCGAATCTGAAGGGCCTGTGGGACTGAAAGTAGTCCCACCTACATCCCAAATTTTAAAAATCGGTAAAATTACCGATTCGGTATTTTTGCGATTCGGTAATTTTACCGAATCGGTAAAATACCGAATCGGACAAAAAAAGGTCCCCTACATCTCAGTAGGCCAAATACCGGTCGGAAACGGCCGAAATCGGCCGTTTCCGACCGGTATTTGGTACCTACATCGGGCCCTTAGTGTCAAAAACATAGGTGGTAGTGTGGGAACACCCATGCACTCCTCATGCAACACTCCTTGATGCAAAATAACACAAAGGCCCTCATTAGGATGTTGGTAGGTAAGCCTCAGGCCATTCGTTGGTTTGGATTCCGACTGCCGTATTACGATTACAGCGGTCAAAATCCAAACTGGTCGGTCAATCTGACTGGTTTCCAACAGGCTTAAGGAGCCCTTCAGCCAGGCAGAAACCAAACATAATCCCTTACGGATGGGGTTTCCGCCGTCGGAATTATGATGTTGGTTTCTGACAGGCTTTCCATGTGCAACATGGAAAGCCTGTTAGAGCAACTTTGGGGGGGCCCCTAGCAGGACCCCTATCTCGCTGCCACCTACGGTTGAGGTAACTGCCACACGGTGCAGGGATTTACAGTAACTCCCATTTCTCTATGGGAACTTGCGCCGCAAACTGTTTCTGACTGCCTCGCAGGCTCCAATAGGGAAATGGGAGTTTGCGACCACACCATGTCCGGTAGCATCATAATTGTGGTTTCAGACCACAGACACGAGGTCGTTCACTTACGAAACTGCAGGGTTGTCGATCTGAGGCAATTCCAACCGACATCCTAATTAGGGCCAAAATAGTTCAAAGCACTACATTGCGCTACTTTTCAGCAGCTTCTCAGAGCAAATACGATTTTTGCACTGAAAGTAAATAACAAATCAACAAGTCTACATCCCGTTTGTTGACTTTGCAATGGTGCGAAGTGTTGATAAATCTGCCCCTGAATGACACTACACATGGACACGAAAGAGAGGTTTTTCTTATCAAGCCATAGAGTCAGCTATTGACTCTACTCAGAAACTTTAATATGAAACAAGCAGTCATGGTTCTTCTCTATGACTTTATCTCATACATTATAGATATGGTTGAAGATTTATCAGTAAAGCCGGTATGCAACAGTTATTCCAGGGGTGAATTTTGTTTCTATGATGGACAAAGATCAGCAGGTGAATAGAATGGCGTGCTTTAAATCCACTTGAAAGAAGAGTAGCATTCAGGCAGACTGAAGCTATTTTGCTGAAGTGTTACTTTTTGGGGTGCAAAGTGGAAGTGGTGCCCCCAAAGTGCGGACTGGATCCAGTGGTAGCTGTACTGCTTAACTGTGGACTTTAGGTTCTTTCTAATATACTAGAAAATGATCCACTGGGGTGGCCTGTTTTATGCTCACAATGGACTGCAGTGGACTGTGTGGGGGTACCACCATGTCACAGTTGATTCAGCTCACAGCAGTGGGATGAAATGCAAAGTCAAACATAGAACCTTTCATCTTGTGGGTGGATTTAGGCTCACGAGGGACTTCACATCTCTGAACTGGAAATGTAGGCAGCCCAATAAATCAGTGACACACTAGTTAACAATAATGGAAGACTGTGGATCATCAGGGTATGCCAAGGAACCCTGAACTGCTTACCAACAATACTTACTCCATTTCTCCTTGGAGTGAGAAAATACCACTGAGGATGCCACTTGGAATTGCGTAGGTTATCCTTAGAGGCAAGCATGAGACTAATTAGGAGCTAAAGGCAAGGCTCCATTACAGCTGCTTTTGATACTGTGGACCAGCTGCTATTCTCTTCACTCTCATTGTTTTGGTCTCACTCTGGCTCTTGGTTTTCCTTCAGTTCTTGAAGTGGTTTCTGTGTTGTTCCTTTCATCAATTCCTTTTCTTCCTCTTAACCTCTTTTATACACAGAAACGTAATGCAGTGGTCAGGACTCTCTAGTTTTCTGTCTGTTCACCTCTCTACTACTTCCTTCCCCCTTTTCCTCCAAAAAGGAACATTTAGAGGTAAGTGTCCTTCAAATGTATTCAGGAAGATTTACTGCCAACCAGTCCAGGGTAGCTTCTCCATATAACTGTCATTTAGTGGACCCTCACACCAGGATTTCTGAGTGACACCCACACCCTCCCAGAAAGCAGATGGCATACTGAAGCTTTTAAGCAGCATTAACAGTCTCTTCGCTCTCTGTTGTTCTTCTTTTAATTTGGAATTTTACTTATATGCTGGTGATTCACAATTCTTTCTGTCTTTACGTATAGTAACTTTATGGCTGGATTCCTGATCTACGCCTATAGGAAGAGATTTCCACAGCGGAGGTGGATATCTGCACCTCCACTTGGGAAAAAATAAACACTAGGCAAACAACATTCACCTGAGTTCAATCAAACTCACCTGTTTCACATTAACCCACCAAACCCATCAATCCAGACCACACCAGGTATGCATGACTTTTCAATGCCAATATATAGTTCCATACTCCAGAATGTGGCCAGTCCCATCTAAGGTCTTTTTTGAGGAGGAGACAGACTGTTTAGTTACTGTTGTTGCAGGTCAAGCGAACTACGTCTTCTGCCTCCATAGACCCTCAGTGGCAGCAATTGGCAGACTTTGTCAATACTTTGCACCACAAGGGACCCGAACACAGACAGCAACAGGAAGGGAGGGCAGGGTGAAGGAGAAGTTCTCCAAGATTCAGGTGAGAGTGACTATTCCTGGTGGCACACCTGGATCTTTTCGCCAACTCACTGTCAAGACACAAGTTTTCCCTCAACAATGCATCCAGACATGCAAGGAATCCCATCCTAAGGCCAGATAGGTAACTCTGTTTTATATTTACTCCATATTCATGTCACACTCTCTCCTTCCCCGGGGGCACAATTGCAGCTAGGCCACCATCAAACTGGAGACCGGTAAGTGCAGTGTTTAATTTAAGCCAGTGCTTACCGGTGCTCAGCACCTGTACTTAATTGGCTTCCGGTGCCTGACACCAGCACATAATTGTCAATGCAGCACTTTGGACAGTCTGCCACAGGTGGCTCTGCTCGTCTAATTTAAAGATGAGTAGAACAACAGTTGTTTTGGAATACAATATACATTAAATATTGCTAATATCTGCCTCCCCAGCCATGCCTTTAACTTTGGAGACCTGGAATAGTCTGAACTGTGGTACTTGCAGGCGAGAGAGATGGTTAGTAGTTGATTTGGCAGAAATGGCAGTGGCTTCCTGGTCAGAGCCTTGACACTTATTTTTTCGCAATTTAAAAACGGAATGAATATAAACATTAAACCAATAATGTTGCAGACCTTTACCATATATACATACATGATCAGAAACATCATCCCTGTATTCTTAAGAATGACCTAACACCTACAAATGTGGGAAAGAATTGAAGGCATACCTCTTTGAAGAACACAAAATCGCAATGCAATAAACAGCTAACCCTCCTGTCACTTGTTTACACTGTATGCTTGCCTTTGTACTTGTAAACTGCTCTACTGGCTTTGACACTGAGTTCCCAATATACAAATACCACATACATACATATGCATTTACACAAAGACATATAAGCATGCATCTCACACTTTTCTCTCTTTATATGTTTATTTAGATTAGAGTTTTTTTAAATGCACACTTTTTTTTAACAAAGTCTCCATTTGAAGTCCATTGGTGTCATGCACGGAAGCAGCAGTGCCAACTCCTGTGCAAAGTTTCAATCAGGGCACACATCTAAATTTGACTCAACCAAACACAGGGTTAAATAACTGATACTGTCACAATCTAAAGCTTTGAAAGTCTTGGTTTTTCCGGGATCTAAAGTTTTTTTAAGTACTGGTTTTTCACCCTTTAACACCAGTATTAATTAATTTACATTAATAGTTGTCATAAAATTATTTGTAATATTTATTTTCGAAATAAAAAATATATATTTTGTATTTTCTCTATACTTTACAAGGGGGTCATCCATAGTTGGGGCAGAGATCTCTGCATTGCAAAGCATAGGGAAGCATAATGTTTTTTACTATAACTCAAAAAAAATATTAAACATATTTTTTTATATTAAATATTAACAAAAATTATTTTGATGTATTTGTTCTAACTGTAGAACAATAGCTCCAGCGCGATTAACTTAATTTGGAAAAAGCTGTTTAATTAACAGAAATATATTAAATTAAATATATATATTAAATTTAAATTAAAATTATTTTTCTGAAGTTCATATTAAAAAATAAATTCGCACCTAAATATGCATCTATTACGCATTAATAATTATTGCAAGTGATGCACACAATAATTACAATTAATCTAGTTATGTTTTAATAAAAAAAGTTACATTCATTTCTTCATTAAAAAGGGGTATTACAACGTTTTATAATAAATACTAAATATGTGCTAGTTTTATATATAGTTTTTAACATTTAAATACATAAGTATTTATGTTTTTTTAATAATTGACAGTATATCCTAAATGTTTGCATTCTCATTCTCTACCTTCAATATTTTTATGAGTGGGTGTTGCAGTACCAATGGTTGGCCATTTGTGGTGCTGAAATTATTACTGATTTTTTAGAAGTAATTTGCACTCAGATTTTGTGAGCAACTTACTCAAATGTGTAAATTACTCAAAATTGTTACCCTTGTGAATCTTGCCCAGTGAGTATATGTACTGGTGGTCCAGGGCCTCCTTGCTAGACAATCTAGATGTGTTGTTGCTGCAGCCAGAACCTTGCTACCAGACATTCTGATATGAATGTCTTATGACTCTTTTCGCTTGGAAGTGCTAGAGAAAGCATAACGATGAATACAGAGAAGAATTCTTAGAAATTAAGTTGTATTTTTGAAAATGATTTTGCATTAGGTAGGAAGGAGTGCTTTACAATAAAAAGCTTACTTGTTTATACATGATACATTCCTCTGTTACTTTAAGAATTCTAACTGTTCTATAGAAAAGGGAAGTGCCCTAAAGATATGTAGAGTTGGTGTGACTTCATGTTGTGTATATTGGTATCTAAGATAGGGGTACCTGCTAAAGAGAGTGATTCATAAATGGGAATACAATGTATACTATTCTACCAATGTTTGTATAAGTTAAAGTTTCAGAAACAACCTAAATGGGCTTAAAACACTAGATAGAATGTAAATCAAGAACAAAATGTAGTTGAAAGAAAGAGAAATTGTTATTTGAAACACATGCCATGTTAAGCTCGTGAAATATGTTTATGTTTAATTTCAAGGAATAACCAGAGTTGCACCAATACCTTGGAGAGACTGACGTTTAGCGGTATTCTGGAGGTTTGTCATATATCATAGATAGTGCTACCAATAAGTCTTCAAGAGATATTGAAGGTGTAATGGTGTTTTTGGATGATCCGCTTGGACCGCGCAGATGATAGCCCTGATCTGAGTGAAGAGTTGAAGTGGTGGTATCCAGTGTCTCTGTTTTCTCTCTTGTCCCATGTTTCTTTTCTAAGGAAAGCTATTTATATCATATTCTAAATGTGAATGTTGTGATTGACTGACCATGAATATGGTGGAGAGTGGAACTGTTCTTAACTCCCATTGGATAGGAGTTCAGTTAGTGTATTCTGACACTAACTGTAATTTACTTTACTTTTTAGAACCATAATAACTACTAGGTAAGGAAGCACATGACTAAAATGTGTTCTTTATCCAGTGATCACAAATATTGTATAATCTCTCCAGATTCAGAAACACAGTCTCTAATGGGCAAGCTAATATTCTAATAATCTTTACTTTTAGCTCCTGAGGATGAAGAGTTTGATGATTGCGCCTTACCAACCACAAGTTGAGGACAGTGTACAATTCTGGTTGAAAACCATATCATCTTCCAAGCTGCCATGTCAACTGCCACAGTAGCTCAAGACGAGGAGAGTGTTGATCCCACCCAGGAAAATATCCAAAAACACCTCAAGGCCCCAGCAGTGTCTCCTCATTGACATCTCCTATGTGTAGCATCCTCTCCAGCCTGGCCTCTCACCAAAGGCTATGCTACACACAGAGCTTAGTGTAACACATCTGTATTCTTCTGTGTGTAACCGCAAACTCAACATTCTAAACTTGCATTCACTTCACTATGCTTTAACGCTTACATCATAGTTCAACGGAGTCCATCAGGAGCAGCGAGTGTTCCTTCATTGCTAATTTACACAACGCTGCACTACGGAATGCAAGTGCCCAGTCAACAGCTACTAAAACATGAGTGTTTACATTGGCTAAGCATGACTCTCCTCAGCCTACATCAGTTGACTCCCTTCCACCCTCCAACTCAGGTGCAGTTCTTGTCTTCTTTTCGTATACTGAGGGAGAAAAAGAACCTGATAGGGAGGACTTCTCCTCCATCATTAATCTTCCTCCAAGAACCTCTCAGATGGCAACGTAATCATATGTGCAAGGGAATAGTCATCAAATTGTGGAGCCGCTATGCAATATTGAATCTCAGCAGGCACAAACACCAAAGTTGATGGAGGCGTAGACCTGTTTCTTGGAAGAAAGGAAAGCATCGCTCCAAGACATGCAAGGTCATACAGGGAACATCTTTTTGTGTCCAAGGAGGAAGTTGCACACACAATGCTTTACCTATACAGATTATACAGCACATCAAATAAGCACCAGTGTCAATCTGCGTGGCCAAGGCATAGTCGTTAGTCAACTGGTGCACAACACCAACCTTTAAGGCCCAACCCCCCCAACAATCTTCCTAACTCATCTTGCATGCCCCAAAAAAACCTGCTCTCATTTCATAACCAAATTCTTAATGTCCAGAGGAGCATCCTCCTTTAAGATCAATGAAGAGCAGACACCTGTCAACATTAGGATTGAGCTCCAAAGAGATACTGAGACAAGTATCTGCTGCACATTAGGAATGAGTAGGGAACCAGTTTTAAAATACACTATAAAGTGTCAGTGTAGGGGGGCACCAGTCTGCCATACAGTGTAGCAGATTGCACCTGCATAAATCTAATATTGCTCACAAATTAAGGATCAACAATAGTTCTTAAATGGCAAATTGCCAAGGGTGACAATATCCTTAAACCAGCATTAGGGAAAGCTCTGGATACATATTTGAGGTCTTCTATCATTGCTGCTAAGAAACTTGTAAAGACTTGGGCCCTGATTTCAGGTGGGCCAAAGATTTTTACTTGAACTTTAATGTACCTGGTAATTACTGAGTGTGACAAATACTGCACCCTAGTTACGTTTTGGCAGGCTACACCTGCTGGAATTTAAGATGGGGAAAGGCCCTGTAAACACGCATATTGTAAGTCATAAAAGCACCAAAATCTACATAATATGTTCCTTGCCCTGTGGAGCTTCTTTTCTTTCATTTAATTTCTTTACTTTGTACTCACGACATCATTACATATCCTATAAAATCAGACATCCAAATTGCCAAGTGAAATGCCATTTGAGAACCATATCTGGTACATTTTTAAGTCTGGCCTGACAGGGCAACTGTCGCTAGACATTATGCGATCAATAGGAAAAGAGCATTCTCACGCTCTACTGAGAGAGGGGCTTTGGCCCGTGCCCACATTTTTTTGCTGAAGTTCAGCATTTGATTGGACAACGGTTGTGTGTTTCTGCTAAAAAGAGTGATTGTGTTGCACTTTTTGTGGTGTGTGAATGCTTATGCTCCATACAGCACGAAGGATTTGGTTATTGTGCCAATTCAGTGATCAAGCTACGGACTTGATCCATTTATTATTATTGAAACTTATGACAAAACAGACAGTAAGCTTAGGGTTTTTACTATGTAAAGCATATTTAATTTTGGATATATTTTTAATTTTAGCTTATGCTCAAAACTGTAGCCACAATTGCTTATTGCTTATGGTGACAAAGAAATGTTAGAGGCTATAGACCTGAGGTGGTTTACTGGGAAAAGTTATCTTAGCTGCCCTAGTTCTGAGCTGTATGCTATAAAAAGTTAAAAGAAAAGGCAGTACACCTAACCTATTAATTGTGAAAAGCATATGCTAAAGACATATGCTTTAGAGGTGCATTGGTTTTACACTTTTGTAAAGGAAGAAGACAGATGTTTGCTGAATAGAATCTCACAGATTATCCTACTAGGCAAGAGTTTAGGTGTTGGTCAAGCCTTTGACAATGGAGCACGTTGGCGCGTGCGCTCCTTCTGGCTCTGTAGGCCTGTGCTTCCTCTCCAACCAGCTGTCTAAGACAGCCTGGGATGGAGAGCTTCAAAGTGCACACCAGGGTGGCGGTTGAAAGACAGCCAGCCAAACTGACATGCGCACTTTAAGGAATCCAGCCAGCCACTGCTCCTGTCCTGCATGCTGCCAATCGACAGCAGAGGACATGCACTGCATGTCTTTTGGTTCAAGGGCACTGTTGTGTGCACATTGGGAAAAAATAAAATGGCAATGAAATAATTTTGTTGCCAATTTATTTTTTCACCCACGGCTAGCAGCGGGCAGGGGAAACTCTCTCCCACCCTCGTGAAGAGACCTCTGCTGTTTGGATATTGTTTTATTAACTGTAATTTTGTACATCTTCATAATTTTATGACTGTATGTCTGATGGTAGCTTTGTTGGAATGCTTATTCTCAACACAGTAGGCTATATTGTTCGAATGGGGAATATTATATCAGATGGCATACAACTGAGCTATTATGAAAATGTATAACAAAGGCTGCAGACCTGATTTATCTATACTACTATTATAAAGGAAGAACTTTGAGGCTTTGAGGCGGGTAAACTCGGGAACCACAGCGCCAATCCACACACCCGATACATCGTTGGAATCCTCAGGGTGTGCAGATGGACATAGGCTATACAAATGTAAAAAATACGTTATATTTAAAAAATGTACATTTAAAAAAAAGTAGTCCCCTCGAAGTAGCGCCGGCCGCGACCTGCGTGCTGACGTCCTCCAGGAGCGCGAGGAGGAGCGGCGTCCTGGAACGCCAGGAGAAGCGGCGGACATGGCACAGGGGAGGAGCACTGACGAGCGGCACTGAGGCGGTGAACAGTAGCAGACCGGCGGAGCGGCGAGGAGCACTGAACTGAGGAGCGGTGGCTGAGTGGCGGACATGGCGCAGGGGAGGAGCACTGATGAGCGGCACACAGGCGGTGAACAGCAGCGGAGCAGCGAGGAGCACTGAACTGAGGAGCGGCGGCTGAGGTAAGGCTCCGGGGGACAATGTCGGGGCAGGTGGGGGTCGGGCATGCGGGGGACGGGGAGTTACAACAAAAAAGCTCCGGGGGACAATGTCTGGGCAGGCGGGGGTCGGGGCAGGCGGGGGACCCTTTGGCATAACTGTGCGCAAGCTCCCGACTCCCGCCGGCCGCTCCATACTCTGTGAACTCCTACTCTTATCCCTGCAACCTCTGCTCATCCTCGCCTCACTGCAAACAGAGCGCCAGAGCCCCACTTACCCAGAAAGCTCCCCAGTGCCTCAGGCGCTGCTGCTGGCCACCACTGCAACATGGGGCCTCTGGCATAATTGTGTGAGGTAAGCCTCCAGAGGACAATGTCTGGGCAGGCGGGGGTCGGGGCAGCCGGGGGACAGGGCGGACGGGGGCCCGGGCTGCTGGCCAATGTCGGGGCAGGCAGGGTTCGGGGAAGCCTGATTGCTCCCGGACAAGGTCGGGACGGGCTGCTAGTTTACTATAAAAAAGCAGTGGTTAAAGTCGATAGGCCTTATTAGCGGATTGTTATTATACCCTGTAAATATGTAGCCAAGTATATTGTTCCTTGGAATCTCACTTATTAGTTTTGTAGGCAAGGGATAGTCGATCACCCCGTTTGACAAAACTTGAGAGTAGAGGATTTGCACTGACATCCTCCTTGCTAGACCCTGTTAGGATGACCTGAAAGGTTTAGCTGTCTGCTAAATAAATGAAGTATACACACATACATATAAATGCTACACATATATAAAAGTAGAAGCTGTGAGTCAGGCCATTCTGCCATTGGTCTGTTCAAGTGTCATTCTCACTCTTCTTCCATGCATGACAGCATAAAGCAAGGGACAATGGGCCAATCCATTAAGCTGTTGGCTTCATTGCCATTATGAATGATGACATTTTCACATGTGCACCACTACCTGAAAATGAGTGTGAACCAGTGCCACTGTAGATGGGCCGGTCCTACAGTGTTCCATTTTCTCTTTTCGTAGGTTGCTGTCCAGTTCTATCTTTCTTTTTCATTTTATTATTATTTTTTTTTAGAATGTACTGCAGCTCCACGGAAAATGTTCCTTTCATCTGCAATATGACACATCTGTCAAGGACTTTACTTCTAAACTGGACAGCCATCTTGGAAAGGTATTGCTCATAAAGTAACATTGTTATCATTCTAAGATGGACAACAAGTTGCTGCTCCCCAATGTGGCTGTAATTTTAGAACTTGAAAACGATCATGCACTTTGTACAATATCGTTGCAAGATGGTCGTCTGCTGCTAAATTACATTTTTGTTTTTTATTGAAAGCATACAGTTTAGGCTGTAGCATGTTTTCTTTTTTTTTACTTTAATTCTACTTTTTCCGATATATGCTTGTTAATATTTTGTATGTGTTTTATTGTGGATGGGTAAATGTGTGGATGCTTGATTGAGTCAGTAGGTGTATTATTAAATGTATGAGTGCAAGGATAAATGTCAGATGAGTGTTTATAATGATATACTTTGGGCCCGATTCACAAAGGTAAACTTAGACTTAGGTCTAAGTTTACTACTTTTTTAGTACGCTACTACTAGTAACTTTACTGTTAGTAATTGTACTACTAGTAACCTTACTAGTAGTAACTTATATTTTTGAATTTTTAATAAACTAAGACTTAATTAGTTAACCTAGACTTAAGCCAAGGTCTCCTACTTGGTATTCACAATGGTAAGTTGCTACTAGTAGCTTCACTACTAGTAATTTTACTAGCAGTAACTTTACTACTAGTAATTTTACTACTAGTAAGTTTAGTAGGAGTACAATGACCTGTAGTAACTTACATTTGATAATACCAAAAAGTAGAAAGTAGTAAACCTAGACTTAAGTCTAAGTTCACCTATGTGAATGGGGCTCTAACTGTCTAAACTCGCTAGTGACAGAAGAGACACTTTCAGTTACCGGCCTGACCTTTTAGCATTGAAAATGCATGTTGAACTTGATTGCCAAGTCTGTGCCATGTAGTGGGGAATAACAAGTGAGTGTTTGCTTGCATTTGCCTTTCTAACATCATGGTCCTCTTACTATACTGCTTTGCAAAAACAGTTTCCTCCAGCTAGTACATGGATGAAATGGTGTCAGTAGAAATCTAGGAATGAGGTTTAGGAATGGTTGACCTTCACTGCTATTATAGGACCTCGCAGCTCAACATTATTAATGAGTGTGTTAGCGACAGCTAGGACAATCCAGCCTACCGCAGCAAACTCTCCCGGATGGGCCTTGATAATGTCATGGTTCTATTATATGGTGCATCAATGCCTCAGTCCCCCCCAGCCTTCTTATGTTGGAGATCTTCTCTCCATCTCCTTGGCTTTGACCATAAACTGATGCTGCTGACTCCTCTATGGAAAGGCAGGTGGTCACGTCACACAGTGCGCCTGGCAGGGTTCCAAACATAGGATAAGAGAGGCTTTACGGTTCAGGGAGATGTGTGGGTGGGGGATCAAATACTGATGTTCCAGGAGTTGCTGGACAGTCATCACCTTACCCGGACGCAATTTCACAAATATTTGCAGCTATGTCATGTGCTCACTGCTAGCGTCCCCCAGATATCAAAGTCTCTGACTTCAGCCCCATCGAGGCTTAATTGCTTACCAGCATATTGTCCTGGAAGCCATCTCTCAAGTTTCCCACTCTCTGATTATTAACGTCCTAAGCCAATTTGATGTACTTAAATTAAGTTGGGAGGGGGTTGTCGGGTATTGGATGACACAGATTGGAGCGACACTAGAATGGCCCAGTCGGTGCTGTCTATCTCCACACAATGTAGACTGATTCAGCTCCATTATCTTCACTTGACTTACTTGACCCCGATGTGACTCCATTGTTCCGGTAGGTTGCCCGAACCCAACTGCTAGCGCTCATCTGCGTCCAATGCAGGCTTTTATCATGTGGTCTGGACCTGCCCTGTGAAAGTCCATTACTGGCAGAGGATAATGAAAGAACTCTCATCGGTGCTGGATCAGCCCTGGATCTTCCCCAAGGGTGGCCCAATAGGGCCTACTGGATGATCTTGGCGGTCCGCCTGCGGAATGGAGTCTCTACTCTGGTCGCCTAGCGTGATATTGCCCGGAGGTGGAATTCTTCACAAGCCTTGCCCGTGATGGAATGGAGACTGTGTGTGGACTGGTGTGCCCAGCAGGAGAACCAAATTTATGCTGTGCAAGGCTGACCTCAAAAGCATGGGAAGATTTGGAAGCGATGGTGGGAATACTATGGTCTGAATTTTTAACCTTTGAATGTAGCTTTGAACTGTGGTTCTAGTGCGACAATAGTGGTGTACATGTTTTTAGGTCTCGCCTATGCAGCGTGCTTGCGTTGCATAGGAAAGAGACCTGTAGCCATTGATTGCCTTTTTCAGGCTAAAACGTGCACATGTTCTATTGCCGTCAATGGCAACAAGTGCACATGTGGCGATTCCCTTGCGGGATCGAGCACCGCCATATGGTAGCAATTATCGCTCTCACAAGGGAATCGCCCAGCCTCCATCCTCCCCCCTGCTGCCGCGCGAGGCGCACGAGCTCCTGCCCCTGCTGCCGGCAGCCTGCCGCTCTTGTGCTTGTGTATTTAGTCACGACTTGGTATTGGTGCTAATGTTTTATCTTTACTCGATACAACTTTGTGAACCGCGGTCCTCTTCCTGTCAATGCCGGTAGTAAAACGGAAGCATGCAGAAACTATTAGCAGCACTGCTCCACCCCGTCTGTAACCAACTGCTTTATGCGTTGGGAATGGGAAAATCATATTCGGGCGGTCGCACAGGAAACCGTTGTGGAGGGATTCACTGACACTGATGCACCACTCACCTCGGAACAGAAGCTGACAAAGTTAGAGACGGAGGCGGGGGCAGCGCCCTGGGGTCCCAGGTGTCCGGCGAGTGTCTCAGGTAGGTGCTGCTCCTAGTTGAGGTGTCTCTACAATGCTGCTCCGCTCACTCCCTCCTCCTGGGTGCGACCCTTGCTCTGTCTTAACTAGCCTTTCCTCTTTCACGCTTCCAGCCCCCGCTGGTGCCTGCTGCCTGCAGAGTTTCCGCCTCTCTTTTTCCACCTCCGCTCAATCTAGCCTTGTTCGCCTCCTCGACTTGTCCCTCACTTGACTCACCTCTCCGTTTCTTCTTCATGTTCTTCCTATTCTGTTACCCTCTCTCCTGGTATTCCTCTGTATCTCTTTAACCCCTACTTTCCTGCCCCAGCTTATTTCCTTTCTCCTACACTCCTTCTGTTTTTTACCCCTGTATATTTTCTCACAAGTGTCATTCTCTCTTTTGTTCTTCATATCTCTCTCCCTTCATGTGCCGTCCTCATGTCTTTATTTTATTCATCCTCCTTTCTCTCGCTCTCATTTTTTTTCTTTCCTTTGGTTTACTCTTCTGTCACTCTTTTCTTTCATCCTTCATTTCACTTTAAAATGTATGCTGGCTTTTCGCTATCTATCACCTCACCCCTTTCTCATTGTATTTTCTACGTTAGGCTAGTTTCCCCAACTCTACACCTTTCACCTCTCCCTAGCCAGCCTGCCTGCATACCTTCTTTCCACCGTTTGCATCTTGCTTACTCGCTTTCTTTATCGTTCATTCTGTTCTGTCTCTCATTTTAACTCTTTCATTTCATCTTTGTTTTCATGTGCTCTCTCCTCTTTCAAACGTATCGCTGTTATTTTCTTTTATTCACTATCTTAGGCTCCTATTTTGCCCTTCTTATCCTACTTTCTTTCTCCTTAATGTTGCTTGTTCTTTCTGTTTCCTTCACCTACCTGCCCCTTTCCTTGTTTTTCATCTTATTATTTTCACAACTTTTCTCTATTACTTTATTTTCTCTCTGTCTTCTTTTCTCACCCTCTTTTGTTCTATTGTTCTCCTTTCCATTTTCTTATTGTTCTCTTTTATTCTTCCGTGTTCTTTCTCCTCAACTTTCTCTTATCTCCAGACAGGGGGGTGGAAGGTGCATGTTATGGAGCACTAAGAAGGACAAAGTGAAGATGAAGATAAAAGGAGCTTTTTTCTTCTCATGTACCCTCTGGGTGCCCCCATCCCCTTATCACATACCAGACTTTGTAAATCTTCTTCTAATGCTCTCTCAACATTAAATCTGCTGGAAAGTCGCTTGGCAGGGCTGGACTTGTATGACTCGCCCTTTCTTCAGTTGAAACTGAATCTCTTCAAGGGCTGTGGCAGGGTAGGACCAGGGTAGAAAATAGTTCTGGGCACCAAAATAAAAGTTCCCCCATTAGTGAATTAGGCAGCCAAAAATGTAGCGTGGGAAGTTTCAAACTTATAAGGTGATGCTTTATAAGTGTTTTGCAAGGAATGGGGAACTGCATGAATGTGAATTTGCTGCAGAAAATGTTTGTTGAAGTATCAGGGAAATCAACAGGAAAAACCGGCACAGCAGACCATTAAAACAGGCTCCTAAACAGCTAAAAAAACAATCATTGGCATCGCTTTTGGGACCTTATAAGTATTTAGTTATACAGCACAATATCCTTGGTGCAACAACATCAACTGTTGCATGGCTAAACACTTATAAAGTCCCAAAGGCGAGATCTATTGGCTATGCCAATGCTTGTTTTGTCTTGGTGTTTGCAAAACTATAACGCTCGTGCATAAGGAAAAAGAAACTTGGGAATGAGCATAATTTGTGTGAAAACTGCGACCAATATGCGAAGCGTAAATCCAGAAAGCAAACACCAACCTGGGGATGTGAATAATAACATTAACTCCCAGCCCTACAAATGCTGTCGTTTTTGCATTTCCTGTGCTGATCAGACACCACCTTCGCATACTCTGCCATAGGTTAGAATGATAAAATATTACAATGTTTTTTTCCACGCCTCATTACAAAAGTCTGTGTGCTTAAGTTATAAAACGAACGCAAACAATTTTAAACATCCTTTAGTATTTGATATAATTGCATACTGAGAGCTCACTTTCAATATGGCGTCACAAATCAACATCCTGCATTCCAAGCACTGCATTTTCTTTAATCTCAGGAAAGTGCGTTAGTCTGAAACACAGTGAATGTGCCTCTCTTGCTTCATCTTATTGACTTGCAGTAGATGTAGAACGTGTATTTGTTTTCCAATTAAATCGATTTTGTAGTCACTGCTTGTAGACGTATTATTGGAACAATCAATTACCTGGGACAATTGTTTTTTCTCATTTATGTTTTAAAGTTACATAAGAATTTATCATCAGGTTTATTTCCCTGTACATAGCCATTGTAGAATTCAGATTGTGAAGCATTAAACTGTGCTTTCCTCCCTTTAATTTCACAGTACCGTTGTAACAGCAGGAAATTTTAGGTCGCTTCTGGGTATATTTATTTAGGGCCTAGTTACCATAGGAAGCAGATTTTTTGATTTGCTATTAACTTTGCACCATTTGAAGTTAATCCACATCAGCTCCTTCCTTGAAAGTTTCGAGGTGATCTGCAAAGCAAGGGCCACGAAAAAAGTGGGTTCCGGTGGGAGCTATTGGCACATCCCTGCTCCTGCTGGAGTCCCATGGGAGCCCAGTTGCATAATGACTCCCGGAAGAGTCCCACAGGATCAAAGCAACCATTAAAAAAAGGAGGTGTGAATGACTGTGGTAGGATTGGCATTCATGGGTCGTTGACCGTGCGGCTAAACCACGGCACCCACATTTCGTATGGTAATAAAATATTACTTTATGTTAGAAAAAAAACTAGAAATTCACTGAAAAACGATGGTTAAAGTGTCATTATAATTTGGTATGTTAATAATATCTAATTTTGCATTAAAAAAATCTGAAATTCACTCAAGAAAACAAAGGTTAAAGTGACATTATAGTTAGGTGAAAATGTCAGTTTAGATGTAACATAGCACACTGATATTCACCAGTTATAGTTATTTATAGTAACTATAATGCTCCCCCTTGCCATGCACTGCTTATGACATCACATATTACATCACTCACAACATATTTTATCACATTATTCATAACATCAAAATGCCATCTGAAATTATATAATTGCCAACAACATTGTACACGATTTATTAACTTTCGTTACACTTTTCCTTCGGTATATCTCCACCAGGCTGCCAGAAAATCCATCAGTGTGTGCAACGTTACCAGTAGAATCTTTACACTTGGTAATCCTGTTGCATGAGGCTTCACCTCCTGAACTGAGGCACTGAAAACATGGAAGTCTTCACTTCAGCCTAAATCTACACTTGGAAATGGTGAACAGCAAAGAAGTGCTGAGTTACATCTGTGGATTGTAATAAATATACATGTAAATAGGTCACATGGCATATGCACACACTTAAACATAACAGGTGTACATTTAAACATAAACATAGTGCCCAAAAGTGTTTATAATTGGGAATAATTGTTTTCTCCTCGTGGAAAATATTGTTCCAATAGAGAAACCATTCTCGTAGACCTCAACCAATGGTGGAGTTATTTCTGCCACCCTCCCACCCTGCATAGAGAGTTCGTAAATCTCTCATAATATTCTGGGTGAAAATTAGCCTGCCAAATCTAGCGAATGCCCACAAGGTCGCTAATTTGTTGGTGTTCACCTATGTAGGTAGGCACCCCAACTCAACCACACCTTCCACCTTCCCTTTTGAGAAGATTTGCTCCCCTATAAACATACACTGCAGAGTCTAAATTCACATTTTTTCAAACACCTTGTAATACTTTTGTGAATTTGACCCTCACTTCTAATAACAACACTCAGAAATTGGATACATATACAGTATAAGGGAATATGAACGAGGATATAGGATGTGTGCATCAATCAAACACAAGGTGAAAGGGCAGGAATGATAGATGCTGCAATGCAAGAAAATGTATAATCAGGACAGCACAAACAGGAAAGTATTGACGAAGAATTTAGACAGCGCTATAGATCTACCACAGAGATGGACAAAAGTCATTGATTCCGTTCCCTACCTCTCTTGTTGTTACAAGTGCTAAAGTCATAAGTGCCACACTGTGGAAACTGAACATAGCACAGCGTGGAAAATTCAGTACAACCAATGTGATCCAATAATAAAAACTCATACAATAAAAGCAGCACATACTAGGGAGAGCCACACTATAGCACAATAATCATGTTTGATTGCCACTACTTGGGAGACTAGCAATGAAAGAGCCGCACTCATTAGTAGTACAATGAAGTATCATATATGGTAAAGCACAGCCAAATGAAGAAAGGCTGTGGATTCTGATGTCTTGGTGTCCTTTGGTATCAAAACCGTCAAGAGGTAAGGATGGGTGACTTACAAGTTAGTGGTGTGGAGTCACAACTGGTGGACATGAGATGTTGGAGCTCTGAAAAAGTTGCCACTGGTCAGAAGCAGAATTATATTTGCAACATTTATTTATTGAGGCCTGGGAACACCGCACAAAGTAAACATGCCTTGTTGTGCAGATAACAACACAGGAGATAGACCCCAGGGTGGAACAGGGTCTTAACAAACATGTGTTTCAGGCATTACAATGAAAATTCAGCAATGGCAATAGCAACACATCAGCCAGTGTAAGTCGTGCCTGCGGGTGAGGCAATAGGACTTGTTGGAAAACTAGCAATGAGGGCACTAAGAATCTTCAGGATGAACAAATTAGGGTAGTAGAACGGTAAGGGAGCGGGGGCGTGGCTGCAGAGCTCCGACGCCGTCTTCAGGACCCGGGATCCACACATCAGCATTTTCAGGCAATTTCGCCTCACAAGGCCAATTTCTTGCTTCTAAACATGCGGTGAGCAAACGACACTGTTTTTTGATGCATTTTGCAAGCTCCTGAGTCCCAATTTCGGCGCGACCCTGTTCACTCATAAACGGCCACCATTTTATCTTCAAGCTCTTTTCACAATGATGTTCCTCATGCATTTCTCCCGCTTGTGGCTGTGCTGAATTGTTTTTTCAACTGAGACATTCTACCGTGACCTGCTGTATATCTCCTACTACATGCAGCCTTGTAAGTTTTCCTCCTCAATGTTTTCCCCCTTCTTCACCGCAATTTATTCTGGCCGCCATTTTGATCTCTCCTTCCATGTCCTCGCTCAATGCGCTGAATTAACATAATTTTGGCATTATTTTGAGGATTATAGTCTGTCACATATTTTATCTGACGCATTTTAAGACCCTTCTGGACTCCTCGCTGGTTAACTCAACTGCTCTGATACTTTTTGCCTTCTGATACTTATATGCGTCTTTGTGAAGACTGGTTCCCTCTACTTCACCTTATTTTTATAGGGAAATTGTGGAACCTCAAACTCTCTGCCTCTACTAAACCTCCTACTTGTTCAGACTCGGATTCTAATTTACAAGATATGGAGGAAATTCCTACACAGAAATCTGGCTCTCCACCCGGTGCAATTCCTAAGCTGCTTTCCTCAAGTAAACTTCCAATAACAGCGGCCACCAAGCGTTTGAAGAAAGACCTTCCTTCTCCTGGAACCTCTTCGTCCTCAGCTTCTATGTATTTAATTTTGGAAGAAATTTGTGTTTTAAACCTTTCATGGAAGAGACTACTAAGACCTTACAATTTTTGCATGACAAATGGTCCTCACTGGATTCCCGCGTTCTTCTTGTGGAACAATCTACGGAGTCTCTCCAAGCCTCATGTTCCCGAATATCTTCAACGGAAGTGGATATATCCCATCTCAAGAGACAGGCGGAGGATTTGAAAATCGAAATCGCAGGAATAATCTCTGACTTTATGGCCTTCTGGAACACACAGGAGGATCAAATCCTACTGTCTTTTTTCAATCCTTCCTTCCCAAAATGCTGGACTTACCTGCCTCTTCTTCCTTCAACATTCAAAGAGCATATAGACTTGGTTCTAAGTTATCCAACAAACCTCGAGGCGTCATTATGCTGTTTCTACATTATACTGATCTTCTGCAAGTTCTATTGGCCGCTAAATCTTAAAAACAGATCATTTGGGAAGGTCATCGTTTATTCATTTCACAAGATATAGCTAAAGCAACAGCTGACCGTCGAAAAAGGTTTCTAGACCTGCGTCCTCCATTACGTGCTCTTAATGCCAGATTTGGATTGCTTCATCCTTGCCATTTCAAGGTTACTTACAAAGAAAAGACTACGACCTTTGAAGATACAGCGGCTTTACAGGAGTTCCTTCGTCATCATGGAGCAGATGTTATGGACACCTCAAGAAATGTTTAATCTGTTTTTTTGATTTTATTTTGAATCGCTTTCTTGTCTTGTCTTCTTCCATGGATCGTTATTATGTCTTCCCTTTGTATTGTTATATAACATGTGTTTTATGTTTCATTTTACCTCCAACTTTTTCTCTTTTCTCCATTTGCCCATACACCCTTATTAATTTTTCTTTTCTCTTTACACAGGATTATTCTCCATCTACCCATCCCGATGTGTCTCCTTTGTATGTGAAGTAATGATGTTATTCAGCGGATGTTCGGTGATCCTTGCTCTCGCTGTTGTCATCGTCGTTTTCTGGGGCCGCCACCCTCGCTTGTTGTTTTGTATTTGTAGGCATGTTTTTCAGTCGTCTGTATTTGACTTGTACTGTCTTCTTTCTCTCTATCTTCCTCTCTTTTCTTTTGCTCTCCTTGTCATCCTTTCCCTCTTTGTTTTTCTTTGTTCTCACCTTCTCTTCTCTTTTATACTACCTTTCTCTCTTCTAATTTTTTCTCTACCATTTTCGTGTTTGTTCTAGTAAGCATAATGTTTGCTCATACTTTCTTAGTGAATCATATTTCGGGTTACTACCTGGAACGTTAAGGGTTTGAATAACCCAATTAAAAGGCAATGGGTGTTATCTCATTTAGCCAAGCTCAAAACTGATGTTGCCCTACTCCAAGAATCCCATCTTTCAGAGACTGAAGCCTCGAAGCTCAAACCATGTTGGGTGGGACATGTTTTCAATTCCCCTGCTGCGGGTAAGAAGAATGGCGTTGTCATTTTATGTCATAAAAAGTTAAATGTTTCTACTGTTTTTCATGAATGCGATGTTGATGGTCATTGGGTGATTGTTAAACTTCTTATGGATAAAATTCCTATTGTTATTTTTAATATTTACGCCCCTACTGGTGTCGATAAATCTTTTTGGCCTAATATCTCTGAAAAGCTGTATTCACTTAATGATGATTATATTATTTTTGGTGGTGACTGTAACCAAGTCCTTGATCCTATATTAGATAGACATTCCAAAGTTAAATTCTGGACAACTAAGGTGCACTCTCAATTTACTGCCTCCATCCATCACAAAGCCTTAGTAGACATTTGGAGATTACGCCACCGTGATCTTAGAGAATATAATTATTATTCTCCTTCCCATCACTCCCAATCTCGTATTGGTTACTTTTTCTAAGTAAATCTTTAGCTCAACATGCTACTCACTCTGACATTGGCTCTATTTTAATTTCAGATCATGCTCCCGCTCATGTTGATATTGACCTCATTCCCTTTTCCCCCCCACCCAGGACAATGGAGATTTAATAATTCTTTACTCCTTGATCCTATTTTTTGTACCAAATTTAATGCTTTTGCCACTTTTTATATGATTGATCACACCCGACTCCCCTTTTGTTATGGTGTGGGATTCCTTTAAGGCGGCTGCTAGGGGTTTTATCATCAATTTTGTCTCACAGAAGAAACAACATATGGAAGCTAAATCTACTCAACTTCTTAATCAAATCAAACATCTTGAATATACGTATTATCACTCCAATACTGAATCCTCCCTTAAAGATCTTATCAATGCCAAATTTACTTTCATTAAATTAACCATAGACGCAGCCTCAATTTTTTAAATAAAATGTAACTCCCGGTATTATGGAGGTCAGCATAAAATGGGGAAGCTACTAGCCAACTACCTGAAAGTACGAAAAGAACGAACGAAAATTGAATCTATTCAAGGTCCTACTGGTGTTTCTTTATTTAAAGTAACCCTGGGCGTAGTATGCGTAGTGGGGCTACGCAAAGTGGGTGAGAAACTACGCCCACCTACGCACTTCGCGTAGCCCCACTACGCGCCGCCTGCCCCCCTCCCCTCCTTACCTAATTTTTGAAAATATTGAAAGAAAAGTAAATAAAAAGGCACTTACCTTGTGCACTGAGTCCCGGGGCTCCCTCTGCTCGTTCGCGCCGCCGTCGCCGCCATCTTGGATACCAATGCGCATGCACGGCCGCCCGCGCATGCGCATTTCTCAAAAACATCTCTTTGAGCATCTGGCATCTCTTGGCAACCATGTAAGATCAAATACTTGGGAATTTGGTTCGCTCCTCTCTTATCTGCCACTCTTAAAATAAACTTTGATTATTTAACCAAAAATCTGAATGCTACCATCACCCGATGGAACCCTCTCTTTCTATCTTGGTGGGGTTGTCTTGACTCAATTAAACTGATGTTATCGCCTCTTGTATTATATACTATCTCCATGATTCCTATTCATATTCCTGATTACTATTTTAAGAGGATTGATTCTACCCTACTTAAATTCCTATGGAAAGGTGAACGTTCCCGTATGGCTCTTGCTGCCTTGAAGAAGGATAAATCTAATGGTGGACATCAATTCCCTGATTTTAAAACTTATCATCGCGCTTTCTCCTTGAAACAAGTTGCCCTTTGGATTTCTACTGATCTTACTTTTTCTCCTCCTCTTAGGCTTAAAATAGAATCTTAATTTCTTACTCCCTTTGAGCAGAGAAATCCTTTCCTTTACATCCAACATGACTTCTCTTCGCAACCCTATTATTTCTTACTCTTGTTATCTTCTCCCTTTTATGTTCTCCTCTTACCCCTCTATCAATTCCACTCATCTACAGCCTATTTGGCATAATAAACATCTCTGGATCCGTAATCGTTCCCTATACTGGAAGTTTTGGTATTCCAAAGGCCTGCAATGGATTTCTCAACTTCTTTCTAATAATCAACCTCTCTCCTTTTCTGATTTCCAATCTCATTTTTCTTTATCTTCGTCTTCTCGCTCACAATATAATTCACTTTGTCCCAATCTTGTTCAATATCTTCAATCCCTACCCATTACTAATGATATCCCCACTATATTTCAAACTGTATCCTCCGCATTGGATCACTCTCCCGCTGCTTCTTTTCCCTATAAATCCTTTCAACTTTCCTTAGACAGACCCAAAACTAAGTTTGAGAAAGCCTGGGAAAAATATTTTTTGCAGGATTGGACTGTTCTTCTTTGGAACAAAATTTGGTCAAGGATTCATAAGACCTCTAGAGCCGCCAATACCACGCAAACCCTTTTTTTCATTTACAATCGGATTTTATTTACTTCAGTGACACTATCGACTTTTTCATCAGACACTCCCTCTACTTGTTGGTCTTACTCGTGCTCTACTGCTGATTTAAAACATATGCTATTTGAATGCCCTCCTATACTCCAGTTTTGGAAACTTGTTTGATCCCAAATTCAGAAAATATTTAAAGTCCAAATTCCTTACTCCATTACTCACATCTTCCTGGGTACTCTTTCTCCTTTCTGGCCTCAATCTACACAGCAATACAAACTCCTAGATCTCTTGATAGCTATTGCCTTTCATCTCATCACCTCCAATTGGAAAAGGCTAATAATGTCACTTTTCGCTCTTGGTGGAACGCGGTTTGTTTCCATCATCAGCTAGACACTAATTATGTTTCTCCCATTTCCCTGGAAATCAAAAGAGATCTCCTCTGGCTCCCCTTAGTCAATTACTTATCTTTAGTTGCTTCCTCGTCCAATACGTCTAAGAATAGATCCGATTAAGTACAGAAATCCCCTTGAATTCCCCCATTGCCTTTTACCATTTCTCTAGTAGTTTACCAATTGTCTTTTGATTGATATATTGTATAATGTTCTCATTTTCAGATATTGTTATGCTTACGATATTATTTCTATTTGTACAATTTGCTTGACTTCCTCCTTTGTTCTTATATATTCTGCAATTCTTTTATTAGTTTATATTTTTATTGTATACCATATGCGGTTTTATTATATTAGCTGTTTCTTCACTTTTGTTCTGTTTTCTTTTTCAATAAACTCAAACTTAAAAAAATAAAAAGAACGGTAAGGGAGCTAGGAGGAGAAGATCGATTCAGAGATGTGAGGGTTCATTTGGGTCAATCGAACAAGAGTAGGGTTACTGTCATGGGAGACCACAGACAGCAGCACAAGTAACAGCAGGGGACAGCCCTCCTGCTCCCGGAGCGTTGGTGGGGTGTGTACAGACTCAGCATGAGACAGTATCATTGATCAATAGTTTGTGGCGATGAACTCATGGCCAGCCAGTCTATGAAGTTCTAACCCCCACTCATTGCATGTGTGTGTGGAGGGTTGTCTCCAATGCAGTAGAATGCATAGATTGGTCAGGACATGAGAGATAGCTAACGTTCGCTGTTAGTGTGTTGTCAAATAATGCAAATCAGAGATTTCATGTAGGCAGGCAAAGGTCTGTGATGGTGGAGGTGAGACCAGACATCTGCCCAGTATCCAGCTAATGGAGGGCATTGACCAAAAAGTGTGGTATAGGTTACAGCGGTCTGCATTACATTTCCAACAATGGTCGTAGTAACAACCTGGGCCATTTACGTTTCCACACTGACCAGTCATGGACTACTTGAAATAATGGTACTTCAATGTGGATTCCCTGAGAACCTTGTCTTGATCCGTAAAGAGATTAAACCACTCTTCCAGTGGGTAAGTCATTCCTAACAGTTGTTGCCATGCCAGTCTGGTCATACTGCAGGAAGTGGCAGAGTAAAGGGGACTTGATGAGTACTCAGTACACCATACAGTCCGGAGACAATGCCACAGTACTGTGCCAGAGCATGAAGAAATTGAAGAACAGGGGAGCTGGGAAGCTTTATCGGCTCAGCAACTAATACAGCTCGCAGACTGCGAGACAGTTGTGTGTGTGTTCCTACGGACTCAGGGTCACACGTTGAAAATTACGTCCACCAGCTGTGTTCTTGAATTTCAATGAAGTTTAATCAGGAACAAAGTACAGTACAGGAGATGTGAGGGCTAAAGATGTCTGCATCAACTGACACAGCAGTGTTCCAAGCCATCTCCCAAACATTCCAAAAGAGGTAATACATTGATTACGTGCACAAGCAAAACTGAACATTCTGAAAATAACATCTAAAGCAGGGGCACAAGCCATAGATGATTGAAAACCCCAAACACCACACCTTTGCTTGGAACCAGAATAATAACTCTCTACTGTGAGAGCCATCACCTTGAACAAAGGCTGTGTCTGCACTGCAGCCAGAAAATGAAAACTAAAAAGGAACCACCACAAACCGGTTGTTTGAATTAAGTCAGTGTGTCAACATTTCTGGTCTGGAAGACAAGGGTAAAGATGGGACCCAAACCACCCCACTTTGTTCCAGGTCAAAGTTGTTCTTGACCAAGGAAGAGGGTGCTCACCAGGGTACTCAAAGAGCTGTTGTGATCCACGGCTAGTGTCAGCCTGGCAGCCTGTCTCCCAGATGGAGGAGGTGATAGCATCTTCAGTCTGTGCACATGTTGGAGACCTGAGGGTATGTCTAGTGCCTAGAAGTCTAACGGCTTACTCATAGAATGAAGGAGTGTACCTGACTATGAATGAGGAGAGGCAGTCGAGTTTGAGAAGCCCTGCTATGAATCTGGAGATTTCATCAAATACTCACCGCTCACCTTCTGGAGTAAAATCCAAGAGAAGATTTTTGTATTCAGTGCCAGAGTTTGTGGAATCCTACAGCATCCTTGCTATCAGGCCTGTTTCTGTACAAGTCGAAATATGAAGCTTGTAGTCCTTAGTGGTAGACTACCTGGGCATTGATGTGGATAAGGGTAGAGTAGGGGCAATGGTTTTGATTGACCTATCAGCAGCGGTTGATACTCTTTTTTTTTCTTCAAACAAATGTTACTGTTTTCTTTAAACCAAAGTACAACAATGCAAACAATGCTTTCATAGTACAGCTGTCCATGCTTATGTATGCAGCATATATTACATTATTCAATTCCACTTATCTGAGGCCATAATATGCCCATTTTGCATAGATTTTTACATGCTTCTAATGATATCCTTTTGCTTGCATGTATGGGCTCCTCTGGTTCGCACACCAGTCCATTCCAGAACACCATTCAGCTAAGGAGGAAGGATCAGCAGAGCTGCACTGCCTGGTAATGTCTCTTTTCACAAGTGCAGTTAAGATCCTCACCAGGGTGTCATCACCACAGACACCCCCTATATCTTTAAGGATACCTTAGAGTGCGATTTGCGGTGAGGAGCCTATTACTTTCCCAAAGACCCTGATAGTGTGGCAACATTTCTTGGCCAATACGTTGATATAACAGAGTAGACCCTCATCCGTATTGAATAAATCCCTATTGTCTTTGGAGCAATGGAAGAATTTAGGTTCAGGGAGTTTGTGAGCCACTGCAGTCACTGGGGTGTACATTAGGTAAGAGGGTGGTACTTGCATTGAATAAGGCACACTCTCATTTAAATGACAAGGAAATGTGGGGCCAATCAAGCATCTCTCGAGTCACTATCAACTAGGGATCCTAACCACCCCTGCCAGCATGCCTTCAGACCCAACACGAAATTAGAAGAGTTGATATCCAATGATTTATAAACCTGTGACATTCCCTCTTGGCTTAAAGGGCCCATGAGTATCTTTGCCTAGAGTGGACTACATTCAGGAGTATTTGAGAAAGACTCCTTGTGGTACGAGAGGGCATGGCACAGTTGTGGACAGCAATAAAAGCGGTACTTGTGTAAATCAAATTCTGCTTGGAGCTCTTGGAAGGACTTCATTTGTGCTCCTCCCCAGACATGCTCTACTTTAGATATTCAGATACGGTCCCAATGATAAAAACCCTCCAGTCGTGCTGAATGTGCTAGCCAGTGCCTTTCTAAAGGGGTGTCTGGAGTGTCACCTTACGGTCCCCTCCAGGCCACCGCAGCGCTGAACTACTTGCCAGCAGGTTCCACCCAACTAACATCCAGGAGGACCTGTGGTAGAGGGTGCAATATAGAAGCTTCAAGATATTATATTTGCCAATCAGTGCTACTTCCCATCGAAAGCAGTCCCATCCACCATTCGGCCAGACATTTGGAACTAGGGTTGTTGCCGCCAAATAATAGAGATGCACATCTGCTATGGCCAGTCCACCATCAAATGCAGATTGCACTAATTTGCCAAAGGATATTTAGGGGGCTAGTATGACCATGGAAATTCACGTACTCTGGCCATCAATCTACAGAACCAACTCTGCTGAATGAGCAGTGAAAAGTTCTGAAGCACATGTAGCACTCGTAGGAGCACGATCGCGTTGAACAGAGCAACCCTGGCCAGAATGTTAAGTGGCAACTTGGAACACTGATCTTGATCATTCCCAGTTTTGAGAAGTAACAGTCTCAGGTTAAGGCTCCAGGTCAAACCTTGTTTAAGGCAAATATGAACTACTGGAAACAGGTGATATACTGGAAGATGTGGTTGACAGTTCTCGTCGCTACTGTCAACTCCCAAGGTGACCAAGTGGGATTTGAACCAATTAACTCGGATGCCATATTCTTCCCAATACCCCTTCAGAGTTTGGCTCACACAAGGCATTGAAATGGCTGTATGGGAGAGGAAAAAACTATATCATCCACACAGAGGGCTATTCTTTCCTCCATCACCACTCCCCAGTTGTACCCCTATACCTGAGCATTGCATCGAACAAACACCGCCTAGAATTCTATAGCCAGAGCGATCAAGAATGGTGAAAGTCTGATGCCTCTGCAGATTGGAAACAGAGTGGAGAGGGCCCCATTCCCTCGGACTTTAGCACAAAGCTGTGCATAAAGTACTAGGACATATACCCATGAATCTGGAACCAAACCACAGTTTTAGCAGTACCCTTTGTGGAATGTCCAGTCCAGAGACTCAAATGCTTTTTCATAGTCAATAAGCATTAAGTCACTGGGACACTGCAAGGATTGAGAGCGTGCATGGGCTATGTAAACTCTAGGTGTGCAGTGTCAGATATTGCAATGTGGGATAAAGCTACATTGATCTGGATGTTATGTTATGTTAATAAGCTTTTAAAGCACACTTCTACCCAAAGGTGTCCTGGCGCTGAGCACTGCCTAACTGGTTTCCAGGAGTGGAGATTATTTATTTGTTTTCAGTCCCTTCCTGAAGGTAAGGAGCTTGGTAGCATTCCGAAGATGAGCAGGTAAGTTGTTCCTTGCTTTGGCAGCACAAGCGATAACACTACTGCCACCCCAGTTAGCTTTTTTCACTCGGGGGATGGCTGCTTGCTTTGCTTCCGAGGAACACAGCTCTTCCGGGGACATACCATTGAAGGCGTTTTCTCAGATAGTCAGAGCCACTGCCTGTCAGGGACCTAAAACCATGCAAAGCGCTTTGAATTGTGCACGTTGTTTTACTGGAAGCCAGTGGAGATGCCAAAGTCCCTTTCTAACTGAGATGAACCTTGGTGTGCCCGTTAGAAACCTGGCTAACACATTTTGCACCAGCTGGAGTCTGTTCTGATGTTTCTTTTGAATATTCAAATACAGACTGTTGCATTAATCCAACCAAGACAAAATGAGTGCTGTGACTGCCATCCTAAAGCAATCCTCGGGTAATAAGAATGTTTTTTCTGCAGTACTCTGTGGAGATAAAAGCTTGTTGAAACAACCCCACTGAATTGATCGCCAAAAGTTGTCATCTAAAATCACCCCCAAGTTCTTGGCTTTCCTGGTTGGGGGCATTCCCATTTCTTCAGGCCACCAGTCAGGTGTCCAGAGGTTAGGATTATTGCCGAAAATGATGACCTCGGTTTTGCCTGCGTTTAGTTTCAGGCAGTTTGAGGATATCCAGCCTGCAATAGCTTTCGTGCAGTCACGGCATCTGAGGCCAGCTTCCACCTCTTTGCCTCGTTGTAGGGACAACACAATGTGCGTGTCATCCGCATAGGATGTTAATTGGAGCCCAAATGATCTTATCAGAGCTGCCAGTGGGCCAACATAAATATTAAAGAGAGTGGGGCTAAGGGATGACCCCTGAGGGACCCCACAGTGAAGTAAGAATGGCATCTGCACTCGGAAGACTCTCTTAGCCAGGCCCTTGGTATTAAGTTTTGAATTCAATTTTTATAATATGAATTTAAGCAATATGAGGCACATTGGTTTGGCGGTTGGTCCAACTTATGTAATACCATAATGGTTGTCAGATCCAACACAGGCAGGAAGCAGTCTGTGTCTGTCATTTCATGATACATTTTTAAAAGGGACGGGAGTAATGCTGATCTAAATTTTCAGTAAAAGTCGACCAGATATCAGTCTGATCCTGGAGTTTTACTGGGATTCATGTCTGTAAGATCCCCACCTATCACATCCAGTGGCAGGGCTTCCACCCTGACTCTTCAGCCATTGACAGAGGTGCCACTCCATGTGACTGTGAAGAGTGCATTTCAAAAAACACAATGCTGATCTGCATTATCCCGGACAGGCGGTGGCAGCTCCTTAACTAAGGCGAAGGAACATTGCTTGACTGCTTTTGGAAGTGTAAATAAAGAAAAAATAAAATGATAATAACTTGATGTCATCATTTTATTTGTTCCTGCTGCACATCTTTGGGGGTGGGGCAGAGCTGCTCCCCAAAAGAGAAGCAAGGAGAGGAGTGGTGGGCACTCTGTTAATGCGCATGCATTTTTTGGCCAGCCATCTTGGGCCGGAAAAACAGTCATATGCATTTTGCATGTTCTCCACCCAGACTGCATTACAGCCTGGGTGGAGAACATGCCCAGGCTCACATTCCCCGCCTTAGCACTGAACCAAGGTGCTCAGACCAATCACAATGCTGCATTGCAGCGTTGTGAATGGCTTAGGGGAGCCTGGGTGCTTCCTGTTCCAGAGCGGGGGGACTATGAGGAAAGACACGAAGAGGAGGAGAGTCCACTCCTTGACCCCCGCCCCCTGACCTCCAATCCGTGCCACCTGCCACTACGCACAGGTAAACACAAGGCCATGTTAAGAGACTGTGGGCCATATTATCAAGACAAGGCGATACATTATCGCCGCTTTTATCGGCAGGAAACTGCTGCTAAAGCAGTGATAATGGTCTTGATAAAATGCCCTTGTGAATTCCCGTAGAAGCCCAGGTTAACACCAGAACCTCGGCTTCTATGGGAATTCCCAGATTGTTGAAAAGCAATAATGGATAGCCATGACACGGAGGAAGAAAATTCCCTGCATTTCAGAGCCATTGCCTTTTTTTTCAAATACCTCTTTTAAACTGGAGCTTGTTTTGAGAAAAACAGAAATAAAATTTGCTAAGTGTCAAACAAACATTGCATCACTTGCCATTTTCGTTTGCCTTCAGTGCCTCAGCCGCGCATGCTGAGGCACCGTAGGCATAGAGAGGCATATTTACAGGCACCTTGCCCCATTTTTGCGTAATTTTTAACATGGGAAAAGTGACATATGGTTGGCGCAAGGGCCTTGTAAATAAGCCCCTTAGTTTGCTTGCCAGGAATGCAGAGGTCTCAAATTAATACCAGCTGTCCTACACCACTGGAGCCTCTATGTTTGTGCATAGTAATAATAGTACCCCAGACACACACACAGACACGCGCGGACACACACACTCTCTTCAGGAAATGTTCTTCTAAGTATACGATAATCATTGTTCTATTATTGGGCTAGTCATTTAACTGTAGTCGGCTACCATAGCAACATAGTGCAATGGCAGATTTCCATTCCCTTTCTAGCTGAAAACATGTATTTTACGAAAGCTATATGTGCGTCACTGTGCAATCTGTTTTCAAGTTTATCTGTGTAATATTTTTTTCTGCGTTTTTAAAAATCTACGCTGGCAGACAGTCCTTATGAACAAAATGTCTCTAGTAGATGATTTAGGGACCTATTAAGAGTTCAGCGGACAGGATTTATTCCATCAGGGTGGCGAAATAAAGTACTCCGATGCCTTGACGGAGAACCCGTCTGCCAAATTTAGGGATATCCGATGCCCCCGTAGACATCTCTTGAATTGGCAGGAACATCCGTCATGAAGGATTCCTGTTAGTGCATGGAAAGTTTGAAGGATGGCTCCGTCAACATGACGGAGTCATATGGAAAACATTCAATTTTTTTTGTATTTTTCAACTTAAAATCCCAAAGACTTAAAAAAGCAATGATGTCTATGCCATGGGAGATTTCTCCCACAGCGTGGGGGTCATTTTGCAGTTTTCACGTCCCCTTCCCTGGTGATTGACACACATATTACAGATATATTGCAGTCATCAAAACTCGATCATGAAGTTTTAACTTAAGAATTCCAGAGAAAATAAATGTTTGATTCACCAATAGCAGTTGGTACCATTTGATAAGTCTACCTAATATTTGGCGAAAGCTTGTTCTATCTAAATCAATTTCTTCATTCCAAATTTCGTTTGGAGTGGAGGGGGAAGTTATTTTGGTGTGATTTAAAAGTAGCATTTCCTTTTTTGAGTGTGACCATTTTTATTAGGAAATGACATAGCATGATAGAGGTTGCCCAGGTTGATTGTTTTACAAGAAAAAAATAAATCATCTTCACAGTATCAAGCTCACAGATATATGAAGTAGGATAAAACAATGAATTATGCAAAGACAACTGATAGTAAATGGAGCATAAGGAAACAAATTCCAATTTTAATGGAATGCAAAAAGGAAAAAAGAGAAGGCGTAGCAATATAAAAAGAATTTTGGAAGATTGTAAATAGAATAACAATAAATTATTATAAAGTAAGACGTGAAACTATTTGCCCCTCTGAAATCCAACACTTTCCCTACTGTTGCACTTATTGGAGTGCGAATAGTAAATGTTAACCTTCTGTTTTCCAACACTTTCCCTACTGGTATAGTGACTGGAGTGGCAACAGTACATTTTACCCCTCTGCTATCCAACACATTCCCTACTGTTGTATTGACTGGAGTTGGAATAGTACATTTTACCCCTCTGCTATGTAACACTTTCCCTACTGTTGTACTGACTGGAGTGGGAATAGTACATTTTACCCATTTGCAATCCAACACTTTCCTTACTGGTGGAGTGACTGGAGGGGGAATAGTAAAGTTTACCCCTCCACAATCCAACATTTCCCTTACTGTTGAAATGACTGGAGTGGGAATAGTGCATTTTACCCCTTTGCACTCCAACAGTTTGTCCTCTGTTGTACTGGCTGGAGTGGGAATAGTATATTTTACCTAGCCGCAATCCAACACTTTCGCTACTGTTGCATTTACTGGAAAGAGATTTGTAAATTTTACCCACTTTTATGAAGTGGGTGTAGTAAACGTTTATATATTTACTATAATAGTTTGAGTAGTTTTGTATTAGTTGTAGTTGGAATAGTATATTTATGAAATGGTATATGTTATAATGAATATCATTCTTTTTTTATTTATTTAACATTATAATATTTTTAGTTATTAGTGTTTTAAATTGTTGACTGTGGCCCGAATTCCGCCGTGGTGCAGATGATTTATGACTGGGCATGGTTCGGACAGCCCCGGCCGTCCTCCCCACACGCCCACCATGACGTCGGACGGCCAGCGCAAAGGGTAAATGTGTAAAATATTTTTGCTAAATTTTAAGTTGTGTTCTTTTTTAATGTAATTAGAATGTTTTAAAAAAAATATGTTTTGTTATTGGTATATGTGTATATATATATATATATATATATATATATATATATATATATATATATATATATATATATATATATATATATATATATATATATATATATATATATATATTACCTACTGGCGGTCGCCAGTAGGTATATATAGTTAGGATTTTTTCTCTATGGGATTTTTGAAAATTCTTTGTCTAATAACTTTGGCGTTTGTGGACGGAATTGACTCAAATTTTCAGGAAAATGGCACATTTTGTTTCTGAGCAGCCCCTGAAAATTTGGGGGGGTTTCATCAAGTGGGGGCCGAGAAAAAAGGGGGGTCCCAAAACGCATTTTTCCCATGTTAATTTCCATAGGGCGGTTGGCCTCACTTTTAGCCCGAACGGCTGAATGGATTTGCACGAAACTTGGCAAAATTGTAGGGACGGTTAGCCCGATGTGCCTTTGCTAGGTCTCAATATATGTGCTTTAGTGGATTTTGAGAAATTAACGTTTAAAACAAGATATATATCTGTAACAGCGCTCCGGGCAGCGCTCCGGTTCGCGAACTTTTCGCGTAACGGAACTTTGCGCGCAGAAAGCTGATTGGCTCTCCGGTGTCTGTCAACATTCTAAACAGTCCGGAGTGGCCGCCATCTTGTCTCTCGGTAGGATCGAGAGACAAGAGGAGGCCAAAAGAAAGGGGGAAATTACCATAAGGGGGCATAGTAGATCCTCGTTGACCCCCTAGGTTTTATGTGGAGGTTTTAAAAGGGCCCAGGAGCGTGGTGAGCGCCAAGTTCGCGAACCGGGAAGCGTTCTGGTCAGCGTACTATAAGGATAAAAGAATGATAGACTTTTCTAATACAGTATGTTAATTGTTTGTTGTTTTTGTTGTTTTTTTTGTTTTCTTTATTTTTAAAGTATTTTTTTTTTATTTTGATTGTTTTTCATAATTATGTTATTTACATTTCTTTGCTGTTTCAATTAATCTTTTTCAGTTATTTTTTCTTTTCTGTTTTCTATTTTTTCTCTCTGTTATTCCACATGTTTTAATCTTATTTTGAACATTCACTCACATTCTCCAAGAAACTCTTCTTTGTTATTGTTCTACTCTCTTTTTTTTCTTTCACTTCCTTATCCATTTTGTTTTTCGCAATTATACCCTATTCCATCTTTTCTTCGTTAAATAGATCTATTAAACAGTATCTCTGGTTTACTCCCTATAGCTGTCTTTCTTTTAACATTACTCTCTGTTTACTTCCCTTATACTAACTCTTCTATTTAAAAAAAAAAAAATTTTGGGTTCGCTTCTTGTTCGCGAACCGGGCAGCTAACTGGAAAGCGAACCAAAAGAAATAGAGCTTGCCAGAGTGCTAAACATTCTAGCAATTTTATTTGAAAGGGGAGTTAGTTCTGAAAAGAACTTTTTTTTAAATATTTTTGTTGTTTTTTTTTTTGTTTTTTTCTAAACATTTTTTGATTTTTTTGTATTTTTGAACAGTTTTATGTTTTTTTTTGTTTTTGAAGGAGGGGAAACAACAAAAAACAGGCATTGAAAAGGGCTCAACAGGAGCAAAAAAAAAATTATTGTCTGGGTTGGTTAGGGCAATTGTGATTTTCGAAAGCAATGTTCATTAAGTTTATGCTCATGTTCCCACATGAAAGTAATGCGCCGCAATACAAGCAGGTTAGTTTCATGTGTTTAAAGTTCTTTTGAATGTTTGGCACGGTTTCCTGTGCCTCTCCTCCAGTCAAAGAGATATGCAAGGTTGACCTGGCCACAGGAGTTGTTGGGGGATTATCCTGCAGGTCACGCAACTCTGCACGGCTGTAGTTGAGTGGATGCCACCTGGTCATATGGCGATGCATGGTATAGTTTCCCATGCTATACTTTTTTTCAGTGCCTCTTGATAGCCTTTTTTTACAGATAAGGCAGGTGGCATATTTTGCATTGACTTTCTTCTCCCCTCGAGGGATTGAAAAAAACTGCCAGATAAAACTAGTTTTCCGACGGGAAACCCGGGGCAACTCCTGTATGAACTCTTGTTCTTCTCTCTCCTCTTCCTCAAGTTCATCCTCTTCCTCCTCCTCTGTGTTGGCGATGAACCGAGATGATGGTCCTCTCTTCTCATGAGGAGGTGGAGGTGGTGGTGGGGGTGCACCAGCTGAAGCAAGTACAGAAGCCATTGCTCAATTATAGGTAAATGGTCTTTCTCTCACCAAGATGAAAGTCAGAGTGAGGAAAGAAGGAGGGGTTTTCATCATTTGGGAAAAGCAAAAGTTCTAAACCAATGAAAAGTGTTATTTTTAGGTCATATGACCTAGTCTTACATCATTTGGAAACTAAAAGTGAAATGAACCAATGAAAAGTTTTATAAACAAGTCACATGACTTGTTCCGCTCACGTTACGCGGTGCGCGCCGCGTCCCGGATCGCTTCCGGTTCGCTGTCCGGAGCACTTCCGGGAGCGCTAACGCGGCGCGTCATAAGACGCATTAAGCGACAAAGTGATACGTCGCGCTTCCGCGACGCATCACAGTTGCGCAAACAAAACGTTTACCGGTTCGCGGACTAGGTCGCGGCATCAAGATGAGCTAACGGAAAGCTTCCCGGTTCGCGAACTGGAAGCGAAGAAAATAAATATTAAAAAAAAAAATATCAATAAACATCTAAAATATATTTTTGGATTTAAAGAACAATACATTTTACAGCTACAGATGTTAGCTTTTAAAAAACCAATGAAATTCACTGAAAAAACCATAGGTTATAGACCATATATAGTTAGGAATAAGCATTTACAAAACCTTATTTTACTCGCATAAAACCATTGAAATTCCATATATAGTTAGTTGCACTAACTATATATCGCGCACCCGCAATCCACTGCTGATGATGTCACATATTACATCATTCATGACATGGTCAGTGACATCACTGATGACATCACTGATGACATCTCAAATGACATCACTGATGACATCACTGATGACAACACCCAGTGACTGTATGTTTCTGTAAAGTTAAAATATGTCTTACATATTGAAGAATGAGTGGATGTATAAGTGTCTGGATGAAGGATTTAGTAGGTGCATGACTGACTGTATGAGAGAATGATTAAATGTGTCTCACTGAGTGCATGGGTTAGTGACTAAAGTGTCTTAATTTGGCAATCATTATATATGTTGTTCTGTAAACTGCTGCATGTTTAAATCAGTAGCTATATCAGTAACTATATGGGTTATTGAATGGTTGCCCGAGTATTTGTATGGGAGACTGAGTATGTGTGTGGGTGGCTGGGAGGTGTATGGCTCTGTGCATAGATGTGTGAGCAGTTGATTACCTAGGTGTATGGGTTCAAAAGTGCATGTAGAAACAGCTGTATGGACAGTTGACTGTGTGCATGAGTGTATTGGTGAGTGAATGGATATCTCAGTGCTACATGTCAAAGTAAGTACATATGTAAAACATAGTCCATGTGAGAGTTGACATATATAAATAACTGAACATAAGAGCCAGTGAATGTGAGAGTGGCTGTATGGATCATTGTGAACTTGTATCAGGGATTGTATAAGAGAGTAAATATGTGTTAGTATATGTTTGAATAAGTAAGGTGTGTATAACTGTATAGTTGAGGAAATGGAGGTGTGATTGATTCTTTGCATGACTGACTAGGTGTGTGAGTAACTCCATGGATGTGTGACAGTCTGTGAGTGTCTGTTTACACTGAGTGTATCTAAGGTTATATTACAGTCTGAAGATGTTCATTGTATTATCACATAAATGATATCATCAGTGATGTGATCAATAATGTCAAATGAGATGTCAGTGATGTCATCAGTGATGTCATTTGAGATGTCATCAGTGATGTCATCAGTGATGTCATTTGAGATGTCATCAGTGATGTCATCAGTGATGTCACTGACCATGTCATGAATGATGTAATATGTGACATCATCAGCAGTGGATTGCGGGTGCGCGATATATAGTTAGTGCAACTAACTATATATGGAATTTCGATGGTTTTATGCGAGTAAAATAAGGTTTTGTAAATGCTTATTCCTAACTATATATGGTCTATAACCTATGGTTTTTTCAGTGAATATATATATATATATATATTTGTTGTATTTTTATAGTAGTAAACAAATGTGAAATTATAATATAAATTAAAATTATTAGTTTAATATGTGTTCTTTAAGTAGATATATGTATATATATATCAATTAATTTATGTGTGTTTAACCTTTTTTTATTACGTTTGTTATATTTATGAAAACATATTAAACCAATTTTATTTTTTTAGTTAATGTTACTATTTATTATATTAAATATGTATTGCTTTACTTTATATTTATATTTAAAAAATGATATTTAATACAATGATATTTGTTACAACAATATTTCCCCCCGATATTTTTGTACTTATCATCATAAGTATAGGATGACTACATTTTTTAAATCGATATTTTGGTCTCTATATTTAGGTATGGGGATATTTTGAGGGTCTAGGGGGCATATTAACAAGATGTGCATTAAAAAACGCACATCGCACATTTCACTATCGTCGGCTATCGCCGGATTTTCTCGCCGTGTTAGCGCGATATTATCAACGCGCAACACGTAGGCGATAGTAAATCCTTTGATAAAGTCCTAACTTTCCTACTACTAAATGCCTTCTGTGAATACCAAAAGTAGTAAGTTTAGGACTTTATCTCAGATTAGTTCTGTGAATCGGCCCCTCCATGAGCACTTTTGATAAAATTAAAGCTTCAGCTGCATGCCAGAAAGCCTACCTTCTTCAAGTCAAAGTTGTTTTAATAGTGTGGATGTCACGGAGTATAGCGCATTGGGAATTTCAACCAAAGTCCATAAAGTCTGATAAAGCAGGCTTTGGAGCGCGGAACATAAGCAAGTGCACACTAATAAAAAGGAGATGAGGGTCAACACTAGATGGAATTTCTCATGTACAGAGAGCAAGATCTGAGAAGTTAATTTTACAGAAAATAATATTTAAAGCACAATTCCGACAATACACAGACGGCTGTTGGGGGGAGTAGTCACAGGCCTCATTCAGAAAGAATCGAGTTAGTCTCCATTGAAAGGTTTACAACGTCACAGGGATGAAAAATTACTCATTTTTAGGAATTAACAAAATATTTCAAGGTCACGCCTAGTCACGTGCACCTGTCTGTAACTTTCCAGATGTAATTCTGTAAATATTTAGAAGTTCCATTTACACATATGAGAACATGGCTATTTCCATTTTTTTCTCCACAGGATATTTATATTATCCTATAGAGTCATCCCTATCCCTGCACCATCACTGGAGAGTGCTGCCTCTCCAGCCAACCCAAACCAGACCCCAGAAAAGGGATTTACTCTGAGGCTGAACAAGTCCAAATTATTTTAAGAATCAACCTCAAGTTCCCAAGGTGGTTACCCACAGTGATCCTCTCCCAGTATTCAATTTTCCTGCTCCTTGGGTGTATCTTGCCAAGCAAAGCACCAATATTTCTATTTCACAGGAAACTGTGGTGTACAGATAGTTTTTGCAATGAATTATGATCATCTGAGTACTTTTGGTGGAAGAAGAAATAAATTCACAAAAAAATCTAAGGCTTTTCATTCCATGCATGCATCGACTACCTGTGAATGCAAATGATGGGTGGATGAAGTGGTTACAAGGCAGCGTATTAGGTCTCAATAAAATTCTTCTGAAAAATATAATTCACATTTCGTATAGTCATTAATCCCTAGTTGGTACAGTTGGAGATTGACGTGAAAATAAACATAAATTCAAAATGGGGAATCACATGTTTATTCTGTAATATACTGGACCGTTACCGCATATTTCCCTCCGCTAAAGGACTGACCTGAGAGAATGTACGAGAGAAAATTAAAAAGCGCTACCGTAATTACAACTACTAGCCTAGCCATTTTAAGCCTTGCCAGAAGAAAACAGTTGTGTCAGAGCATCATCGAAAAATCGTTTGTCCTTTTCATTCTCTTCTCAGTTTGCCCTTTTGGTGCATTTTGTAGATCACCGTCTGTGTTGAGGATTGATGTGTAGTGGTCACTTCAGTCTCTTTTTCAGTTTAATGGTTAGTTTTGGTGGCTGGTAGAATGAATGTGCCTCTGTAATCACAGTAATCACTGTATATTGCATGTAGATAGCTTTGCATTAACAGCTGCTGCCCAGAGGCGCCACTTTCAACTTATGCACTGACATCACTGGTGAAAGACGACTACACTTTGTTGTGGTTTTGGCCAAATAGGTAGTTTCTGCTATTTTTACCCTTGCAAAAGTCTTTACTGATCAAAACTTTCACAGCAGTTAAAGTCATATAGTTCAAGTCATATAGTTCCCGCGCTGATCAGTAAATTGGAAGCAAAACTACTACAAAGCACAAGCACATATATTTGCACCAGGATTTTGTGTGCCTGGAATTACTAAAGTACTTTGAATGACTACCTTAGAATCTGGAAAGGCGGTTCATTGTGAGAGGGAGAACCAGGATGATGTTTTATTATAGTGGAAAAAAACAAGACATCTTTGTTTTTGCCAAAGGGATAAAAATTAAGGTGTCCTGGACCTCGTCCCGAACGGTTGCTCCCCCACGCTGCCTGGCTCCTGCCTGCAATCCTTTTCCAAGTGCCTACAGCTGAAGCGTTTTAAAGCAGCCCTCGTGTGCGGTATCGTAGCTCTTGGCTCAGTGAATTGTGAATTGTGAATTGTAGTGGCGCTTAGATTAGCACTCAGCCTCCGTGTGCATCTTCATAGCGCTTGTGCTCTGTGCATTGTGAATTGTAGTGGCGCTTAGATTAGCACTCAGCCTCCGTGTGCATCTTCATAGCGCTTGTGCTCTGTGCATTGTGAATTGTAGTGGCGCTCATATTAGCACTCAGCCTTCGTGTGTATTTCATAGCGCTAGGGTCTGGCTCATTTGGGGAGCGCTTGAACAGAACTGCATTTGGTAGCGCTTTTTACCTATTCCTAACAGTATTAAGTCCTTAGCGCTTTACCTGCTTTCAGTGCATTCCTTCATAGCTGGCATTGCACTGTGCTGGTTTCGATTCCTACCCCTCCCACCATTTTGTTGTTGTGCTTTCCCCAGCCCCGCCTCCCCGCTACCGCCTCCCAGCTGACCCGCCCACCCACGAACAGAGAGCCCTCCACCTCCAAGAGAAGACTGTGACCGCCTGGACCTCGTCCCGAACGGTTGCTCCCCCACGCTGCCTGGCTCCTGCCTGCAATCCTTTTCCAAGTGCCTACAGCTGAAGCGTTTTAAAGCAGCCCTCGTGTGCGGTATCGTAGCTCTTGGCTCAGTGAATTGTGAATTGTGAATTGTAGTGGCGCTTAGATTAGCACTCAGCCTCCGTGTGCATCTTCATAGCGCTTGTGCTCTGTGCATTGTGAATTGTAGTGGCGCTTAGATTAGCACTCAGCCTCCGTGTGCATCTTCATAGCGCTTGTGCTCTGTGCATTGTGAATTGTAGTGGCGCTCATATTAGCACTCAGCCTTCGTGTGTATTTCATAGCGCTAGGGTCTGGCTCATTTGGGGAGCGCTTGAACAGAACTGCATTTGGTAGCGCTTTTTACCTATTCCTAACAGTATTAAGTCCTTAGCGCTTTACCTGCTTTCAGTGCATTCCTTCATAGCTGGCATTGCACTGTGCTGGTTTCGATTCCTACCCCTCCCACCATTTTGTTGTTGTGCTTTCCCCAGCCCCGCCTCCCCGCTACCGCCTCCCAGCTGACCCGCCCACCCACGAACAGAGAGCCCTCCACCTCCAAGAGAAGACTGTGACCGCCTGGACCTCGTCCCGAACGGTTGCTCCCCCACGCTGCCTGGCTCCTGCCTGCAATCCTTTTCCAAGTGCCTACAGCTGAAGCGTTTTAAAGCAGCCCTCGTGTGCGGTATCGTAGCTCTTGGCTCAGTGAATTGTGAATTGTGAATTGTAGTGGCGCTTAGATTAGCACTCAGCCTCCGTGTGCATCTTCATAGCGCTTGTGCTCTGTGCATTGTGAATTGTAGTGGCGCTTAGATTAGCACTCAGCCTCCGTGTGCATCTTCATAGCGCTTGTGCTCTGTGCATTGTGAATTGTAGTGGCGCTCATATTAGCACTCAGCCTTCGTGTGTATTTCATAGCGCTAGGGTCTGGCTCATTTGGGGAGCGCTTGAACAGAACTGCATTTGGTAGCGCTTTTTACCTATTCCTAACAGTATTAAGTCCTTAGCGCTTTACCTGCTTTCAGTGCATTCCTTCATAGCTGGCATTGCACTGTGCTGGTTTCGATTCCTACCCCTCCCACCATTTTGTTGTTGTGCTTTCCCCAGCCCCGCCTCCCCGCTACCGCCTCCCAGCTGACCCGCCCACCCACGAACAGAGAGCCCTCCACCTCCAAGAGAAGACTGTGACCGCCTGGACCTCGTCCCGAACGGTTGCTCCCCCACGCTGCCTGGCTCCTGCCTGCAATCCTTTTCCAAGTGCCTACAGCTGAAGCGTTTTAAAGCAGCCCTCGTGTGCGGTATCGTAGCTCTTGGCTCAGTGAATTGTGAATTGTGAATTGTAGTGGCGCTTAGATTAGCACTCAGCCTCCGTGTGCATCTTCATAGCGCTTGTGCTCTGTGCATTGTGAATTGTAGTGGCGCTTAGATTAGCACTCAGCCTCCGTGTGCATCTTCATAGCGCTTGTGCTCTGTGCATTGTGAATTGTAGTGGCGCTCATATTAGCACTCAGCCTTCGTGTGTATTTCATAGCGCTAGGGTCTGGCTCATTTGGGGAGCGCTTGAACAGAACTGCATTTGGTAGCGCTTTTTACCTATTCCTAACAGTATTAAGTCCTTAGCGCTTTACCTGCTTTCAGTGCATTCCTTCATAGCTGGCATTGCACTGTGCTGGTTTCGATTCCTACCCCTCCCACCATTTTGTTGTTGTGCTTTCCCCAGCCCCGCCTCCCCGCTACCGCCTCCCAGCTGACCCGCCCACGCTCCGCCCCCTCCTCTCTCCATTAAATGCCTGATGCCCCCACGCGCAGCGTCCACGCGCTTCGGACACGCCGAAGGTGCGCCAAAGGTAAGCCCGTCTACGCCCGTCCGCGCCTGGACCGCGCCCAGCGCCAGACCCCCTGCCCCTCGCGCTGCCCAGCCCTCCCGCATTACCTACGATGCCGCCACCCTCCTAGCCCTTAACCCCGGTCGCGCCCCCACCTGCGTCCAAGCTGCTCCTGGACGCACCCATGGACCGTTCTCCTGCTTCTCCTGCAAATTTAGCGGCACCGACAACATCCCCGCTACGACCACACCACAGATGCCCGACCCCAACCACCTAGAATGCATCCTTCTCAACACCCGCTCGGTCCACAGACACGCCATTGACCTTTGGAACCTACTAGACACCATCTCTCCTGACGTCGCCTTCCTAACGGAAACATGGATGAACGCTTCCTCCGCCCCTGACATCGCCATCGCTATCCCTGATGACTATAAGATCACACGCAAGGACCGCACCGACCATACAGGAGGTGGTATCGCTATCGTCCATAAGAAAACAATCCGCATCTCAACCAGCTCTGATGCCAACCTCGCCAACTCCGAACACCTTCACTTCCAGATCCACATCGACCCCAAGACCACACTCAGAGGCACCCTCCTCTACAGACCACCAGGACCCCGCGCAAAATTCAGTGAAGACATCACGGACTTCATCACCCCACACGCGCTCCCCTCCAAAGACTACATCCTTCTGGGAGACCTCAACTTCCACCTTGAAAAGATCAACGACCGCAACACCGCCACCCTCTTAGACAACCTCGCCAACCTCGGACTTAAACAACTGGTCACTTCCCCCACCCACATCGCAGGTCACACTCTCGACCCCATCTTCACCTCCAGCAACCATGTCTCCTTCAGCCACACTACAGATCTCCTCTGGACTGACCACAGCTGCGTTCACTTCACCTACAACAAGCCGAAACCCATCATCAACCTCCAACCAACTCTACAAAGAAACTGGAACAAAATCACCACAGAGCAGATCTCCACATCACTCCTTCAAACCTCCCCAGCCCTCTCTTCTAACGCCAACGAAGCCGCCTCCAACCTCACCCTTTGGTTATCCAACACCGCCGACACCTTAGCACCACTGAAAAAACGTCAACACAAACATGGCAACAAGAAGGCCTCATGGTTCAACGATGATCTCAAGAAATCCAAGAAACTGTGCCGCTCCCTTGAAAAGGCCTGGAAAAAAGACCCATCCACCAGCAACAAGGACGCCTTCAAAAGCGCCACCCGTACTCACCACCAACTGATCCGAAAAGCCAAGAAAACAGCATTCAAAGATCGACTTGACAACAACGCCCACAACAGCAAGGAACTTTTCAACATCGTCAAGGAATTTTCCAACCCCTCGGCCAACTCCAACGACATCACCCCCTCTCAAACCCTCTGCGATTCCCTAGCCTCTTTTTTCCACAACAAGATTGCTGACATCCACAACAGCTTTGACAACCAACCCGGAGACCAACCCACCCTACCATCAACTGACCGTCTTCCCCCCGTTAACACCCTTAACGCCTGGAACCCAATCTCCACGGAGGACACCATCCGCCTGATGAATTCCATCCACTCTGGATCCCCCACAGACCCATGCCCCCACCACATCTTCAACAAAGCTGACTCCGTCATAGCTCCGCACCTCCGAGACGTCATCAACTGCTCCCTCAACTCCGCTACCTTCCCAGAAGATTGGAAACACGCTGAACTCACCGCCCTTCTGAAAAAACCAACAGCAGACCCCACCGAACTCAAAAACTACCGCCCCATCTCGCTTCTTCCATTCCCGGCCAAAGTCATCGAAAAAGCGGTCAACAACCAGCTCGCCGCCTTCCTCGAAGCCAACAAATCACTCGACCCCTCACAATCCGGCTTCCGAGCCAAACACAGCACTGAGACCGCCCTCATCGCAGCAACAGACGACATTCGAACTCTACTGGACAATGGAGACACAGTCGCCCTCATCCTCCTTGACCTCTCTGCAGCCTTCGACACAGTCTGCCACAGCACCCTTTTACAACGCCTCAGAAACATCGGAATCCAAGGAAAGGCACTGGAATGGATCACCTCGTTCCTCACCGGAAGAACCCAGAGAGTCCGCCTCCCACCATTCAAGTCCGAGGCCTCTGAAATCATCTGCGGCGTACCACAAGGATCCTCACTCAGTCCCACCCTCTTCAACGTATACATGAGCCCCCTCGCGGCCATCGCCCGCCAACACAACCTCAACATCATCTCTTACGCAGATGACACTCAACTGATCCTATCTCTCACCAAGGACCCCAGCACCGCCAAAACTAACCTACACGAAGGAATGAAAGAAGTCGCCGAATGGATGAAACAAAGCCGTCTGAAACTGAACTCAGACAAAACAGAAGTCCTCATCTTAGGGACATCCCCCTCTGCATGGGACGACTCCTGGTGGCCGGAAGCCCTCGGAAATGCACCCATCCCGACAGACCACGCACGGAACCTTGGCGTCATCCTGGATTCTTCACTCTCAATGAACAGACAAGTCAGCGCCGTATCCTCTTCCTGCTTTAACATTCTTCGCATGCTCAGAAAAACATTTCGCTGGATCCCCTCCGAAACAAGGAAAACAGTCACCCACGCTCTAGTCACGAGCCGACTGGACTACGGAAACACCCTCTACGCAGGTACCACCGCTAAACTCCAGAAGAAACTACAACGAATCCAAAACGCCTCAGCCAGGCTCATGTTAGACATCCCACGCAACGAACACATCTCTGGTCACCTTAAAGACCTCCACTGGCTACCCGTCAATAAGAGGATCACTTTCCGACTGCTTACCCACGCACACAAATCACTCTACGACATCGGACCAGATTGCCTCAACTCTCGACTGTCCTTCTACACCCCCTCCCGCCAACTTCGCTCTTCCAGCCAAGCCTTCGCCACTGTACCTCGCATCAACAAGACCACCATGGGAGGCAGATCCTTCTCATACCTGGCTGCCAAAACATGGAACTCACTCCCCGCTTACCTCCGCCTCACCCAGAATCACCTAGCGTTCAGAAAGCAGCTTAAAACTTGGATATTTGACAAATAATCCAACTCCCCTTCCTAAGCGCCTTGAAACCCTCTGGGTATGTAGTGCGCTATATAAATGTTTTGACTTGACTTGACTTGACTTGAATTATGATGGCGGTGAATCCGCATCCTCCGGGCAGGTGGAAGCCACCGCTGGCCTGGAGGATGCGGATTCACCACAGCGGCATCGAAAACACCCACCTCCAGAATATGATGGCGGTGGGGTCAGCGGCGGACAGCAATATTTTTTTTTGCCTGCCACCTTGTGCATGCCAAAGCAGGGGGGGACCATAGGTACCCCCCATGTGCACCCCCAACGCCCTGGGGGCCCACAAGGGGCCCCCAGAAGCAAAGGTCCACATGCTTTTCCACGGCAGAAAAGCTGCCACGGAAAAGCATGTTTCCGCACCCATCCTAATGTCGCTGGCGGTGTCTTGCAGACACCGCCACCATATTGCGTAGGAAGCGCAAATGTCCTTACAGGAGCTGCAAGACAAGATACAGTCCAACTGATTTGAAGTTGGGATAAAGTACCCCTATTTTTTATTACTCTAACACTGCCCTTCACGAAACCAGATATTAAATAATGCTATTCCAAAGAGTCCATTTTCATGAGCTTTCTAAAAAGTATGTGGCAACGCTGTTTCAGTTGGGGGTTAAAGGCATCCCAGAGTTTGGGGCTTGGATGCCCCGGGCCATACCTCCATGCTTTTGTGGTGGAACGCTTTTGTGGCCGGATAAGTTGCATATTTGACAATGGAAGGTTTCTTGCCAGAATGAAACATATGTCAAGGTTATGAAGGTCATTACAACTTTTGGTCTAATATATCTTGTGGATTGTGCAAATGTTTTTGATTTTAATTTGGGATTACGATCTATGTTAATTTGGAGTTTGCCATGACAGCCCCACATTCATGTTTGTAGAAGTAAAGGAGGGGTTTGGCTTCAATCAGTCTTTCTTGGAACCCTGTATAGACCATTTTACTGTCAGGGACTGGACACTGTGAATGCCTATCAAGTTTCTGTCTTGATTGATTTGTGAAAGGGCAACTCCTCCCTTAGCCACAGTCCCACTCTACACTTAATATTACATTATGTTATGTGTCTCCCTAAGAGTGTCCCCTTTAAGAGGAAAAAGCCACATAAGTCAAAAATCTCCTTTCCACATTTAAAGGTGTTGTTTGATCACGAATATTAAGAAGAAGTAGATGAGCAAGGCACCAAACTTTCCCTGTCATTGTGACCACAATATTGGAAAAGGCAATTCAAAAATCCTGACTTTTTGGCTAAGCATACAAGAAAGAAGACCAAGTTTCCCACCTTTCTTCTGATGCAAAACTTTGCAATCTCACTTATATCTTTCCCACCCAACATTCCTCACAGGAGCAGCACTTCAAATGAATGCAATTTCAGAATTGTCAGTTCAGTTTAGGCCAAGAAGGTGTCCACTCGCTCTGATCGTGGCATCGTGTAACATGCTGCCTACTTTCTGCGATGACTTTAACACGCAATAGGACAACTTAATATTGCCTGAGGAGATAGGTACATAATTCAAGAAAACAAAAAATCCTGAAAAAGTTGTTTTAGATTCGTACATACATTAGATGATTGGTCAAATAGATCCAATGAAGGCAATCAATCAAAATTAAAACCAAACAAAATATTAGAAAATAGTAACTAATAAGAGGAATACTGAATGCTGGGAATCTTATAAAAAATATTTATGTAAATGTACAGTCTTTGAAATTCAATAACATATTTAACTCAATATCACTGGAATAGACCTTGTTTTATTGAGAACAACCCCTTAACAACTTTGTTGTTCAATAATTCGATGTCTGGGCTCGGAAACAATGTTGGAAATACTTTACATATTTTTTATGAAACAAATTATCTATGTGACCTACAAGGACATTGTTTTCAACTGTTTGCTGGAAACGTAATCTTTCTGTTGAAAATCACCACAGAAAAAAACTGCTAGTGATTTGGATTTATATATGCTATTGGCCTTCAAAGACTGCACACGTACAGTCATGTATACACATATTTCATTAAAATCTCAGCACTGAGCACACACCTTACTATTCACTATTTTCTATTATTTTGTTTGGTTTTTTGATTTTGCTTGACTCCCTTAATTGGAGCTATTTGACCAATCATCTAATGTATGCTTGTAATGCTTTGGTTTGTGCAATGAGGGCACCATCTTAACCTGAAAGCTAGCCACCTCTGCTAAGATCACTGTACAGGTGTAACAATACAATAGTCACACATTCTGATTAATAGGGACTTTGTCACTTTCACTCAGAGATTGGTCTACATTACCGCAGGATCTTCCTGACCATGGACATGTGTAGGCATAGACAATTAACTAGATTGTTAACTTGTGAAGCAAAATATAGGTCTGAATTAAAACATGTCCTTACCTTTCTTACATTCTGATAAGTGAATGGCAGGGAAGCCAGGCTCTTGGGGTATTAAAAACAGATTTAACATTTGCCCTGTCCACCTAATACCTGGATCTCTGTTTTAACTCCATTCAAACTGAGGAAACGTTCTTCCATCCAATGGAATGTGTGGTTAAGTCATTTTGAAATGTTGGTGTGACTTTGAGTTGTCCAATCAGATGTGGATTTGAGTATCATCAACGTTCATTTCTAGACAAATTCTGGTTGGACAATTGATTAAGAGTTTCAGCAGTTTCCAAGGCTTTGGTAGTTAGATGTTTCCCACTGGATTTACGCTTCCTCAGGTTGACCACATATTTGAGAGTCAACCACGATAGACAGTTTACTTCTTAGTTGCCCCTTGCATTTGCTCTTTACTCTTCTACCATTAAGGTAGGCATTTTTCTGAAGATGTAGACCAAATTAGATTTCATTGGCATGCTAAAAATAGGTTTTTAGAGCAATTGTATGATTCAAGATTTTACATAATTTCACGTCATATAACAAGCAGACAGATACCCATTACATTTTTAATTACTCTTCAGTTATGAATTCAGTTATTGATGAATAACGACATTGAGATTTATATGTAACTGATAATGACACTGAGGGGCAAAGAACCGGAAGCTTGAGGAAACTAAGGGGTCCATTAGGATGGCGGGCGGATTGCCCCCGCCAGGCTGGCGGTAGCCACCGTCAGCCTGGCGGGGGCAATCCGCCCGCCATCCTTCCCTGTATTCCCCCGCCATATTAGTATGGCGGGGAAACCACGGCGGAAGAAAACACCGCCCGCCACTTTTCCGCCCCGGTCACCTTGCGGCCGGGGCGGAAAATGTTTAATATGGTGGTGGTGTCTATTAGACACCGCCAGCCATATTACTATGGCAGTGGTGCAATGCCTTTCCGTGGCGGCAATGCTGTCATGGAAAGGCAGGCGGTCTTCACTCTGGGGGCCCCCTGCGTGCCCCCAGAGTGAAGGTGAGTGGGGGGGTGCACATGGGGGGGTACCTGTGGTACCCCCCTTCATTTTCATTACCAAAGCGGCAGGCACCCCGCGGTGCCTGCCGCTTTGCAAATGAAAATGCTGTGATGTATTGTCAGCATTGTGGCAGGCGGTGCAGAGAGCACCCCCCACCACAATGCTGAGAATAGAGGATGTGCCCGCCACTGTGGCGGGCACATCCTAATGGCACCCCCGGGGCCCCCGCCCTTAAGGCGGGTGATCCAGTTTTCCGATAGGGTGGCTTTGCCCGCCCGCCATCCTAATGAGGCCCTAAGCCCTAAGACTTTTGTGTTTAATAGAACTGTAGCGTCAACTTATTGCTCCCCTCTTTAAGACCCACACTGATTTTCGGTGAGGTTGATATCTAGTATAGAGAAGCAGTTCAGCCAGTGAACTCCTGCAAAAGAAAGAGTCTGTTGATTTCCATGACAACGCTTGTTGAGAGTGTGCATGCCGGGATTTGCAAAACTAGTGCTGCAACTGGTTGCATTCCATAACATGCAATTTATCTTTGAGGTGCTATAACTCACAGCCCAAGAATTGTAACCCATTCCTCTTACTACCCACAAAGCATAAGCGTTTTCGAGATTTTGAAACACTTCAAGCTCTCCCTATGGGGCTCGATATACGCTAATGTCTTTCTTACAAGGGTGCCAGAAAACAGCCCGTAATCCCTACCATTACCACCACCAGGAAATTAGAACAGGACTTTGATGAGACAGCTGATAAGTTTTGCTTTTTAACTTCAAACAATCAGTTATCATAAATGCAAGCTAGCACTATAACTCCCATAATGCACTGGGCTGTTGTATGAAAGCCCAGAGGAAGCACATTTTTGCTGTTATTGCTACAAATGAGAAGGCCATTCTGTTTAAGGCAATACTGCTAATGAATCTGATTTATTGGTATCCCTGTGCACTTTCCTAAAGGTTTATGTTTATTATGTGAACCGATTAATTTTAGATTGGTCCCTTTGTCCAAGCCCTGCCCTTTGAACAATTCTATCTACACTGCTGCTATTATCACTGGGAACTAACGATGAGGCACCGTCAGCCACCTTGAACTTAAACAGATAATGAGAAAAAGCGAAGGGAAGCGTGACCAGAAAATGCCAAAGTTAATGACCAGGACTTGCCTATTAACATATGAAGAAATGATGAACAAACACGGTAACTGCATATTCAGCAACAAAATAATTTCACAAAATGGCTGCCTTAGAAATCCATTAATTGCTCCTGAATAACAACTCTCTGCAGTGCTCAGATTTTGAACAAATTCAGATCTCAATTAATGAAACAGACAATAAGAAGGCAAAATGTTTGTCTAGTTTAATCACCAACATGATGGAATTTAAAAACTGTCTAAAGATGGTGCTAGTTAGTTAGCAGTTGTTATAACAGTGTCTATTATTAAATGTATTTTGGTATACATTAGTGCTGTTTTGCGATCAGTTTTGTCAAATGTGTTCTGACGGATATGTGCTTTTGATTCCTGGAATAGCCCCCTCATTAATTCACCCGTTAACGTATACAAACAGGGAAATAAAAAATCGAAGTGCTCCGGCTGCCTGCCTCACCCTCTTACAGCTCCTCTTTCACAAATCCAAGAAAGACATTTATAATTATTTTTACAGATCAGCTCAAGTTAGTTCGTTGTGCAACAACAAAACACTCATGACCTATGATTAGAGTAAAATGCAAACTCATTAAACTTTATTCAACAAAAACATCAACGTTGCAAACACGCCATGTCCCCCATACATCCCACAGCCATTCGCATCTTATACCAACTTCCATTCCCCCAAAATGTCATACTGTGTTCCATCCTTCCCTGATCCAATCATTACATCTTGCCATCTCCCCAGCCTCTCTTTCTTTTATCTCCCAAACACCTTCCCCTGAACTCTCTCCTCACTCGACAAGGTACCGCACATTGAGGGATCTATTACGATGGCGGGCGAACTTTGTCCGCCTGCCATCACATCGTGAAATTGGACCACCTGCTATGTGTGTGGCGGTCCTGCATACACCATTAGGATGCACCCGCCACACTGGCAGGCGCATCCTGCATTCTTTACATTGCGGCGGGCGGTGCTGTCAGCAGCACCCGCTGCAATGCAAAAAAGGCATTGTGCATTTGCATGCACAACGTGGCAGGCACTGCGCGGTGCTTGCCACGTTGTGCATTCAAATGCAGGGGTTACCATAGGTACCCCCATGTGCCCCTCCCACCCCCCATAATCTTGGGGACCTGTAATGGGCCCCCAACTGTGAAAACCGCATGCCTTTCTGTGGCGGCATTGGTGCTTCCCGCATGCATTGTAATATGGATGGCGGTGTCTAGCAGACACCGCCACCATATTCAACCCTGTTTTGCCAGAAAAGCGGCGGACCGTCTTGCCGTCCACCGCGGTACCCCGGTTATTATAATATACGGCGGGGGAAATTGGAGGCGGGCGGAGATAATCTTGGGCGGATCGCCACCGCCATGTGGGCAGTGGCGATCCACCCAACATTATAATACACCCCTGAGTTTTCACCTGTGCTCCGCTCTTCTTCCCCCGAGGCTATGGATAAGCCCACATATGACTGTCCACCCCCCAAGACTCCCACTACCCAGCATAAAACCAGGACGGAATTTTCTGCCTCCCCTATGAAACCAGAAGACCTCTCAACAGTGATCTCTTCTGCACCATATTTTCTCATGCCACAACCAACTCACCATATCATGTAACTCCATCATGAAGTGGGCATTCCTTATGCTAGACAAGTGCTCGCCATCATGTCGAAATAAACATATCTTTTCTTCTCGAATGCCCCTATGAGATCACCGTAACTCTCCATCCCCATGCAAAAAACTCTCATTGTTCTGTTAAGCTTACAATGAGCCTTGAATATCGCTGCATGCCTTACCGCCCCCGCCAGACCTGGCGTGGCACAAATTCAGTCCACACACTGCAAGTGACAGCAAAGTTCTCTATGATGGCTTCAAGATCCTGCTGCATGTGTTTTAAGAGTGTCAAACTAAATAACTGCACCAGATAACTTTCCCCAAAGTGAATCAAAAGCATATCCGGACTGCCCCTCTGCAGAACCAATGTCATTAACCAAGGCAGAAAATTACCCCATTGCATTCCACTTTTCTCCCACCACAACACTTCATGCCGGATGATGTGCAAGGCCAAGTTCCTACTGTATATGTGTTGGACCGCATACTTGGCTGCCCAATGCGCAAAAGAATGTTTCATGATCCAGGTCACAGTCTTGGACCCTGGACCACTCAGACAACCTGCATCGAAAGAGAAAAAACATTAGTTCGGGCATCCACACAGACCACTGTCAACACAACACCCTGCCCCCTTGACAGGTTATACAGCATAAATGTATTTGTTTCCTAACATAGGGCTCAAAACAAATCGACCTCCACCTGAGATCCTGTGTATCCGATCCCAGTCGCACCCCAGATTCGCTGCCCCTATCCGAAAGGAGTGTGTCCCAATGGCAACAGGGTCTTTCACGAGCCAACGCAACCCAATATGCAGCACAGCCAATAGCTAAAAAGCATACTTAGGTCTGCCCCCTGCAAAATAGAAAACCAACTTGTACTAGAAAATATCTGAATCTTCCAAACTGTGTTCTCATCCAGGAAATATATGTGTATTCCTTTCAAATCTTCCAAAAATGTCATACACACCCCCAAGTCAGAATTGACTGCCATGGGAATCCTAACCCTGTGGTGCGGCAAAGTCACTCCAGAGATGGCCATGCCCAGACACCTGCAAAAAGTCTGCCCGATATGTACAACACGGCTAGCAAAATTTAAAAACCCATGCAACGTCTGTACCTCCCAGAGCTCAATCCTGCACTCGCCTATCACCTCCAACAAGAAACGCTGAATCTCCCATACCTTAGCCTATGGAAATCTGGCTACCATCAGACCCATATCCAATTCAATGCCCAGAAAAGTCAATACCACCAGTGGACCCTGTGTCTTTTCAGGTGCCAAAGGCACCCCTAACCAATCTGCCATCCTTTGGAAATGTTGCAGCGCCTTCAGTCACTTGCCCGAATCCTTCCGTCCCACAAACAGAAAATCATCCAGATAGTGAGACACCTCCATATGGCCACTAGATTTCATAAAAACCCATGCAGGAAGGTACTGAAAGCTTCAAACAGTGCACAGCTCTTTGCCCATCGGCAACACCTTGCACATGTAGAGAGCCCCCCAAACTACATGCCTAACAACTAAAAATCCTCAGGGTGTGTGGGGAGTAAACAAAATGCCAACTTGATGTTGTATTTTGCCAACTCGGACAATAAAGTCCGCCATTGGTCATTCAGTATAAGGTCCCGCTATCCTCCCCTCCACCACCTCCTTGGCCAGCTTAGATGCCACAGCTTCTGGGATATCCCTTGCTGACTGCAAAATTTCATCCCACCTGCCTCCCCTAGGACCTTGATACCCAATCTGAAAACCCTCCATGAACCCTCATTCAAGCGGCAAGGCATTCCTCGCTCCAGACAGATCAAAAGCCAAGGCTGTAAGGATTCGACTTTAAGGGGAGTAGTTGCCTTTTGTTACAGGGTGCCCCTGCTGACCCCTCCCCCGGGACCCCTTCCACTGTTTGGCTGGGGTAATTTAAAACATTGGGTAATGGGGTGTCTGCCCCCACATTTAGAACACTTGTGCTTAAACTTGCACGGGTGACGAGAACAGAACCCCTTGATATAATTCCAACATGCCCCAACATTGGTTCCGGATTGTTTTGGGGAGTGACCTGCCCCCTGCGGGGCGGGCTTGGACTGAAAAGGCCGATATGTAATAGGTAATCCGCTAGCCGTATGTGTGGATGTTGAGGACTGAGTGGACAACATCCATTGTATCCAGAGTTCAGAGTCCACCTCCCCCCAGGGATTGCCCAGGTTTAGGCTTACCCTCGCCTGGAACTCTTTGTCGTAGTTAAGCCAAGTGAAACCCCTGAAATGCATTTGGGTCTTCCTAATTATGTCCATATATTTCAACCAGGCTATCACCCTTTTTCAATGCGTCTCATAATAAATACTCTCATCGATCAGAAAAGCCAACGTCCAGTTCCCCATGTTCTCAGAGAGTCCAGTTTAAATCTCTCTGCTTAGTTTTTAAGGTCTTGCATGGCATTAAAACGAAATTGACGAGGAGGAAATTTGCCTTGTATGTTCCGGAGAGAAGCCTTTGCTCCTCCTCAGCGAGATTGGTGAAGGTGCCTAGATTTAAAAAAGCAAAATTAGGAGGTAGGGTTTTCAGCACTGCGGCAGCTCGACTATGGAACAGGCTTCCATTGGAGCTGAGACAACTGGATGACCTCCTCCCCTTCAGGAAGAGACTAAAAACTTGGCTCTTCCCAAGTGCCTAATGTGGTTACACTTCGTTTTCTGGAACTCTAGTCTGATGGTACACTGATATGTTTAGCGCCAGGATGCCTGTTAGGTGATAGAGCGCTCTATAAATGGTTTAAATAAATAAATAAAATAAATAAATTGGTACTCTGGGACATCTCTCCCTTGAATCCCTCTTTAGCCATAATGTCCCTATGCGGAAGTTTAAAAACATCTACATATTTGTGTTTCTATATTCTCTTCTTAGTCTTGACGGACAAACGGGACCCAAGCGGTATCGCCAGTCCCATGTATGGGAGTCTCTTGTGCTCATCATCCTCTGAACCTGTATAACCTTTACCCTCTTCAAACACTGCCAAACTATCTGATAGGCACCTTTTCTTTTCAGCGGCCTTCCTCCTACTCACGCATTTGCATGACTCCTTCCCCCGCAAAGCCTTCTTCACTTTGTTCTTCCCTTCTGTAACCACCCGTCACTAACTTTCACAGACCACCACTTGGGCGCCCTTTCTGTGACTCCCGGGAACTGCACACCGACCAGCATTCCCCCGTACCTGAAGGTAATGTCTCCACCCCTACTTTTTCCTTCCGGCGTTTTCCATGACTGCTCTTCACCTTGGTGCCTCTCTGGTCTGCTCTTGACTTCTTCAAGACAACTGACATACAGGTTGCATGCCCTTTGCTCATGCCGCTGGTCTCCAACCTGCCCACATCCTCATCCTCACACAACTCACCGTCCTCCCACACGTCACTCTCATAATATTCCAACACAGAACATCCTCGAAGTCAACCTCATCGCTCTCAGACTGTCACACTCCATCAGCTTTGGTTTGCCCACATGAATCAGTGGTCTGTGGAAGCCCATAGGCCTGAATGGGTCAAAGTGTGTGATCCCTCGCCTCAGGGTAGGGTTGGCTGCAGCTGACTCCCAGCCTCTTCTGACCCTCATCTCTGGTATTGCCTCCTGTCTGTCAGCCTTCATCGCCAACCGTGCTAGGCCCCACCTGGCTGCACTAACCAGGATGGGTCCTGTGCATCACCGGGCCACTAAGGCGCATGGATCACTGTTAGAATACCGATGGCATAAATACTGATGTTCAAAATATCAGAAAAAATATAGACTACAATACTATCGACTCCCATACCTAAACAGTTAAGTACAAAAATATTGAACCAAAAGTATTGATGTAAAAAACATAGATGTAAAAATATCGATTTAGATATATATAAAATAAAATATATTCAATATATTCAATATTAATATTAATTTTAACAAAAGAAATTACATTTAATATAAATTTTTACAAAATATAACAAATAAACTTTATTAAAAAAGATAAACACACAAACATAATAATTTATACATATATATGTTTACATATTTGCTTTAAAATAATTAATAAACTATTATCTTTAATTTATTTTAAAAGTTCAAACATATGTAAAAATTATATATATATCAATAATTTAAAATATAAAAAATCATTCTATAATAAATTAAAACATTAAACTATTAAAACATATTTACACTTACATTTCCCAATACAATCAGTGCAACAGTAGGTAAAGTGTTGTATAGCATAATAATAAAATTTGCTATTCCCACTCCAATGAGAGCAACAGTAGGGAAAGGGTTGGATAGCGGAGGGGAAAAAACTACTATTCCCACTCCAAAGAATGCAACAGTAGGTAAAGTGTTGGATAGCAGAGGGGTAAAAATTACTATTCCCACTCCAGGAAGAGCAACAGTAGGGAAAGTGATGGATAGCGTAGGGGAAAAAAATTACTATTCCCACTCCAAAGAGTGCAACAGTAGGGAAAGTGTTGGATAGCGGAGGGGTAAAAATTACTATTCCCACTCCACTGAATGCAACAGTAGAGAAAGTGTTGGATAGCGGAGGTATAAAAATTACTATTCCAACTCCAGTGAGTGCAACAGTTGGAAAAGTGTTGGATAGCAGAGGGAAAAAATTACTATTCCCACTCCAGTGAGTGCAACAGTAGAGAAAGTGTTGATTAGTGGAGGGGTAAAAATTACTATTCCAACTCCAGTGAGTGCAACAGTCGGGAAAGTGTTGGATAGCGGAGGGGTAAAAATTACTACTCCCACTCCAGTGAGTGCAACAGTCGGGAAAGAGTTGGGTAGTGGAGGGGTAAAAATTGCTACACCCAGTCCTCTGAGTGCAACAGTAGGGAAAGTACTGGATAGAGGAGAGGTAAAAATAACTATTACCACTCCAGTGAGTGTAACATTAGGGAAAGTGTTGGATAGCGAAGAGACAAAAATTACTATTCACGCTCAAACAGTTAAAACAAAAATAAAAAACATAAACAATTATTTAAAAAATCATAAAAATAAATAAAGCAATATTTAGAAAAATGTAATGTATTAAAAATATAAAAAGAAAAATATATTATAATATTAATTACATATAAAAAAACACAAATGGTAGACAATATAAAATAATAAATACATTTATTTAAAAAAAATCTTTTTAACTAGAAAATATTTACAAACAAATAAATTAATGAATACGTAAATGTATTTATTATATCTCCTACCCTTTAACACCACACACATAAAAAACAGTTCAACATTTTTAATTAATTCACCCACAAAATTAACATAATTAATAATCAATTTTAAAAATATTAAAAACAAATAAAAAAATGTATGTACTACAAACACTTTAACACTATGATATCCACAACACACCAAAATTAAATTCTAAAATAATAAAACACAATTAAAACGTATTTAATAATTAAAAACTATTACTATTAACAACTAATGATACAGTAATTAAAATGTATTTAATACCCACTCTTTACCCCTTTAAAATTAAAAACAACAGACAAAAAAATAAACAATTACCCAAATACATATCAAATAATGAACATTATCAACTATATATTAATGAATTAAATGCAAATTACTTCCCACCCTTTACTCCTATAAACAGCAAAACACACACCTAAAATGAATTACACAATCACCATAATTAACCATCAATTAATTAATTAAAATTAATTAACATCACATTATTAATTCATATATTAAAAATAAATTACTTCCCACCCTTATCACGTATAAACACCACAATACACACCTAAAATTAATTACACAATTACCATAATCAATTACCGGTTAATTAATTACAATTAATTAACAACCAATTAATAATTAATTAATTATAGATTACTTGACACAAATAATAAATAAAACATAATCAATACATTTAATATAATTAAATTCCTCCCCACCCTATTCCTCTATAAACCCACAACCCGCTACAGAACTAAAAACGCAAATTTCAAATAAAAAAAAATTAATAACTACTAAAAATGTAACACATATATTAAAAATACAAAATATTCTTATACAAAAAACATACAACACATACATATAAAATATGTACTAAAATACATAACATTAATAAACAAACAATATTTTTAAAACTATGGGGCCCATTAGGATGGCGGATTGTCCCGGCCAGGCTTGCGGTACCCACTGCCGGCATGGAGGGAGCAATGCGCCCGCCATCCTCAGCTAAATGCCCCCCGCTATATTAGTATGGCGGGGGTGACCGCGGCGGACGGTCTTTCCATTCGCCCCGGTCGCCTGTCGCTCGGTGCCTGCCGCTTTGTTAAGACCGGTGAGAGCCCCGCCCACCACAATGCTAAACATGCAGGATGCACCCGCCACAGTGGCGGGCGCATCCTAATACCCCCCACGGGACCCTCACCCTTATGGTGGGCGGTCCCAAAGACCGATAGGATGGTGGACACACTTAGGGGCCGATTATGAAGGCGGACGGACCTGAGTCCGTCCGCCACCATAGAGTAGGAGGGACTGTCCGGAGGGGCTGCGGAGGTCCCTCCGTGCAGATTAGGATGTGACCGCCAGGGTGGCGGTCACATCCTCAATCTTTAACATTGCGGCGGGTGCAGCTTGAAGCTGCACCCGCCGCAATGTTAAAAAAGCATGCCCAGCATTTGCGTGCACAAAGCGGCAGGCACCGCACGGTGCCTGCTGCTTTGTGCACGCAAATGCAGGGGGGTACCATAGGTACCCCCCATGTGCACCCCCCACCCCCCCTTCACCTAGGGGGCCCGCAACGGGCCCCCGCAGTGAAGTTCTGTATGCTTTTCCACGGCGGAAAACCCGCTGCGGAAAAGCATATTGTACTGCTCATCCTAATATGGTGGACGGTGTCTGGAAGACAGCAAAGACAGCAAAGCCCCCGCACTGACACAGTATCGGAAAAGGCGTGCGTCCCAAGCACCGCCTAATGCCTGGCGCTCAGCAACAAAGTCAAAAGGAGCAGGAAGAGCTCACCGGGCCCAACCAGGTAAGACAATTTTTTTTACCCCCTTTGCTCCCTACCCCCGGTGATGCACAGAGTCTGATAGAGGCAGACTTTGCCTCTCCAGACCCCTATATCCTAATCCCCAAACCCCGCCCATTTCCCCCACCTGTCTATCCCCACCCATGTCTTGTTTTCCCAGCGCTAAATCCCCAGGGAAAGACTGGCCTGCGACACGCTTTTCCTGGGGGCCATCATTGTGGCAAAAAGTCTCTAACTAGAAAGGCTGTGGTTATTCAAAAACATCCATTTGTGTATTTGCTGGGACTGGTTTCTTTGCACAAACTGCGAGGTGTTTTATGGCTATATTTGGGAATACTGTGGCTGTAATTGGACACATGAGGCTGAATCTGTCAGTATGAAGCTGCACTTGGCGTTTAATGGCAATCATATGAACCTGTGCCCCCAGCTACTTAGAACTGTGACCCTGATATACCTCCATAGTTTGTATGTTTGGTTGGCAACTAAAAATGCATTTTATTGACTTTGGTACCTTTGCTTTTGTTTCTTCAAAGCTCACATTTTTGTAATGAGGTTCACTGGTGATTTTACCCCTCCTGTCAAGTCATTGAAATCAAAGTGGGATAGATGGCACATGCCCCTGTGTCATTGTGTAGTGTGCTGTGTATTAATGTGTGTATTAATATTGTGTGTAATGAATGCCATGTAGTGCTGCTGCAGTTAGCGAGTTGATGTCACTGGTTGCTCAGTTGGTTGGGACACCTGCAGAGAGGTGCATCATCCTCAGTTGCTCACCCAAGCGTGGTACTTAATTTGTTGTGTTTTTTTGTGGTTGTTACAATGAGTGTGATCCAATGTTGACAACATGTGGTGGCTTAGTCAGAAAGGACCAATACAAGCATTCAGTTATTATTATGCTTAATGATTGCAGTCCTAAATAAATGAACCGAACTAAGACAACATGTGGTGGCTTAGTCAGAAAGGATAAATAAAAACAATCAGTTATTACTATGATTGCAGTCTTAAATAAATGAACAGAACTTCTAAACTCGATCTTAAAGGCCGGCACTAGTCTATGATATTTCACAGCTTGCTTAAGTTTAACAAATGACTTAAGGTCACGTGGGACACTATGGGGTCCATTAGGATGGCAGGCGGACAAACCGATGCAAAAAGGGACTGCCCGCCATGAGGGCGGGGGTCCCGTTTGGGTCATTAGGATGCTGCAATGCTAAAAATGCACACCAAGCAGTTCAATGTACAACGTGACAGGCACCGCGTGGTGCCATAGGTACCCCCCATGTGCCCCCCCCACCCCCCAGAATCCTTAGGGGCCCGCAACGGGCCCCCACAAGTTATTTCCGCATGCCTTTCCGGGCACCACGGAAAGGCATGTGACTGCCCCCATCATAATATGGTTGGCGGTGTCTAACAGACACCTCCACCATATTAAACTCTTTTCCACCCGGTCAACTTGTTGACTGGGCGGAAAAGCAGTAGACAGTCTTTCTATCCGCCGTGGTCCCCCCCACCATAGTATATGGTGGGGGAATGAGTGGCAGGGGGGGGCGGATGCCGAGCGGATCGCCACCGCCATGTGGGCGGTGGCGATCCGCCCAACATCCTAATGGGGCCCTATGCGTTAGTCCTGAGCATTCTTTTGACACATGGATGGCAACTCAGAGTTGCAGCAAAACTCAATTAAACCAATTCCAGTAAAGTACTCAATGACAATAGTTGGCAAAAGAAAAAGATAGGAAATGGGGGAGCCTATATGATAAGTGATCATCTAGTTTCCTCAGGGTCATGTCATGATTGTTACAGAGACACTGGGCAATTACAACATCACCATGAATGGTTCCTGTATCCTTTGGGAAAAGCGATCTTAGTAATGTTGACACTGCCAGAGTATTATTGCAAGGTAGAGCATTTTACCATTTAATATTTGTATTGAAGGGCAAGAAGGTAGAAATAGCTATTCCACCTTGAAGAAAGAATATTTAAAGTCAAGTGCAAACCCAATTTAATATGTATTTATCTCTAGCCACTAGAAATGCTTTAAGTGCTGCTGATTCTCATGGGGGATTTATTTATTTATAAAGTTTTATATAGCGCAAATATGATCCCGAAGGATATTAGAGCGCTTTACCATAGGAGAGAAGGAAGGAAGGTAATAAATTGCAGTACCGGCATCAAATAAGAATAACAAACAGAAAAGTTACAAAACAAAAGGTGTCAATAGAGACAAATACAATAACTGGTACATAGCGAGCTAGGAGGGGAGAAAATGAAAGGTTAACGAAGAGTAGCACCCAGTGCAGGCCGTAAGGTTGTAAGACCAGTTATATTTGGTTTGCAAACTCTCCAGGAAAAGTGAAGATTCTCCAGGGAAAAATCATATTCAATTGGTGGAATTTTACATGCGGTTTTCCATGTCAACATAATTAAGTTAGAGAGATAAGGGCACTGAGAAGGCAGTGCACAGGTGTTTTACTGCTATAACTGTACTGACACACTTTGAGGTAATCTTTTAATATGCAAGCAGTAGAATTCAAGTAGGATCTTTCATTTATCTGCATACATAAATAGCTCTCCATCAAGATTTTCATATGAACAGTAGACCTGGTTACTTTGAAACTCTCTTCATGTAGAGGAAAGGAGTGTCTTCTTTCTTGTATTTGTTAGCTTGAACGACTTCAATGTTGTCTGTTTGTAATAAGAAAGCCGTTCCTCAACATCTAACTTCAGCTTGACTTGTCCTCAGTATGTTCACAGTAATCTAAACCTTGCAGGGTTGTCAAGTTCCCACATCCATGGGCGAGTAGCTCCTGCGGTCCAGATTTTTTCTGCACACTCTGATATCGGCAGTCCTACTTATCCGATTAAAATCCCACAGCGGCAACATCCAGAATGCAAAACCAAAGACTGGATGAACTACTGAAAAGTAATCGGCAAAACCTAAAAGCTCTGATATTGATCCCCTTTGGAACAGACTGCATTTTAATACTGCCTGCCCCATTACCAAAGCCATCCAAGCAATCAGCACCAACATCAGAGCAAAAGGTGATTAAGGTGAGCTATCATTGATTTTGGCACCTTGAAGGTGTCGCCACACCTGATCGCTTCTGAACAACCTGAGGCAGCATCGATCTCTGCTTGAGCGATTGGAATCAGCCTTCCAAACAATCTTCCTTGCTAAGGAGCAGCAGAGCCACAGTGAATCAGGAGCTATTCCACAAGAGCAACTCTTAATGATTGAAATGTTGGTAGCCGTTTGGTTGATAGAAGGCATTTTGAAATGAACTTGGGCTAGATGTAGGTAGGCATTTACCGGTCGGTAATGGCCGAATTCGGCCGTTACCGACCGGTAATAGCCTTTTCCTATGTAGGAGGCTTTTTTACCGATTCTGTAAATAACAAATCAGTATTTACCGAATCATCATTTACCGATTCGGTAAATGAGATGTAGGAAGCACTGTAAACAGTGCTTCTGTGCTTTAAGGATTCGTTATTTACCACCAACTATTAGTTGGTGCTAAATAACGAATTCCTATGTAAATGCAAATATGTGCGTTTACACTTGTGGCCTGTGACAGACATACATGCCCTTAGGGCATGTATGTGTGCCACATGTGCACACAAGTAATAACCAGGGGTGCAGCAGGGTGTCAAAGTTGCACCCTACCACCCTTGACTTTTTTCCAATTTTACAGAATCGGTAATTACCGATTCGGTAATTGACATTCATTCCTATGGGCCTCCAGGCCCGTAGGAATGAATGGCAATTACCTAATTGGTAAATACTGATTCGGTAATTACCGAATATTACCCATTTGGTAATTTTTACCAAATATTTACCTACATAGGATTTACCAATTCTAAAATACCGAATTAGTAAAATTCAGTTTTTTAGAATCGGTAAAACCTATTTACCTACATCTAGCCCTAAGTCCTCAATATTGTGGTTAGGGGTTCAGTTTACAAACAACGCCATTATACCTGACGTTACCAGTGATCTCAACACAGGGGACAAGGAATGAAAGGATGTGGAAACGGTACAACCTTGAAACACTTCAGAAACCCAGAGCAGACTGGTGGCAAATTGATGATGTAACATGAGGGAGTCAGGATGTACTTCTGTCAATATTACAAAAATTATCTCTTTTCAAAGCTTCAATGCAACACACTACCATGAGTGCCAAATTATCTCAGAGTTTTAATAAACTGTTTAAAAGAACAAAACTAAAGTTTATGAAAGAACCTCTTTTTTGGATCAGTCTCATAAGTCCTATGTTATTTCAAAGTTGAAAAAAATATATTTCCACAGTTGGAGGGACTATATAGGGATAAAAGCAGCTGTGTAGCCGAAACTTATGTATCGTATGTTTAATAGAAAATCATCATTAAATAAACCTTTCAATGGGTAGTTTGCCTCACCTCAACACTGGCGCCAGAGCACATCAGATAGAGTGTGCATGATGGACAATCCATGGAGGCACAACTTTATGCTAGATCGTCCACCTCAAATCTAATGAATCACTGCGAGATAAAACACATTATATCAAAACAAACGCTTAGATTACTACTTGGGGATATCATTCATTTATTTATAAACTTTCTATCATGTGTACTTCACCCAGCATGGGCTTCTACGTGCTGTTCCAAATTAAGTCATGCATTTCTTTTATCATTTTGACATATTAAAAGTGGTCAAAACACATCACAGTAGATTTTAACTATGCACATTAAACAGCATAGTTCATTGCCGACCAGCTGCATTCAGTCCTTTATAACTTACCAAGAATTTCACTGTGTAAGCCACACCCCAACAGCTGCTGAAAATGAAAAGGATCAATCTTTTCCCCACTTAAAATTCTAAGTGGCCGATTACGATGGCGCGCAGACAAAGGTCGCCCACCATCGCTGCTGGAAAAGGGACCGCCCGCCATAGGTGCGGCGGACCCGCAAAATGAATAAGGATGCGCCCGCCACACTGGCGGGCACATCCTGTATGTTTGCATTGTGGTGGGTGGCAGCAACCGCCACAATGTAAAAATACATGTTTTACATTTGCATGTACAACATGGCAGGCACTGTGCGGTGCCTGCCACCTTGTACATGCAAATGTAGGGGGGTACCATAGGTTCCCCCCCACATGTAGCACCCCCCGTCCCGCAACGGGCACCCGAAAGGCATTTTCCGCCTGTCTTTTTGCGGCAGGAACTCAGACGCAAAAGACAGGCATCATAATGCCCACGGCACCGCCTCCATAGACCCATATTACCGGGTCCCGCAAGGTGGGCAGAAAGGGACCGCCTTGCGGGACCACGGCGGATGCCGTGGTACCTTTCCCATTCCCACAGCCATTCTAATTTGGCGGTGGGAATATTCAGGATGATGGCGGGTAATCAGCGACCGCCGGGCCGGTGGTCCTCACCGCCAGCCCGGCAGTCGCGGATTTCCCGCCATCATAATCAGCCCCTAAATTCTTGATTTCAAGCAAATCTAAAGAAATGGAGAAGTTATTATGGTGACCTTGATTTCTTGTTAGAGCATAACTGGCCATCTTGAAGGTGGATCTTATGTTTTTCTAAAGAATTGTAACGACAAACATTATGAAATATTTACTTCCAGCTCGCAGAATGAAATATTGCCATTCAGTTAGTAGTGGCAGGCACACCAAAAGAGCTAAAGGAAATCCTCATCCATCATCCAGCAGGACTACGGCTGCATTTTATGGAATAGTCATAGAGTTTGAATTAGTCCACCTCTATTGGTCTGACAGTAGGAACAAATTCTTGACCCCCCCTTCCCCCATTTTCCATTTCCTGGGCCTCTGGGAGGATATTGGTCCTTCTAGCACACACCACTGGAACTTTAACCAGAGAAATGCTACTCTTATTTGGATGCTGCCCTACCTTTGACCACTCTGTAATTGCAGAATAGATCACAGGGCATCAGCAACAGGATACAGGCTTTATTTGTACTTGGCTCGCTCACATGTGGGAAAACCCAGCCACCAGTTATAGGCCCAGCGGTATACACAGTCAGGAGTACATTACTGCAATGAAAAAACTGCACTTCACTCTACCTCCCATAAGCGAAGAACTGTAAATTACACCTATTTAAGTGCTGAGGGCAATGTGAACTTGGGTGGGAAACCTATTGTGTGTTGATAATACGTTCAGGTACAAACCTACCTAAGATAACAAATGCTAATTTACTAAAAGAGCAATCTCTGCCGCTCTATCATTGAATTGTTTTGGTGTGCCAAATTAAGATTTGTGCAAAAGCAATTCATATTTTGATACACATGCTAGAACCCCAGTCTCTATGACACCAGTTCAGTTTAACATAATTTGTGTGAATGGTGTCAACTGAGACCTATTTTCACCATATCACCAAGATGTCTGGTGCTGAAGTCTGCTTACATCACCAGTCACCCATGTTCTCTTTCTGCATTCACACCAGTTTGTTGTACTAAACATGCATATCATCTTCTCTGAAAACAGTAGTGAATTTCTGCTGAGCTCCAGTAAAGATCTTCCTAAGTGCTCTTTGCTGGGGTGATTGGTCGTTCAAGGTGTACCCAGCCAGCATGAGTCCTGTAATCTATGGTTTTTTGTATTTTATTGCTCATTCTGCATGTACCCGTTTTTGTTCCTCTATTCTTCCATATGGGGTGCAATTTGGTTTCCATAGACCTGTGTTTAATTTGACTATAATGGTGGGAGGTTTGCTGTTTTCATGTACTTCTGATTTGCACTTTGATGTCCTAGATGATTCTCATTTCTTGTGAAACATTAGGGGGTCGATTCCGATTCGGGAAAAACCGCTCCAAATAGCCGTTCGGAGCGTTTTTCTCATCCGAATCGTATGCTGCAACGTCCCCCGTACGTACGACAAAGTACAATTCGTACCTGGACCTGGACTCCGTAAGAATCGTACAGAGACCGTACAAATCAAATACGCGTACGAATCTCCCTCGGTACCCGCTGTACGCGACATCTGTACGGTTCGCAGCTGCTTTTTCCGACCAGGCAAGTACGATTTGTGTCGGGTACGCACCGTACAACCCTTTTTCTACGGGAGCTGAAAACAGCGGTAAAAGCAGAGTTCGCCCCGAAACAGGTACGGAACGGCCCCCCGGGTACGGTGTGTACACCCCATGATCGCAGGGGTACGGTAAGTACCCCTGCGATCTTGGGGTGAAAGCACCGTACCCCGCGATCTTGCGGTGTATGCACCGTACCCCATGTTCGCTGGGTGTACGGTGCGTACACACTGCGATTGCGGGGTACGGTGAGTACACCCCAAGATCGCAGGGGTATGCACCGTACCCCTGCGATCATGGGGTGTACGCACCGTACGGTGTGTAAGTGATTGTGTGCTTTTCCGTACGAATCGCCCTTACCTGACGTGGACCGTACGAATCGCTTCCTCATACCCCGGTCCGGATCGTACTCGTCGGGTCTTACGGCATGTGTACGAGTCGTACGGTTCACTGTTTCAGCCTTTCAATACGTACGGATCGCGACGATTCGGACAGATTGACGGAATACGGATCGTACTACGCGACTTGGACGGACGGGTACAAATCATACGGCGATGGCTCCGGATGAAAATCGTACGCACAATTTTTTTCCAGGATCGGAATCGCCCCTTGGTGTATTTCTGAGACCAGCAGTATGGTTGTATGACGATTACAATGCATGCCTTTACCTCACATGCCTTTTCCACACTGTCTCTAACATGCATACCTTTACCATGCATGGTATGTAGTGCAGTGCAAGCGTGATAAAACCTTTATTATACGCTCACTCTCCTTACTAATCTAAACGTACTGGCCCTTTACAATTAGACAATCTGCAGCATTCCCATTCACTACATAGCCAATGATACTCTGATGAATCTTTCTCTGCTAATAGGTGGGGTGAAAATTAGGGTAGCCAAATCACCACAAAGCTTTCTAATGAGGACCATTAATTCAATTGACAGGCAACTCACAAATTTGAGATCAGATTTAGGTACACCACCCTTAGGGCCAGATGTACAACCCTTTTTGATGTGCAAAACACTCATAGTTTAGCACCGACTTCAAGTAGGTGGTAAACCACTCGCAAAGGGGAAGGGGTCCCCAGGGGTGCTTAGATATTTTTTCCCAGAGACCACTGCCTGCCCTTAAAAAATTAAATTGAAATGTTTAATTTTTCTTTTTTAAAAGCATCCCATTTTCCTTGAGGAAAAATGGGCGGCATTACTTTAAAAAACTGCTTTATTAAAAAAGCAGTCACAGACATGGTGGTCTGCTGACCCCAGCAGGCCACCATCCCTGTGAGTGCTGGCCATTCCCAATGGGGTTGCAAATTGGGCTTGCCTCATGAATATTGATGAGGCATGCAATTTGCGACCCCATTGGGAATTGCAAACAGTGTCTGAGACACTGTTGTATATTGCATTTAGTGAGTCACAAGTTGCAAGTCCCTATTTGATGCAATTTGCGACTCGCTTAATGCAAGCTTCGTACATCTGGCCCTTAAAACCATGCTGTAGAAATAATGAATAGCAACGGAAAGACTCAAGCTCCTTAAGAAATTAAGTCAAGCAAGAATTATGCAAACCAAACACTCTGCAACAGCAACAGAGAACAAAACAAGTAATACTTGATGTTCTGACAGAGCTTGCTGATTCTCCTTACAATACATTTAAAACATTTGTAAAATACCACCCTTTAAATGGAAGAACCAACAGGACTTAATAATAGACTCACACACATATAGATGACTTATGTTATTGTATTAAAGATGCAAAATGTTCAGCCATTAGCAGTCTTTTGAGAATTTCAGTTAAGAATATCACAGCTTGCATTAAAGCACCAAATATTTAGGCAAGGCTTTATCCGATGATTATAAAGATCAGTTACACCGAGTTACAGATTCCCACTACTATTAAGGCAGAAGGATAGATTGTTAAACAACTCAAATCCTACACTGAAGGGGAAGGGTTCAGATTTAATGTCCATTAAGGGTCAGTCCATTAGCATAAGACAATTAAATAAAGGAAATGATAAATGAAAAAGGTTTGGCAAAAAAGGTTTAATTCTATTGGCTACCGACTGTAGTATCAGCAAGGCAGTCCAAAGTAGGGAAAAAAATCTTGATAATCAATCAACATAGCATCCTCTCGCAAGGAAAAAAAGAAATTCATGGCATTGTCCCTCCTTAGGGGTTTCTTCTTTTATAAAGTCTCTAGAAAATGCCTGTGATGTAGTATCACACCACCATTGTAAGACATTCATATGCTCAAATGTACATAATGTTACCCAGAACACTTGCAACACTGAGACGCTTTCCCATCCTGGTCATGAGAAGCTAAAGATTTGAGAGTCCCCATGGGCATAATATCGGTGATAAAGTAAAACAAAGTATCCATCTGTAGCAACACCCAAAATCCTGTTCCCACTGGAATATTTCACTGAGAACATTGAAGAAACATTTAGGATTATTGGGGTTTATACATGTACAGAACACATATAGCAACATTTCACTAGTTGTAAATGGTCCATTGTATTAGGTCAGGGGAAAGGTCAGCATTAAAGAAAAAGCATTTTTGAAAAAACCTTTAAGTTAGCATCACACGTTTTAAATTAAATGAACTCTACATCAATATCAAATATGGTGTAATAAGATCACATCAAAATAGGAAACATGTAGAACTTTCACCAGAGATTATTACATGGAAATAGATGTTAGAAATAGCCTACTATCACAATCTTTCTCAAAATTCATATAAGTACATATTTTTTTAAGTTCAGACTGCATATTTTGTTTTTCACTTTTCATAAACCATAGAATCTTTAGTATTACTATGTGAAATTTACAGACCGTACCTAATTTCGACAGATTTTTGCACCAACTTTTCTAAATGATGCACTATCACAAAACACTTTAGAAAAACGGGGGGGCTGATTATGATGCAACTTTTACAACACACTACCTTTACAACTAAACTTTTACAACGCAACATCCATTACAACGCAACCATTACAACGCAACCATTACAACGCATGTCACTACAACGCATACCACTACAACGCATGTCATTACAACGCAGTCATTACAACGCATACCATTACAACGCATACCTACACTATCCAACACTTACCCTACTGTTGCACCCCCTGGAGTAAGAATAGTAATTTTTACCCCTACACTATCCAATACTTACCCTACTGTTGCACCCCCAGGAGTTAGAATAGTAATTTTTACCCCTACACTATCCAATACTTACCATACATGCAATGTAATGGTATGCGTTGTAATGGTATGCGTTGTAAATGTAGTATGCATTCTAGTGGAATGCGTTGTAAAGGTGGTTTCAAAGAATTCGTTGTAATGGCATGCGTTGTAATGGAATGCTTTGTAATGGATGTTGCGGTGTAAAAAATGCGTTGTAAAGGTATGCGTTGAAAAAGTATGCGTTGTAACAACATACATCGGATTACAATGTATGCGTATAGCCAGAAATCCGACCTCTGTGGTCCTTCAGACTACGACAGAAAATTTCTACTGCATGGCATCGGAAACAATTCATGGGGCCAGTTGGAGAGCAGACTGCCTTACCAACCGCCGGCCCTATTACAATGGGGCCTTCCGTGGCGGTCCAACCATCTCATCTGAGCTGGCGGAAAGTGAGGGATAAAGACTGACAATCCCCTTTACACAGTTTCTCAAGTCTGGTGCTGCCATGGAGCATGCCCTAAACATCCTGCCTCTTCTGTACCTGCTAGATTATGAACACAATCGATAATGTTTTGGATGCATTCGCTAGTAAGGGACACACCTACCCGTTTACATACAGTTTGAAGCAAATCAATGTCCACCATGGAAAAGCTGGAGCTACCTTTGTCTGGAAGATTGGGGGTGCGAGAGTAACATTTTTCCAAGTCATTACACTGGGACATCTTGCCAATATGCATTTCTTGACAAGCTGGACATGAGGAGGCCTGAAGGAACATTGGAAAGAGCGAGTAGTGAGAGTTGTGTAACAAGGTTTGAAGTGTTCCCGGGTCTGTCTGTGGTCAACACTGCCAGATCGAAAAAGCAGATGTAGTGAAGGGTCCCAACAGACTCTACATATTTGCCCTCACCCTCAGGTTGCGAAATATAATCAACTCTGCAGCAGTACCACCTTCCACTGCCACAGATGTAACTGCAAAGAAGCTCATAATACTCAATTTCCCAGTGTTGTCAGATCAGAACAGACGCATCACAATAATACCATGCAATTAAGTCAGAGTAGTAACTCCTATGACTAATGCAAATAACAACCATTGGTAAATCCAACAGTCCTGGTTTCTTATAGGTGCAAAGTAAATTGTTGTATCTGATAACTTGAAGTTGTGCAATGTCAAAAGAAGGAATATATGGTTTGTGTGGGACAGTGTGCCAGTGACAGATGTACAGCTTACATGTTTGTAATTCAGTCCCTCATGTACATCAGCCATGCTCTTATGAGTGATCCCCCCAAGAAACTCATTCCATTTAAAGTCCTGTTGTGAAGAACAGGTCAAACACAATTATTCACAAATTTCACAACACTGTACAAGTCCACCACAACATAGAAAACAAAGAGTGTGTGTATGTGTCAGTATGGGTAAGTCAAACATCCCAGGTGAAATTCTACAGACACTGCATATCACCTGACTGAAAGCACTCCTAGCCAACCTTGACCTACAGTACACATCAATAATGTCAATTAGGTCTCAACAAAACTCTTCTAATACATATCATTTCACAGGTTGTATAGTGATTAAGTCCCAGTCTGTACAGTTGGAGATTTCCATGAAAATTAACAAAACTTCAAAACGGGGAATCACATGTTTATCATGTATATACTGGACTTTTACCCCATGTTTCGCTCTGGTAAAGAACTGATCTAACAAAATGTACAGGGAAAATTGCAAGGTGCTACCGTAATTACAAATACTAGACATGTTCAGCCTTGTCTGAAGAAAACAATTGTGGCTGAGCATCATTGAAAAATACTTTGTCCTTTTCATTTCTTCTAAGTTGAAATGTATCAGTTGGCTAGATTTGCCCTTTTGATGCATTTTGCAGAGCACCCTCTGTGCTGAGGATTGATGTGTAGTGGCCACTCCAGTCTCTTTTTCAGTTTAATGTTTGTTATTGGTAGCTGGTAGAATTAATGTGCCTCAGTAATCACGGCTCTGTTAACTGCATGTCGACAGCTTCACTATTAACAGCTTCTGCCCAGAGGCGCCGCATTCGACTGATGCACTGACTTTGCTGTTGAAAGACGAGTACACTTTGTTGTGGTTTAAGCCAAATAGTGCATGAACGTATTCCTTTCAAAGTCTTTACTGGGCAACATTTTTACAGCACTTCTACTCAAGATGGCACTTCACTGAAAATAATGCTGTTTATTTATTCACTTAATCATTGGTGAAGTCATATATGCCCAGATGCATCAAGCATTTTTGGAGTCGCAAACGGTGCAATTCCTTAAAATCGTCCGTTTGCGATTCCAAAAATGCTTTTTGAGATGCATCATTTGTTTTTGTAGAAAATCGCTAATTTTGCGATTTTCTAAAATGCGATTGCATTTAAGGAATCACAATTTTGCGATTCCTTAAATGCAATCTTCATTTTTAAAAAATTTGCGAATTTTCAAATTGCAAGTGCAAATTACCACGAGGTTGAACCTCGTGGTAATTTGCAAAATTGTTTAAAAATGCACAAAAATGCATTTTTTGAACTGTTAAGTTACAGACACACATGTCCTTAGGACATGTGTGTATGTAACTTATAGGTAAAAGTGCATTTCATGGGTGCAGGGGGGGGGTCATTTGGACCCCCCCTCTCCACCCTTGAAATGCTTTGTTGAATTGCGATTTCAAATTGCGAATTTGCAATTCCCATTCATTCCTATGGGCATTTCAGCCCAAAGGAATGAATGGGAATTGCGAATCCGCAATTTGAAAATCGCATTTTTTATGCGATTCGGTAAAAATTGCGATTTTTACCGAATCGCAAAAAAAAGCGAGAAAAATGATGCATACCGTTTTGCAATTCCTAATTTGCGATTCAGTAAATTTCGCAAATTAGGAATCGCAAAAAAGTAGTTTGATGCATCTGGGCAATAGTTCCTTCTCCACCACAAGATTGCTTCAGAAAGTGTTGAAGGGCATGAGAGGAAAGCAGCAGCGACTCCTCCGCAATGATGGAAGAGAGTCATCCCTGCTGGCTCAGAGCAAGCAGCTGAAAAATAAGCAACATTTTATTATCGTTTTACTTTTCAGTTGCTCGGTGAGCCAGCAGCGTGTGCAGAGAGTGACGGGGCTGGGCCATGGGAGGGGGGAGGATGAGTGTTGTGCACTTTTAGGTGCGCGTGCCAGTCTGGACGGCCGTCTCAGGCCAGCTAACTGACATGTGCACTTAGGTTTCTCCAACTGGTCTGTATTGTACAGCCGGGTTGGAGAAACAACATAGACTTCCTGTGCCTGAGCGAGCGTTGATCCCGCCTGCTCAGGCCAATCCTTGTACTTTTGTCATGCTTGAGTGCAACGTGGGGATTGGATATGGAGTCTAATGCTGTCCCAGGAACTGCTGTGACCAGGAAGCAGGCGTGAGGTGGCAGAATCAGCACCAGGTATGTTTTCTTTAAATTTTGTTTTTTATCCCGTGCCTCCCCTACATTGTCCCCTGTGTCGCACTCCACGTCCTATCCACCCGCCTCACCACTGTTTTAATGCATTGGCCACCGCTGGAGGAAAGGAGCAGAAGGGGAGATGTGATGGAGTGAGCAAACAAGTTCTAAGCATGTTCTGTAGTGGTGGAGGTGATCTTCCTACAGTCTGGTTTGTGCTAAAGGTACAGAGATAGGTGCTTCTAAAGAGAGGAATCATGATGGTCATTGGATCTATCTTGACAATGTCAGCGGGCAGCATGGGTGCTCTTTAGTTAAAATCGTGGGCATCTGGTCAGGAAAAACACAAAATCCTAAAAGCAACATGATACTTAGTCATTGGGCTCTGTTTACTTTTCATGGCATAGGAAACAGCACCTCGCTTCTTTAAGTTGAGGTTGCAGCAGATGCACAGCTTTTGTGCTACTGGAGCTGGTATTGTCCCAGAAACCAGTACAGACCTGGATTTGAGGCAAATTAAGGATAGATAAGGAAAATGCAAAAACCTATGCAATTATTGGTTGGGTCTTTCTCCAGGGAGTAAACATGGAAGATGCATGAGGTGGTAGAAGGTATTGTTGTACTGAATTAGCAGACATCCTGTCAGCATTTTAACCTGAAATACTTGCCATATGTGAAGTTGCAGACATTTGGCCATTACACTTGAAGTTTTTAATGTGGACATTTATGGAATTGAAATAAAATTAATTTACTACAATTTCTGCTATGCTTAATAGGTCTCATTAGCAATATGAAAGACAGTGCACCAATTAGAGAGTATGAACTGTCACAATTATCTTGCAGTAAAATCTTGTAAAGTCCTACACGGGGACAAATAAATCTGCTCTTTGATGACATCCTATGACTGCAACTGTTTCTCTGTGAACCAGACAACACACTTATCCATCAGTGAATCAGTGGGAGATGTTCCAACCAAATATAAATTTGTGAATGAGGCTAAATTACCAAAGCACATCAATTTGGGGTATCAAAACCACAATAATCATGTGTGGATGAAGTTCACATCCTAGTGTCTATGTTCCAGTTTTACAAGGATTATACTATGAGTAAGTGTGACTAACACATAGCAGAATCTAATTAGGCCCAATGAGTTTATTCATAACGCTAAAATCAGCATGCAAGTGTAGATTAGTCGATTATTAGCAACAGCTGTGTCAATTAGTTGGTGTGCAGCAGGCCACAGCCATCCTTTAGTTTGCCATTAGGTAAACCCTTCATATCGCCTACCTGAAGTTATCTTTAGGCAGCAGTCTCAATATATATGATTATTAAGGAAGTGAGCAACCCGGAATACCCTTGAGGGCTTGGGTAAGTAAATATAGAAAGGTAAAGATGCCTTCAAGGGACTTTGTTCAATCTAAGTTTTGTTATTTAAAATTAATATGAGAAGAACCAATTTATCGTCCTTACAATGAGTGAATCAAAACTGATCAAATTGTGTTGTCAACATGAAACATATAAACAAAGACACAGGGTGTATACGAAAAAAATGTTTTTATCAAATAATTCATTAGGAAAAATCAACTTCATATACAGACGAATAAGCGAATAAGATTTTAGGACTGTGGGTACACATAAAAATAAATTGCTAAGTGACTCAACAGAACCTAAAAGACACCTATCCCAAAACACATTGAGTAAAACAAAGCAAGGGATGAAGTGCAAAGTCGACGTTTCGGTTTCTTAGCAGTTATTTGATGAAACCATCCTCAGGACTGTAATCAGTTCAGATCTGTATAGAAATATTGTAGTCTGTATGCGGATTATCGTCATCCGCAAGAGGATCTTGGAAGGATCACAGTATCCTAACCTGACTACTGTGATCCTTCCAAGATCCTCTTGCGGATGACGATAATCCGCATACAGACTACAATATTTCTATACAGATCTGAACTGATTACAGTCCTGAGGATGGTTTCATCAAATAACTGCTAAGAAACCGAAACGTCGACTTTGCACTTCATCCCTTGCTTTGTTTTACTCAATGTGTTTTGGGATAGGTGTCTTTTAGGTTCTGTTGAGTCACTTAGCAATTTATTTTTATGTGTACCCACAGTCCTAAAATCTTATTCGCTTATTCGTCTGTATATGAAGTTGATTTTTCCTAATGAATTATTTGATAAAAACATTTTTTTCGTATACACCCTGTGTCTTTGTTTATATGTTTCATGTTGACAACACAATTTGATCAGTTTTGATTCACTCATTGTAAGGACGATAAATTGGTTCTTCTCATATTAATTTTAAATAACAAAACTTAGATTGAACAAAGTCCCTTGAAGGCATCTTTACCTTTCTATATCTCAATATATATGAGTTTGGTGAAAACCAAACCTTACTAAACCAGTTATGACCAACCCTTTCTGTGTAACCTATTTCATCTAACTTTCTGGCCTGATTGGAATTTACTAGGCTGACTAATTGATCATGGTAAAAGTCTTCTTTCTTGCTTTAACATAATTTCTTTATCTGTGTTTTTCAGCATCCTGCCTCTCTCTCATGTTTTTTGCTTTTTTTTCTGCTAGCTCGCACTCTGAACTCTCTTTTAATTAGGTGCTTTCCTCCCAAGCCCTCGCCTCCCTTTCTCTTTTTAGGAACTTGTTACGGGTCATTTCCACTTCTCTCTTTATATCACCTATACCCTCCCATGGAGCCTTAATACACCATCTTGCATACATCTGTTTACATTTTCTTATAATTTTTACTGACTCCATCCCCCCCACCCCCTCCCTCCCAAGTTGCACTTCTCTTTCCCCTCACATTTTTTGCAAGCCAACAGTGATTCCTTTTCCCCTTTCCATTAAGCTCCCCTATTTATATCTCCTACCCCCTTGCCTGAGTGCCCCTTGACCAGTGTCCTCAATCCCCCGACTTGCTTCATCGATTTGCTGTTCTTTAAAAAGAGATTACGTACTATTTTTTAAGTTCAAGGAAAATTTTATTTGATATTAAAAAGGAAACAACAAGGTGTCAACACAGGATACAGTAAAAGTATAAAACATTAAAAACTGTGATAAATAAAGCAAGTATAAAATTGCAAGTAATAGCAAAAGCAAAATCTGGACATTAAGATTAAAAAAAAAAAGAAAAAAGAAAGGAATAGTAAACATTACCATAAAAGCATGAAATTACCTGAAAGAAATTTAAAATAAATACAATGAAGAAAAGAAAAATGGAATGCATTGAGCAGTTAAGGAGGTTTAAGGACTTCTTGTTGTGAAGGCAGTCGATCAGACTTGCGAGCAGCACAAGTATCCAAGTAAAGCGTGATAGGAAGCCATAAGTCCATACGTTTTATAGCCATGTTAGCCGGGAAAACAAAGGCAGTGTCGAGTCTGTGGTTGTGGCAAACGTTAAACCACCATGCCTTAATGGAAATTTTGGAAAAATCTTTCCAGTTTACCGTTATCTGCTGGAATGCAGCGGCTAACAGCAAATCAATAATTTGAGGTTTCAGTTCAACACTGTCCCAACAGGGGGAAAGGCTTCCTAAGAAAATGTTAACATTAGAAAAAGGAATGCATGTGTGATAAATTACATTAATTTGAGCCCAAACCTGTAACCAAAAGTCATGAACAGATGTACATGAGAATAACATGTGAAACAATGTTGCCTGCGGGGATGAGCAAGACCAGCATGTATGAGAGGTATTTGGAAAGCGTTTATGAAGGTCAAAGGGTGTATAAAGAAGTCTGTTATAAATGAGAACTAGGACTGTGTCAAAGTGGCTGCCCTCGATGATTTGCGGATTTTGTTCCATATCTTATCCCATAACGAGATTGGCCAGGAGGTGGATAGATCACGTTCCCAGCATTCCTCTACTTTGGATTTAGGCCTAATAGAATCAGTAGTATGAAGATATTTATAAATGGAAAAGCCTTAGGAGTAGTACGTAAAAAAGAATGAAACAAGGTGGTGGGATTAGGAGTAATGGGAGAGGAGGGTAGCTGAGACAGTCGGGTGTAGACTGTCATAACAGCCTCTCTAAGTAGGTGGCAGTTACGGGAAAAGAGGGCAGGTAAACCATAAAGGGAACGGAGAGTAGCAAAAGGTAAGAAAGAGGATTGAGAAAAGAGTTGAGAGATCCATAGCAACCCTTTGCGATGCCACGTCTTCCAAAAGAAGGGTTTATTGCGGATAAGGAGGGTGGTGTTATGCCAAATAGTAGAGGAGAGAAAGTGAGCAAGCGCTGAGGGGGGAGGGTGAGAGGAAGAAAGGAGCAGTTTAGTAGTGAATTTGTGAATGGGGGTAGATATGGAGGAGGGTTTGCGTGAGAAAGAGAGATATTCAGCGAAAGAAAAGGGAGAAAGAAGAAAGCGTTCGAATTTAGTCCAAAGAGGGCAGGAATCACTGGGATCTTGCAACCAGAAGGAAGCTTGTCATAACAGAAACGCCTTATGGTAAGCAGGAAAATCTGGGAAATTAACTCCGCCTTCCTCCTTAGGACGAATCAGTCGAGCAAGGGACATTCTGGATTTTTTCTTATTCCAAAGAAAGGATGTCAAAATAGAGTTAATCTTTTTTAAAAATTTAGAGGAAATGGACACTAGAATATTAGAAATGGTATAGAGGACTATGGGAGATAACATCATTTTAATAGTATCAAGACGTCCCCACCAGGATAAATAAAGGGGGTGCCACTTGTAGGTTAAATCCACCAATTTTTGAGTGCATTTAGCCAAACAGAGGGAGACAGTATCTGGAATAGAAGAAGTAATATGTAGGCCAAGGTATTTAATATGGGAGGATTTCCATGTAAAGTGTGAGGAGGCAAAGTCAGGTTTAAATGTGAATTTCGTCAAGGGTAGGATCTCACATTTATCATTGTTAAGTTTATAACCCGATAATTGAGAATAATCATGCACTTCGGCAAGGAAAGCGGGGATCGAATCAGTGGGATTAGAAATAAAAAGAAGAATGTCGTCCGCATAAGCAGCCAACTTAACCTGGGAATCTGAAATTTGAAAGCCCTGAATATTAGAATTCTGGCGAAGTTTGGAAAGAAAGGGTTCTAAAGCTAAATTAAATAGAAAAGGAGATAAGGGGCAACCTTGACGGACACCTCTTTTCAGATCAAAAAAGGAGGAGACTTGACCATTGGCGCAGACTACTGCACGCGGGTTAGAATAAATTAAGGAAATCAAGGAGATAAATTTAGGACCAAAGCCAAACCATTGAAGTGTGTGGAATAGATAAGTCCATTCAACCCTATCAAACGCCTTCTCAGCGTCTAGGGCGATGGCTGCGAGAGAATGAGGTGAGTGACGGGACTGAGTTAAAACATTAAATAATAGTCTGGTGTTGTCAGTGATGAAACGACCCTTGACGAAGCCTGACTGTTCCTCACCCAAAAGATCCGGGAGAAGAAGGTCAAGACGTGCCGCAAGAGACTTTGCAAATATTTTATAATCGATGTTAACCAAAGAAATTGGTCTATAATTTTTACAGTATTGAATATCTTTCCCCTCCTTGGGTATCAGACAGATGTGTGCGTCTGAAAAGGAACCGGAGGAGGCACCCAAAGTAAGGAAAGTATCAATAAGGGAGTGCAATTTTGGAATGAGGAGTTTCGAAAAGTGCAGGAAAAATTCAACAGTAAAGCCATCCGGTCAAGGGGCCTTATCCTTTTGGAGACTCTGAAGTGCTGTGAGTAACTCCTGTTGGAAGATGCTAATCTCCAAGTGAGAGAGATCAAGGGGAAAGTGAGATGGCTTCTGTATGGTGGAGAAAAAACGATCCAAAGACTGAGAGGAGGGCTGGGTTTCGGAGGTATATAAAGTTTTGTAAAAGGCAGAAAACTCAGCAAGAATATCTGCATCTTTATGTTTGAGAACAGAGTGTGTGTCATAAATTGATTCAATATTTAATTTGTTATGCTTTACTTTCAAGTAATTAGCTAAAATTTTCCCAGCCTTATTTTTGCCTCCATAAAACTTTGCACTCGATTTCATTAAATATAAAGACACGTCTTCCGTAGACTTCTTGTTGAATTTCATTTTAGCATTGACCAGGGCTGTTAAACTGTCTTGCGAACGGGAAGTGAAATAAGAATGCTCCAGTTTCTTAATATCAAGGAGGAGATCAGTTGTGAATCTACGGGCAGTTCTCCGCTTCTTTGCCACAAAGCCAATTATAAAATCTCTTGCCGCAGCCTTAAAAGCATCCCAAATGGTGTGCTTGGGAATGGATGGAGTATCATTAAGCAAGAAAAATTCATCTGAAAATGCAGTGAAAGAAGTAGTGAACTTGGGGTCCAAAAGAAGAGCATTATTAAAGCGCCATCGTTTGGGTCCAGCTGATTTAGGAATAATGTCAAGCTGAACTGAGGTGGGGGCATGATCCGAAAGTAGAATCGGACCGATCTCTGCATGAGTGAGGGTTTGGGCAATGTTGTGGGTAACAAAAATGTAATCAATTCGGGATTGGGAATGATGACAGGGAGAATAAAAGGTGAATTCCCGCGTCTCTGGATTGCATAGCCGCCAGGCATCAGTGAGCTTGTGTTGAGAAATAGCCTGGGAGAAAAGTTTATGGGATCTGTTAGGAATAAAGTGGGCCTTAGAGTGTCTGACCAAAAAGGGGTCAAGAGGCTGATTGCAATCTCTCGCTAGGATAAAATTATCGTCAATAAATCTGGTGATGTGATGAGAGAAAGTATGCCAGAAGGTAGGATCACCAGCAGTAGGGGCATAAATATTCAAAAGTGAAATTGGAACATTCTTAATAGACAGCTTAACATATGCCCAGCGACCAATATCATCTGATTCCTGAGCAAGCAATGAATGTGATAAATTTTTGTGACATAAAATAGCTACTCCATTGCGTTTACCATCCCCCTGAGAATACTAAACATCACCCACCCAACCTCTTTTCAGTTTAACAGATTCTTCAGCAGACAAATGGGTTTCTTGCAGAAAAGCAACATCAACATTTAAACGAGCCAGATGCGATAAAATTCTCTGCCGTTTGATGGGAGAATTTATGCCCTTAACATTCCAAGTAACCATTTTTTAACGACATATTAGAAGAGATGAAGAAAAAATATCAATAGAGAAAAAAACAGAATAAAAGTCCAGAAAAGAAAAGAAGCAAAAAAGATAGGAAAATGTTAGAGAACCAAAAAAAGGGAATAAAATATGAGATCTAGAGCAAATAAGGAGAGAGTGCAAGAAAATCAGCAGAAGGAGTATTGGAAATGCAAAAAAGAGTAAATAAAAAGGAAGTAGGAGAACGAAAAACCAGGCCAAGAATGAGTGAAAAGTAGCAATCAGATGAACAGGTGAGAGAAGAAAAGAAAAGAAGTAAAGGAAAGACCATAAATAGAGAATACAAATATAGAAGAAAAAAGTGATGGTGAAAGCCAGTTGAGTAAGGAAATAAAGTAGAAGAATACAAGTGATATAAAAATAGATATTGATAAAGGCAAAAGCAAGAAAAATGATGGTAACAAGAGAAAAAAGACACCTTTGAACAGAGGAGAACCAGGAAAAAAACCAAGAGTAAGGATATGAGGGAAGTATCAAACAGCGAGGGGAGGAAGGAAAACATACTTACGAAGGATGAAACTGGGGAAGAGTGGTCAAAAGGGAGAAGAGACGAGGAGAAAAAACTGAGGGGGGAGCGCCAACTGGAGGAGGCAGGACAACCGATGTAAACGAACCGTCAAACTGAAGGGGAGACATACAGTGAACTGTAAAACCTGTAGGGGAGAAGAGAGAATAATAGAAATAACATGAGGAAAAGAAGACAATAGGAAATGCCATAATAAGAACGAAACGTGAAACAAGAACGTAAAAACAGATGAACAAAATATGGAACCATGTGGGAGCAAATAGAAGCAAGAAGGATTACATATGGAAGGGGTATATCAACAGAACAAACACGAGCAAAGATAAAGTCGGCACTGGATGTGCTGATACATTAATGCACCACAACAAGTTGTGAGAGCCATGGAGGGAAAGCTGATGAGGAGCTGGAGAGGTCCATATCCGGCGTTTGACATGAGTTTAGAAAGCTCCAGAAACGAACAGGATCTTCATAGGTCGTCGTTTTGTTATTATAGGTGACTCTGAAAAGACAAGGATGGAAAAAGCCATATCTAGCACCAATAGAGCGAAGTTCCGGTCGCATATCCAGGAAAGCTTTGCGACGGCTGGCTGTAGCTTTGGCGTAATCCTGTGCAAAGAAGAGGGTAGATCCTGACCACGTGAGGCGAGGGGAAGCACGGGCTGCTGAGAGGACCTTAAGTAGATCGGTGTATTCCAGGAAGTACATGATGACACCTCTTGGTTTTGGAGAAGCAGAGGAAGATATACAGCCAAGCCTGTGCGCTCGCTGAATGTTGAGCGCGGTACCTTCAGGTAGATGTAGAAGCTTAGGCAGAAAAGATTTGAAGAAAGCAACAGGGTCATTCCCCTCACAATTCTCCGCCAGGCCGTAGATTCGAAGGTTGTTGCATCAATTACGATTTTCAAGCTCCTCAACTTGCTTCTGGAGAGAGGAAATCTGCGACTGCATGTGCGTCACCTTTGAGGATGATTCCTGGAGGGAAGAAATTGTGCGTTCCACAGTCGTCACTCTTGTATCCATCTGTGACCAATTATCAGTTAGGATCTGCAGCTTAGAATTAGTTTCCTCCATGAAAGGTCGGAGAGCGTGTATCTCCTCCAACAGTAGCTCCATAGATACAGTTGAGGTGGAGCCCGTCGGTGATGGAGGATCCTTTTTAAGACGTTTTGTTGTGATTTTCCCTGAAGGTTGAACAGGGCGCTCTGCACTGGACTGCGACATTTGGATAGCAATTGCCTGGGAAGCATCCAAGCGTGCCAATGCAGAGCAGACTTTCGAGTTTTTGATGAAGATACGCCGTGGAGTTTTAGAAACACGACCAATTGTACCTCTTTCCATATGATAGGAACCACCACTAAATAGAAAGCAAAGGAAAATCCAGCAGCCTGGATATGGCGTGTTTCAAATGCAAATAGTAGTGTCCATGAGCCACAGACAGTCACAAAGGAAAGTTCATATGCCTAGGTCAAAAAGCCATCACGTAAGAAAACGAAGCTCAGGATGACCATAATGGCGAAAGGTAAAAAGGTGACATATTTTAGAGAACTTGAAGTCCAGTAGGAGAAGCACAGCATTCAGGTAGGTGAGAAATGACTGAGAGGAATGCCCATTCAAGCAAATGCGCAATTGGCGCAAAAAACTGAAAAGGCGAGTTAATCCCCAAACCAAGGAAGTGCAGAAGAGGTAAGTTAGGCCTGATAGTGGGGAAACACAGATTCCTTCCGTAGGTGAGCTATGTGAGGAGAAAGCTCACTAAATACAAAATGGCCGCCAAAATTGCATTATTTATAAAAAAAAGCTCGTGGGAGGAAAAACAGGCAAATTAAGGGCAGTCAGAGTAGAAGGAGAACGAAATTAGCTCACCATGAGCAAGTTTTGAGGCGCAGGACATCCCATAAGGTCGGCAGGCTCGGGAACAAACAGCGCGTCAGACGCGTAAAGTGTAAATAAAATGGAGGTCGCGGCCGTCAGGGAGCCTCGACCGCACTGCAACTCACTGGAAAAGAGGGGAAAATGCCAAAATGCGACCTGAAAACAGCGCTAGCACACGTCCCTCATGCTCCGGTTCAAGAATCTTCTCCCGGAGTGCAGCTACATGAGGAGAAGACGAACAAATCTCCCATTTGGCACGGAGCGCTCACATCGGAGCCGCCGTCCGCGCCGGGCGCTAAGCCACGCCCCCACCAGATTACGTACTATTGCCTAGATTAAATGGTAACATTATGTTGGTTTTTTAGTAATTATAAGGTAGATGAGGCTTCTCCACTACTTCTGAGGAAATGTATTTATATCTAGGTGGAATCAAATGCCCATAGAGTATCTATTTGGCTATTATGTTTCCAGTGACCTTGGACTTTAGGTAAAACTACAAAGCAGGAAAAAGCAAGTGCAAAAGACTTAATGCTAATTTTCCACAACGCCAATTTAAAGCTGAGTGCGAGTTGCGCTTGAACACATTGTGCTCTCATTTACCAACAAATGTGCAAGAGTCACAAACAAGTCAAACAAAACAGCTGTGCAAATACTTTTATTTATAGATTTTATGTGCTGATCAGTAAATCAGACGCAAAACCACTGCAAATCACAAGCACAGATGTAATTTGTGCCAGAATTTTTTAATGCCTGGAATTACTGCAGTATTTTGAATGACTGCCTTAGAATCTGGTCAGTCAGTTCATTGTGAGGGGAAGAACTGGGAGGATTTTTTTATAGTGGAAAAATACAAGACATCTTTGTTTCTGCCAAAGGGATACAGAAATTGAGTTCTGAGATACCTTGTTCTAACTATTTTGGTAACTTTTAAACCGCCGTAGCCCGATCTGAAACAGAAATCTGCAAAAAACAACCCAAACACTCTACCACATTGGATAATTTGATAAAGGTTTTTATTTTTGCTTTGACATATGCCATTCTCCTCAGGGGGGAAGTGATTGCATGATAGAGTAAGATGGGAGAAAGGAAGGTGATGGGCGAAGACCAAAGGTTTAGTTTATTTCTTTAGTTAGGAGTTTTGAAAAGTACTAGACATGTCGTTTGGGCTACTACAGAGCACTGAAGTAGGCACAGATGTCCTTATAGAGTCCAAGAAAACGTACAGTCCAACTGAATTGAAGTTGGGATTAAGTACCCCTATTTTTTTATTACCATAACACTGAATTTTTCGAAATTAGATGTTAAATTAATGCAATTTCAAAGTGTCCCTTTTCATGAGCTTTCTGTAAAGTAAATGGCAACACTGCTTTCGGTTGGGGGTTAAAGGTACCCGAGAGTTTGGGGCTTGGATTGCCTGGGCCATGCTTCCATGCATCCATGCTTTTTATGTAAAATGTTTTTGTGGCTGGATAAGTTGCATATTTGGCAATCAAAGGTTTCTTGCTGGAATGCAATGCATAGCTAGATCTTGAAGTTCATTGCAACATTTGTTCTAATATGTCTTGTGGATGGTGCAAAAAAAATTATTTGGGATTACAACCAGGTGTTTGCAAGGACAGTCCCATATGCACATTTCTAGAAGTAAAGAAGAGGTTTGGCTTCAATCAGTAAGTTATTTTTCTTGGAATCCTGCACAGACCACATCACTGTCAGGGACTGGACACTGCGAATGCCTATCAAGTTTCTGTCTTGATTGCTTGGTGAAAGGGCAACTCCTCCCATTAGCCACAGTCCCACTCTGCACTTATTATCACATTATGTTATGTGTTTCCTTAAGAGTGGCTCTTTTAGGAGGAAAACGCTACATACGGTAAAAAGTTCATTTCCACATTTAAAGGTTTTGTTTGAAGATAAATATTAAGCAGAAGTAAATGACAGACACCAAGCTCTCCCTGTCATCATGGGTTGCGAAAGATCCAAGCATAGACATACAGTAAGAGAGCCAGTGGAATTCTGACAGCAAGAAGCAAACATCAGGGACAAAATTAGTAGCCACTGACACTGGCCACACCACAGAATAAGGGAAGAAATACATTGCAATGTATTGTAAATGCATTTACTGTATAGCATTCAAACAGGAACTCACATCAAGATACAGATTGCCAAACCTTTGGACTGTAAACCTCAGCAATTTCTGAACTGACTACAATATTTGAAAAAGTAATTCAAAAATCCTGACCTTTTGACTTAGCATGCAAGAAAGAAGACCACGTTTTCAACCTTTCTTTTGGTGCAAATCTTTGCAGTCTCACTTATGTCCTTCTCACTCAACATTCCTCACAGGTCGCGGAACAGTGCTTTCAAATGAATGTAAGAACAGTCAGTGCAGTTTAGACCACGAAAATGTCCACTTGCTCTGAGCATGGCATCTTGCAACACGCTACCTAGTTTTTGTGATGACTGTAACCCACAATAGGACAACCCAATATTCCCTGACGAGATAGCTACATAATGTAAGAACACAAAAACTCCTGAAAGAGTTGGTTTAGAAAACCTTTCATAAATACCTTGGAAGATTGGTTGAAGAGATCCAATCAAGGGAATCATTCACAATTTAAAACCAAACAAAATATTAGAAAATAGAAAATTATAACTAATAAGAGGCATATTGAATACAAGGATTCAAATAATAAAATATATATATTTTAATGTAATGTGAAGTCCTTGAAATTAAATTAGATATGTAACTAAGTATCACTGGAATAGACATTGCATTATTGAGAACAACCACTTAACAAATGTGGGCCCGATTACGATGCGGACAGGAAGGCTCCGACCATCGGTCGGAGCCCTCCTGCCTGCATCGTACTCTGCTGTTTGGACTTCCTTCCGAACGAGCCATTTCGATGGGCTCAGTTGGAAGGGAATCCAATTCGGTTTACCGACTGGCTTCCGACGTGCTCGGAGAGCCCGTCCGCCATCCGGAAACCCTGCAGTAATCCCCTGGCCGAGGGATTTCAATGGTAGTTTTCCCACTGCTTTTTTGTGCTGGCCATTCCGGCACAGAAAGGCATTGGGAGACAGTTTTGGGGCCCCAGCAAGGCCTCCATGGGTGCAAGGCAATCCAATGTCAGCAAAGGGGTCACCTATGGTGCTCCCTGTTGATCTCTACACCTGGTGGCAGGCACCTTGAGATGCCTTTAAACAACAATGGAGGAGTACCCCCTAGATGCAAAGTATACAGTATAGGGATTTCCTCTGTATCTAAAGCATAAGGCTTAGGTTAGCAATAAGTGTCCCAACCTTGAACCGGACAAAAATGTCTTTTTTGAGAAGACCCCTCACTCACCAACCTAGTTGGTGACATGCTTCATCATCGGGGTCCCACCCCATAAGCCGAATGCCTATGGGGTGTGCTGCGACACCTGATTACAGTGGAGCGGGTTCTTTGTTTTTTTTATATGTGAGAAATAATAATTGTGAAAGGTGTATTAAAAAGGGGCAAAACTGCTCACTTCAAAGACTTTATTCCTGAGTGATTTGTCCCTGTTAAAAAGAGAGTGTGGCACCCGTGCCTATTTAGGAAGGCGATGGTGTCTCAAAACGTGTGATAATTATAAAAATAGCGTAGTGTGCTATGTGTAGTATTTAAAAATTTAGGTCTACATGTTTCAACCATTAAAAAGGATTCTATTGGTTTTCTTCAGGACCGTGTTTTTTGAACGGGGTGGTCCGCACACGCTAAGGCGCGTCCAGCCCACGTCCAATTTAAAGACCACAAATTGTGGTCTAGTGAAAAAAGTGGTGTTTTATCCTGAATCAGGAAAAACCTGTAAAAGAAAAAAACATACAAAGGGTTGGGATGTACCGGGTAAGACAATACATGGGTACACACTTAGTGAGTAGGTGAGCTTGGTGAAAACACCAGGACTATAGTGGTAGAAAAATCCAGAGTACAGGTCGTACCAGTGGTCTGTCTCATGTAAAAGACAGTGGTGCCCAGGCAGTATTTACCGCGTTTGTGGCGTGTTGGGCTAGGTTGTTTTATTCATCAACTGGTTTGTGCTCAAACGATCTTTATCGTATGCTGGTGGTAAATATACTGTGGGGGAGGGAATGAAGGGGGAGCGATCACATCCATTCGTACAGCAGACATACAACATGCCGAGGCGTATCTATAGGTGAACGTCCACTATACGGCAGTGTTTTTTGAAGGTGCCGCATGCGTTTCTATGAAGTTGATACTATCATTGCTTACACGTGAAGCGTTAAAATATTGCTTCATGGGCAGCGGGAGTCCCAAGACGGCAAGTGTCCGTCACCTGGAACCATGAGAAGTAAGGAAATTACCGTTAGGATCGTGCCTCGTGTTCGAGGCGTTTCAAGCAGAGAGGCGCGACAGCGTCGTGCTTAGATTCATAACCCACTTACTTGCGGCTTCTGCTCGTCTTGTTTATAACCTACTTGGTTTCCTCTCACTACTGCCCCGTGGATTCAGCCGAAATGGAGACGCCGTGTAGAAGTAAGCGACTTGCTACTTCCTGGTAGGGCGTGGCAATCGGCAGGAGGATACCGCGGGCCAATGGGAGAGCGGTACGTAAGCTGGCCAATGGGAGCGCGGTTAGGGGGCGGGTGATGGATGACGCTCTCGGTAGCTTCTGTTTCACCCGGTTGTCAAGGCAGCCGGTTAGTGAGCTTATCGAGCGCAAAGAAAATGGCAGAGTTAGAGCTATTTCTAGAGTATTTCTGAAATATGGGAATTAAGGAACATTAGGAGTATTTTTGGAACGATGCTTGATTTTGGAACAGCATTTCCTCCATAGCTACGGACCCATAAAGCTAAATGAGGAGATTGATAAGATTATTTTTCCATAGTTAGGGACGCGAATGGCTACATGGGGAGAATGACAAGGCAATGATCAGGGGGAAACACTAGGTACCTAGGACCTAAATCCTGATTTTGTTATAGTGCCTTGAAACGTAAAATAGAGGAAATACTCAATGTGTCTCACGAGACAAAGTTTCAAAGTGTCTTAATACAGTGAAGAAATTAACCCATCACGGAGTGCCATGGGATATTGTCATTCAGACCGGTCTTGTGTGTTGCCAGTCTGTAGACCCATCGCTGCTCCTTTTCAAAAAGGCGTTGGTTCAAGTTTATGCCTGGTCTTACTTGCTCAATGATTGTCCATTGAATCTCATCTGGACTGTGTCCAGCAGACAGATAATGTTCGGTCAGCCTAGTATTGGATTTTTTGCACCTGATGGTGCTTCTGTGCTCTCCTAGGCGTGTTTTTATTTTTCTGCTGGTCATTCCTACATAGCGTAGGTTGCAGGGGCAAGTTAGTAAATATACCACATTCTCACTATTGCAGTTAGTATGCCCTCTAATCGTCCATACTTTGTTAGGCTCCAGTTGCAAGGTTTTAGTATTTTATGTGAAGGGGCAAACACTGCAATTGCCACATTTGTAGTGACCAGTTACCTTCGCTAATCCCCAGGCATTAAGGACAGATTCATTTTCCATCGGCAATTCTCTTGGTCTTGTGTTGACCACTGCGTCTCTGATGCTTCTAGCTCTTTTGTAGGAAAATAGGGGTTTTTCCCATCTCAGGTTTCCGGTGTTTAAAATTCCCCAATGTTTTCCTATTATTTTTGTCACATCGTTTGATATTCTGTTATACGTAGTGACACAGGTTAGAGGGGTTTCTTCCTCTCTTCTGATTGGGTCCTCCAAGAGAACTTCGCGTTGTTGATTGCGTGCTCTTTTTTGACTTTTGTTCAAAATCCTTTCTGGGTACCCTCGATTTTTTAACTTAGTTGTGAGCTCCTGGGCTTGTTGTTTGTAATTGTTCAGGTCACTGCAGTTTCTACGCAGCCGTAAGTATTGTCCGTACGGTAGATTTTCCCGTAGCGGTCTTGGATGGAAACTCTCGAAACGGAGTAAGGTATTTTTTGCAGTTGGCTTGTGGTGCGTCACTGTTGACAGCTTACCTTCAGTTTTTGTTATAGTAAGGTCCAGGAAGACTAAAGAGCGATGGTCCTTCACACAAGTGAATTTCAGGTGATTTTTTCTTCAAAGTTATACACATACAGGCCTGCTACACTAGGAGCAAAAGTACTGCCCATGGAAGTTCCACCTGTTTGGAGAAAGATCTTGTCTTCATATTGGAAATAGTTGCGTGTCAGGGCCAGTCTTGCACACTCCAGGATAAATTCCTTAGGAGTTCTGTGTGTCCATTCTTCTTTGTCTAAGGCCTTCTTGAGTACTTCTAAGGTTGCTTCCTGGGGAATGCTCGTATAGAGACTCTCAATATCAAAGCTTACCAAGATTGTATCATCATCTATGGTAAGCTGATCCAAAAGTCGCAATACACTCTTGGTATCCTGCAGATAGACTTTTGGATCAGCTTTTGAAGAAAAATTCATTCTCGACCAGCACAACCCCTACAGATCTAATATCTTACTCTGGAGAAGATATATAGACGATGTGTTAACAATCTGGAAGGGCAGCGAGGAAACCTTGACATCATTCTTCAACTGGATTAACACATTAGATGATCACCTGAAATTCACTTGTGTGAAGGACCATCGCTCTTTAGTCTTCCTGGACCTTACTATAACAAAAACTGAAGGTAAGCTGTCAACAGTGACGCACCACAAGCCAACTGCAAAAAATACCTTACTCCGTTTCGAGAGTTTCCATCCAAGACCGCTACGGGAAAATCTACCGTACGGACAATACTTACGGCTGCGTAGAAACTGCAGTGGCCTGAACAATTACAAACAACAAGCCCAGGAGCTCACAACTAAGTTAAAAAATCCAGGGTACCCAGAAAGGATTTTGAACAAAAGTCAAAAAAGAGCACGCAATCAACAACGCGAAGTTCTCTTGGAGGACCCAATCAGAAGAGAGGAAGAAACCCCTTTAACCTGTGTCACTACGTATAACAGAATATCAAACGATGTGACAAAAATAATAGGAAAACATTGGGGAATTTTAAACACCGGAAACCTGAGATGGGAAAAACCCCTATTTTCCTACAAAAGAGCTAGAAGCATCAGAGACGCAGTGGTCAACACAAGACCAAGAGAATTGCCGATGGAAAATGAATCTGTCCTTAATGCCTGGGGATTAGCGAAGGTAACTGGTCACTACAAATGTGGCAATTGCAGTGTTTGCCCCTTCACAAAAAATACTAAAACCTTGCAACTGGAGCCTAACAAAGTATGGACGATTAGAGGGCATACTAACTGCAATAGTGAGAATGTGGTATATTTACTAACTTGCCCCTGCAACCTACGCTATGTAGGAATGACCAGCAGAAAAATAAAAACACGCCTAGGAGAGCACAGAAGCACCATCAGGTGCAAAAAATCCAATACTAGGCTGACCGAACATTATCTGTCTGCTGGACACAGTCCAGATGAGATTCAATGGACAATCATTGAGCAAGTAAGACCAGGCATAAACTTGAACCAACGCCTTTTTGAAAAGGAGCAGCGATGGGTCTACAGACTGGCAACACACAAGACCGGTCTGAATGACAATATCCCATGGCACTCCGTGATGGGTTAATTTCTTCACTGTATTAAGACACTTTGAAACTTTGTCTCGTGAGACACATTGAGTATTTCCTCTATTTTACGTTTCAAGGCACTATAACAAAATCAGGATTTAGGTCCTAGGTACCTAGTGTTTCCCCCTGATCATTGCCTTGTCATTCTCCCCATGTAGCCATTCGGGTCCCTAACTATGGAAAAATAATCTTATCAATCTCCTCATTTAGCTTTATGGGTCCGTAGCTATGGAGGAAATGCTGTTCCAAAATCAAGCATCGTTCCAAAAATACTCCTAATGTTCCTTAATTCCCATATTTCAGAAATACTCTAGAAATAGCTCTAACTCTGCCATTTTCTTTGCGCTCGATAAGCTCACTAACCGGCTGCCTTGACAACCGGGTGAAACAGAAGCTACCGAGAGCGTCATCCATCACCCGCCCCCTAACCGCGCTCCCATTGGCCAGCTTACGTACCGCTCTCCCATTGGCCCGCGGTATCCTCCTGCCGATTGCCACGCCCTACCAGGAAGTAGCAAGTCGCTTACTTCTACACGGCGTCTCCATTTCGGCTGAATCCACGGGGCAGTAGTGAGAGGAAACCAAGTAGGTTATAAACAAGACGAGCAGAAGCTGCAAGTAAGTGGGTTATGAATCTAAGCACGACGCTGTCGCGCCTCTCTGCTTGAAACGCCTCGAACACGAGGCACGATCCTAACGGTAATTTCCTTACTTCTCATGGTTCCAGGTGACGGACACTTGCCGTCTTGGGACTCCCGCTGCCCATGAAGCAATATTTTAACGCTTCACGTGTAAGCAATGATAGTATCAACTTCATAGAAACGCATGCGGCACCTTCAAAAAACACTGCCGTATAGTGGACGTTCACCTATAGATACGCCTCGGCATGTTGTATGTCTGCTGTACGAATGGATGTGATCGCTCCCCCTTCATTCCCTCCCCCACAGTATATTTACCACCAGCATACGATAAAGATCGTTTGAGCACAAACCAGTTGATGAATAAAACAACCTAGCCCAACACGCCACAAACGCGGTAAATACTGCCTGGGCACCACTGTCTTTTACATGAGACAGACCACTGGTACGACCTGTACTCTGGATTTTTCTACCACTATAGTCCTGGTGTTTTCACCAAGCTCACCTACTCACTAAGTGTGTACCCATGTATTGTCTTACCCGGTACATCCCAACCCTTTGTATGTTTTTTTCTTTTACAGGTTTTTCCTGATTCAGGATAAAACACCACTTTTTTCACTAGACCACAATTTGTGGTCTTTAAATTGGACGTGGGCTGGACGCGCCTTAGCGTGTGCGGACCACCCCGTTCAAAAAACACGGTCCTGAAGAAAACCAATAGAATCCTTTTTAATGGTTGAAACATGTAGACCTAAATTTTTAAATACTACACATAGCACACTACGCTATTTTTATAATTATCACACGTTTTGAGACACCATCGCCTTCCTAAATAGGCACGGGTGCCACACTCTCTTTTTAACAGGGACAAATCACTCAGGAATAAAGTCTTTGAAGTGAGCAGTTTTGCCCCTTTTTAATACACCTTTCACAATTATTATTTCTCACATATAAAAAAAACAAAGAACCCGCTCCACTGTAATCAGGTGTCGCAGCACACCCCATAGGCATTCGGCTTATGGGGTGGGACCCCGATGATGAAGCATGTCACCAACTAGGTTGGTGAGTGAGGGGTCTTCTCAAAAAAGACATTTTTGTCCGGTTCAAGGTTGGGACACTTATTGCTAACCTAAGCCTTATGCTTTAGATACAGAGGAAATCCCTATACTGTATACTTTGCATCTAGGGGGTACTCCTCCATTGTTGTTTAAACCTTTACCAGGGGACCAGGAGTTCCCACCACACATAGCTTGTGTAACTTCCCTTACTCTCTCCTTTGATTTTCACACCTTGAGATGCCTGCCACTGGGTGCTGGGATGAACTGCACCTCTGCGCTTTTTAATGAGAGCATGCATTCCAATCAGAATGCATGCAACCAAACAGAGTTCGGTTGCATCCTAATCCCAGAACTGGAACCGACAACAGGAGTTTCTGACCGATGTCGGGCAGACTCCGGCCTGTCTGACATCGGAATCAGGCCCTTAGTTGTTCAATAATTCAATGTATGTGATCAGATGTTGGAAATACTTTACACATTTGTTGGGAAACAAATGTTTATGTGACCAACAAGGAATTGTACTCACAAGTTTTTTGAGAATGTGATTTTTTTGTTGAAAAACATCACTGAAAGAACTGCTGGTGATTTGGAATTCTATATGCTATTGGCCTTCAAAGACTGTACTCTTACATGAAGGTTTATACACATCTCATTAGAATCTCAGCACTGAGCACGCACCTTACTATTCACTATTTTCTATTATTGTGTTTGTTTTTTTAATTTTTATTGATTCCCTTTACTTAGATCTATTCAACCAATCATCTAATGTATGCTTGTAATGCTTTGGTTTGTGCAATGAGAGCAGCATCTTAACCAGAAAGCTAGCCGCCTCTGCTAAGATCATTGCACAGGTGTAACAATACAGTAGTCAAACATTCTGAATAATAGGGACTTTGTCACTTTCACTCAGTAATTGGACTGCATTACTGCAGAATCTTCCTGACCATTGACATGTGTAGTTTAAGACAACTACATAGATTGTTAACTTGTGAAACAAATTATAAGTCTGAATTGGAAAATTTCCTCATCTTTCTTACTTTATGATAAGTGAATAGCGGAGAACCCAGGCTCTTGAGGTATTCAAAAGAGATTTAATAATGGCCCCGTCCACCTAATACCTGGATCTCTGTTTTAGCTTAATTCAAACAGAGGAAATGTTCTTCCATCCATTGGAATGTGTGGTTAAGTCATTTTAGAATGTTGGCGTGACTCTCTGATTGGTCCAATCAAATGTGGATTTGAGTATCATCAACATTTGTTTGTAAATATACTCTGATTGCACAATTAATGAAGAGTTTCATCAGTGTCCACAGTTTTGATGCTTATATGTTTCTCACTGTTCTGTCTCTTCCTCAGGTTGACCACATATTTTAATGTCAATCACAATAGACAGGTTGCTTCTTAGTTGTCCCTTGCATTTACTCTTTACTAGGTTTTTATTTAATTTTCTCAGCAAGGTAGGAGCTTTTCTGAAGATGTTGGACAAATTAGATATTTCTGGCACACTAAAAATTGGGTTTTGGAGCAATTGTATGATTCAAGATTTTACATATTGTCACATCATATAACAAGCAGATAGATGCTCGTGAAATTTTAATTACTCTTCACTTATCAAATCAGTTATTGATGAATACTGACATTGAGGTTTATATCTCACTGATAATGATATTGAGGGGCAAAGAACCTGAAGCTTGAGGAAACTGAGGCTTTTCTGTTTAATTGGACTGTAGCATCAACTCATTGTTCCCCTCTTTGAGAGTCACACTGGCTTTGGATGAGCTTCATATACAGTGTGAGGAGGCAGTTTTGCTAGTGTATTCAAGCAAAAGAAAGAGCCTTGTGATTTCCATGACAAAGCTCGTCCACAGAGTCGAGAGTGAGCATGCCAGGATTTTGCAAGAGTAGTGCTGTAAATGGTTACATTCCATAACATGCAATTTAGCTTTGAGGCGCTAGAACTCAGTTCCGAAGAATTTTAACCCTTTCCTCTTGCTAAATTTAAAGACTAAGGGCCCCATTAGGATAGCGGGCGGAAAACCACCCCGACCGGCATGGAGGCGGGAAACAACCGCCCGCCAGTACCGCGGATAAACCAGCGATCAAATTAGGATCAACCCCAAAAAAGACTGACCGTTGCAGTAGCTGGCAAACCAAAACCGCCCAACGTGGGCGATGACGTCCAAAAACCGACAGAGGAGGTCGGAAACGCAGTGGAAAAGCAACAACCCGCCGCAAGCAAAGCGGAAAGACCGCACAGGAAATTAGGATATCCCTGATGGTCCTGCGGTATGATTCCCTGTTACCGAACGCCGCGGTCGCACAGAGGAGTGAATGGGAGAGACAGCGGAAGAGCTGTAGCATAGCCACCGCAGTGGACGGTGAATGAAAAACATGGCAGAAGATGCCAAAACACCGCAACGATGCCAAAGTTTGCACAACTCAAAGTAGCCATGCCCTCCAACTACCCAAAACACATACCAATGAAAAAACAAATGCCCCAAAAATATACCATTCCAAGGACAACACCCACAACACAACTGACATCAAAATCCCATTTGTACACACCCACACAGCAGAGTATATAACCAGCCCCTTTACTGACCACAATCCTTTGCAACACTCCAGAAGAGAAGGCCATACACCACATCTGACAGGAGAGGCAAAAGAACACAGCACACACACCACCACCACCACCACCACCACTACCACCATCACTACCACCATCACACCAGCACCAACTATCCCCAGCACACAACACACCTCACACATCAACACCATACCCACCACACACACCCCTGCACCCACTAACACTCCAAACACCACGCACCATGGCAGCACAGAAAATACCCAAATTCACAGAGAGTTAACAGTCATGGTAAACGAGATAGTGAGAGTGGAACCTCACTATCTCGTGCCTGGTCCAACAGACCCCATTAGCCACAAGGACACAAATGTGGGAAAGGATAGTACAAACGGTCAAAGCAGTAGCAGTAAGCTCCACCCCACGATCCAAGAAGGAGATCATGAAGTGGTGGCATGATCTCGAGAGGGTTGTCAAAGAGAGGAGGAGCAAGAACTGGGAGCAGGCTAACCGGACTGGCAGTGGCCCTCCCATCCCACTGAAAACATTCACACCATGGGAGGAGAAGGTGCTTACCATATTGCATCCTGAGATTCTCAGAGGAGTATCCAGGGTAATGGAGGCTAGTAAGTTCAAAGAAATGGTAACCAACACACTGATATGTACTTTCTTGCACAACCCAAACACCATTGAACTGTTCACCCTCACCTAACAGAAAGGTAGTCATCTCGCCTGGGAGGCCTGTTTGGGGGAGGGAGGCCTGTACCAGTACTTCCACCATGCCCCCTGTACCATAGCCTCCCAAGATGGAGCCCTCCCCCACCCAGGAGCATGTGGCAGCTATTGCATTGTTCACCCTCACCTAACAGGTAGGTAGCCATCTCGCCTGGGAGGCCTGTTTTGGGGAGGAAGGCCGGTACCACTACTCCCACCATGCCCCCTGTCCCACAGCCTACCAAGATGGAGCCCTCCCCCACCCAGGAGCATGTGGCAGCCATTGCACTGTTCACCCTGACCTAACAGGTAGGTAGCCATCTTGCCTGGGAGGCCTGTTTTGGGGAGGGAGGCCTGTACCACGACTCCAACCATGACCCCTGTCCAACAGCATCATCAAGATGGAGCCCTCCCCAACCCAGGAGCATGTGGCAGCCATTGCACTGTTCACCCTGACCTAACAGGTAGGTAGCCATCTTGCATGGGAGGCCTGTTTGTTGGTGGGAGGCCTGTCCCACTACTCCCACCATGCCCCCTGTCCCACATCCTCATCAAGATGGATCCTTCTCCCACCCCACCCAGAAGCACTTGGCAGCCATTGCAGTATACCAAACGACATAACAGGTAGGTAGCCATCTCACCTGGGAGGGCTGTTTGGGGGTGGGAGGCCTGTACCACTACTCCCACCATGCCCCCTGTCCCACAGCCTCATCAAGATGGATCCTTCTCCCACCCCACCCCACCCAGAAGCACTTGGCAGCCATTGCAGTATACCAAACGACATAACAGGTAGGTAGCCATCTCACCTGGGAGGGCTGTTTGGGGGTGGGAAGCCTGTACCACTACTCCCACCATGCCCCTGTCCCACAGCCTACCAAGATGGAGCCCCCCTCCACAGGAGCATTTGGCAGTCATTGCACTGTTCACCCTCACCTAACGGGTATGTAGCCATCTTGCCTGGGAGGCATGTCTGGGGGAGGGAGGCCTGTACCACTACTCCCACCTTGCCCCCTGTCCCACAGCCTCATCATGATGGATCCTTCTCCCACCCCACCCAGTAGCACTTGGCAGCCATTGCAGTATACCAAACAACGTAACAGGTAGGTAGCCATCTCACCTGGGAGGGCTGTTTGGAGGTGGGAGGCCTGTACCACTACTCCCACCATGCCCCCTGTCCCACAGCCTACCAAGATGGAGCCCTCCCACACCCAGGAGCATGTGGCAACCATTAGATTGTTCATCTTCACCTAACAGGTACGTAGCCATCTCGCTTGGGAGGCCTGTTTGGGGGAGGGAGGCCTGTACCACTACTCCCACCATGCCCCCTGTCCCACAGCCTACCAAGATGGAGCCCTTCCGTATCCTGGAGCATGTGGCAGCCATTGCACTGTTCACCCTCACCTAACAGGTAGGTAGCCATCTTGCCTGGGAGGGCTTTTTGGGGGTCGGAGGCCTGTACCACTACTCCTACCATGCCCCCTCTCCCACAGCCCTATCAAGATGGATCCTTCTCGCACCTCACCCAGAAGCACTTGGCAGCCATTGCAGGATACCAAACGACATAACAGGTAGGTAGCCATCTCACCTGGGAGGGCTGTTTGGTGGTGAGAGGCCTGTACCACTACTCCCACCACACCCCCTATCCCACAGCCTACCAAGATGGAGCCCTCCCCCACCCGGGAGCATGTGGCAGCCTTTGCACTGTTCACCCTCACCTAACAGGTAGGTAGCCATCTCACCAGGAAGGCCTGTTTGGGGGGGGCTGTACCACTACTCCCACCATGCCCCCTGTCCCACAGCCTACCAAGATGGAGCCCGCCCCCACCCAGGAGCATGTGGCAGCCATTGCACTGTTCACCCTGACCTCACAGGTAGGTAGCCATCTTGTATGGGAGGCCTGTTTGGTGGTGGGAGGCCTGTCCCACTACTCCCACCATGCCCCCTGTCCCACAGCCTCATCAAGATGGATCCTTCTCCCACCCCACCCAGAAGCACTTGACAGCCATTGCAGTATACCAAACGACATAACAGGTAGGTAGCCATCTCACCTCGGAGGGCTGTTTGGGGGTGGGGGGCCTGTACCACTACTCCCACCATGCCCCCTGTCCCACAGCCTCATCAAGATGGATCCTTCTCCCACCCCACCCCACCCAGAAGCACTTGGCAGCCATTGCAGTATACCAAATGACATAACAGGTAGGTAGCCATCTCACCTGGGAGGGCTGTTTAGGGGTGGGACGCCTGTACCACTACTCCCAACATGCCCCCAGTCCCACAGCCTACCAAGATGGAGCCCTCCCCCACCCAGGAGCATTTGGAAGTCATTGCACTGTTCACCCTCACCTAACAGGTATGTAGCCATCTTGCCTGGGAGGCATGTTTGGGGGAGGGAGGCCTGTACGGCTACTCCCACCATGCCCCCTGTCCCACAGCCTCATCATGATGGATCCTTCTCCCACCCCACCCAGTAGCACTTGGCAGCCATTGCAGTATACCAAACGACGTAACAGGTAGGTAGCCATCTCACCTGGGAGGGCTGTTTGGAGGTGGGAGGCCTGTACCACTTCTCCCACCATGCCCCCTGTCCCACAGCCTAACAAGATGGAGCCCTCCCCCACCCAGGAGCATGTGGCAGCCATTGCATTGTTCATCTTCACCTAACAGGTAGGTAGCCATCTCGCCTGGGAGGCCTGCTTGGGGGAGGGAGGCCTGTACCACTACTCCCACCATGCCCCCTGTCCCACAGTCTACCAAGATGGAGCCCTTCCCCATCCAGGTGCACGTGGCAGCCATTCCACTGTTCATCCTCGCGTAACAGGTAGGTAGCCATCTCGCATGGGAGGCCTGTTTGGGGGAAGGAGGCCTGTACCACTACTCCCACCATGCCTGCTGTCCCACAGCCTACCTAGATGGAGCCCTCCCCTACCCAGGAGCATGTGGCAGCCATTGCACTCTTCACCCTCACCTAACAGGTAGGCAGCCATCTTGCCTGGGAGGGCTTTTTGGGGGTTGGAGGCCTTTACCACTACTCCTACCATGCCCCCTCTCCCACAGCCTTATCAAGATGGATCCTTCTCGCACCTCACCCAGAAGCATTTGGCAGCCATTGCAGGATACCAAACGACATAACAGGTAGGTAGCCATCTCACCTGGGAGGGCTGTTTGGTGGTGAGAGGACTGTACCACTACTCCCACCACACCCCCTGTCCCACAGCCTACCAAGATGGAGCCCTCGCCCACCCAGGAGCATGTGGCAGCCTTTGCACTGTTCACCCTCACCTAATAGGTAGGTAGCCATCTCACCAGGGAGGCCTGTTTGGGGGTGGGGCTGTACCACTACTCCCACCATGCCCCCTGTCCCACAGCCTACCAAGATGGAGCCCTCCCCCACCCAGGAGCATGTGGCAGCCATTGCACTGTTCACCCTCACCTAACAGGTAGGTAGCCATCCTGCCTGGGAGGCCTGTTTGTTGGTGGGAGACCTGCATCACTACACACAGCACCTATTGCATGCAATGCCTCGATACATGACATGTACCACTAATTTATGTTCCTCTGCACCATGTAATTAGGCCCAGTATTGCACTTAATGATAATAGTAACAATCTCTCAATTGTGTAGAGTACAGACAGTCGATGACATGCACCAAGAAGAATACTTGCACAGTGCCCAACACTGAACATTCCCCATCTAATCCACAGGTGATGAAGAACTCGCTGCTGACAACAACAACGACCAGCAGAGCCAGTCTCCACCCCCTGTTCATGGACTCTCGGATATTGACTCCCAGGATAGTTTGGACGATGAGCTCCAGGCCGGTCCATCTAGTGTGCCAGGGACCAACAGGTCCCAGGCCCCCATCCCCCCCACCACCACAGCTGCTGCTCCGATACCAGCACAGCAGACCCCTGCAGTCACGGCCTGTGCCTCTACCACTGCCACCTCCGCCGCCACCACCACCACCAGTACCACCTACAGAACCCTCCCTGTCCCAGGGTATGACCAGGACACAACAACAACTGTGGAGGGCAGGGAGAGTGTGCGTGAACCCACAGTGGCGAGGGAACAGGTCTATGGCAGCAGGGCAGGTGGGAGGGCCAGGGTCACCCCCAGACTGCAAGAGGTTGGCACATCATCCCTGGACCACTTCACCAGAGTAATCGGACATATAAACAGGTCCAGGGACAAACTGGCCGGGCTGAAGAACTATTGCGTGAGCTCATCCTGCTGATGAGGTCCATCAACACACGCATGGGACAAATGGTGGACCTCATGGCCCAGCAAGTGGCGTTACTGAGGGGCAGGCCAGCGTCCCAAACAACACCTCCCCCCCTCTGTTGTGCTGCAGGAAGACAGTGCACCATACGTCCCTGCGGCCACAGAGAGGGGTGAGTCCTCAGATGCCGCTGGCCATGCAGCAGGCCCCCCCGCCAAAGTGATCAAGAGGGCATCCAAAGAAGAGCCTGGGAGTCTCTGGAGGCAAAGCACCAGCCACACGCCAGTCACGGAGCCAGCCCTGATGGCAAACCTCTTCCCCACTGCAATGACTGTTTGGACTGTCCTTTCCCACACTGCCTTGTCAATGGCACCTGTCTGTTGGACTGGTTCACACCATCCATGTGGTGTCTGCTCTTGCATCTCATCTACCATGACTGTCAACTCACTGCTCCATCACCACCATCATGTAAATATGCCCGCACCCCTCACATGTCACCTTTGTAAATAAAATACCTTACACACTTCAATTGGTGCAGTTTGATTTTTACAGCAATATCTACAGTTATAAAATGGTCCATGATGTATCCAAAAGATGTACAGTAGGTAGGCCTGGAGATTTTAGAGGCACCTAGGGAGACACAACAGAACAACAGTCACTGGTGTTAGTGTGGCATCACTGACATAACACTACACAAAACATCCACAGTAGTCTACAGGCAGGCAACACAATGTGCAGCAAGTGCTACCAAACAGAGTTCTGTATACGTCCACATGTGAAATGTCGTTGCCACATTTCCACACACAGGTTACTGAACATGTGCCTGTCTGTAACATCCACGCATAGTCCTTCACAACAACTGCAATTACACCAGACAATGTACAAGTCATAGCTCGTCACCCACCTTCAAGTGAAGTAGCGGGTGATGAGCTGTTGAAGCATGTCAACTCCTTCCTCCTCTCCACTGTCCTCATCACTGGACTCAGGGCCTGAGGGGGCTTTGAGTCCTCACCATCATCCAGAAGCAGGGGTGGACTCAGGGCCCTGAGGGGGCCTTGAGTCCTCACCATCATCCAGAAGCAGGGGAATCCCCTTGTGAATGGCCATGTTGTGCTGCATACAGCATGCCACAACAATCTTGCAGACTTTCCCAGGCGAATATGACAGTGCACCTCCAGTCCTGTCAAGGCAGAGGAATCTTGACTTGAGCAGGCCAAAAGTCCACTCATTGACACATCGGGTCCTGCCATGGGTCTCATTGTACATGACGTCAGCCGGGGTCCTGGGATTCCGTAGTGGGCTCAGCAGCCATGGATGGCTGGGATATGCAGAGTCACCTGTGAATGACAAACACGCATTGCAGTGATGCACAGGCAGAGGGCAGTAGGTCACACACACAGCACACCATAGCACTAGGCATACTCACCCACAATCCAAGCACGCTCAGGAAGCAGATTTGCCATCATCCGGGGCACCATGCTGTTCCTCAGGATGTACGAATAATGGGCTGAGCTGGGGAATCTTGCACACACATGTGATATGGTCATGTCCGCAAGGCACACCACCTGCACATTGATTGAATGATAATGTTTACGATTTCTAAAAATTAGCTCACTTGCCTATGGTGGCACCAGACCTACATGGGTGCAATCGATGGCACCAACAACATGGGAGATGTACCCAAGGGAATAGAAGTCACCCTTCACAACGGCCAATTCTGCTCCCCTGGGGAAATGTATGTATCGATCCTTATATAACATCATGGCTGCAAGAACATCCCTCAGCACCAGGCTCAGCACCAGGCTGAACATGGGTTGCGACATCCCTGCGGCACTGGCCAAGGTCTCCTGGAAGGAACCAGTTGCAAAGAAGTGGACGGCTGCCATCACTTTGTATGTGGGTATGAATGTTATTGGGTAGTGTAGTTGAGGCTGCAGGTGGGGCTCTAACAGATCACAAAGGGCCTTCAGTGTCGGTCTGTCGAGGCAGAATTTGCGAATGATCGCTATATCCTCCATGTCCTCCAGCACTGTCAGGTGACGTATGAGATTAGGCCTCCTCCTAGTTGAGATGTAAATGTCACACACAACCATCATGAGATGGCAACAGCAGATACCGTTTAGGATGTCACGGAATAGCAAAGACATGATGGATGCGTGGCACACCAGGTTACATGAGTGGACATTTGAGACACACAGAGGGCACACCTCTCCATTTACAATACACAAGTGCCACAAACAACACATAGGTCAATGTGAATGCACACATACTGAACCCCACAATTCACATCTGCAGGCCTTGTACCGTACCATCCACCAATGTGTGTACAATGACCATGACTGTCACATACCCATCTGCTGCACCTGACACACCACATCATGTGAACTTGTCACACATCCACAACCCAATGATCACAGTAGCTGGAAAACTGTCACTTGTGTGCATGAGGTGATATGAAAGCACAAGTAAGTAACACTACCATACAGTGAGACAAGCCTTGCCAAGGTCTGCACTGACCCCCAACACATTGATTTCTTACACATCATTGACACCAGCTTAACACTGTGAAGCATCATCATCCATCCAATGCATAATTGACATGGCAGGGACCATAGACCAATGTGCGTCACACATGACGTGTGTCCACCTGTGGATCATATGTAATAATGGCATTGTGTGCACAATGATGGGCCATTTACCATGCTGCTGCTGTGTACTGATGCAGTATTCACGATGTACATTGCCATTGTATGTGCCCCAAATCGTTGAAGCTACCGCCTGGCCACGGAGGTATGACCCCAGCACCTCCCCCTTCACAAGTGCAGTAGCCATTGGCATTGAGACATGGCTAGATGGCGGTGGACATGCTCCGCCACCCAAATCGCGGAAGCTACCGCCTGGCCACGGCAGTGTGACACCAGCACCACGCCCCTTCACAAGTGCGGTAGCCATTGGCATGGAGACATGGCTAGATGGCGGTGGCCATGCTCCGCCACTCAAATCACAGAAGCTACCGCCTGGCTATGGCGGTGTGACACCAGCACCACCCCCTTCACAAGTGCGGTAGCCATTGGCATGGAGACATGGCTAGACGGCGGTAGGCATGCTCCGCCACCCAAATCGCGGAAGCTACCGCCTGGCCACGGTGGTGCGACACCCCCATGGGGCATTGCCTACAGCCAATGGGAGCGATGATTGCGGTGGCATGATGCAGTTTTGAAAAACGTGGAAGGCGTGCTCCACCACAGCTGAGGCGGTCATTGGATGCTTTTGAACGATGCACTATCGCGGTAGCACACCCCGGGCCCCTGCGGTGCATCACCGCCTTGGAGCATTGCCTACAGCCAATGGGAGCGATGATTGCGGTGGCATGATGCAGTTTTGAAAATCGCCGAAAGCGTGCTCCGCCACAGCGGAGGCGGTAATTGGATGCTTTTGAACGATGTACCATCGCGGTAGCACATCCCGGGCCCCTGTGGTGCATCACCGCCATGGAGCATTGCCTACAGCCAATGGGAGCGATGATTGCGGTGGCATGATGCAGTTTTGAAAATCGCGGAAGGCGTGCTCCGCCACCGCGGTGGCAGTCATTGGATGCTTTTGAATGAAGCAGACCTGGAAAACCAATTGTTGCAGCTTTGTACCTTACAAACGATCCCAGGGGCTATAAATCTGTGGGAGTGAGCCTCACATTTCCACAGCTCACAGAGCCTGCTGCCTGGGACCCTCTCCTGCTGCTGCCTCAAGTGCCTGCAGCCTGGGACCCTCTCCTGCTGCTGCCTCAAGTGCCTGCTGCCTGGGACCCCTCACCACTCACTTCCACCACAGTTGTTCCATGTCATCAGGGATGGCAATGACAGAGAAGATCCGTGCTTGTCCATTCACAAGCGAGGAGCTGGAGGTCCTAGTGGACGAGGTGCTGGCAGAGTACCCAAGGCTGTATGGTGGCCCCAATGTAGTGGTAAGTCAGCATTAAGGGAGCTGTAGGGCACTGGGGTGTCAGACATGTAGTTGTGCTGCTGCACTATATGCCTGAGGGTGTGGGGTTGTGTCCTACACTGACAAACAAGCTGTCTCCAGGGCGAGGGAGTGTGTGGGTCCCAAGGTCACTGTTTTCACTGCCTGCAGTTGTATGTGTGAGTGGAGTGTGTTACTTTATCAGCCATCAAGAGCCACAGGATGGTGGACATGTAGGTGCCTGGACAGTAATTGGTCGGGTGAAAGTTTCTGTGTGCCACTGTTGTCCGACTCGGTGTGGACCCAGAGACGAGGCCCACTACCTGCCCACCCAAATGAGAACACATTACCTAACTTACATTGTCCCTGATCCTGTTCATTCACACTGAATAGCAGAAATACACCATCTAAGCTCTGTATATTTACACAAAAACACACTTCTGTAGATGGCTATGTTATTGGTGAGTCCATGTGCCTCGAGGCCATACACATTACAAAACATATGTTCATAGGACATGCTCATTGGATGCTGCCCAGTCATGCACACAGGGCTTCTACACACAGACACAGGTAGATATGTGATGTATGTAGTGAGCAGACATTCATGGGACTGGTGATGTCTGCAAGCCACTGAGGTGGTTCAGTGCAGTCACCCTGCATATGTGTGACATTATGATGGACCCTCTACGCCCTCATGTATGCATGCTATCACATCTGTTTGGCCCATGCAGAGTGTCCTTGTGGGGTGTCCCCCAGTTTTGGATGGAGGGAGATTACAATAGGTCCTGAGTCTGTGTCTTGCTACTGTACTGATAGATGTTTGTACATGACACTTGGCAACTGGTCATTTACCCTTCTTTTCTCCCATACCTGCAGCTCAAGGTACACCAGCGTAAGGCTGTGTGTAGGGCCATTGCAGCAAAGGTGCGAGCCCAGGGGTATCCAACCAACGACGCACCCACTGCCACAAGAGGTGGGACGAAATCCACCGGCTGGCAAAGAACGTGGCAGAGATGACATTGGGGATGTTACCGCGCAGGGGGCGTTTGGCACGTTGCAACATGACACCACTGATGGTCCGCATATTGGCAGTGACTCATCCGGTGCTGGTTGCACGTCTGAAGGAGCACGCCAGCAAGGCAGGGATGAGTATTTGAGGAGGGTGACTTTGGCTGGGTGCGGATGCAGGTGTACAGGGCCTGTGGCAGCGGTGGCCCATGTCATGTTTGTGTGGTGGTGCTGTGCTGTGTCATGTGAGTGGCTGCTCGAATGTGTGTCAGTGTCAGGCGTTGTGCAAAACTGCCCTTACAAAGCTGATCCGCCCTGCTGTGCTTTATCATAGCCAGATGTGTTGGGATCTACATGATCATTCAGCATTGTGATAGTGTGGGGAATCTACTATGGGGTGAACAGCAGGGTCCAATATCTGAGTGTGACATCATGTATGCCTACTTTGCATGCACCATGATCGGTGAGGCCCACACATCTGACAACAAGGTGCCCCAGAGTAGCACATGGTGCTTGTTATGGCCAACTAGGCATTGTGGACTGTCATGTCCTGACAGGTGTGTGTGTTGTCCCCTCCTGTTCCCTTAAGGTCTGTTAGTGGCAATGAGTGTTGTCCCCACATCATGTCCCTAGGTGTGTGCAGGGCAAGTTGTGTGTCTGTTACACTTCATCCACGGGAAGGGTGTTGTGCTGTGTGGCCTCAACATGGTTTAGTCATGGCAGATATTCAGGGTTACAGGCACTGATGTGGTCTATGTAGTGTGTTGCTGCAATGTGATTGCAAGGTGTGGTGGTCCCCATGTTGATTTGGACATCTCTTTTACTGCATTGATCTGATTGCTTTGTCCTGATGATGACACTAACACAACCCTGCATCTGTCTCTCATGCAGAATCGCCAGTGGACACGGAGGAACGGAGTCGGAAACCAGTGGTGGTGAGAGTAGCACCACAGCTGCACCGGAGGCCACCAGCGCATCTGAGGGGGACCGTAGTATGCAGGAGGAATCAGTGGCTGAGAACAGAGTACTACATCATCTGATGCCAGTGGTGATGCTTCCATGTTGGCAGGCACAGGGGATGGGGAGTCTGCAACATCATCTACCACACAGCGGCCAGTACCCAGCCTCCCATCAACTTCATCAGGTGCTGCCCGTGTCCGTGCCAGTAAGAGGGGACGAGTTACATTCATACCTGGCACCACTGAGCCTGCGCCTGTCCCCCCTGCTGCCCTCAGTGCAGAGTGTGTAGAGCTCCTGCGCCAGCTTTGTGTGGGCCAGACAGCCCTGGTCAATGCCTTCAGTGACCATGACAAGAAATTAGGCAAGGTGGTTGCCTACACGGAGGGCATACACTCTGATGTGGGTGGGCTACATCGTACAGTCCAGTCTTTGTCATCTGCAGTGACGTCTGCCCTTCAACTGGCACATGCTCTCCTTCCTGCTCCGGTGCCTTTGTCCACCCCCCAGTCAGTGGCCACATCAGATGACAGTGACCACGGTTAGCATGCGTCACAGACACGATACAGCACAAGGAGCACACAGTAGACACATCCCAAGCGGTCCCGGTCACAGACGTCATCCCCACAGAAGAGCAGAGCCACCCCAGAATGCAAAACAAGAGCCCATCAGGGAAGAGCAAGGGCGAAAAAGCAATGAGGCTGACATCAGGGTCACATGCCTCAGAGGCATCACCAGCAAAGGACTCTACTATCCCAAAAACGTCACGCAGAGCTAGGCGTGCAGTGTCTGTGCCGACTGAGGAGGTGTTGTATGGCAAGGGTACACCTAGGAAGGGCACAGGGCCACATCCCCCACCACATCAACTCCAATTCCAAGCCCAGAGAAGCAGGTAGAGGAGGGTACTGTAGGGGCTAGCCCCGGCAAAGTTGCAAAGGAGGGCACTGTAAGTGGGACAACTGGCAAAGAGGCAAAGGAGGGCACTGGCAAGCAGGGGTAGGTGGTCCAGAGGCGTAGACGGACAAAGCATTCCTCAGGATCCAGCACATCACCAGAGGGAGTGCCAGTGTCTGCACCTGATGCGGGACAGTTGGTATGTGTGCCTGTTATCTCATCTCCAGTTCCCATTAACCCCAAGACAGGGAAGCCATTTTACATTCCCAAAAAGTGGAAGGGCACCCCTCCAACCTTTCCCACCCACACTGTGTCACAGGTCTGCATGATTCAACCTCCACGTGCCACTATACCACCTGGTCCAAACAGCCCTCCAGCTTGCCTAGCCACTGCTAGCCCTACATCACCTGGGCCTCGGTCTCCCCAGTCAAGTGTTCCTGCTGTCCCCGACACACAGCCAGCTCCAAGTCCGCCTGAAAGCCAAATGTAAGTGGCAGTCCCCTTCATACACCTGTCTCTCATACAGGTGTGCTAGTCCTGCCCATTGTTTGCCACCTGGGTGTGTTGCTGGTAATGGAAGGGTATGGGCAACACACACTCACTGTGCAACTTCCCATGTCCTGACTCCGCATTTGTCTCTGGCAACTTAAATTGTCATTCACTGCTGTGTTGTACTCTCACCTGTGCCATAGACACTGGTTCTGTTGCTCTGCTGTGTTGTACTCTCACCTGTGCAGCTTCTCATGTAGTTGCTGTGCCACCTGCCATGGAAACTGGCCATCCTGTTTGTACTTTGCCTGTGCAGATTATCTTGCATATGATCAGCATGTTGTGCCTTGCTCTTCTGTACTATGGACACTGGCCCTGTTGCTCTGCTGTTTTGTACTCTCACCTGTGCCATGGACACTGGCCCTGTTGCTCTGCTGTGTTGTACTCTCCCCTGTGCCATGGACACTGGCCCTGTTGCTCTGCTGTGTTGTTCTCTCACTCTCACCTGTGCCATGGACACTGGCCCTGGTGCTCTGCTGTGTTGTACTCTCACCTGTACAGCCTCTTATGTAGTTGCTGTGCCACCTGCCATGGACACTGGCCCTTTTGCTCTGCTGTGTTGTACTCTCCCCTGTGCCATGGACACTGGCTCTGTTGCTCTGCTGTGTTGTACCTGCTGTGTTGTACTCTCACATGTGCCACGGACACTGGCCCTGTTGCTCTGCTGTGTTGTACTCTCACCTGTGCCATGGACACTGGCCCTGTTGCTCTGCTGTGTTGTACTCTCCCCTGTGCCATGGACACTGGCCCTGTTGCTCTGCTGTTTTGTACTCTCACCTGTGCCATGGACACTGGCCCTGTTGCTCTGCTGTGTTGTACTCTCCCCTGTGCCATGGACACTGGCCCTGTTGCTCTGCTGTGTTGTTCTCTCACTCTCACCTGTGCCAAGAATACTGGCCCTATTGCTCTGCTGTGTTAGACTCTCACCTGTGCCATGGACAATGGCCCTGTTGCTCTGCTGTTTTGTACTCTCACCTGTTCAGCCTCTCATGTAGTTGCTGTGCCACCTGCCATGGAAACTGGCCATCCTGTTTGTACTTTGCCTGTGCAGATTATCTTGCATATGATCAGCATGCTGTGCCTTGCTCTTCTGTACTGTTGTTCTACTGTCACATCTGTGTAATATGTAAATAAAGAAAGTTACTCCTGTTGTCTGTATTGTCAGTGTCCTTGCTGATTAAAGTTATTTTGGTGTGTGCATTTGTTTGCCTGTGCCCCACGCTCTATGTGTTACTTCAACATTGCCAAACTCTTTGGCCACAACACATTTGTAAACAGGGGTGACAGGGTCTTCAGTCCATTCAGACACTGATAATAGTGTTATTGGTGAGGCTATTTTACCTGTGATGCAGTTCTCTTTTTAGTGGTTTGGTATTGTTGGCTACGTTGTTGCCATGTCAGGTTGGGGGACACTGCCAGCACAGGGTGTGATGCTCTGAACAGGTTTGCATGCAGGCTGGGCAATGTCATGATGTATGTGTGTTATTCCTGTATATGTGCCCAGCTGTGTATGTGTATGGTCATTTTGTGTTGGCCCTTAGTCCTGGTCCCCTGGCCTACATGAGACGTGTGCTCTTGGGTGATGAAGAGGTGTGCAGTGTGAAGGGTGTGACTTTGTAGTGGTTGTGATTGTGTGTGTGCCCCTGAATTGTGATAGACACACATGTGTCACCCAGGAGTCGTGTGCCTGTTGTTTGGCTTGTCCTGCCCTGTGTAAATGATAGTATGCACTTGTGTGAGTTGTCTGTTGTGCACTGTGCAGTGTGGTGGTGTTCATGCAGTTCTATGTGACTCTTCCTTGTTGATTTGGTCACTTATGAGTGTGCAATGTGTGTGACTTGCACATCAGTTTTGTGTTTGTTTGATCATCAATGTGTCTTGAGTGTGTTTGTGTAGACTGTGTGGCCCTGCTGTTCCTCACTGGCATTGTGTTTGTGTTTGTCATGCATTGCAGGCACATGGTGCATTTTCTCCTCCTGTATGGCATGGTGTGTGTGGTGTTATGCCATCACCTATGTGTGCCAATTGTGCCTACGCATTGTTGGTCTGCACTCCCTCTATTTGTGTATGGTACACCCCTTACATGTCTACTACTGACATGCTAGTGTATGTGCCTCCCCATCACTTCATTTGTGAGACTGTGCCTTGCGGTGAGGTTCTTGGGCCAAGAGTGATGTTCCACTCTGGACATTGCCCCAATGGTTTATGTGTGATATTCGTGTGCTATTTATCAGTGGGGATTGCTCATGTGCACTTCAGCTGTGTGTGCTGCCCAGTGATCTGGTGAAAATGGTTCTGCTCTTTTATCCCAGAGTGGTGCATCCCGTTGTTGTTGTTGTGTTGGATGTATGTGTGTTGGATGTGGTATTGCTTCACTTCATGTGTGTGCTGTTGTATTTGTGCTGTGCTGATTTGTGGTGTGTGTGTTGAGGTTGTATAAGTCATGTCTGTGTGTTGCTGTTGTGCTTGGTGTGCACAGCCTGCTTGTTGTGCATACAGTGCTGTGTGTATGTGGTCTTGGAATTGACTGATGTGCATCCCCTGATGCCCTGTGGTGTTTGTTGATTTTGGCTTTCATGTGCATGTGTGGTTGGTTTTATTTGGCAGTGTGGTTCTGTGCTGGTGCTGTTCTTGTATGATTTGTGGTATGTTGTATGTGTTTTGTTCTTGAGTGATGATGTTGAGCACCCATGTTGTGTTTGTGCTCCCATTGCATTTCCACAGTTTGGCTGACAGGGTATGTCTGTTTCTGTTGGGATTCTGTGTGTGTTCCTGTGGTGTTTGTGTGTTGTTTTTGGTCAGCCATCTGTTCAGGCTTCCCTTTGTGTGTGTTTTGTTTGTGGCTACACCCAGGGGGTGAGTTTGTTTGTGTATAAATGTGCTGGGAAGTATTGGCAGCCTACGGTGTGTGAGGCACTGGTGTTGTGAGTTCCTTGTCAGCCACTCCTGCAGTGGCTGTCTCCCTGGTTGTTTTTTGTGTGGTGCAGGGTGTGTATTGTGCTGGTTTGATGCTGTGCTTGTTGCTTATTGGTGTACATGGGGGTGCACAGGATGGCTACCTGGCCTGTGACTTAATGGGGTGTGTGGATGTGTGGTTGGGGGTGGTGTGTCCATATGGTCTTTGTGCCCTGCCCATGCCTTGGAGTGGCCCTGCCTTCTGCATTGTGCGCATGTGTTGACCGTGGCGGTGAAGTGACCGGGAACGGGACATTGCTGATAGTTCGCGGTCGATGTGTGTCCCGGATGCAGAGGTGTGTTGTGTGTTGTATTTGTGTATTTGCGTACCTGCGGCGGCATCCGCGGCGGCCCATTTGATGATAGTGCTGTAGCAGGTACATCACCGGATGCATATGTAGGGCTGGGTCCATGGCGTTCATGGCCGGGTGGAGTGGACCGGGTCCCTGCTCTCGTACTCAGCTGTCGAGTTTTCGCCGTCTCTGGTTGGGCGGTGTCTCCGCTGCGGTGCATCTGCCTGTCTGGGCCATCCTAATTTGTGGAGCAGGCGGACGTCATTCCGCACAGCGGTGAGTCTCGATTGGCTCCCACCGCCGCGGTGGCGGGCGCACTTTGATGGCGGTGCGCGTCGCTCCGCGGGGATGGGAAATGACCTATGTTTTGCTGTACTAATGTGGCGGACGTGAGTACAGCTGCTCGCGGGTGGAAAAAGGCATTTCTCCACGCCGCCAGCACTGCGATGGTGCCACCGCCCGGCATACTAATGGATCCCTAAGTATTTTGGGGATTTTGAGAGACTTCAAGATCAGCTCATGCGGCTCACAACACCAGGAACATAATTGTTATAGTCCAGTGCTTTCCATTTGCAGACCAATACAATCTGGCACTTTTGCCCAGTCGGTTCCATTAATTCAAGCCAGCCCTTTAACTCTCAGAATGCACTGGGCTGTTATATGACAGCCCAGAGGAAACATACTTTTGCTATTATTGCTACGATTAAGATGGCCTTCCTGTTTAAGGCATTACTGCTAATTAACCCGATTTACTGGTATCCCGTTTGCACTTGCCCAAAGGTTTATGTTCATTATGTGAACCGAGTAAATTTAAATTGATCTCTTTGTTCAAACCCTGCCATTTGACCAATTCCATCTACACTGCTGCTATTATCACTGCAAACTAATGATGAGGCACCGGCAGCCATCTAGAACTGAAAGAGATAATGAGAAAAAGTGAAGCGTGACCTGAAAATGCTAATGTTAATGACCAAAACCTGCCTTTTAACATATGAAGAAATAATGAAAACAATGGTAACTGCATATTCTGTAACAAAATAATTTCACAAAATAGCTGCCATAGAAACCTATTAATTGCTTCGAAATGGTATCTCTCGGCAGTGCTCAGATTCTGAAAAATTGTAGATATGAATAAATGAAACAGACATTAAGAAGGTGCTGCGTTTGTCTAGTTAAATCACTAACATGATGGAATTTAAAAACTGTCTACAGATGGTGTTAGTTAGCAGTTGTGATAACAGTGTCTATTATTAAATGTATTTTGGCATACATTAGTGCTGTTTTGCTATCAGTTGTGTCAAACGTGTTCTGATGGATATGTGCTTTGGCGTCCTTTCAATAGCTTCCTCCATAATTCACCCACTAATGATACAAACAGGGAAATCAAAAATCGCTCTGCTCCGGCTGCCTGCCTTACCCGCTTACAGCTCCTCTTTCATGAATCCAAGAAAGAAATGTATAATTATTTTTGCTCTCAACTCAAGAAAGTGTGTTGTGGCAGAAAGTCTCTAACTAGCAGGCCTGCGGTGATTCAAAAACTCCTATTTGTTGTATATTTGCTGGGACTGGTTTCTTTGCATAAAGTCAATTACAAAGGAGCCTAGAGGGAAAAAGAGATCCAGGGTTGCCCTCCACTCATAAACTATCAATACAACAATAACTCTGTCCCTTGGGCAAACACACATGTAAATCTATGTATCTAAATATGTATATTTCTTTTTCAGCATGAAATATTTACTATCTATTTTCTCTGCTGCACCAAGACCCTCTTTTTTACTCAATCCTACATGTGAATATTTACTGATTATTGCCCTTTCTGAAATTAAAAAACTTTTTCAATCGACAGACAAAACAGAACTATGTGCATGTCTGAAAAACAGTTATTAAGTACATCTATAGTGGTGAAAAAAAATGTGTAAGGGACAAAATGACCCCTCACGGGCGCCCCACCATCGGGGTAACTGGTAGGTACTCACCAGATAGAGCCCCTTTTCTCATCATAGGCGGTCATTTATTGTCCCAGAAAAGAAGATAAACAGAAAAGGAAAGTGTCCAAAATGAAAAGGAATTGTGTGAAGTGCAGTAGAGAGATAAGCAATCCCCCTCCACTCGTGACAAGAAGTCCTTAAAATCAACAGGCACACCTCTCTCAAAACTTTATTCTTAATTATTAGTTGTGTTCTGTTGAAATAAAAAGGGAATGGTAACTACCATTGTATACCAAAACCTGGGTATACAATGGTAATTTCCATTCGACTTGTTAGACAAACAACATATCCATCTGCCTGAATGGTAACTCTGTGTAAATGATCTTTATAATCATCCGATAAAGCCTTGCTTAAATGTTTGGTGCTTTAATGCAAGCCATGATATTCTTAACTGAAATTCTCGAAAGACTATTAATGGCTGTACATTTTGCATCCTTAATACAATAACATAATTAATCTAATAAATGTCTGAGTCTATTATTGTCTTGTTTTTTCTTCCATTTAAACTGTACTATTTTACAAATTGTTTAAATGTATTGTAGGAACAATCAGCAAGCTCTGTCAGAGCATCAACTATTACTTCTTTTGTTCTGTGTTGCTATTGCTCGATTTAACTTCTTCAGGAGGCACAACTGAAATCCTGTTAACAAATGAATATTTTACTATGAACATTGGAGAAACATTTAGGAATGTCGGGGTTTATACAGGTTCAGAACAAATAAAGCAACATTTCACTATTTGTAAAAAACCTTTAAGTTAGCATCACACATTTAAAATGATATAAACTCTAAATCAATATCAAATATAGTGTTACAAAATCACATCAAAATAAGAAGTATGTAGAACTTTCACCAGAGATTATTACATGGAAATAGCTGTTAGAAATATCCTAATACCACAATTTTCCTCAACATTCATATGTCTATAGTTTTCCAAGTTCATACTACAAAATTTGTTTTTCACTTTTGATCAATTATAGAATCTCTAGTATTACTATGTGAAATGTACCTCATTTCTGAACATTTTTGCACTTATTTTTCTAAATGATGCATTCCCACAAAACACTTTAGAAACACTAGGGGGCTGATTACAATGCCGGACGGACCGGCTTCCGCGGTCCTGTCGGAGGAGATCGGACCACCCTGGTATTGTTAAAAGCGGTCTCTATGACCGCCGGATTACAATGCATGCATGTAGCCAGAAATCCTACAGCTGTGGTCTTTTGGACTACGACAGGAAATTTCAACCGTGGTGGTGTCAGAACAACCAATGGAGCCAGTTGGGAAGCGGACCGCCTTACAAACCTTCAGCCCTATTACGATGCACCCTTCCAATGAGCTAACCGTGGTGGTCCAACCACCTCATCTGAGCTGGCAAAAAGACAGGGATAAAAGCCAACAATCACCTCTACACAGTTTCCCATGTCCTGTATCATCATGGACCCTACCCTACACAACCTGCCTCTAATGTACCTCCTCGATTATGAATACAATCAACAACACATCTACCCGTCTACATAGAGTTCACAGCAAATCAATGCCTGCCATGGAAAAGCTGTGATGTACATTTGCCTGCATGATTGAGGGTGTGAGAGTAACCTGTCCCCAAGTCATTACACTGGGACACCTTGCCAAAACACATTTCTTGACAAGCTGGACATGAGGAGGCCTGAAGGGACATTGGAAGAAGTGAGTAGTGTGAGTAGTGTAACAGGGTTTGAAGTGTTCCAGTGTCTGTCTGCGTTTAGCACCAGAAGGTCAACAAAGTTGATGCAGAGAAGGGTCCCAACAGACTTTCCATATTTGCCTTCACCCTAAATATAGGCAACTCTGCAGCAGTACCACCTTCCACTGCTGCAGATGTAACTGAAGATAGGTTTGTAATACTCCATTTCCCAGTTTTGTCAGATTAGAATAGAAGAATCACCATAATACCATGCAATTGAGACAGAGTAGTAACTTCTATGACTAATGCAAATTACAACCATTGGTAAACCCAATAGTCCTGGTTTCTTGTAGGTGCAAAGTAAATTGTTGTATCTGATAACTTGAAGTTGTGCAAGGTCAAAAGAAGGAATATATGGTTTGTGTGGAACAATATGCCAACCACAGATGTACAGCTTACATGCTTGTAAGTCAGTTCCTCATGTACATCAGACATTCCCCTGCGAGTTACCCTCCCAAGAAACGTATCCCATTCAAAGTCCTGTTGTGGAGACCAGGACAAACACAATTAAACACGATTTTCCCAACACTGTACAAGTCACATCAACATAGAAGACAGAGAGCATGTGTATGTGTCAATGTGGGTAGGTCAAACATCCCAGGTGAATTTCTACAGACACTGTACATCACCTGACTGACAACTTTGACCTTCAGCACACATCAATAATGTCAATTAGGTCTCAACAAAACTCTTCTAATAAATATAATTTCACACTTTGTATAGTGATCAAGTCCTAGTCTGTTTAGTTGGAGGTTTTCTTTAAAATAAACAACACTTTAAAATGGGGAATCACATATTTATTCCGTATATACTGTATTTTTACCAGATGTTTCCCTTCGGCGAAGGACTGATCTGCCAAAATGTACCAGGGAAAACTGCAAGGGGCTACCGTAATTACAAATACTAGACATTTTAATCTGACTGAGCATCATCGAAAAATACTTTGTCCTTTTCATTCTTCTAAGTTGAGATTTATTGGTTTCCCAGTTTTGCCCTTTTGATGCATTTTGCAGACCACCCTCTGTGCTGAGGATCGATGTGTAGTGGTCCCTTCAGTCCCTTTTTCTGTGTAATGTTTGTTATTAGTAGCTGGTAGAACGAATGTGCCTCAGTAATCACGGCTCTGTTAACTGCATGTCGACAGCTTCGCTATTAACAGCTTCTGCCCAGAGGCGCCGCATTCGACTGATGCACTGACTTCGCTGTTGAAAGTGGTTTAAGCCTAGTAGTTATTTGCAGCAATTTTTAACCAGTGCATGAACGGATCCTTGCAAATGTCTTTACTGAGCAAAAGTTTCACAGCAGTTCTACTCAAGATGGCACTTCTCTGAAAATAATGCTATTTACGTATTCACTTATGCATTGATGGAGTCATATAGTCTGCGAACATTTTGAAGGGTATGAGAGGAAAGCAGCGGCGGCTCCTACGCAATGGCGGAGGAGAGTCACCCCACTGGCTCACAGCAAGCACCTTAAAAATGAGCAACATTTCATAATCGTTTTGTTTTTCAGCATGTGCAGGGAGTGGCAGGGCCAGGCCATGGGAGGAGGGAGTAAAAGTGTGCACTTCTAAGTGCTCATGTAAGTTTGGCCGGCCGTCTCAGGCTGCCCAAACTGACATGTGTACTTAGGTTTCTCCAACCGGACTGTATTGTACAGCCAGGTTGGAGAAACAGCACAGACTCCCTGTGCCTGAGCGAGCGTTGATAAAACCTGCTCAGGCCAATCCCTGGCTTGCTCCCATGCTTGAGAGCAGTGCATGGATTGGATGTGCCATCCGATGCTGTTCCAAGGACTGCTGGGACGAGAAAGCAAGATTAAAAACAAAAGTGGTTCTGTTGGGTAGCGGCAATAATTGTTTTGAAAGAAGGCTATATCAGCTCATTACACAATAAAGTAAACCTCTCTGAAAACAACTGAAGTTCAAAACTTTTATATAATAAAAGACACAATCACAATACACAGGAATTACTTCATTCCGTTTTAGGTTTCAATTAATGCTAAAACATGTGATGAAAAGTGACTGTTGGTGAACAAAGTGACTAGTGCATTAAATTTAGTTTTAAGAAGAGAAAGCAGGCATAAGCTGGCAGAATCAGCATCAGGTACTTTTTATTTCAATTTTTTTCTCATCCCAGTGCCCCACCCCGCATAACACTGCGTGCCCTCTCCGCCCACCTTACTACTGGTTTTATGCATTGTCCACCACTGGAGGAAAGGCGCAGAAGGGAAGATGTGATGGAGTGTGCAAACAAGTTCTAAGCATGTTCTGTAGTGGTGGGGGTGACCTTCCTACAGTCTGGTTCATGGTAAAAGTACAGCGATAGGTGCTTCTAAGAGAGGAATCATGATGGTCATTGGAGCTTTCTTGACAATGGATATATGCATGAGTGTGGATGGAAGACAAAGTTAACGGGTAGGGTGGGAGATCTTTAGTTAGAATAGTGGGCATATGGTCGGGAAAAACACAAAATCCTAATCATAACATCATACATAGTCACCGGACTCTGCATACTTTTCATGGCATGGGAAACAGTGCCTCGCCTCTTTAAGTTGCCGTTGCAGGACATGCACAGTTTATCTGCAACTGGAGTTGGTATTGGCGCAAAAACCAGTACACACTTTGATTTGAGGCCAAGTAAGCATAGATAAGCAAAATGCAGAAACGAATGCAATTATTTGTTGTGTCTTTCTCAAGGGAGTAAACATGGAAGGAGCCTGAGGTGGTAGAAGGTAGCCAACGTTCTTGTTGTGTTGACTTTTGGCATGGAGCAGAGACCAACATCAAAAGAAACTGTCAGTTTTACTGATTTCAACTTTGGGGAGAGAAGTCTCCTAGAGAGTTACCTCATGAACAGGAAAGAGGTGGCCTGGATCTACGGTAAGTTACCTTATTTACAAATATTGGGCTGAATCTTAAGTTCTGGACAATTGATAAGCAATTAGCATACATCCTGTCAGCATTTTAACCAGAGATATTTGCCATATGTGAAGTTGCATTATACTTAGAGAATTTAATTTGGACATTTATGGAACTGAAATAAAATAAATTAACTTCAACTACTGCTATGCTTAATAGCTCTCATTAAAAATATGAAAGACAGTGCACCAATTAGAGAATATGAACTGTCACAATTATCTCGCAGTAACATCTTGTACAATCCTACACAGGGACAAAAAATGGCTCTTTGATGAAATACTTTGGCTGCAACTCTTTTTCTGTGAACCAAATAACACACTTATCCATCAGTGCATCAGTGGTAGTTGTTTAAACCGCATATAAAGTTGTGAATGAGGCTAAATTCCCAAAACACATACATTTGGGGTGTCAAAACCACAATAATCAGGTGTGGATGGAATTAACATCCTAATATCTATGGTCCAGTTTAACAAGGATTTTGCTATGAGTAAGTGTGACTAACACATAGCTGAATCTTTGCAAATTGGGGCCAATATGTTCGCTCTTCCCACTTCCCACTCCACCAAGTATAAACTCAGGGAAGGTGCTGGACAGTAAACCCATATAAATTACTATTCCCACTCCGCCAAATATAAACTAATGGAAGGTGCTGGACAGTAAACCCATATAAATTACTATTCCCACTCCACAAAGTATAAAGTCAGGGAAGGTGCAAATTGGGGCCAATATGTTTGTTTAATTTATTCCTGAAGTTAAAATCCCAATTGCTTGTTATGGTCAAAACCTCATAAACTATTTACATAGGTGCATAACATATCAATACCCAAGGATGAGTGGCAAAAAACTCCTCATTAACATTTGTGGGGGTGCCGTCACTCCGATAAAAAACTACTGATTGTGTCTCGTCCATTTCTTCTACAGCTAATGACAATTGTGATGTATGATCAGCATACATGTGTAGATTAGTCGATTATTAGCAACAGCTGTGTCAACTGGTTGTGTGCAGCAGACCATTATCCATCCTGTGGTTTGCCATTAGGTAAACCCTTCATATCACCTACCTGAAGTTATCTGCAGGTGGCAGCTTGAATACATGTGACTTTAGTAAAAACCAAACATGACTAAATCAGTTCTGACCAACCCTTTTGGTGTAACTTATTTCATCTAACTTTCTAACCGGAATATTATTTGCTAGGCTTACTAACCTATCATGGTAAAAGTCTTTCTTGCTGTAACATTATTTGTTAATTTGTGTTTTTCAGAATCCTGCCGCTCTCTCCTGCTTCTCGCTTTTTTCTGTGGCTCCCCCCCGGAGTCTCTATCTTTGTTTTAATCGGGTGCTTTCCAACGAATCCAATGCCTACCCTTCTCTTTTTAGGAAATTGTTATGGTTCATTGCCACTTCTCTCTTTATATCACCTTTACAGCAGAATCCCTGCCATGGAGTCTTCAATACACCGCCCTGTATGCATCTTTTTACATGTTCTTTTCATTTTTACTGAATTCCCTCTCCCCCCTCTAGAGTTGCTCTTCCCTCTCCGCTCACATTTCTTGCAAGCCCATAGTGGTTCCTCCCCCCCCTTTAAGCTCCCCATTTATAATTCCTACCCCCTTGTCCCAGTGTCCTCTTGACCAGTGTTCTCAATCCCCCATTGTTGATTTACTTCATCAATTCACTGTTCTTTAAAAGGGATTATGTAATTTTGTTTAGATTAAATGGTGTAGTTATGCTTTTTTTTAATTTATTATAAGGTAGATGAGGCATCTCCACTACTTCTGAGGACAACTATTTATATCTAATTGAATCAACTGCCAAAAGATTATCTATTTGGATATTATTTTTCTAGTGACCTGGGACTTTAGGTAGAACCAGAAAGCAGGACAAAAGCAGAGTGCAAAAGATTGTATGCTAATTTTTCCACTGCTCCAATTTAAAGCAGAGTCCGAATTTTACTTATACACATTGTCCTCTCATCTACCAACAAATGTGTAAACATCAAAAACAAGTCAAACAAATATTTCTAGGTTTTATGGTAAGTAATTTATTGTGTATGGTTAATTAAAACCGTTACAATATTAAAAACATAAAAGAAATGAAAAAAAGTGTTCGAACTGGCCTTGAGTAAAAATACATCAACAATCTTTAAAAAGCATTGATCGTTTAAAAAGTCGTATTACTTAGTCAGTGTTTTGAGCCATTCCTTGCTCATCAGTCCTTCGATTTGGGGCTGGTGGTCCCCATTTTTTCAGTTTTCAGGATTAGAAGGCTCGCCTTCTGCAGGAATTTGGTGGCCCTACAAGCTGTCCGCAGCTGACGACTATTCAGTGCTAACATGACGGCCGGCCGACATGTTCTGATTTGATAAAAACGAAAGATATTTGATAGATAGTAACGTCTCAGACTGGTCAATGTTGGGCAAATGCACAGTATGTGAATCAGTGTTTCATCGGTTCGGCCGCAAAGTCTGCAAAGTGAGTTCGACCATGTTTGCTTCCATGCGGGAGTCTGATCTTTAGAAGTGTAGGTTCCCAGATGTATTCGTAGAAGCATTTGTTGTGTAGGAGCGGTTATGTGATTGACTAAGTATGGTTGCGGGGCACTTCTCTCGTACGTGGCTAGCACCGTCCGGCCATGTTTTTTCTTTGCTAGTTCTGCTTTGTCGATGATCCAAGATTGTCGTTTTGCCGCACTGTTGGCTATTTTTTTGAAAGCCGCAAAGGTGTAATTTGTGTTCCATGCCTCTTGCATGTTAAGTTGTATCAGTGCTTCTTCCAATGATATTTTCCAGGTTTTTTTTGCGTTTGTTCGGTTGTTTATTTCAAACCAACAGCGGCCCATCAACGTGTCCTCTTGTGCTGCTCTTAGTTTCCAGCACATTTTTAGTATGGCGGCTTGTCTGACTTGGTGCTGATTTGATAGCCAAAATTCAAGGCGTACTTGCGCTTGTGATGCAAACCTTGGTATATGAAACATGTATTTAAACAGTTCTGACTGTTGTAAATTCAGGAAGTTTGCGTCTTTTCCTCTGAATAGTTCCGAACCGTACGTTAGAGATGATAGAAACTTTGCCTCAACCTTTCCCTCCACCTGTTGCAGATACCAGGGTGCGGAACATCAGGTAGGACTAGCCAAGGGATACTATTACCCCATGGGTAGGGTAAGCACTTCAGTCTCACCATTGTGTGCATGTAGAGCCACTATCATTTTTTGAGTATCGCTCTCAGTGTGGCGCATGCTTGTGTCAGGATGTCTGGGTTTGCACGCACCCGGTGGCGTCTTCTTATACACGGCGGGGCATTCTCTACCCCGCTTTCTGAGACCGCTGTGGCATCTTTGAAACACTGCCTAGTGGTTGTGATCACGCCCTAGGAGCAGCACTGATCCTGAGTGACACTGTGTGGGGACAGCAGCACGAGACATTGCTGGTCACATTCCCCCCCCCTCATTTCACCGGGGGTCCGAGGGCTGCAAGCAGGACTCAGCATTACCTGAGGGCTCTTAGGTAACTTAACTTGGTCGTTTTCTGTCAAACTTTTTGACCAATGTGATGTATTATTGCTCAATCTTTGTGATGTACACACTTTCACCTTGTCAGCTAGCATGTTCACCAGTGCGAACACGCTTGTTTGATAATTTATACCTCCCCACTTTCCCCTGTCTTTGTCATCTCAGCTCCAGGTACCTCTTTTTTGTAGGAGAATCTACTCATCGAGGTTCAACCATCAGGGCACAAATAGTGGCCATATGATAGTACATTTAGTACCTTTACTCCTATAAGGTTACCTTCTTCTTTGGAACCCCACCTTTCACGTGCACCACTACACCTTAGTCTAGGTCCTGAAGAAACGCCACCGATCCTACAGGGGACATACGAGGCGTGAAATATGTCAACCTTTTAGCAGTTACTTGGGCACATTAAGCCCCCCAGTAACCCACCAACCCGTGTGGTTTTTTATCCTACCAAGGGTACCAGGCTATTAAAAGTCTCCCAGTGGATACCCTTAGGCATTTTAATATTTTTTCATATCTTCACAGCAAGTACTTCACTCCCTCCACCCCAGGTTCTAGCCCGTATACCCACATTCACCTGTCGGCTCTTCTCACAAAAGATCTCTGTGAAAGTGACCCTTTCAATAAGTGTCCCGTCGGGCATTGCAGCACCGACCCGACGAGTAGCATAAGCCCAGTGATGAAACATGACTCCCTTTGGGAAGTGTGAGGGCTAACAAAAGAGGCAAGACCTTACCCTCTCCTTCTGGACTAGTTCCTTGAGACCGGGGATGCACATCTGCCTCTCTCTTTCTCTCTTTTTCTGTTCTCCGATCTCTTTTTCTCACTCATTCTCTCCCTACTAGATGAATGGGTGATACTTCACGCCCTACTCTTGGAACAGTGCCCCCCCTTGATCTAAGACTAGTGCTGTAACTGGTTACATTCCATAACATTCCATAACATTCAATTTAGCTTTAAGGTGCTAGAACTCAGTTCCCAAGAATTGTAACCCATTCCTCTTGCTACCCTCAAAGCCTAATAATTTTTGAGTTTTTGTGACACTTCAAGATCTGCCTATGTGGCTTAATATATGCTAAGATCCTTCTTACAAGGGAGCAATAAACAGCCCGGAACTGCTCCATTACCCGCTTCAGGGAATTAGAACAGGACATTTAATGGGACGGCTGAGGAGTTTTACATTTTAACTTTAACCTATCAGTTTCTTTTTTTATTTCAGTGATTCAGTAACCCATCACCGAAAATTGTATGGATGATGTTAACGAAGAACATTTTTTTTTTTATGAGGATCGCTTTTATGTTTATTTAGGATATGCAGTTTTTTGAGCATCCAGACCATTTATCTCCTCACTTCTAGCCATGTATTATCTGTGTGCATTACAACATTTTAAGGGACGTGCAGGAAGATTGTGCTGTTATAATTAATCATGCGAGTCATAAATGCTGGTATCGTCAATCTGGCCATATGAAAAAAAAATGAAAAAAATGAAAATTTTGCCCATACATTACTGGCAGGAACATCAGTTTGTAGTCCAGTGCTTTCCTTGTGCAGACCATTACAACCTGCCAGTTTTACCCTGTCGGTTCCATTATTGCAAGCAAGCGTTATAATAACTCCCAGAATACTCTGGGCTGTTGTATAAAAGCCCAAAGGAAACATATGTTTGCTACTATTGCCACTATTAAGAAGGCCATCCTGTTTCAGGCATTACTGCTAATTAATCGGATTTACTGGTATCCCTGTGCACTTGCCTAAAGGTTTATGTTCATTATGTGAACTGAGTGAATTTAAATGGATCTATTTTTCAAAGCCTGCAATTTGACCACTTGTATCAACACTGCTGCTATTTTAGCACTGTGAGCTAAAGATGAGGCATTGTCAGCCATCTTGAACTGAAAGAGATAACGAGAAACAGCAAAGCGTGACCTGGAAATGCCGAAGATAATGACCAAGACTTGCCTAATAACCAATGAAGAAATAATGGGAAAACGGTAACTGCATGTTCTGTAACAAAATACTTTCACAAAATGGCTGCCATAGAAACCCATTAATTGCTTCAGAATCACATCTCTCTGCCGTGCTCAGATCCTGCACAACTTCAGATCTCAATTAATGAAACAGACATTAAGAAGGCGCTGCGTTTTTCTAGTTAAATTACCAACATGATGGCATTTAAAAATGGTCTACAGATGGTGTTAGTTAGCAGTTGTGATAACAGTGTCTATTATTAAAAGTACTTTGGCATACATTAGTGCTGTTTTGCTATCAGTTGTGTCAAATATGCTCTGATCGATATGCGCTTTTGATTCCTCGACTAGCCCCTTCCTTAATTCATCCACTAATGATAAAAACAGGGAAATCAGAAATCATTCTGCTCCGGCTGCCTGCCTTACCCGTTTACAGATCCTCTTTCATGAATCCAAGAAATACATTTATAATTATTTCTGCACTCAGCTCAAGAAAGTTTGTTGTAGCAGAAAGTCTCTAACTAGAAAGACTACAGTTTTTCAGGGGCGTGGTTTGGCCGAGCAGCGGAATGGTCGCTTAACAGAGTGGCTCCGCCGGCCGAATGTATTAATTCGTCATAAATCCTTATTGGAACACTAGAGACAAGGGTCCATGAGTATGATGCCGTCTTAGCCATGTATGAGCAGCTGAAGGTAACCTTACTGCAAAGAAAACACAGCTTTTGAGGTGGTGGACACTTCCGTGACGCCTGGATGCGGAGCTGCAGATGGAAGCCGGGGACTAAATTTTAGAGAGGTCCCATGCAGAGTAACAGGGGCTCCGGAGGTCGCACGTTCTACAAAGCGCCGGGAGACAAGTGACGGAGACGCACAGGAGAAGGGGCCCTGGAGACTGTGGGGAGAGCTGGTGAAGACCGGAGGCGAAATTGAGACACGAGAGGAAGGCCGGCCAAAGTGTGATCTGCTGAAGCTAAGTGGCGGAAGAGCTGCGGCATATGATCGGACCACCCGGGAAGGCTGCAGGCTGCTTGATCGCATCTGCGGATCTAAGCGGCGCTACTGTTAACAGTAAAGCAGACAGTGGACCAGGCATTGCAGCGGCATGCGGCTGGACCACCCGGAAGACGGTGCAGGAGGAGAAGAAGAAGCAGAGCTGCCATTTTGAGGCAACCATAGAATCACCGCATTAGACGCGTGGTGCACTCCCGGGGGCTTGGGCACCTAGAGTCCTGCGGAGGGTGTGCGTGGAAAATTACCTGCAGGAGAGTGTGGGATCAGCGGACTGGTACACTGCCAGGTATGAGTGGGAAAGGGAGAGGAGGCGCTTGATGTGCAAGGGGTCTGTCCATAGTGCCTGTCATAGGCAAATCCCCCTCCAACCCCCGGTCTGAGAGGTGGGGGGCCGCCAGCCCATCGGCTATACTCATGCCAAAAAGCAGCTGTGCCCCTGTAGACGCATGCAGCTCTTGTGGCTGAGGTAGTGGGGCATCATTGTGGAGGCGCTGAGGACCGCGGGCAGAGGAGAGGATAACAGCGGCTGGGAGCGGCACTGTGGAAAAGCTGGTAGCCTGTAGTGGAGTTTAGGTGACACTGCTGAATGAGAGCACGCTCGGAGTGTTTCCAAAGGAGTGGGGGCGCCATGCAATGTGCGCACTACCTGTGGATTGGAAAGCGGTGACAGCTGACACAAATACCATTGGTGGGCAAGTGGGTGAAAAAATAAAACGGCACAGTGCACGTCGGAGGGCCCTAACTGCCACGTGCACAGGAAGCGTATCTGGGAGGCATCGCCTACCATAAAAACACGGAGAGGAGACATATAGCATGCGTCGCTTGGACACGAAGGCGTAGAGGGAGTAAGATGGGGGAACCAGACACAAGTCAGCTAAAATTGAACTTCGACAAAAAGACTGCCAAAGGTGCTGAGGCAGACACTGGGCCCCAAGATCACAAGAAGGAGCAAGCTGTGCCATCGCCCCCGGCGGATGACATCCGAGAAATGTTTAAGGACCTAAAATCTAGTCTTCAGTGGTTTGACGCTAAGATGGACTCACTGGCGGACAGAATGGACAGAATTACACAGAGAATGGATAAACAGGAGGGCCGAGTAAGCGTACTGGAAACAAGAGTAACAGAAACAGAAGAGGGTCAGACGGAAATGGACAAGAATATACACAGTATGGACGGTCAGTCAGTCAGTCAAAGAACTTTATTCGGTTAATTAAAACCATAAAAGCAATACATAGTACATAAAACCGGGTTAAAAATACAATTAAACAAGTATAAAAATTGATTGTATGGACGGAATTCTGTACGCGATACAACAAAAGAATGAGGATTTGGAAGCCAGGTCGAGGCATAATAACGTACGCATCGCGGGAATAGCGGAATCGACCGATATCCAAAACATGGAGAAATATATCGAAACTATGATGATGGACCTGTTCGGACAAGATTTTTCACCTATGTTTCTTATCGAACGGGTGCACCGCACATTAAGACCGAGACCTGGGGCTCCAGCACGACCCATACTGGCGCGAGTATTGAACTACAGGGACCGGGACACGATTCTGCGAAAGGGAGAGAGGTGACATACAGTACAAAGGGAACAACATATCGCTATATCCAGACTTCACACTCCAGGTTCAAGCGGCGCGGAGGGAATTTATACTGGCTAGGAACATTTTTCAACAAATTGGCACAAGGTACTCTTTTATCTATCCTGCCAAGCTGAGAGTTCAGGGGCCCAGCAAGCCAACTTTTTTCACAGACGCTAAAGCAGCGCTGACGTACACCAAGCAACTGGCCAAGGCCCACAAGCAACGAGCAGAGAGCAGTGACTCGCAGACTGAAAATCGCCTGAGTGACAATGACTGAGAAGTGACTGCTAAGGCACAGGCCGCTCAGATAAGTATCATGGCTTAGTCACTGCGTTACGATGTTGTGCCATTCTTGAATGGGAATTGGGAGGGTGTATTGGACTGTGGTGGAGGGAGGAAAAGGTTAGGATTTCATACTGAACTATGGGATTAGACGGCAGTACATTGTAGTACGAATCATTTTAGACGTTGGGACCAGGGATATGTGTTCCACACTCGGCCACCCTGTACAAAGTACAGGGGCGTATTGCTGGTAAACTCATGCACCCCACTGGGATGATTCCATTTAGTTCACTACTGTGGACAGTATGTTTGCAGATTGGGGAAGAGAGGGAGGATCGTTTCCAGCCTGTTTGGGGGGTTGGGGTGGGTGGAGGGGGGGCGTGGGACATGTTCTATTGTTTGATTTTGCCTAGCCAAGTGACATTGTTCATGGTACACCACTATTGGATGTATGCTGCCGAAGGCCTATTTAATTGTCACATGTACGCAACATGACAGAGCTGAAGTGTCTTTCTTGGAATATAAGAGGTCTAAACGACCGTAGAAAGGTCAGATTGGTTCACTCGTACCTCATACAGCACGAAATAGACATCTGCTTACTGCAGGGAACTCATTTAACGAATGCAGCAGTTACCGCACTTAAACACACGAGAAGGGGGGAGGTAGTGAAAGCAGGGTGTTCTAACTATTCGAGAGGAGTAGCAATTTTAATTCGCAGAGAGCTACAATGGCAGACACACCACAAATACATAGATGGGGAGGGGAGATACATCTTACTTCAAGGCACCGTTTATAACACTCCAATAGTGATCATAAATACATACGGACCGAACACAGACAATCCCAATTTCTTTCAAAACCTAGGACAGAAAATTAGGACGCTGGGAAATATGGCGATGCTGTGGGGAGGGGATTTTAACGTTGTCCTTTCGCCTGAGGTTGACAGACAGGGAGCGCCACGTGATCATCGCCCGAAAGCAATGGAAGTATTGCTAGGACTCATTGAGGAGCTTAGTGTAGTTGATTCTTGGAGAGTGCTCCACCCGACAGCTAGAGAAGGAAAATGTAGGACATATCATCGAAATGCCTGGTCAAGGTTAGACTATTGGCTCATTTCTAGAGATATACATGCCTGGGCGACTGATACTACACACTGTCCCCGCACTTTATTCGATCATGCGCCTGCCCGGTTAACACTGCAAGTTCCACCACCGTATCGCCAGCCCTTCAACTGGCGCTTCCCAATGGGAGCGTTACTAGATCAGGTCTTCCGAGAAGAACTAAGACAAAAGATAAAAGAGTACTTTGAATTGAATGAGGGAACAGTGGACTCACCGGGTATGCTATGGTAGGCATTTAAAGTGGTTGTTAGAGGAAATTGCATGGCACTGAAAACCGGGGTGCTCAGGGACATACGTAACACATTTTACAGGTTGGAACGGAAAATAGGTGCACTGGAATGAACAATCCAACTGGCCCGGCTCCCACCGCCTTAGCTCAGCTGCGATCGAAATTGACGGAATATCAGTCGAAGGCCGAACGGGAAATGGCGTATATGTCTAAATATACACAAGCAAGGCGATATGGGGAAGGGGAAAGAGCCGGGAAAACTTTAGCTGGTTTGCTCAGACCCCCGAGGGGAGATAATTATATTACTGAATTGCAAAAAGAGAGCAGTGAGATAGTGAGAACCCCGAATGATATCATGCACGCAATTACCCAATTTTATAAGCAGCTGTACAGCTCCCAGACGAACCCGGCCCAGACTGCTATTTAAGAATATATGGACACGGTGGCGCTAGCATGGTTTAACAGGAGCGCCCGGGAATACATGGACTTACCAATAACGGTCGAGGATGTGAGGTAGGTGATCAGCGGCATGCCGGCTGATAAATCCCCCGGAGTGGACAGGCTAATGGCGGCCTTTTACAAGGAATATGCTGAAATACTTACACCATATCTCTTGCAGGTATACCTAGAGGCGATGGATACAGGTATTCTGCCACCTATTCTTAGGGAAGCCACAATTATTACCCTACTGAAGCCTGATAAAGACCCCACCAAGCCAGACTCCTATAGACCGCTGTTGTTAATCAATCTCAATGCTAAAATTTATGCCAAGTTACTTGCTAACAGATTGCAACCAATGCTACCGCAGATCGCATTGCCGGACCAAAGCCGGTCAGCAGCACATAACTTATGGACTATATTTGGAACTCTACATTATCTGGCCCCCCATGTTGAGGCAGTGGCTGCCCTATTGGATGCTACGAAAGCATTTGACTCGCTGGAATGGAAATACCTGTTCACTCTATTGCCCCGACTGGGCTTCAGTCCTCTGTTCGTGCAATAAATGGGTATAATTTATAATACTCCGACGGCAAGAGTGAGGGTCAACGGGCAAATGTCAGATTCCTTTGTAAACACAAGGGGTACACGGCAACGGTGTCCCCTTTCCTCATTGCTACTCGCAATCGCCACTGAACCACTGGCGGCCAGGCTCCGCCAGCACCACACTCAGCGGAGTATAGGTTTTACGTCACGAGGGCTCCTGATATCCATGTATGCAGATGATACGACAATTTACCATGTGAACCCCAGTGAAAACTTTGACTTGCTAATGAGGGAATAGGTGCGATTCGGCAGATTGACGGGGATACAGATTAACTGGGAGAAATCTTTACTGCTACCACTTACTGATTGCACGACCCCTTGTGAAACGGAATTCCCCATAAGGTGGGCTGAGAGTGCCACACACTATCTTGGCCTCTGGATATGCAGATCAGTGCAGGAAATATGGCTGGCTAATTACGGGAGAGTGATGGACTGGATTGAAAGTAAAGTCCAGTACTGGAAAAGGCTCCCCCTGTCGCTGACTGGCTGTATAGCAGTCACGAAAATGGTGATGCTCCCTAAGCTCCTATATCTATTTGTCAATATACCGCTGCCGCTGAATACTCACTTTTTTAAACGTCTAGGCACTAATATCATTGAGCTGGTTTGAGCGGGCAAGCTACCCCGGGTATCTTGGAACCTCCTGACACTGCCCTTTGTTCAAAGAGGACTAGCAGCCCCGGATTTTGAACTTTATGCATACAGCACGCAGGCACAATACTTACATTTCTGGCACCACCCTACACCTTATCAGCCGCATGTAGCGATAGAAATGGATGGATTTGCGCGCACTCCACTGAACACTGCAGTATATCAACCTTACAAAAGGCCCCACATGGAAATAGACACAGTTGAAACAACGAGATGTGCTTGGAGGAATATGGCTAAAAGGGCGGGCTATAGTGAACTATATGCCCCCTCAATGCCATTGGGTGGTAATCCACTACTGGTGCCACTCACCGACCGGGCCACTACACTGAGGGCTAAGACACACGACCTAACAAGGGGCAGTGACCTATATCCAGAGGACACATTTATTACCCTACAACAGATGTGCATGCAACAGACACCATCGGCGTCAGCCCTGTTACTATATTACCGACTCAGGGCTGCAAGCAGAGCCAGATACAATAGCTTTCCCCAGGTGCCTCCCACCTTGGTGGTGCTGGAAAACATATTGTCAAATTCATCTCCTCGTAAACTAATTACCCGCATATACAGTATAACACAAGACAGGCACCCATCAAAGTCAGTACGTCCAGAGCACAGTGGGAGAGGGAAACATGTTTCACAATAACCGACAAGCAGTGGCAATTTTGTTATGCGCAAATAGAACACTTATCACCAAACTATAGGTTGCGGCTAATACGTTTTAAATGTTTGCACAGCGTCTATCGCACGCCGCTCCAATTACATCATGTGGGTGTACAACCAGACACGAGATGTTAGAGATGTTGGTCACAAGACGTGACGTTTATCCATCTGGCCTGGTATTGCAGATCGGTAACACAATATTGGGACAAAGTAGGTAGACACATTGGTGACATCACCGAAGCTCAGTTATGTCTCACCCCACTGATAGCACTGTTGGGATTTGTACTGAAAGTTCTGAAGTGTTCGCGCAAGCTAACGGCTATGCGGCTACTATTGGCAAAACTACAGGTAGCTATACATTGGAAAAAGCACAGCCCCCCCCACAATAGCGGGATGGTTGCAGCTGGTCACATATTGCAGGGATCAACTAACGAAGTACTGGGAACTAATGCCTGTCAGATCTAGGCCTGTGGAGATCTGGGACCCTCTTGTGAGGTGGCTGGGTTCTGGAGGTTCTGACCTTCAGAACAATAATTAAACTATGTTTCGGAGTGGGGGGCAAGGTGGTGAGGACTCCCTGCAAGGTGTCCGGAATGAGGGCAGAGGTGCCGGTTCCACTAATGGACACAGTATGCGATAATGCATTGACAGAAATGTTAGAAGCCTGTAGCGACAACAGAGCTGGAATACTGGTAGGCATGCATCACCGAAATGGTACAAAGAGCTTGGCTAGGGGGGAGGGGAGGAAGGGACGCAAAGGGTACAGTTGGGGAATAAGTATGTCTATAAGGAGGACATGAAACGTGCTTACAATAGTTCGACTGTATTGAAAATTCCAATGTATCGAAATGTCAAATTGCCGCCGGGCCTCAGGGATGTCGGCACGGAGGTTGTGTTTATTAACTCACAGACTGGTTATACATGCTGCCGGGCCGGCCCCTGGGGTTGTAGGCGCTAAGCTGTGCGGACTATATAAGAATCAATAAAACTGATTTAAAACTTTTAAAAAAAACTAGAAAGACTACAGTTATTCAAAAACATCCATTTGTTGTGTATTTGCTGGGGCTGATTTCTTGGCATATAGCGCAAGGCATTTTATGTCTATTATTGGGCATATGGTGGCCGTAATTGGACACATGAGACTGATTCTGTCAGTATGAAGCTGCACTTGGTATTTAATGGCAATACATGGTAATAAGAATCTGTGCCCCCAGCCGCTCATAACTACGACTATGACATACCCTTGCAGCTCCCTACTTTGTATATTTGGTTGGCAGCTAAAAATGCATTTTACCGACTTTAGTACCTTAGCTTTTATTTTATTAAAGCTCTCATTTCTGTAATAGGGTTCATTGGTGATGGTACTCCCTCTCCTGTTAAGTCAATGAAATCAAAGTGGATTTGTGGACTGTGTAGTGTGGTGTGTATTAATGTTTGTAATAATATAGTGTGTAATGGTATGTGGTGCTGCTGCACTTAGTGAGTTGATGTCACTAGTTGTTCAGTTAGTTGGTACACCTCCTGTAGAGAGATACCCCAACCACAGTTTTTTGAGAGAGAACGACTCTGTTTATTTAGACCTTAGTCTTTTAAACCAAATCGAATAAAATTCAGGATATAACACATAATTAGTTATTAGTAAAACAATGTACAACTTTTTGTTAAAATCTTTAAAAGGTATAAAAACATTCAGAACATTCTACTGAAAATCCGAATCGTCTTAGACTTTTAAAGTCAAGGCTGTTCATTATCTTCAGCAGTCCACCTTTGCTGTAAGGAGATTAAAAGGTATTAAAATCCATAGGGCTTGTCCTGCCACAGTTGCATTTGCTCATCCAAGCGGGTTGCCTAATTTGTCGTTTTTTTTGTGGTTGACACAATGAGTGTGATCCAGCGGTGACAACACGTGGCGACTTGGTTAGAAGGGGCCAATAGGAGCAATCATTTCTTAGTATCCTTATTGATTGTAGTCTTAAATCATTGGAAAGAACATCTAGGTTTGATCCTAAAGGTCCACATTAGTCTATGATATTCCACAGCTCATTTAAGTTTATCCGGAGACTGCACGTCGTGTGGGACACTATGCCTCAGTCTTGGGCATTCTTTAACAACCCGATGGTGACTTGGAGTTATAGCGAAACTCAATTAAACCATTTCCACTTAAGTTCTTATTTACAATGGTTGGCAAAAGATAGGAAATGGGGGTGCCTAGAGGAGAAGGACTCATCTAGTTTCCTCAGGGTCTTGGCATCAATGTTACAAAGACATTGTGCTCAAAATAAGAAGAAATTATGGCATCACCATCATGGGTTCCAGCATCCTTTGGGAAGAGGGATCTTCGTAGTGTTGACACTGCCAAAGTATTATTACAAGGCAGAGTGTTTTATCATTTCAAATTTGTATTGAAGGCCAAGAAGGTAAAACTAGCTATTTCATCTTAAACAAGGAATATTAAATCAAGTGCAAAACCAGTTAAATATGTATTTATCTCTAACCACTCGAAATGTTTTAAGAGCTGCTGGTTCTCGTGAGGGATTTAGTTCTATTTGGTCTACAAACTCTCCAGGAAACGGCAGATTGGCCAATGAAAATCTTTATGTAATAGGTGGAATTTTGCATGCAGTTTTCCATGTAAACATAATTCAGTTAGAGAGATAAGGGCACTGAGAAGTTAGTGTGCATGTGTTTTATTGCCTTAGTTGTAATGTATACACTTTGAGGGAATCTTTTAATATGCAAGGAGCAGAAATGAAGTAGGACCTTTAATCTGCATACATAAATAGCTCATCATAAAGATCGAGATGCATTTAAAGTGAATCTGTAGGAAAACAATAAACACTCTGAAGTTTAAGTGTTCTTCTTTAATCTTGAAGGATTGCCCAGCCTGGGCAAAGAAGAACACTTAAACTTCAGAATGTTTATTGTTTTCATACAGATTCACTTTAAATGCATCTTGATGTTAACTATGTTATGTAGAGTACTGACTCTGCTGCTAAATATTGACCTGTGCACAGGCTTTTAAGAGTTTTGTAAGACCTTTGGTCTGTTACTCAGGGAGTTCAGGGTCAACCCCTTCCTGTTGGCACCGTCCCACCAAACCACCAGCCAGATGGACGTACAATCGCTGTAGGCGCCAAATCCTACCACATGCGTTAAAACCCTGTCCCTTGTTCAGCTCATCGTCAAGAGCTTTGCGTGAACAGAAGGCAGGTTACCTTGAAACTCTCTTTCTACGTGTAGAGGAAAGGAGTTTCTTCTTGGTTGGATTTGTTAGCTTGGACTACTGCAATGTTGTCTGTTTGGAATAAGAAAGCCTTCCAAACCAGCTAACTTCATTTTGACCTGACCTCAATATGTTTACATTTGTCTAATCCTTGCAGGGTTGTCAAGCTTTCCTATTCCATGGATGAATGAGTAGCTCCCTCAGTCCAGATTTTTTTCTGTGCAGTCTGATGCTCGCAGTCCTTCTTATCCTATTAAACGTTCACTGCTAAAACACCCTGGGCCTCATTTATGAAAAATGAAGCATCGCTGCGTGAAAACAACGATGCGTCACTTTTCACTACGATCTCCCTGCGACACTAACGATGTATCATATTTACAGTTTGACGCATCATGTCGCAAGGAGTTACAGATACTTCAGTATTTCTGACGTATCTGTAGGTGCAAAAGTGACGCATTGCTGGAGTGCGTCAAAAAAGTGACGCAACTCCAGCAATGTGTACTTTCACATGGGCAAGTCCCATGTTGTTAGTGCCTGCGTCAGTCTTATGCCAGCCATGAGGCAGGCGTAGGAGTTTGACGCATTAGCGCCAAGAAATGGCGCAGTGAAATCTTATAGATTTCACGGCGTCACTTCTATGACTCTTTCTTGCGTCAAAACGCCCCCCCTTGCATACATTATACCTGGCGCAGGTATAATGGCCTCCTTTTTAAGTGGCCGCACTTTCCAGGTCTTTCCTGCAAAAGCCTCTTCCAAAATGGAAGATGGAAAATGGTGTACCCCAGGGGTCTATCTTGAGTCCTTTATTGTTTAATATCTACGTTAGACCCCTGGCCACCATAGTGGAGGAGCTAGCCTCACTTTATTTTCTTACGCCGACGATACGCAAATTATTTTCTCTCTTTCAAATGTGGAAGGTGGCAAAATCTCTGTTCTTAAACAAGGATTGACTAGGGTTTCTGAGTGGATGCGTAGTAACTTCCTTAAACTTAATGGAGATAAGACCGAGGTTGTCATCCTGGGCAAAGGGAGAGATTCATGGGGTCCTCAACATTGGCCCAATGAAATGGGCCTTACTCCCAAACCTGTTGCCCAGGTCCGCAACCTCAGATTTCTCATTGATGCGAAACTTACGATGCGCCAACAGGTAGTAAAAGTGGCTTCCATCTGCTTTGTCATACTAAGATGGCTCCAAAAAATCCTCTGGATGCTCCCTGTCCCTACACAGAGGACGGTGGTCCAGGCGCTGGTTGTTTCCTGCCTGGACTATGGAAATGTTCTTTACTTAGGAGCTGATCTAGCAACTTTAAACAAACTTCAGGTTGTGCAGAATGCAGCTGCATGGCTCCTATGTCATGTCCCTCGGAGAGCCTCCGTCTCCCAAGCACTTTATGATCTTCACTGGCTTAGGATTGCCAGTCGAAATAAGTTCAAGGCTCTTTGTTACATTTTTAAGATTAAACAAGGCTTAGCCCCTACATATTTACATACCCTCATTCAAGCCTATCATCCTAGTCGTTCACTGAGATCCTCTGGGAAAGGGGATTTTGTGATTCCGAGATTCAGGCTGGTGAAGATGGGCGGCCACTCATTTTCCCACCTGGGTCCGGAGTTCTGGAATGCTTTGCCTGCTGTCTTAAAAGCTGAAACCAATCTCCTTTGTTTCCGCCAGGGACTTAAAACGTGGCTCTTTCAGTAATGATTTATGGTTTCTCTTTTTTCTTCTCTCTTAATCTGTCCCTTGGCGACGGGAAACCCACTGCGGGTAGCTGTGCGCCTTATAAGCTAAATAAATAAATAAATAAAAATAAATAAATGTGGCACAGGGGTTAACAAAGTGACGCATCTACCTACATGCGTCACTTTGTAAATATGGCGCAACAAGGCACATTTTTTACGCCAGTAGTGCGTCACAAAAAGTGACGCACCAGCGGCGTAAAAGTGACGCACAGCCTCATAAATGAGGCCCCCTGATTGCAAAACCTAGACTAGATGACTTACTGAAAAGAAACCGGGAAAACTTGAGAGCTCTGATATTGATACCCTTTGGAATAGATTGTATTTTAGTACTTTCTGCCCCATTCGTAAAGTCATCCAAGCAATCAACCCCAAAATCAGAGCAAATGGTGATTAAGGCGAGCTATGAATTATTTTGGTACCGTGAAGTTGTTGTTAAATCTTGTCCCTTCTGAACATCCTGCGGCAGCATCGATCTCTGCTTGAGTGATTGGAATCAGCCTTTCGATCAATGTTCCTTGTTTAGGATCAGCAGCTCAACAGTGAATCAGGAGATCTTCCTCCAGAGCCACTCTTAATGATTGAAATATCTTGGTTAATATGTTGGTTAACAGATGGTGTTTAGAAATGAGCAAGTCCTCAATATTGTGGTTAGGGGTTCAGTTTACAAAAAACACCAATATACCTGACTTTACCGGCGATCTCAACACAGGGGCCAAGGAATGAATGGGTGTGAAAATGATACAACCTTAAAGCACTTCACAAACCCAGAGAAGACTGGAGGCAAATCAATGAAATAACATGGTGGAGTCAGGATGTACTTCTGTCAATCTTACAAATATGATGGGGCTTAATTACAAGCCCCCTGCGCCGCCCATACGTCACTTTTTCCCATATAAAAAGTGGCGCAACAACAGCGCAAGGGGCTTGTAAATAAGCCCCGATATCTTTTCAAAGCTTCCATTCAACACGCTATGATGAGTGCGAATTTTCTCAGAGCAGTAATACATTGTTTAAAAGAACAGTACTAAAGTTTATGAAAGAACTTTTTTGGACTAGACTCATAAGATCTATCAGTTATTACAAAGTTGAATGTTTTTTTCCACGGTTAGAGGTTTGTCACAGAATAGGGATGAAAGCAGCTCGGTAGCCGAAACTCGTATGTTTATTAAAAAAATATTAGTTAAATAAATAAACGAACCTTTCACTGTGTAGTTTGCCTCACCTCAATACTGGCACCAGAGCACAACAGATCAAAAGTGTGCATGACGCACACTCCCTGGAGGCACAACGTTATGCCAGAACATCCACCTCAAATCTAATGAATCACTATGAGATAAAACACATTAAATCAAACACAACGCTGAGATTACTACCTGGGGATATTATTCAATTATTTATAAACTTTCTATTATGTGAACATCACCCCGCATGAGCTTCTACGTGCTGTACAAAATTAAGTCATACGTTTCTTTCATCTTTATTGACTTATTAAAAGTGGCCAAACTACGGCACAGTAGATTTTAATTATACAGATTAAACAGCATAGTTCATTGCCGACCAGCCACATTCAGTCTTTTATAACTTACAATAATGCCTCTGTGTTGGCCACACCCCAACAGCTGCTGAAAATTAAAAAGATCGATCTTTTTACCGACTTGCAATCCTAAATACTTGATTTCAAGAAAACCCAAAGAAATGCAGAAGTTAATATGGTGACCTTGATTTCTGACTGGCAATCTGAATGGTGGATCTTATGCTTATTTATAGAATTATAATGTCAAACATTATGCAATATTTACTGCCCATCTCACAGAATATACCATTTGGTTGGCAGTGTGCAGGCAAAGCAAAAGTGTAAAAGGAAATCCTAATCCACGGGGTGGTAAACCAGGACTTCGGGCCCATTTTATGGAATGGCCATATAATTTGAATTATATGACACCAACACCCCATACCCCACTTCCTGCTCCTCCATTTTCCCGTTTCCGGGTCTCTGCGAGGATTTTGGTGCTTCTAGCACATACCAGTAGAATTTAACCAGAGAAATACTACTCTAATTTGGGGGTTGCCTTGCCTTTGACCTCTCTGGTATTGCAAAATAGATCACAGGGTACCAGAAACACGATACAGACTTTATTTATACTTGGCTCACTAACATCTGAGAAAACCCAGCCATTAGTCATAGGTGCAGTGTATTTCCGTAGACCTCTGTTTACTTTGACTGTAACAGTGGGAGGTTTGGTGTTTTCATGTGCATTTGATTTGCACTTCAATGTCCCAGCTGATTCTCATTTCTTGTGAAACATAAGGTGTATTTCTGAGGCCAGCAGTATGCTTGTCTGATGATACAAGGCATGTCTTTACCTCACATTTCTTTTTTATGACGCCTCTAACACCCTTACATATATATATTCACTGAAAAAAACAAAGGTTACAGGAACGTTATAGTTAGCCTCAGATTTCACTTATACAAAACCAGTGAAAATCACCAGTTATAGTTACCTGAGCTAACTATAACATACACCCCAGCAATGCACTGCTTATGACATATTACATCACTCATTACATGGTAAGTGACATCAATGTTGACATCACTGATGACATCTCAAATGACATCACTGATGACATCTTAAATAGACCAACGTAGACACCTACTCACACTCCCATAGAACCTCTCATACACCCACTTCCATTGTCATACAGCCCTTTACATACCCATTCACTGACCCATACCAGTACTCACACAGTCAATCACTCATTCATAAAGCCACTTACACATCCACTCACTCATACAGCCACACACACACCTACTAACTCACCCATATAGCCACACATGCACCCACTCACTCACCAAAACAGCCACTCACCAATACAGCGGCTCAAACACCCACTCACTTACCCATACAAACACTCACATACACACAGGCCCACTTACATATCCATTCACATATCCATACAACCACTCAGACACTTATTCACTCACCCTTGCAGGCACTCACACAGCCATTCAATATCAATACAGCCACTCACACCCATACACCCTCCTATACGCATACTCAAACAGCTACTCACTCACCCATTCAGCCACTCACTCACACACCCACTCACTCAACAACAACACCTTCAACAAACCAACCACGCACCACCGCACCCAACAGCTGCTTCCCCGCTGCTGGAGCAAAGTCACTGAAGACCAGCTGATCACCACCCTCACGAGAACCCACCCACTGACCCCACCAACCCATATGCCGCAGCCCGCAACCTCAGAAAGTGGATCGAGGACTGCGCCAACACCCTCGCCCCACTCAAGAAACCCTCCAACAACCACGCCAGCAAGAGAGCCACCTGGTTCTCCGACGAGCTGCAGAGCTCCAAACGCGCCTGCCGGAAACTGGAGAAGATATGGCTCCACGGACGCACTCTGGACAACCATGCAGCCCACAAGGACGCCACCCGCAGACATCACCACCTCATCAGATTAGCCAAGAGATCCTCCTTCAAAGACCGCCTGGATAACAACGCACACGACAGCAAAGAGCTTTTCAGCATCGTAAAGGAATTCTCCAACCCCAGCGCCAACGACATACCGCCCTCACAAGAACTATGCAACTCACTGGCCATCTTCTTCCACCCCAAGATCGCTGACATCCATGACAGAATCAACACCATGACCGCCCCGATTACACCAGACCCCACCTTCCCTGTGAACACCATCAGCACCAACCGCCTGACCTCCTGGTCCAACGCCAACAACAATGAGACACGCAAGGTCATGAACTCCATCCACTCTAGATCTCCCTCAGACCTGTGCCCACACCACGTATTCAACAAAGCAGACGCTGCCATTGCACTATAACTACGGAAGGTCATCAACATCTCCTTCAAAACAGCGACATTCCCAGAAAGCTGGAAACACGCCGAAATCAACACCCTCCTCAAGAAGCCCAAGGCGGACCCCAAGGACCTCAAGAACTTCCGGCCCATCTCCCTGCTCCCGTTCCCAGCGAAGGTCATCGAAAAACCGATACAGCCCTCATCGCCGCCACAGACGACATCAGGCGCCAACTAGACAATCAATAGCAAGGGGAGCTTAGAGGGAAGTTATGGGTACTGATAGGGAAAAGCCCTCCACTCAGTGAAATCAATCCAAAAGAAATCCCTCTACCCAGGACACTAGTTATTAATTATCTAACGGGCATGAGACCATTGTCCGCCTGAATTCTCAATCGTAAAATTCCGGACAACACCTATTCTTATTTATATGTTTAGGTGTTCATTGTCTATAATGCCCTACTGTCCCAAACAAACAAAATGGTTTGTAAATACTACTAATTATGGGGGGTTCAATATGTTTTCAACTCGGCGCGACCTAAAAAATGTCAGCCCTACATAGGACCATACATATATCCACACATACACCCATTAATCCAGAATCCAGGAGCCTGTTTTGTTTGTTTAAGGAGTCACGCTCTAAGCTCCTTGCTTTGCACCGTCTCTTCACTCCTCTCTTTTTTCACTTGTTCACTAAACTCTGGAATAGGAATGGTCACCTATGATGAGAAAGGGGCCAAGTCTCTGGTAAACATCTGACCAGATCGCCCCGAGGGTGTTCGCCCGTGAGGTGCCTTCCTCTCCGCCACACATTTTTTCTGGATTAATGGGTGTATGTGTGGATATATGTATGATCCTATGTAGGGCTGACATTTTTTAGGTCGCGCCGAGTTGAAAACATATTGAACCCCCCATAATTAGTAGTATTTACAAACCATTTGTTTGTTTGGGACAGTAGGGCATTATAGACAATGAACACCTAAACATATAAATAAGAATAGGTGTTGTCCGGAATTTTACGATTGAGAATTCAGGCGGATAATGGTCTCATGCCCGTTAGATAATTAATAACTAGTGTCCTGGGTACAGGGATTTCTTTTGGATTGATAGCCAACTAGACAATGACGAAACATCAGCCCTCATCCTCCTGGGCCTGTCTGCTGCCTTCGACATGATCTGCCATTGCACTCTAAAGACACGCCTCCTAGAAGCCGGAATCCAAGGGAAGGCCCTGGACTGGACCACGTCCTTCCTCTCCGGCAGAACCCAGAGCGTCCGCCTCCCGCCATTCCGATCCAAGGCCACCAACATCATTTGCGGCATCCCCCAGGGCTCATCCCTCAGCCCGACGCTGTTCAACATCTACATGGCTCCCCTCGCACAAGTGGCCCGCCAACACGACCTCAATATCATATCCTATGCCGACGACACCCAGCTCATACTCTCCCTCACCAAGGACCGGCACACCACCAAAACCAACCTCCACGAGGGAATGAAGGCCGTCGCCAACTGGATGCAGAACAGCCGCCTGAAGCTAAACTCGGACAAGATGGAGGTACTCATCCTTTGACCCACCCCCTCAGCCTGGGACGACTCCTATTTGCCGACCACACTGGGAGCAGCACCGACACCCACCGACTATGCACGCAACCTAGGATTCATCCGCGACTCCTCCCTCTCCATGTCTAAACAGGTCAACGCTGTCTCCTCCTCCTGCTACAATACCCTGCGCATGCTCCGCAGGATCTATAAGTGGATCCCGACCGAAACAAGAAGAACGGTGACACAGGCCCTCGTCAGCAGCAGACTGGACTACGGCAACACGCTCTACGCAGGAATGTCAGCCAAACACCTACGACGACTACAACACATACAAAACGCCTCCGCCGACTGATCGTCAATGTCCCCCGATGCAGCCACATCACCCCCACCTGAGAGACCTACACTGGCTCCCCGTCGACAAGAGGATCACCTTCAAGCTCCTCACCCATGCACACAAAGCACTCTACAATGCCAGACCATCCTACCTGAACAGCAGACTCAACTTCTACACCCGGACCCGCCAGCTCCGCTCCACCAGCATCACCCTCGCCGATGTCCCCCGCAACCAGCGAACAACCTCCGGCGGCAGATCCTTCTCCTACCTCGCCGCCAAGACCTTGAACACCCTCCCTACCCACCTACGGCAGACCCAAGACCTACTCGCTTTCAGAAGACTCCTCAAGACCTGGCTCTTCGAGCAGTAGCAGCACCCCCTCCCCTCAGCACCTTGAGACCCTCACGGGTAAGTAGCGCGCTTTACAAGTACTCTGATTGGTTGACTCACTCACCTACACAGCCACTCAGTCACCCATACAGCCACTCACAGCCCTATGCAGCCACTCAAGCCACTAACTCACTCATACAGCCACTTACATACCCACTAACACATCCATACAGCCACCTACACACTCACTCACACAGGGCCTCAGATATCCACTCGCACACTCAGATGAGATATGCTAGAAACAGTATGACCTGATAATTTGGACGTGGTTAGCTTTACCCAAGTCCTTTCTAGCAGAGCCCCCCCCAACAGAATGTACAAGTTGAGCAAAAACACTGGTTACCTTGTCTGCAAGAACAATGTTGGGATTGAGCTCAGCGCTTAGCGAAACCAAGTCTGTTAATGCATCTCTCCTTTTCTTCTTGTTTTTCCATCCAGGTGCAATACTGCTGCGGAACATCCTTTGTGATGAGGTCAAAATGGAAGGAGCAGGGAAGCTGGCAAGACAGAGTCCTGTAAGGTGGCAAACAGTTAAGTAGCATGCGAAGAGTCTAAGCGAAGGAGGAGTGTGGACGGTCTTTAAATAAGACTGCTTCAGATCATTCATAAATGTCACATTCTGATCATTTGTAACAAGGAACAGGTGTAGATAATTAACTTGATGAGGCTGCCTTCTCGAAGTAGCTTTAGAATGTTCACATAGTGTAGTGTAGTTCCTATATTCCCAATAGGCTCTGCGCATTGGAATAATATATCCTATAGATTTGACGTAGGACTGAGGTCGACTAGGTCTCTATCGAATATATTAAACTTAATTGTGAGCGCCAGCTAGCTCTGAGGTCACTAGAAACTTTCTCGAATACACAAGAAAGGATTAGTTTCTGACAACCGCATAAACATGACAACTATGTTTCCCCAAGAATAAACGTATCTTCAGAGTCGTGGAAACAATAGATAGATATTTTACTCAGTCAATCGTGCATGCTTCGTTTCATCAGAGTTGCAGAGCAATAGAGAGACGGGCATTTTCAATAAAAGGATTTATTGAACCGTCTTCTTTCTCATACAAAAGAAATTAACTGCTACAATCATAATGCAAGCTGCAAAGTATAATGCATACAGCGAGAAGATTATTATAAAATAATACTGTAAAAGCATGGTATGGTTTCTAAGACATAAAAATACATACATAAAGAACAATGGCTAAAAGTACTCAACTTGGGCTTCTAAAATACGTCTACCTCAATGTACCTAACCTCAGTCTTGAATGAGGGAAGAAGTAAGTGTGGTGTAGCATAGGTTTAGTTTCTTTGCCAAGAATCTATCCAAGATTTCTCTTAGGGTCTAATCAGCTCCATACCTTAGTTTAGAATGAAGGAGGTCTGGTATCTCTGTCTCAGGACTCGATTTCCCAACACCCCGCAAGGGAAGCTTGGAAACACTGGAACTGGATTCTCTGCGAGAGAAAGAACAGCTTCTCGATCAGTGCGTCAGCTGGAGGGTCGGCTTTCTTCAGCACTTGCTGTAGCGAGCTATGTCAGGTAAGTGGATGGTTGAACTGCTCCGAACCACTGTGTCTTGCTAGAGCAAGTGAAGGCATATTTATACCTTTGAAGGTGTCTAGTTTGACGTAAAGTCGGGCATAATAATGGCAGAAAAGCACCCCAAGGGAATGGTAGTTATTTGAAAACTTCATGAGTTCTTGGACAAATCAATATTCAAGCAAGGGGATGACCCTGACTGCCAAAGCTGATTTTCCAAGAAATCGTTGTGACTTTTTGGTACGGGTGGAAGTAGCCATGCCTGTATTTGGACTGCATGGGCTATGTCTAAATATGGGTATGATTTCTATGCCTATATTAGGGCAATGTGAATTGTACCTATATAAGGGCATGAATTGGGAAATTTCGCTCAGTCCTAAAACGCCATTCAACAATACGTCACATACTAATTGCTTATAGCAAGGAACCAGTGCAGATGAGTCATTTTCGACTCCGATCTCTCTTTTGATACTCACGTCGCGACCGTAGCAGGTAAATGCTTCGGAATTATTAAGTCCATGCGAAAGTTCTTTGACTTTCTCCCGCTCGACTCCAGAAAGACCATTGCGGTAGCCCTCATACTCCCCCGAGTAGACTACTGTAATGGCCTCCTGGCAGGGACCAAAAAATCCACCCGACTGAAACTACAGAGTGTCCTGCACACTGCTGCTCGGCTTGTCCTCAAACTGCCACGCAAATCTTCTATTTCTACTGCCCTCAAATCCTTACATTGGCTCCCCTTGCACAAGAGAATACTCTTCAAAATTCTCATTGTAGCCTTCCGAGCCTTCAACAAATCCGGCCCAGCCTACCTGTCGAGACGCTTCCCTCACTATTCCCCGGGTCGCACTCTCAGATCCTCGCAAGAAAACCTCATGACTCCCCCCAAATTCAACCTGAAGACTAAGGGTGGAAAAACACTCAGTTTCCTTGCCATCAGAGCCTGGAACAGCATGCCAAGGCATCTTAGACTTCAGACGCAGGAGAAGTCTTTCAGGAAGCTCCTCAAAACGTGGATTTTCAACCTCTCCGATGACTGGACTAAAGCAGCGATCTAGTCCCCCAACACCCCCCCGGTGATCTGGTCCTAGGTTTTACAGCGCCAAGATGCTCCCTTGGGAGCGAACGTTAGCGCTCTATAAATACCTATCCAATATCCAATATCCAATGATTTATTTGATGAGGCTGTCTTCTAGAAGGTATTTTAGAATTTTCACAAAGATCACGTTCTAATTAATTTCACATTAAGGTCATCCATGCCGGTTGCTCAATGCTAGATCCTTATTTTAGTTGATTTTCTGCATATTTTCATGGTGGATGTATGATGTTACTCCGCATACTATTACTCCGCATACCGTTACAACGCGACTTTTACAACGCATACCATTACAACGCATAGCGCTTTGAGGTGCTGGATAGTGGTAAGTATAATTTACTATTCTAACTCCAGTCCCCGTGGACCCTAGGGAAGGTGTTGGATAGTAAATTATACTTATTCCCTATCCTAGAGCGCCCCCCAGCGCAATGCGTTGTAATGGTATGCGGAGTAAAAGTCGCGTTGTAATGGTAGTGCGGAGTAAAAGATGCGTTGTAACGGGTGTATACCTTTCATGGTGCATGAACCCTCACCTTGCTTATGCATGGTAAACATTTGTAAAAGATATTAAGCCTTTTCAAAAGTCATGGTACAAGATGTTTGTTCATTCATAAGTGTTGGGAAGAATGATATGAGTCATGCCAGTATATTTTGATAGTCAAGAGAGGTGAGCTGTAGCAGGAATCTTGACACCCCCTTCCCAGGGCTAATTTTGGCCCCAGAGACCCCTCTCCAGAGGCCTGCCATTTTTTTTAAAAACCAACATGGGAGGGGGCTGCGCCGCTCCCTTCCCGTGACCCCATTCCCTGGGGTCTGGCCACAGTACTAGGTTTCCCGGTCCCACCCAGGGCAGCCAGTTATTTCACATTGGGGGCTGGGGGGAGCCTGATGGCATGCGGTCCCTGCAGGCTTACTGCCTCCTGCAGGACCCGGCATTGCTTCTGGACAGAGGGAGCTTCTAACAAGCAGCTTCCTCTGTCCAAAAGCAATTCTGCTTCACTTCTAGTAAGTGAGAGCATTTTTTGCTCTCACTTACTTGAAGCAGTGTAGCCTTTGCTGTGGCCTACCGCCAAGCCATAGCAAAATACAATGTCCTAGGAGTAGGCACCCAGAACATTGCTGTAGCCGGCCCTGGGGGGTGGTGGTCCCCAGGGCCATCCAAGGCTCAATGAGGTGGCTCACGCGGCCCCCCTCCTTTCTTTGGATTTGCACTGGGGAGGAGGTAGTTCCTAGGGCTTCAGGGGGGCCATGGGCCCGTACCATCAATTTGTCAAAGGTCCTGGGGAGGTGGCAGTCCCTGGGGCTGTGGAAGGACATGAGGCCCGCCACATAACTACATTTAAAGCTCATGGAGATGGCGGTCCCTAAGACTGTGGGGGGACCTCTCAGCCCACTGCATTCTTTAAAAAAATCCCCAGTTAAGTGGCAGTCACTGGGACTGGGTGGGGCTGTGCACCAACCCCACTGATAAAAGTTAAAGCCCTTAGCTGTGGAGGGGTCCATGTGGCCCTCGCATTGTTACCTGTAAAGTACTTGGGAGGTGGAGGTCCCCAGGGCTGGAAGGTGGCCCAAGAGGCCCCCCTCTATTAATTAAATAAACAAGCCCCGGGGAGGTGGTGCTACCCAGGGTGCGGAGGTGGTGTGGGTACCCTCGCATAAATCATAACAAAAACCCCAGGGAGATGGTGGACCAAGGGTTTAATTGTATTCTTTATTTTTAACATGCCCACAGGATTTGGCCCACTCAGGGGCTTCATGTGAGAGACGCGTGGGAGCTGGGTGTCTTTTTTAGAAAGAATTTGCAGCAGATTCACGGATCCACCTGCGAATCAGCTAACTATAAGTGCTGAACTTGTATGAGGGAACTGTCACCCTAACTATAACATCCCTGTAGCCTTTGGTTTCTTTCAGTGAATTTCTAAGATTTTTTAAATTTTATTTCCTAACTATAATGTCCATGTAACCTTTGTTTTTTTCAGTGAATTTCTATGGTTTTTCAAAATCTATTTCCTAACTATTACGTCACATAACCTTTGTTTTATTCAGTGAATTTCAAAGGTTTTGTTCTACAATTAGATATTGAACATTACATATGCATGGTGCACCAATTATGTTGTAGTTGTCATCTATTTATTTAAAAAGTACATTAATCATCTTATTTCAAGATAGTTTTGATTTTCGCGACGACGTTGTGATTGCTGTGGACACACAGCAAATAACACATGTTATTAACATTGTGTAAAACTCAAAAATAGACATGTTTTACATAAAGCTTGAGTCTAGCTGTTTAGTAAGATATTGATTGGAACTTTCCCATTTGTATACATTTGTTGAAAAGAGTGCACCTGAAAAGCATATTTTTTGGTCGCAGCTACACCAGACACTAGAGATGGTGTCAGTGGCCACGAATACCACGTATTTTTGACAAAGTCTAAAACATATATATTGACATGTTTTACATAAAGTTCAAGTCTAGCTATTTAGTGAGATATTGATTTAACTTTCTCCTTTGGATACATTTGTCAAGAAAAATGGATCAAAATAGATTTTCTTTTTTCAAGGGAACACCGGGCAGTTGCGTTGAAGTCAGTGGCCGCAAGGAATTCGGTAAACGCGATGTCATCACGACGCCCGGCGTCACCGTGAAAACAGAAAATTGGTTTAAATGGTTGTTTTTATATAAATTCCCTTAAAAATGACTTTAAACAGTGCAGGAATAAACCTCTAGTATCTAAAATGCTATAAAAAATATGTGTTTTGCACTCCCTAAAAAACGTGCGATGGTCGCGGTTACCGGAGTCATTATGACTCTTGGTGCAATCGCAAAAACAGGAATTAGGGTTTAAACAGTTTCTTTAAACACTTACTAGAAAAATATGTGTACAAATATGTTTTTAAAGCAGTGGTGTGGTTAGTAATGTGTGTAATAGTTAGAATTAATTTTTTTAAGTTAAAAGGTTTTGCATGTAGTGGTGGTCGTTGAATATCTGCTTTTGTTTTGCCATTTTGCGACATGATTGTGATCACTGCGTCATCGTCTAGGATTCCATAGATTCAAAAAAGTAATTATTTGACAAAAAAATGAACAAAATGTGGGCCTCTTTGGAGCTGGTGGAAGCGGAAGGCGCAGGTGAAAGTCTGGGGCGGCCGCGGTGGCTCCCTACGCAGCATCTGTGGGAGGCGGGAGCAGAGTGAAGAGCAAGAGCTGCGAGTGAGAGCCACGGCGACTGCAAGAGCAAGTAGCACTGGAGGTGGAGTCAGACCCTAGCCCGGGACCTGCTCCTCAACACCGCACTGCGCTGTAAAAGGTAAGAAATCTTTGGGCTGTGGCGTTCAGGGAATTTCGCCACCAGCGTCTCTCTATTGGTAGGGTAAGTTGTGGGGGCTTTCAAACAAATCGTTTTATGCTGTTCGGTCAATCTTGGAGTCTTCCTGTTTTATTCACAGTACTGGGCAAGCCCTTAGGGTGAGTTTTAGCGACACCACTGAAGGGGAGAGAAGGACTACAAGGGACATCAAAACCATAGTCTGCATGAGTTCCACCGGGAAAAGAGGCAAAAGCAAAGGCAAAGGTAAACGCAAAGCATCTGCTACCCTAAACTCTAGCACTAACTCAGCAGGGTCCTCTAGAGACAAAATGCTGACATTGGCTCAACGAAGGAATTTCACAGGAAAAAATAAACTAGCCACAAACCCGCAAGAGAAAAACTCTATTAAAGACAACTAAACAAATGGTACCAACTCCCTCTGTTACATGCTGAGAAACAAATGGGTGAATTTAGAGTTGTTACCCATAGAAAAAGATATTCCTCCTATATCCATAGACCGGAAGAGGAGTGGGTGCAAGGTCAGGCTGGGGGTCAGGCTGGGTATACAACAGAAGGAGATTCAGGGATAATTTCTGACAAAAAATATAGAGTGCAGACAAAAAAGGGAGTATAGTAGCGGTGGTCTCAGCTAGAGCTGCAAAAACAGCCGAAAAAAACCAACAAAAGAAGGGATCAAATTTAAAAGTTACCCCATCTCTTCGCTCCTTTTTCAAAGTACAAGACAAGACGACTCTTACACACGAGTTATTGAAACTAAAGGAGTCCACTGAGAACCCTCTCTCTAAGCATAAAGTTGCATCCCCCTGAACTGTACCCCAAATAGAATCCCCTAACAGGTACCAAGTCCTTATGTCTAACGATCTAGGGGACGAGTTTGTCAAAGATATGGAGGAGATAACAGGAAATGAGGATCTCAACATCACGCAAAGGGGAACACGGAGCAGAGGTCAGAGATACCTGTACAATCAGAGCCGGGCGATATGATGGGATCACTCTTTAGGGAAATGAAACTTAGTTTTGCCAAGTCTGAAAGAAACCAAGAAAAAATTCAGGCGACTTGTGAAGCCTTGGAGACTAAGTTCAATGCCTTAGCTGTTAGAGTGGTGTCTATTGAGAACACCTTGGAGCAAACCAGAGAAGAGGTGAAACTCTGTCAGAGCGAAATTGATAAAAATAAGATCAACAGAAAAATAAATGAGAGACAAAATTGAAGCCATAGAAAATAACTCAAGGAGGAATAATTTAAGGCTGCTGAACATTCCTGAAGGCTCAGAGGGTCAGAACATTAGGAGCTACATAAGCTAACTACTAAAAGAAGCCTCCCCAGAGTTAGACGAACAAAGCTTGAACGAAGATATACAGAGGGTACATAGAGATCCCTTCAGGCCAAAAAAAGCGAGGAAAAACCCAAAAAGAGAGCTTGTCAATTTTAAAATGTACCCTCTAAAATAAAACGTTCTGAGCATGGCCTTGAAAGCAGGCACCCTCTCAATAGATGGGTATAGTTATAACATCCGTTCTGATATTTCCAAGGCAACTGCAGATAGGCAATGGGCTTTAGGAAAGTACATGCCAGACTTGAGAAGAGAAGGCGCAACAGTTCAAATGAAATTCCTGGCCCTCCTGCGCATAATGCGGAACAACCAAAACTATAATATTCGGGAGCCGAAAGATGTAGAATCACTTTTAGAACGAAAAAAACCTAAAAAGAACCCATAATGGAAAGTTTTAAGAGCCAAAATAATTAAATACTGAACCTCAAACAGGGTAATCAAGCTTGTCCGATGACTGTAAGGAGGGGTATACAGGGTGGGGACAGGGGCATGGGGTTGTTGTATTTTTTTGAACACACTTTAAATTAGTTTTTTTTGGTGTGGAGCATTTGGGAAAAAAGAAAAAAAAATTGTCCAACTTACAAACAGTTAGCAAGCCGGTTCAGGGTAAAATGGAAAAGAACACTTTATTATGATAGGAAATTTAAAAGTCATATCATGGAATGTTAATGGGCTGAGAACAAGGAAAAGGCGACAAAAAATCTTTGAATATCTTAAGCTAATAAGGAGGGACATGATTATAATACAAGAAACCCACCTCCTTAAAGAAGAGTGGTATGAAATGATAAAACATGAGAAGTGGATTGGGAATAGTGTCTGTACAAACCAGTCATGTAATAATAAAGGTGTTTCAATCCTTATTAAAAATCCTTAAAATATAATTTTAACAGAAAGTAGTGTAGACTCAAAAGGCAGATGGGCTATAGCCAAAATCAAGCTATGTGATATCTTAGCGGTTGTAGGGTACTATGGCCCTAACACAGATGACCCCACACATTTTCAATCCTTATATACGCAATTAATAACAATGTCCATTCCGATTATAATAGGCAGTGACTTTAATATATTAATAAATCCTACAAAGGGTAGACATCCACCAAACTGGGCATTAAACCTTCCTAAAATAAGAGAGAGTGGGTAAGCAGACTAAGAGAGGATCTGGGGCTGGTTGACATTCGGGAAACTAAAGGAGATTTAAACAACAGATTTACTTATAGGAACCATAAATACGGTTATGCCTCTAGAATCGATTTTTTCTTAATTGATAAACTTCTCAGCAAACTGGTTAAAAAAGTCTCACACCTCCCTGCACTTCTGTCAGATCACTCGTTAGTCCAGCTAGATGTATGTCGTAAACAAAAATAGGGTGAGAAAAGATGGACGCTAGACCGTACTCTCTTATTGGATCCTGAAGTAATAGAAAAAATTAAAACTTCAACTGCAAATTACTTTAAGGATAACAAAAATAGGGAAGTTCCATCTAATCTAACTTGGAATGCATACAAAGCGGTGCTTGTAAGGGTCCTAATTGGCTTAGCAATAAGCAGTAATAAAGGAAGGACGCATAAAATCTCCCAGTTAGAGTCTGAAATATTAAAAAAACAGGAGAAGTTAGAAACAGAAACCTTGGAGGAAGAAAAAAGGAAAATTAAGGGAGAGCTACTAGAGAAGAAGAATGACTTAGTACTTTTTTTGGAGGAAAGAGTTAGGAATAAGTGTCAAGCTAGTTGCCTATTAAATTATAAATATGGAAAAAATAGTAGAAAACTGCTAGCTTGGAACCTTAAGACTGATTCTAATAGGAATAAAATCATGGCAATAAATATGGGCCCCAATGGAAGAAGAGTAGAAGATGTGGCAGGTGTAGAAGATGCATTTGTAGACTTCTTTCTGTTATTGTATGATGAAGATCTAGTGCCCTCACCCTTAGCTATAAGTACCTATCTTAGGAAATCACAACTCCTCAAATTAGACATAGGTTTCTGTGACTCACTAAAGGCAGTTATTACAACAGAGGAGGTTACGGAGGTGATAAGTAAACTGAAAAAAGGAAAGGCCGCTGGTCCAGATGCTATCCCAAATTAACTTTATTTAGTATTAAAAGATTCTTTAGCCCCTGTACTAGCTGATCTGTTTAATATTACTTACTTGGAAGGCTCCTTACCCCCATTAACCTGGAATGAGGCAACTATTAGCTTAATTTTAAAACTGGGTAAAGATCCCCTCAATTGCTAATCGTACAGGCCGATATCGCTCCTTAACAATGATTATGAAATATTTACACAGATCTTGGCAAGAAGGCTTGGCTCTCTATCAAACAATCTTATTCACGATAACCAGAAGGGCATTATAAGGATGGGGGACAGTTGCACGACCTTACCCACCAACTAATTAGAGCAATTGACATCGCTGTGCAGGGAAAATTACCTTTGGCTGTCCTCACTTTTGACGCTGTCAAAGCATTTGACCGTGTGAATCGGTCTTTCCTACAAAAAGTCATTCTTTACTATGGTCTAGGGAATAATTTCTTAAGAGCTATTATAAACATCTATTCACGTCCTGTGGCAAGAATACACATTAACGGCAGACTGTCAAAAAGCTTCCAGATTAAAAGAGGCGCTAGGCAGGGATGCCCACTCTCTCCCCACCTTTTCAATTTATATATAGAACCCTTGGCTAACAAGATAAGGAGTTCCCATGCTATTACTCCCTTTAGTTTTAGGACTACTCATCGGCTGTAAATAAATCACATAGCCGAGGGCAAAAAAGAATACTTAGGCAACAGAATCATCCTTGCAGCTAATTCGCAGAAGGAACTGTACACTATTGTCAAGGAATTCACCAAACCTCCCTCCTGTCGACAACCGCTAATTGCTTCGCAGGAGTGGGTGAACTCCCTTTCCACATTTTTTGTCGAAAAGATCAATGATATTCACAAACGATTTCCCCAATCATCAGACATCACACCCAGTGCGAGTAATCCTGACCCCTTATCTTTCCATACTGTCCCACTCACTGACTTCTGCACAGTTTCAGAGGACAAAGTACCATTAACTCTTAATCGTATAAAATCAGGCTCTCCTACTGACCCGCCTCTGCACAAGTCCTATCCAAAATTGGCCCTGTCCTTCCCCCCCACCTTACTGCACTATTTAACCATTCCCTGTCACAGTCCATAGTCCCCACCCTCTGGAAAGAGACCATAATCAGAACCATTTTAAAAAAAGCCTTCTGCTGATCCCAAGCAGTTATCCAACTACCGACCACAAGACCTTCTACCATTCTTTGGCAAAATTCTGGAGTCTCTGGTTAACAGCCAACTTACCCATTACCTGGAAAATAATAAACTACTGGACCCCTCCCAATCAGGATTTAGGGCATTCCATAGCACTGAAACTGCCCTACTGGAAATGGTGGACAATATCAGACTTTCTCTGGATGCCAGGCAATCAGCTATACTGGTCTTTCTTGACCTGTTGGCTGCCTTCGACACCATCTCGCATGGCATCCTTCTTGATCGCCTACGCGTATCTGGTGTCGAGGGCGCAGCCCTGAATTGGCTCAGGAGCTATCTGACAGACGGTAATCAACCTTTACTCCGCATCTTTTTTCCCGCTGACTTTCAGTCCGCATACCGTTACTCCGCAAGGTCATTGACCTCGCATACCATCACTCTGCATTTTTTCACAACGCATGTGCATTTACCACGCATGCCTTTACAACGAATTACGTTGTAAAGGCATATATGGTAAATGCACTTGCATTGTGAAAAAAAACCAGACTTCATGAAGATGGAAGCAGGAGGTGTGTGGAACCATGACGACGAGAGAGGTAAGGGGGTTTGGGTTAATTTTTAGGGATGGGGGTCGTGCTGGGGTAGTGATTGTGTAGTGTAGTGTAGTGTTAGTGTAGTGTAGATTTGTGGTGGCTGTGTAGTGTAGGGTCGTGGTGGGGAAGTGTTATAGGTTTTAGGGAAGTGTTGTAGTGTTTGTGTAGTGTAGGGTCATGCGGGGAGTAGTGTATTGGGGTTTTGGGTAGTGTTGTAGTGTTTGTGTAGTGTAGGGTCATGCTGGGGGTAGTGTATTAGGGTTTTGGGTAGTGTTGTATTGTTTGTGTAGTGTAGGGCATGCTGGGGGTAGTTATTTAGAGTTTAGGGTAGTGTTGTAATGTTTGTGTAGTGTAGGGTCATGCTGGGGGTAGTGTATTAGGGTTTAGGGTAGTGTTGTAGTGTTTGTGTAGTGTTGGGTCATGCTGGGGGTAGTGTATTTGGGTTTTGGGTAGTGTTGTAGTGTTTGTGTAGTGTAGGGTCATGCTGGGGGTAGTTATTTAGGGTTTAGGGCAGTGTTGTAGTGTTGTGTAGTGTAGGGTCATGCTGGGGGGTAGTGTATTAGGGTTTAGGGTAGGGTTGTAGTGTTGGTGTAGTATAGGGTCATGCTGGGGGTAGTGTTTTAGGGTTTAGGGTAGTGTTGTAGTGTAGGGTCATGCTGGGGGAAGTGTTATAGGGTTTAGGGTAGTGTTGTAGTGTAGGGTCATGCAGGGGTAGTGTTTTAGGGTGTAGGGTAGTGTTGTAGTGTTTGTGTAGTGTAGGGTCATGCTGGGGTGTAGTGTTTTAGGGTTTAGGGTAGTGGTGCAGTGTTTGTGTAGTGTAGGGTCATGCTGGGGGTAGTGTTTTAGGGTTTAGGGTAGTGTTGTAGGGTTTGTGTAGTGTAGGGGCATTCAGTTGTAGTGTTTTAGAGTTTAGGGTAGTGTTGTAGTGTTTGAGTAGTGTAGGGTCATGCTGGGTGAAGTGTTTTAGGGTTTAGGGTAGTGTTGTAGTGTTTGTGTAGGGTCATGCTGGGGGTAGTGTATTAAGGTTGTGTTGTAGTGTTTGTGTAGGGAAGTAAAGTGCTTTATGGTAGTGTTGGGGGGTCGTGCTGGGTATTGTGAATGTAAATGTAGGAAAAGGACTGTGTGTCAAGGTTGGGTGGTGCAGGGGTACTACATTAGAGTGTAGGGTAGGGTAGGGTACTCTTACTTACCTTTACAACTTTTACAACGAGTATACCTTTAACATGCATGCTTTTGCGTTGTAAAGGCATGCGTGGTAAAGGCATATTCGCTGTAAAAGTTTTTGTTGTCTTAATTTGCGGATTAATAGTACTTGCGGTATTTTTTTTGCGGAGTGATGGTATGCGGGGTATTTATGTGCGGAATAACGTCACATATTCCTGACAGACCGCTCCTCTAAAGTTCAAATAGGAGACTTCTCCTCAGATAACCAAATTATCAACAAAGGTGTCCCCGAGGGCTCTATTTTGAGCCCTACGTTATTCAGCCTATACGTGTCCCCCTTAGCCAAACTTATCAAATCCTTTGGGTTTCAAACAGTGTCTTACGCAGATGACACTCAGCTGTTAATCACAAAGGGATCAGATGTCACCGAGACCATAAAGCGCTTCAAACTCTCTATGATAGCCATAAACTACTGGATGACGAATAATCATCTTCTCCTTAATGCCAACAAAACAGAGATTCTGCTTTTTGGGGACGCAGCCAAACTATGGAACAACAACTGGTGGCCCCCATCCTAGGACCTTGCTCTCCTCCTAAGACATCTGCACGCAACCTTGGTGTAATTCTTGACTCCAAACTTTCTATGTCCAACAATATAAACAATCTGGTCCCATTTGCTATGGACTTATGCGCAGTCTTAGAAAAGTATTCAAGTGGATCCCACTCTCCTCCTGCATGCCCCTTGTACAGGGACTAATTATTAGCCGCCTGGACTTCTTGCCTCTACTAATGCAGAACTCCTGGCCAAGCTCCAGGTCATGCAGAATACAGCGGCCAGATTGGTCCTTAATCTGCACCCGCGTTCTCATTCTGTGTCCAGCCTAAGGACCCTGCACTGGCTTCCAATCAAAAAGAGGATCCATTTCAAACTGTGCTGTCTGGTGCATAAGACACTCAATAATAAAGGATCCCTTTACCTAGCTAAAAAAACTCACTATACACCAACAGGCTTAAACCCTTAGGTCCAATAGCAAATACCTTCTGACAGTGCCGAAGATCCACACCATCAGAAATGGTGATAGATCTTTCTCCAGGGTGGCCCCTGAAACTTGGAATACACTACCTTTATCCCTCCACCTGAAAACAGATCACAAGAAGTTCCGTAGACTCCTTAAAACTTGGCTATTCTAGCCCAGTCCTCTCCATCTAGCTGTTGCTGTTTTTTTCCTGTCCTGCCATGAGCACTAGCAAGCGCTATGAGACCTTTGTGGTGATATATGCACTCTATAAATACCAAATATAAAATACAAATAAAGAATGGAATTTGAAAGTTAAGTTATACGCTGACGATCTAATGATATGTACAAGTAACCTCAACAAATCTCTTAATAGTATAACAGCCATTCTAACTGGTTTTGGGAGTATTTCTGGGTATCAAATTAATCACCAGAAGACCGAGGTGTTGCACTGGAACACCATGACACCAGTATTAAAATCAAATAGCAAAATCAAATATTTGGGAATAGAAATTTTTAATAACATTGATGAAATAGCCCAAGTGAACCTGGAGCTAAAAGTCAAGGAGATGAGGAAACTATTAAAGGCATGGAACTGTTTATCTCTTACGTTTATAGGGAAAGCAAATGTCATTAAAATGGCCATTTTACCAAAGTTTACGTTTCTTTTCAATGCTAGTCCTCTGGAATTTAAACCACAGAAGTTAAGAAAGATTCAGAGTGAAGTAAAACCTACATCTGGGCCTCCAGAGGTGTTAGGATAGCATGGAAAAAGCTATGTCAAAAGAAAAACCAAGGGGGGATAGCTAGCCCAGACCTCATGACATACTATAAAGCCTTCAACTTCAAAAACATCAGGATACTTTTTAAATCGCAAACTCTCTATATTGCTTATTGGAAAGCCTTAACCAACAATGATTTTTGTCTCTATAAGTTTGGCCACCCTCAGTATTTCAAAAAAATCTAATTAAAGGTATTAAAGTCAGCATACAAAGTATGGTACAAAATAAGGAAAACATGGAAGCCCCCGTACTACAGCAAGTATGAACCAATATGGAACTCCCCGGGTACGCCAGAATGCTTGAAGGACTCCCTCGCAGACCCCTTAAAAAAAGCTGGGATATCGAGATGGGGAGCTCAAAGAACACTGTAATTTAATACGCTGGGATGCATTACTGGAAAGGACCAATACTACTATTTCAAGGTTTAAATACTATCAGCTGGCAAGCTGGTACAAGGAACAAGAGAAAATGCAAGACAATACTGAAGAATTAGAGGAAGAAACACTAAAAGACACAGCTCCAAAAGAAGTTTCCAAATGGTACTGGTACTTGATCCAAAGGGATGAAACAGACTTTAACACACCAGATGACACTTGGAAGAAGATCTTCCCAGCTCAAGACTTGCAACAACTATGGCAAGTATTCTGCACTTTTTTATGGTTTATTATAGTTTCTGCACCCCTTAGGAGAAACCATCTCTTTACTCAGCACAGATCTTACTGGACGCCAGAGAGGTTAACAAAAATAAATACCCTGTTGATGAGAAAAGGCCCCAGATGTGGCGAAATGAAGGTAAATGGCATCCACTTGTTTCATCTGTGTGCACACATCGATACCTACTGGAAGGAGATCAGTAAGACAGTTAATAAAGCCTTAAACATTGATATGAAGGTAAGCTCTTTTAATGTAATCTTTGGTATTTTAGATGGTAATGATCCTGGTATTGCCTTAAAGAAAAATCAGAAATGCCTTCTACTTACCTTAATGTTATTGGTGAGACGCGAGGTGTGCAGAAATTGGATTCTTTCATCCCCTCCTAAAGTGGATTACTGGCTTTCCCAAGTCAATAAGTTTAGGAAACTAGATACACTTAGGGGGGGTGTGTAAACGTACAAAATACTGGGACCTTAGGGACAAGAATATGGCATAGGGTAGCAAGGGATGTCCAATGATTTCACTAAGCGCTATCACTCTATTTTGGAGGATCTATCAGGGTGGCTAAGTGAAGGTGGATTCTAAAGAATTTGTTGGTCTTTTAGACATGGTCATGCCTCTCTTACCTTGGGCGTCCACTTTCCTCATGGGTGACCTGGCTTGCTAAAAAACTATAAAGATTGCACAAAGGACAAAAAAGGAAAAAATGTGGGCCTCTTGGGTGACTCTGAACTTGTGTTGAGAGTGTGTATAAGACATTTACAGATAAGACTGTATGCAGAGTTTTAGGTTGCTTAGAAACACCCTGCTTCCTTTGTCAGTAAAGTGAACTCCATCAGTGAAAGCCGAAACAATTTTCTAAACATGTTTACTGGCTTTTTCAATCTGTGGACACAATTGATTTGACTACTTTCATTTCTGTCTTTGGCATATAATAGAGTACATAACAAGAAAAGAGTGTAAATGGTTTTTAGGAAAAACAGCCAGAGCAAAAGAAATACAACACCAATTTGGTTTGTATAGAAAGCCCTCACTCACCAACCTGGTTGGTGACATGTTTCATCATAGGGCCCCACTGGGAGTGGCCGGATGCCACCCCAGTGTGCTTCAACGCCAGATTTAATACGGAGCGGTAAATGTGAAGACGTGAGTGCTGTGTAATAGTGTTAGTAGTGAGAATAAAGCTGATAGTGAGATTAAAAATGTCTTAATTGTATCAACAATGATTTACTACTTGATCAATAGGACATATTAAAAGCAAATGTGGTGGAAAATAAACCAAATAAATTGTTTGGCTGTTTCCAATAAAGTTATAAGTGGGTCAACATGTTTCTGCCAATGTTGGTTTTAAATTACCTGGCATTCGTCAGGACCTGTAGTGGACTAAACCCCGGCGGTATGGGCACGCTAAGGCCCACCCTAACCTAGGGACGTGAAAGTGAAAAGATAAAAAGGTGCAAAAAAAGGGGGATTAAATAATTCCCTTTACGGTACTCACAATTAAGGAGACCACAAAAATCAGAATGCACTTGAATCGTGAGGAAGTATCACACCATGGACCTCGGGAGGGGGGTGGTGGAGAAATCGGCACACCGCCCTCTACGCCAGGCACCCACTGGAAACTTGCATACACCCTCTGTAACGGTTCAAAGGGTGTATGCAGGTTTCCAGTGGGTGCCTGGTGTTGAGGGTGGTGTGCCAATTTCGCCACCACCCCCCTCCCGAGGTCCATGGTGTGATACTTTCTCACCATTCAAGTGCATTCTGATTTTTGTGGTCACCTTAATTGCGAGTACCGTAAAGGGAATTATTCAATCCCCCTTTTTTCCACTTTTTTATCTTTTCACTTTCACGTCCCTAGGTTAGGGTGGGCCTTAGCGTGCCCATACCGCCGGGGTTTAGTCCACTACAGGTCCTGACGAATGCCAGGTAATTTAAAACCAACATTGGCATAAACATGTTGACCCACTTATAATTTTATTGGAAACAGCCAAACCATTTATTTGGTTTATTTTCCACCACATTTGCTTTTAATATGTCCTATTGATCAAGTAATAAATAATTTTTGATACAATTAAGACATTTTTAATCTCACTACCAACTTTAATCTCACTACTAACACTATTACACAGCACTCACATCTTCACATTACCCGCTCCGCAGTAAATCTGGCGTCGAAGCACACTGGGGTGGCATTCGGCCACTCCCAGTGGGGCCCTATGATGAAGCATGTCACCAACCAGGTTTGTGAGCGAGGGCTTTCTATACAAACCAAATTGGTGTTGTATTTCTTTTGCTCTGGCTGTTTTTCCTAAAAACCGTTTACACTATTTTCTTGTTATGTTTGATATACTTGGGGACTAAGAGTGTTTTGGCTTTCTCCCTACCTCTCTTTTTGTTGAACTATATAATAGAGTACACCAAGACAGTGTGAGGAAAAAGTGACATCAGTTCTGCAAAGCCATCTGAGAGGGCTTTTATGGGTGAATTTGTGTTAGTATCTTTATGAAAAGGTGAGCGCGTGTGTATATAACTGTATAGATGACTAGATGGCTGTCTGTTTGAATCTATAGGTGAGTGAGTAGGTGTGTGAGTAGCTCAATGAGTGACTGGTAGTGTATGAGTGGTTGTATGAGTGGATGTATCAGTGACTGTATTAGTGGTTGAGTTGATGTATGAGTGGCTGTATGGGTAACTGAGACGATGTGAGTTTAGACCTATGAATCAGTGAGTGGGTGTGTAAGTACTGGTATGGGTGAGTCAATGGTTTTGAGAATGGTGGTGTGGAAGTTGGAGTGAGTGTATGAAAGGTTATATTGGGGTGTGAGAGGGTGCATCAGAGATTCTGTAGATGATGCCATCAGTGATGTCATTTGAGAAGTCATCAGTGATTTAATCAGTGATGTCACTGACCACGTCATGAGTGGTGTAATATTTGAGGTCACACGCTGTGCATTGCGGGGGCGAAAGGTATAGTTAGCTCAGCTAACTATAACTGCTGAATTTCTCTGGTTTTTTATGAGTGAAATGTCAGCCTAACTATAACGTCCCTGTAACCTTTGTTTTTTTAGTGAATATGTACACATACAAAATTCAAATATAATCCGCTTCCTCACCTCCAAAAGAAGGATCGGCTGCAGACACTATCAAGACGCTCAATTTAATTTATTAACTTGTTGCATTCACCCTGTCATAATTCATTTCAGCTGCCAAATGTAGCCTTGATCACACACAATCGAGGAACCATTTTCTTCTCCATAAATACCTCACACCACAAAATAAACAGAGAAAACACACTATTAAAGCGACATGCAAACAATCAAACGTGTATATGTTACAACAATTCAGAATACATAAAAGAAATGCCTACTCTTCACAATATACTTATTTTAACTAATTGAATCAAATATTCTGCCTAGGTTGGCTTATGTAACTGACCCTCAGTTAGATATAGATATTTACTAAATAACCAATTCATTCATTGTATGTTCGTTATTAATCATTGGATGAAATAACTTCTATCTATCCCTTCTATGTCTTGTAAATGCTCCATGTGAGAAATTACATTTCGTAGAAACTATACTACTATATAATTTCTTTAGGTGGGGAAAAGAGGAAGGTTGGGGGTTAAGGATTGGAGGAAAAAAGAAAGAGAAAGAAGAGTGAACACTTGATGGTAGAGAAAGGAGAGGAAATCATCATCATCCATAAAATTACCGACTGGTGTATAACTTGTCATCGACATCAAGGCCATTCAGTACTTTACTGTCAAGGTTGAGGATATAGCTTGTTTCCAATTGCTTAAGGGCTCTGTCCCGTTGCCACCCCTAATGTGGTTCTGTACTGTGTCAATCACAAAGTACCTTAGCTACATCACATAATTACTATGTTTCTCTTCGAAGTGTCTAGATACCGGGTATGAGTGATCTCTATTTTTGATGGCCCTCATGCCGTGGTATTCGTTGGTGTACCTGGAGTGTTGTAATGCCCACATATCTAAGGTTACAGCTACAGGTCAAGGCGTAACTGCAATTCTGTTTTGTAGGTGTATGCTGCCTTGATCTTACAGGGTCTGTTGTGAAATGGTGGTACTATTCAATGGTGTTAACTCCTATCTGGCACACCTTGCATTTGCTGCACATCTGAAACCCTTTGGTTTTTTGCAGCCATGTTTTGTGTAGTATTAGCTCAGGGCTACTTTTCACAAGGGCATCTTGCATGGATTATACTCTTCGAAATGTTGTAGATGGATTTCTTGGAATCACTAATCTTATCACTGGATCTGCTTTGACAATATGCTAATTCTTTTGAATCATTGTCCTCAGGGCCTTTTCTTGGTTGCTCTATGAGGTGATCAATATAATGACTGCCTTGCTCACCTGTACGAAGGTGTTTTTGGCAAACATAAGGGGTTTATGTTTTTCTTTGATAAACTGGCACCTTTGTTTTCTAGTAAATATCTCGCATATCCTAATTTTCTAAATCTGGATATTATCTCTAGCTGATATATCAATGTATTTCCTTCCCAGCTGCAATTTCTCCTAATTTGTAGCAGCTCCCCAAGTGGGACACTAGCTTTCAAATGTTGCGGATGGAAAGTTACTGGTTGCATGCAGTGTTGTACTGCCTCCTGTATCCTTCATGAATAAGTTCATCTTAATTTCATCTCAATTCCATCACACTCAACAGCAATCTTTAAGTCTAAGAAATTGACTTTAATATGACTGATCTAGCTTGTGAAAATGCAAATTTAAAATGCTGTTATTAATATCTTTCACAAATACATTAGCACTCAATATAGCTCATCCAAATGACAAACAAGTCAGCAATACATCCTGTCCACAGTACCTTATGCTCATCCCAGGAAGCCTTGTGATCATTGAGTAACACGAGTCCCTCCCACCTGCCCATTTGCAAACAAGCATAGCTGGGGCAAAACAGGTACCCATCGCTGTGCCCCTAAATAGATGGAATATTTATTGTTAAACATAAAATAATTACTTTCCAGGCACCATCTGATCATTTACAACAACATTTTGAGTATGCTTATACAGACTCAAAGGAGGACCTCTCAGAAAATGCTCCCCTGCATGTAAACCATCCTGGTGGCATATATTTGTATTTTTCAGGTGAACATCCCTTAGGAACAAATATTCACCTTGATTTAATAGGTCAGTTTGCCTCCACTTTATCAATTCAACAATATTGTTGTTTTTATGTCTGACTTAGGTTTAAATACCAATTTTAAAAAATCATTTATTATGAATTGTGGTTTAAAAAGATACAACATTCTTTCAATTAAAAGTGGCAAAAATGAACTAAAATGCACAAGCACTTTCCCCTATTTAGGGTTATTATTCTCCAATACTGGCTCGTGGCAACATCACACCGCCCATGCAAGAAATAAGATTGGCAAATCAATTAACTCAATTTTATCTCTTCGCCAACCGAGAACGGCAGATGTGATTACCCCCTTGTTAAATATTTATCGTACCCAATGTTTGCCAACTGGGACGTATGGTTCCGAAGTGTGGGGTTACTGTAATAGTTTGCCTCTGCAGCTAGAGGAAAATAGATTTTGCAGGAAGGTATTGGGTGGTATTTCTTGCACGCCCATCTTCATTTGCCACCAAGAACTTAAGTTGCCATATATAGCTGATTTCATAAGGTCAAGGCCTACGCTTTTCTGGTTAAAAATATGGACAAATCCGGCGGCTTCCTTGACCCGTAGCATAATTTTAGACTGTTTATCCCATGAACGATCCAACCTTATACCTTGGCTAAATGCGGTCAAGAATAGTCTAATTAGTGTTGGACATGGTTCCCTGTTTAGCTCGCCAAATACCATTGTGCCCGCCCATAAGAACATTGTAAAACGGGCATTGTATGAGCTATACAAAGAGGAACGCATGAGAATTGAATTAATGAAACCAGCTATTATCAAATATCTTCCACTTACTGTGACTAGCAATGCTGTTTTAAATGAACCCTACAAACCCTGTAGATATCTGTCATTACCGATAGGAAGATGGAATCGTAGCCTCCTATTTAGGTTCCGCGATGGCAGTATTGTAAACTTACTGAGCTTTCCACTCGGTTATAATAAAAATCTAGATGAGCTAGAATGCCCGTGTTCTGTTGGTGGGAAACAAAGTTTATTGCATTATTTTATCTTCTGTGGCCACTATAAATTGTACATCCATCACTACTTATTGCCAATTTTCAGAAAATACAATCTAAGAGACTTTAATTTGGCATTGAAATTCTTGCAAATGCTACCAACCGATGATGTTATATTTTCCATAAGCTGCTTCATAAAAGCCTGTGTAAAATCGAGGGCAAGTATGGAACATGCATAACGGTCTTCGGATGTATAACGCACTTTAAAATCTAAATATAAATTGCATAGAGGTTTTATTATCTGTATGGAAACATTGTTACCAGTATTATCTAAACAGGAATCTATGAATGCTTTTCTAAAGTGTTTTATGATAGTATTTCATGTAATATGCACTTTATGCCATATATGCTGCTCATGTCTGATTGGGATGTACTTTAACAATTTTTTAACTTTTAACTTTTGTATATGTTTTTATGTATCTTAAAAGATTCATCCTGTATGTACTTTTATGGATTTTTCAGAATCCGAATAAAGATCATTTCATTCATTCATTCAATTCACTGTTGAATTGGATCCTGGCTTGACTTATTTCCCCACGGATGCATCTAGCATAGCACACTGTGTTATTCAGTTGTTTGTAGACCTCTGCTTTGAACATATCCCTTGACCACAAAACGATGTTGCCCCCTTTGTCTGAGTTCCTTATGACTAATTATTTTTTGGCCTACAAATTACTTATTAATTTGTTATACTTCTTTTGTCTAGTGTTCTACTTAGGTTGTCCCTTATTAACAACAGTATATAGTTGTTTCACTCCATCTATGAACAAGTTATTGAGCACATCAATTGAATCCCTTGGAGTCCCTGGAAGAAATTATGATGCCAGTTTAAAGGGCATGGTAGCTTCATCATACACCTCTAGATACAGTGTTTCAATTAGGTTTTGCTCAGTTTAGGGTTCCATGATGCCTTAAAATTGATTCTCCAGCTTCTTCACTTCCTTCATAAGATGGAGATCCAACATTTTATTGCTTTTGCACACTTTTACTTGTCACATCATGTGTGGCTTCTTGTTTATCTTTTATCAGGTGGAATTTAATTAATTTCATCTTTTGAATGAGTTTGAAAATGCCAGTGCAAGTTTGTTTGTAATTCAGAGAGCTGTCTTGGGAATATGATAGACCTAACAACATAATTTGTTCTTCTGCACGCTCCCATGATGAACTTCGACGCGGTCTCTGGAATGACCGACCAAAAAGCCAGCACGTTTGCCTACACTACAGATGACGCTGATAAAATCTACGGTATGATACAGGACGATATCACCGCCACCGGCAACACCAGAAGCGTAGAGAGCAATCTCCGCCAGTTACTCTACTTACTCAAAAAACAATCCAACCAAAAACTTCACGCGAGTACCCTCATCCGGTACCATCGTGTCCAACGGATCCCTCGTGGCCTACGGGTCCCTTTAAAACCACTTCTTTGTAAGAACAATACCAAGTTTGTAGAACGTTGGTACTCTATTCTGAATAAATGCTCCCTTGATCTCATCTTATTGATCGTGGAAGAATTGGCTAAAACCTTAGATGAACTCACCCAAGAAATCACCTGCGTGAGGAAGGAACTAGACGATGCCCTGACCGAAGAAGACCTCAAGAAGATGCTAGAGGATGTAAACACACAATTAGACAAACATGTACGTGAAACACAGGAGAGGAAATTGAGGAAGTTTAAGCGAGACACCATCGACTATAAACTCGGCGAGGTTTACACCTGGGCAGAGGTGTACGCCCGCCGCCGCACCAACAAACCTTACAACCCCTACTCCGCCAATGAAACCTCTTCCTCAGAAGATGATCAAAGAACACGACCTCCAACAACAAGACCAGAAAATGATGTTCAAACTCCAGGCACCTCCACTGACCCTGCGGTTCCTTTTTTAGAGCCAGGCACAAACTTACAAAAAGACCCCGGGGGGGAAAAACCCGCCGAGGAACGAGAAAAAACTCCACCTCCAAAAAACAAGAAGCCGAAAGCAAGACGATGACCACCGACGAGAATCTGGTTATCAATATCTCTTCAGTAACCATGTCTAACGAAGAAATCAACATATTACAGAAGGGACAATCATTCGTTCCTACAACAGGTACCAATACTTTGGAACTCGAGGTGAGCACATTTAAACTGATCCGCAACATCCGATTAAAACATTACTTTCAAAACATTTGTTCCAACATTACCCAAGAGGAAGACATGCTTAGAGGCCTACGACCTCACAGTACCTTTTTGGCCCCACAAAGCCATAAAATCATAGATGCCTTCGAGAACCTGGTTAAACAGGACATATTGAACCTGCCTTTCTCACAACCAGCTACACGCGGCAACCTCACACGCAAGGAGAGAAACATCTTACAAAAAATCGCGGACAATCCCAACATCATTTGTCAAAATGCAGACAAAGGGGGCGCTCTGGTGATCATGGACACCTCCTTTTATGATCAAAAAGTGACTGAACACATTGGAGACACTAACACTTATGGCATACTCCCGGGGGATCCCACCCGGGAATACACCAATGATTTGATTACCATCATCAATCAAGCCTTTGACAACGGGACCATTAATGAGAGAACGAAGAGGTACCTCACGCCCATCAATCCCAAACCTCCGACACTGTACATGTTACCTAAGCTCCATAAACATCCCACCAACCCTCCCTTTCGACCCATTGTGTCGACAAGAACAAGCATCCATGAGAATACAGGGAAATTCTTCAGATAAGTACTTTCAACCATTTGTCTCCACATCAGCCTCTTTTGTAAAAGACACCACAGATTTCCTACTCAAATTGGAACCTATCATGAATCAACTAAAAGATTCCGATGTCATCATGTGTACTGTGGATGTCAGTTCCCTATACACTTCGATCCCTCATGACGAAGGGATAGAAGCCATTGAAAACACATTGGCTCAATCAGACATTGATCTAGACCTCAAAATATTTTTGATGGAACTCACCTTATTCACATTGTACCACAGCTATTTTACCATCTTTGATAAATGGTTTCTACAACTAAATGGCACGGCCATGGGAAATTCGGCAGCTCCTTGCTACGCCAATATTTTCATGCGAATATTTGAAGAAACCCACATTCTAAACAAAACTGATTGGCAAGAACACGGCCGGTTATACCTCCGGTATATTGATGACATTTTTTTATTATGGTCCGGCTCTGTTGAAACTTTGGTTACATTCTTAAACACCTGGAACCAGGTTACACAAAGGATACAATTCACTTGGGACTACAGCACATCCTGCGTCCATTATTTGGACGTAAAAATATCAAGAGAACTGGGTGACTGGTCCACTTCCATCTTCAGGAAACCCACGGACAGAAACTCGACACTACACTATCAGAGTTTCCATCGTATGGGATTAAAAAACAATTTACCCTACGCTCAGATCCTGAGGGTAAAAAGAATAGTTTCCAAACCTGAGGAAAGCAAAGTTCAGATTGGAACAGTGTTGGAACGATTGAGAGCTCGGGGGTATCCCACCCCTATATTGGACTTGGCTATACAGAGAAGTGAGAAATGCACTAGAGCCTCTTTGTTACTTCCTAAACAGAAGACACCCTCCGACCGGCTAGTGGTCGTATCCAAGTACTCCAAAGCATCTGCTCAATTTCAAAAAATCATCCGCAAACATTGGCCTATCTTAACAATGGAAGCAGACTTCAAGGGTCTATTCACAGAAATACCCATCTTTGCATTCACCAGGGGCAAGAACCTGAAAGAACTGTTGAACAACACCAGTGCACCTAAGACTAACGTCATATACTCTGGTCTCAAACCTTGCCACAATTGCAGCAATTGCAATAACTGTATCCCGGGGAACCTGATCAACCATCCCATGAAAGGCAACACCATAAAACTAAGAGTCAACGCCACATGTAACAGCAAGAATGTTATATATGTTTTGAAATGCCCTTGTGGCAAATGTTATGTGGGCCACACAGAACGCAAGATCCGCACTAGGATCTTAGAACATAAGAGCAACATACGCACTGGGAATCTTAAATCTACAGTAGCCACCCACTTTCTTGAGAACAGACATTCAGTAGCCCAACTAAAGTTCCAGATACTCGAACAAGTACCCATCACTTTGAACAATAAGAACTTGCTACTTAAAAAGGAAAATTTCTGGATCCGTTATTTGTCCACGATGGCGCCCTTGGGGCTCAATGACCGTATTGAATTCTTATGCTACCTATAATCGTGTACCCATGTTTTTCCATGTATGCATTAACTATCCACACCTCCGTGGTTTTATTTTCATTGTATTCAGTTGCTCGCTGTGCACTTTGCCTTCTACAATATGGCGCTCACGTGATTTTCCTATCCTGTTCCTCCGGGTAGTTGGGTTTCACTCTAGTCCTTTGTCTGTGTTTATTTTTCATTATTTGTATTTTCAACTCCGCACTCTGCTTCGTCAACATCACGGAACTCCGCGGAGTCCGCTGACGAATGTCACTCGAGTAAGTACCCCGTTCTGGGACGCACTGTCAATTTGTCTCTTTCGTGTTGTTTACTATCTGACGCCACATTCACGGGGAAACCCAGTCGAGCTCTAGACACGGTGTAGCTCCGTTTTTCAAGTTGATCGGTTTTTCGGTGAAGGCTGTTACTTTACACAAGCACAGGTCCTGATTTTCTCACCTGGTTTACCCTCCTTAGGCACCACGTTTCTCTGTACGCGGGTTAGACTCTCCTACTTTTTCGTTCTGGATTTTTACCACATTTCACCTTGCCATTTGCACTGGGTGTTGTTACGCTTTGCATACTGTCATTGTTTTACAATCCTATTATAGTGGGCCATTCTGTTGTTTTTTGTTGTTGTAGAGTAACCCCCCTGACGACGGGCTCCGCCCGAAATGCATTGGGGCTGTGTGATTACGAACATACTCTGAATCAAGCACGTGGTTTTGGATTATCAAAGCTTGAAATGTTTCATACAATTGAAGATATCGAATACTATAAAACTGGATAGATGAATAAATCTCCGTTATGAACTTTGTCTTTGCAATCTGGATTAATTGAAACAGACCGGTTGGTCCTCCTATAGTCGTGCACAGGGGTGCCCTCTCCCTAGGCGGGAGAGCTATTTCTCTAGCGTTTACTTTTCAACACTGACTGGCCAGACAGTGTTTCCCCGATGCACACTACAACTTTTCAATAAGTATACCAGTTGGGATTACATTAGCTGTGCGAGTTCCTTTCTATATACACATTACTTAAGACAATGCCAGAAAGATTGATTATTGTGTTTGGATTAGCTTCCTTCACTTCCTCTTCCATGTTTGTTTCTGCTTCGTTTGTTGTTGATGATGTGTTGTTGATGATATATATATTTTGCCCTGGCACTTTCTCCGCCTCCCCCTATGTAATTTTTTTGTTTTTGAATGTGAGGGCTTAGTGTTTGCTGCTGATCTATCCTCAAAAAATTCAACTCATAAATCACTGACTGTTTTCTAACCACAGCACTGACATCCCCTGTAGACATTCAACCCTCTTTTGTGTCTGTTTCTATTTCCAAACTTAAATCGCAACCTATTTCTATGGATCTGCCTTCTTGCAACAGCCTAATCCCTGCAACTAGACTTTGACATTTTAAGTTAAGAAAGCGGCCTGCAAAGGTAAAGATTTGGCCTTATTCATGGTCCCGCGTGTCTCTGATGAACTTTTCCGCTTCATGTTGTTTGATAATTTCCTCCTATTTTGGTGAACAGATATTTATGTCTTTGTGATATGGTTTCATTAGTTCCTGTTGTCTATCTTTATGAAGTTCATCATTTACTTGATCTACCTTTTGTTGCAAGTTCATTCTGTCAATCTCCTCATATTTGACTGACATACTAATCAAACAATTAGAAGCCTCTGTAATACCCTCTATATATTAAATCTCCAAAAGGATCCTCACAAGGTTCAATAAAGGAAGCTTTCACTCTCGGGTAGTGGAATGCAAACAAAGCAAAAAGAGGAGAAATACTTTATAAACCAAAGTAAGCAAGGAGTAGTTGCCTCAGATTCTAGTGTGAGCTATGTGCCAACAATAGTAAAACCTCTGAAGGTAGCACCTCAGGAGCATCGGACACAAGTAACACAAGTAAGAAAATGTTGTTTTAGAATTTGTGGCGATGAGGCAAGAGAAGAAGAGTAAAAGGAAGGGGAAGAAATATCAAAAGACAAAAAAATGCAAATAAGGTAAAAGACACAACCCCCATGGGAATGCAAATGAGAGGAAGTAGGTCAAGCAAATGAGGGAGAAATCGAATTTATTTGATAGACAACTCACTGTACTGGATAAGAATATCTCATAATTGGTGCTAACATTTTGTCCATGTACCCCTTTTGATTATGTTCAAAGACAAATAGATGTGTTTAACTGTATTCACTAATTAAAATTGAAAAAGTAGTTTAACATAAGGCAGTTGGAGGATCTTGCAATAGTGTCAGTAACTAGGCCACTTAGTATCAGTGAAGTAGATACCTTATTTACTTTGGCTGAATTGGATTTGATTAGGTACATATTAGAGACCCATATCTTAATTTGGCGTAAAAATGCATTGGAAACGGTCAAAGAAAATAATGTGGTGTTGTGGTCACCTAAATATTGCCAAAAGGAAGGCTTTGAAAGCATTACAAGAAGATGACTCCACTGTTATTAAAAACAATTATAAGGGTGAAATATTGCAGCTTTGTCTAAATAAATGTATTTGAATGAAGTTTGGATCCAGTTGCAAGACAACACATGCTGTGAAAGAATTGTCAAAAACATAATGACTGAAACTAACAAAAATGCCATGAGAAACATGTGAAATGGAGAGAAGAGGGTTTATTGGAATCGGAGGAATATAAATGTTTTATTGTAAGTTTCCAAAAGCTCTCATACTGCACCTACTCCCAAAAGTTCATATAAACATGACCAGGTCACCAGGGAGGCCTTTTGTCTCCTTCTTAGCATGTCTATTGGAAAATACGTTGAAAACATAGACTTTTTCTTATGTCCATTTGTAACAACCCTACCATCACACATAGAAGATAGTAGGGATTTTTTTACGTAGATTGAAGAGCCACACTGGAAACCTGCCTTTCTCCTAATGACCCTTGATGTTGGTAGTGTATATCCTAGCTAAGGGCACAACATAGAAATCAATGCATATAGATACCTTCTCTTACACACAGAGATTTCTCTAGGCATGATCCTGTATTATATTAAACTCAATTTCTTCATGTCTGATGGGCACCATTTTAAACAAATCCAGGGCACTTCGATGGGTAACTGCTTTGCTCCTAGCTATGTAAACATGTTCAAGGGCTGGTGGGAGGAGCATTTAGCCTGCAGCCTTGATGAGTACGAGGAACACATCATACTGAAGAAGATGTTCTAGAATATTTTCAAAGTGTAAATAGGAAAGGACTGAGTCTGAAGTTTGCAAGCACCCTGAGCAGAGGTGGATTTCTTAGATGTGCATGTTAAGGTAACAGGTGACAAATTGACCATAAGCTTAAGTTAAAAATAAAAAAAACACGGCAGAGAATAGTACGCTACATGCCTCAAGTAGTGACCCAAAATATCTTATTTACTGTATTCCTTAAGCTACGTCCCTGAGAATTTTAGTTAGGATGACACTTTTGTGAAAGAATGTTGTGAAATGGTACCTAGATTTAGGGAAAGAGGTTATTCACAAGGATGTTCTGTAATCTGCTCTGTTAAGTGTGAATAACATTGAGAGGGGAGAGTGTCTCAGAGATGACATACATCACAATGAAGAGCAAGATACAGTCAAGTTTATTACTACAGATAAACAGAATGCTAGTGATGTAAGAAGATTTTTAAATAAGCTTTGCCAAATACAATTCATTGAAAAGGACTGGTAGAAGTTGACAGTTATCTATCCATTATATTTAGAAGATTTAAATCTCGTAATAGCAATCTGATTACTAACAGATTGTGAGCAGACATAAGGCAACTCTCCCTTGAAAAGATTTTACTGATGTGGTCAGCGGAAGTCATATGAGAACAGTGTGAATATGATGAAATGCATGATTCTTTGCCAAAAGAGAGAAATTGAGATTGCTAAATTCTTTACAGACTTGGGTATGTATATATTGGTGTACCCCTGTGAAAGATGGTATGTGGGTAGCACCATCCACACTGTAAAGAAAAGAGTTCTTGGACACTTTAGGGCCATATCTCACAGGGATACACAGTACCCTGAGGCACACCACATTGCAGAACATGCTAAAAGTAACTGGGAATTGACGAGGTACTTTGCCATTGGCAGAATAGCAGACATTTGTGGAAAGAATAGTACACAATCCTTAAGAAAACTTGAATCAAGATACATCTTTAATCAAGACATAAAGATACCGAATGGACTAAGCTCTGATGAGGAACTATGTATACACTTACAGAGAGTGATAACCTGATTTGCCTTGATGCTCTGGATCTCTATGTTCAGGGTTGATTTTAGAAACTGATTTAAATTGTGTTTTTGTGTTACACAGGGGACCTGGCATTGAACACCAGCTGATCATGCTGAGAGGTGTCAACAAGATAAGAATTTATATGGTGCTTTATTTTCTAGATTGTTCAATTTGAATTAGGATTATCATTATTATTAGTATTATTTGATTTACACATCAGTGGCAATGTTGTTGCCAAATGCATATACAGGTAGGCTGCACTGAATTGTTTGATATTTGTCCAATAGGGCTCAATGTATATAAGATGAGCTAGGTTGAGTTATGATGAGGATTAGCATGTTCATGGTTTGGGCAGAGCAGTGCTCCTTATGTATTGACTTAGGAATTTCAAACACATCACCTCTAGCTGCCAGGTCAATGACGAGTGTGTTCTCTCAACTCTTGTTCTGCTGTGAGGGTAGAGCTGGTGGTTCCAAATTTTAGTTACTTCTGACTATTCAAGCTCTTAAAAATCACCTACAAGCTTCACCCTCTTTTCCCCACTATTTTTAAAGTACCGTTCCACTGCTGTTACCAACATGCGGACTTGTCTTGAAGAACTATGCGAACACTTTTCCATTCTGGCAGAGATAAAAATTCCACAGACATTAAAGTCAGTGGGAAGCACTTGCAAATATTAACGTACAATGTGCCTCAGTTGAAGCTATACTTCTGTTGATTCCCAGATAATCTGAAATCTATGATTGCAGTAAGGGCATTTTATTGACTTAAGGGATTTCAAAGACCTAAGTTCTGGCTGTTAGGGCAAAAGCAAGCCAGGTTTTTAACCATTTCAGAATATTGAAGAGTGCCAAATTACCTACAAGCTCTGTCCCCTTTTCCAGCAATTTGTTGTGGCTTAACAAGAACTATAAAGAAAGCTCTGTCTAGCCAACAGGTTTCAAGGCCAAGACCTATTAGCTTTGCCAATACTTACTTTAATTTTATTTGTTAGCCTATTGCTGTATTTTTATTTGATTTTCAATATATTTTTATGTGCTTAACATATCTTGCTCTATATGGCATGCTATTTGTAATACGAGAGGCAGAGAAATCACTAATTAGGTTTATCTTTGATCCGACAACAAAGGAGGAATGTCTCAAACAGATAGGTATCTGTAGGAATAATATCTATCAATATTTTGCTGAAGAGCTTGCGGCCAATTTTGTTCAGTACAGAACAGAGATCTATGAGTATGGTGTAAATACCGGGAGACTGTTGGCCAAGAGGCTACAGCATAAGGGGTTTCTGAAGAGGATTAGTCTGATCAAGGACAGCAATGGTTGGATACAAGATCAACCAGATAAGGTCCTTGAAGTGTTTCAGGAATACTATAAATCCCTTTATTCTCCCGACGAGGCTGATGAGCCGGATTCAGGGGAAGAGTACTTATTTGAGTATCCAACTTCGACGGTGACACTGGAACAGGCATCAGCTCTCTCCTCCCCGGTCTCTAGGGAGGAGCTTGAACTAGCTTTAACATCATTGGCTGCTGGTAAGGCAGCAGGCCCTGACCTGCTACCCTTAGAAATAGAATTCTATCGCACATTCAGGCATATTCTATCAGGGGAGCTAGAAACTTTATTCACACTGGCCCAGAAGGGACAGAATCCTGACCCCTGGCCCAAGACCACAATTGTAATTTTTTGGAAGAAGGACAAACCAGAGCTCAGTCCTTCGTCCTACCGTCCGATCTCATTAATTTGTGCAGACAGCAACATTTATGCTAAGATCATCGCGCTTTGATTAGGCAAGGTGATAGCCTCCCTAGTTTTGAATCACCAACATGGCTTTATACCTGGCCGTGACACCACAGATCACATCAGGCGAGCAATCGCCTTATTTGATTGGGAACAGGTATCCAACCCCTGGCCATGATCCTGTTGGACGCCGAAAAGGCGTTCAACTGGGTCTCCTAGGGTTTTTTATGCCAACTACTCAAAGCTAAGGGATTTCCACAGGATTTCATCCAGTCCATACAAACTATGGGGTCGATTAGGATCGCGGACGGACTTGCGTCCGTCCGCGACCCCAGAGCAAGAGGGAACCTCCGCATGGCATGCGGAGTTCCCTCCTGTGCAATTAGGATGTGACCGCCACCCTGGCGGTCACATCCTCTATTTTTAACATTGCAGCGGGTGCAGCTTCAAGCTGCACCCGCGGCAATGTTAAAAATGCACGCATTTCATTTGCATGCAGAAAGAGGCAGGCACCGCGCGGTGCCTGCCGCTTTCTGCATGCAAATGCAGGGGGGTACCATAGGTACCCCCCATGTGCACCCCCCACCCCCCCTTCACCTAGGGGGCCCGCAACGGGCCCCCGCAGTGAAGATCCGTATGCTTTTCCACGGCGGAAAACCCGCCGTGGAAAAGCACTTTTTAAAGCCCATCCTGATATGGCGGACGGTGTCTGAGAGACACCGTCACCATATCAGAGCTTTTCCGCCGCGGTTGTAAGCCGACCGTGGCGGAAAAGCTGCGGACGGAAACCAGGACCCACCAGCCATCCTAATGTGGCGGTGGGTCCTTGGTCAGTCCGCTGCGGTTTTTCCGCATCCTCTGGGCCGGCGGTGGCTTCCGCCGGCCCCGAGGATGCGGAAAAACCGCAATCATAATCGGCCCCTTTATATGCTTTTCCAGTAGCCTCCGTCCGTATCTCCGGTCGAGATTCAGGTCTTCTACCCATCAGCAGGGGCACCTGCCAGGGTTGCCCCTGCTCTCTGCTCTTATGCTTGATCTATATTGATCCCTTTCTGAGCAAACTAGATAATAGCTTAAGGATTAAGGCAGCATCAGTGAACGGCGTAGACTATAAAACACTGGCATACGCCAACGGCGTTGCCATTTTCATGACAGAGGTATGCCCAGCTCTTTCGGCAGTTTACAATCTAGCCGAATGATTCAGGGCTGTTTCTGGTTATCGACTTAATGTTGATAAAACTCAAATAATTCACTCAGATTTTTTTAAACCTGTGGGGGTTCCATTAACTTCGGTTGCTACCTATCTCAGAGTGAAGATCACGGCAAAGGTGGAGGAGATACCTGAAATCAATATGTCACTGATTGTCAAAGAGGTTAATCACTCACTGGAGAGATTGGACCACCTTCGTCTCTCACTCCATGGGCGTTCCAATGATATCAAAATGACTATATTCCCGAAATGTTGATACTTATTCCGCTCTATTCCCATTGAATTCGCAACACACTGTATATTAAGCGCCGAAAGGGCGTGTTCAAGGTTTTTGTAGGGCTACCACAAAGCGCGGAGGGCGATGAAGTGGATAATACTCCCTAGACTAAGGGGTGGCTGGGGCATTCCCTCTCTGCTGTTGTAACAATGGGCTGCACTCCTACAGCACATGGGTCCATTAATATCTGCTGGAAAGACATCGGTGCCAGAACACTTAAGACCCTCAATATTTGAGTTACTTCTTGGAGAGACTGCTTGTAATCGCTTGGTTAGCAACATCAAACCAAGCTACTACAAGAAAGTTAAATTTGAAGGTTATACGCTCGGACTTCTCGGTCTGGAAAAAAATCTGCAGACGATTTGGAAATGCACATGTCAATGCATATACTCCTTTTACTTCAAGTGGCCTTTTGCCCATGATTTTTCAAAACTCAATCACTTTTGCTTGGGGCACTTTGGGGATTAAGTTTTTGGGGGACCTCTTCATGGGGGGTCAACTTGTCTAATTTACCGACCTTCAAATTAAGATTGGTCTTCCCGCAAGCCACTTTTTAAAATATTTACAACTCAGGAGTTATCTGACACAGCACGTGACAGCCAGTGCAGGCATGTTCAATAACATTCCTTTAGTGGAGCTCGTAGAGAAGGAGGTCTAGGATTGGGGCCTTATATCAAACTATTATTTCTGAGCTGCCTGATGATTTAACGGATCAGAATGATAAATGGGACAGAAAATTTGCCCAAGGAGGGACTGATTTGGGTGTTCCCTTGGAGTTGGCTGATCAGATGTTAATCACTGGTAATCTGCGATCCCAATTTTTTATGTCCGCTTTTGATTTGTACTATACGCCATCTAAAGTTGCTAAATGGTCTAATCATCGAGGGAATTCATGCAGTAGGTGTGGTGTCCAGGCTGCGGACACAGTACATATGTTCTTTTCTTGCTCTAAACTAGCTAAGTACATAGAAGACATTGAGCGATTTCTTGCTCAAATCACTGGTAAAGCCTTAACTTTTACACCAGCTCTGGTGATCTTAGGTTATGATCAATCACAAAAAGATCCTTCTCGTAGCAAACATGAGCAAGGCTTCCTGTTCATTGCAATGCCTATTTTTAGAGCATGTATTACTTTAAACTGGATTAGTCCGGATTCTCCTACTTTTTGTAACTGAGGGCTCATTTGCTGGCTGCGTACAATATGGAGTCTGCTGTATATAGAGCCAAAGGTCGTAAAGGACAGGAACTTGTGGGAGAATTTGGGCTCCTATCTCGGCCTGGATTGGTTAGGATGAATGTTGTGCCCCTTTTTTCTTTGTTTTCTTTGTGTTTGCCCTCCATCCGCCTCTTGCTGTCCCTCTTTTTCTGATAGCTCCTTGTTTGTCTTTTTTATTTTGTATTCTTCTTTTTGTATTGTGTATTATTCTACATCAATCATATGTTTATATTTTTTTGAATATGTATTGCCATAATTTCTTGGTTAAAAGACTTAATAAAGTTTTTTTTAAAAAGCAATAATAAAACCAAGGTGGCCCCATGGTTGAATGCACACCCACGATGGCCATCTTTGAATGCATTTTGATTATTTTCACAAACCCATTCAAACACCACTGATGTTTGTAATTGTATATGTGTGGCAGACATATTTTAATGGGTTTTTAAAAATAATTCAACCCCATTCACAGGTGCCAGTTTAGGTTATCTGTGCATTTACACTGGTTGATGGCCACCTTGAAGTGGAAACAAAAATGTAAGGCGTACGCCTACCGATTGTGCTCCAGGTACCCAAAATTTAAAAAATAACAGAGAAGTGGGCTCTTGCCAAGTGAAGAGCAAGGAGGTAAATGGGGTTGGTTGGACAGGTTTAAAAAACAAGGGGAAACAAGATGGGTGAGTGAAGCAGACGAACTGGGAGACTAAGTCAATTGGGAAACTACAGAGAGAGTGAGATAAGGTAAAGTGAAGGAGGGAGCAATACAGTTGCACTTCTTTTGTTTTGAAAGACCCTAAGTTCTTTTGTGGTCTCAGTAGTGGTTTGTGATAGGGAGGACAGAAGAGGGGGCAGAAAAGAGGCCTACAGCCAACAGGTAGAAACCTAGATTGAAGAACCATTGCTTTAGCAGTGGTAAGAAGCCATCCATCAACATCATCACTATTTGATGCTCGAACACCAATACTAAAATCTGCGCTCCACATCCACATGTTATTGGGTTCCATCTATTTTTGTATAATAAAGATTGCATGCTTGTGAACCGCATTTCTTTCCCTGTCTCTGCAGATATCATGGAATATAGCCAGACCAGATGACATCCTCAAAGCATGAGCTCAAGGTCAGTTTCCAACAGTTCTCTAAAACTGGGAGGTATTAAGTTCCTCATAAGCAGACACAATACAGTAACTCTCGCCACCCAAATTGATATCTAGTCCTTTCTCTCTGTATCTCAATCTATAAGTCAAATGATTTTACTTCTTCTTTATTGATTTCTAATCAATTGGATCAGTTAATATTCCATAACAATTACAATATTCACTTCCCAAATCATGAACCAATATTAAGCCAAACATATGACTGAGAGCTAATGGCTAACACTGAAAATTGAAATGCAAAATGTTCTCATATGTTTCTGATATGATTAAGTGCTGACTCTCTTGCTCCAGAAAAATGGAATCTATTGACAGAACCTTAACAGATTAAAAGAATTGACACTGGACTCTGCATAAGACCAACATGTACCTCAACATACAACAGTATTTTACTTGCATGAATTTCTGGTCATCATTAGTTTGAATTGCATCAATCTAATTTAATCATCAACAACTATAATGAGGTCCTTCTTAATCATGCCCCTATTTAAAGGACATTCTACCTCCTAAGCATCCATGGACAGACCCTTAGCAGTGTTTCCCTTTAGGACCAGCCCCAACTCCATCATAAATCAGGCCAACGTTTCATATGCCTCTTTAATTATGTTAAATGGTAATCGATTCTTATGAAAGTAGGTGGTCTGAAGCTTTACGATCAGAAAGCTAGGCTAGAAACACTGCTTACTGCTTTGTATGGCTCATGCGCACATAAACGGTACTCGAAACCTAGGGGCCGATTATGATTGCGGTGAATCCGCATCCTCCAGGCCGGTGGTGGCTTCCGCCGGCCTGGAGGATGCGGATTCACCGCTGCGGTGTGCGTGAAGACCCTCCACCAGATTAGGATGGCTGGGGGGGTCATCGGCGGACTTGGAGACCGTCTGCCACTTTTCCTTCGCGAGACCGCGGCGGAAAAGCTCTAATATGGTGGTGGTGTCTATCAGACACCGCCAGCCATATTAGGATTTGTCCAGTGACATGCCTTTCCGCGGCGGCAATGCTGCCACGAAAAGGCATACGGTCTTTTCATTGGGGGCCCGTTGCAGGCCCCCAGGGTGAAGGGAGTGTGGGGGTGCACATGGGGGGTACCTATGGTACCCCCCTGCATTTGCATGCACGAAGCAGCGAGCACCGCGCGGTGCCTGCCGCTTTGTGCATGCCAATGCACTGGTTGCAGTTTTAACATTGCAGCGGGTGCTGCTTCCCGCAGCACCCACCGCAATGTTAAAAATACAGGATGTGACCGCCAGGGTGCCCCTGCGGACGGTCCCTCCTCCTCTGGGGTGGCGGACGGACGCAGGAAGGAATATCCATCACATTTGTGATGCTGTATTCCATTCGCCAAGATCGTAATCTGGTCCTTAGACTTCAGGTCTAAGTTTACCTTTGTGAATTGGGCCCTATATGTTATACTATAATCACCTTTACAAGCACCTCAGTTTCCCACAAATTCCCTTTATGCTTTTGTATCCCCTCTCTTGTTACTTTGTCCCCTTTATACATGCCTACTTGTAAAGCTCTCTATTGCTCATCTGTCTAATTCCACACAAATAAATACAAATAAATAAATAAAGAAAGCAAAATCCCCCAAAATTGCAACAGTAAATTATGGGAAAATAGATTAATCTAACTAAGGGGCCGATTAGGATTGCGGTGAATCCGCATCTTCCGGGCCGGCGGTGGCTTCCGCTGGCCGCTGCCGTGATTGCAAAGACCCCCCCGCCAGATTAGGATAGCAGGGGGGTCATCTGTGGACGTGAAGACCGTCCGCCGCTTTTCCGCCGCAGTCCCACAGTGGAAAAGCTCTAATATGGTGGCGGTGTCTATCAGACACCTCCAGCCATATTAGGATTCATGCGGAAACATGCTGTTCCACGGCGGGTTTTCCGCCGTGGAAAAGCATGTGGTCTTTGGTGTTTGGGGGCCCATTGCGGGCCCCCTAGGGTGTCTGTCGGGGGGGTGTGCACATGGGGGGTACCTATGGTACCCCCAAGCATTTACATGCACAAAGCGGCAGGAACCGTGCGGTGCCTGCAGCTTTGTGCATATAAATGTTAAACATGCATTTTTAACGGATTGGTGTCAGTACAACGCGATGTTTTACAACGCGTTCCGTTACAACGCGATTTTTACATCGCAAATACCATTACAATGCATGCCATTACAACGCATGGCATTACATAGCAGATGGTATTACAACGCATACCATTACATCGTAAGTATTGGTAAGTATATCTTTATTTTAAAAAATGTAATAAAGTTAATTAAATTAATTAAAAATAATAAAAATAATATAACATTATTAAAACAGTAATTAATTTAATTATAGTAATTTAAAATAATATAATTAATGATATATAAAAAATTTATAAATAGAAAATAATATAATGTAATTAATTACAATAAATATAATTATAATTTAATTAAGTTATAAATAATACATAATATAATTATAATTAATAAAATTAAAATTTAATTAATTAAACATTTTTAAATAATATAATTTAATTATAATCGTTTATTAATACATTTAAATTAATAATATATTAATTTAATATATTTAAAATAATATAATTAATGATATATAAAAAATTTATAAATAGAAAATAATATAATGCAATTAATTACAATAAATATAATTATAATTTAATTAAGTTATAAATAATACATAATATAATTATATTTAATAAAATTAAAAGAATTTAATTAATTAAACATTTTTTAATATTATAATTTAATTGTAATCGTTTATTAATACAATTAAATTAATAATTGTAAATATTGTTATTAATTTAATTAAATTCAATAAAATTAATTTAATTAATTTAATTTATATAAAGTCGTAATACCCCTGTACCCCAAAACCCAAACCCTGCCCTAAAACCTAAAAACACCCCTGTACCCCAAAACCCAAACCCTGCCCTAAAACCTAAAAACACCCCTGTACCCCAAAACCCAAACCCTACCCTAAAACCTAAAAACACCCCTGTACCCCAAAACCCAAACCCTACCCTAAAACCTAAAAACACCCCTGTACCCCAAAACCCAAACCCTACCCTAAAACCTAAAAACACCCCTGTACCCCAAAACCCAAACCCTGCCCTAAAACCTAAAAACACCCCTGTACCCCAAAACCCAAACCCTACCCTAAAACCTAAAAACACCCCTGTACCCCAAAACCCAAACCCTACCCTAAAACCTAAAAACACCCCTGTACCCCAAAACCCAAACCCTGCCCTAAAACCTAAAAACACCCCTGTACCCCAAAACCCAAACCCTGCCCTAAAACCTAAAAACACCCCTGTACCCCAAAACCCAAACCCTACCCTAAAACCTAAAAACACCCCTGTACCCCAAAACCCAAACCCTGCCCTAAAACCTAAAAACACCCCTGTACCCCAAAACCCAAACACTGCCCTAAAACCTAAAAACACCCCTGTACCCCAAAACCCAAACCCTGCCCTAAAACCTAAAAACACCCCTGTACCCCAAAACCCAAACACTGCCCTAAAACCTAAAAATACCCAAACACCCCAAAACATATACATCAGTACCCCAAAACATATACTCCTATACTCATACTTATTTTAAAAAATACTTAAATTAATATATTTAATTTATAATATTTAAAAACGAAATAAATATTTTTTTATAATTAATAATAATTAAATCAATAATAACATATTAAATAAAATAAAAAAAAAAAATTAAATACTTACCAATACTTACGATGTAATGGTATGCGTTGTAATACCATCTGCTATGTAATGCCATGCGTTGTAATGGCATGCATTGTAATGGTATTTGCGATGTAATAGCTGCGTTGTAACAGCATTACGTTGTAAAAGTTCCGTTGTAACGGTAACACACCATTTTTAACCTTGCGGCGGATGCTGCTTCAAGCAGCATCCGCCGCAAGGTTAAAGGAACAGGATGTGACCACCAGGGTGGCGGTCACATCCTAATTTGCATGGAGGGACCGCCGCTGCCCATGCGGATGGTCCCTCTACCTCGGGGGTGGCGGACGGACGCAGGTCCGTCCGCCATCCTAATGACCCCCTAAGTTGCAGAAATTGTAAATCAATCAAATGTGAGAGAACTAGATTTTTGGGAGGCTCCAAGGTGTTCACTAATAGAATACAGAATCAAAAATGTAGATGTAAAAATATAGATGTAAAAGATATAGATTTAAATATATATATATTACCTACTGGCGGTCGCCAGTAGGTATATATAGTTAGGATTTTTTCCCTATGGGATTTCTGAAAATTCTATGCCTAATAACTTTTGCGTTTGTGGACGGAATTGGCTGAAATTTTCAGGAAAATGGCACATTTTGTTTCTGAGCAGCCCTTGAAAATTTGGGGGGGTTTTGTGGAGGGGGGGCCGAGAAAAAAGGGGGGTCCCAAAACGCCTTTTTCCCATGTTAATTTCCATAGGGCGGTTGGACTCACTTTTAGCCCGAACGGCTGAATGGATTTTCACGAAACTTGGCAAAATTGTAGGGACTGTTAGCCCGATGTGCCTTTGCTAGGTCTCAATATATGTGCTTCAGTGGATTTTGAGAAATTAACGTTTAAATCAAGATATATATCTGTAACAGCGCTCCGGGCAGCGATCCGGTTCGCGAACCTTTCGCGTATCGGAACTTTGCGATGCGAAGCTGATTGGCCCTCCGGTGTCTGTCAACATTCTAAACAGTCCGGAGCGGCCGCCATCTTGTCTCTCGGTAGGATCGAGAGACAAGAGGAGGCCAAAACAAAGGGGGAAATTACCATAAGGGGGCATAGTAGATCCTCGTTGACCCCCTAGGTTTTATGTGGAGGTTTTAAAAGGGCCTAGGAGGGTCCAAAAAAAAAAAAAAAAATTTTTTTTTGCGTGGTAAGCGCCAAGTTCGCGAACCGGAAAGCGTTCTGAGCAGCGAACTTTATGGATAAAAGAATGAAAGACTTTTCTAATACTGTATGTTAATTGTTTGTTGTTTTTCTTGTTTTTTTTGTTTTCTTTTTTTTAAAGTGTTTTTTTTATTTTGATTCTTTTTCATAATTTATTAAACTTTCTAACATTTCAGTGTCTGAAATGTCATTATTTTCTTGAAATATTGTTTGCAATCTGTGAGGTTGCAAAATGTCCTCATTTGCAAGGAGGACATCTACTGCTTGGACACATTGCAGCAGTTCATTATCCAAGCTTTCATCCATAAATTCCATGTCAATTTGTTCAATTAATTCCTGGCTGCTCTCTTGCAGGTCCATCTCAAAAGAAACTTGCTGCTCGCCTTCCATTTTGCCTGAAATTTGGATTAAAAAAATATATATTAGTAGAGATAGGGCACTGTTGGGATTAATTTTAGATAGGCAGTTTTTATCAGTGAATTTATCTTTTGGCAGTGTATAGTATGAGAGTGGAAATAGGACTATAAAAAAGTGTATGTGATTTAACCAAGACAAGCCTTACTCCATTCATAACTATAACAGAGAAGTCTATCTAAATACATTACTACTACAGAGGGATAGTGTATATCTAGCAGAAAAAGCCTACTATATTAAGTTATAGTGCACAATATATTAAATTATAACTTACCTTCACAAAGAAGTTGAAGTTTTTTGAAGCTATTGAAATAGGAGGTACAACAAGAAGTAGTAGTCAAAATGGCTGTGTTTCCTTCTCTCCCTTTATATATATACAGGTATATAACCAATCAAATGTCAGGTAATAAAAGTAGAAAATGAAAGTAACATTTTCATTGGTTGTCAATTCCAACAATTCAGATGTGTTTTGTGAAGTAATTTACCTCACGGTACTTGGAGAGGTCTACAGGCTAAATGGCTAAATGAAATTTCAATGAAATTTGTGAGAATGGAAGGGATTGTTATGTAGTATGAGCTAATCTATATTTGGTGAGAGTGTCTCTAGTCGTTTTTCTGTAAATTACTTTCCCACCTTTTTTTTTGGACCGCTTTCCGGGAAGCGGCCCGGTTCGCGAACCTTAAGCGTCACGGGAGTCCACCATTTTGTGTTTCGGTCGCATTAAGATACAAGATGGAGGGCAAATAATGTTTAGAATGGGTAGAAGGCGTCATGGTAGACTTATCTTGACCCTCTAGGTTTTCTGAGGGTGGCTGAGGAGGCTTATATGTGCGGAAAAAAACATTTTTTTAAAAAATTCCGCGAGGTTAGCTTTCGGTTCGCGAACCGGGTAGCGCCCCGTGGAGCGAATTTTGTGGAAAATTAATGAAAAAAGTTAGAAAAAAATAATAATTGTGAGTGATCAGATGAAGGGTAGCTCTGAGAAGAGCTTTTGGGTTTATGGTACATTTAGGTACTTATAAGTAGGTACCAATGCACAGTCTTAAATTCAGAATGAAAATTCTGTTGCCCTCATCTGAGAAGTGAACTCCATCTCCTCTGTAGATATCTTGCATGTAGTAACGCAAGTTATTGTTGTACAGAGAGCCCATTCCATGGTCTCTCATGAAAGCTGAAACAGATTTGTTTACATGCTTCCTCGCTTTCTCAATTTGTGGACAAAATTGGTTGGACCACTTCCATTTCTGTCTTTGGCATATATTGGAATATACCAAGGCAGTTTGAGGAAAAAGTGCCATTAATTGCTCAAAGGTGTCCTTTAAAAGCATTTCTAGACCTACCCCTGTCAAAGTGCCCAAATCATTACCTCCACAGTGCACAATTAACAGGTCAGGTTTTGGCAAATGCATAAAGGTTTTCACCAATGGTATCAATTGGTGACATTTTAATCCTCTTTGGCCCAACCACTTAATTTCCACATCTTGTAAATTGAGGTTAGGTAAATTTCTGTTCTCAGCATACCTTTGAGCCCAGTGGATGTAACTATGTCCAACAATCCAGACCTTAAACATGGTGGGAGAAGGTTGTTCTGCAGTCAGATGAAGTGTGGTAATGAAAGGGCAGTTGAAACAGTAGGAGTTTCTAAAGAAAAAAAACTGTGGATTTACAATGCTAATGATTCATTAGCAGTGATTGGTGCATTTCCATTTCTGAAAACAGAAAGTTAGGGTGCATGGATGTGTTCTTTGAAACATGTAATTTGAATGGTCAAGGAAGAAACATTTAATGAAAGATTGCACTGGATACGCAGGTGCACTGAGAGTTCAGAGTTCAATTGAAACATTGTTGTGTGAATTTGCAAACATGAGAGGTCTTCCAGGAGGTGGTTGCTATGGAAACAAGGCAGACAGGGCAGAGGGGGGAAGGGTTTTGATTTGAAAAAAGTGAGGGAAGAGGTATGATTGGCTAATATGAGACATATGTGAAATGAATATCTGTATTTCTGTGCTTTCAATAGCTGCAGCCTTTGGAGTGCATCCTTTTTCTTCTGCTGAAGACAATTTGGTGTATTTCTTAGACTGTTTTCAAAACTCAAAAAATATTTGCTAAGGTGAGAAAAGATTTATTTAATTTAGATAGAGAATAGTATGATTTAAGGAGAAAATGATGAAGAAAGCTGTGTTTTAAAATGTGGTTTTGTCTCTAGTGATATAGTAATAGAATTAGTTTCATAGAGAAATTGTAATTGCATATTTGGTGTAACATTCTGGCATGCAGTAACACAAGTTATTGTGGTACATGGAGCCCATTCCATGGTCTGTTATGTAAGGTGAAACAGATATGTTGCTTTTAAAAACGATTTAAGAAATCAATTACATTTCTGGATATGTACTGCTAGAGCTTCATAGGTTGTTTTGAGCCATATTTATAAGGTATTTGAGTGTCTAAGATGTTATGTTTTCCTTTTAAAATGTAAAGTGTTCCTCATGGGGCAAGTGTCTTGTAAATACGCTCCCACTTGTGCTTGGCAAATTTAGATTTTGATTATGGGAGTTACCTAGCCATGTTAATAGTGTCCCAAAAATGGTGCTAGGGAATTGCAGAAAACACTTTCATGTGTCTCAAGGACATTTTTAGTCATTTCTTCATGAATGCAGGTATACAATTGATTTATATGCTGTGTTTAAAAACGAATTTTGAAATCAATTAAATTTCAGGATATGTACTGTTAGAGCTTCATAGGTTGTTTGGGGTCATATTTAGAAGGCATTTTAGTGTCTTTGATGTTATTTTTCCCTTTTTAAATGGAAAGCGTTCCTCATGGGGCCCTGAGCAGTTCTTAGCCATGTTATTTAATAGGAAGTGGATAACATGGCTAAGAGCATTTGCTGGAAAATGCATGAATATTGCTGACTTTTCTGCGATGTTATGTTTACCTTTTTAAATGGAAAGTGTTCCTCTTGGGGCAAGTGTCTTGTAAATACGCTCCCACTTGCGCTTGGCAAATTTAGATTTTGATTATGGGAGTTACCTAGCCATGTTAATAGTGTCCCAAAAATGGTGCTAGGGCATTCCAGAAAACACTTTCATGTGTCTCAAGGACATTTTTAGTCATTTCTTCATGAATGCAGGTATACAATTGATTTATATGCTGTGTTTAAAAACGAATTTTGAAATCAATTAAATTTCAGGATATGTACTGTTAGAGCTTCATAGGTTGTTTGGGGTCATATTTAGAAGGCATTTTAGTGTCTTTGATGTTATTTTTCCCTTTTTAAATGGAAAGCGTTCCTCATGGGGCCCTGAGCAGTTCTTAGCCATGTTATTTAATAGGAAGTGGATAACATGGCTAAGAGCATTTGCTGGAAAATGCATGAATATCGCTGACTTTTCTGCGATATTCATGCATTGCGGCCGTTTTTTCTCGCATTTGCGAGCAGTTCTTAGCCATGTTATCCAATGGGAGGTGGATAACATGGCTAAGAGCATTTGCTGGATAATGCATGAATATCGTTGACTTTTCAGCGATATTCATGCATTGCGGCTGTTTTTAATCGCATTTGTGATAAACAATTACATTTCTTGATATGTACTTTTAGAGCTTCATAGGTTGTTTGGGGCCATATTTAGAAGGCATTTTAGTGTCTTTGATGTTATGTTTACCTTTTTAAATGGAAAGCGTTCCTCTTGGGGCAAGTGTCTTGTAAATACGCTCCCACTTGCGCTTGGCAAATTTAGATTTTGATTATGGGAGTTACCTAGCCATGTTAATAGTGTCTCAAAAATGGTGCTAGGGCATTCCAGAAAACACAATCATGTGTCTCAAGGACATTTTTAGTCATTTCTTCATGAATGCAGGTATACAATTGATTTATATGCTGTGTTTAAAAACGAATTTTGAAATCAATTAAATTTCAGGATATGTACTGTTAGAGCTTCATAGGTTGTTTGGGGTCATATTTAGAAGGCATTTTAGTGTTTTTGATGTTATTTTTCCCTTTTTAAATGGAAAGCGTTCCTCATGGGGCCCTGAGCAGTTCTTAGCCATGTTATTTAATAGGAAGTGGATAACATGGCTAAGAGCATTTGCTGGAAAATGCATGAATATCGCTGATTTTTCTGCGATATTCATGCATTGCGGCCGTTTTTTTTCACATTTGCAAGCACTTCTTAGCCATGTTATCCAATGGGAGGTGGATAACATGGCTAAGAGCATTTGCTTCAAAGGTTGTTTGGGGTTATACACCATTTTTGGGAAATTATTAACATGCCTATCTAACTCCCATAATCAAAATCTAAATTTGCCAACCGCAGGTGGGAGCGTATTTACAATAAATTTGCACCACGAAGAACGTAAAATAGCATACTAGACACTCAAATGCCTTATAAATATGACCCAAAACATCTTATGAAGCACTAGTAGTGCATATTTCCAGAAATGTATTGGTTTTCATTTAATGATTTACTTCATTGGTAGGCCTTCACATGTTTTTTTACCTTGGTTTTTTTCAGTGATAATCTTATCTGCAACCATGTGTTGGCCTCACCTCAAATAAACAAAACAGGTGATGGACTGAATGTGGATCAATGACACACATTCACCCCAGTCTAAAGATCTGGGCCTAAACAAATCTTTAGATAGGCTACATCTTATCGTCATCCTGAATTAATGATTTAAAATATTAGGGAGTGATTTATGAGTGTTGTATGCCTGTTTTGTACCATTGAGTGTCATTTTTGTGATGCAGTGCTGGTGGAAAATATTTGCTATGTTAAATAATTAGTACGGCATTAAGTTTTAGATGACTGTTATTTATTTACTGTTTGGTAATAGTGGTTAATAACATTTTATATTATATTTTTCCACAGATTCAACTGCAGATTCTTTCATAGTTTGTAAAATGCCTTCCAAAAGTAGAATAAGAAAGGCTAGAAAACGTCAAAGACAGCAGGATGATGTTTTATTGCAGCAGTCCTCTTCCCCAAATACTTGTCAAAACACCAAGAAAGGTCCGGGTAAGAGCACGAAATCATTCTTAAGAAATATTTGTAGTAAAAAAAGTTTTGCTCAAAAAAAATTTTCAGTTCACAAAAAGAAAAGTAATTTAAATGGAAAGGAGAGACCCATCACAAATGTTACTGGTAGAGGAAGAGATAACTCTGTGCATGATAGTAGAAGGAAACAACAGTTTAGGGACATTCGAAATCGAATGTTCCGTAATAGGATATTAGTTAATTTATTGAAAAATATTAAAAAGAAAGGCCAACAGAAAGCGGCATTTTATAAGAAGAAGAAAAATGTAGAGAAAATTATTGATCACGCTTTTGAAATTAAGCGAAAGTTGTTTATTTTGGTAATCAATAGAATTAGGAAACTAAGCAAGGTAATTTCTGATTTCAAAACAAAAAGTAGATGGAAGAGAGTAGTAAATCGTACTAACTTTTGTGAAGTTTTTTCCGGAGAATGGATGCATAGTTCAAGTTCTGAGGCATTTTTTAATGAGGAGACTTATTTTCAGGATAATGATGTGGTGCATGCAGTTGACATCAGTGGTCGAGCTTATGAAGTGAAGGATGGTTGTCCAGTTGAAAAAGAACAACTTGTGACAACAGAGACAGAAGAGGCGCTAAGTGATGAGGTTTTAGGAAGACGTCCTAAGGGTCCTGTGTACATTTGGAAGTGTAGTTCTATTTGCAGTGTGCGACAGGTTTCCATCAATTTGCTTTGTGATTTTATACGGACATTTAATAAGAAAAGTTTGAAGCAGAAAATGAAGTTGTTGCAAGATTTAGATCCTTGCAGAGTGAGACAAATGACAGGTTTGCGTGGTCATTCACTGGCTTGTCTTTCCAGGAGAGTATGCCAGAGTGTTTTTCATCATTTCAGGATGCTAGCAGTGCATCATAATAAAGTGAGAAAATTAGTGAGAATGTTGTATTATGCTAAGAGTCCAGCAATTATGCTTAAACAATTATGTGCTGCTCTTTTGCATGGTTCTGAAATAGATGTGAAGAATATTTGTGAAGAAATTGAGTTTTGTTACTTTGGTAGTAAAGATGAGAATGTTCAAATTGACCCTGAAGTAGAGGGTAATGTGGAAGATAATGTACAGGTTTCCAGTACAGATAATTTTCAGAAGGAAATTGCCACGTTTCAGATGAAATCAAGTGAGAGGCCTAATTTCACTTGTGTATGTTGTCGACGCACTTATTATAAGAATCAGACTAAGGTAGTGGATTTATATGCAAAAAGTGAAAGGGAAAATAATAGTGAATGGAAGGATTTTGCCACATACTTGATGGTAGAAAATTATTTTGATTTGGGATCGGATCAACGTGTGTGTACTTATTGTTGTAATAAATTAAACCAAAACCAGATGCCTGCTAGGGCAGTTCATAATAATCTGGAATTGGTTGAGATTCCTTCTGAATTGAAGGATTTAAATACTTATGAATCTATTTTGATTCAAAGTATCCATCCCTTTCAGGCTATTGTAAGAATGGAGCCAAAGACAGGGAAGTTGCCTCCAGCAGATTTACAGAGAGGATTAAAGGGAAGAGTTGTTTATTTGCCTCTAGATTTGAACAAAAACATTAACACAATTGGAATAGAAAAAGTGGAAGAGGAACCTCTGGTTATCTTGGTTAATGGGGTTCCGACAAAGAATAAGAAAATATGGCAAGATTTAGTGGATGTTAGGAAAGTCAAAAAGGCAACAGTGTATTTGAAGAAAAATAATAAGTACTATAAGAATGTATATGTTGCAGAAGAGGAAGTAAGTGATGAAGAGGATAGCGATTTGTGTGCTGGCCAAATTGAGAAAGTAGAGGCCTCTAAAAGTGAAGAAATATATGAACATTATAGTGTTCATCCTTTGCATTCCAAGGAAGTCATGGGGAATGCTATTGAGTTGTTTCAAATGAAACAAGCCAAAGGGAGTCCCATTAGTGTTTGGGAGGAAAGTTTGGAAGCTCGGTGTTTCCCACAGCTATTTCCCACAGGTCAAGGAGGAAGATATGATGAGCGACCTCATCAAATTCCTGCGTCTGAATACCGGACTTTACAATTGTATGCAGAAGATCCTAGGTTTCGGCAATGCATTCCCTATTTGTTTCATCTCCTGTTTGAAAGCGATCTGTCTGGACTGTCATATGCAGTGAACCACATCTTAAAAAGTGGTATACAGATGCGAAACATCTCGGCAAGTGACTTTATGCATAAAGTCAATGTCCAAGACAGTATTTTGGATTCTCACTTAATTAATCTCATGGCGTGTCAGCGTGGTACTAATGAGTACTGGTACCGTCGTCATGGTGATTTAAAATGTATGCTGAGGAACTTAGGAACTCCAACATGGTTCCTCACTCTGAGCTGTGCCGAGTATGGCTGGGAAGACTTACTTGAATTTCTACGAGAGGCAAATGGAAATATTGAAAACATTGAATTCAAGACACCTGGAGAACTGTGTTCTTTGGATCCAGTGAATGTATGCAGGTACTTCAATCATAGATTTGAAGCTATGATGTCTTTCATCACAAATAAAAAGAATCCACCTCTTGGAGAGGTGTTGGATTTCTTCTGGAGAAAGGAGTACCAAGCAAGAGGTGCCCCTCAAATACATATGTTGTTGTGGATCAAGGATGCACCTAAATTTGGAACAGATCCGGATGACTTAGTGATGAATTTCATCGAACAGTATTCTACGTGTGCTGTTCCAAACGCAACGGAGAAGAAAAGTCTAAGAGAACAAGTTCTACGTTTCCAAAGCCATCGTTGTGGAAAGTACTGTCGTCGTAAATTCAGAAACAAGGACAAGTTCTACACCAAATGTCGTTTCAACTTTCCACGACCGGTGATTTCTAAAGGAAGAGTGAACAGTTTGATGTCTTCGCTGCGACATAATGTGACGAGGAAATCACCCAAGAATACATACAATTTGAAAAGGAACGAAGAGTCCAAGTACATCAATGACTACAACCCAGTGATTTTGTCCATGTGGAATGCTAACATGGATATACAGTTTGTGGCTGACAACTGTATGGCTGTGGCTCGGTATGTGACATCTTACATCACCAAAAAAGAAAAGACCGAACTGAAGGATATGTGGGAGGACATTTCCCATGAAAAGAGCCTCAGCAAGAAGTTGTACAGTTTCAGTTTGAAGATGTTGTCGCATCGAGAAATCGGAGCTTACGAATGTTCTGACCGGTTGTCTTCAGCAAGTCTCTATGCCAAATCCAGGAGTCTCGTTTGGGCGAGTCTTGGTCTTGCTGCAACGCGAAATCGAGTTCTAAAACCTGTCCGGGAAATTGAGTATTTGGCAGAAAAGGAACCAAACAGTACCGACATTTTGAAGACCAACATGTTGGATACATATTATCCAAATCGAAGCAGTCACCTTGAGAATGTTTGTCTATATGAGGTTCTCCAAAATTATATATTCAAGAGGAACATCAAAGAAGATATTGAGAAAGGAGTGTATGCTGTAATTGGAAGTGAGGGATGCCTGGTCAAGCAAAGAAAATGCCAATTAGTAAACCATCGAAAATTGAGTGGTGAATCTCCAGAAAAAAAGGAGTTTTTTTATTTAGCACTTTTGCAACTTTTCAAGCCTTGGCGTGCAGAAGAGGAACTGCTTGGAGATTTCCTCTGTTACGAAGACTCTTTCAATGCAGCCAAGGAGTCCATAGAATGTCCTGCTTTTTCTAAATATCAAGAAATGCTAACTTTGGAAATTGAGCAGGAAGCAACGATTGCAGCCGAGATTGCCAGAGACAGTTCTCAGGACAGTCAGAGTTCTGTTTCATTGAGTCAAGATCCACTTGGAGGACCTATTATCAAAAATGAAGCTGCCACTGCTATGAATGAAGTAGAAAGAGCCATGGCACATGCTCAGGAGGATTCAGTTAACTTAGAAGACTTGGAAAAACAACTCAACGTTGAGCAGAGGAAAATATATGATGAAGTTACCAAGGAAATTGAGCACGGATTAAGTCATGAGAAGAACAAGTGCTCATGTACATCGTTGAAGCCTGTCCGACTGTACGTGAGTGGAGAAGCGGGAACTGGAAAAAGTTTCCTCATTAAAGCAATCTCTTGTTATTTGCAGGAAAGGACTGAGTCATCGCTGTCTTGTGTTGTCACCGCTCCTACTGGACTGGCAGCACATAACATTAAAGGTATTACTTTGCATCGTCTACTGATGCTGCCGGTGGAGCATGACAACAAATTACAATACAACAAGTTATCTGGAGATGCTTGCTGTGAAGTTTCAAGAGTCTTGAGGAAAATGAAACTACTTATCATTGACGAAGTAAGCATGGTTTCCAATGTCATGCTTGCCTTTGTGCATTTGAGAATGCAAGAAGTACTTAAAACTGAATATGATGTGTTATTTGGTGGGAAACACATCATTGTTTTCGGAGATCTTCTGCAGCTGACACCAGTAAAAGGTCAACCTGTGTTCAAAATACTCACGCATGAAGATACCAGGAAGTGCCTAGGGAGCATTGGCAACGTGAATATATGGTTAAACTTCAATTATGCAGAACTGCATCAAAATATGCGTCAGGCAAAGGATGAAGATTACAAGAATATTCTACAAGATATTAGAATTGGAAAAGTGACTGAGCATGGGAAAGAAGCTTTAAATGCACGATTACTGTCAAATTTATATCCCAAACAAGAGATTGTGCCTGAGAATATTTTTCAGAAAATTACTGAGAAGAAATCCGGGATATGTCTCATGCCAACTCTTGCAGAATGTGCCATCTTCAACAACAAAATGTTGAATTTAGAAAAGCAAGAGATTATGAAACTTGAAGCTATCGACAAATTAGAGCATATGGGATCAACAATTATTTTGTCAGACAATTTGAAATCAAAATTGGATTCATTAGAGAAGACTATATCTAAAACAGCGGGTTTTGAAAAGACTTTGAATGTGTGTTTAAATTGCCGAATCATTTTGAGAAGGAATTTACATGTAGAAAGAGGTCTGGTAAATGGATCAATGGGTAATGTTGTTGATTTTGAGAAATACAGAAATAGAGATGGAATAGAATTTTTAAGAATTAAATTTGATGGCATTGAGGAAGTACAGCAAATTGGTCGTTGTTCTGCTAGGTTTTTGCTTGTTAAAGACTTATATGTTCGCCGTAAACAGTTTCCTGTTTGCTTGGCATATGCGGTGACAATCCATAAATCGCAAGGTTTAAGTGTAGACTGTGCATTGGTGAATATTGGCAGTTCTGTGTTCAAGGAGGGTATGGCATATGTGGCATTGTCACAAGTTAGAACTTTATCGGGATTGTACTTAATTGACTGTGATGTCAGAAACATTTGTGCGGATCTAGATTGTGTTAAGGAATACAATAGGTTAAGAAGAGAGTATGCGCCACATTTGCCTCAATATCCTTTGTTTGAGAAACGTGTGGTAGGCCGGAAACGTAGAAATAGCAGTAATAGTAGGGAGGTTGTTGCAAAAAGACTAAAAGTCAATGAACCGAAAATTGTTAGCAGAAAGAAAGTGGATTCTGTTGAAGATGTTGTTGGTTTTCAATTTGAAAACAGTTCTGGTGTAAACTGCTATGCAAATGTAGTGGTTAATGTTCTCTTTTCACTAGAGAGTTTAAAAGAACAGATTATGTTGAATTCAGAACAAATTTTATGCAGTTTGTTGAATTCTGTTTTCGAGAAATGTAGCACTGATCGAACAAAAGTAGAAAGTGTGTCTGAAGTTCGTTATCTGTTAGATGAATGTTCAGGTCAAACAGACTTCTCTGAAAATAATCAGCAAGATTGTCAGGAGTTTTTAATGTATATGCTTGATATATTGCAAGATGAGGGTGTAGATGTAGATCAACTGTTTGGGCTTTCTTATCAATGGCAGCATGACTGCGAGAATTGTAGGGTATCAAGTACTACTAGTGTAGACTCAGAAAGATTTATATATTTAACTTTGCCAGACAGTAAATCAGTCTCCTTTAATAAGCTAGTAAATGCAGCTGATCACAACATGGAGTGTAGCCAATGTAAATCTGAAATGATGTCAACATTACTTATACGTAGATATGGCCAGTATGTCATTTTAATGATGCAACGATGTAGGCCTGATGGATCAAAATTGTCAACTTTAATAAAAAATGTTGTGGCTTCTCAGCTTTCAATATCAGGAAGGACTTTTGTAACTGTAGCAATTATCTATCACGATGGTCCTTCAACTACTTCAGGACATTATACAGCTTATTTAAAGTCTCGAAACGGCTGGTCATTCTGCAATGATTCCGTTGTAAGTTTCAAAAAAAAATTGCCGTTTGACCTTAAAAATTCTTACCTGGTGTTTTTAAAACCAAAATTTTAAAGAAAGAATCTCGAGATTTCCTATGAAGAATTGGAAAAGGTTCATCAAGTTGAGGGAATGTAAGTCTGCAATGCTGTCTAGATTATTGGTCCAAAACTTTTAATTGTAATGTTATTTTGTAAAATCCGACTATATAAACCTGATGCAAGTAAGTCTGCTTCATAGTAAGCAGTATCAGTGTCATAGGAAAAGGAGAACATGAGTGACAAAGAAGGGTAAGATATTAGTAGTCCAGGATTGTGAAAATTATCTTAAATGTTTTCTTTTTGAAAGTTGCGAATATAGAAAATGACGGGATTTGATTGGAAGAATTACAAGACTTGTGAATAGCTGCAACATGATTTGGCCAAGTGGAAACATGTGGTAGAATGTGAGAAGTCTTTTCTTGTATGTAGCATATTTTTCGAATCGTTGGAGGTTTTCTTTCAGAAAGTGGCGGGCTGACAATATTTATAGCACAACACAGTGGACGCTGTTCATAGGACATCCTTCGACGTCATTGAAAGTAAGTTAATTTTAAGGAGTTTTGAATTCAGATTTCTTATGTTGAATGGGTTTTTTAAACACAATCATTTTGATTGTGTTTTTTTTCCCCGCTGTTACATGATGAATACCTTCAAGTCACTGATTTAAGTGAAATTTGATACATTCTGAGAACAGCAAAAATAAACCATTTAACATGTATAATTAATGTTTTGCTTTTTGTACTTATGATATACATTTAGAAATGTGAAGTAGATATGGAGAAACTGAGTCTTCTGTAAGTGTCAATTTTAATCCTTACAGTGCTGTACTTCTGGGTACTGTTTTTAAAAAAAAAAAATGAATAGGCCTCACCTCAAAGAAAGCTGTTGAAAGCACACATCTTATTTGCATCCTGAAACAATCATTTAAAATGTTAGACACAATTTTATGATGGCTTTACATCTTTTTTGCGCTGCAATTGCATCACTATTGTGAGACATTAGCAGTGCAAAAAAAGCACCATGTTCCAAAATAGGCCTCAGTTCATCAACATCAAGATACAGTTTTTTTAAAATATATATATTTAGGATTGTGTAGGGGACGTAGAGAAGCAGAGACTTCTGTAAATGTCAAAGTTGTTGAAAAACTGTTTGTTCTTGAACCTTTTCCCTTGTCTTTTCTAATTTTTAAATACATGTTTTAATATTTTTGGAAATGTTTGTTCTCTGTTTTACAGATTGAAAGTATGAAAAAATATTTTAAAAAGGTAACAAGAATTATAAGGTAAATGTTTTCTACTCTTTTTACCCGCAATGCACTGCTGATGATGTCACTGACACTATCTCTCATTTACTCTCTATAGCTGTCTTTCTTTTTACATTATTCTCTGTTTACTTCCCTTATACTAACTCTTCTTTTTTTTAAAAAAATATTTTTTTAGTTCGCTTACAGTTCGCGAACCGGTCAGCGAACTTGAAGCGAACCAAAAGAAATAGAGCTTGCCAGAGTGATAAACATTCTAGCAATTTTATTTGAAAGGGGAGGTAGTTCTGAAAAGAACTTTTTTTTTTTGTTTTTGTTGTTTTATATATATATATATTTTTTTTTCTGAACATTTTTTGATTTTTTTGTATTTTTAGAACAGTTTTATGTTTTTTTTGTGTTTTTTATGGAGGGGAAACAACAAAAAAACAGGCATTGAAAACGGCTCAACAGGAGCAAAAAAAAAATTACTGCTTGGGTGCATTAGGGCACTTATGGTTTTCGAACACCATATTAATCAAGTTGATGCTCATGTTCCCATACGACAGCATTGCACCACAATATATACAAGTTAACCTCATATGTTTAAAATTTGGTTGAATGTTTGGCACAGTTTCCTGTGCCTCTCTTCCTGTCAAAGACATTGTTGAGGTAGATCTGGCCACAGGAGTTGTCGGGGGATTGTCTTGTAGGTCCCTTAACTCAGCCCGGCTGTAGTTTAAGGGATGCCACCTGGTCATATGTCGATGCATAGTATAGTTGCCCATACTATATTTCTTCTCTGTGCCTCTAGACAATCTGTAATCACAGATGAGGCAGGTGGCATATTTCGCATTCACCTTCTTCTCCCCTGGAGGGATGGAAAAAAACTGCCAGATGAAACTTGTTTTTCTCTTAGAAACACGGGGCAACTCCGGGATAAATTGTGGTTGATCTGTATCCTCTTCTTCTTCTTCCTCCTCTTCCTGCTCTCTGTTGGAGGTAAATTGACTTGGTGGTCCTCTCTTCTTATGAGGAGGTGGAGGTGGTGGTGGGGGTGCACCAGCTGCAGCAAGTATGGAAGCCATTGTTGAACTCCAGGTAAATGGTCTTTCTCTCACCAAGATGAAAGTCAGAGTGAGGAAAGAAGGAGGGGTTTACATGATTTGGGAAAAGCAAAAGTTCTGAACCAATGAAAAGTGTTATTTTTAGGTCACATGACCTAGTCATACATCATTTGGAAACCAAAAGTTAAATGAACCAATGAAAAGTTTGATAAACAAGTCACATGACCTGTTCCGCTTACGTTACGCGGTGCGCGCCGCGTCCCGGATCGCTTCCGGTTCGCGGTCCGGAGCACTTCCGGGAGCGCTAACGCAGCGCGTCATTAGACGCATTACGCGACAACGTGATACGTCGCGCTTCCGCGACGTGTCACAGTTCCGCTAATGTAACGTTGACCGGTTCGCGGACTAGGTCGCGGCATCAAGATGAGCTAACGGAAAGCTTCCCGGTTCGCGAACTAGAAGCGAAGAAAAAAAATATTTAAAAAAAAATTATTAATAAACATCTAAAATATATTTTAAGATTTAAAGAAGAATACATTTTACAGCTACAGATGTTAGCTTTTAAAAAACCAATGAAATTCACAGAAAAAACCATAGGTTATAGACCATATATAGTTAGGAATTTGCATTTACAAAACCTTGAAAATTCACTGAAAAAACCATAGGTTATAGACCATATATAGTTAGGGATTTGCATTTACAAAACCTTATTTTACTCGCATAAAACCATTGAAATTCCATATATAGTTAGTTGCGCTAACTATATATCGCGCACCCGCAATCCACTGCTGATGATGTCACATGTTACATCATTCATGACATGGTCAGTGACATCACTCATGACATCACTGATGACATCTCAAATGACATCACTGATGACATATCAAATGACATCACTGATGACATCACTGATGATATCTCATTTGACATTACTGATCACATCACTGATGACATCATTCATGTGATAATACGATGAACCTCTTCAGACTCTAATATAACCTTAGATACACTCAGTGTAAACAGACACTCACAGACTGTCACTCATCCATGGAGTTACTCACACACCTAGTCAGTCATGCAAAGAATCAATCACACCTCCATTTCCTCAACTATACAGTTATACACACCTTATTTATTCAAACATATACTAACACATATTTACTCTCTTATACAATCCCTGATACAAGTTCACAATGATCCATACAGCCACTCACACATTCACTGGCTCTTATGCACAGTTATTTATATATGTCAACTCTCACATGTACTGTGTTTTACATATGTACTTACTTTGACATGTAGCACTGAGATATCCATTCACTCACCAATACACTCATGCACACAGTCAACCGCCCATACAGCTGTTTCCACATGCACTTTTGAAACCATACATCTAGTGAATCAACTGCTCACACATCTATGCACAGAGTCATACACCTCCCAGCCACCCACACACACACTCAGTCTCCCATACAAATACTTGGGCAACCAATCAATAACCCATATAGTTACTCATATAGCTACTGATCAACACATGCAGCAGTTCACAGAACAACAGACATAATGATGCACAAATTAAGACAGTTTAGTCACTAACTCATGCACTCAGTGAGACACATTTAATCACTCACTCATACAGTCAGTCATGCACCTACTAAATCCTTCATCCAGACACTTATACATCCACTCATTCTTCAATATGTAAGACATATTTTAACTTTACAGAAACATACAGTCACTGGATGTTGTCATCACTGATGTCATCAGTGATGTCATTTGAGATGTCATCAGTGATGTCATGAGTGATGTCACTGACCATGTCATGAATGATGTAATATGTGACATCATCAGCAGTGGATTGCGGGTGCGCGATATATAGTTAGCGCAACTAACTATATATGGAATTTCAATGGTTTTATGCGAGTAAAATAAGGTTTTGTAAATGCAAATCCCTAACTATATATGGTCTATAACCTATGGTTTTTTCAGTGAATATATATATATATATATATATATACACACACATATATGTATATATGAAATCCAAACCTGAAGTTTTGGCGGTACAAAGCAGGCGCTGACTATTATATATATATATATAAGTATATATATAAGTATAATATATATGAAAATATTAAATATTAATATTAATGTTAACAAAATAAATCACATTCAATATACATTTTAGCAAAATATAACAAATAAACTTAATTTAAAAAACAAACACACAAACATAATGATTCATAGATATATATTATTTTAAAACTTTTAAATTATGTGGAAATAATATATATTAATAATTATATAATAATACTAGCAGCCCGTCCCGACCTTGTCCGGGAGCAATCAGGCTTCCCCGACCCCCGCCCGCCTCGACATTGTGCAGCAGCCCGCCCCCCCGCCCGCCCCGACTTTGTCAAGCAGCCCGGGCCCCCGCCCGCCCCGTTCCCCGCCTGCCCCGACCCCCGCCTGCCCGGAGCCTTACCTCAGCCGCCGCTCCTCCCCCGCGCTCCTCATTTCACCGCTCCGCCGTTCCTCGCCGCTTACCACTCCTCCCACCTAGCCGCCGGTCCTCACCGCCATTCCGGCGTTCGTCACCGCTCCTCCCCCGCGCCATGTCCGCCGCTCCTCCCCGCGTTCCTGTACGCCGCTCCTCCCCGCGCTCCTGACCTCAGCACGCAGGTCGCGGCCGGCGCTACTTCGAAGGGACTACGTTTTTTTATGTCAAGTTTTTTAAATAACGCATATTTTTATACTTTATATAGCCTATGTCCATCTGCACACCCTGATGATTACAATGATGTATCGGGTGTGTGGATTGGTGCTGTGGTTCCCGAGTTTACCCGCCTCAAAGGTGCAAAGTTCTTCTTTTGTAATAGTAGTATAGATTTTGACATTTTTAAACTTGATAGCAGTGTCTGTGCATTAGTTGTACCTCATTACTACCAGTTTAACACCCAAATATAGCAATAAGTTATAGAAAGGTGACCAGTTAATCTTTGCGAAGGTCTTTCCACCGCGCTGCAACATGTCGCTGTGTTTTATCTAACTTTTCAACTGGGCTAGAAACTTTTTTGTTAAACTCTGCAGGAAATGAGGCAGATGATGGATGGATTATGTGGCAAATGCGGCAAATGTACTATTATGCGAAAAGCCCTGCAGCCCCACAGTCACATAACTCCAGTGGGCCTTCCTATAATTCATGAAAGGCAAAGGGGTGTAAGAAGGGGACTGCTCAGTGACCAAGATTCCCAGAGAGCGAGGCCACCTTGAATCTCCACACTGCTTTGCAGATTGCAACTACCTGCACTGTAGCATGCTTCTGATAAATGTGCGCACACTACTCTGGGTGCCTGGCGATAAATGTTGTCTGTTTGTGAGAGAAAACAATTGCATGCTTCCAGTGACGCATCCCTTTTACGGGTAAAAAGCAATTCACAGCGGTATCCAGCTGGCATGTCCTTGACCCTCCTTGTACATCCCAGCAGAGCCACAGAGGGGTTATCTTTCTGCCACCCAGTGCTTAATTTGTAAAATATTAAGTGCAGGTGCTCACATTTTGTAGGAGGCCACACCCATTGCCCCAGCTCCACCCACTTCCTCACTGGCACCACTCACTTACTCTATTGGCTCCACCCTGCACTCATACAGGAACACCGCTCACCCTGCACTCATACAGGAACACCACTCACCCTGCACTCATACAGGAACACCACTCACCCTGCACTCATACAGGAACACCACTCACTCTGCACTCATACAGGAACACCACTCACTCTGCACTCATACAGGAACACCACTCACTCTGCACTCACACAGGAACACCACTCACCCTACACTCATACAGGAACACTGCTCACCCTGCACTCATATAGAAACACCACTCACCCTACACTCATACAGGAACACTGCGCAACCTACACTCATACAGGAACACTACTCACACTGGAACACCACTCACCCTGCACGCATACAGGAACACCACTCACTCTGCACTCACACAGGAACACCACTCACCCTACACTCATACAGGAACACTGCTCACCCTGCACTCATATAGGAACACCACTCACCCTACACTCATACAGGAACACTGCGCAACCTACACTCATATAGGAACACCACTCACCCTACACTCATACAGGAACACTGCGCAACCTACACTCATACAGGAACACTACTCACACTGGAACACCACTCACCCTGCACTCATACAGGCACACCGCTCACCCTGCACTCATACAGGCACACCGCTCACCCTGCACTCATACAGGCACACAGCTCACCCTGCAGTCATACAGGCACACAGCTCACCCTGCAGTCATACAGGAACACCGCTCACCCTGCAGTCATACAGGCACATTTGCTTACCCTGCACTCATTCAGGCACATTTGCTTACCCTGCACTCATACAGGAACACTGCACAACCTACACTCCTACAGGAATACCACTCACCCTGCACTCACACTGGAACACCGCTCACCCTGCACTTGTACAGGCACAATAAAGCCAAGCACTTATGTCCATGGAAAAAGCTAAATATCAGAAATAATGTCCTTTAAAACAAAAATAAGCGTTGGAAATACTTTTAAGCCACTTTCTAAGATTGGACTATTTCTGCCTTTTCCGTTTTCATATTGCTTTTCAAAAATTTGTCTAAACAGAAGTGTTCAGGTCTTACAAACAATATGCTGCTAAGGCTGCTTGTGGAGAGCAGGACACCACGTTAGGATGACAACACTCTGAAAGATGAAAACTGACCCCAGAATTTCCAGTGCTTTTAGGTGACCTCTAGACGCCATAACGCACTAAAGAAAACAACCTGTTGAAAATAAAATGTAAACGTTTGTACAAAAACGCGGTCATGGAGATCAGATGCAGTCAGTGCATGTGCATAACAAAGGGGGTTCTAATCAATTTAAATTTGCTAGTGTCCTAAACAATTTCAAAGCAGGCCGCCCTCTACAACAAGTCTAAGTTGCATTGGCGTAATGAAATGCGAATACAGAGCAGGACACTGCCCAGATTAACAGAGGGGCTCCTTCATATATTGTTTCCAGTTATGGGCTGTCAGAGAGCAACTACACCGACACACACTGGCAGGCACTGACCACGGTAAGTAGGGGGCAGCACTGTTGGCGCGCTAGTGCTAATAATAAAATGTAGAGTGCACTGAAAAGAGATACCTCACTGAAGCACAACATATTTAAAGAATAGATTTGAGTAATGTCAATTGTGCAGGCACTGCCAGCACCTCGCCGCAACGACTTCCACCAGAGTAAGAACTGGCCCGGGCATGATTAAAATGTGTAGCTCAGCAGTAGCTGCATAGGAGGGGGCCCCCGCCGGTGTATGCTTGTGGGAAATAGTCCGTGGGGAGTTCAGCTGATCCGACAGGCGGGATAGCTTTAAAAATGTTTCAGAGAGATGTATTGTTTTGTACCGTGTACACAGCCTTGCTCAGCACTCAGGGTTAATAACTTTCCACATTTAGTTGCCACTCTCGCTACCAATTTTGCATGTATGCACGTGCTAACCTTAGTGCCCCGTCACCGAATAAATCACTTACTTGTCACTGTCAGAGACTATGCCGGTCCGTGACTGCTGCTATGGTGCACTCTGCAGCCTGTTCTTCATCCAGGCTCTGTTGGCACTCTCGTCCCGGCGGTCCATAAACTGGCGGAAATTTAGACATGCTGGCAGGGGCACGTACCTGCCGCTTCTGGAACCCCAACTGCAGGTCACTCACCTTCCTGGACGCCGCTCCTCCCCACGCTCCTGACGTCAACACGCAGGTCACGGCCGGCTCTACTTCCAAGGGACTACTTTTTTTTTAATGTTAACTTTTTAAATAACGAATATTTTTATACTTTATATAGCCTATGTCCTTCTGCTTGCCCTGAGATTTTCTAAGATGTCTTGGGTGTTCAGATTGGTGGTGTAGTTTTCGAGTTTACCTTGCCAAAAGGTGCAAGTTCTCTCTTTATAATAGTAGTATAGATATAAAAACATTTCTACAGTACTTTAAGTCTTACAAATATATTTAACCCTACATTTCCCAATACAATCAGTGCAACAGTGGTGAAAGTGTTGGATAGCGCAATAATTAGATTTATTTGGATAGTAAAGGGGTAAAAATTACTATTCCCACTCCAGTTAGAGTAACAGTAGGGAAAGTGTTGAATAGCGGAGGGGTAAAAATTACTATTCCCACTCCAGTGAGAGCAACAGTAGGGAAAGTGTTGGATAGTGGAGGGGAAAAAATTACTATCCCCACTCCAAACAGTGCCACAGTAGGAAGAGTGTTGGATAGCGGAGGGCAAAAAAATGACTATTCCCACTCCAAAGAATGCATCAGTAGGGAAAGTGTTGGATAGCGGAGGGGTTAAAATTACCATTCCCACTCCACTCAATGCAACAGTAGAATAACTGTTGGATAGCAGAAGGGTAAAGAATGTTGGGTCTTTTTACGAGGCCGGAACGATCGCCACCTCCGAGCCAGGGGTTGCGATCTTTCCACCATCATAACGAGATCTACCCACTGCCATATTAGGATGGCGGGGGTTATTGCAGTGGAAGCAAAGTCCATCTGCCGTTTTCCGCCGGTGGCAATCGTTACGATTGCCTGCCTGGTGGAGCTGGGCCACTAATATGGTGGCGGAGCCTGGCAGGCACCGTCCACCATATTAGGATGTGCGTGTGGTAGAGGCCTCGCTGCCATGGAAAGGCTGGTGGTGATTGGCTTTGGAGGCCTGTTGTGGGCCCCCACTGTGGAAGGGGGTTGGGGTGGTGCACTGGGGGTACCCATGGTACCCCACTGTTGTTCCCTGTACCACGTAGCATGCACTGCGTGGTGCCTGCCACATGGTGTGGGGAAATGCTGTGCATGTTCTTATACCATTGCGGACGGTAATGCAGCCAGTTGCACCATCAGCAATGGTAGAAGGCCAGGATGCACCTGCCAGTATGGCGGGTGCATCCTAATTGCACTGGTGGGACTGCCGCACATCTGGCGGGCGGTCCCATCACCGTTATGATGACGGGTAGACTGGTGTCCGCCAGGCATCATAATGAGCCCCTATATTCCCACTCCAGTGAATGCAACAGTAGGGAAAGTGTTGGATAGCGAAGGGGTAAAAATTACTATTCAAACTCCAACAGTTAAAACAAAAGTAAAAAGCATTAACAATTATTTTTTTAAAACCCTTACAAAAAAAAATATTTAGAAATGAAAAATCAAATATATTGAATATATAAAAATGTAAAATATTATATTAATTACATATGAAAAACCTGAAAATAATATGTAATATAAATTAATAAATGTATAAAATAAAAAATGTTTAAACTAGAAAAGATTTACAAACAAATGCATGTATTGTATTTCCTACCCTATAAAACCACACCAATAATAAAACACTTCAATATTTCTAATTATTTTTCCCCAAAATAAACATAATTAATAATCAATAAAAAATATTATTAATAAAAATTTACTAACAAACCTTATTTGACTACACACACTTTAACACTATGATCTCCACAACACACACCTAAATTAAACTCTAAAATAAAAAAAACACAATTAAAATGTATTTATAAATTAAAAACTATTACTATTGACAATAATAAAGCAATCAAAATATATATATATATATTGAGAACAAAGTGCCCTAAAGCTTTTGAGAGGCACTCGACAGCGTTCTGATTCAAAAGCAGCCGGTCTTCCTGCTCCAATTCATTTTTATTTGCCAATGCGTTTCGAGATTACAAATCTCTTCTTCAAAGGCTGCTTGAAACACCACAGTGAAGGCTCACATTGTTCAATTTCTGGTGTGCTTTATAGCCCGCAGTGGGCAGTTTGTCCAGTACAACTTTTCTTGATGCATGATGGGATATTAAGTCCCCAATCTGAGCATTGTTTTTGTAATATATATATACTAGCAGCCCGCCCCAGCGTTGCCTGGGGCAGAAGGGGGCTGGGGGCAGCATTTCAGGTTTGCGTGCACTCATGGCTCCAGCCCGTCCCTCCGCCCGTCCCTCTGTGCGCACCCACGGCTTTTGGCTGCTTCACTTACCTCACCCACCGGCTTTGCCCGGGGCAGAAGGGGGGCTGGGGGGCATCATTTTGGGCTTGTGTGCACTCATGGCTCCCGCCCATCCCTCGGTGCGCACCAGCGGCTCTAGGCTGCTTCACTTACCTAACCTGCCGCTCCTCCCCGCGCTGCTGATTTTACCGGTCCACTGCTCCTCCGCTTCTCGCTGCTCCTCACCGCTTGACCGCCACTTTCCGCTCCTCCCCATGCTCATGTCCTCCGCTCTTCCTGTTGCTCCTGAACGCCGCTCCTCCCCGCGATCCCGATGTCATCACGCAGACGTCGTGGCCGGCGCTACTTGCAAGGCACTACTTTATTTTTATTTCTAAATTTTTTTAAACAACGTATATTTTTTATTTTTATATAGCCTATGTCCTTCTGCTTGCCCTGAGGTTTTCAAATATGTCTTGGGTGTTTGGATTGGTGGTGTACCTTTCGAGTTTACCTGGCTCAAAGGACACAGTTCTCTCTTTATAATAGTAGTGTATATGTATATATTCATACTCTCTCTCTTATACTTCTAGTTGTGATAGACAGTCAGGTTCCCTGTTGTCTATCATGGTTTGAGTAACGCTCATGACAAATAGCACTTTAATATGTATAATAAGATGAATTGCTTGCATATTTATGTGTTATTTAATTTTCTACATTGTGCCATATCCTTACCATTTTAAGACCATTGGTTCACGTTTCTTCCCTTCACTTTTATCACATTTTTATCACTATTTAATGTTTATAATATAGTCTGCTATGTTCTTTTAGATAATACTTATATGAAATTTATGGTTTTAGAAATGCAATTTTAAAAACATAGAACAGTCCCTGATTTTATCACGGGTAATAATAATGTTTTTTCACAGTGCTTTCTATGATATTCCATGAATTTGATATTTATAGTCTTGATTAATATGCAGTCTGCACTTTATTTTTAGCCTCCTTTGCACACTAGGCAAGGTTTGTCCTAGCTTTTTTGTGGTTGTTAGTTTAAATTGCTCCGTCTGAATATAACTCCATGGACAAAGGTTGATTCCTTTGCAATTACAATGTCTACACTGGTTACCACATTAATTGTTACTATCTCTATACAACATGTTTTTAATTTGCTCTTAACTTTTGCTATGTAAATGTGGTATCTGGATTTATCCAGTCATGAGTTCCTTTTTAGGATTAAATGCGATAATATTTTTTCTTGTGTACATGGATAAGAAAAGGAAACAAATATTTGTTTTTGAACCAGGTACATAATGCGCATTTATGCAGGAATTCGAAATGTTTACAGCTAGATTATGGCTTGTTTGTTTTGAGCTTACTATGAGATAGTATGTTCTCCATTGTCATAGCGGTCACGTGACCCTGTGGGGAACAGGGTGGTAGGCGGAGCACGCATACAGCCTTATTCATGAAGGCTAAATCGGCTCGCAAAGGGCCGGATTCTGAGAATCCGGCCCTTTGCGAGTGCGATTTTTGCTTTTGGGATTCAACATCCCAAAAGCAAAAATCGCTAATTGCGATGTCGCAAATGTGCGAGGAAATGACATTTAAGGAATCTCTATTTGAGATTCCTTAAATGCTATTCAACATCCTATTTCAATTTGCGATTTCGCTATTTCTAGGCGCAATTTACCGCGAGGTCAGACCTCGCGGTAAATTGCGAAAACTCAGAAAAATGCATTTAAATGCATTTTTCTGAGTTGCATGTTACACACACACATGTCCTTTGGACATGTGTGTGTGCAACACCTGTTTGAAATTTCATTTGAGGGGTGCTACAGGGTGTCCTGTGGACACCCCTGGCACCCTTCAAATCGCAATCTTATTTGCGATTAGCTAATTGCTAATCGCAAATAAGGAATACTCCCCATTCATTCCTATGGGCCTTTTGGCCCATAGGAATGAATGGCGAGTTATTCCTTATTTGCGATTAGCAATTTGCTAATCGCAAATAAGGAATCAGTAGGAATCGCATTTTATTATGCGATTCCTACATGATTACCGTTTTGCGAGTCCTTAATAGCGAATCGCTATGATTCGCTATTAGGGGCTCGCAAAACGGCCCCTTCATGAATAAGGCTGTAAGCACTTTATAAGCACTGTAATGAGCACTAATGCCTTGCATGTGAACAAGGGCTGCATAGCCCGAAATGCGTCATGTTTGGTTGGTAGCGGAAAAACTGGAAAATAAAAATATTTACCCGAATGCTGTGGTCTGTCTCCTGCTTCGCCGTTCCTGCTGGATTGGAGGTGGTTTCTTGGAGTGACTGTCGATATATATATATATATATATATATATATTCACTGAAAAAACCATAGGTTATAGACCATATATAGTTAGGGATTAGCATTTAAAAAACCTTATTTTATTTGCACAAAACCATTGAAATTCCATATATAGTTAGTTGCACTAACTATATATCGCGGACCCGCAATCCACTGCTAATGATGTCACATATTACATCATTCATGACATGGTCAGTGACATCACTGATGACATCACTGATGACATCTCAAATGACATCACTGATGACATCACTGATGACATCTCAAATGACATCACTGATGACATCACTGACATCTCATTTGACATTACTGATTACATCACTGATGATATCATTTATGTGATAATACATCTTCAGACTCTAATATAACCTTTGATACACTCAGTGTAAACAGGCACTCACAGACTGTCACACATCCATGGAGTTACTCACACACCTATTCAGTCATGCAAAGAATCAATCACATCTCCATTTCCTTAACTATACAGTTATACACACCTTACTTATTCAAACATATACTAACACATATTTACTCTCTTATACAATCCTTGATACAAGTTCACAATGATTCATACAGCCACTCTCACATTCACTGACTCTTATGTTCAGTTATTTATATATGTCAACTCTCACATGGAGTGTGTTTTACATATGTACTTACTTTGACATGTAGAACTGAGATATCCATTCACTCACCAATATACTCATGCACACAGTCAACTGTCCATACAGCTGTTTCTACATGCACTTTTGAACCCATACACCTAGGGAATCAACCGCTCACACATCTATGCACAGAGTTATACACCTCCCAGCCACCCACACACACACTCAGTCTCCCATACAAATACTTGGGCAACCATTCAATAACCCATATAGTTACTGATATAGCTACTGATTTAAACATGCAGCAGTTTACAGAAGTATTTACAACAAGGGGTGGTGAGGGACAGAGTCTCTGAATTAAACAGAATACTCTCACCCAGTCAAGAGATCAGGGCTAGATCCAACACCGTTTTTTAGCTCACTGCACCATCCCAGTTTCAGAACCTGGCTGTATGCAAATTAGTCTGTTCCTGTCCCAGTGCATGATGGGAACAGGGCAAACCAAACTACAAAAGCCAATTCCTACACTGGGAAGGAAACAAGCTACCGGGGACCGGTTTCTGGCATTTCAGCCTCTTCGGCCCGGCTTGCTTGAATCCTGATGGTGCAATGAGCAAGGGACTCACATCTGAGCATACCCTTCCACGCTTAGGGTGGACAAAAATATTTACAACAAGGGGTGGTGAGGGACAGAGTCTCTGAATTAAACAGAATACTCTCACCCAGTCAAGAGATCAGGGCTAGATCCAACACCGTTTTTTAGCTCACTGCACCATCCCAGTTTCAGAACCTGGCTGTATGCAAATTAGTCTGTTCCTGTCCCAGTGCATGATGGGAACAGGGCAAACCAAACTACAAAAGCCAATTCTTACACTGGGAAGGAAACAAGCTACCGGGGACCGGTTTCTGGCATTTCAGCCTCTTCGGCCCGGCTTGCTTGAATCCTGATGGTGCAATGAGCAAGGGACTCACATCTGAGCATACCCTTCCACGCTTAGGGTGGACAAAAATATTTACAACAAGGGGTGGTGAGGGACAGAGTCTCTGAATTAAACAGAATACTCTCACCCAGTCAAGAGATCAGGGCTAGATCCAACACCGTTTTTTAGCTCACTGCACCATCCCAGTTTCAGAACCTGGCTGTATGCAAATTAGTCTGTTCCTGTCCCAGTGCATGATGGGAACAGGGCAAACCAAACTACAAAAGCCAATTCTTACACTGGGAAGGAAACAAGCTACCGGGGACCGGTTTCTGGCATTTCAGCCTCTTCGGCCCGGCTTGCTTGAATCCTGATGGTGCAATGAGCAAGGGACTCACATCTGAGCATACCCTTCCACGCTTAGGGTGGACAAAAATATTTACAACAAGGGGTGGTGAGGGACAGAGTCTCTGAATTAAACAGAATACTCTCACCCAGTCAAGAGATCAGGGCTAGATCCAACACCGTTTTTTAGCTCACTGCACCATCCCAGTTTCAGAACCTGGCTGTATGCAAATTAGTCTGTTCCTGTCCCAGTGCATGATGGGAACAGGGCAAACCAAACTACAAAAGCCAATTCTTACACTGGGAAGGAAACAAGCTACCGGGGACCGGTTTCTGGCATTTCAGCCTCTTCGGCCCGGCTTGCTTGAATCCTGATGGTGCAATGAGCAAGGGACTCACATCTGAGCATACCCTTCCACGCTTAGGGTGGACAAAAATATTTACAACAAGGGGTGGTGAGGGACAGAGTCTCTGAATTAAACAGAATACTCTCACCCAGTCAAGAGATCAGGGCTAGATCCAACACCGTTTTTTAGCTCACTGCACCATCCCAGTTTCAGAACCTGGCTGTATGCAAATTAGTCTGTTCCTGTCCCAGTGCATGATGGGAACAGGGCAAACCAAACTACAAAAGCCAATTCTTACACTGGGAAGGAAACAAGCTACCGGGGACCGGTTTCTGGCATTTCAGCCTCTTCGGCCCGGCTTGCTTGAATCCTGATGGTGCAATGAGCAAGGGACTCACATCTGAGCATACCCTTCCACGCTTAGGGTGGACAAAAATATTTACAACAAGGGGTGGTGAGGGACAGAGTCTCTGAATTAAACAGAATACTCTCACCCAGTCAAGAGATCAGGGCTAGATCCAACACCGTTTTTTAGCTCACTGCACCATCCCAGTTTCAGAACCTGGCTGTATGCAAATTAGTCTGTTCCTGTCCCAGTGCATGATGGGAACAGGGCAAACCAAACTACAAAAGCCAATTCTTACACTGGGAAGGAAACAAGCTACCGGGGACCGGTTTCTGGCATTTCAGCCTCTTCGGCCCGGCTTGCTTGAATCCTGATGGTGCAATGAGCAAGGGACTCACATCTGAGCATACCCTTCCACGCTTAGGGTGGACAAAAATATTTACAACAAGGGGTGGTGAGGGACAGAGTCTCTGAATTAAACAGAATACTCTCACCCAGTCAAGAGATCAGGGCTAGATCCAACACCGTTTTTTAGCTCACTGCACCATCCCAGTTTCAGAACCTGGCTGTATGCAAATTAGTCTGTTCCTGTCCCAGTGCATGATGGGAACAGGGCAAACCAAACTACAAAAGCCAATTCTTACACTGGGAAGGAAACAAGCTACCGGGGACCGGTTTCTGGCATTTCAGCCTCTTCGGCCCGGCTTGCTTGAATCCTGATGGTGCAATGAGCAAGGGACTCACATCTGAGCATACCCTTCCACGCTTAGGGTGGACAAAAATATTTACAACAAGGGGTGGTGAGGGACAGAGTCTCTGAATTAAACAGAATACTCTCACCCAGTCAAGAGATCAGGGCTAGATCCAACACCGTTTTTTAGCTCACTGCACCATCCCAGTTTCAGAACCTGGCTGTATGCAAATTAGTCTGTTCCTGTCCCAGTGCATGATGGGAACAGGGCAAACCAAACTACAAAAGCCAATTCTTACACTGGGAAGGAAACAAGCTACCGGGGACCGGTTTCTGGCATTTCAGCCTCTTCGGCCCGGCTTGCTTGAATCCTGATGGTGCAATGAGCAAGGGACTCACATCTGAGCATACCCTTCCACGCTTAGGGTGGACAAAAATATTTACAACAAGGGGTGGTGAGGGACAGAGTCTCTGAATTAAACAGAATACTCTCACCCAGTCAAGAGATCAGGGCTAGATCCAACACCGTTTTTTAGCTCACTGCACCATCCCAGTTTCAGAACCTGGCTGTATGCAAATTAGTCTGTTCCTGTCCCAGTGCATGATGGGAACAGGGCAAACCAAACTACAAAAGCCAATTCTTACACTGGGAAGGAAACAAGCTACCGGGGACCGGTTTCTGGCATTTCAGCCTCTTCGGCCCGGCTTGCTTGAATCCTGATGGTGCAATGAGCAAGGGACTCACATCTGAGCATACCCTTCCACGCTTAGGGTGGACAAAAATATTTACAACAAGGGGTGGTGAGGGACAGAGTCTCTGAATTAAACAGAATACTCTCACCCAGTCAAGAGATCAGGGCTAGATCCAACACCGTTTTTTAGCTCACTGCACCATCCCAGTTTCAGAACCTGGCTGTATGCAAATTAGTCTGTTCCTGTCCCAGTGCATGATGGGAACAGGGCAAACCAAACTACAAAAGCCAATTCTTACACTGGGAAGGAAACAAGCTACCGGGGACCGGTTTCTGGCATTTCAGCCTCTTCGGCCCGGCTTGCTTGAATCCTGATGGTGCAATGAGCAAGGGACTCACATCTGAGCATACCCTTCCACGCTTAGGGTGGACAAAAATATTTACAACAAGGGGTGGTGAGGGACAGAGTCTCTGAATTAAACAGAATACTCTCACCCAGTCAAGAGATCAGGGCTAGATCCAACACCGTTTTTTAGCTCACTGCACCATCCCAGTTTCAGAACCTGGCTGTATGCAAATTAGTCTGTTCCTGTCCCAGTGCATGATGGGAACAGGGCAAACCAAACTACAAAAGCCAATTCTTACACTGGGAAGGAAACAAGCTACCGGGGACCGGTTTCTGGCATTTCAGCCTCTTCGGCCCGGCTTGCTTGAATCCTGATGGTGCAATGAGCAAGGGACTCACATCTGAGCATACCCTTCCACGCTTAGGGTGGACAAAAATATTTACAACAAGGGGTGGTGAGGGACAGAGTCTCTGAATTAAACAGAATACTCTCACCCAGTCAAGAGATCAGGGCTAGATCCAACACCGTTTTTTAGCTCACTGCACCATCCCAGTTTCAGAACCTGGCTGTATGCAAATTAGTCTGTTCCTGTCCCAGTGCATGATGGGAACAGGGCAAACCAAACTACAAAAGCCAATTCTTACACTGGGAAGGAAACAAGCTACCGGGGACCGGTTTCTGGCATTTCAGCCTCTTCGGCCCGGCTTGCTTGAATCCTGATGGTGCAATGAGCAAGGGACTCACATCTGAGCATACCCTTCCACGCTTAGGGTGGACAAAAATATTTACAACAAGGGGTGGTGAGGGACAGAGTCTCTGAATTAAACAGAATACTCTCACCCAGTCAAGAGATCAGGGCTAGATCCAACACCGTTTTTTAGCTCACTGCACCATCCCAGTTTCAGAACCTGGCTGTATGCAAATTAGTCTGTTCCTGTCCCAGTGCATGATGGGAACAGGGCAAACCAAACTACAAAAGCCAATTCTTACACTGGGAAGGAAACAAGCTACCGGGGACCGGTTTCTGGCATTTCAGCCTCTTCGGCCCGGCTTGCTTGAATCCTGATGGTGCAATGAGCAAGGGACTCACATCTGAGCATACCCTTCCACGCTTAGGGTGGACAAAAATATTTACAACAAGGGGTGGTGAGGGACAGAGTCTCTGAATTAAACAGAATACTCTCACCCAGTCAAGAGATCAGGGCTAGATCCAACACCGTTTTTTAGCTCACTGCACCATCCCAGTTTCAGAACCTGGCTGTATGCAAATTAGTCTGTTCCTGTCCCAGTGCATGATGGGAACAGGGCAAACCAAACTACAAAAGCCAATTCTTACACTGGGAAGGAAACAAGCTACCGGGGACCGGTTTCTGGCATTTCAGCCTCTTCGGCCCGGCTTGCTTGAATCCTGATGGTGCAATGAGCAAGGGACTCACATCTGAGCATACCCTTCCACGCTTAGGGTGGACAAAAATATTTACAACAAGGGGTGGTGAGGGACAGAGTCTCTGAATTAAACAGAATACTCTCACCCAGTCAAGAGATCAGGGCTAGATCCAACACCGTTTTTTAGCTCACTGCACCATCCCAGTTTCAGAACCTGGCTGTATGCAAATTAGTCTGTTCCTGTCCCAGTGCATGATGGGAACAGGGCAAACCAAACTACAAAAGCCAATTCTTACACTGGGAAGGAAACAAGCTACCGGGGACCGGTTTCTGGCATTTCAGCCTCTTCGGCCCGGCTTGCTTGAATCCTGATGGTGCAATGAGCAAGGGACTCACATCTGAGCATACCCTTCCACGCTTAGGGTGGACAAAAATATTTACAACAAGGGGTGGTGAGGGACAGAGTCTCTGAATTAAACAGAATACTCTCACCCAGTCAAGAGATCAGGGCTAGATCCAACACCGTTTTTTAGCTCACTGCACCATCCCAGTTTCAGAACCTGGCTGTATGCAAATTAGTCTGTTCCTGTCCCAGTGCATGATGGGAACAGGGCAAACCAAACTACAAAAGCCAATTCTTACACTGGGAAGGAAGCAAGCCGGGCCGAAGAGGCTGAAATGCCAGAAACCGGTCCCCGGAAGCTTGTCTCCTTTCTGGTAAAGAATTGGCTTGGTAGTTTAGTCTGCCCTGTTCCCATGATGCACTGGGCCAGGGACAGACTGATTTGCATATAGCCAGGTTCTGAGCTGGGATGGGGCAGTGAGATAAATAACGGTGATGGATCAAGCCCTGATCTTTGGACTGGGTAAGAGTGGTCTGCTCAATTCAGACACTCTGTTCATCACCACCCCCTTTTGTAAATCGATTTTGGCCACTATAGGTGTGGCAGGGTATACTCAGACATGAGTCCCTTTCTCACTGCTCCATCAGGATTCAAGCAAGCCGGGCCGAAGAGGCTGAAATGCCAGAAACCGGTCCCCGGAAGCTTGTCTCCTTTCTGGTAAAGAATTGGCTTGGTAGTTTAGTCTGCCCTGTTCCCATGATGCACTGGGCCAGGGACAGACTGATTTGCATATAGCCAGGTTCTGAGCTGGGATGGGGCAGTGAGATAAATAACGGTGATGGATCAAGCCCTGATCTTTGGACTGGGTAAGAGTGGTCTGCTCAATTCAGACACTCTGTTCATCACCACCCCCTTTTGTAAATCGATTTTGGCCACTATAGGTGTGGCAGGGTATACTCAGACATGAGTCCCTTTCTCACTGCTCCATCAGGATTCAAGCAAGCCGGGCCGAAGAGGCTGAAATGCCAGAAACCGGTCCCCGGAAGCTTGTCTCCTTTCTGGTAAAGAATTGGCTTGGTAGTTTAGTCTGCCCTGTTCCCATGATGCACTGGGCCAGGGACAGACTGATTTGCATATAGCCAGGTTCTGAGCTGGGATGGGGCAGTGAGATAAATAACGGTGATGGATCAAGCCCTGATCTTTGGACTGGGTAAGAGTGGTCTGCTCAATTCAGACACTCTGTTCATCACCACCCCCTTTTGTAAATCGATTTTGGCCACTATAGGTGTGGCAGGGTATACTCAGACATGAGTCCCTTTCTCACTGCTCCATCAGGATTCAAGCAAGCCGGGCCGAAGAGGCTGAAATGCCAGAAACCGGTCCCCGGAAGCTTGTCTCCTTTCTGGTAAAGAATTGGCTTGGTAGTTTAGTCTGCCCTGTTCCCATGATGCACTGGGCCAGGGACAGACTGATTTGCATATAGCCAGGTTCTGAGCTGGGATGGGGCAGTGAGATAAATAACGGTGATGGATCAAGCCCTGATCTTTGGACTGGGTAAGAGTGGTCTGCTCAATTCAGACACTCTGTTCATCACCACCCCCTTTTGTAAATCGATTTTGGCCACTATAGGTGTGGCAGGGTATACTCAGACATGAGTCCCTTTCTCACTGCTCCATCAGGATTCAAGCAAGCCGGGCCGAAGAGGCTGAAATGCCAGAAACCGGTCCCCGGAAGCTTGTCTCCTTTCTGGTAAAGAATTGGCTTGGTAGTTTAGTCTGCCCTGTTCCCATGATGCACTGGGCCAGGGACAGACTGATTTGCATATAGCCAGGTTCTGAGCTGGGATGGGGCAGTGAGATAAATAACGGTGATGGATCAAGCCCTGATCTTTGGACTGGGTAAGAGTGGTCTGCTCAATTCAGACACTCTGTTCATCACCACCCCCTTTTGTAAAGCAGTTTACAGAAGAACATAAATATTGATTGCCAAATTAAGACACTTTAATCACTAACCCATGCACTCAGTGAGACACATTTAATCATTCTCTCATACAGTCAGTCATGCACCTACTAAATCCTTCATCCAGACACTTATACATCCACTCATTCTTCAATATGTAAGACATATTTTAACTTTACAGAAACATACAGTCACTGGGTGTTGTCATCAGTGATGTCATCAGTGATGTCATTTGAGATGTCATCAGTGATGTCATCAGTGATGTCACTGACCATGTCATGAATGATGTAATATGTGACATCATTAGCAGTGGATTGCGGGTCCGCGATATATAGTTAGTGCAACTAACTATATATGGAATTTCAATGGTTTTGTGCAAATAAAATAAGGTTTTTTAAATGCTAATCCCTAACTATATATGGTCTATAACCTATGGTTTTTTCAGTGAATTTTCAAGGTTTTGTAAATGCAAATTCCTAACTATATATGGTCTATAACCTATGGTTTTTTCTGTGAATTTCATTGGTTTTTTAAAAGCTAATATCTATAGCTGTAAAATATATTCTTTATTAAGTGACGTATCACGTAGCCCGTGAGACGCCTCATGATGCATCGCATAACCGTGACGTATCGTCTCTGCAGCGCAAACCAAACCCAAAACGTAAGCGCGCCAGAACACGCTTAAAGATATATATATATTTTTTTAACCTTAATTAGACAAAATCCACACGTGCACATATCACAAACGTTCAAAAAACACAATATGTCGGACTCCCGTTACGCTGCCGGTTAGCTGCCCGGTTAACGTACCAGGAAGCACCTTTACCGCGAAAATCGCAAATTTTTTTTTTTCACCCCCCAGGGAACTTTAATAGCCCCCTCATCAATCCTAGGGGTTCAGGAGGGGTCTGCCTTACCCCTTTCATTCATTTACACCTTTTTTTTTTCCACCTCTTGTCTCTCGATCCCACAGAGAGACAAGATGGCGGCCGCTCCAGACTGTTTACAATGATAACAGCCAATCAGCTTCTCCTCAGACTCCCGTTACACTGCCGATTAGCTTCCCGGTAGCTGCCCGGTTAGCTGCCCAGTTCGCGTACTAAGACGCGTCTCTACGGCGAAAAAATCGGATTTTTTTGTTTGTTTTTTTTTGGCCCCACGTGGCTTTATAATATCCCCCTCATAAATCCTAGGGGGTCAGAAGGGGTCTACCTTGCCCTCTTTCCTTCATTTCCCCCTTTGTTTTGGCCTCCTCTTGTCTCTCGATCCTACCGAGAGACAAGATGGCGGCCGCTCCGGACTGTTTACAATATTGACAGCCAATCAGCTACTCCTCAGACTCCCGTTACACTGCCGGTTAGCTTCCCGGTTAGCTGCCCGGTTAGCTGCCCGGTTCGCGTACCAAGACGCGTCTCTACGGCGAAAAAATCTAATTTTTTTTTTTTTTTTGGGTTACACTGCCGGTTAGCTGCCCGGTTAGCTGCCCGGTTAGCTGCCCGGTTCGCGAACCAAGACGCGTCTCTACGGCGAAAAAATCGGATTTTTTTTTTTTTTTTTTGGGTTACACTGACGGTTAGCTTCCCGGTTAGCTGCCCGGTTAGCTGCCCGGTTCGCGAACCAAGACGCGTCTCTACGGCGAAAAAATCTGATTTTTTTTTTTTTGGGCCCGGCGTGGCTCTATAATATCCCCCTCATCAATCCTAGGGGGTCAGGAGGGGTCTACCTTGCCCCCTTTCCTTCATTTCCCCCTTTGTTTTGGCCTCCTCTTGTCTCTCGATCCTACCGAGAGACAAGATGGCGGCCGCACCGGACTGTTTAGAATGTTGACAGACACCAGAGAGCCAATCAGCTTCGCTTTGCAAAGTTCCGATACGCGAAAAGTTCGCGAACCGGAGCGCTGCCCGGAGCGCTGTTACAGATATATATCTTGATTTAAACGTTAATTTCTCAAAATCCACTGAAGCACATATATTGAGACCTAGCAAAGGCACATCGGGCTAACAGTCCCTACAATTTTGCCAAGTTTCGTGGAAATCCATTCAGCCGTTCGGGCTAAAAGTGAGTCCAACCGCCCTATGGAAATTAACATGGGAAAAACGCGTTTTGGGACCCCCCTTTTTTCTCGGCCCCCCCTTGACGAACCCCCCCCCCAAATTTTCAGGAGCTGCTCAGAAACAAAATGTGCCATTTTCCTGAAAATTTCAGCCGATTCCGTCCACAAACGCCAAAGTTATTAGACATAGAATTTTCAAAAGTCCCATAGGAAAAAAATCCTAACTATATATACCTACTGGCTATCGCCAGTAGGTAATATATATATATATATATATATATATATATATATATATATATATATATATATATATATATATATATATATATATATGAATATATATATATATATAAATCACACAATTATCATGCTTATTTATCAATAAATTAATTAAAATTAATTAAAATCCAATTATTAATTCATCAACTAAAAATAGATTACTTAATACCATTAACACCTATAAATACCACAACACACACCTAAAATTACACAATTCCCATAATTAATAACCAATTAATTATTTAAAACTATTTGACAGCAAATCATCAATCCCTCAATTCAAAATAAATTACATTCAAACCATTAGCACCCATAAACACCACAACACACACCTAAAATTACCATAATTAATTATCAATTAATTAATTTAAATTCATTAACAACCAATTAATAATGAATTAATAATAAATTACTTTACACATTTTACAGTATAACATCTCAATTAAACAAATCTTAATAAATGAGAAATAATCAATCAATGTAATGTCATTAAATTACTTCCCACACTATTCCCCTATAAACTAACAACCCGCTACGGAACTAAAAACGGAAAATTTCAAGAAAAAATAATAATAACTACTAAAAATGTGACACATATATTAAAATTTTAACAATTCTTATACAAAAACATACAACATATACATAGAAAACAAATACTAAAATACATAACATTAATTAACAAATGTTATTTTAATCATTTAGGGGGTCATTAGACTGGCGGGCGGACTTTGTCCGCCCACCATCCTATCGTGAAATGGGACCGCCCGCTATAAGGGCGGGTGTCCCGTTGCTTACATTTGGATGCACCCTCCACACAGGCGGGCGCATCCTTCATTCCTGACATTGTGGCGGCGGTGCACACAGCCCCGCTGCCACAATGCAAGGAAGGCATGTTGTGCACTTCCATGCACAACATGGGAGGCACCGTGCGTTGCCCGCCATGTTGTGCATGGAACTGCAGGGGGGTACCATAGGAACCCCAATGTGCACCACCCATGTGCGCCCCCACCCCCCGGGAGTCCCTGGGGGCCCACAATGGGCTCCAACAAGAGATTCCCACATGACTTTCAGTGGGGCAACGCTGCCACGGAAAGGCATGTGTCTGCCCCCATACTAATATGGATGTCGGTGTCTATCAGACACTGCGACCAAATTAAACTCTTTTCCGCCCAGTCGACATGTCGACCGGGCGGAAAAGCGGCGGACGGTCTTTCCGTCCGCCGTGGCCCCCCTGCCTTAGTAATATAGCAGGGGGAAATGGGTGGCGGGCGGGGACGGCTCTCGGGCGGATCGCCACCGCCATGAGGGCGGTGGCGATCCACCCGAGATCCTAATGACCCCCTATATTTTTACAAACAACATTAAACACTTTGACATTCTTAACATTGATATTACTTACCTAATATTGATATTCTTTTTTTTTCAAAACCATTTTTATTAGGAGTTCAATCAGGTGTAAGCACAGCCCTCCACAGTCAGGAGGAGACTGTCAACAGTAAATATGAAAAGACACATCATTGTCATAGCATCGAACCCCATGTATGAAGCGAAATTTCAAAAAACACTCCCGCCCACCTACCCCAAAACTCCCACCAACCCCGTCCACTGCCCACCCCTTATCCCACCCTAACCCTGTGCACGTGATCATGAGTCAACCATAAGAGAAGATGTACAAGGGTGGAGCCGGCCAACGGCCTAGGGTGCAGGGTCCACATCCTGCGGTAATGCATCGTCCAAGTCCATAGGAGGGTCGAGAGGCAGGCCCCTATAGTCTGCCCATCGTTTCCATATCTTGAAATGTTTGCGGGGACATCCCCGAGCCTCGAAAACTGGCTGTTCCAAGCCCATGATAAAGTCCAGGCCTGCCCTCCAGGCACTGAGGGGGGGGGGGGCTCGCTCACTCTTCCAGGCCTGTGCCAGGTCCCTCTTTGCCACCACCAGCCCCAGCAGCAACAGATGGCGCTTGTAGATGTTGCCCCCAACATTTTCTAGGACGTGAAGAAGGCCCAACCTAGGGGTACGGGGCAGGTCCCACCCCAGCACCTCAGACAGGCAATCCCAGACCCCGGCCCAGAACCGAGTCAATCGCACACAAGACCACACAGTGTGAAAGAGGGTGCCTCTCTCCGAACCACACCTCAGGCATTCCGGGGTTGCAATCAGGCCCGCCGCCACAAACGGTCCCTTGTGAAATAAGCTTGATGCAGATATTTGAACTGAATAAAGCAGAGGCGGACTGCAATGGCAGCCCCCCGGGGGGATTCGAGGGCCTCGCGCCAGTCGTCTTCGTCCAAGGGGCCAACATCGGCCTTCCATAGGGCCTTCAGTGTCGAGAGCGAGGGGGAGCAATGCGTGACCAAGGAGCGGTATATCTGGGAGACTTTTTTGTCACCCAAATCTCCCATAAACAGCTTCGCTTCTATGGGACTGAAGTCCGGGAGCTGCTCCAGCCCCACCAGGCTAGGAGTAAGAGCGTGGCGAAATTGGAGATAACGAAAGAACTGGAACCTGGGCATGTTGAACTCAGCACTAAGTTCCTGAAAGGATTTAAGAGTGGTGCCGGAGAGGACATGCCCCAGGGACGAGACCCCTATTGCGTCCCAGCCGTCGAAGCCCTGCAGCGACGTCAGCGCCGGCAGCAGGCCATTACGCCACAACGGAGTCTCCGCCGTCAGTTTACCCCACCAGCCCATGCGGTGCAGGGCCCTCCGCCAAACAGCAAAAACCACCTGGGTAACTCGTGGGAGCAGTCGTCTCCTCCTGGCCGAATACAACAACGTGTGAAGGGAGGCGTCGCCCATTAGAGAGTGCTCCAGGGCATATGCCGGGTCACAGCGGTCCCCATACCACCACTCGTTGAGCACCAGGAGATGGGAGGCCTGATAGTAGGACAGCATATCTGCAGTAGCCAAGCCGCCACAGTAAGTAGAGAGGAAGCACGTACGGAGCGCCACCCTGGAGGCACCTCCAGCCCACAAGAACCTGCCCAATACGGAGTCAACACTGCGAAACCACTGCGGATCAATCGGGTAGGGATGATTCTGCAGCTGGTAAAGGAGACGGGGCAAGGCCACCATCTTAAAGATGGCTGACCGACCGTAAATGTTAAGAGGCATGCGTGTCCACGTCTTGATGTCCAGCTGGACCCGGTCCCAAACCGGTTGAATGTTCCGGCTCCACGCCTCCGCGGGCGAGGCAGAGAGGAAAACTCCTAGATATTTCACTCCCTCCACTGCAATCCGGAGGGACGCAGCCCATGGGAAGTCCACCGCGCCACCATCCAGCACCCATAGGGTCGACTTGTGTGGGTTAAGAAAGAGCCCCGACGCTTGACCAAAGCCCTGCATCAATTCCAGGACCCGGGGGCCCGTATTCTGCAGGTCGGTCATGAAGAACAGCACATTGTCCGCATACAAGGCGATGCGGTCCGCGTGATCCACGCTCCAGACAAAGCCACGATACAGCGCATCATTGCGAACCCTGGCTGCCAGTGGCTCCATGGCCAGCGCAAAGAGGTAGGGGGAAAGCGGACACCCCTGACGTGTGCCCCGAGTCACTGGGAATCGAGCCGAGGCCGCCCCCGAGATCCGCACCGAGGCAGTAACCTCAGTGTAGAGCAGGCGAACGTATGAGATGAAGACCGGGCCGAGGTTCAGCAGCGGCAGAAGGGTGAAGAGGAAAGTCCAGCTGACTGAATCAAAGGCGCTATCAATGTCAGCCAGCAACAACGCCGCTTGACCCTCCGAAGCTCCAATAGCATCAATCGCCGCCTGCGCCCGCCGTATATTGTGCCGTGTTGCCCGGCGTGGCATAAAGCCCGCCTGATCAGGATGAACAAGAGCAGAGATATGGGGAAGCAAGCGATTCGCGAGCGCTTTGGCCAGAAGCTTGGCCTCGAAGTTGATAAGGGAAATAGGCCGATAAGAGTCATGGCGGTCCGGTGGCCTTCCAGGCTTCTGGAACACGACGATTTCGGCATGACGCCAGTCTGGTGGGAGGCGGCCCCGCTCCCGCGCCAGCTCCAATGCACGCAGGTAGTGCGGCCCGAGCAGTAGATGGAATTTCTTATAGAATTCACTAGGAAAGCCGCTCGGTCCTGGTGCCTTGCCCACATTCAGCTGACCCAGCGCGTCCCCGAGCTCCTCAGCCGTCAGGGGGAGATCTAGGGCGTCACGCACCTCATCAGACACAGCAGCTGGGGGGACCGATGTGAGATAGTCTGCAATAGCAGCGGGGGAGAGAGTTTCCCGGGAGGCGTATTGACGCCCATAATAGTGCGCAAAGCTCGTGGCAAGAGTGGTCGGGTCAGTAATCGCCACACCCGCGGCATCAACGAGGCCCGGGAGCGTAAGGGGCTGCAGGGTTTGTTGACAGAGCCGATGGAGCATTGTGCATGACTTGTCGCCCCACTGGTAGACCCGGCTACGGGTGGCCAGCCACGCCTGGCGAGCCTCGTTCAATAAGATCGAGGAGTGTGTTTGCTGCGCCTGCAGGAGTCGTCGCAGGGTGATGCCATCCGCCGCATCTCTGGCGAGCCTCTAGTTCTTCCACCCGCTCCGCCGCAGCGGCGATGCCCTCCAGCCGAGCCCGACGAGCCGACGCGCACCATGTCAAATCAATACCTCGCAGAGTGGGCTTCATGGCCTCCCAGACAGTCACCGCGTCCACACCCACGGCAAGATTGTCCTGCCAATATTGGGCGATAGCGCCACGAAGATGCTGGGAATAGTCAGGTCGCTGCAGATGCCACGTGGACATCCGCCATCTGAAGGGCTGGTGCGGCCTATGTAGGTCTATCTGGACCGCTACCGGGGAATGGTCGGAGAGCCCGCGAGGCCGAATCACCGCCCCCTTCACTCTGGCAAGGAAAGCCCTCGGGACGAAGACATAGTCCAGGCGCGAAAGGGAGCCATGAACCGCCGAGACGTATGTGTACTCGCGGCGCTCCGCGTGTAGATGCCTCCACGCATCCGCCCATCCCAGTACATCCATCATAGCCCCCAACCGCGTAGGAGGGGGGACAGGCGCCACCCCAAGCCTCAGCTGTCGGTCCACAGCCACATCCACAACATCGTTCCAGTCGCCACCAATCACCGCCAAGGAGTCAGGGAGTTCAGCCCATAAGGCAAATAACCGCTCAGCCAGGGCCCATTGCAGGGGGGGGGAGCATATACACATCCAAACACCACAGGCTCCGCACCAACCTTCCCTTGGATGAACACAAAGCGCCCCTGGGGGTCGAGCCACTGACGCTCGTGAGTGTATGCCAGCCACCTATGGATAAGAATGGCCACCCCCCTGGAACCCCTGGCAAACCCGGCATGGAACACCTGGTGGAAGCCAACGCGCTGGAGACTGAGGGCCTTCGTACCCAGCATGTGTGTTTCCTGGAGCATGAGCACATCTGCAAGATCCCTTTTGGCCCAGCGAAGTACCGCCCCCCGTTTAATCTTATCCAAGAGACCTCGGACATTCCAGCTAAGAACATGTATGGAGGCGCCAGAAGGCGCCAAACGAGGGACATCAACCATCATCACGACTCATCCAACCCCACAATCCCTTGCCCCCGGCCCAGGCCCCAAACCCCACAGTAGCATAGGTCAGAAAGATCACGTGCACCCCAACGAACAGTACCCCAATACCCACATCCCCCACAATGCCAACCCCCCCAACACGCCACCAAACAACCCCAAACCCCCCACCCCCACCCCAATACCTCAAGAAACAATGAAGTATCTGTCGCGGCATACGGTATTTCAGGTACAAAACAGAGCACCAGAAGTTAGGCATGCCAATGGATCCCACACAACCCCCTAGCACCAACCAAGCACACACCCAAAAACCTCCCCCAACCCCAACAGGAGGAAGCAGCCCACAAAACATGCCCCATCCTTCCCCCCATCAATAAGCACCATCAATAATATTGCAAGATATAGTGCATTTGTCCACAGGAGTCCCAGCTAGGCCCGTAAAGGCCAAGTAATACTGCACCAGAAAAGGTCCGGACCGTCGTGCAGCAGGTCGCCGCCGCAGCAGGTGGCCACAATAGAGATGTAAGAGTCAAGGGTCGGTGGACAGAAGTCACGACCCCCCGCCAGAGTGATCCGTCTCCGGCTGCGTGTCCCCCAAAAGGGGGTCTCGAGACAGGGACCTCCGCCTCGAACGGGACTTGCGGTGCCGCTTCCTTTTGGCCTGTTGATCGCCCCGCACCTGAGATGAACTGCGGGAGGAGCCGGAGTGCAGCCCCGGCTGGACGTGTGGACGAAGCCAGACCGCCTCGTCGGTCCAGGCAAAGACAGCCTCTGGAGTGTCAAAGAAGTGGGTCCTCGAATTGTAGATGACACGGAGGCGGGCCGGGTATAGCAACGAGTATTGAAGTTTCAGGCCCCGGAGTCTGGCCTTGGCCGCCAGAAAAGAGTGCCGCTGCTGTTGAACCAACTTGGTATAGTCTGGGAAGATCATAATTTTGCAATTATCAAACAGCAGGGTGTCCTTGAGTCTCGCCTCCCGGAGGATGGCATCCCTGTCGTGGTAATTCAGGATCCGGGCAATGATCGGGCGAGGCCGCTCCCCAGCCGGCGGTTTCTGTGTCAGGGCGCGGTGGGCGCGTTCTACCACAAAACAGCTTGACAGGGCGTCCGGGGGCAACCAGCTCTCCAGCCACCGGGAAAGGAACACGTCCATAGGCCCCTTCTCGCATCCTTCCGGAAAGCCCACAAAGCGCAGATTGTTCCGCCGTGCCCGCCCTTCGGCGTCCTCCACACGGAGCGCCAGGCCCCGCTGCGTCTGCTACAGGTCGGCGACTCTCTTCTTCAGGGCACCGACATCGCCCTCCACCGTCGTGACCCTGGTTTCTGCCTCTGTGATGCGAGCAACCGCATTGCGGAGGTCTTGGCGCAGCAGCATCACGTTGGCGCCCACCGCGCCGATCTTCGCATCCAACATGTCACGGGATTGCGTGATGGCCGTTAGCAGCGCTGCATTGTCTGGGCCTACCGCCTGACTCCCTCCGGCCGCCCCAGCACCATTCCCGGGGCCGGTGAACTTGTCGAAGGGTCCCGTAGTGGCTGCATTGGGACCGCCTTTGCCTCTCGTCATGGCCGCCGGCGTGGTAGTCCGGCGGGAGACACTCGCTATGGGTCACCCCACAGAAGCAAGCAGCAGATGGGACGTCCACGGCACTGCTGTTCCTCGGGTGTAGCTCGCCCCAGTTCGTCAAGAGATAGGTCAGACCCAGGGGGGGGGGCACACCCCACCGAGGCGCCGGGACCACCAGGCAAGGGCCCAAGGCTGAATCTCCGGATTGGCGCCACCGGATCCTCCGTCTCTGGAAACGCCGCAGCCCCACGAGAGCGTCAGGGCAGGTTGATCAGGATACACTTCTGGTCCACACCACCAATGCGTCGGGACCCCACTCCATAGGGTACGGGCCCCAGTCTCACGGCTCCCGTGACTCCGTTCCGGCGGCGCGGACTAAGATGGATGACGCCCAGCCGGCCTCAGGGCCTCCCGGCGGGCAGGAGAAAGATCGAGGCCCTGGCTCACCACGCGGCAGGTAGGCCCAGCATGGACAGCCCCCGATGGTCAGGCCAGCGGGCGTCTGGAGCTCCAAGAAGCACACCACCGGGATCCGCCGGACACCAGCAAACTCCTGCACTAGCAGAGATGGGGGAAGAGGAGGTAGGGCAAGGATAAATTAGCGGATAAGGATCGGGCCGGCAGGAGCTCTACAGAGCCGCGTCCGCCATCTTCGCCCTCGAAGCCACGCCCCCTAATATTGATATTCTTGACCATGAGAATCTGCATGTCGATATTTCTGACCCATGATGTTTGCAACTCGGTATTTGTGCAAGTCGATAATTTTGAATCAATATTCTGTCTCTGCACCCTCCAAGGTACAGTGCAATAGTTTGGCTTAAGGAAGGGTGGGCAACAGGAGTATTTAGGAAACCAGATGTGAATATTTTTAAAATATTCCACATTGCTGACATGGAAACAGATTGTGATTGGATTGTTAGTGTCTACGGCAAAAGCAGCCTTCCCAAAACATTGAGGACCATTTTTGAAAAGATCTTCCATAACAAAGACTTTTAAACACTGATCTGAAAGGGCCTAGGATTGAATAGCAAGGACACCAAAGTAAAATCTAAACATGCTTTCTCTTAAAGAAGAGTGATATTTCTGTCCCTGACTTGCAACAGATGTAAGCAGCCACAGTAATGACCCAATTCCCATTTAAAGCAGTCAACATACTCTGGCTGGTGTGTAGTGTTACATTAATTTCTCTGTAAACATCCTTGGGCCTTGGCAAATAAAAGGAATGACACAGACACACTGAAACACAGTGCTGCCATCTCTTCAAGGCTACCACTTTGAATTGCTGCGAGCTGTCAGGAAATGAATTTTAATGGATATTTGAAGGTAAAGAAAAATTATCTACAAAGATTGTTAGTGCCATTAACAAACAGATTGAGATGTTGAATGTGATTCAGAAGCTGACCTTCCCTTACTGTGTGCAATACGTTATCATGCAGCCCATATTGTTGGCCTTTCTTTGAAGCAGAATGCAGAGGGGATCATGGTCAAGCTAGAAGGTGAGGGAAGGATAATGTCATAATGACTTCCCACAATCCTCAATTTACATTTACAGCAGTGAAGAAAGACATCTTAGTGGTATAACAAAATGTTAGCCCCCCCACTACAAAGAATAGTGAGGGGACTCCCCACGTACCATCACCCTGCCACCTGACATGTTCAGTTTCCTCACCACACTGCCTAAGCAGAAGGGGTTTAAGTGGTACACTTAGCTTAAAAATATAAACATAGCTTGTTGTCAGGGGACATCAGGTGATACCAAATCATGATTTACAAAATAGGGGGTGAGGGGCTGTTTTGTCAGTGCAGCCATTAAGAAAAGGGCCATCACAGGAGTACTTTGTTAGGATTATGCTGATAGAATTCAAAGGCAAACACAAAGCTTTGTTCACCCTAAGTTGGCAGGGTATGCCCAGACTTTGGTCCCTTTCTCACTTTGCCACTGGATTCAAGCTAGTGCTTAATTTGTAGGAAAATAAGTGGCAGGGCCAGATCAGGAGATCACTGCTGCTTGCACCAGACATTGCTCCTGCCAGCATTGCCAATTGTAGTACCAACACAATTCTACTCATCACACTTCTCCAGCTGTGACAATTCAGTCTATTCCAGGCCCCCAAAGCTATTAGGAAAGTCTTGGGCGGAAGTCAATAGCCATTTTTAATGTATATTAAATTAATAAACAACTATTGTTGTGTTTACCTCTACATTAGACCGAGTCTTGCCACTACGTTGCAGAAGGTTACAAGCCCCGGTGCTGACAATTAAGGGCCCGATTCCGATGTCAGACGGACTCAGGTCAGTCCGAGATCGGGCAGGAGCCGTAACCGACCGACCTGCTGTGGTCAATTACGGCACTGCTAGTACGATGCGACCGAACCCTGTTCGGTCGCATTCGTATGTTTCACAATGCAAGCATGCTTTCCTACCAGAAACCATGCTTGGAATGTGAAATGCAGGGGTGCAGTTCATCCCTGCACCCTGTGGCCGGCACCCCAAGGTGCCTGCCACCGGGAGCAGGGATCAATGGAGGGGCGCCATTCGGCAGCCTCACACCCATGGGGACCCTCCTGGGGACCACCAGAGACAGTTTCCGATGGCAGTGCAAAACTGCCATTGTATCCCTCAGTTAGAAAGAGGCGACCGGGGGAATACTGGAGGATTTCCGGATGGCAGACGGGCTCTCTGAGCCCGTCGTAAACCATCTGGAAATCCGAGTCGGATTGCTTTCCGACCGAACCCATCGAAATGCATCATACATATTTGGCAGAGAAAATAATCCCTTCAGGTGGTCAGTGCCAAGCCAGGAGTCAGGACATCACAAGACAGTGGTTGAAAAATGCAAGAAGGAAAAAGTCAAAAGACATGCCCTTGCCATCTTGGCTCCCAGGATCTAGAAAAATATCCCCATCAAACTAGGAATAGCTCCTACTCCTCTGCTATTCAGAAATTATCTGATAGCCTATGTATTAAAAGGGTGATGTGCTCGTTATTCCCCTGGTAATTCCAAAGTTCCTCCAGTCCTCTGAAAAGCATCAACTGCTAAAACCCCTATATGTGACCACCAGCTGTGATACTCTTGAAGCTGAAATGTTACGATACTTGCAAACAGAAAAAAATGACTTCTAGAAGTCCCTCTTCCTCCTGGATTCTCAAACAATAATTTAGTGTCAAGGTCTAACTGCTATTATCCAATAAATGACAAAAAATCCAATCTGCCACACCATTTTCCTTCTCTGTCACGTACGCCCCACTCAATGTTACTTGGTACTTTAAACAAAACTGCCATAATTCCATTCCTATCTCTGTCAACTACTTTGACTTGCTTCCGCCTCAATTGTTTATCTAAGTTCCAGCTGTCTCATTGCCCATATAAATAGGAATCATAACATTTCCTATTTGATTCTTAAAATGACATTGTGCGAAAATCCTTGTTGCTAACTCCAAATAATGTACGTGTTCCTTGCTCTCCATCTTCAACCATCTTTCATCTATCTCTTGCAGATCATTTGCATGGCCCATTAATACCTCTAAATTCTCCAACCACCAAACCAGTTGATTACCTGCCTTTTCTTTTCTGTGATGAGCACTCTTGTCACCGCACCAAAGTCCCCTTCTCAAACCTTCATTCTTCATCCACTGCAAAGCTCTGTAATGCAACGGTCCTGGAAAAACAGCCTGAATAGAAGATGAGTTATACATAATTCAGAATGCTAGCCTCCAGTCTTACCATAAATAAAATTCCTTATTTCCCGGGTAATTGCTCTGTTTTGAAGGTGCCTTAAGGGTACACCTTTTAATTCCCCCCTCTCATATAACGAAAGCTCCCAGCATACGAAATTTGAGGATGCATATGTGATATTGCGAGATCCAAACCTTTCATGAGAAGTACCCTGATTGTTGTTCAAAGATTTATGGTTCAGTCTGAGAAGTACAGAACTTGGTTAGCACGTTTGTTCAAAAAGTATACGGCCTTTGCTGCTTGCAATGTTCAGCTACTCAAACCCTGCCTCAGCCTAATTCAGAACTGGATGTTCGGCATCTAGGCAAAGCTCAACCTGATGAACACAAAATTCTTTCTATCTGCCAACAACAAATAAAAATCTCAAATCCAAGCCTGGCTCCTGAAAATGTGCATGGGAAGCTTTTTTACTAGCTGATATCCACCGCTAACTCACTTTGATTTGCCCTAAACACCAACCACTCCTTAACAGGGCCAGAAAGGCCTTTTATTACACAAGCTTTTTTCCCTATGGGCTAGAGCTCCTGGAGGCTGTTCCTAGGACCAGTGGCCATTCCAGGTGCCTCTGTCACTTTCAGAAGCTCCCCAAGACACAGGGAGGCTTCAAGAGAGAGAGCAAGAGAGGGAGGGGAAGGTAGAAAGAAAGCTATTAGACAGGTAGAAGAGAGAGAGAAGAGCAAAACAAAGATGGCATGATATCAGCACTATTTCCCAGTAGCGGCTGATGTGGGGGTGGAGTGGTGGGCGGGGCGTGGGCGGAAGGCGAGCAAAACAAACAATAAACATAAAAAAATACAAATAACTTTCTTGGCGCCAATGCTAATTTCTGTGTACTCGCAGGCTCTGCATGCGGTCTCCCACTCCTTTCCCACGGCACTCTCCTCGGCTTACTCGGGGTAAAAGGGGAGAACTTCCTCCCTAGGACAACGCAAAACCAGCCAATCCAGGAGCTGCGCTGCAGCTCCAAGATTGGCTAGAGCACGCTAACTCAACGCTCATTTTGAGGCTGGGGGCCTGTGGCTGCAATCCCTCAGCTGTTTCTCAGCCTTGGGATTGCAGGCTCTGAAGTATGCAGGCCAGATTGGTAAGCTATAGGCAGCTGGCCAATATGACTTGTGCACTGGCAGGGGGCTACATTACTAGTGCAAGCGCACTGATTAGCCCCGCCCCTGCTATTGCCCTGTAACAGTGTGAGCCTTGGACACATTAATAAAATTGTGTTTATTATCATTTTTTTAATGTGTGCCTGCTGCACTTGCAGCAGGTGGGGTGACGCTCCTCCACCATAATAGAGAAGCCGCGGCTGCTACTTCCTGAAAAAAAATCAAAACCTTTCCTCCACGAAAACAAGTTGAGGACTTTTGTCTAAACCTTCTCTCGCGTTCACAAAAGCAACGTCCGGCTCTGCAGTCTCCTCAACTTCAAACTGACCCTATTTTGAGGGAACTGCACTGGTTCCCCCTCCAAACCCCATCATCTTCAAGATCAGCTATGTCACATAAAAGGCTTCCAATAACATCACCCTGTCATATCTGGCTAGGAAAATAACCAACTCTGGCAGACAGCACTACACTATCAAAAACCAAAAAACTGAAATAAATAAGGAAAATAAAAGACCTTCTTCATCCATGTTCCCAGGATCTGGAACAACTTTTCCATCATGATTAGAACAAATTCAAGCCTGCTGCAATTCAGAAAGGACCTGCAGAACCACTTCTTTAGAAAATATTACATTATATACAATTCTGAATTATACCCCCAGGCAAACGCCCTTGTTTAACACTGCAGCTAGGTTTGAGCTATTCAAAAACTCATTCATTTATACAGCCATCCTTATAGATTGTGCTGCTCAGCAAGTACCTGGATACTCTGTCACAATCGATTAGAAGTGCCATAGGTTATAATAGATTTGTAATACAGCGGACTGGACAACCGTCACGACTGTGACATAGTATCCTATCCCGCGACATATAAATCAGGCCCTAAGTGTGAGTTGCATCAATAGTTGGAGAATGTATAGGATGTAAAGATGCCACAATTGTTCAAGATGAGATTTTGAAAAGTGAAAAGTGTAATGATAGATGCGAGTTGGTGGCTCTCACATCTCACTGCATCTCTGCCAGGTGTTGGATTTATTGAAGATAGGTCCATTAGCTGGCAGTATTTCTAGTCTACACACGGAAGCTCCAATGTGTTTAAAGTGAAAATTTACATTTTACTAATTTCCACTTTCATACTTTTTTTATAGATAAGCATAAAAACTTCAGTGATGTCAAAAAAAATTAAAACAAGTTTTTCCATGTTGTTTTTATACGTTCTGTCATTGATATAGCTCTCCGCTAACGCGTCTTGCTTTTTAGGCCTTGTAGTGTTCAGCTGGTGGTTAGCATGCTTGTAGATTTACCCAACTAACATGTTGCTATTAAAATGATAGTGCTGGATATCAAATGGAAAGTGTTTGGTAAAAGGGTAATACCAGCTTCTGCAGCACTACCAAGACACAAAGTAACTTTCTATTGACCAGCACTATATGTATGCAATTATTTCCTTAATTTACAGCTTGTTAATTTCTTTACTCCGACATTATGTGCTTAGCACGCTGTGAACAAGACATGTTTAACTAGTCTCACCACATAATAATGCTTTAGAATAGAACCAACTTACTGACAACTGCCTGTTATGGTGCCATTTACACAGCATTGCTTTAGCTGTTGATAAAAGCAATATTTATACTTTGGCGCAGGTGGGGGGAGCACAGAGGGGGGTCGCGCAGTGGGGGAGTCACAGGGCGGGTCACAATAAAAAAAAAAATTCTAACCTACCTTCCCTCCGTGTTTTCTCTGCTCCTGCTCTCCTGCCTCTGACAGGAACAGGAAGCAGGCAGCCAGGCTCCCTCCCCATAGCCAATCACAACACTGCATGCAGTGTTGTGGCTGGTCTGGAGCGCTCTGGTACGGCGTCCAGCCAGAGGCTAGAGGGGTGGATATGTTCTCCATGCAGGCTGCAATGCAGCCTGCATGGAGAAGGACAAAGTGCGCATGACTGGTTTGGGAGACCCAAGAGGGCCGACCAAACAATCTTTGCGCACACAGGAGTGGGCAAACCACTCCTCCCCAGCCCTGCTCGGAGAGCCGAGGAGCCCTGCCCACCCCGCAAGTCAAACATAAAATGGTAATAACTAAAAGTTATTACCATTTTACGTTTTAGCTTCTCCCACTGCTTGAAAGAAGTGTGGCAACTCTCCTCCACCATATCGAAGGAACCGCCCCTGGGTTTGGTATAGAAAGGAAAGTTATTTATTCCCCGCCGTCAGTTAAGTGAATTGACTAGCCTAGCATAAGCCATCTGGAAGCAAGACAGCCCACTTTGATGTTTCTTAGAAGACAGGATTTGGTAGTTTTAGATGGGAGATGATTACCCCCGCAGGTAGGGTGACCAAGAGTTTCAGGTTTGCCAGTACATTGCTTTTTTTCTCCATATGTTCCCGGAACTTTCTGTAAATTTAGCAAATGTTTTCGGAGATGGACGACTCAACCAAAAATCTCACAATGACCATTGGTTGCTAAAAGAATCTGTTCCATGCAAATTGGTGGGCTATGGGAGAAATATTGAGAGATGCCACGAATCCCCCTTTTACTACTAAAAGTCGGTGCCTACCATAGGCAGACAGGAGCATTGATTATTGGAAATGGAGATAATGAAATGTTAAATATATCCTATAAAAAGGCAGGCTGCAGACCACCACTTTGAAACTTTTTTGAATTCCACTCGCCTCCTTGCCATTTAAAGAGCTCCCTTGCATACTAGAGTTCTTGCCTCAAATAACAGTTGTTGATATCTTTGGTGCCAAAACCCGATAAGCTGAGAGGGAACTGAAAAGTCTCTTGCTTATCCAACTTGGTCTCTTGGTGAAACTAGCAGAAGAGCACCTCAAAGACCAGAGCTGCTGTGCTGTACCTACAATATCGTTGCAAGGATACAGCTCATACACAGAACTGTGCCGAGAGGCCTAGGACATCAGTGAATTGTGGTGTACCAGAAACTCACCTCAGTACCTAGAAAAACCCCAACCAGCTAGCAACAGTGTCACATTAGCTCTTCGTCCTATAGCAAATAAACCAATGATTAGACAACCTAGAACATGCAGCTTAGGACCATCACAGGAATGGTGGGAAGTGAGAACACTCTTTTGTTATACTCTCATACCAGTCCACAGCAGGAGTAAATAAGAGACACGGTAAGGTTAAAATATTTATTTTAACGACATGATCTCATGTGTAGTATCTTAGCCAGCATAAGCAGACATATGATTAAAAATAATATTGTCAGTTACAATTCCATAAAATACAAAAGGAGAAATCATATTACAATGATGGTGAAAACAGGTCCTATAGCGCCTAGTTTTAACACCCTCCGTATATAGGAACTATGTATTTTAAACTAAAGAAGGTCTCTTAGGCTTGTTTTGGGGGGCCACATTACCTTACAGCTCAGTAAGAGTAAATTACATCTGGATCAGCTTAGGTTCTCTGTATCCTTGGAAACAGAAATCTTCCAAGTGTCTGAAATCATGGCAAGTGTGCAATGATAAAGGCACCAGAATCTTACTTGGCTCACAGCTGCAAAAAATTTTGAGTCTAGAGAGGATTACACGGACATGTCGAAAAACAGCTAACATGTTTTGATTACCTTGGCAGCTCAGCACTCACTGTTCAAACTAGGGGCACGATGTAAGTCTAGAGATGTCGAAAAACAAACGTTTTCTAATGTGTAGACCTTGGTGAAGGCTAACGTACAAAAACAGCTATGCAGTGTTGTGTGCAAAAGCAGCAAAAAGTAAAATGGTGTTTAAACGTCTAATAAGCCATGCTAACATAGCATGCACGCAAAAGTAGGCCTTAAACCATTTTACAATATCAGGGCTAGACGTTGCCACCAAGAGCATTGAAGCTAGAGAAAATGCATTGTTGGACTATACATAAGGTGTCAGAGTTGAGAGAAAACTTAAGGGTTATAGGACTGTCTCATAAGTGCCAAATTGCTGCTACCTCTTTAGTGTGCCTTTACTCCAAAACAGAAATATATGCCCCCACAAACTCAATAAATGTAAATTTACATATCTGTTACTAGAATAATCCTATTCTGGTCTCTCACTCCTCATACTCCATCATGCCCCAACTCCCTCTTTTGGAAAGGGGCGACCACTCGGTCCCCCCGAACGTATGGTAGGGGGCCCGGATCCTCCCGGGAAACCATTTTGGGCGGGGGGCGTGTCACGGCTGGTATGCCCGAAGTGGCGTAGCCGGGGCGCGCCTTTTCCCGCCCAAGAAGGGTTGTCCTAGACACGTACATCATCGGCCACGCCCAGGAGGCGTATCGGAGGAGGGTACACGCCCTCCCGGAGAAGAATAAAGAGAGCGGGAATCCGAAGAAGCATCCTCTTGTTCCTGTGCTTGGAAGCTGCACCCACTCGTTGCACGTGAGCCCTCGACGGAACAAGGAGCAATTTTGAGAACTTGTAATTCTTGTGTTTCTCTTTCAGCGACTTCGAGGCTCAAGGTTCAGGACCGTCTCGATCAACGTAGATCGGATACTCGATAAGAATGCCGGGCAAGAAGGCAGGAAAGAAGTCCGGAACCGAACAGATGCTTCGCATGCTGGTAAGAGATATGGCGAACATGAAGAAGCAGATGGCTGCGATGAACAATCCGGGTAGACCAAAAAAGGTAATAGGCCCGGCTTTGCCGAAGGTGGTCCCCGAGGGTAGGGGGAAGTGGGTTAGGAATAGGGCGGCGGGTGGTGAAGCCCCGGTCCCCGAGTTACCCCCGGCGAGCCCGGTTGTCCCAGTCGAGGCCCCGGGACCGATTCCAGACGCGGGTCAACCGATTCCGGTTGTTGTTACGCCCGCCAGCGAGGAGGACATGCCTCCGGAATTAGCCGCCCAGTTGGCCGCATGGCTTGGAAAAAAGACAGGGGGTGCTCCGGCACCGGCAGACACGGCCGAGGAGGCCAAGTTACTAATGCAGCAGTTGCGGCAGTCGCGAGAGGCCGCGAAGGCGAATGTTCCTTTTGTTCCCCCACAGGCGATCACGGAAGGACCGGCAGCTGGTGTCGGAGCAGCAGCGGGAACAGCACCGGAACCGGGTAAGCAAGCATTGCCGATGGCAAGGGAGGGGTCTTTGCCCTCAAGACGGGAGAAGGTGGTCCAACATATACCTTTGGCCACTAAAGAATTGATATGGGCTGATAAGTATGTGAACATGTTTTCCCTGCTGACCGACCATCGAGAGATGGAGTATGTTAAGGCACAAAAGGAGTTGTGGCACCCGAGTGTATGGAGAGCCAAAATGGCGGGATTTAGGGTAGATGAGACAATCTCGAATTGGGCCAAGGCCTTTGCAATGTTTTCTGCGATTATTGGAGAACGTAAGCCCGAGGTTTTGTCCGAATTATCCTGCTACCAGGCACGAATAATGGATTTTTATGATACATATGAGGGTGATGAGTGGATGGGGTACGATATGAAGTTTCGTGGAGAAGTGTGGCTCACGGTGTAGAGCAGGCAGACCCGGAAGCTGAGGTCAGACCCGGGACCAGGGTTCAATTCCCGACGCGGCAGGGTCTTGAGCTCAAATGTCCACGGACTCGATAATTCTCGCTTCGGTGCCTGTTCTAATCATGGGTTCTCACTCTGCAACTCTGGGCATTAAGCTTGCTTAATCTCCACAACGGCCCCCTGCGGCGGGATGCCTGGCTTTCACCTTGGGGATGCCCTGTAGGGGCTATCTCACAGGGAAAAGCCAGGACGGGTTCCCAAGGCAAGCGCCGGGAAACCTCCGGGTAGCTGTGCGCTCAATAAATGCAATAATAATAATAATAATAATAAAGAGCACGATTCATCTCTGACGTGGGATTGTTTCGACTCTATTTCTTGGCAGAAGCAGCTCCTGCCGGGCGCGACGAAGTCGTCCTCGCTCGGCGGGAGAGGGTCGGGACCTTCCCGCCAGCAGCCTGCGGCGCCCTTTCGAGCGAGCCACACGGGCGACCAGCAACCAAGGAACGGTGGAAATGGGGGTAGGAAAGGGGTCTGTTGGAATTTTAACAGAGGCAATTGCACTAGACCACAGGGGACATGTAAGTTCAGACATGCGTGTGCAGGTTGCGGAAACTCTTCACATCCCGAGAGCTCATGCCGAGCCAAGAATGGTGATACAGGGGGTAGAGGAGGGGCCAAACAGGTCTGAGCAAGACCATCGGATACCGCTACCTACCCCTATTGATATCGGTATACACCTGTTACAACGCAACTTTTACAACTACCTACTATTACAACGCAACTTTTACAATGCATACCATTACAACGCATTGCGCTGGGGGGCGCTCTAGGATAGGAAATAAGTTTAATTTACTATCCAACACCTTCCCTAGTGTCCACGGGGACTGGAGTTGGAATAGTAAATTATACTTACCACTATCCAGCACCTCTAAGCGCTATGCGTTGTAATGGTATGCGTTGTAATGGTCGCGTTGTAATGGTAGGTAGTTGTAATGGTATGCGTTGTAACATGGTACATCCATTGATATCATGGCAATGATCCCCTGGTTAAATGAATACCCTGATCATGTCTCCGCTGGGGTGTTGAGGAACGGCTTCTCATACGGTTTCCACATCCCGGCGGGGTATTTTCAGGGGGAACCACTTTGTAAAAACCAATTGTCAGTTCAGCATAACCCAGCGGTGGTCGAAAAGAAGATTGCAAAGGAGGTTGCCCTAGCACGGGTAGTTGGCCCATATAGACACCCCGGTGGGCCAGTTTCTAAGGTATAGGCGGAATTGTTCGTCCACAGATACCTTTGTGGAACAATCCTCTGAGTTAGTCACCAAATTGAAACAACGGGAATATCCAACCAGAGTGATCAAACATGCACAGAAGAGGGCTTTCAACACCCCACGGGATGTTTTGTTGGAGCGCAACATCAAAGAGAAGCAACCATGCCTCCCAGTTGTCAACACCTTCGACCCCCTCTCAACCAAAATAAGGCAGATAATAAAGAAACACTGGTCGATTCTTGACACAAGGGACCACAAAATACCGACTCCACGCTTTGCATTCAAAAGAGCCTCCAACTTGCGAGATAAATTGGTACACACCCGTAACCCCAATACGGCTAAGACAAGCACCATTCCTCCTGGACACTATCCATGCGGAAGTTGCTCAGTTTGTGGCCTTACAACAGCCACAAAAAGTGTAACTCTGCGGGGGGGTAAAACCTGGTTCCTTAACAGGTTTAGCAACTGCAACACGACACATGTCATTTACAGACTTATGTGCAGCTGTGGCCTTTACTATATCGGCCTTACCACTCGCAAGGTCAAGATAAGTGTACAGGAGCATCTTAGTACTATAAGAGCAAAGAAACTGACAACTCGCTTGGTACAACATTTTAACATCCTGGGACATGACCCCAAAAACTTGAAGTGGACTGTATTGGAGAAGGTGGTGGGTGAAACTCACAACCTGGAGAACATCCTAGCAAGAAAAGAAGCAAAATGGATTTTTCTGGAGAAGGCTGACCAGGAGGGACTCAACGAAAATATCGAATGGAATAGGATTAGTAGGCGATAACAGGGCTCTGTTGTTGCCCACTTTCCATTGCCCCCCATGGCTACAACCACCACAACGGTATAAGATGCAGTGCCTCAGTGTAATTGCCCCTGTCTTTGCCCATTCACATATGCATAACGATTAGGCGCAACCATTGAAATATTAGGAACTGTGCGCTTGAACACACACTTGCCGGCCCTCTGATGGTTTATAAATTAACTATACATCACCTGGGGTGACTTAGTGTATATACTGGGCACTGAGACAGTATCTGGTAATCATATAACCTAGCAGCCCTGCATATAACTAATTCGGAATATTCCAGCACTTCCATTAGGTCTGCGGTCCGTGTTGATATCACTTAAAGAGGGGCCTTATTTATCCAATAGCTGTACTTTATAAGGGTCCCATCCTTGCTTTATACTTCCGAGGTAGTCAGGGACCACCAACATCGCCTTAAACTACGATATCAGTAGTAATATGGGACTGTTACGAACCCATTCTAAGATGGCCGCGCCTCACGTCTACGTGGTGGGCGGAGTCGCGTCTCCCCCTCCGGCTACTTCCGCATCCCGGGAGTGAGTGAATGCGTGGATCGTCGGAAGCGCCGGAGGGACTCGGCGACAGTAAGGAGGCTGGGTGGTTGATTGCGGGTGTGAATGTGAATGGGGACTTATTGCACCGATGAAATTACTCTCGCTATCTACAATAGAGGTGGCGGCTCTGGACGCACTATCGAATCTTTGATTTCGAATTTTTAATCATGAGCAGAATATGTGTAACAGTATGACGCAGAGTGGGTTATGCGGGGGGGACCTTGAAGCATTACTTCCCTTCTCTCCCCGGCTCACTTGCATATGTATGTATCGCCCCGAAAATCGGACAATGGGTAGCGTATCAAGGGGGCAGGTTGATCGAGAATTCACTGGACAAGATCATCCTGGTGATATCGCAATAGCTACCTGTATCTATGGGGATACTAACTTACATTTGTATGATCTCTGTCTCCCTATACGCATAGGTGGCTGTGATTATTGTTGGTCACATGCTGGGACACGTGGATGCTTGACAGGGTGCCCCCATGAGTGGTGCTGGTATGCGCTAACGTAGCACCCTCAAGGTAAAATTACCTTAAATTGTGTGTCAATTCTAAGATGCTTCGGTGATGCCCCAACTGTGGGGGTCTGAACGGCGCTTTTAGCGTCTTTCTTTTTATATCTTTCACACAGGTCCATAAATTGCATGAAAAGACTGAGAATTTCTTACCCCTCATTGCCCTGATGAAATCGCTAAAAGAACAGCGATGAAACATGTCGGCTTGAGAACAGAAAGTGTTATGGTACAGGTTTACCATTTTTAAGAAGTGGGGTTCTGATGCATCAGAATAAAACGGTAAAGCAAGCATAACCCTACCACACATTTATATATTGTTTGTGTGTTGGGTTAGGGGTCTTTATATCTTTTCTCTGTACACTGCAAAGTGTGTGTTAGTGGTGAGATTTTTGTCACTATTTGTGTTTTTCACATCACTATTTCTCACGTCTGCACTATTATCTCTTCTTAGTGCACTTTTGTCTTTTCACATAGAGAGAGTGGCCAATGATGAGAAGTGGGTATACCGGTAAATACTAACCGGGAACCCCCTCGGGTGGTGCTACCGTGAGGTACTCTCTCTATCTCTCACACTTTTTTTGTGGATGAAGTAATTGTGGTCCTGTGTGATTCTTAGTACTTATACACATCCTGACCAAAGGACTTATGTTATTTACAAATCCCTGGGGACACTAACAAGAAGAGGTCCCTTTTCGTGTTGGTCTCTTATGTTGATGTGCATACATATAGGTGAGGCTCCATTTGTTTAAATACCATATAGACACCCGCCAGTAACTAATTTCATCTGTTCCCCGTTAGGAGTTGTTCCCAAGAAGGACCCAGGGGAATTTAGGCTGATCCATAACTTGTCGGCCCCAAGGGGTCGTTCAGTGAACGAGGCCATTGACCCGGGGGTTTTCTCGGTACGGTACGCATCCTTCGATGATGCCATCGCCATGCTGAATCACTTGAGGCCCGGGGCGCTGATGGCGAAATCAGATATTGAGTCAGCGTTCCGGTTGCTCCCGGTACACCCTCGGGATCAGCGTTTGTTAGGCTTCGTTTTCCAGGGCCAATACTACATGGATAGATGTATGCCAATGGGTTGCTCCATCTCTTGTGCGTATTTTGAGAAGTTCAGTTGTTTTCTGGAATGGGCGTTCACCAAGGCCACCGGCCATGCCCAGGTTATGCATTACCTAGATGATTTTTTATTTTTGGGGCCAGCCGGCGACCGGAAATGTGCGCAGGCATTACAGGAATTTTGCACACTCATGAAGAGGTTTGGGGTGCCATTGGCACCGGGTAAGACGGTAGGACCATCTACTTCACTTGAGTTTCTGGGAATTGAGCTCGATTCAGTGGAAGGATGTTTCCGTTTACCAATGGAGAAAGTTACGAAGTTCAGGGCTTCCTTGGAACTGTGCATTAGCAAAGAGAAGGTTACCCTACATCAATTGCAACAAGCAGTGGGCCAGCTTAACTTTGCCTTAAGGGTGATACCAATGGCCCGCCCCTTTTCCCGCTCTATTGCACAAGCCATGGTTGGTCTCAAGGAAGGACACCACCGCACGAGACTGTCTGCAGAAGTTCGCCAGGACATGCGCATTTGGTTGGCATTTCTGGCGGATTTCAACGGTCGAGTGGTGTGGAACAAGCCACCTGCGTCCTCGGACGAGCTGGGTTTGTGGACCGACTCGGCTGGGAGCGTGGGATTTGGCGCCATCTTTGGTAATCGATGGTCGGCGCAAACATGGCCGACGTGGTGGCACACCAGCGGTCTCACAGGTAACATCAGGTTTCTCGAGTTGTTCCCCATATTGGTGGCTCTGAGGGAATCGCCGGAGGAGTTCCGAGATCGCTCAGTTGTGTTTTGGTCTGACAATATGACTGTCGTTGAATGTATAAATAATCAGGCAGCTCGCTGCAAGTGGATATTGAGATTGCTTAAGGAAATTGTACTGCTTTGCATGAGACTGAACGTACAATTCAGGGCAAAGCATGTGCCAGGTGTACTGAACCATGCGGCTGATGCGCTCTCTCGTTCACACATGCAGGCTTTCAGGGGTTATCTACCTTCTGTTGACCTGGTGGCGGCACCATTCCCCGAAGCACTCTGGCTACTCGGTGCCCCGGATTACAAGACCTCGTGGCAGCAAGCTTAGCCCCCAGGACAAGGAAGGCATACGAAGGAGCGTTTCGTTCCTATTGTGCATTTTTGGGTCCGGCTGGGGGGGAATATTGGGGGCAGGAGGATTATGTTCTGAAGTTTCTAGTGGCTCTCCACAGTGCAGGCCGATCAGTGGCAACGGCCAATAGACACCGGGCTGCCATTTCATTCATGGCGCAGGCGCATGGCATCAAGGACCCGACATCGTCCTTTTTAGTGAGGAAAGCCCTTAGGGGTTGGCAACGCCTTGAGGGTCGTAGAGTCGACGAGAGGCGCCCGATTGGGTTAGAAAGGTTGTCTCTCCTGATAGCAATACTCCCCACGACATGCTCCTCCCAGTTCGAGGCAGTGCTGTTCCGGGCCGCTTTCGCATTAGCGTTCCATGGGGCGATGCGGGTTAGCGAGCTGGTGGCTAGAAATAAGAATGATGTGGAAGGAGGTCTGTGTCAGGACTGCATTCTGATTAAGGGTGACTCAATGATGATCACAATAACCAGGTCCAAGACCGACCAGAGTGCTATGGGAGACAGTATTATTGTCCAGCGCATGCGAGGGTCCCCCGTGTGCCCGGTAAAGTGTGTAGAGGAATATCTGGCACAAAGAGGGAAAACATGGGGGGGAAGCTTGCTGAGACACATCGATGCCACCCCACTGACGAGGTTTCAGTTCCAGAGGGTGTTAACAATGGCAATCGCAGCAGCGGGCTTGGACCCGGGCGATTTTGGGACCCATTCCTTTAGGATAGGGGCTGCAACAGAGGCTACAGCCAGGGGTCAAAGTGTTGAGAAGGTGAAACAACTGGGACGATGGTCCTCAAATTGTTATAAAAGGTACGTGCGGTTGCACATGTTGTGAAGTCATTTGCATGCACTCATGCTTCTTGTCTTCTGTTTGGTTTACAGTTTCGCGAGCATGCTATGCGGGGCGGACTGTGCAGTCGACCCGGCACCTGGGGAGCAGCGGTCAGAAATCACCGGCTGAGGAAAAAGTGGTGTGGGTCGTGGGCCACTCATACGTGAGACGGGCCGGGGACGTATTCAAAGCAGGTGACGTGACTCACGCAGCTGGGGAATTCGGGTACAGGGTGACCTTCCATGGAAGGGGCGGGCTCTGTATTGACCATTTTGAATCTTTTGTTGAGGGTCTGTTAGGGCGGCAGAGGTCACCGCCATCTATACTCATAGTACACCTGGGGGGCAATGACTTGGTGACACTCGGGAAGCGAGTATTACTCGAGCGAGTTTTATCTACTGTTAGCTGGCTGGCGAGGAGAATCCCGGGGTGCACGATAGGATGGTCCCACATGATTCCCAGGAAGGTATGGCGGGGGGGGCTTCTCTGTGTCAGCATTGAACCATTCAGTTAAAAAAGTCAATAATAAACTCGGTAGGTTGTTTCGCTCGTCGCAATTGCACTGTATTCCGCACGGATGTATTAGGGGAGATAACATGTATCTCGAGGATGGTGTCCATTTGTCCCGGGAGGGGAATGTCTTACTCATAGGAGACTTCGTAGCATGGCTAAAAGGTTTGAATAAACATGACCTTTAATAGGAGTTTGTGGGGGGGCCGGATAGCCCGTCAACTATCCGGCCTGTGGCGGTAAGGTCATGATCGGTGAGCAGTAATTTCAAGGTCCCTAGAGGGGGGCGCCACCCAATATGGATGGGAGCGCCCGGGGGGAGGCGGCCATTGGCCCCTCACATGGGGAGGCGGCACCCACTAAGTATGGGTCGCCTAAGGGAAGACGGTCATAGGCCTCTTCCAGGGGAGGAGGCGGCTAGATGCCCCTCCTACGAATTTCCCGGGGCCCGGATATCCGCGACGGCGGATATGGTAGACAGTGTGGGGTGGGAGGGGGGTCCACGCTACCTTCTTACGGACACCTCACACGAGTCCTCGGACGACCCTTAAGATGGCGTCGAGTTAAAATAGGGGGCCCCCGCAAGACAAGGGAAATTGGAGTTGGCACAGAGGTACAGTCCTCTGCGCGCCCGCCCTCACACTGTGAGGGGGAGAGTTCTGGTAGTAGGGATCTGACACCGGTTGCGACCTTGCCGTTGGCCCGTAATGTTAGGATGTACAATTTTAATTTAGAAAGTATGCATTTGCAGGATGTTAGACTCGGCTAGGAAATCCTCTGTACTAGAGATTTGTTAAGGATAGCCAAAGAACATGTCTTCATCGAAATGTAATAAATGAAAATTGTACATGATATGAAACTGTTATTTTAATGTTTTAATTTTGTTTCATATTTTAATAAATACGGCCGGGAGGGTAACTCCCTCCCGCCTTCCAAAAGTTCAGAACTGCGTCCGTCTTCCCATCCTTGGGGATTGTGTTGGGAGGGGGTGACAGGCATCCCGGCCATATGGAAAGGGGCGACCACTCGGTCCCCCCGAACGTATGGTAGGGGGCCCGGATCCTCCCGGGAAACCATTTTGGGCGGGGGGCGTGTCACGGCTGGTATGCCCGAAGTGGAGTAGCGGGGGCGCGCCTTTTCCCGCCCAAGAAGGGTTGTCCTAGACACGTACATCATCGGCCACGCCCAGGAGGCGTATCGGAGGAGGGTACACGCCCTCCCGGAGAAGAATAAAGAGAGCGGGAATCCGAAGAAGCATCCTCTTGTTCCTGTGCTTGGAAGCTGCACCCACTCGTTGCACGTGAGCCCTCGACGGAACAAGGAGCAATTTTGACCCACCCACCAGCCCCTTATGGCAACGTTAGTACTGCAATAAAGTGATATGCTTCGATCGATACCAGGATGATGTTTAGTTCTGCAAATAAAGGAATTTGTTTGATAACATTTTCTCTCCTTGGTTTAGCAGACGATAACGGTCTGAGTTTATTGATATGAAGAATGTCTAGTAGTAGTGACAGAGATTGCTATATACAGTGTAATTTTCTCCCTTAGTAGTTAAACAAATGTCGTATTTATTCTTTTTGGTCGGGCGGTAAGGTCATGATCGGTGAGCAGTAATTTCAAGGTCCCTAGAGGGGGGGCGCCACCCAATATGGATGGGAGCGCCCGGGGGGAGGCGGCCATTGGCCCCTCACACGGGGAGGCGGCACCCACTAAGTGTGGGTCGCATAAGGGAAGACGGTCATAGGCCTCTTCCAGGGGAGGAGGCGGCTAGATGCCCCTCCTACGAATTTTCCGGGGCCCGGATATCCGCGACGGCGGATATGGTAGACAGTGTGGGGTGGGAGGGGGGTCCACGCTACCTTCTTACGGACACCTCACACGAGTCCTCGGACGACCCTTAAGATGGCGTCGAGTTAAAATAGGGGGCCCCCGCAAGACAAGGGAAATTGGAGTTGGCACAGAGGTACAGTCCTCTGCGCGCCCGCCCTCACACCGTGAGGGGGAGAGTTCTGGTAGTAGGGATCTGACACCGGTTGCGACCTTGCCGTTGGCCCGTAATGTTAGGATGTACAATTTTAATTTAGAAACGGAGAAGGGTATAAATTCGTTGTGTACTGACCCACGTGATTCACCCGTTTATATAGCTCACGTTCTTTGGCACCGAAACGCCGTCTCACAACAAATTAATACCCTTCTCCGTTTCTTTTAGAGAGCAACTCACCTCTCATTTAAGGAAAAATATTTACGGACACAGAGCCCAAAATGAACCTTTTGATCGTCTAAAACATGTACGTGACATTATCATCAGATATTTCAATAGATGCCTCTTTTTTTAAAACAAGATCGCTAGATATGTATACTTTATTTTTCCAGCCACCAAGACATGGAAAACATTACAAGATAATTCAGGTATGAACTGAGAGTATGCTGAGCCGTATGTAAGTTGAAGGTCGTCCATTTGAATAATTGACAGTATGTTATTTATTTTATGTCTTCCAGATATTGTTGTTTGGTCCTGAAGAGAATCCCCCATACCTCAGGGATTCGAAACGCGTCGACCCCCCCAGTCTTTCTGATTCATTTTGCTTTATAGACCAATCGTTTTTCAAATATGTTCTGATTACAATAATGTTGGATTGTCTATTTCCTGAATGAAATTTGTACCCGTATATTCCTCCATTTAGTGGAGTAGGCCCACCTGTTCAATTTAAAACAGGACCTTTATAGGGCCCCTCAATAATAAGAAACTATATCTTGATAGAGGAAAGGTTCCCTCTTTTTTCCCTCAACTCTTATATACCTGTTCCTGCCTGTCGTCAATTTGTTGTCTATGAGTGTTATATGTTAAATGTACAACCCTCTGGGTTCAATTTCTGGCATTTTTGCCCCTTCCTTTTGTTTTCAACCCTTAGCCTAAATATCCTTTTTTCATCCTCCTAGATTGTATATGACAAATGTAATAGATGTGAGTTGTAGCCATACATTTGTTGTTTCTACTAACTCGAAAAAACTTTCTTACTTAAAAAAGAAAAACAAAAATATAACCAAAACCAAATAAAATCAATTATTTTGGTAAATATCTTGACTGAAAGAGTGGTCTTTGGGATGAGCGATAGTTAGTTCATCTCCTTTGCAAACGACTAAACCATTGCACAGTACTGGCAATCTCTGTTGTTCATTACGTTATTGGCAGAGCCTTACTGTGCTCCAGCCAAAACCCCATTTGTTAATTGGGGTAGGCACAAAAGGCGTCTGCAGACTATATTTTTCTCCGACTGCAGGGCTCTAAAATACTTATACCCAGAGCTCATACATCCCAGAGCCATATGTTTCGACAGGTAGACATCTTCTATTGTAGATTCCTGGCAGGGGGCCTATCAGTTTTCTACTGATGGAGGAAGCAAAGTTAAATAAAAAAAACCATAGCATTAGAGAGCCTCAGTGTGCATATTGGTAGGCACGAACTCCGGCTACCTTTTGAATCAAAAGTGACCCTAAGTAAGGGAATTCATGTGTTCTAGCGATAGGATTTCCATGTAGGACTGAACTGCAGCATTTGAGGTTCTTGGAGCCACAACACAAGTCTTGCTTAGGTTAGTTTTGAGAATTAAATTGGACATGAATGCAACAAACTTGTCCAACAGGATTTTAACCTCATTGAGTATCTTGCCAGCATAATGGCATCAACAGCAATAAGTAAGACAGGAACCACCTAAACCATGGCTTATCACTGCCTTGCTTAATCAAGGTGGCTTCTAAGCCATTCACATGCAATAGAAAATGTAAGTTGCGAGCACACATCCTTGTCTCATGCCCTAAAATATGCTGATGGGGTCTGTACATTCGCCATTAATGCCATATCTTACAAAGGCCTTCAGATCACAGAGAAGGGTACGTAAAAAAGCAACGATGATCTGATCTACCCCCATGCCCTCCAGGATTTCCCAGAGTTTGGATCACACAACATTATCGAAGGCACATGAGAGGTCCATGAAGGCCAGGTAGGTGGAGCCTAGCTTGGCGACAGTCCGTTTACTAATCATTAGATGGAGAAAAAGACACTGCTCCATCATACAAGGCGCTTACAGAATCCAAACTGCATGCCGGAGAGGATTTGATTTTAGTCCATCCAAGTACCTGGTATAGTATTTTCATTATTAACTAGCGTGAATAAATGGAGCATAGGCCTCCAGATTTGCAGTCATTCAAAGTGTACTTGGTGGTAGATATCAGCATCCGCATCGGGGTTTACCTTGCACAATTCTGTTTTAGTGTGAGCAGGTATGCAGTTGTAGGCTTGTCCCAGTGCACTTTCTCACTAGGCCTGCTTCCCAAACTGCACGTTGTAGTTTTTTTTGTAGTACTACCATTGAACTACAAAACTTACTACAAATTGCTATTCACATACTGCACTTTTGTAGTAACTTGTATTTTTGAACAGCTCACATTTTTTTTGTAAGTCCCTGCTTCCATCATTTTCAATGGCTAGATGTTGAATTAGCAGTGGTTGCCCATGTGTAGTTCTGGACTTACTAAACAAGTGTACATTACTACAAAAGTGCAGTTTGTGCATACCGAAAAGTAGTAAACGTACTCAAAAGCGTAAACTTACCCAACAGTGTAAATTACTCTTGTGAATCAAGCCCTATGTATTTAATTCAATGAAGAAACCAGCAGAGGTTTGAGACTTTTTTAGAGATTCTCTTGGACACACTTCTTGCACTAAGGGGCCGGTTAGGATGGCGGATGGATTGCCTCCGCCAGGCCGGCGGAGGAAATACGTCTGCCATCCTCACAGAAAAGACCCCCCGCCACATTAGGATGGCTGGGGGGTCTGCAGCGGACGGCAAGAAAGTGCGTACATATGGTGGCAGTGTCTACTAGACACCGCCAGCCATATTATGATGCCGGCAGTCCTATGCCTTTCCACGGTGGCATTGCTGCCGTGGAATGGAATACGGTCTTTGCTTTGGGGGCCTGTTGCAGGCCCCCAGGGTGAAGGAAGGGGGGTGGGGTTGCACATGGGGGGTTCTAATGGTACCCCCCTGCGTTTCAAAGTACAACATGGCAGGCACCGCGCGGTGCCTGTCATGTTGTGCTTTGAAACGCACAACATGCATTTTTAGCATTGCGGCGGGCGGTGCTTTCAGCACAGTGGCGGGTGCATCCTGATTCGAGGCACGGGACCTCCGCCCCTGTGGCGGATGGTCCCTTAAAGTCCATCCGCCATCTTAATCGAACCCTAAGTTTGAGGATCATACAAATGCCTTTAGTTACGCTTTGTCATACGTTCTCATTTCTAATACATTCCTAGAGACAGAGCGGTATATGTAAGTGATAGTACGCTGCAGAGTTAAATTATTATTTTTTAATTTTGCCAACTGAGTCCATACCTTCATGTGCACAGAGCATGATGCATCAGCAGGCAGAATGGGATGTTTTCGAATATATTACATCTGCAATGCTGCGTCCTTTGCTGCAGCATGTTTTCCCCCAGCATATCTTAACATTTCCATGAAATGCCAAAAGCCCAGGTAATTTGCCACTCTACTTTTCATCTGACCAGTGTAAATGTTAATCAGATTTGAGGCCAGTCGAATCTCGAGCACTTTTTTTGCTTTTCTGACGTAAGCCGCTTAGGCTGTAGGTTATCGCTGTTGGAGATTATTCTGGACTCAGCGGCGGCAGAGGGAATCACAGAGGGTACAGAATGAGCACATCTAATATCCAGAAGAAAATCGAAATCAAATCCCTTCGATAAACAATTAAAATATTTTTTTTGGGGCCAATGCTTTCTGATTTAAGCTCTGAACATAGAGATTGGCCTGGTAACTAATGGCGGTCATGTTGCCTTATTTAGAACCAGTGTTTTTAATTTGGGTAATAAGTAATAAAAACGTTGTTTGTGATGCTCATGACTGAACTCCTCCTCTGGCAGTTATAGCCTCCTTCCAAGTTAAGGACCTAGGGCCTAGGCCGTGCGTCACTTTTGCGCCGCTGGTGCGTCACTTTTTGTTGCACCAGCAGCGTAAAAAATGTGCCTTGTTGCACCAAATTTACAAGGTGACGCATCTAGGTAGATGCGTCACTTTGTAAACCCCTGCGGTACATTATACCTGCGCCAGGTATAATGTATGCAGGGGGCGTTCTGACGCAAGAAAAGGTCATAGAAGTGACGCAGTGAAATCTATAAGATTTCACTGCGCCACTTCTAGGACGCAAATGCAACAATTTCTTACACCTGCCGCACAGCAGGCGTAAGACTGAGGTAGGCCCTTTCACATGGGGCTTTCCCCATGTGAAAAGAGACATTGCTGGAGTTGCGTCACTTTTGTGACACACTCCAGCAATGCGTCACTTTTGCGCCATGCAGATACGTCAGAAATACTGACGTATCTGTAACTCCTTGCGTAATGATGCGTCATACTGTAAATATGACGCATCATTGGTGTCGCAAGGACGTCACTTTTCATAAATGAGGGCCCTAGTGCTCAGTGGAAAATTTCTGAAGTTCATGGTCCTAGCAGAATCCAAAATTGACAACAACGCATCCCCCACCATCGGCAAACAGCCTAGTGGCACGCAATTTTGGGATACTTTAAAGCAGGTGTAAGGCACTTGAATACCTTTGTAAATAACAAGGCTGAATAGGTGAACTTAAGGAGCAGAATGAAATATTTTTTTCATTCTATTAAGCCTACAACTTGTCATTACTTGTGAGATAGTGCTTTAGGGGCTGAAATAACAGATTGTCTCTTTCAAACGTCTGAAAACAGGTTACATTTGCTTTTAAAATGCTTATGCTTTGCACATATCTTTGTTAAACTGAACTTTTTACATTAACAAGCACTTTAAAAACTGTGAGCACCTTTATGACCTTCGATAACTGGTATCTAACCCTTTCGGCGCTATTGACGGAACCGTTCCGTCACGCCCCTCGGGTGGGCTGTGCGTCCGCTCGCCGACCCTGCGCGGCACTGATTTCGCGCCTGCGTGGCGCGTTTCATTAAGCGGGCGGGGCCGTGACGGAACCGTTCTGTCACAAGCACTGCTCACCTACGAGCCGTGACAGAACGGTTCTGTCGCCCGCGCAGGTGAGCCGCGCTCCCCCTGCGACCGTTAGCGCTGCGGCAGAATAGCCGCCGCAGCGAAGGTGTTAAAGAACAAAACAACGCATGTGTTGCTTACTTTGTTGTGTGGCCGTTGTTGCTAATATAAGATGTACAGAATAATGGTATACCATAGTTATTTTAAGGCACATTTTTCAAAGAACATGTTTACAAAACATTTCTCTTGCTGCAAGCACTATTTTGATGTAACAATGTTTGTTTTTAAGAATTGATGAATAGTACAATTGTTTTAGCAGTGGCCCCTCCACTCGACAACACTCTACTCCACTCTATGCCATTCCACTCGCCTACACTATTCCATTCTGTGTCACTCCCCTCTATAACAATTTGCTTTACTTTACACCGCTGTACTCTGCAAAACTCTACTCCACTCTACACAACACACTCTTTGCCTGCCACTCCTCTCTGCTCTGCACCACTACCCGACACTCTATGCCACTCCACAACACTCTACTCCACTCTACACAACACACTCTGTGCCTGCCACTCCTCTCTGCTCTGCACCACTACCCGACACTCTATGCCACTCCACAACACTCTACTCCACTCTACACAACACACTCTGTGCCTGCCACTCCTCTCTGCTCTGCACCACTACCCGACACTCTATGCCACTCCACAACACTCTGCTTCCCTCTGATACCCTAAGATGTTTTTTTCCGAAATTCCACTGCTAATTTCCAGACAGTAACACATTTTATATTTGTCTTGCAATTATTTTTGCTTTTTCACAAATTATTAATTCTCCAACTTTGATGAGTAGACTAACTTTTTTGTATTGATATCTCGGGATATTATCCATATGCCTGACATGCTACTCGTTAAGATACATTTATGTACTGTTGTCAAACAGAGGCAAGGTATGATAAATTAAAAAATAGTTCTATCTCAAAATGCCTTTAAACTCTATGACATGTAGTAAAACTTAACTTTTTTTAAATGGCATGTGTCATAATATGGATATTTTATAATTTTGTATGTAATGTTATATGCTTTTATATGTTTATAAGGTTTGGCTTTTAGGTTGAATTTTTGAACCAAAGTTAATTTAATTTTGAAGTCTGAGGGTCTGATTTTGACTCTGGTGAATAGGGTACACTGCCACAAACTTTGCAGAGTATGCTTTCCACCAAACTGACGGTTCACCCACTCTATTTTGAGTTAGGTGACTCTGCTGTGGGAAACCCTACAGCCAGATGAATTTGGGGGTGCCATTGTCGTGACCCAGACCATGTCCCGATTTAGTGGGGATAGTTTGATGTATTTTATTTTATACCTGGAGGCCTGTACTGAAAAAAATTGAAAAATGACCACATCCCGGGAGTTTTCCCAGAGTCATTTAATTTTTTTAATTTAAAAATAAGCTCCATATTTTGCAATGGCAGAAGCTCTTCTGAAGGCACAGATTTATCCACAGGGCCAACAGAAATCTCAAAATAAAGAAAGGTTGTAGCTCGGTTAGGATGGCGGCGGGCTTGCCATCCATCACACTTAAAATGAACTCTATCTTGGTCTTTGTTTCTGGCGGCTGCTTAGTAGTTTGTTATTAGAGAGCGTTTCTTGTTCATTGACTTAGGAGGCAGAGAGCCTTCAGCTTTTCATTTGTCAATGTCTTTGGTTTATTTCAAGCCTCTATTGCCACAAATATTAATTTAAAACTACGAAACTGATCTATACAAAAGGGGCCCATACAAAATGAGGTTATTTGTTAATGACAATTGAGGGCAGATGATGGCCAGGGAGAACAAAATGTGACTAGAACGTGACAGGAATGAGGACTGGAATCTTCAAAATAGTTTTACATTTTCTATGATAATATACTAACATGACTAACTTGCAGCTGGTAATAAAAAAGTGACAATAAAATAAGAACACTGTTCTAGTAAGGGACCTTAATAGTATATTAGGTATCCAGATAGCACTAGGCCAATGGAAGTGTTAGATAAGTGGCGCACAAGCCCTCACTCACCCTAGGGTGGCATGCTTTATCGTTCAGCCGTGGTGCTTGTTTGGGCCGGTGCTGCAATGCACAGTGAGTACCTCTGGGGAGGTCTATGCCAGAGAGCTTTTCTATCACCAGCCGTGTTGCAAGCGTGGAGTGCATGGTGATCAAATTGCTGCAAGTGTGTGGACTAGATTTGGAGAATCCGTGCTTCTCACATGGACAACTGTATGTGGCCAGCTCACGCATCGGAAAGCTAGTGATATATATAAATATTTGGAATAAAAAGGAGATAGAGAGTTTGCCAGATTGTTACAGGTCCATCTCCCTAATTGATAGTACAGTGAAGATCCTCAGAAGGGTTATCTTCAATCGTGTGCAGGCTTAGGTGAGTGACAATAACATTCTTTTCCACTGTCAGTTTGTTTTTTGTCCGGGGCTAGGGACATTGGAGCAGTGCCTAAACTTGCAATTGACTATGAGCAAATTTACCATCGCCAGGCGCTCCCCAATATACCTGGCTTTCATGGATTTATTATATGCGTTCAATTGTGGGAACAGGGCCAAGCTGTGGATGATTCGTAGAAAGCTGGGGTAGAAGCTTTGCTGTACCTTTTTTGTATTCCCTACATAAAAACCTAGGGGCCAAGGTGTGAAACAGCTGTGCCGTAATATTATTAGATGCTTCTCCTCTAGCGAGTGGGGTACGTCAGGGGTGCATTTTGGCACCCTTGCTTTATATTATTTATATGAATGAATTAAACTCCCACCTGTCCCTGTCTACTAGAGATACACAGAGAATTGGCAATAAATGTATTCCGGCATTATTATATGCTGATGATGCTGTCATAATGGCAAGGATGCCCAACGCGTTCTCGATGAATCTGTAGTTTTATTTATTGTCAATTAGGTATGGCAACCAACTATGGAAAATCTCAATTAATCGTCCAGGCTGGAGAAATCTGTCATATCTTAAACTGCCAGATCATTCTCTGTGTTCTGTACAGAATTTTGTTATCTGGGTGTTACTTTTGCCTCTTCTAATGCTTGCCAGCCCCAAATGAGCGTAGCTCGCATGAAATTCAATAGGGCGGCTGGGTCCTTAACCAGTATTGTGCAGAGGGAAAGCACAGGAACTATTTGCTCTCACATAAAGCTCTTTACTTTTCAGTGTGTCCCCACAGCTATTTATGGAGCGGGGTTTGGGAGTAACATAACGTTTCCTCAATACAGGTGGGACAAGAATAGGATTTTAAGATCATTGGATATTCTGCCAGCCAGCTCCCACGTTATTTTACATTCTGAACTCAGCTTAGCATCTCTTTCGGTTATAATTAACTTGGCCCCGCTTCTGCTTAGGGTGAGTGTATGGTCAAACACTGACATGAGCTTCAACAGAAAAGTTATCTTAGATTGCCTTAGCCTTAGCCTAGACAATGGTTTTCCCATCCCCTGGTTGAAATATGTTCGGAGGTGTTTTACTGACATTGGCCACTCTGAGATATTTTGTGCTCCTGACTCATTAAGTAAACGCTACAAGAGGCAGGTAAAGTCTCATTATGTAGAGTTAAGTTCATCTATCAAAATGGAGGAGTTATTTAACAAGCCCTCCATGCCCAATTTTTTCATTACTACAGGAGATTTGCCATTCTACCTATCGTTGAAGCTCTCATGGTGGTGAAAGATATTTGCTTTTCAGATTTAGGACAGGTACCATTTAGCGCCTGTTGTGCTCCTGTGATGGGGCGAATCCGTGGGACAGCAATTTACCATTATGCCTTTGTGATGGAGTGGCAGAGCAATCTTTATTGAACTTTATAATTTGTATAGCTGTTTTTTCCAATTTTATCTGAAAGCACATCTTGAGCTCATTCACCATTACAAAGTGTTGTGAGGCTTTAACGTATCTCCAAGAGTTGGGTAGTCCAGAGAACAATCAATCAATCATGGGTTGGTAGAGAACAACTACTCACCAAAGGGTCTCAAGGCGCTGAGGGTGGGGGAGGGTGGCGTGCAGCTCTTGGATGTTCACAGTGTTTTGTCGAAGAGTCAAGTCTTGAGGTGCTTCAAGATGTTGGAGATTGTTGGTGTATGTCCGAGGTGGAGAGGGAGGTAGTACGTGAGGAGGAAGGAACGTTCTCCTGCTCTGGTCTTCTTGCTGCGTGCTACCTTTGCAAGGGAGAGATGGGTTATGTGGAGGGATCTTTGGGGTGTATGGAATGAGAGGCGATGGTTCATGTAGGTGGGTCGGGTGTTGTGGAGGGCCTTGTGGGCGTGGGTGAGAAGCTTGATAGTGATTCTTTTCTCAACGGGGAGCCAGTGTAGTGTCTGTAGGTGTTAGCTGATGTGGCAGTAGTGCCGCAGGTTGAGGACTAGTCAGGAGGCGGTGTTCTGGGGAGTTTGCAGATGAGGTTCTTGTTGATCCGGTGTAGAGTGTGTTGCCGTAGTCCAGTCTGCTGGTTATGAGGGCATGGGCGACGGTTTTCCTGTGTTCAAGGAGGATCCAGTTGAAGGTCTTTCTGAGTAGGTGGAGGGTGTGGTGGCAGGAAGAGGTGAGAGCGTTAAGCTGGCGATTCATTTTGAGTTCTGAGTCCGGGATAATTCTGAGGTTGCGTGCATGGTTCGTGGGGGTGGGAGGGTTTACGAGGGCAGGGGGCCACCAGGTGTCGTTCCAGGCATCGGGGAGTGGGCCCATGATGAGTACTTCAGTTTTGTCCTGTTGAGTTGTAGTCAGCTGTTCTTCATCCAACTGGCATCTGTTTTGGTGTGCATACGCATTAGAAAATTAATGGAGGGATAATGGTATTGGAGGTAGTTTACTGCTCAGTTAATGCACTTTAGGTATTAGTTAACTTTGCACCATTATGTTTCCTTTATTTTTTATGGACTGTACTGAAGTTGTTAATGCTGTTTAATCATTTTATTCAATGGAGGGGTTATGGCAGCAGAGATAGCACATTGCTAAATCAATCCATCTTTTAGGTGTAGCCTATATGCAATTATGTCATTATTCTTAAACATGTTTTTTTCAAAATCGAATCAAAACTCTTTGAATTGAATTAGTACATGAAATAATATATAAAAAATAAAAATAATAGTTAAATGTCACTTTAAGAAGGAGTGTAGACAAGCTGGGTAGGTTTATGAAACTGTAGAAAGCTGAGAATACGAGGTTTGAGAATCCGAACACTGAAAAACATTTTGGAAAACATCTATTTTTGAGAATGATTAGAAAGGGACAAAAATAAGAAAAATATCATGGAATCAATATCAAAACCAAGGTGCAGCATATGGCACAATTTAAATGTACAAGAGTGTAAGACACGCACCGCGTTTTATCATGAGTTGTTCTCTGTCGCGTGCAGATAGGGCTTCGCTTTCTGTTCTATCAAGCGTTTAAGAATAATCTATAAAGCAAATCCTTTTAGGGTTTGTCCCCCATTGCACAGCGTATATTGAACCCAATGAGGGTAATAGAAAAATTAGACCAATTCAACTTTCAGTTCATTGTGTTCTTTACTTCGTATTTGTTTCTTATGTCCAAATTATCATTCATTTGTACATTCCAATTCAGTTTTCAATTCCATTCGTCTGGATATCCCAAAGCATTTAAACATTGATCCCTATGCATTTCGTGCTATCCATAAGCACTTCATCAGGGAAAATCTCTGTAACAAAAATTAAGAAGTCGGATTATGCGGAACTATCCTCTTTATTCCATTACGTTTGGCATTTATCAGTATTTCAACATTAAATCTAGGATGCACTGCAGTGATGTTGGGTGAAAATATTGGTGGAGGGTCTAGTTAATCATCTTCTATCTTGTAAACAAATTGCCATTGTTCGATTAACAATTTTTTCAACACATGTTAAATTAACCATATTCTTAGGTAAACGAACAAATAATAATCAATGTTCAAGAGTGCAAAACAATTTTCTGTCAAAAGTAAAACATTGTGAATCTAACTAAAGCGTGCAACATATTTTTTCAATCATATTACACATCCGAATCGTCTTCAAGTGAAAATATCAATCACAGTTACATTTGCAAGCATGTACCAGTGTTTCAAAGCTTGCGTGTCAGTTACGCGGTGTTCCTAACAAATAAGACACAGTCTGAATGTCCTACCGATATATGTAGATATATACGTGGCAGAATTAATAGTGTAAAGCCCCAGCTTCATATTCTAAAGATCTTAAGATGGACGCGCGAAGCGGTCTCAGTTCGAGAAATGTACTTACTCGTTCTGTTTAAATGTAAATCAGTCGATCCGCAGCTTCGCCCAGTCTGCTTACCATGAGGTTGTGTGGGGTTGTGGTTATAGGTTCACTTCAGTGATGACGTGATACAATGTTCATGAACACTTGTAAATGTTTATATGCCAACTCATGTACGTACACAATTATAGATATGGGTGCACATTGTCCAGTCTTCAGACAGCATTCATCATAGATCACAGACACCAGAATAAGGAAACTCTCCCGTTTTCCTAATTCACAACTCTTTTCGATGTCACTTTGCACATCCTCTCCATTACAAGATGGCGCCCACTTTAGACAGAAACAAGTCTGTCATTTATTTTTAACACTCCGCCGTTGAACGCAGATTTCCAACTTTATTAACACAACCCCACACAACCTCATGGTTGTGTGGGTTTGTATGAAGCTGGGGCTTTACACTACTAATTCTGCCACTGTATATCTACATATATCGGTAGGACATTCAGACTGTGTTTTATTTGTTGGGAACACCGTGTAACTGACACGCAAGCTTTGAAACATTGGTACACGCTTGCAAATGTAACTGTGATTGATATTTTCACTTGAAGACGATTCGGATGTGTAATATGATTGAAAAAATATGTTGCACGCTTTAGTTAGATTCACAATGTTTTACTTTTGGCAGAAAATTGTTTTACACTCTTGAACATTGATTAATATTTCTTTGTTTACCTAAGAATATGGTTAATTTAACATTTGTTGAAAAAATTGTTAATCGAACAATGGCAATTTGTTTACAAGATAGATGACGATTAACTAGACCCTCAACCAATATTTTCACCCAACATCACTGCCGTGCATCCTAGATTTAATGCTGAAATACTGATACATGCCAAACGTAATGGAATACAGAGGATAGTTTCGCATAATCAGACCTGTTAATTTTTGTTACAGAGATTTCCCCTGATGAAGTGCTTATGAATAGCACAAAATGCATAGGGATCTATGTTTAAATGCTTTGGGATATCCAGATGAATGGAATTGAAAACTGAATTGGAATGTACAAATGAATGATAATTTGGACATAAGAAACAAATATGAAGTAAAGAACACAATGAACTGAAAGTTGAATTGGTCTAATTTTTCTATTACCCTCATTGGGTTCAATATACGCTGTGCAATGGGGGACTAACCCTAAAAGGATTTGCTTTATAGACAATTTAAATGTATCCATCAAAACTTCCAACAATTCCTCAACACCAGTAAAACAACAGTGTATTTGTTACACTAAAAGTAAAAGAAATAAAAAACATAAAAATGTACTTCCTCTGAGATCTTTTCTCTATTTCTATTGTGACCTTAACTTTCAGAGGTAGTACGAATGAGAGATAGAAGTAAAAGGAAGACAGGCAAATTAAAAAGGATGGGGCAGTGACGTAGGGTGAGAGGGGACAGGGAAGGGAAAATGAAGTCTAGTTGAGGGGAAAATTTAATTTGAGTGGTGAACTGGATTCAAGGACATCAATTTGGAGTCACTAGGGGTCATAGCTGCGACCCATGGCGTGTCCCTTGTCACCGCTGGTACTGTCTTTGGGATGCTGAGGCCAAGAGGAGGCACAATCAGTGACAGGCACAAAGGGGTGACCTGTCGTTATGGATGCCTGGGCTCTAGCATCATAGCTTTCTGTCCATTTGTATTAGACTAATTAGACTAATAGAGAATAATACTTATTGTTCACAATTAGTGTAGTACAAAATGGAGCACAACACACAAAGGTATCCCCTTCCTGATTCTTAAAGAGGTTTTTGTACTCTGGTAGTCACCATGCCTAAAGAAAAAGGTTTGTTCATTTTGTTTGACCCTCACCCACTCTAGCAGTGGCATGATTCATAATCGGGTCTCATCCTGGTCCCTAAAACCTAGGATGGGCTCGACCGTGTTTCAGGGAGCACTTTAGATATTGTGAACCACTGTCCACAAGATAAAATAAAATTACCTCAAACCCACCAAGGTATCCAGTGATTAGTAGAGGTTAGGGTAAGGGTACAATTTTGTAATGAAAGAAAGCGGCGGGTAGTGTTTAGGATATAATAGTACTACTACCTTCATTTTTGATCGACATGTGTCAGCCCTATAGCAGATGTCCCACAGGGTGCAGGGATTTCATCAGGACAAAACACACTGCCCCTGAACTTATTTCAGAGCATTCAAACACATACAAACCAATCAAGCATGCAAGTTGAGATCTTACTTTCTTACTAGCTGCTGTATTCAGACTTGCCTCCCTATTAGAGAATCCTATATTGCTACTGGGGGCGGTATGGGAAGCCCCTGCAGTCATACATTTGCCAAGCGTTACATGCAGTTGGTCAACAGACTTGGAATCCATTTTTTCACCCGCCACCTTGACAAATGTGTGACTACAAGGGCAACTACCCCAGACAGAAGAGGCCCATAAAGAACCCCACCCCCACCATATCTGCTAAAGCAGGGTGTTCACGACGCTCCTGTGAGTAAGGCAGCAGTCTCCATGCTGCACCTACAGCATGACCTAGTGTTCTTCAGGTTTGGTTTCGCAGAGATCATATGGCCCATGTCCATTTGTGTCAGTGATCCCTATTTCATGGACTGGCCCAGTAAGTCAAACTTTGGATCAGCTTGCAGTGCCTCTTTGGTTCTGTTGAGTCACCTCATTACACCTAGGTGACACTAGTCAGACCAAGTAATGATTAGTTCATTAAAGCCCACATCACCCTGAAGGTAGAGTCAATCTTCAGCACATTATCCTCTGAACAGCAGGTACAAAAGAAAAAGAAAAGAAGTTATGCAAAACATTGATAATTAGCCTTAAGATTAAGGTTTTGTGTGACCCAGGGCACTGTTCACTGTTCACAGACTTAAAAATGGCATTGAAAATGCATTGATGGCAAAACTGATTACGTATATTTGACATTACCTTTTGACATTATAGATGTCATTTGTGATGTCATCACACCATCTTTAAACTAAAAATTATGACTTTTTAAGATTTGTTCACGCATCTCATGCATTCTACCTACTACAAGTGCAATAGGTCTGACAAAGTTTAAGGCAGCTGGCATAGTCAATCTTTAGAAGGAAGGAGTTGGTCAAACAATTACTGGCAAACTAGTGTGTCCCTGTCCTCCCCCCTTCATCCTGGTAAAATCAGTTCAAAGCAGTATCATCTTGAGCATGTAAGCACAGCCACAGCTTTGTAGCCCTTGACAAGTGTTTAGTATGTCTGTAATGTTGAGAAGAGCATGATGTCTTTCGAAGGGTGGGCATGACTTACAGCTATATGACTTGTGGTTCGGTGTTAAACAGCTCCCAAGTGAAGACCTCATGCTTCAACAACCCACCACCAGCTAATTCAAGCAGGGTCTTGTGTTAACTTTCTAATGGCAGAGTCTTCATTGACTAGGAAGCCTGTCTGAGTCTGTTGCAAACTTCCAATGCATCCTGTTAAATGTAGAGCTAAGCAGTCCTAACTCACAGTAATCATGAAACTTCGAATCGCCACACAAGCCAGTGCAGATTAGCCTGTGCCTCAAATAGATATTGCCAATTTCTACAATGTCATGGTAGAAAGATGCAGCCAGAATGCACAATGTCCCTAAATGCCAATTGCTACAGTGTCCAAGTATACAGGAACTGACCGATTCCACAGAAGCCTTCTATGCATGTATTACCAGTTGTCTAAATGCCTCACTATGCAGGTCCTGACACAATGTTTCCAGCTTGAACAGTGGCTCTATAAGCAGAAACTTCAGTATCTGTAATGTCCCAGAAAGCAGGTCTTATTAACCCCTTAAGCGCTGCCGTCGGCCAACGGTCGTCGCGAGCACTACCTTGCCAGTGCTGCGCACGACCGTTGGCCGACAGGCCAGCGCTAGTTATTCGAACGTTCAGCACTGGGTGCTGAACATTCGACGCAGCTAAGAGGTTAGTTCATCAATATGTAGATGCTACTTGTTGCCACAATGTTCCTTTGTATACATACAACAAGAACACAATACATTGCTGTGCTATGTTCTGTCACGTTACGTTAAGTTACGTTTTCTTATCCTATGTTGTGTTATAATATGTTATGCGTGACCAGTATAAGACAAATGCCTGTAGGTATCTCAAGGCTCATTTAGGTTTTATAAACAGTATACGCCCAGAATATTGAGTTTTAAATATGGTGCTATGTTGGACTTGGCCTTTCTGCAGTCACTCCCAAACATTTTGCCTTCACCTTTCTGTTTTTTGAATCCGTTTAGTTGACTTTTAGGACTGTGTACATTTTATCACTGCTAACTAGTGCTAAAGTCCTTGCTCTCTTTCCCTTAAACCTGGTGAAATTGGCTTGCACCTAATTGACATAGTTAACTTACTTTAAAATTCCTAATAAAGTTGTACGCTATGTACCCAGGGCCTGTGCCTTAAATGGTACTAGTGGGTCTGCAGCACTCATTGTAGCCTTAAGTCGCCTTTTAATCATGTCTCTGGCCTGCCATTGCAGCTTGCAGCTTGTTGCCATTACTACTTGGCAAAGTAAACCTTTTGCCAGGCATATTTGAATACATATAATTCATATTAAGTCACCCCCTAAACAGCCCATATGGGAGGGTGCAGTGTATTTAAAATGTTGAACATGTACTTTTGACTTTTACATGTCCTGGCGAGGAAAATTCTTGGCCTGTCTCTCCCTTAGTATCCTTAGTACAACATTGTTTTACCTTTTTACGGATGTACGTTGTTACAACACATGCTTTTACAACGCATGCCTTTACGACGCAACTTTTACAACGCAAGTCATTACAATGACTTGCGTTGGGGGGCGCTGGACAGTGAATAGTTTAATTTACTATTCCAACTCCAGTCCCCGTGGATAGTAGGGAAGGTGTTGGATAGTAAATCAAACTGTTCCCTATCCTAGAGCTCCCCCCAGCGCAAGTCGTTGTAATGACTTGCGTTGTAATGGTTGCGTCGTTCGTAAAGGTACTGCGTTGTAAAAGTTGCGTTGTAAACGCTGTTCCCCCCTTATTACATTTGATAAGTGATATGACACAAGAAGGGTACAAAGTTCCCCAGAGTGGGATAGGGAGGAAGTGTGAGACTAGCGTGGAGGCAAAGACAGAAAAAAAGGGGGGAATCCCCTTTTCAGAACTAAAACCCTCACACACCCAGCAAGCTAGGTGTCATGCTTCATCATATGGGTTCTGCTCCTCGTCAGACTGGTGCTGCAATGTCTGACGGGCACCCGCAAAGGGGTTCTTTATCGGAGATCGTTTGTTCCTGCCATATTTTGCATGCGTGTAAGAGGGTAAAAGTCGTCGCAAGTGGATGTGTAGTCGTGCGGTGTTGTGAGTTAAAAAAGGTTAGGCAATCCACCCTGGACTTTATTAACGTGGTTGGCTACCTTGGTTAAAAAGTGGGAGGGGAGATACATACTAGTGCTACGCTACAGCAAAGTATCTGCTACCCTCTAGTCAGGTCAATATGTTTCTTGCATTCTAAGCAATTCGTCAGGACCTCAGTGAAACTGTACTACACACAGTGAATAATATACAACCTTGAGTCTTGTGGTCTCTATATGTGCAGACCCAATGGTCCTGCCCTTAATGTTGCGACCCCAAGCTAATCTCTAGGATGCCACATCAGTCTCCTCCTGTGGAACCGGCACCTTAAATAATGGTACCTGTTTAGTGCGCGGTCTAAGCCGTCAACACCTACCCCCACAGCGTCGGGTGCGGACTGGAAGCGACTGGATAAGTGATAACATTCAATTGGGAGAAAATATGAATATATAGTTGTTGTCTAAAGAAGGTGTTTAAAGAACCTTAAGCTAAAACTCTCTTTGATAGTTAAGTTGGATTGAGGGGGGGGGGGGGTGCTAAAGAGCTTGGAAGCAAGATGGCCACTGCAGAGCAAGGCAATACCAGCCAATTTTTTTTACCCAGTATTCATCTGCAGTGTTTGGGAGATAAATATGCATGTACAGCCCTGCCAATATGCCTAATGCTGAGGTGATGCAGGAGAAGCCGCTATCTAGCCACCACTGCACCCAGAGTGGTGACATTTTGGCTGGCCATGCTGAGGCCTGATCTGAGGCCTAGAGCATGTCCCGCCACTCCCCTGCTGCAGGGGGTACAACCACTTGTGAGGCCGTCTGACTGCTGGGCTCCAATAACACTGAAGTAGGGGACCTTGAGTCCACGACTCCCCCATTCCCAGCTGCTAGGAGTCTAGCGAGGCAGCCAGGACTGAGGCGGCTGTCTCTGCTAAGGAGAGCACGGCCTGAGCAACCTATAAGGCTGCACTGAGAGTAGACAGTGGTGGTGCCCAAGAGAGCAGTCTGCAACTCACTGTTGTGGGGCTTTGGGGCCCGAGAGACATGCTGCAGTGGTAGGCGCTACCCTGACATCATTTGTAGGCCGGAGTTGCATGGGGAGCGGTGTATCCCCCTGGCGGGGCCTACTGCGGAGCCCCTGGACTTTCCTGGTGTACTCCTCCTGAGACCGGAACAGTGTTGGGGCCTGCTGTGCTGCTAAGGAGAAGAGCAGAGCAAATGCATGATGTGCCACTGCAGGACCCAGATGAGCGGATACAGCAGGAAGGTCCTGCAGCCACCAGCGAGCCTTCTCTAATTCCTGCCATGAGGGCCCCCAAAATCTGCAAGCATTCTGCCCACTGGGGAGCCTATCACTGGGGAGTGCGGGTGGAGGCCCCAGTGACACACAAGGTCCGTGGCCCCAAACTGTCACCATAGCAGGCCGGGCCTACCCTTTTGAACTGGGTTGCTTCTTGTTGTCTGAGAGGTGATGGGACCTCTCCTCGGTCCTTGGTCCTAGGTGGACCCGTCTGGCGACAATCTATCTGCACATTGGGGCCCACCTCTAGACCCCCCCTCTCCATTGTGGCATTTGGCCTGCTAGGGCCCACAGTTGTGACTCTGCTGGTGATGGGGTGAGACGGGCTTGGGAGGAGCCACCAATTTATTGCAGACACCCTCACACCATCTTAGTGCGGTACAGCAGTAGCCTGGGAGCACTGCCCTTAGCCAACCAAATGCAATCATTGACTACTGTCGCCATAATGCAGGTTCAGTCATATGACCGTTGACACTATGGAAAGCCTTTAAAGTCATTATCTGCAGAATCTGCATTGCAAAAGAGTCAGGCATACTTAAAGCAACAAGCACACAGATGGCTGCACTTGAGCGGGAGCTCTACTCCCTTGAATTGGAACTTTATACAATGATATGAGTACACACCTTAGTGCCCATTCAAGAGAAACTCTTGGCATACGTCGAAGAGACTAAGAGAGAAACTCATTATATTTACACTGGGAGGTGATTGCTCGCTGGTACATCAAGGGGGATCACCCTGGAAAGACACTTGCTGAAATGCTCCTGAAGCTATGGGCTTTTGCCTGTCTTGGAGCTTAAGAGGAAGGCTGGCAAACGACACTGACGGTCTTCTAAAAACCATGTCATCCTTCTACCCCCAGCTTTACAGTGCCGCAATATTACCAAATGCGGAGGAGATGTCTGCCTATTGGGTCACAATCCGGTTACTCGGACTGGACCAGGCTCATTGCCTGTACCTGGATGCCCTTTGTATGCTGGAGGGGTGATCCTGGTCATAAAGGGCCTTCCCAGCGACAAGACCTTGGCCTGGATGGACTCCCTACCTCCTGCTACAAGAAATATGCTGTCCTCTTGGGCCCACCCCTTCTCGCTGCCGCCGACCCTATGAGAGGCAGTCATAGTCGTGATACTAAAGCCTCACAAGCCTGCTAACCGCTGCGATTTGTGCAAGCCCTTTTCAATGATTAATATTGATGACAAAATCTTTGCCAAACTCTTCACCATACGCCAATTTCCTCTGCAGACAAATATCGTTCACCCAGACCAGTTTTACAACAAACACTTGTAAACACAACTCATCTACCGGATATTCCAATTGTAATCAAGGGACATAGGATGATAATGCTCCAAAAGGTATATTTGTAGTGATCTATAAAAAGGAAAGTTATCCTTACTTGCTAATATCTTGAGAAGACCTGTCCACTACATCTAAGCAGGTAATAATTAGAGAGAGACCCCGTTACACCCAGGGGATTGAAGTACTAATGATAAAAAAAGTATTTGTAATGTACTGTTTTTAACCTTGTGGAAACATTCACAAAACTTTTTTAACAAAAAAATAAATAGGAATTATAGCATTCAATGTTTGGTTTCCTAACATCCATTTCTCATATATGGGCTATGTTGATGTAAAGTATACACGATTGTGTATTGTTAGATTGTGTCCCCAAGGGATTTCCCTTTTCTCACTACATCTAAGCAACCATACAGAAGAAAGGCTCAGCTGCCCTAAATGTAAGACCAAACATCTGGACAAACTGCATAATAAATCCCAAACATATCATTTTGGCAGCAATTTTCATGATGAAATTTAGTTTGAAAACATTAATCTCAAAATATTGATTCATATTAAATGATAACCACAAAAACGGAAAACTGGCTACAAATGGCTAAATAATAATAAAAGAACTTTGCATAATGAGAAATGGCCATGGCTTTCCAGCTCTGTATATGTTCTTTAAGTGTTCTTCAAACCTTAAGCAACTTGGTGATGTTCACAATGTTCCCGAAGTTGCAAAAAGGTTGCAACAATGTTTTTTTTGTAAACCCTGCAACAGTTTTAAACAGGGTAATTTATCATCAATATGTTTTTCTGTGAGACTTTGCAAATGTGAAGTTGTGCAAAATTCACAATAACATTAATTTACAAACTTGTTGGCTTTTCACGCCCATCGTTTTAACACTAACCAAAATAAAATCTCTCACTGACATATATTGGAATGGATTATTATTTCCTCCTCTTTTTTAAAAATTGTAAAATGGAATAGCCACCTAATTTTCAGCTATCAGGGTACAAACAGTTTCCAGGATGTTTCCGTATATAGATGCTACCAGTTTCCTCAATGCCCAGTAAAGTGATATTGCCAATGCACTCAATCCACTGGTATGCAGATATTGGCTGTTTCTCCAATGCCCTGCTGTGAGCAGTGCTTACTTTGAGCAGTAGTTTCCAGTGCTCGGCAGGGGCACTTAATTTTCAACACTGGCGCTTGTGACAGTCTAACACAGGGTGGTGCTGTCTGGCTAATTTTGTGAAGACCACAACAGAAGTTAATTATTAATTCAACATACATTAAAACTGACTGTTACCTGCCAACCAAGCCATTCTTATAGCTATGGGGGGTGGAATAGTTCGAATTTACAGACTCATAGGAGTGTGCTGGGTAGTAGTTGTGTTGTTACTATCATTGGCATCAAGGCAGTGGCAATGTGTGGTTCTAGCTGCAATTTGCTTCCTGACAAGAGCCTTGGCACTTTTTTTTTACTAATAAAGCCCTTGCTGTGAGCACATTTTACCATGTTCTACAATGCTCAATAGGCACATATTTGGAAATCCCCTGTTTTTGTGAAAGGCAAATACTTGCTAACTGGGGCATTGTGGAAACTCGTATTATGTGCACCAGGATCACAGTAGAAATTGTTGATATCTGCACCCTGAGGCACTTGATGTCCAAGGCCTCTTAATTCTGATGAGCAAATGAAAACAAATATCGACCCCACTTAAATTATGAGGCCCCCAGGAACAAAGGGGATCTGTTTACTTTCAGCAGGAGATTTCAGTTCTGAAAGAAGCCAAAGTCTCTTTTTTTAAAAAATGTTTATTGAACAGAGCAATAGGTAGCTGAAGGTACAAAACATATTTCACTTTAAATTTCAATATCAATACATTTCAATAATTTTTCTTTTTTTTTACACCTTAAAATATCAGACAAGAGATAAAAAGATAAAAGGGAGCGAGATTCATCGAGATAGAAGAAACAGCCAAAAACATCATTAAAACTTTCAGGACAATATGTACAAAATTTGCAATTTATAAAGTGCATCTGCAAAAGTGCAAAACTGCAATAAAGTGCTACTGCAAAGTGCAAAAAGTACAATAAAGTGCAATCTTGAAAGTGCTTAGTGCAATCTAGTGCAATCCAGTGCAAAGCTGCAAAAAGTGCTGATAAAGTGCAAATGTCCTTAAAAAAAAACCTGTTACATTCATAGGTGAAAAGGCTGTTAATAGTAGAAAAAAACTTATATTGTGTACTCTAAATTTTCTTCTCGAATCATCCTCCCTTCAATTGTTCTAGATTCCCAAAATATTTCCAATTCATTTCAAATCTCCCAATGGCTCCCACTCTGCCAGCATAAGCCTTTTCAAAAAGGCAGGTTCTCCTCATTTTATTAAGCCATTTTAAGTGTGATGGAATCTCCCGAGATTCCCAGGTTTTTTGAAGTATTAAAGAACGAGCAACAGTGCAAGATATAAATATGAATACTTCTTCAGCTTTATTGAACCCACTCCTATCTTTGCATATACCGAACAGGGCCACTTCTTCAACTGGCAGAAAAGATTTCCCAATGGCCTGTTCGATATCTGCAAATATCTCCTTCCAAAAAGATTCTAGCTGCGGGCAAGCGAAGAAAATATGGTGCCATCCTCCCTGTCCACTTGCCATACATCTGAAACACTTATTCTCAACTTCAGGGTACATCTTCTCTAGAGCCTCCGGTGTATAATACGCTAGCCAACGAGATAGAAAGGACATCCTCTTATAATTGGCTGCACGTAAAGATTTATTTCCCAACTGACACAGGGTCTCCCAATCCTTCGAGGAAAAAGTACATTGAGTCAAGAGACTTATTTTCTCAAGATGTCTGTCTACTAGTACGGTTTGTCCAGAGCAATGAAGCATCTTGTACCAATATCCTATACCTTTATTTTTTCCTCCGTACAGGGCTGTTAACATGGCATTAGGAGAATTAAGCAGGCCACTTATCTCATTTCTGATGAAGTAAACGATCTTCATATAATCAAAAAAAGTCGGACGCCTGGGATTATTCGTTCTAGCAACCACCTCCTGCCAACTAATTACCCTGTTTTGAACTACCAAATGTCTCAATTCACGAAGCCCGCAAAGTTCCCAATTTTTTATGTGATTCAAACTTACTGGGTGGCCTATTTGAGTACATTCAATTAAACTTAAATAATGGGAGCCATCGGTACCATGTTTTTTAAAAAGGAGCGACAGTCTTGAGGCATACTCTCTTAGCGTCTTGTACCTTGACCTCTTTGGGAGCTTTGCAATTTTCAAAAAAATTGGAATTTGAGAACCTGCCTCTTGTAACATCTTTATAAGAAAAACATGATCTCTTGTCTGATTAACCCTCAATAATCCTGCCAATATATCAAAAAATGCAGCTTCATAGTAGGTCCTTAAATGGGGTAGAGCTAAACCTCCTTGATCAACTGGAAGTTGTATCACTGGCAGCTTAACTCTCGAAGCTTTATTGCCCCATATAAAACCTCTCAGCATTGTTTCCAGCTCTTTAAAGAAACCTACATTAATTTTAATGGGAACATTGCTGAACAAAAATATAAGCAGGGGTAGCACTGACATTTTAATCAATGATACCCGGCCTATAACTGATAATGGAAGCAAAAGCCATTCATCTAGAAGGTTCCGAATTTTGTTCTTCATTCTTGTAATTCATGGAAAAAAGCTAATCATATTCGGAAGTTACGAAAATACCCAGGTATCTAATTGGGTCACTTCTTGCAGCTTGAACCTGCAAATAAATAGGGAGAAAATGCAGATCGGTGTTTAAACCAAGGACCTCAGTTTTTTTGGCATTTATTTTATAGTCCCCTATCTTTTCATAGTCCTTAAGCTCTCTCATTAAATTCTCAATATTTTCTTTTTTAGGTATTAAATAAAGGATAATGTCATCGGCAAACAGCTTTAGTTTAGACATACCGATGATAGGGGGCTGAATGGCCACATTGTCCATGATCTTTACCACTAGAGGCTCAATAAAGAAAGTAAAGAGCAACGGGAACAACGGGCAGCCCTGCCTAGTTCCCCAATTTACCTTAATCTTCCCAACCTGTTTGGCATTAATTATTACTTGAGCCGATGCTCCCTCATAGATATTATGTAGCATCTTAATAATTGAGGCCGGGACTCCAAATTGACCCAGAGAATAAAACAATGCTGCCCAATTGACCAAGTCAAACGCCTTTTCTGCGTCAATCATTAAAATATAGGCTGGAGTCGAATTTATATTAAAATAGTCCAATGCCTGGATTAGGAACTCGGTGTTTGCTGCCATATAACGTCCTGCAATAAACCCAGTCTGATCTTGATGGATAACTTCCTGGGCTGCAAACACAAATCTTTCCACCCATATTTTCATGAGGATTTTATCATCCGAATTTAATAAGCTAATTGGCCTATAGGAATTAACGTTGTTTTGGTTTTTGTCTTTTTTAACAAAACATATAATTGTGGATTCCATAAACTCCACGGGGACATGCCCACCTAATCTAATATAATTAAATACCGTTTTCAAGGGAGTTACTAGTTCTTTAAAAAAAAACTTGTAAAATTCAATTGGGAATCCATCCTGGCCGGAAGCCTTTGCCCCTTATTTTGCCTTTATACATTCTTGTATTTCAGAGGTACTTATTTCAAGCCCGATATGGTTAGCCCGATTTTCAGAGATTCTGGGGATCTCTATATTTACAAAGTATTCCTGGATCATTACCTCCTCCACCTGATATTCCGTAGAGTAGATTTTTTCAAAATGGTCCAGGAAGATCCTAGAGATCTTATCACCCTCCACCTCCTCCAGTCCACTCTGAGGGTCTCGGATTTTCACTATCACTGATGACTCCTGCCTCTTTCTCGTAGAGTTAGCCAGTAATTTTTCCACCAACTGGCTGTCTTCGTAGACCTTTTGTTGGAAGGCTTTCGAGCTATTTATCTCTTCCACAATAAAAAAAATCCCGTAAAAGAGCTTTAGCCTGCTCTAATTGACTCGAATGTTGTTGGAACTGTAGAGCATATTCCTTCTCTACGGCTGACTGAAGCTCAGATATTTTTAGCTTTCTTTCATTCGCCTGGGCACTGGTATACGCAATGATCTGAGCGCATGCTGCTGCTTTAAATCCGCCCCAAACTGAAAAGGGTTCAGCTGTATTATCGTTCATTTCAAAGAATTGTGTAATCCATTCTCTGAATCCTGAAACCCAATCCTGATTTTGTAGCAGGGTGCGATCCAGCTGCCACCTGGGACGCTCCCCATCCACCCCTCCAAGTGCTAGCTCTAATTCTATATTGCCGTGGTCAGAAAACGGATTGCATCCAATCAGAGTTTTTGAGATCTGAAGAGATCCAGATATCAAAAAGAAATCTATTCTGGATGCAGTCCGAAACCGGTGGGAATAACATGTATAAGATTCTTTTTCAATGTTCCTACAGCACCAGGGATCCCTTAATTAATACTCATGTAAGAGAGCTTCAAAAAAACATTTTGTTTTAGGTTTTGGTTGCTTCTTTTTCTTATTAGAAGTGTCTCTTAAAAAATCTTGAATATAATTAAAGTCCCCTCCTAAAATAATCTGTCCTGGGACTCCCCTTAAAGCTTCATACATTTCTGTCAACCCAGAAATATCATCAAGGATGGGGACATAGTAGTTCACAATATTTACAACTTTCTCCTGCAATTTTGCTACCACCCATAACCACCTACCCTTAGAATCTCTTTGAACCTGTAAAAATTCCCAGGCCAGATCCCTCGAAAAATAAATAGCAACCCCTCTCTGGGCCACACCTGCTGATGAAAAAATGGCATTAGAGAAGTATCTCGGAATAAACAGCTTAGGGCTATTAGACTTCAAATGGGTCTCCTGAAAATAGACCACCTGGGATCTAAGAGATATTACCCATTTCACAAGAGCCCCATACTTCTGTTTATTTAACATTCCATTTGCATTGATTGACAGGATATTACATGTATTGAATTTCATCTAAAAGAAATCTTTTCCTTGTTAAGTACCTGACAATAGACATGAAATAAAATGCGGAACATATTGCACCTGTTCCTTTTTACTGTTTACGCCTCCCTCCCCCACCCTACCCGGAATGTGGAAACTCCCTTCCCTGCCACGCTATCCACATTCCTCCCACTTCTTCTGTTCTCTGTGTCCTTTTGAGTTTTGTTACACCCTGAGTGACCCGTAGAACTGGGACCGCCAATACTATTATTATTTAAGATTAACGCTAGACAATACTTCTCATTTAGAAAAAAAAGAAAAAGAGAACAAAAATGAAGAGAAAGATAGAAAACAACTTCTGAAAGAGTAAAGCATTACAAAGCCAAAGGTTTCCCCCCCCCTTATCAGGCCCTGGCTCCAGAAGAGATCTCCTTAAGAAGAGATTGTGCTTCTTCTAAGTCAGTAAACAGATAACATTTTCCTTTAACCAGGACCTTCAGCTTTGACTGCTGCGCAATCGAGGCTTGGGTTGCCACTTGCTGTAAATAGATGTAGAATTTTAGCAAATTCGTTTCTTCTTTTTGCAGGTACTGCGGTCATGTCAGAAAAGATCCTACATTTTGCTGTTTCTGACACTGAAAACTGGCATTGTTGAAAGGCTCTAGAAAGAATCCTCTCCTTAATCCTATAATCAGCAAAATTCAATAGAATAGTTCTTGGAAATGTTGAATTTGGATAGCGATGTGCCGGGACTCGATGAGCCCTTGTTATAGTCTAGTCCCCCTCAAATTCAGGTAGAACTGCATGCTGGATGAAAGAATTGACCCACTGAATAGTGTCAGAGCCTTCTGTTCCTTCCGGAACGCCTACAATCCTTAGATTTGATCTTCTAGAGTGGGTTTCAAGCTCCTCAAGCTTGTTTTCAAGAAAGTTTTTCTTCTTGGCTGCCTCTCTAGCTTCTCCAGAGACCTGGTTCATATGATCTTCAAGGACAGAGATCCTTGCCTCTGCCTCCTGTAGTCTATTAGGGAGCGCCAATAGAGACTCCTCGAATTTGTCCATTCTTGAATGTAAGGCAGCTATCTCCACTTGCTGATTATTTTTTATTTCTCAAATCTCATCAAGGATTAAATTCAGCATTTCGCGAATGTTAGCTGATATCTCACCTCAGATCCCGGGAGGCTGTCTTTTCCTGCCATAAGATTTGCGTTAGTACTCTCATTAGCACCCTGCTGTACCTCTTCTCCCTCTACTCGTGCTACCCCAGATCCTGCGCTTTGTATGTTCTGAAATGGAGAAGAATCTTGCACCAAGTCCCCCTCATTCACCACCTCTTTTGAGGAGATTAAGAGGATTGCGGAATATGTAGGAGGAGGGGGTCAGGTCCCTGATCATGGCAAAGAGTCTTAGACGTTTTTATCGGGCCGGAGTCTTCAGGCAGTACAATATTAGCTGGTGAGGCAGCAATCGTTGGGGCTGTACGGGATTGTGAGGGAAGAGATTTTGGAGTGGTTTTCTTAGCAAAGAGTGGGTAATCCTTTATCTCATTTCCTCCAACACCGCTCTTACCTTTACCCTCTCCGGCCTGGGGTGGTGTTTCTGAAGCTGACACCAAGGTAGAAGCCGGCACCTCTGCGTCTACTTCGGATTGTGCTGTTATATTTAAAATGTCTCCACAATCCACAACTGCCTTCTTCGGCCCCGTAGCTTGCAGAGAGGTAGAAGAGAGAGGTAGTTCATCTTCTGGGGACTCGAGCATCGTATCCTCAGCCGAGTTCTCTTCCCTAGTTTTATCTTTATTTTTGTCGTTGTCCTTGGCTGCCTTTCGTGAGGCCTTTCTGGTTAAGGCAAAGCGGGTCTTTTGTTTCTGGCAGGCAGCCAACTGGACTTTGCTAGGCTTAATAGAATCCTCTCCCTCCTTCTGAGGTTTGACAGGGGAAACCCCCCCCCGCCTTCCCCTCCTTTCAGTCTTGCTTGCTTATTATTGTATTAAATATTTCTGCCAGCCATTACTCACAGAGTTACTTACAGCATGAAAATGTTCCAGGGTTTCTTATCCCTCAACTGCGGCAGCAATCTCAGCTCCAGCTCCAGCCTTGGCCCAAATTTATTCAGCAGCGCTTCAGCAATTTCTGTGCATTTCTTTACGTCCTCGAGCAGACAGAGTTACTCGCAGCGTAAAAATGATCCAGAATTTCTCATCCCTCCACTGCGGCAGCAAACTCCCAGCCCCCGCCTCAGTTCCAGCTCCAGTTCCGGCTCCAGCCTTGGCAAAAGTTCAAACAACAGCCGCTTCAGCAATTTCTGTGCGTTTCTTTGACAACAAGCAAAAAGCCTTTTAAAGCCCTGAAAGCTGAGTCTCTTTAATCAGGAACAGCATCGTAGATGGATTCAAATGCCCCCAGCTTCAGGATCAAATCGCGGGACGCCCGAGCCCTGAGAGTCCCTCAAAACATCAGCAGCTTCGTGGACAATTGAAGTGCCCGCCGCTTCGCGCTCGAAGCGTGGGATACCAAGCCACAGCCCCCGCGGGGACCCGCGAAAAAGAAAATCCGCCGTTGGAGCAGAATCAAGCCCGCAGCAGCATTCAGATGGCTAGCGTTTCTCCGCCGCCATTCGAGGGGCGGGATCCCAGGCCACAAGTCACGGAGGGCTACACGGAGGCGTGGTATTCCGTAGCCATCCACTCGAAAGAAGCCAAAATCTCGACCAAGCTGAGCAACTACCGAGAGAATCATGTCTGTAATTAAGGATTTCCTCAGGGTTCAGCTAGTGAAAGCCTGGATTTTCCCTATCCCAGGAGTTACTGGTACTCCGGTTTTGGTAAATCAAGGAGAGAGGAAATACTGCCCATTTCCTGGGACACTCGAAATATATTTTTAAATTACTGGTTTATATAATACGTAATATAAATACGATTTTGCTAGGCTCATCAATGTTCGAAATACATCAATCACAGGTATCACTTCATCCCTTGGAGATATAGGTTTTAAAAGCATGTTATTTTGCACATTAACAAACCTCACACATGTAATATTGGCTTTATTATTATCTTTGTGCTTTTTGCAAGGTATCATGGAAATTGTTTCAGACCACTTCATTGGCATATACAGACTTACTTGAGAGGCCCAAGTTCAACACATTCCTGCATACACAAAGAAACGTTCCGGCAAATGCCATAAAAATACAGAAAATAAACGTTTTCTGTAGAGACCTTCCCTCGCCCTTATTGTTATTGATCATGAAATATATGGAGCTTATTTACAAGCCCCTTGCATCTCCGGTGCGTCACTTTTAATATGGGAAAAAGTGATGTACCGGCGGCCCAAGTGGCTTGTAAATAAGCCCCTTTGTACGCAGCAATGAACAATAGTCCCTGAAATCCTGGGGAAGCTTTACAAGAACTGACGCATCTCTGCATATTAGCAGAGATGCGTCAGTTAATTTGCATAACGCAAAAAACCCTTGCGCCACCATGGAGTGTCGCATTAACAATGGCACAAGGATTGACAGATGAGTGGCGCATCTATTGGCATAACGGCCACACATTGCTGGAGTTGTGTCGCAAGCAAGACGTAACTCCAGCAATGCTTCGGAATGCCTATTTCTATTATGCTGAGTCACTCCTCGTAAAAGTGACTCCGTGAAATCTTGTAGATTTCACTGCTAAACTTTTACGAGGCTTTCTTGCGTCGGAACGCCCACCCTGTATACATTATGCCTGATGCAGGTATAATGTAAAGCAGGGCTTTAGAATGTAACGCATCTCCATAGATACGTCACGTTGTAAATGTGTCGCAATGTGGCGCTAAGTTTACAACGCCGCTGCATCACAAAAGTGATGCAACGGCAGTGTAAAAGTGTCGCAAGGGGCTTGTAAATCTGCCCCCCGTTCACTGGAGCCGGTGCTAAGCCCACAAAATGTATGTATATATATATGTATATATATATTTCTCCTCCTTTGCTTGCTTTACCGCTGTCACCACCAGAACAGAGAGTGCGTCGTCGTTACAGGTCACCCAAGCAAGACACAGTAAAATCTCCAACCTCAGCCCCATACACCATGAGGAAAGACGACGCAGTGTAGTGATATAATATAGTGTTTAATGTCGCTCTTCAATATATATACATATACACATGCGGTATGGAACCAGCAGACCCTCTCCTGGGGCCTCATTTATGAGAAATGACGCATCGCTGCGTAAAAGCAGAGATGCGTCACTTCTCAGTGCGCACTCCTTGCGACATTCCTGATGCATCATAATTAATGTATGACGCATCATGTCGCAAGGAGTTACAGATACGTCAGTATTTCTGACATATCTGTAAGTGCAAAAGTGACGCATTGCTGGAGTGTGTCACAAAAGTGACGCAACTCCAGCAATGCGTCCTTTCACATGGGGCAAGCCCCATGTGAAAAGGCCTGCGTCAGTCTTACGCCTGCTGTGAGGCAGGCGCAGGGTTTTGACGCAACGGCGTCATAAAAGTGACGCAGTGAAATCTCATAGATTTCACTGGGTCACTTCTACGACCCTTCCTTGCGTCAATACGCCCCCCTTGCATACATTATACCAGGCGCAGGCATAATGTGGCGCAGGGGTTTACAAAGTGACGCATCTACCTAGATGCGTCACTTTGTAAATACGGCGCAACAAGCCACATTTTTTACACCACTGGTGCGTCACAAAAAGTGACGCACCGGCGGCGTAAAAGTGCCGCACAGCCTCATAAATGAGGCCCCTGACATTTTACGCGGAGGTTTAGTTGTTGCCGTTTTTCCCCTCCAGCCCCAAATAATTGGCTCGTTGTTTCCTTCGCTCAGTTTTCGACTCTTTCGCACAGAGTTGCGCAGTTTTTATTCACATTCCTTGACTTTCTGCCTCAAGTAACCCCCCTCGGCCTTTTTCTCTCCCTGTGCGCCTCAGAAGAGGTTTCATAGCCTGACATCCCTCCAGCCTCCCAGAAATCAATGCTGCCTGTTCGATGCTCCGTCTTCCTGGCGGTTTATTATCAGCTCCTCTCAGGCACAGCAAAGATTACTGGACCAACCCGAGGCAGAGGTGACCAAAGATAAAAAGACAGACAGCTTCAGCCTGTGAAATATATTCTGGCGTTGGTTTATAAATTCCCCCAGTGACCCAAAACCGAAAAAAAATACTTTCTGACGGAGACGACGTGTTCGTTGATTTTTTTCCCCTCACAAATCAGAGTTTTATACCAACAAAGATATCAACAAATGTTTCGCTTGCAAAAAACATGTTTTTTTTAAACATGTACACAAACTAACGTGTACACGGCACACTTTTTCTCAATAAAAAGCTGCCTGTTGGTCTAGCAGCTCACACCCTGGCTTTTGGTCCTTGAAAAGCACCAAACGTGAAGACTTTTATTCTTTCCAACCGAAAAGTGTCTCTCAGGTGTGCTAGGGGGTAGGGAGATGCCTCCCGCATGGGTCTGAAGAAATGGTCTGCGAGTACCAAAACTGCTGTAAATGGGGTGGCCACTGCTGATTAAACAATACGGCCACTCTCCTCTTTACCAAGTCTCAATCATAAGTTGATAAGTAATGGTAAATTGTTTTCCATAGCACTTGTTATGCGTGACAAGGCATAGAAGCGCTTTGCAGAGAGTGACATTCTACTCTGCAGCCCAAGTTAGAGGTAAATAAGTAGTAGACTAGTAATATGTGCTTCCTTTTCCTTGTTGGATTAGTTTGTGTGCAGGGACACCTTCACTTAACCCCTTGCATACGTTCGTCGGCCAACGGCCGTCGCGAGCACTACCTCTGTAGTGCTGCTTACGTCCGTTAGCCGACGCGGCCCCGCCCGCACAATGCAATGCCCGCACCGGTGCGGAATTGCCGCTGTGGCAAACGGGTTAAGAACAGTGCAACAAGCTTATCAGAGGACATACAACTGCTGAACAACAAGACAATCATTACTTCAAGGAGTGCACCTGCCCTTCTACTAAGTCTTGTCGCAACAAACAGAAGTAGCGCATAAGCCTTTCAGGACTGTTGTAGCTGCTGTGACTTATTGATGTGTTTAGTGGTTAAGCTGCCAACCGCAAACCTGGGCCCATATTTATCATTTTTTCATGCAGCGCAATTCAGCAAGCCACTTTGCTGTGAAGCGTGAAAGGGAAGGAATTCGCCATACTTAACATTATATGGAGCGTTCCTGTCCTTTCCTAGTGCTAGCGCACTTTTGGCTGCCTAGCGCCAACGGAGGCACACTTGTGTTGTAAGCAGGATTGTTTTTGTGCAGAAAAGGACGCGTCCCTACACAAAACCAGTCCTGAGGCATTTTCCTCTTTCTAAGTGTGCTGCTGAATGCAACATATGTAGAAATAGGACAAAACAAGGAGATATATAGGTTTTTGCACCTCAGCTGGAGAGGGGTAGCATTTTGACGCATTCCTAGGTCTATCACTAATGATAAATCAAAAAATGTGCCAAACTCCATGGGATGATGTGTGGGAACACCCACACTCCACCCATGGAACACTTCCCTGGGGCAGAGGAATGCAACGCAGCAATTCGCGCTGCTGTATGTTACTCTAGATTTATCAAGCCATGCATAGGCACGCAAGGTGGTCTTGCATGGCTTGATAAATCTCACTTAGGTTTTGCAGTGTCCTTGAGCCCCCTTGCTTCACGCCACGCCACGCAAGGGCAACACAAAACCTTGATAAATCTGGCCCCTTTGTTCTGGGTTCGAATCATTTGACTAAAAATGGATCTGAATTTGAGCTAATCTCCCTCTGCCTAAACTACAAATATGTGACACACAATTTTAGGTCGAGCCTATAGCATGTGCTGCTTGCTTTGTGAGGCATGCAGTATTCAGCATGGAGTGGAAGCTCCGTGGAAGCTTCGCCCTCTCTCTGCCTATGTTTTTAATTGGTTCATCTCATTGTCTTTCGGAAATACAGCTGTCTGATTCATTATGAGGCTTGTTAGTCCCTGCTCACTATGGCATGTCGCCTTTTTGTACCCTCCTATGGCTACTGGCCCCTTTACTTCGAGTGTTACACAGTACTTACTTGTTATTTAGACTGTAAGCACTACTTTGTCATCCGTGCTTCCCCTCCCCCCTTCTGCAGTGCAATGCAATAAGTCTCGGGTAAATGCGAGTCCTATTGCAATGCAAATGCTTGTTAAGTCTGTAAGCACTGCTTTCTTTAATGAGTTTTTACACTACAGGCACAACACGATTTCCTGCAACATTCAGCGCGCGATGCACGCCTTCATTTTCCAAGCAACCCGTCACTTGTTTTACCTGCCCTTTCAGTTTTGGGGCTTTATATACTTATTGGCTCAAGGAACTCCGCGCTGCTATTGCAACCGGCCAGTTGGGGCATCAGGAGGGAGGCATTTTACTCTATCTCGTGTGTGGGAGATGACTTCATGTGAACCAGCTCAAGCCTCTAATGGCGGTGTTATCACACCGGGCGGCTGGAATCCTGGTCTTGCAGCGTGGGGCAATTTCATGATGGGCAAAGCAGATGTGTGAGCTTGGTGGTAACTTCAGAGACTCCGCATCGGTTCAGCTGGAGAGGCGGAGCTTACTGGCACTCTGGCTGACACGTTCCTTTTACATCAGCTGATTAGCATGACGAAGGTGAGGCTTACTTTAATGCAGAAATTTCATTAAAATGTAGCATATTATTATTTATTTCTCTGTCTCCTTTCTTTCTCTCTCTCTATATTTGGTTTGATGTTCTTTTTCTAATCTAATTTGTTGCACTATTACTGTGTCTCACTATTTGTTCTTTTCTTGAAATTCAGTAAAAATGATTTGAAATAAACAAAAAAAAATGTGTTACTGGAGGCCACTTTGGAGTTCAATGGCGACCGCACCTTTCTTCCGTGCAACGTCGTGAAAAATGAAGTATTCTGAGTCGGACATACTGCAAAATACAACTGACAGCTGTCGACCATGTTAGAAATGCAAAGAGGACTCGACTATCTGCGAAGCTATCGCCAGTGAGTGAGATCAGTGGGAATTGCACCCTTTTATTCTTTTCTGTCATAAAAACTCCCAATTTTGCATCCCTGGCCAGTCTAGATATGTTATTGTGCCTCGCACAATACGTTTTCGAAATGATAGGAAGTATGATCTACAAGGCGTTCCAAGTCTCGGAAATGCATTTTGTGGTGCATTACGATTGCTTTGAGTTGTGTCCTGAAGAATTAAGGGGCATATTATCAAGAAACGGTGTTAAATATATTGCTGCTTTAGTGGCAGGAAACTGCCCAAAGTCACACACTAAGTCAGAGGAGAACAGGAACTTGATGGGGGTGCTCGACACAGGGAGCAGAGAAGTCAGAGCTCAGATGGAACAGACACTCAAGAGGAACTTCAACATTTAGAATAAACTAAACTCAGGGTCCCACTTTTAACCCCTCATAACTCTGTATTCTGGATTTATTAGCTTTCTAGTATTGGTAACACTGGGAGTTATCAGGCACTACTCTTGGTCACTTGTTATCTAGGATTACTTACCGGTAAGCTTCACTTTGAGGCTCTATTTCAGTCCCTCTAAAATCTCTGACATATAAGGTCTTTTTCTTAGTGGCTATCTCCTCCAGATGGAGGTTGGGAAAAATGTATGTCTTAATGTTGACCATAACATTACCACCAGGAACCGTGGAAGAACCACAGACTTTGCTGAGTGGCAGCCTAAGTATTAGGTTGCAAGTGTTAAAAATATACCTATTATATCGGGTGACTCCTTTTATTCTAACTTTGGAGCACTTTAATGGTGACCTTGTATTCCATCCTTGAACCAGGACTGTAGTTCGGTGCCTTGCATAACCCTGCATAAACATGCTTTGTCCAATTTGTAAATCTTTTAGAGTTTGCTCCAGTTAAAACAGGAGATGTTACCACCTTAAAAGGTTCTAAAATCACCCATAACCCTGCATCATAGGACAACACTGGCCATATAACTTTGCTGCATTACAAGCAATAGGAGTTTTGCTTTAGGCCCAGATCACATTTCTAAACACGCGTAGATAGTAATATCTTTATAGTCACAGAGAATTTCTTATTATCAAACTCAACTTTTCGGGGTCAAAGTTCACCTTTGCACTTTATTTACTTTTCACATGGGTGTACAATTTTACTTTATATCAGGTAACCATACTCCTGCATGGTGTAGAATTTTTGAGGGGGTGCATCTGATTATTTGACGAGGTGCTTCCACAGTGATACATTTATAGCCACGGAGATCTACGCTGCAGCTATGAACAATAATATGCTGCATCACTAAATACTTATAAGGTCCCAAAGGCGGGACCGATTGTATTGCAAATGCTTGTTTTTTCTAAGATGTAAATCCCATACACTCCCAGTCATGTAAAGAATTGAGATGCTACATACGGCATCAGGGATTGCTGAATAAACAAAAGAGTGAAATGAATATGTTTATGTTTATGTTTACTGATTTGTAAAGCGCATGGCTGCCCGTAAGCGTCCCAGCGCTAGTGAAAGAAGAAGTGCGTGGGGGGAAGTGAGTTAGGGAATACCGGGCAATACATTGCCTATATTTAATAATTACCGGGACCGGTCTTAAAATGATAATTGCCAGTGAGGCCAGAGAAAAACTAACCATGTGGCAAACCTAGTCATAAATGATGCTCAAGCTTAGTGGTGAATCCTTCAACTATATGGATAATCCAGAAAAAACACACGCTCAAAAGAAGTACAGTTGGAAATCTATAATCCAATTGCATTTTCTTCTAAAATTGCATCAATTTATGCAATTCTAAATGTAAGTCAATCTTAGTATATTTACACATCGCTTTTTAAATTATTAGCCATAATAGAATCATCTGTTTATTTGCATTTTTCTGGATGCTTGAAAATGCAACAAATATTCGGCTACAAGATGTTTTTGTCTAATTATTAATGTTGCACTGAGACCCCTTTTCCTTGGCAGATATCGCAAATGAAAATAACATAAACAAACGGTTTGCTGTTCTTGTTTCACTATCTTCCCAGCTTTCGGGAACAAGCATAATTGTATCAAAAAAAGTTTTTGTAACAGTGTTGCCATTTTTCCAAGAATCAGCCAATTTTTCCTAAAAAATGTAAAAGGCACAAAACTCAACATGAACAAACCAAAATTCTTCACAAAATCCACATTTTATTGCAATGCAGTGTTTGCGGCTGCAGAATTTAGGCCCTAGCTCAGTAGGCACCTAGGGAAACCCACCAAACTCTCACATTTCTGAAAGCTTGACATCCAGGAGAGTTCAGGCTGTTGTGACGTGTGTCATCTCATCAAGTTTTTCTCAACATTTGGCTAAAAACACAAATGTTCCTCGCATTTCTATGAGGAAAACTTCTGGAATCTGCGAGCAGCCACAAATCTCCTATCACCTAGCATTTCCCCTCATCTTCCAAATAAATGGGACATCACTTGTGTGGGTAGGGCTAGCCAGGGGCCCAAAACACAACATGGACATTTCAAAATGTTATACTGAAAAGTTTTTTTTTGCAATTTGGCTGGTGAATTTTGGGCCCTAGCTCAGTCGTCACCAGGGAAAACCTACCAAACACATCAATTTCTGAAAACTAGACACCTTGGAACGTCCAGGGGCATGTGACTTGTGTAGCTCCCCAGAAGACCCTGCAAACTTAAAACTTTGGTAAAACACACACATTTTCCTCACCTTTCTGTGAAGGTAGCGTCTGGAATCCATGTTGTACCACACATTTCTTACTTCTCTGCATTCCCCCATGTCTCCCGATAAAAATGGTACATCACTTGTATAGGTGGGGATACTGACTGCAACATGAAATGGACCAAAACACAATACGGAGACATCAACATTTCCTTTCAAAAATGGATCAGATTTGGTAATGCAGGTACCTGAAGTTTTTGAGCCCAGGCTTGGTTGACACCCATGGAAACCTACCAAATCCAGACATTTCTGAAAATATGACATCCAGGCGAATCCAGTGGCGTGTGACTCATGTTATTACCATTTAGTTTTCTTAACCAGAAGCCCCTGCAAACATCAAACACTGGCTGAAAACACACACTTTCCTCAAATTTCTCTGTGACAAAGTTGATGATGTATAGCACTGGGAAAAGCCTTGAGGTGTAACGGATCGCCCAAAGGCACTTGCAAAGTGAATAGATCCCAAAGGCGAGACTAATTGGCTTTGCCAGTGCATGTTGTACTTGATTCACACTTTTAAAACAATGGGAAATAATCAGTAGTAACTGTATTTTTGTTTGTTTTGTGCATGTTGTTCCTGCACTATTTCAGATATTGCATTTGCTGTTACCATCAACTAAATATTGCGGTTAAGAGGGTGTATCCTTAGTAAACTCAATTTGCTTCCAGATTGCAGTATATCTTAGTACAAGCAAAATGGACATCTTTTCCATTACCACTGGAATCTAAGTGACCCTGTAAGAGTCTTAAAATCTCTCAGTTATCAGAGTAGTGTAACTTTATGAGAACAGCTTTGGTAAATCAAATTCAGTCCAATTAAAATTCATATTTGTGTCAATATCCTTCATAAGTGTGTCAAGGTGAATCATGACAGATGCCAATACACAAGCTCTCTTCTTGTACGCAGCTAGATAAATCAATACAAAAGGTCAACAGTATATCAACAAATAGCATATTACAGTATCATTCACTGAGATGACAGGGCCTTAAAGGTCAAAAACTTTAATTTACAATTCATTTCATGAATTACTGCTAACGGGTGGTGAAAAACAAATGGTACAAATGGCAACCTACCACATGTTTTTACTATTTTTTTAAAGTCCCTCTAGCTATACCTCTGTAAACCTATACAACAAGAAACAAAGATTACATGCATGTATAAATTTCACTCGCCTGAACCTGACCTGACGCAAACCTGACCTGATTTCTCATTGTCTTCCAAAAAGTATGGAAAGGTTTCATGAGTCTTTGGCTGTAGGAGCAGCTAAGGGTCTAGTTTTCCTAATGGATGCAGCATACAATGCTTCCATTGCTAAAAAAAAAAAGTAAAAAAATCCAATCCATCCCCTACTCCCCTACCCCGCTCCCTCGCTGCCCCCCACCCCCATCACCTCCCTGCCTCGGCGCACCAGACCGGCATACCTGTACCAACAACTCAGAGCAGATGGTAAAAATATGCTGTAAAACTGCGTTAAATGCGGCATTCCTGGTGGTTTTATTACTGGAAAAATCAGCCCACATGATATTTCCCATGCTATGGTCCTTTACTCATAATCAAACAGTACTGGGTAGATTATATCACTCAGTAACTGTGATTTTGACTGCAAATTTGCTATGCTGCTGTTAAGAAAAAAAATCCACCAAAGCCTGGAAGCCTAAAGTCCAACTAGTGTTTAAAGCAGCACAGCAAAGTGATGCGGGCTGTGGAGGCAAAGCCAGACCAGATAAGGGCCCTCAGGGAACACCAACCGCTGGCCGGAATACCAGGAGCGTGATGCATAAGGCCAGCGTGTTTTGAAAACTCAAACCGCCCAATGGTAGAAGGAGGGTGGGCCATGTAAAAATGGTCAAAGGTAGGGCACAGTTCCCCTTTCACCATGACTGAGGATCATAATTGAGCCTACCCACACCAAAAAATTGCAGTTGTCGCAGCCGTAAGGACAGTGGAAGAGGGCAAGGGAAGACCGAAAGATACCTAGAGAAAAGAGTAACCTAGGTAGAAGAGCTGCTCAAACAGTGTCCTTGGGATGCATCATGGCAAGGGCACTGGCCACACACAATGTCAGTGCTAGGGCCTGATTTTGATCACTATCTTATCACTCTAGATCTCAACCCCGTTCTGGTCGGCTGAACCTTTGTTGCCTGTCATTGAGGAAAGAAAGTGCATCTCTTACCAGGTTAGTTCAATCAATAATGGACTCGGCTCGGAAAAACCACAGACTACTTCTAAGTTTGAAGATTTATTATAAAGTCAGGATTAATTGCAGATACAGGCATCTCAAAATGAGATTCACAAGATATACGGGCCCAACTACATACATGTGCTCCCTGAAAGCCCTCAGGCGAGCAAAGAATACTACGAGCACCAACTCTAAAATTAAAAGGGCTGCAAGCATCGACACATATTGAGATCTCTCTGTCATTTACAGCAGGAGGGAAAATTCAGGTTAGGCTGTCCCTACCCTGTTCTGGATGGTATCCCTACTTAACAAAATCTCAACCTATCAAAAGGTGTCAGCTGTGAATGACTTCCTAGGAAGATCACCCACTCTTAGTCTCTTGGTGAAAACCTAAAATCCTCCAGTCATGACCCCTCCCTGCCTACCCATCCGCTCTCTAGAGGGTCCTCAGGCATCTGCTCTAGCTCCACCCAGGGGTGCTGTCCCTAATACAAAAACACAACAACATTCGAGACGCCCCTCGTGAGACGCCCATCACGTGGTCTTGATTCTGGCTCTTTCCATGATGTTTTTCGTCTGGGCCTCGTGCGTTAGCATTGACCTTGCTTCTCAGACTCTTCTCCGGCCCGCCGATACCCCCCAAACATTCCGGAATCCTCCTACATGTCTACATCAGTAACTGAACAGAACTCTATTCATCCAATTCATTAATTTGAACCCCCTCACATTCGCAGACAAACATCCGTAGCTGGATCCCCATCTTCATAGACTTCTAACAGAAGTCTGCACCTTATTCCTGGCACAAGTCGGCCTGTTCCAGTACGTGCAGATTTAAACCCCTTTTTCATTTCAGGCCTACAACCCTACTTGCAGCAATTAAACTAAAATAACATGTTAGCATCATTTCTCGAATAATAAAACACATCTATGGAATATAAATCTAACGAATAATAAAATCATTGTAACATTAGTGCAGTCCATGTTGATGAAAAGTGAACCCTTCTAATCCCTTCTGGCCTGGCCATGCGGCCTATCCTTTTCTGTGCTTTGCTGCACGACAATTTCTCCATTAGCAGCTACATAACATGGACTATGATTTATCACATTTAATAAGCTTATACATTTTGTACTCATTTCTGTATTAGTTCCACTTCTATATGAAATCTCTAGATAAACTACACATTTTCGAAGTATATGTGAATATATTTTCAGCACTCATAGCATTTCTCCTTATGATTTGTGCCTACTACTCGTAACTCTAACGTACTCATACATTTCGTTCAATTTGCGCTCTCTCAGTTCCCCCCTTTGATGACCTCTCGGGGTCATCACCAACAATTAAACTGAAGTAATTGCTAATGTTCCCCGTTTCTGAGTTTCTAGAGCCCTCAGGCTCCTGTACTGATTGTCTTGTATTGCAGCCAATCTCTGTAGCTGTTCTCTCCTGGATCTCTCCAATCTCCTTGATCTGTACCATTGGTATGACCTCACCAATCCCCACAACATGATCACACAGATCACTATTATGATGATAGGTTTCAGTATATACCAAACAAAGCTCCTCCCTATGTTGGCAAACCAACCTCCAACATTTCCCATTCCATGACCCACTTTTTCCCAAACATTTTCTTTTGACAAGTCTTCGATCTCTTTGTGAATATTAGTTATATTCAATATGATCTTATCAAGTGGTTTTGAATTGTCTGGAATGTAAGTGCAACATTCCTGGACCTTCAAAGCCTTACAGACTCCGCCCTCTTTTGCTAGCAGGACGTCTAATGCAAGACGGTTTTGAAGTACCATGGCCCTTATCGATTGCATCTCTCCTTCCACCAGCATTAAGGACCTAGCAGTGCTGGCAGACAACCTATCTACGACTGTAGCCAGTCTCCTGATTTTGACATCATTCAGGATCAACCCTAAAAGAGGAAATACAGCTCCAAATACATCTCCAACCATTTCTGCATCTCCTTGGTCTCTTCTCCCTCTTGCTGAGGCTTTGCCCTCGATGATCTCTAAGTCCTGGGCATGGTATATTTTGGGGAAGACAATTGCCAGGTAACATGATCCATACCAATTGTCAGGCAGTCTCACGTAAGCATTTCTTCCACATACAAAATATACATTTGGAATCACTTGCATTCCTTTCAGGAAGTCCTTTGTGTAATATTCTAATCTAAAGGCATGCTCACAACTGACTTCTCCTACAAATACATTTTCGTAATACGTTTTGCTTCTGTGAAGACATAACTTCCCTCTCTGTGTGCGATCTAAGTCTATTGGACCACTACTACCCTTTCTCTTGTGTGCCTTCTCTTCCTCTGTCCAATCTGTTTTCCACTGTCCTGATTTCTTCAGAATCTTTTGCCTTCTATATCGATCATCCACTTGCCCTATGAATTTCTTCTCGACTTCTGACACTTTGCATGTCAGGTTATTTCTGCGGGCATGTGAAGTATCTAAAGTAATCCAAGGAATGAAGAACTTGGCCAGTCTGTCTTCACTCTTCCAGTAGTCCCACTTGTTCATCTGCTTATAATTTGGGACTTCTGGTAACACTGAATCATAATTGGAGAAATAGTATTCAAAACTATCTCTCCCATAAAATATACTAAGCAATAAGCTACATGTAATGCCATATGTCAACGGAAGGTGATGATATCTAATGCCTTCATCTACAGACGCCGGCAACTGCATGCAGACGTAGCAGTCTTTGACCTCCATGGCATCCACGTATTCATACAAAAGTTTAGCATAAGCATTTGACCTATAGTCGCCTTGGGACTCATCCATGTGTAACCTACGGGCTTCTGCTGCTAATAACGCCTTCTCCTGTATGTTTTCCCCCTTCATACCAGCAACAGTAGGTTTTGGTGTTACTACAGATTTTTCGTCTGTTACCTCTGCCTCACTTTCATGTCCCATCACATAGGAAACTGTGACTACTAAAGCTATAAGAAATATCACTCCTACTATTAGTGTGCCTATTATACATTTGGCTCTACGGTTTGGGCTACCGGCTTCCATTTCGTCAGATAGTGCAGTTCTCTCCCTTTATTCCAACACAAAGTTCTTTTCTTTTCGTTCCTTTACAGTCTCTTTTGCTCCTCCAGTCTTTAGAACCACACAATTGGAAGCTGGCAATCCTCTTTGCAAAGTCTTTTTGAGCTTTTAACACAGACAACCCTAGCCCTTCTCCGTCAACTTATAGGAAGGTCCCTAAGATTCTCTGCTTCCTAGGCGCTAGGTAATCTTCTTTTTCTTGCTTATTTACAAAGTCTTTTAAGCATCTACGATTAAGCTTGGGCCTGCGGCTTGAACAGCATAGTTCAATATTTCCAAACGAAGAACGTGCTCTTCATGGCTGGTTATCTTTGTTCCAAAGTCGGGGAATTGCAGTTCGGTGAAAAACATGTGCTTTAACTTGCTTAAGCGGGGAGGGTTGGGGAGTGTGAACGTTAGTGACCCTTCTGCTTCGACTCCGGGCACTAACAGCTGTACTTCCACTGTGATGATGGGTTCAGAGCTGGACACCAGCACCGCTCTGATCCTCCCTGTCGCTCGTTCCCAAGACATCTGTCGCCAGATATGTCCACTCAGGGGTGGCGTATCTCCTATTAGGCATACGTACTCTCCTCGATCTTCTTAGGCCTAGTGCTTCAGAGCCCTGAGCACCTTCTTCCGGGTCTGAGTCTTCAGATATCGGAGCAAGGGTTCTCTCTGGAGTGGACCTCAGGCTTGAACTCCTTCTTTGCGGCCAACTGGCTTCTCCACGCCTTACCCTTCTGCTCCTTGCTCTTCTGCTTTGTTCTCGCTCTCTTTCTGCTTGATCAGTGTCTGATTCGTACTCCCAGCTACTTTCTCCTTCTGTAGCGTCGTCTGTTTCACTGTTGTACTGACCATCCTCAGCTTGGTCAGACACGTTCCCAGCTTCTTCTGGCACCTCTACAGCTTGGCTGGCCCCCTCTATGGCTTCTCCGTCCGCAGCGGGACTTACATCCGAGAGAGGAGCTGTTTCTTCCAGAGGTGCTGGAACTCTCCGCGTATGAGACGCGTGGATCCAATTGGGCAAGCCTCCCACCTTCACCGCGGTGTTTGTGATCGGGATGATCTGGTAGGGCCCACGCCAACGAACATCTAGGCAGCTTCTTCTTACGTGCTTTTTCACAAGCACCCAATCTCCGGGACACAGGTCATGGCACACGTCCTGGCACGACGGGACCTCGGCAGCCTGCACCTGAAGAGACACAGAATGAATGGCGTCAGACAGCCCCTTACAATAGTCCAGGATCATATCATCTGTGATGTTTAACAGTGCAGCCGTCGGTACAGACGGCAATCTCATTGCTCTCCCCATTAATACTTCATGGGGTGACAATCCCGTTCTTCTGTCTGGGGTACTACGGATGCTCATAAGGACCAATGGCAGCGCATCAGGCCAACTCAGAGACGTTGATGAACACATTTTGGCAATTCGAGCTTTGATGGTGCCGTTTATCTGTTCCACAATTCCTGATGCTTCTGGTCGATAACTACAGTGCAATTTCTGGTCTATGTTCAGGGCCGCACAAATCATCTTCACAAGCTCGCTATTGAAATGGGTTCCCCTATCTGATTCCAAAGAGGCCGGTACCCCGAAGCGTGGAATGAGCTCCCTAAGCAATAACTTGGCTACTGTGAGGGTGTCACACCTGCGTGTAGGGTATGCCTCGACCCATCTGGAAAATATGCAAACAACCACCAGGACATAACGAAGGCGGTTGCACCTTGGCATCTCGATAAAATCAATTTGTATCCTATTGAATGGACCTCCAGACCTCCCTATGCGACTCAATGCAACTGGTGTTCTTTTTCCTACGTTCAGCTGCTGGCAGGTCACACAACGCTGGCACACAGCTTCTGCTGCTACTCTGAACTTAGGGTTGTACCAGGTTTGTCTGAATACTCTCAACATAGCGTCTCTCCCTAAGTGTACTGGACCGTGTATTTGTCTAGCCATTGGGCTCACCATCTCATTTGGTAACACTGCCCTTCCATCTGCTGAAACCCAGAAATGAGCCTCACCCATCACACATCCTGCCTTTTCCCATGTCTGCTTTTCAAAATCAGTTGCATTTTCTTGCATGCATTTCAGCTCATCCCAGGAGTCGACAGTTTCCAGTATCATGGCTAATTCAGTTCTTACATTTATTCCGCCCACTTCCACCTCTGTGAAAGAGTACCCTTGTTCTGCACAGTACCTCGCGACTTCGTCGGCATATCTATTGCCTTGTGACACGAAGTCCATATTCCTAGTGTGGGCGGTACATTTTACAACTGCGATCCCTGCTGGACATTGCAAAGCTTCTAACAGTAAACGCACAAACTCTCCATTACGAATGGGAGAGCCCGAAGAGGTCATGTAACCTCTTTGAGACCACAACTGCCCGTAATCATGAACTACCCCGTAACCGTATTGGCTGTCGGTGTATATGGTGACTCGAATTTGGTTGCTTGCCAGGCAGGCACGCGTCAAGGCAATAATTTCAGCTACCTGAGCGGAGTGTACTCCTTCCAGGCATCCAGCTTCCACAACTCCAGTAATTGTACATACAGCGTAAGCTGCTCTTAATTGCCCAACTTCGTCTCTTACACATGAGCCATCGACAAAGAAAACTTCATCGGGGTCAGTCAGTGGCTCATCAACGATGTCGGGTCTCGGTTTGGTGCATAGTTCAGTCACATCAAGGCAATCATGGTCTGTACATACATCATCATCGATGTCACCTGGGAGTGGCATCAAGGTAGCAGGGTTCAAAACAGAGCATCTCTTCAGAGTCACGTTCTCTGCCGCAAGAATGACTTGCTCATAGCGCGTGAGCCTGCTATTGGTCAGATGCTGTGTTTTGGTCCTGGTCATCAGCAATTCAACAGAATGGGGCACATACACCTCTAACGGGTGCCCCATTACAATATCTTCGCAACGCTCAATGCTGACACCTGTTGCAGCAACGGATTTGAGACATCCGGGCAACGCTGCGGCTACTGGATCTAAGGTAGCCGAGAAATAGGCGACTGGTCTACGGGCATTCCCATGAATCTGAACCAAAACAGACAAAGCACAACCCTCTCTTTCACAACAGTAAAGCAAGAATATTTTATCGTAATCAGGCATTCCCAGAGCAGGAGCACGACACAGGTCCTCTCTCAACTGCAGGAACGCCATCAAACAGTCTTTGTCCCATGGTACCGGGTCACTCACCTCCTTGTGCGTCAGTTTTTGCAAGGGTTTTGCTTTCAGTGAAAAGTTCGCTATCCACTGTCGGCAATACCCCACCATCCCTAGGAACATCCTGACTTCTCTCTGTGTCTTGGGCGCATTCATCTTCATGATGGCCTCTATTCTGTTTCCCTTTCTCAATCCTGTGTCCCAAATACTGCACTTCTGTCAGGCAGTACTGCAATTTTCCCGGGGACACCTTATGCCCATTTACAGCTAGGTGATTTAATAAAGCAATGGAGTCCTCCCTGCAAGCTTCCTCAGTTTCTGACGCCACAAGCAGGTCGTCTATGTACTGGACCAGAACTGACTTCTGGGGCAGCACTAGACTTTCAAGATTTTTCTTCAACAGCTGATTAAAGATCGATGGGCTCTCTGTATACCCCTGTGGGATACGACACCATGTTAATACGCGACCTTCCAGCTTAAAAGCGAAAAGGAAATGGCTATCCTCGTCCAATGGGATCGAAAAGAAAGCCTGACACAGGTCTATCACGGTAAACCATTCAGCTTGGAACGGTATCTGAAACAGTATCACTGATGGATTCGGTACCACTGGACAACATGAGACGACTATGTTATTAATCTTTCGAAGGTCCTGCACTATTCTGAATTTCCCGTTTGGTTTCTGCAAACCCATAATCAGGGAGTTACATGGACTACCCACGATTTCTTTCAGTATTCCCTGCCTGATCATGGACTCGATCACTGGCTTTATACCTGCAATCGTTTCTGGAGTCAATTTATATTGGGGGGTTCTTGGAAACTCAGCATGCGGTTTTACTATGATTTTCACTGGGTCCACTCCCTTGACCAGTCCAATCTCTTCCCCAGTGAAATCCCACACTTCTGGTGCCACGGTGTCTCTTAGGTCCCATGGGAGCTCATCCACTGTCAAAGTGGGATACAGCTCCACGCATATTCTTGAGTTTGCGACTTTGAAGTCGGCGTCATCATCATTGGTCAGTACCTCCACTCCCTGCGGGGTGCAATATATGGTACAATTCAATTTACACAAAAGGTCTCTTCCCAATAAACATACAGGACTAGAATCGCAAACTACAAACTGATGCTCATCGCTGTATTTCCCTATTTTCACCTGCACTGGTTCGGTCAATGGGCTAGTCATTCTCCTGTTTGCGACCCCCCACCACTTGTATTGTCTCTCCAGACATGGGTAAGCCTGGAACTGCTGCTGATCTTATCGTGGATCGAGTGGCTCCTGTGTCCACTAGGAATGTCGTGGGGCACCCTGCCACTTCTGCCTCAACGTAGGGTCCCCTTTGATCCACTTCTAAGGCTGCCCCGAGGGTGCAGTCTTCTCTCTCCACTCTCTGTCCTGTTAGGGGATCAACGTAATAGCATTCCTCCCCTCCTACAAACAGGGGCACCTGTCTATATGTCTTTCCCATTGTCCCTACTCTGGGTGGCTGAGGGAACTGGGCTCGTGGAGGTGGGGTCCCCCCTTTGAGCACCTTTCCTTGGTATGGCATTACCCCCCTTCCTGGAGTGCTTTGAACCTCTTCCTCCTCTACTTCTTGTTCTCCAATTTCCACGTTGTAGAGACACTCGCGTTTCCAATGCCCCACCTCGTTACACTGGTGGCACCGGGTCGTCTTTTTCAATGCCGCTATATCTACCCGAGGTCTAAAGTTGGAGTTCTCCTCATTGCCCTTATTCTGGTTGCTCTGCTTTCTGCCCCCAGTCCCTGTTCCCTGCTGCTGTTGCTGTTGTCCACCCTCACCAGCTGACTGCTTCTGTACCACCATCAATTTATCCTTTAGCTTCTTTGCCTTAGAATCTATCTCATCCCAGCAGTACCTAGCATATCGCAGGATTTCGTCCAGCGGTTTACTTTGCCAACAAATCGAATGTTGCTGAATCATCAAACTAATATCCGGTCTTAAACCTAAAACAAATTTTGACACAAACTGCCCTATGTCTTTAGGATCCATTACGTCCAACCCGCTATACTGTTTAAACGCTTTCAGCAATCTCTCATAATATTCATGAACTGTTTCTTTGGGTTCCTGTCTAGTTCGGTCTATTTTGACCCAGTCTATGTCCTGCATTGGCACCTTGTCTTTTAGCCAAGTCATCACTCTCTCATATTTTACCATGACTGTCTCGGATGGTCCATTGGTCCTACATCCCTCTCTGGTTCTGTTGTGGGCCACTCAGCACTAACCTTACAAGCGGTCCACAAATCTCCTGGTACCACTATGTCAAACAGCGTGTTCAGGTCTATCCATAGCACCTTGGATATTTTTACAAACCTCTCCACCTGCTTATACCACTCCACTGGATTCTCCCTCAGTTTAGGGAAGGAGTTGGTAAAGGCAGCTAAATCCCCCCGACTCCATGGCACATGCACATAGTTCCCGTTCGCGACCTCACGCAAAGGGTATGCCTCTATTCTCTGCAATCCTCCCTGTGGTGTCATCCCAAGCATGCTTCTCCTGACGGTCCCTTTCTTGGACCACCTTTCTTCCCATTTATCTAGCGCCCTCCATGTCCTTATTCCTGTGATCAGTTCCCTTATGTGTGTCTTTAACCCTATTGTTCTTCTCTCATCTAGGTCCCGATCTGTGTAGTGTAGCCTATGGTTACCCTGTAATGCTTTGGTCCTTGACAGGTCCACCATATATCTCCCTGCTAGTTCGACTAATTTCTCGTGTGCTGTTCTCGCTTTCCGAGTGATGTCCTTCGCCATGAACAGTATCTCATCCTGCTCGTACATCTCCATTCTTTCTAGAGGCAAGGTACCATCCACCATGTCATCCAGATCTGACTTTAAGCTGGCAACATCGAGCCTTTTAGCTTTTATCTCGGCTGTCAGTATGTCTTTTCTAGGTTGCTCATTTGTCTCTCTTCCGTCCCAGCTCCGGATCCTACGCTTGGGCTCCGGGGAGTTAAGGAGAGTCCTCCCTTGCTCCCATCTCTCTAAATCCCATGCTCGACCGTCCTGTCTGGGGAGGTGATGAAACACGGGCCTGTTTCCCCCTATCCCATTTCGTCCCTTCTCTCTGGTCTCCCTTACTTCGTGGCAGGGTTCTCTGCTGTCCTCCACCCTGTCACTATTCTCTCGTATTCTAGTGTCACTCAGTATCTGGTAAGACCCTTCCCGGTTCCCCATATCCCCCGGACTGCGTTCATGTCCGTAATCACAGGGTTTATGGCGAGGTCTCTCGCAACTCCCATCTTGTCTAGTATTACCAATCTCATGGTGGGTGCACTTAAAGCTGTTTCTGTACTCTTGCGTTCTCCTGTCTCCTTCACTGTGTATTGGGCGGGACACCCCCCCACACTCAGGGCTCCTGTTTTCCAGGTCTGGTCTACCTCCACTCCTGTTATGATGGGTGTCCCCCCTACTGTCCTGTCCCCTCCCGTCCCACTCCGGACTGCTTTCATCAGCCCCGCAGTGAGTCCGGGTCCTGCTATCCTGGCTTTCCCTTCCAGCTTCCGCAGCTATGATGCTCTTGTGAGCCTCTACTGCCTCATCCCATTTTTTCATGTACTCGCTTAACTCCTGAAAGGATTTTCGTCCTGATCCCCTTAGATCCATTGGCCATCTAGGGCCTCCCGGATCTCCTGTTGGATCCTCCGCTGTATGTACTGGGGTGCTCCAATCCCTTGGTCTGGGCAACTGACCTGAGGGGGTGATTGTATCGTTCCTCCTTGCCATCTCTGCTCTCTCCCTGTCCCTTCGTACCTGTTCCTCTCCTCTTGCTCTCTCTGGGTCATAAATCGATACTATAGGGCCTATAGTCACAGGTACTTGCAGGGCATCTGGTAGTGCGTAGGATGTGGCACACTCTGTTTCTGGCGCCCTTTGCACCACAAACCTTCCGACTACCTGCTGCTCTGGACTAGGTTGGGACGGTTCCTTCTTTGCAGTGGGATCCCAATCTGTAGTGGGAAGCGGTCCATACTCCCCTATGCTGGGCCCCCCTTCCCTGTTGGGCTCATCATTTCCTGTTTCCTTGTTGTACGGGGGCGGCCTATCTGTTAGTAACCTATTTATCAGGCTGTCTTCTGTCTCGCTCTCGTCATCTTCTTCTAATGGGCTTTTGTTCCCCGGCACTTCCAATACTGGGTACAGTTTGTTTACTTCAATGTTATGCACTCTCCATCTTTTAGCATCCGCATCCCATTTGGCATCCTGCACTGCTCTTACCGATCGTTTCACCCTTTCTTGTCGTCTATTCAGGGTCCTCTCATGCGCTGCCCTAATCCATGCATTGAGAGCTTCAAACTGGGTCGGTCTAGGCATAGGTCTCATTGAGGTCATGACTGCCTTTAATCGGTGCAATACCTCTAATCGGAACGTCCCGTACTTTGGAAACGTCAGTTCCTCATTACCTTCTGTAATCTTACTCCACTCTGTAATCCACATTATTGTGTGCAACCCAACATTTGCGGCCATATAATAAGCCGGCGTACCCTCCGGCGGGGCTTCTTCCCCTTCATAAGATCTCCGCCTCTCTCTTTTAAAAGCCGCTCTTAACCATTTAAAACATTTCATGATTATACGCACAATTTCCAGCCTCGCTATTCTGTTTACTTCCTGGTGACAATCCACCAATCCTAGCGCGGCTTTGCTAGCTGGCCTATCACAGCGCGGTCTTGCTCCGGCCGGCCAATCCCAGCGCGGCACTTCCTGACGTCACTCGCCTCCGCTTCGCAGCAGCACCCCTCCTTTCTCAGCTCGTCTCCCGGTCCTACATGCGTCCCATTCACACTCCGAAAAATGACTTCTTCCGACCAAGCCGTCACTTCTCTTGACTGTACGTCCACAGTCTATCTGTAATTGTCACCACAACTGACGAAATGCCTTCCGTCTCTTTGATAGGTTTCTTCCACACACAGTAACTTCCGACCAGCGTCCGTTACTCACGCACTCACTCTTACGTTCCCCCTATCTCGGTCCTGCAGGCGATCAATGGTACCTCATGACCCCCTTCTTACTGGTTGACAATTACTCTGGATGTCCGATACACCCGAACCACTTAAGCTCTCTTTGAACTTAAGATTTGCACCGGTTGCGCGCGCTCACAACCTGTTCCACAGTCACTCTACAGGCATTCAACTCCGCCAGACATTACAACATAGATACAACACAAAAACACCGCAATCTAACACGCATGACCCTTTATACTCACTCTCGACCGGTACTGCTGCTTTTCTTGTCTCACGTCATCCGGACCTTCTTCGGCAGGCGGTTCTTCCGATCATCGATCTCTAGGGGCCTTGGGGTAATCTAACCTGGCCTAGATCACCTTCCTCAAGAAGGCAACCATCCTCTATAGCTACCAACTTCTAGGGCCTGATTTTGATCACTATCTTATCACTCTAGATCTCAACCCCGTTCTGGTCGGCTGAACCTTTGTTGCCTGTCATTGAGGAAAGAAAGTGCATCTCTTACCAGGTTAGTTCAATCAATAATGGACTCGGCTCGGAAAAACCACAGACTACTTCTAAGTTTGAAGATTTATTATAAAGTCAGGATTAATTGCAGATACAGGCATCTCAAAATGAGATTCACAAGATATACGGGCCCAACTACATACATGTGCTCCCTGAAAGCCCTCAGGCGAGCAAAGAATACTACGAGCACCAACTCTAAAACTAAAAGGGCTGCAAGCATCGACACATATTGAGATCTATCCGTCATTTACAGCAGGAGGGAAAATTCAGGTTAGGCTGTCCCTACCCTGTTCTGGATGGTATCCCTACTTAACAAAATCTCAACCTATCAAAAGGTGTCAGCTGTGAATGACTTCCTAGGAAGATCACCCACTCTTAGTCTCTTGGTGAAAACCTAAAATCCTCCAGTCATGACCCCTCTCTGCCTACCCATCCGCTCTCTAGAGGGTCCTCAGGCATCTGCTCTAGCTCCACCCAGGGGTGCTGTCCCTAATACAAAAACACAACAACATTCGAGACGCCCCTCGTGAGACGCCCATCACGTGGTCTTGATTCTGGCTCTTTCCATGATGTTTTTCGTCTGGGCCTCGTGCGTTAGCATTGACCTTGCTTCTCAGACTCTTCTCCGGCCCGCCGATACCCCCCAAACATTCCGGAATCCTCCTACATGTCTACATCAGTAACTGAACAGAACTCTATTCATCCAATTCATTAATTTGAACCCCCTCACATTCGCAGACAAACATCCGTAGCTGGATCCCCATCTTCATAGACTTCTAACAGAAGTCTGCAACTTATTCCTGGCACACGTCGGCCTGTTCCAGTACGTGCAGATTTAAACCCCTTTTTCATTTCAGGCCTACAACCCTACTTGCAGCAATTAAACTAAAATAACATGTTAGCATCATTTCTCGAATAATAAAACACATCTATGGAATATAAATCTAACGAATAATAAAATCATTGTAACATTAGTGCAGTCCATGTTGATGAAAAGTGAACCCTTCTAATCCCTTCTGGCCTGGCCATGCGGCCTATCCTTTTCTGTGCTTTGCTGCACGACAATTTCTCCATTAGCAGCTACATAACATGGACTATGATTTATCACACTTAATAAGCTTATACATTTTGTACTCATTTCTGTATTAGTTCCACTTCTATATGAAATCTCTAGATAAACTACACATTTTCGAAGTATATGTGAATATATTTTCAGCACTCATAGCATTTCTCCTTATGATTTGTGCCTACTACTCGTAACTCTAACGTACTCATACATTTCGTTCAATTTGCGCTCTCTCAGTTGCCAGAATAAAAGAGTGCTCAGACAGTGTTCTTGGGATGACACACAGCAGAGACACTGGGAGCAGGCAAGTGGTCAGCAAGGGTCCAGGGCAAGCGTGATGACACTTGCAGCCCGGGTCCACAAGGACGGCACAGAAGTTTGAAGGCAAGACGTTGAGATGGTCACTTGAATGTATGAGCTACCTCTTTAAGGCAGCAGAAACACTCTCTCCCACCTCTTTATAAATCAAGGGAGGAGCTGTGGGCTCTCTAAACCCCTACAGCTTCGTGCCACTGCACCCCCTGAACCAATGACAGCTATGCCTCTGCAAGTGAATGACATTTACATTTTTAAGACTGAGAGTGGCTCAATTTAAGGCAAGTGAGTAGGAGTGAGCAGTGGCAGCCCGTAATTTGTAGAAGAGATTGGGCAGGCAGGCATGCATACACTCTCTTTCACAGAAACACACACTCTCACTTACACTCATCCACCTGACTACTCACTCACACCCATCCATTCTCAAAAGCACACACATACTTCTACCATTCACAAGCCCATAAACACACCCCCATAAGCTAGTACTGGAGCAAAATTTAAAGTTGTTCCTGACTATTAGCCTTCAAGTAGTTTCTTGTTTCCCATTTACCTATGACACTGCATGTTTTTTTCTCGCGTTAATGCTATTTGGCTCAGAAACAGGATAACTTGCACACAAGTGTACAGCTTGAAATTTCTTTCCTCGCTGGAGGTGGTTCAAATTACACCTACAGATAAAATGTTACAATGAGAGAGTATGCGATATTGAAGCATTGCTACAGTCCAGACCTAATCATATGAAACTTCACAACCGTTGCATATTTATTGTAGTTTTTGTGAAAAATATGCAAAGGTCACAAGAAAAAACCTAATCAGCAGTCAAGAGAAAATATGATTTCAAATTGAGCCATTTGTAAAACAAACGCAATCTTTAACAGGTTAGTTATGTGGGTAAAATTCATAAATTGCAGTGTAAATAATGTCCTATCCTTTTTGATTAAACAGCAGAAATATTTTCAGTCTGCCTTTAAATCAGCCAGAATTACACTCTGTGCAAGTGCTCTGTATGACTTGCAGTGTCGCAGCAGGGCAATCACTCAGCACTTGCTGGTGCACCAGCACCAGGGCACAAGTCTTAAAAAAAGGAGTGGGGGGACGCTGAAGTCACAACAGGAAGTGACGTCACTAAAGGTAGCTTGCACCATCAGACTCATTGCCTCCCCTCGCTCACCCGTTAGCAAATAGAGCCACACATTCACTCTTTGGCCTCTCTGGGGCGAAATCTCGCCACAGAGAGGCCAAAGAGAGAATGTGTGGCTCCATTTGCTCCAGTTATCGAGCTCCTGGTTAAATAAGTGGGGTACACCGTCCACCCGCGTGGTACCCCGACTCGAGCCCTGACCAGCATGAACACACATATGCACCCAGGGGCGCAAACGTTGAAACTAAGCAAGAAAGTGAAGCTTCGCGCATTTATGTGGGAGGTTTGAATCCGCCAGCAGATCTGCCTGTGTCTGTTTGTGCCTGAACGGCTTCCTACCTTCATTCAGCAGTACTATCGCGCCCATGACCGAACCACCCACACAACAATATTCATGGCCCCCTTTAGAGACTGGGTGAGTGAGGCACGGCACAGACCACTAACATCTATTTTTGTGTCAAAAAGGCTGCTTTTATTGAAACAGGTGCACATCATATATTTTCCTAGCCCTTCCCCCTTACAAAACGTATGCCTCACTAAAAACAAAGTCACCTATATGCATACATGCCAACATTTCAAGAGAGCAAATTGGGAGAATGGGACTTTGAATCGGGTTACTGGCATGTATGGGTTTTGGAGGTGTGCTGTAGGATCGAACATTTGATACGTAAATGCACGTTTTTTTCTTACCTTTCAGAAGCATGGAGCATAATGGCAGGCAGAGAGGGTGATGCAAGTGTTGCGCACTGGCCTGGCAGGTTGTTGGCAGTGCATGCACCCCCCCACCCCTCTGTGGCAGCTCGGGCTGAAACAGCCCCCCCCCAGTACTTCGCAGGTCTTTAAAAGACGATTCCCTTGTTAATGACGCTTTGTTGTTTTTCACCCCTTCTAGAGCCCCTGCATCGCCACTCTTTGCTGAAAGAATTAGCACTTTACACAATACCAAGGCCTGTCAGCTGAAACTCCAGAGGAATCGGGTTTTTGCTTGTAGGAATCGGGAGGCGGGAGACAAGCCTTCAAAGCGGTAGTGTCACGCCTGAATCGGGAGGGTTGGCATGTCTGCCTATATGTCTCCCCCACATAACCTACCCTTGTAACTATCTACATCCTACTGTACTGAACTTCTGCAATTGTGACCTTTAACTTCTCCTACAAGTTATCACTGCATCTATTTACATCTAAATATAATAACTTCCTATGGTGTAATCCTTCACTACCTGCCTTCTCCAGGCGTGAGCGTGTTCACATTCTCCTTTTTTGCCTGGTTCGCCGATGCCAGCAACAATAACATTAGTTAAACGCATGCAAACTTCTCGCCCAACCACCAACTACACCTGCCTCAAAGCAACAAAGGCACAACACATAGCCCCCTGTACACCTGTTCCAATCAGAAAGCACCCCGTGGGACATGTACCCACATAACAATGGATTGGCCCCAAACTGTAAGAATTGTTTTTCGGGAGAGGGTGGGAGGGCCACAAAATCATTTCCTCACCCAAATAACCTACTGGCCCTTAGGTCACCTATCACAAAATGGTAGTGAAGTAGCCCAATTACATGGGGCTATAATTTTGTGCTCCACCCACACAAGACGTAACCCAAAAATTCCATTGTCTATCGTCTGGACTGTACCACCTCCACCAATCATCCCAGGGGACATACCTCCCCCTTCGTCAGCTTCCCCCAAACCTCAATTGGCGGGAACCATTTGTGGCCCTCGCGGGGCGTCACCTGCTGCCCGCGCTGCACGTGCAATGTTTCGGCCCTATCCACACCAACCCCGAGGGAGAGGATGTGCTCAGGAAGAGTGGCACCAGCCAGTACATTGTTTTTCTCTTCCCGGTGTTTCTTTAGATACTTTACCTGCTGCTGCTCGCATTGCTCTGGTAAATCTCTTTTTAGCTCACCCATTTGTTCATCCAAGGGGTGATAATGTTGGCCCATTAGCAGTCAGAGGCTCGCAATTAAAAGGCTGTCTCTGCCTGCTCACCCATTTTGTTTTTTTAACCCCTGATTGCCTACTAGAAAAAGAAAGAAATCGAATTTATATAGCCCTTAGAACCTCTGGCAGAAAGTTAGGAGCACAATTTTCTTTTGGTTTTGCATTTCTAGAAGTCTGCCAATTGGCACTGCGACTTACACATAGGGTCACTGGAATTATGCATTTCTGAGGCCACAGCATTCCTCATACTCATGGATTTTCCTCGTTCGCCACATAACGCACCATCTTCTGCAGTATTTGGATATTTTTTCAAAAGAGACATTTTGGGGCATATTTACGTCTTCTGGCGCATCTCTGCAAATCAGCAGGGATGCACCAGAACAGATGCGTCACGTAATCCCGCCCCTTGCGCCACCACAGATGCGTCGCATTTACAATGCTGCGCACCATGGTGCAAGGAGGGGCAGAATCGTGATGCATCTTGAGGTGCACAGGCGGCGCACAGGGGCCGCCCATACTCAACATGGTGCCTCACACATTATGCCTGTTTCAAGCAGGCGTAAGGATTTGACGCAGCAGCGTCATAAAACGGACTCAGGGAAATCTTGTAGATTTCACTGCGTCAGTTTTTCGTGGCTTTCCTGCGAGGGAACGCCCACCCTGCGACAGAACGCCCACATGAAACCTGATGCAGTTTTCATGTGGCGCAGGGCTTTATAACGTGACGCATCTGCCTAGATGCGGGCATCACGTTGTAAATAAGTCGCAACGTGGCGCATGGTTTACGCCGCCGCTGAGTCACAAAAGTGACGCAACGGCGGCGAAAAAGTGTTGCAAGGGGCTTGTAAATCTGCCGCTTTGTTTCTTAGTCAACTTTTGCTAAACAAAAAGTACTACATGTATTTTGGAGCAGAGGCAAACCCTTTGAAGAGTTTAACCAGTCACCTCCCAGTACAAATGTGGCAAAGCATTGGTAAGACAATTGTAATAGCTAGTAAAATGACTAAATAAAGTGATAATATTGCTAGAAATTGGGGAGTATTATACGTAATAAATACATTCCCTTTCCAAGCTGTAATATTGTAACCACTGCTGCATAATTCCAGTGACTCTGCACATAATACCATCACCGTTCCTCGCTTTTCATCCAACAGCCTGTTGCATTGCAAGCTTGTATTTTTAATGCAGCCCTTATGGATTCAAAACCCCCTGGCTACAATTAGAGGGTAGCAAATGGTGTTATGTTATTCATGCCAGTAAGTGACATTTTGAAACCTGCTTGTTTCACATCTAAAGCCAAAAGTAAGTTATGTTCACATATTTTGTGAGGCTTCACTCCTTCATTCATATATGATATTATGCTTTAAATCATGCAGGCAAATTATTTTATTTCTTAAAAGTTTTATATACCACAAATCGACCCAAAGGTATTGAAGTGCTGTAGAAGAGCAGTAGTTACATTACTCGAGGTCACATTCACATTTTCTGCTTTTTTTATGCACAATTAAGAAAGTTGCCCAGAATCACAGGATTTTGAGCTGGCGCCGAGACTTAAACCTGGTTCACCAGTTACAAAGTCGGCAGCTCTGACTGTAGCACCACATCCTCTCGCCAATGGCAAGACACTGTGATCCAGTTTGTGTTTTCTTTAGTGGAAAGTTTAATAGTGAGCTTCGCGGCACTAACAAGGTACAACATGCAGTGGCAAAGTCAGTGTGTCATGGACCCTATTGCAAGTAAGGATGTGGGCAATCCTGCTGCTCTTTGTGTAAAACAAAGCAACAAATCAGGGTTCAGTGAGCCCCTCTTGCCTCTGGGCCCTAGTGAACTTGCACCTGCTGCACCAATGGACGCTACGCCCCTGACAACATGGCAGCAGCAAGGCAACCGTCCATAACACACATAATAAGTAACAGACAGGTTGCAGAAGCAGGAGAGACTTCACATGGTTGTCTTAAACATACAAGACAGCTACAAATGAGGTGGCTAACCCACTAAAGAGGGAGTGAGATGAATTAACGGACTGTTGTTTTCTCCCCGTAAACAGACATAAACAGACAAGAAAAACAATAGTCCTGGGAGAAGCAGGCAAACTTTTTATAGTCAACAGGATGTGGGAGCACACCGCTGACCTCTCAGGCAAGGTTCGCCCCTGGCATTCTGGTAAATGCAGTCTCTTGTAACTCGCTCCGATATTTTCGAGTATTTTGCCATGGTTGGCTCAGATAGTGCTGATCTCTAGACACGTGTTTCTGGTTAATTAACCATCATCAGCAGAGAATACAGTCTTTATTTTGGGGTTTGCTGAGTAGGCTGCCAAACATTAAATCAGGTCCAGTACCTCTCACTGGCACACAGGTGCTTCATCCACAAGCTCGTCAGCTCAATGAATCACGGGAGCGGGAGTACTTTAAATAGACAACAGGATGTGGGAGCACCCCACTGACCTCTCAGGCAAGGTTCGCCTTTGGCATTCTGGTAAATGCAGTCTCTTGTAGCTCGCTCCGATATTTTCGAGTATTTCGCCAAGGTTGGCTCAGATAGTGCTGATCTCTAGACACGTGTTTCTGGTTAATTAACCATCATCAGTAGAGAATACAGTCTTTATTTTGGGGTTTGCTGAGTAGGCTGCCAAACATTAAATCAGGTCCAGTACCTCTCACTGGCACGCAGGTGCTTCATCCACGAGCTCGTCAGCTCATTGAATCACGGGAGTATTTAAATAGACAGCAGGATGTGGGAGCACACCGCTGACCTCAGACAAGGTTCGCCCCCGGCATTCTGGTAAATGCAGTCTCTTGTAGCTCGCTCCGATATTTTCGAGTATTTTGCCAAGGTTGGCGCAGATAGTGCTGATCTCTAAACACGTGTTTCTGGTTTATTAACCGTCATTAGTAGAGAATACAGTCTTTATTTTGGGGCTTGCTGAGTAGGCTGCCAAACATTAAATCAGGTCCAGTACCTCTCACTGGCGCTCAGGTGCTTCATCTACGAGCTCGTCAACTCAATGAATCACAGGAGTACTTTAAATAGACAACAGGATGTGGGAGCACACCGCTGACCTCTCAGGCAAGGTTTGCCTCTGGCATTCTGGTAAATGCAGTCTCTTGTAGCTCGCTCCGATATTTTCGAGTATTTCGCCAAGGTTGGCTCAGATAGTGCTGATCTCTAAACACGTGTTTCTGGTTTATTAACCGTCATTAGTAAAGAATACAGTCTTTATTTTGGGGTTTGCTGAGTAGGCTGCCAAACATTAAATCAGGTCCAGTACCTCTCACTGGCGCTCAGGTGCTTCATCCACAAGCTCGTCAACTCAATGAATCACGGGAGTACTTCAAATAGACAACAGGATGTGGAAGCACACCGCTGACCTCTCAGGCAAGGTTCGCACATGGCATTCTGGTAAATGCAGTCTCTTGTAGCTCGCTCCGATAATTTTTAGTATTTCGCCAAGGTTGGCGCAGATAGTGCTGATCTCTAGACACGTGTTTCTGGTTAATTAACCATCATCAGTAGAGAATAGAGTCTTTATTGTGGGGTTTGCTGAGTAGGCTGCCAAACATTAAAGCAGGTCCAGTACCTCTCACTGGCACGCAGGTGCTTCATCGACGAGCTCTTCAGCTCAATGACTCACAGGAGTACTTTAAATAGATAATAGGATGTGGGAGCACATGGCTGAACTCTCAGGCAAGGTTCACTCCTGGCATTCTGGTAAATGCAGTCTCTTGTAGCTCGCTCCAATATTTTCCAGTATTTCGCCAAGGTTGGCGCAGATAGTGCTGATCTCTAGACACGTGTTTCTGGTTTATTAAACGTCATCAGTAGAGAATACAGTCTTTATTTTAAGGTTTTCCTGAGTAGGCTTCCAAACATTAAATTAGGTCCGGTATCTCTCACGGGCGCGATTGTGCTTCATCCACGAGCTTGTCAGATTAATGACTCACAAGAGTACTTTAAATAGACAACAGGATGTGGGAGCACAGCGCTGACCTGACCTGAGAAAGATGTTGACCGCCTACTCAGCAAACCCCAAATTTGAAAGACTGTAATCTCTACTGATGACGGTTAAAGAGCCAGAAACACGTGTCTAGAGATCAGCACTATCTGCGCCACTGTGGCGAGATACTTGAACACTCTTGAAGCAAACAAGTACAAGAAACTGCATTTACCACAATGCCAGGGGTGAACCTTGCTGGGAGGTGAAGCGGCGTGCTTCCACCCCTGTTCCTGTTTAAAAGTACTCCTGTGAGTCATTGAGCTGATGAGCTCGTGGATGAAGCACCTGCATGCCTGTGAGAGGTACCTGACCTGAGAAAGATGTTGGCAGCCTACTCAGCAAACCCCAAATTTGAAAGACTGTAATCTCTTCTGAAGACGGTTACAGAACCAGAAACACGTGTCTAGAGATCAGCACTATCTGCGCCAACTGTGGTGAAACACTTGAACACTCTTGAAGCAAGCAAGTAAAGGAAACTGCATTTTCCACAATGCAAGGGGCGAACCTTGCTGGGAGGTGAAGCTGTTTGCTCCCACCCCTGTTCCAAACTTTTTATAGTATTACCCTACATTCACGCAAGCACAGAGGATGATGAATTCTCATCTATCTAGTGTGGGATGCTTCATCAATGGGTTCCTCATCTACCACTGTGAAGCATCCAAGAGCACTACTTTTGACTGGTTCTGCAGTTTCCTGGTTATGGGTTCTCTAGTGTGTCTGAGAGTGTGTTCCACAATTCAACATTTATGTTCTCTCTTTGTTACATTCAGGTCAGGCCTAATTTAAAATCATGTGAGGGGTGAGCTAAAATGATGTTTTATTGGTTTCTCCCTACTACAAGATTAAAAACAGAAAGGTCAAGCCACACACATTGCTTCTCTTTTCCATCACCATGCTTTGGAACCCAAATATACCGCTACAGGGTCAGGTGACTTCCTCAAGATTACTGGCCTTGGTATCCCATATATCCCATATCAAAAATAGTGAACCAATCCCTGATTCATTTTGCAATGCATGTCATGCAAGTGCACTCAATATAGCCTTTGTTTTCACATACAATGAGGCAAAACATGAGTGGAAACAAACCTCCTTCATGGAAGAGTCACATATTGGACAGAAACATTGTAAGCTTCAGTCCTTCAGTCCAATTCTCTCATGTGCACCTCTTAGGCTTACATTTCGATCTCTTCTCAGTCTCTTCTCATTTTCTCTTGCTTCACCTTTATTTATCTTTTCACACTTTTCCCTTACCTTCAACACCCTCATGCTCTTCATTCACACCTGCCTCTCTCTGGCGATCTTCTATTCAATTGTATCTAAAACATATGCCTCTCTCACACTGTTCTCATTTTTTCCACTCTCTCAGCCCCATTATCTCTCCCATAATCTTTCTTATTCCTATGTGCCTCTTTTAATTCTTTTTCCATCTGCACAACCTTGGGCCAGTTCAAAGATTGTTTCCATCCCTAGTGCAAGGTACATTTTTCTACACTACCCATTTTAGCAATGGTGCCACACTGCTGCTTTTATAGTTTTTATATTTGTAGTATTTCTAAAGCACGTAAAAAGTAGAAGGCATCTATGCGCTGAGGTGAATAAGACTGTGAGAGAGGAAGACGCAGAGCAGAGAGAACTAGAGCAATCCGTTGACTCAGAGAGAGAGGGCTAGTTTGAGAGTTACCAAGTTTTGACTAGCCTACAGAATATCAGGTACGTATCTAAATTCCTGATGTATTACAGGAGGGATTTCCACAGCCTGGCGGTAGCCTCTGTGAAGACCCATTCTCTCCGGCTAGCTTTCCTGCACCTAGAGACAACCCCCTTCCATCGAAACGCAGATCTCAGGGACCTCATAGGAGCATCCCAATTAAAGGCTGTCCTAACGTAGGATGGCCCCTGCAAGTGACAAGTCTAGTAGACCAGGCAAACGGCTTTAAAAGCCACCCGCTGGCAGCAAGTGTTGGGACCCCAAACCCTTCCTGACTGAATGATGTTTAGGTACTCCCAGGACCAAGTAAGCGTCAGCATTTTGGATGGTGTGAAGCTTGTTTAGGGAGAACTGGTTAACATTTAAATGCAGGGCATTGCATTAGTCCAAGCGAGAGGTGATAACTGCAATGACCACTGACATCCTAATCTCTTTCAGGAGAAACGGCAGAAGTTCCTTCAAGTACTTGATCCAGAAGCAGGAACTCACAGTTCTATTCACCTGTTGTCAAAAGTCAAGGTGGAATCTCCTTGTGTTGGCATCAAAAATTACTGCCAGGTTCTTGGCCAAAGCTAAAGTGTTAGGTAGGATACCACACATTTCTGGCCACCAGCAGCTATACGAAATGGAACTATGCCTTCCGAAGATCAAGATTTCAGTTTTGTCCCGATTCATTTTGAGTCAGTTCTCCCTCATCCACCTCTTGATCTTCATAATGCAAGCCCTGAACCTGTCAGCCATTTCTTCCTAGTCATCAGAGATGTGAACGATGATTTGAGTAGCATCCACATAGGATGATACCAGAAAACCAAACGTGCGCACCAGTTTTGCCAAGGGGGCGACATATAAATTAAATGGGATCTGGCTTAAGGAGCGCCCTTGTGGGACCCCGCAGAGGAGCTGGAAAGACCTAGCTCTGAAGTTCACACAGCTAAACATGAGCATCCTGTCCAACAGGAAGGGCTCCAGCAAATTGATTTTCATGTCCTTCAGCCCAGCCTGACCCAGCCTTTGCATCAATAGAGATGGAGATATGGTGTCAAAGGCTGTGGAGAGGTTCAGCAGCACCAAGATAGCCACACCACCCTGGTCGACTTGCTTGCGAACAGAGTCAGCAGTCGCTATAAGCGTCGATTAAGTGCTGTGATTCCTCTTTAACCCATTTTTAGAGGGGTCCATGAGTTCCTGATTCAAGGAAATGTTACTGGGAATATGAACCCCTGCTGGTGGGAGCCCAGGCATACATCTAGTATTCTCTTTCCCGAAAATTGCCCTTGGTCTCATGACTCAATCTGTCCCCTAATCTCTAAACTACACCCTTGAACTAATTTTTTATTATTCATCCCCTTCATTTTTATATCTCGCCTACCGACAGTGCATGCGCTCTCGCTGTGAGGGGTATTGTTTGCAACAAGGGGTTTGGAGCCCACCCATTGCTTACCATTCACTGGCTTCATTGTCACTCTTATTTGCTGCCTCCTAACTGGCCAGTGCTTGCCCATGTCACTTCCTTTTCAAGAGTTTGGATCAGAGACCAAGGACTGTTTAATTTACCTTTATTAATGTCCTTTTGCTGTCCAGCCACTGCTCGCTGTGCTTCAGGTACTATTTTATTTATTCTTGTCCCATTGCTCCTTCTCCTCTCACCCCCTCTAGCTTCTTCCCCTTCCACCGTCACCCATTGTGTTGCTTCTTTCCCTTCCACTTCCCCACCCTTGTCCATGTTTTTTTTTCTACCACCCTCCTGTTTGTGTATTGCCCCTGACCACCATAAAAAAGTTATGATGAGGCTTAAGCTGCCTGCATAACAGTGTGTTTTTGGTTACTATCCCCACATGTTTGGAAATGAGCACATCTGCAGCAGGGCGTCTGATCCAGGAACGTGTCTGCTGTGTTTACAGCAGTAATTTTGATTAAGATGAGGAGAAAGTATTTTTATGACAGCCCTTTGCTCCTTTGTACACACCACGCCACCAGAGCTGCACTTCCTAAGCACAGCTGAAATAATTATGCCTTTACCCCGCGCAGCCTGGTGTTTAAAATCAGCAAGGAAGCTTGGGCAAAGTCACCTATGTGAAAGCTGTCGGTTTTGCCTGTCTCTTTGCAGCAGTGTCCAAATGTGCTGCGCAGCACGGCTAAAAGTAAAGTTAGAAAAAAAGTGCTATGACACGACCAGTGCCTTTTTTCTAACTTTACTTTTTGCGATGCTGCACAGCCATACTACTGTAAAATGTAAATTGATACTTGTATAGCGCACTACTCACCCGCAAGGGTCTCAAGGCGCTTGTACGAATACCGCTGTGGAACCCATCCTGGCTTTCCCTGTGAGGCGTCCACTCCTGGGCACCCCAAAGGTGGAGGCCAGACATCCTTAGCTTTGTGGGGGCAGTTGTGGAGATTAAGCAAGCTATTGCCCAGAGTTGCAGAGTGGGACTCCATGATTAGAGTAGGCACCGAGGTGAGAATTATCAGGTCCATGGAATTTTGAGCCCAAGACCCACCGAGGCGGGGAATTGAACCCTGTTCCCGGGCTAGACCTCTGCATCAGGGTCTGCCACTCTAACCATTGAGCCACACTTCTCCACTGTACAGAAGGGATAAAAGATATTGGCAAAGCTAAATAGCTTTTGCATAGGGGAGGCTTATTGGCCTTGCCAATGTTTGTTTTAAATGCATGAGCCTCACACTGTCTCTTCTCAAGCCTCGACCTTCCTTTCTCCATTTCACATTGTGTCCTCTCTCACTTATCATTTGCACACCCATTTCTATTCATCCTCTGAATCCCTGCACTCTCTATCCTTTTCACTTCCCTCAAGCTCAGCAGGCACCGTACTCTTTCTGACACTCATCTCACTATGGCCTCTCATACATTCCTTTCACACATCTGGCTTTCAAATGTCTTCTAGTTTAACCTTTTCACACCCTTCTTTCAAAGCCCCTCTTTTCTGTCCCACCCACATTTTCACTCACACACACATTCACACCCTCAGCTATCAATGAAATGGTCCTCTCACAAATACCTGCCCACATTTCCTTCCCTCTTTCAAATACTTGCCCTCAGAAACCCCCTTACTTGTCCTTCTCACACACTCAATCTCCCACACACTGCTCATATCAATTTCTTTCTCAGCTCCTGTTTCTCACCAGCACTTTCAGTTTTTTGCTCCGTCTGTTACACAGATGCAGACAGTCACGGATGGCAGTGTTTTTGGTTGCTTATCACAAGTATCAATGTTGAACAATCATTTTTGAAAGTTTCACTGGTGAAAACAAAGCTGTGTTTTGTAATTTGGTAACCTTGACATAAAAGCCCTCCTGATGAAGTCTAAAGAGAAAATCCTAGGCAGGGTTGTAGACACTGTGATCAACCCAGTCGTAACAATGTTCAACAGGCACTCGCAATGACAATAGGTCTGGCTTTAAAGGAATGTTGTTTGGTAATGTGAAACATTACAAGTGAAAAGCACGGAAAGGGAAATGTATTGATATGGAAGCAAAGATCAGTTGAAAAATATTGGTGTAGGTTAAAAGGTCAGGCGACCGTTACACTGTCAGACCTAAACATCCATGTAGGTTAATGACTGCCTTCCTCCAATCTGTTCTGCTCCCAGAGAAAAACAACATGAGCTATCTAGTTATGTAAGACATGTTAATAGCATTATAGTGTCATGTATGTTTCCCTGAAAGTTCAAGCTCAGGCAGCAGGGTAAATAAACAAAATGATCACACCAGTGTGGAGGACAACACTTTTTCTGTGGAAGCACTCCAAATCTGCCCAAACAAAACATACTCCTAGCTCCCAACGTGTGGGCGGAGCCAAAGCTCCTCTCAGTGGCGTAGCAAGGCGGGGCGGTTTAGCCTGCGGCGGCACAAGCTCTTACCTGCTAGCACCCCCCCAGCCCCCATGGCTCCTACATGAAAATGAAATGAAAAATAGATTTATAGAGCGCAAACAAATACCCAAGTGTGTCTAGGCGCTAACTCACAGAACAGCTAAAACACTTAGGTCTAACCTGCAGGATCAGAGATTGAAAAGCCAAGTTTTTAGTGCTTTTCTAAAGGCCAGCAGTTGAGTACTGCACCCGTTCAAATTGTTGAGGGTTGCCAGAGGTAGGAACAGAACATCCACTAAAAAACATGGCGAACGGCCTAACCGCTCACTTCTATGTTCCCTTACTGCTCCACTGGGCAAAAGAAATGTGCATTGTGGACTATCATCTGGAGGGCGATTAGGGTTTCTCACTCAAGTAATGTCCTATTACTTACCGGTAATCATCATTACTCCTGGTCCCGTTGTCCTCGTCCCATTCCTGAACTAAGTGGAGATGACCGTCTCTGTGGCAGAAAAAAAAGAACAGGAGCATGCTGGGATACTCAACCCACTCCTTCCCACTGGGAGTACATAAGCGGTACCAGCCCAGCATGTAGCCTGTTCTTTTTTTATGTCTTCCAACAGGATGGGACGTGTTTGGACTTACCTGCTGGGATTCTTCGCTGGACGTCTAGTCGGGGCAGCTGGGCTGTCCTTGCCGTCCTCTTTCCGCGTTCTCCGGGCCTGCCGGGCTTGCCAGGAGCCGGGTTGACTGCCTTCCGGCCCTTTGCAGCTGGGGCGCCGTTCCTCACGGTCTCTTCCGGGTTGCAGTGCGCGTCTCCCTGAGGCTTGGCCGGTATGGGGCAACATGCTGCTGCATTTGTTTGGCGGGTCCCGGGGCTCTGCTAGGCGATGCTCCTTGGCTCCCTGTCTGACGTTTGGTGTCCTACCGGCCTCCTCTACTTCCTGGTACCCCTGATGTTCGTTTGCGACGCTGCTGGGGCGGGCCTTGCTGTGGCCTCGGAGGTCGTTTTCGGCGGGCTTCTCCGCCCAGCGCTGGTTTCCTGGATGGCGCCTGGGCTGGCTATTGGGGGGCAGTGAGCTTGTGGTACTCTTCTTGCCCCCTTGGTGAGTACCGCGTAGCGGTTCCATGTTTTTCTCATGCTGATGGTGGGAATGGATGCATGCCATGGCAAGATTCTGTTGCACATTCGGCTGTTGTCTGGGTTTGACACCGCCTAGTTCTCTTTCTCCAGGGTCCTTGGACCGTGCACTCGATTTGCGGATGCACCCGACTTGGGTTGCGCTGGTCACGGCTAGTCTCCCTACGGCCTTGCCATGTGGGTTCCTTGCTATCTTTCAGGTGCTGTCGGATCCCATCTTCTTCAGGTCTCTCCTGGTGCTGGGGGTTTCCTGTTGGGGCTTTTCTTTGCAGGCTCCTGTTCCTGCGTGCTGGCCCTCTGTGCTTTGCTGGTTGCGTGAGGCATGGGTCCGGGTTCTGTCTGGGTCCGGGGCCCTTGTTCTCTCCGGCCTGATTCTCTGCCTCCGCTGCCCCCTGCTCCCGGGGTCCTCGCGGCCCTTCAGCGTCTTCCACAGCCTGCGTTGGCCTGGCTGGGCAATGTTCGAAATATATATACTCTTGCAATTGTAGAGGGGCGGCGAAGGAAGTCAATAAGGTGAAAAGAAAAAAGGAATGGAGGAAGATGAATTTGTTAATTAGAGAAGGAGTGAAAAGGACAGTAAAGTAGAAAGGGGGACATAGAAAGGAGAACATATATATATATATATATATATATACATATTATATATATATGTATATATATATTCACTGAAAAAACCATAGGTTATAGACCATATATAGTTAGGAATTCACATTTACAAAACCTTATTTTACTCACACAAAACCATTGAAATTCCATATATAGTTAGTTGCACTTACTATATATCGCGCACCCGCAATCCACTGCTGATGATGTCACATATTACATCATTCATGACATGGTCAGTGACATCACTGATGACATCACTGATGACATCTCAAATGACATCACTGATGACATCACTGATGACAACATCCAGTGACTGTATGTTTCTGTAAAGTTAAAATATGTCTTACATATTGAAGAATGAGTGGATGTATAAGTGTCTGGATGAAGGATTTAGTAGGTGCATGACTGACTGTATGAGTGAGTGATTAAATGTGTCTCACTGAGTGCATGGGTTAGTGACTAAACTGTCTTAATATGTGCATCATTATGTCTGTTGTTCTGTAAACTGTTGCATGTGTTGATAAGTAGCTATATGAGTAACTATATGGGTTATTGATTGGTTGCCCAAGTATTTGTATGGGAGACTGAGTGTGTGTGTGGGTGGCTGGGAGGTGTTTGACTCTGTGCATAGATGTGTGAGCAGTTGATTCACTAGATGTATGGTTTCAAAAGTGCATGTGGAAACAGCTGTATGGGCGGTTGACTGTGTGCATGAGTGTATTGGTGAGTGAATGGATATCTCAGTGCTACATGTCAAAGTAAGTACATATGTAAAACACAGTACATGTGAGAGTTGACATATATAAATAACTGTGCATAAGAGCCAGTGAATGTGTGAGTGGCTGTATGGATCATTGTGAACTTGTATCAGGGATTGTATAAGAGAGTAAATATGTGTTAGTATATGTTTGAATAAGTAAAGTTTGTATAACTGTATAGTTGAGGAAATGGAGGTGTGATTGATTCTTTGCATGACTGACTAGGTGTGTGAGTAACTCCATGGATGAGTGACAGTCTGTGAGTGTCTGTTTACACTGATTGTATCTAAGGTTATATTAGAGTCTGAAGAGGTTCATCGTATTATCACATGAATGATATCATCAGTGATGTGATCAGTAATGTCAAATGAGATGTCATCAGTGATGTCATCAGTGATGTCATTTGAGATGTCATCAGTGATGTCATTTGAGATGTCATCAGTGATGTCATCAGTGATGTCACTGACCATGTCATGAATGATGTAATATGTGACATCATCAGCAGTGGATTGCGGGTGCGCGATATATAGTTAGTGCAACTAACTATATATGGAATTTCAATGGTTTTGTGTGAGTAAAATAAGGTTTTGTAAATGTGAATTCCTAACTATATATGGTCTATAACCTATGGTTTTTTCAGTGAATTTTCAAGGTTTTGTAAATGCTAATTCCTAACTATATATGGTCTATAGCCTATGGTTTTTTCAGTGAATATATATATATATACATACATATATAAACATATATCATCTGTATATCTATATAAATACAAACATAAATGCATGCATACATATACTTATATGCATACAGATGCATGTTATTTACATGAAAGTTGAAAAAACACTAATAAAAGCAAAGCTAAAAAGCCACCTCATTACAAACAGAATGGCTTTAACTTAAACGAGGGCGAGATCTATTGCATTTTCAATGCTTGTTTACTTTGGTTCCATCAAGAAGGCATTCAGATGTGTCACACATTTGCCATAAATTCTGAATGTTAGCACTCTAGTTGCATATTAGATCACTGTAGTAAAGCTACTGCTCACCAGGGACGTCTGCTGCTGGTATTCAAAGTGCATGTTTCAGTCTGCATGTCAGAATTTTTTTAATGAAATAGAAGAGGATTTGAGAAGTCACTCAAAATGATCCCTAATTTTTCTTTCTGAAGCACTAATCATACTTTCTATGGCAAAATTAACCCCCTCATGTTGTTCCTTTTTAAATTGAGTGTTTTCAGACTTACCACTTCATTCCAATCAAGATGGCTTCTGGTGTGCCATACTTTTGTCATAAGTAAGACTGTTAGCGCTCTAGTTGTTCTTTAGAACACTCTGGGACATTCTGTCATTGGGCTATACTTGGGGTACATCTGGGTGATATTTGGGCTACATTTAGGCTCTTTTGTCTCTGGTGGCCATCTTGGGAGACTGTATGTCAGAATTTTTTAATGAAATTGAAGAGGGTTTGAGAAGTCACTCAAAATGTGCCCTAATTTTTCTTTCTGCAGCACTAATCATAATTCATATGGCAAAATATACACCCTCATGTTGTTTCTTTTTAAATTAAATGTTTTAAGAGTTACCACTTTCTTCCAATCAAGATGGCTTCAGGTGTGCCATACCTTTGTAATAAGTAGGACTGTTAGCGCTCTAGTTGTTCTTTAGAACACTCTGGGACATTCTGTCATTGGGCTATACTTGGGCTACATCTGGGTGATATTTGGGCTACATTTGGGCTCTTTTGTCTCTGGTGGCCATTTTGGGAGACTGCATGTCAGAATTTTTTAATGAAATAGAAGAGGATTTGAAAAGTCACTCAAAATGTGCCCTAATTTTTCTTTCTGCAGCACTAATAATACCTTCTATGGCAAAATATACCCCCTCATGTTGTTTCTTTTTAAATTAAATGTTTTAAGAGTTACCACTTTATTCCAATCAAGATGGCTTCAAGTGTGCCATACCTTTGTAATAAGTAGGACTGTTAGCGCTCTAGTTGTTCTTTAGAACACTCTGGGACATTCTGTCTTTGGGCTATACTTGGGCTACATCTGGGTGATATTTGGGCTACATTTGGGCTCTTTTGTCTCTGGTGGCCATTTTGGGAGACTGCATGTCAGAATGTTTTAATGAAATAGAAAAGGATTTGAGAAGTCACTCAAAATGTGCCCTAATTTTTCATTCTGCAGCACTAATCATACTTTCTATAGCAAAATATACCCCCTCATGTTGTTCCTTTTTAAATTGAGTGTTTTCAGACCTACCACTTCATTCCAATCAAGATGGCTTCTGGTGTGCCATACTTTTGTCATAAGTAAGACTGTTAGCGCTCTAGTTGTTCTTTAGAACACTCTGGGACATTCTGTCATTGGGCTATACTTGGGGTACATCTGGGTGATATTTGGGCTACATTTAGGCTCTTTTGTCTCTGGTGGCCATCTTGGGAGACTGTATGTCAGAATTTTTTAATGAAATTGAAGAGGGTTTGAGAAGTCACTCAAAATGTGCCCTAATTTTTCTTTCTGCAGCACTAATCATAATTCATATGACAAAATATACACCCTCATGTTGTTTCTTTTTAAATTAAATGTTTTAAGAGTTACCACTTTCTTCCAATCAAGATGGCTTCAGGTGTGCCATACCTTTGTAATAAGTAGGACTGTTAGCGCTCTAGTTGTTCTTTAGAACACTCTGGGACATTCTGTCATTGGGCTATACTTGGGCTACATCTGGGTGATATTTGGGCTACATTTGGGCTCTTTTGTCTCTGGTGGCCATTTTGGGAGACTGCATGTCAGAATTTTTTAATGAAATAGAAAAGGATTTGAAAAGTCACTCAAAATGTGCCCTAATTTTTCTTTCTGCAGCACTAATAATACCTTCTATGGCAAAATATACCCCCTCATGTTGTTTCTTTTTAAATTAAATGTTTTAAGAGTTACCACTTTATTCCAATCAAGATGGCTTCAGGTGTGCCATACCTTTGTAATAAGTAGGACTGTTAGCGCTCTAGTTGTTCTTTAGAACACTCTGGGACATTCTGTCTTTGGGCTATACTTGGGCTACATCTGGGTGATATTTGGGCTACATTTGGGCTCTTTTGTCTCTGGTGGCCATTTTGGGAGACTGCATGTCAGAATGTTTTAATGAAATAGAAAAGGATTTGAGAAGTCACTCAAAATGTGCCCTAATTTTTCATTCTGCAGCACTAATCATACTTTCTATGGCAAAATATACCCCCTCATGTTGTTTCTTTTTAAATTAAATGTTTTAAGAGTTACCACTTTATTCCAATCAAGATGGCTTCAGGTGTGCCATACCTTTGTAATAAGTAGGACTGTTAGCACTCTAGTTGTTCTTTAGAACACTCTAGGAGGCTGCAGTAGAACACAAAGGAATCAACTGACAGTCTCTGTCCTTGTTGGATGTACATGTTTTACTGAGAATGTCAGACTTCATTTTCACATGACTGAGAAAGATAATGTGAATTTACAGAAAATATGCTTTCAGTTTAGCTTATAGATCCCCTTCCAAACCACTGTGGGAAAATCATGAGATATTAGTTTTCTTTCAAACAATATTCATGATATCACAGCAGAAGGTTTTTTCACATGGTAAAATCACCTTAGAACCCACCACAATTCCTAAAACGAGTATGGTACCATCAACAAATGATTTATAATGTAACTAAAGTCCTAAAACCCTCTATTAACTACAATGCTTTTTAATGAGGTGCTATCATGTATATTGGTCCCAAGATGGCTGCCAACACTTCTTGGATGAAGTGCTGACAGCCAATCAGATCAGATGTGTGGTTAGGCTCCGCCCAGATATATATCTTTTTTTGAACCTAAATTACTCAAAATCCACTGGAGCACATATATTGAGACCTAGCAAAGGCACATCGGGCTAACAGTCCCTACAATTTTGCCAAGTTTCGTGCAGATCCATTCAGCCGTTCGAGCTAAAAGTGAGGCCAACCGCCCTATGGAAATTAACATGGGAAAAACGTGTTTTGGGACCCCCCTTTTTTCTCGGCCCCCCCTTGATGAAACCCCCCCAAATTATCAGGGGCTGCTCAGAAACAAAATGTTCCATTTTCCTGAAAATTTCAGCCAATTCCGTCCACAAACGCCAAAGTTATTAGACATAGAATTTTCAAAAATCCCATAGAGAAAAAATCCTAACTATATATACCTACTGGCGACCGCCAGTAGGTAATATATATATATATATATATATATATATACATATTATATATATATATATATATATATATTTTAACTGAAAAAACCATAGGTTATAGACCATATATAGTTAGGAATTCGCATTTACAAAACCTTATTTTACTCACACAAAACCATTGAAATTGTATATATAGTTAGTTGCACTTACTATATATCGCGCACCCGCAATCCACTGCTGATGATGTCACATATTACATCATTCATGACATGGTCAGTGACATCACTGATGACATCACTGATGACATCTCAAATGACATCACTGATGACATCACTGATGACAACATCCAGTGACTGTATGTTTCTGTAAAGTTAAAATATGTCTTACATATTGAAGAATGAGTGGATGTATAAGTGTCTGGATGAAGGATTTAGTAGGTGCATGACTGACTGTATGAGTGAGTGATTAAATGTGTCTCACTGAGTGCATGGGTTAGTGACTAAACTGTCTTAATATGTGCATCATTATGTCTGTTGTTCTGTAAACTGTTGCATGTGTTGATAAGTAGCTATATGAGTAACTATATGGGTTATTGATTGGTTGCCCAAGTATTTGTATGGGAGACTGAGTGTGTGTGTGGGTGGCTGGGAGGTGTTTGACTCTGTGCATAGATGTGTGAGCAGTTGATTCACTAGATGTATGGTTTCAAAAGTGCATGTGGAAACAGCTGTATGGGCGGTTGACTGTGTGCATGAGTGTATTGGTGAGTGAATGGATATCTCAGTGCTACATGTCAAAGTAAGTACATATGTAAAACACAGTACATGTGAGAGTTGACATATATAAATAACTGTGCATAAGAGCCAGTGAATGTGTGAGTGGCTGTATGGATCATTGTGAACTTGTATCAGGGATTGTATAAGAGAGTAAATATGTGTTAGTATATGTTTGAATAAGTAAAGTTTGTATAACTGTATAGTTGAGGAAATGGAGGTGTGATTGATTCTTTGCATGACTGACTAGGTGTGTGAGTAACTCCATGGATGAGTGACAGTCTGTGAGTGTCTGTTTACACTGATTGTATCTAAGGTTATATTAGAGTCGGAAGAGGTTCATCGTATTATCACATGAATGATATCATCAGTGATGTGATCAGTAATGTCAAATGAGATGTCATCAGTGATGTCATCAGTGATGTCATTTGAGATGTCATCAGTGATGTCATTTGAGATGTCATCAGTGATGTCATCAGTGATGTCACTGACCATGTCATGAATGATGTAATATGTGACATCATCAGCAGTGGATTGCGGGTGCGCGATATATAGTTAGTGCAACTAACTATATATGGAATTTCAATGGTTTTGTGTGAGTAAAATAAGGTTTTGTAAATGTGAATTCCTAACATATATGGTCTATAACCTATGGTTTTTTCAGTGAATTTTCAAGGTTTTGTAAATGCTAATTCCTAACTATATATGGTCTATAGCCTATGGTTTTTTCAGTGAATATATATATATATACATACATATATAAACATATATCATCTGTATATCTATATAAATACAAACATAAATGCATGCATACATATACTTATATGCATACAGATGCATGTTATTTACATGAAAGTTGAAAAAACACTAATAAAAGCAAAGCTAAAAAGCCACCTCATTACAAACAGAATGGCTTTAACTTAAACGAGGGCGAGATCTATTGCATTTTCAATGCTTGTTTACTTTGGTTCCATCAAGAAGGCATTCAGATGTGTCACACATTTGCCATAAATTCTGAATGTTAGCACTCTAGTTGCATATTAGATCACTGTAGTAAAGCTACTGCTCACCAGGGACGTCTGCTGCTGGTATTCAAAGTGCATGTTTCAGTCTGCATGTCAGAATTTTTTTAATGAAATAGAAGAGGATTTGAGAAGTCACTCAAAATGATCCCTAATTTTTCTTTCTGAAGCACTAATCATACTTTCTATGGCAAAATTAACCCCCTCATGTTGTTCCTTTTTAAATTGAGTGTTTTCAGACTTACCACTTCATTCCAATCAAGATGGCTTCTGGTGTGCCATACTTTTGTCATAAGTAAGACTGTTAGCGCTCTAGTTGTTCTTTAGAACACTCTGGGACATTCTGTCATTGGGCTATACTTGGGGTACATCTGGGTGATATTTGGGCTACATTTAGGCTCTTTTGTCTCTGGTGGCCATCTTGGGAGACTGTATGTCAGAATTTTTTAATGAAATTGAAGAGGGTTTGAGAAGTCACTCAAAATGTGCCCTAATTTTTCTTTCTGCAGCACTAATCATAATTCATATGGCAAAATATACACCCTCATGTTGTTTCTTTTTAAATTAAATGTTTTAAGAGTTACCACTTTCTTCCAATCAAGATGGCTTCAGGTGTGCCATACCTTTGTAATAAGTAGGACTGTTAGCGCTCTAGTTGTTCTTTAGAACACTCTGGGACATTCTGTCATTGGGCTATACTTGGGCTACATCTGGGTGATATTTGGGCTACATTTGGGCTCTTTTGTCTCTGGTGGCCATTTTGGGAGACTGCATGTCAGAATTTTTTAATGAATTAGAAGAGGATTTGAAAAGTCACTCAAAATGTGCCCTAATTTTTCTTTCTGCAGCACTAATAATACCTTCTATGGCAAAATATACCCCCTCATGTTGTTTCTTTTTAAATTAAATGTTTTAAGAGTTACCACTTTATTCCAATCAAGATGGCTTCAGGTGTGCCATACCTTTGTAATAAGTAGGACTGTTAGCGCTCTAGTTGTTCTTTAGAACACTCTGGGACATTCTGTCTTTGGGCTATACTTGGGCTACATCTGGGTGATATTTGGGCTACATTTGGGCTCTTTTGTCTCTGGTGGCCATTTTGGGAGACTGCATGTCAGAATGTTTTAATGAAATAGAAAAGGATTTGAGAAGTCACTCAAAATGTGCCCTAATTTTTCATTCTGCAGCACTAATCATACTTTCTATGGCAAAATATACCCCCTCATGTTGTTCCTTTTTAAATTGAGTGTTTTCAGACCTACCACTTCATTCCAATCAAGATGGCTTCTGGTGTGCCATACTTTTGTCATAAGTAAGACTGTTAGCGCTCTAGTTGTTCTTTAGAACACTCTGGGACATTCTGTCATTGGGCTATACTTGGGGTACATCTGGGTGATATTTGGGCTACATTTAGGCTCTTTTGTCTCTGGTGGCCATCTTGGGAGACTGTATGTCAGAATTTTTTAATGAAATTGAAGAGGGTTTGAGAAGTCACTCAAAATGTGCCCTAATTTTTCTTTCTGCAGCACTAATCATAATTCATATGACAAAATATACACCCTCATGTTGTTTCTTTTTAAATTAAATGTTTTAAGAGTTACCACTTTCTTCCAATCAAGATGGCTTCAGGTGTGCCATACCTTTGTAATAAGTAGGACTGTTAGCGCTCTAGTTGTTCTTTAGAACACTCTGGGACATTCTGTCATTGGGCTATACTTGGGCTACATCTGGGTGATATTTGGGCTACATTTGGGCTCTTTTGTCTCTGGTGGCCATTTTGGGAGACTGCATGTCAGAATTTTTTAATGAAATAGAAAAGGATTTGAAAAGTCACTCAAAATGTGCCCTAATTTTTCTTTCTGCAGCACTAATAATACCTTCTATGGCAAAATATACCCCCTCATGTTGTTTCTTTTTAAATTAAATGTTTTAAGAGTTACCACTTTATTCCAATCAAGATGGCTTCAGGTGTGCCATACCTTTGTAATAAGTAGGACTGTTAGCGCTCTAGTTGTTCTTTAGAACACTCTGGGACATTCTGTCTTTGGGCTATACTTGGGCTACATCTGGGTGATATTTGGGCTACATTTGGGCTCTTTTGTCTCTGGTGGCCATTTTGGGAGACTGCATGTCAGAATGTTTTAATGAAATAGAAAAGGATTTGAGAAGTCACTCAAAATGTGCCCTAATTTTTCATTCTGCAGCACTAATCATACTTTCTATGGCAAAATATACCCCCTCATGTTGTTTCTTTTTAAATTAAATGTTTTAAGAGTTACCACTTTATTCCAATCAAGATGGCTTCAGGTGTGCCATACCTTTGTAATAAGTAGGACTGTTAGCACTCTAGTTGTTCTTTAGAACACTCTAGGAGGCTGCAGTAGAACACAAAGGAATCAACTGACAGTCTCTGTCCTTGTTGGATGTACATGTTTTACTGAGAATGTCAGACTTCATTTTCACATGACTGAGAAAGATAATGTGAATTTACAGAAAATATGCTTTCAGTTTAGCTTATAGATCCCCTTCCAAACCACTGTGGGAAAATCATGAGATATTAGTTTTCTTTCAAACAATATTCATGATATCACAGCAGAAGGTTTTTTCACATGGTAAAATCACCTTAGAACCCACCACAATTCCTAAAACGAGTATGGTACCATCAACAAATGATTTATAATGTAACTAAAGTCCTAAAACCCTCTATTAACTACAATGCTTTTTAATGAGGTGCTATCATGTATATTGGTCCCAAGATGGCTGCCAACACTTCTTGGATGAAGTGCTGACAGCCAATCAGATCAGATGTGTGGTTAGGCTCCGCCCAGATATATATCTTTTTTTGAACCTAAATTACTCAAAATCCACTGGAGCACATATATTGAGACCTAGCAAAGGCACATCGGGCTAACAGTCCCTACAATTTTGCCAAGTTTCGTGCAGATCCATTCAGCCGTTCGAGCTAAAAGTGAGGCCAACCGCCCTATGGAAATTAACATGGGAAAAACGTGTTTTGGGACCCCCCTTTTTTCTCGGCCCCCCCTTGATGAAACCCCCCCAAATTATCAGGGGCTGCTCAGAAACAAAATGTTCCATTTTCCTGAAAATTTCAGCCAATTCCGTCCACAAACGCCAAAGTTATTAGACATAGAATTTTCAAAAATCCCATAGAGAAAAAATCCTAACTATATATACCTACTGGCGACCGCCAGTAGGTAATATATATATATATATATATAGCTACACAACTCCTGATGTCATACGGTCGACAGAAGAAAAGACGGGACCGGCACACTGGTATCCGTTTGAAGAATTTTAATCACCAGAACCCCCTCACCCCTCGCAGACGCGTTTCGCCTTCACAGGCTTCGTCAGTGCAACGTTTGTGATAAAATCAAAGCCACCATTTTAAAGTCATTGGTCCATTATACAATAGTAATAGAGAAAGGACAATTCTTCTCTGAATTTAGTGGGCGCCATATTGTAACATGCATTTCTCACGTTAGCCAATACTTCTACATGGTGGTTGTGTACAAAGTGCATAGTGCTCATTTAAAAACCATTAACGTTTATCATTAATTTTCAAATTCATCTGCACATTCATAGTGGAGAACAAGATTCAAAACAAAAATAAAGCATTTACATTTGCTCAATTTCAGTTCCTTGCTTTGAGTTCGTTATTTAGCCCTGAATGGGCATACTTTACTATGTGCGTATTATACATGTCTAAGGAATTCAAAATGTACTATAAAGAGAAGAAAAGAAAACTAAAGCATGTTTGTGGGGAAAGTGGCAAGGTGTCTTTTGTTCAGTTTTTAGATCCACTCTGTCCCCCCATTGTTACAGCAATCTACAGGTGTACCCAAAGTTCCTCGTTGTTATGAAGTCCCCAAGGGGTGATGGTTTTGAGGCCAATGATGTGTTTGGATTCTAAGATCCTCAGAGATTTATCTCTGTCTCCACCTCGTTCCTGTTTGGGGACCTGATCAATGCAGTAAAAACTCAGTTTCTCCCATTTGCTCTGATGTTCTTGAGCAAAATGGCGGGCTACTGGATAGGATTTATCGTTGTTAGTAATAGCCCGCATGTGTTCGAGAATTCTGAGTTTTACCGGTTTGATTGTACTGCCGATGTAACGCAGTTTACATGGACACGTAAGACAATAAACCGTGTATTCTGAGTTGCAGTTCAGCAACTGTTTGATCTTAATATTAGGTTTATTGTCGCCTGTACGGTTTGGGTATTCTGTTTTCTTGCAGCTAAATTTACATGCTTTGCATTTAAGACAGGGGAAAAACCCCACTGACTGTGATATTTTGATGGTTTTATTTTGAGATTTGAAATGGCTGTGGACCAAATGATCTGCCAGGGAGGGGCACCTCCTATATGTTATTGGTGGTCTTTTCGGCAGGTCTTTCCTAAGGATTCTGTCTGCTTCTAGTATATGCCAGTGTTTCTGGAAAATCTTGACTATTTCCGCCGATTTGGTACTGAATTCAGTAATCATCCGTACTTCCTCGGAAGCCTCAGTTTTAGTTTTTGGAATCAGGAGGTCCCTCCTATTGATTCCAGAGGCTTTGACACTGGCTTGTTTTAAGGTATTGATGTTGTAACCCCTACGCTTAAACCTCATGTTCGCCTCTCTCTCTGCTGTTAAATAATCTTTCTCCAGAGAGCAATTTCTCTTCAGGCGTAATGTTTCTCCATAAGGCACATTCTTAATCAAGCTCTTAGGATGGTAAGATTTGGCGTGCAGGACCGCATTGCCTGCTGTTGGTTTTCTGTACAGGCGTGTGTGGAGAGTGTTATTATACACATAAATTTCAAGGTCCAGATAATTAATGTTCGTTGCACTTATGGTGCTGGTGAATTTGAGGTTAAGCGTATTGTTGTTCAATATATTTATATACTCTTCCGCAGATTGACGATCCCCTTGCCAAATTATAAAAAGGTCGTCAATATACCTTGTCCACATGAGTATTTTATCTGTCCATGTCTGGTTGGAGTCACTCCAGGCTTCGTGCTTCTCCCACCAGCCCACGAATAAATTCGCGTAGCTGGGGGAGAAGCACGAGCCCATCGAAGTTCCCCTTCTCTGATTGTATAAAATACCATCAAAAATAAAGATGTTGTTAAACAAACAAAATCTGGTCATTGACATAATCATATTGCTGTGACTTTTGAAATGTGGTGGTTTCTGATCTAAAAACCACTTCACTGCACTAAGGCCCTGTTCATGGTCAATCGAAGTATACAAATTTACCACGTCCAAGGTGATTAGTAACATTTCTGGGTCCCATGTGACATTGTCAATGACATTAAGGAAGTTCTGAGTGTCCTTCAAGTATGACGGTAGGTCTTTGACAAAGGGTGCCAAATAAGAGTCGATAAATCTGGAGGTATTTTCGAGAAGACTGCCTATTGAGGACACAATAGGGCGTCCTAAAAAAAAAAAAAAAAATATATACATATATATATATATATATATATATATATATATATATATATATATATATATATATATATATATATATATATATATATATATATATATATTACCTACTGGCAATAGCCAGTAGGTATATATAGTTAGGATTAATTCCCTATGGGATTTCTGAAAATTCTATGTCTAATAACTTTGGCGTTTGAGGACGGAATCGGCTGAAATTTTCAGGAAAATGGCACATTTTGTTTCTGAGCAGCCCCTGAAAATTTGGTAGAGTTTCGTCAAGGGGGGGCTGAGAAAAAAGGGGGGTCCCAAAACGCGTTTTTCCCATTCATTTTTCCATAGGGCGGTTGGACTCACTTTTAGCTCGAACGGCTGAATGGATTTGCACGAAACTTGGCAAAATTGTAGGGACTGTTAGCCCGATGTGCCTTTGCTAGGTCTCAATATATGTGCTCCAGTAGTTTTTGAGAAATTAACGTTCAAACCAAGATATATATCTGTAACAGCGCTCCGGGCAGCGATCCGGTCCGCTTACTTTTCGCGAAACGGAACTTTGCGCGCAGAAAGCTGATTGGCTCTCCGGTGTCTGTCAACATTCTAAACAGTCCGGAGCGGCCGCCATCTTATCTCTCGGTAGGATCGAGAGAGAAGAGGTGAAAAACGAAGGGGGAATTTATTGAAAGGGTGCAAGGTATACCCCTCTTGACCCCCTAGGATTGTTGTTGGGGTTATTAAAGGGTCCCGTGGGGAAAATAAAAAAAAAAAAGATTTTTCACGGTAGAAGCGTTTCCCGGGCCGCGAACTGGGCCGCAAACTGGTAGCGAAACGGGAATTCGCCATTTTGTGCTTCGTTTTAATTGTTTAGAGACAAAAATTATCGCCGCACATCGGCCACAATGCATGAATATCGTTGAAAAGTCAGCGATATTCATGCATTATCCAGCAAATGCTCTTAGCCATGTTATCCACCTTCCATTGGATAACAGAAAGCTGATTGGCTCTCCGGTGTCTGTCAACATTCTAAATAGTCCGGAGCGGCCGCCATCTTATCTCTCGGTAGGATCGAGAGAGAAGAAGAGGTGAAAAACGAAGGGGGAATTTATTGAAAGGGGGCAAGGTATACCCCTCTTGACCCCCTAGGAATGTTGTTGGGGTTATTAAAGGGTCCCGTGGGGAAAATAAAAAAAAAAATATTTTTCACGGTAGAAGCGCTTCACGGGCCGCGAACTGGGCCGCAAACTGGTAGCGAAACGGGAATTCGCCATTTTGTGCTTCGTTTTAATTGTTTAGAGACAAAAATTATCGCCGCACATCGGCCACAATGCATGAATATCGCTGAAAAGTCAGCGATATTCATGCATTATCCAGCAAATGCTCTTAGCCATGTTATCCACCTTCCATTGGATAACATGGCTAAAAACCGCTCTGTGCGTGAGCTTTTTTTTTTTTTGCTGCGTGACGTTTGTTAACGTTCGATTCGATGGAAATCAGGAAGTGTTGAACACCATTTTGTCACTGCGAGTAAATATTTTGTTATAAATGAATCCTTATTGATAAACATTGTCTGCGCCATCTTGCGTTTTTGTCCAATGCCACAATTTTGTCGTGCACAGCAGCCATTTTAGATGCCTTGACCAGGGCCACTCTCTGCACGCCGTCGATTCTCAGCATGGCTCCCCACCCTCGCACGCATCTCCCCCACGCAATGGTCACCCCCGCTCTCTCTCTCATGCATGGGCCATATACTTCCCCCATCTGCGCTGCTCTTCTCTGAGAATCACACCCTGTGCCCGTTCGACACCTCCCTTTCACCCTATTCACTACCGCACCCTCTGACACTTCTCTTCCTCTGTGTCCGATTGTCCAGGCCGGACCTAGGCTATCACCTAGCCCTGCGGATGTAGTGTATGGCTCCAGCTGTAGAGTATCCAGACATGCCAACCCTCCCGATTCAGGTGTGAGACTACTGATTTTAGTGCTAGTCTTTCGTTTCCCGATTCCTGCAAGGAAAAACCCGGGGGCATATTTCCAACAACTAGCGGTAATTTTTGTCTCTAACTTGTTTAGAGACAATAATTATCGCCGCACTTCGGCGAATTTTATCGCACATAAACCTTGCTATTAGCAAGGTTTATCGCAAATGCGATAAAAAACGGCCGCAATGCATGAATATCGCTGAAAAGTCAGCGATATTCATGCATTAGTCAGCAAATGCTCTTAGCCATGTTATCCACTTCCCATTGAACAAGCGCATGGTCTTTTAAAGATTTGTGAAGTACTCGGGGCGGCGGTGTGTGTGTGTCCTCTTTCAGGAGCGGGCGGGGGGGCACTGGCAGCAATTTGCAGGCCAGGCAGTGTTCAACACGTGCATCACCCTTTCTCTGCCTGCTATTGCGCTCCATGCTTCGGAAAGGTAAGAAAAAGAACGTGCATTTGAGTTTGAAATGTCCGATCTTGTAGCAGTACACTTGCAAAGCCCACACATGACAATAACCCGATTCAAGGCCCCATTCACCCGATTTTTAAAAAAAATATAGTACTCCAAGACAGTTACATTTTAAAACTTTATTAATATTTAAATATAACGAACGCAACAAAAACTGTAAATATATTTAACCATTTTTTGAAATTAACCAGAACTATAACGATAACAACAACAACAACAATAATATAACTTTTATGCCTAAATTACGCAAACATTTAGCTAATCTGCTAAAGGGGGGAGTCGCCATTTCTTTACAATAATCAATAATGAAAAATCCACATCAATAGGGTTGCCCGTTTTCTCGATGCAGCACTATAGTGCAATATACACAGCACCTGGGGTGTCAAGAGTGAACAGGTCTTTCTTTGTTCCTTAAGATATTATCTCCGAGAATGCTGATGCATTGGTGTCTGTACACTTCTTTGTCAATTCTGTCAAGATGATAACTGCTTTATAAACAGACGATATCTTTGTTTCATCATTAGTGTTAAGTGTGTCCGAAACTACAGTGCCCTTCTGTTTTTTTTTCTTCAGGCTCTACAGAGTTTTGTGTGTTGTTCTTTTGAGCGACAATTATTCCAGAGGTTTCAGGTTCACTTGTTTTGTTCTGCAGTGAGTTAACAGCTTTAGAGAGTTCATGTTTATTTGCTATGTCCTGCTGTTCGTGAACTGCTTCAGAGACGTCAGCCTCATTTTTTATGTTTCAGTAGATCCTGGACCTGCCCGGCCGCGCCCAAAATGGCGCCGGTGTAAATGGGACTCGTAACTGCTTGTTCTGTACTGGTTGCCCAACCTTGATATCACGAGATACATATGCAGTTTTGAAGCACATGGCGGAGGCTTGTCTGCTGTAGTGGGGCGCCCCTTTATCGTTTCAGTCGCCATTCCGCCCGCTTTTGCTACACTGTGCCTCATCCGCCATTCAGCTGTTTACCGCCCGCTCTTACGGCTACAGCGTCTCGCTCACCATGTAGTTGAGTTGCTCCCACTCTTGCGGTGCAGCGGTAGGCGGCTTCCACAGGACTCTTAAAATGGCGGCCGGCTCTTCGGATTTGGGCCTGGTCCAGTAAAATGGCCCTGGGACACCTTGGAACTCGGACGCTTGTCTGCCAGGGCTTGGGTTCCATTCTCGAAAGCGTCCCCTCAGCCTTGAAGATTGTACAAAAGTCTTGGGCGCCCTCGACTCCCGCAGGCTTCCGGTGGGGAGCGGCTGCCATGATTGCTTGCGGAATGGCCACGACGGAGCTACGAGATGGTGGTGCTCTCATGGTGACGCCAGCTTCAGTCTGAAACATCCAGAAACAAGGTGGGGCTTTCATCGTTTGGGAAAAAAAAAGTTTTAATCCAATGAAAAGTGTTATTTTTAAGTCACATGACCTAGTCTTACATAATTAGGAAAAGAAAAGTAAAATGAACCAATGAAAAGTTTTATTAACAAGTCACATGACCTGTTATGCTTACGTTACGCGCTGCGCGGCGCGCTCTGGATCGTTTCCGGGAAGCTGCGCCTTGCGCACCGGAGCACATCCGGGTGCGCTAACGCGTCGCGTCATATGACGCATTACGCGACAATGCAGGTGCAGAATATAGTCAAAATGTCTCCACCAACCAGCGGTCGGAATTCCACCGCTTTCAGCAGTCCAAAAAGTTCGGTCAAATCTTAAGAGCGGGAGCAACTCAACTACATGGTGAGCGAGACGTTGTAGTCGCAAGAGCGAGCGGTAAACAGCTGAATGGCGGAAGAGGCACAGAGTACCAAAAGCGGGCGGAATGGCAACTAAAACGGTAAAGGGGCGCCCTACGACAGCGTGTCTTCAGGTGAAACGGATTGTGGGACAAGGTCCAGAATGAAAGATTCTTCAAAAGGGAAAAAATTCCGCCGGACCCCGGGAGCCGGCCACCTATGCCGGGGGCGATCTCAGGCCTCACCAGGGCAACACGACTTGGGGAGGGGGCAGGAGCCAAGCGCCCCCTCTCAGTCCGCGCCATCTCACCGCCCCTCGGGAGCCTCCGTCAAGCGGTTTAGGGAGGCACCGTATCACATTGTTTTCCAATGCAGTCAGGTCCACAAATGGACCGCACTACTTTGAATAGTGAAGCTGCAGCAGGTGCAAATAAGGTTTAAACAGTGTTACAAGAACTGCTTAGAACTCTGAAGTATGGCACTCAATAACCAGGACTTATGCCATTTATGTAAGGCAGTGACATGGAAGCAACTCAGGGACAAAAAGCATGAACGAACATTCACGTATGAAAATCTTATTTGGAGAAGGGGTAGAATCCAAACGCCCCCTGCCAGTTCGCGCCACTACACTGTATGTGGAAAATCTGAAGCCATCATTCTACAAACTCTCAACGCTTGTTATCAGTGCATGACTTTCATGCTCGATCGATTGAGCTAGCCGGATCGGGCAATAAAAAGTATAAAATAGTTATGTAAATAGTTATTTAATAAAATGTTTTATTCTGTTTCTTTGGTGGTGTGTTGTGTATATTTATAATATTTGCATAGGGTTTGCCGTTATTTTGGGCGGTGTGGGTGGCGGAGTCGAGCTGTTTTGCAGCCCTCATGGTGTGGAGCTCAATTCATTTCACTATTTTCGTATTTCTCATGAAGGGTTATTCCTAATGTTTGTATTTTACCGAGGTTAAAAAGAGATCGAATTAGTGGTCTACTGATTTTGCTCGATTACTTTTATTTTTTTACACGATTTTTCACTATCTGCAAAGACTAAACAGAGTATTGCGACTTTGTGCTTGTTTGTAAATAGAGAATGATCCAAAGAGAACCAATTGTAAAACAGTAAATGCTTGGATAATAATCAATCAAATGGAGAGACAAGCAGGTACGACGGATTACAACAGGGGTAAAGGTCTGCGTTAACTACCCTTCACTATCTGCAAGGAGAGAGTACTACTAAGAGAAAAGAGGGGAGGGGGGGGGGGCAGCGTTCAAAGCACATCAGCGTGCATAAACACGAAAACGTTTTTACCTATCACGTACTTGACATTTGACAGCTTTTGATGTTTGCTATTAAAAAACCATTGAAATTCACAGAAAAAACCATAGGTTATACTCCATATATAGTTAGGAATTTGCATTTACAAAACCTTGAAAATTCAATGAAAAAACCATTGGTTTTAGGCCATATATAGTTAGGGATTTGCATTTAGAAAACCTTATTTTACTCGCATAAAACCATTGAAATTCCATATATAGTTATAAGCGCTAACTATATATCGCGCACCCGCAATCCACTGCTGATGATGTCACATATTACATCATTCATGACATGGTTAGTGACATCACTGATGACATCACTGATGACATCTCAAATGACATCACTGATGACATCACTGATAACATCTCATTTGACATGACTGATCACATCACTGATGATATCATTCATGGGATAATACCATGAACCTCTTCAGACTCTAATATAACCTTAGATACAATCAGTGTAAACAGACAGTCACTCATCCATGGAGTTACTCACACACCTAGTCAGTTATGCCAAAAATCAATCACACCTCCATTTTCTCAACTATACAGTTATACACACCTTACTTATTCAAACATATACTAACACATATTTACTTTACTCTCTTATACAATCTCTGATACATGTTCACAATGATCCATACAGCCACTCACACATTCACTAGCTCTTATGCACAGTTATTTATAGATGTCAACTCTCACATGTATTGTGTTTTACATATGTACTTAATATGACATGTAGCACTGAGATATCCATTCACTCACTAATACACTCATGCACAGTCAACCGCCCATACAGCTGTTTTCACATGCAGTTTTGAATCTATACATATAGTGAATCAACTACTCACACATCTATGTACAGAGTCACACACCTCCTAGCCACCCATACACACACACTCAGTTTCCCATACAAATACTTGGACAACCAATCAATAACCCATACAGTTACTCATATAGCTACTGATCAACATATGCAGCAGTTTGTAGAACAACAGATATAATGATGCACAAATTAAAACAGTTTAGTCACTAACCCATGCACTCAGTGAGACACATTTAATCACTCACTCATACAGTCAGTCTTGCACCTACTAAATCCTTCATCCAGACACTTATACATCCACTCATTCTTCAATATGTAAGACATGTTTTAACTTTACAGAAACATACAGTCACTGGATGTTGTCATCAGTGATGTCATCAGTGATGTCACTAACCATGTCATGAATGATGTAATATGTGACATCATCAGCAGTGGATTGCGGGTGCGCGATATATAGTTAGCGCTTATAACTATATATGGAATTTCAATGGTTTTATGCGAGTAAAATAAGGTTTTCTAAATGCAAATCCCTAACTATATATGGCCTAAAACCAATGGTTTTTTCATTGAATTTTCAAGGTTTTGTAAATGCAAATTCCTAACTATATATGGAGTATAACCTATGGTTTTTTCTGTGAATATATATATATATATATATATATCCTGATCGGCGATAAGAACCCAAAACAGGTGATAAGGTGCATTTGCAGGAAATTAACACCTGCTCTGATGTGGTGTAAAGTCGGTCGGCAGCCTGCACCACAGAAGGGAGCCCAGAGCATTATCAGAAGGGCAACAGTTGTCATGGAGTCACTCATCATGCAGCCCGGACACCCAAGAGGGCCACAACACCCACCTCTACCACCCCAGGACCCCAACCCCCACCCGTAACACCCCCGACTACCACAGGGGCAGCGCAGACAAAGGTAGTGGCCCCCAGGAAACGCACCTGTCTCGCAGACCCAACATCTGACAATGTCACTGTCCACTACAGGCTTAAAGGGACAACCATCCTATGCATCCTGACCATCATCGCCTAACAGGCCTACGGCACCAACACAGCGGACAACCAATATCCCAACCCACACCAAGCTGCTGGCTGTGCTGCACCAGTTGGCCCCTGGCACACCCCAACCAACATGCACCAGAGTCGGAGGAGTCTCACAGCTAGCCACATCCAAGTCCCCCACACCTGTCCAGGCCATCACCATCACCCTGGCACCCATTCCCCATACGTCCAAGACCAAGCAAGGACCATACGTCATAGCCAGATGCACGCACATGTTGGGGGCAATCCACAGCACACATGTCCTACTTGTGCCCCCTGGTGACAAAGCACACAATCACCGCAACAGGAAGCACACGTCACACATCAATGTGCAGGCAACATCAGAACACCGTGGGACCTTCACCAATGTCGTCTCCAAATACACAGCCAGTGTGCATGATTCCTTCATCCTCCGACAGTTAATCAGCAACCAGCGTTCCCAGGATGGCACCAAGGGAAATGCACACCCCCTTGGCAAGTTCCAAATGAACACCCCACTCACCTCAACTTCACAACCATGCAACTCACAACTCTGGCAATGCACATGTTACAAAATCACAACCAACATGCACAACAACATGCCCACCCACCAGAAATGGCAGAACAACTTACAATGGTAACCTGGGCAAGCCGTGAACATGAGCCATTAACAGCATAGCACCTCAGCCACAAAATAGCCGAATGTGGGGAGAGGTGGCAACCAGGCATGTGTGAAAGATGCAGTAGAACCATGATTGGGAAAGTACACAATACCAAGAGTGGCAGCGATGTGCTGGACAGACCGCAGTATGCATAACACACTAAGTATGTGTGCAACATCCGCTCCGCTCGCGAAATTTGCGAATTTTCAGCAATTTCGCAATCCGCGAATCTCGCGAAATTGCCGAAAAGTTTGCGAATTCGCGAGCTGGCGGATTTTATTTTTTGGCCCACAGGCAGCACAGTTAAGGCAGGTGCTCGATTTGAAGCAAACTTTGTAACCATTTTAGAATGGCGCCGGCAAGCTGCCAGAGTGCTTGCTGGCACCATTCTAAAATGGTTACAAAGCTAGCTTCAACTCGGGCACCTGCCTTAACTCTGTAAGTGCTTCCTGTGGGCCAAAAATTAAACCTCAATAGGAAGCACTTACAGATATAAATAAAGCAGGTGCCTAAGTTGAAGCTCAAATTCAGTAACGTTTTAATCAGCCCAAAACATTAGTGAGCATGGTCGAGGCTGTGCAAGTGTGCTTTAACCCCAAATCTGCCGTCGAAAATTATTTGTAATACCTGAGGGAGGTCTTTGCATCCTTGAGTTTCTCGAGCGCAATCCCCGTTAGTGTGACCAGGAGGCTGCTTTCTCCTCACCTGCTGCCCTGCTCGCTCTCTGACCCTTAATACACGAGGCATGTTGACACGCATAGAAGCCCCGCACCACACACTAGCGGTATCAAACGTCTTCCCGCCCTTTCCAAACTATGATGGACAGCTCACTCAAGGGACCTCGGCGCCTTTTGCCGCTGTGGCAAAGTTACAGGCACACATGGTCAGTTGAGACAAATCTTCTGGCCCTAAGCAGCTGCAGTTTAGGAAAAGCACTGTCATTTACCCAACGAGGTAGCACTTACTGGATTAGCCAGTAGAAAGTACTCCAGTTGAGAAGAGGTATTGCATAAAATGGTGGCATCTTCGTGGATAACTATGCAGGGGAGGATTCATTCTGGCACGAGGCTCCTGTCACAAAAATTAAACCTCAACAGGAAGCACTTGCAGATATAAATAAAGCAGGCGCCCGAGATGAAGCTTAAATTCAGTAACGTTTTAATCAGCCCAAAAGAATTAGTGAGCATGGTAGAGGCTGGGCAAGTGTGTTTTAACCCCATATCTGTCGTCGAAAATTAGCTGTAATACCCGAGGGAGGTCTTTGCATCCCTGAGTTTCTCAAGCGCAATCCCCGTTCCTGTGACCAGGAGGCTGCTTTCTCCTCACCTGCTGCCCTGCTCACTCTGTGACCCTTTATACACGAGGGATGTTGATATGCATAGAAGCCCCACAGCACACACTAGCGGTATCAAACGTCTTCCCGCCCTTTCCCAACTATGATGGACAGCTCACTCAAGAGACTTTGGCGCCTTTTGGCGTGGTGGCAAAGTTACAGGCACACATGGTCAGTGGAGACAAATATTCTGGCCCTACACAGCTGGAGTGTAGGAAAAGCACTATCATTTACCCAACGAGGTAGCACTTACTGGATTAGCCAGTAGAAAGTACTCCAGTTGAGAAGAGGTATTGCATAAAATGGTGGCATCTTCGTGGATAACTATGCAGGGGAGGATTCATTCTGGCACGAGGCTCCGTTCACAAAAATTAAACCTCAACAGGAAGCACTTGCAGATATAAATAAAGCAGGTGCCCGAGTTGAAGCTCAAATTCAGTAACGTTTTAATCAGCCCAAAACATTAGTGAGCACGGTCGAGGCTGGGCAAGTGTGCTTTAACCCCATATATGCAGTCGAAAATTAGCTGTAATACCCAAGGGAGGTCTTTGCATCTCTGAGTTTCTCGAGCGCAATTCCCGTTCCTGTGACCAGGAGGCTGCTTTCTCCTCACATGCTGCCCTGCTCGCTCTCTGACCCTTTATACACGAGGCATGTTGACACGCATTGAAGCCCCGCACCACACACTAGCGGTATCAAACCTTTTCCCAACTATGATGGACAGCTCACTCAAGGGACCTCGGCGCCTTTTGGCGCTGTGGCAAAGTTACAGGCACACATGGTCAGTGGAGACAAATCTTCTGGCCCTTTACGCAGCTGCAGTGTAGGAAAAGCACCATACATTTACCCAACGAGGTAGCACTTACTGATTAGCCAGTAGAAAGTACTCCAGTTGAGTAGATGGAAATCGCAAAAAAATGTGCGTATTCGCGGATTTTCCCGCAAAACCGTGGATTTTTTGTGATTTCACGCGTATTCGCGGACCGCAGATCTGCAAAATTCACCCATACTTGTAACACACCCATATCCACAGCGACATACACCTCTGTATGGAGTGTAGTGGACAGTGGACGCAACCATGTCACCCCAACCAGTGGGGGTCCACGCGGAAATGTTGCCTGTTACGTCTCCCCGTAAGCGTGAGCAAAGTGGGATAGCCTGGCGTATGCCAGGCCAGTGTAGGGGTGTGAATAAAAAGCAGGTAGACCTGGGCGTGGTCCTATTTCGGAAAGCCCAAAGTCTCTGCCAGGGCAGTGCCTCTCATCCCGCCACAAGGCCGAAGCCGTCCTCGGGAGCGGAGTTGCCTGCGATCTTGTGCACCTGCCGTACCCCGGCCCGCTGGACCACGAACCCGTCAGGCCCGCCCCTGCACAGCCAGGCCACACTGATCACCTGCCGACACCGGCGTGTGTCAAGGAGGGCCCACCATGTGCCTGTGCAAGCTCCAAGGCCCACCACCCTGCCAGCCTCCCATACCATCGCTGGCCCCCCGACGCTGGCTCACATTACTCCTTCCTCATTCACATCCTACACCGCGTCCTCTTCGACCCAGTAGGTCCTATATGTGAAAGTGTGTCCTGGGTCCTGAATGGCAGTGACCCCAAATCCGGGCCAGTGGTTACAGCATCAGACCCCCCGATTAGTGAGGCATAGTTCCATATGGGCATCTTGCGATATGGGGTGCCACTAAACTTGTTCAACTCCAGTCGGCTACACGTGGTGCCACAAACCCTGTTCAACGCCAGCCGGCTACACGTGGTGCCACTAACCCTGTTCAACGTCAGCTGGCGACATGTGGATGAGGTACCAGGACTACCCTGCAGACCAGTAAGTCTCACATCCAGCACCTAGTCGCAAATCATGAATGGCAGAGTCCACACGAGTGGTCGCACGGAGAGGAGTAAGAGGAAGATGCAGCTCAGTTCGAACAAAAGCCGGGTCACAGTCACGGAGGTGACCAAACACATGGTGCCACTGAACCTGAACTACGCAGGCAGGTGGGGCCACCAACCTATGCCGGCGACAATCAGTGATTGACCCCTGCTAACCGCTGCCTCCGGCCTACACTGTGGTCCAGTAGGTCAATGAGTCTTGATTTAGCGACGGCAGAGTTCATATCAGTGTACAGGCATCATTGCAGACTGCATCCCCTCTCAGCACCGGTGCCACTAAGTCTGTTACCCGACATTCATGGACACTCACTGGTCATACATTGGTGGCGTCTGAGTCTATGGACTAGGGGCTAGTTTTTATCCTCATGTAGCTGATACTGAATTGGTGGTGAAAACTAGGCTTGCGCATTCCACTCCTCCATTTGCTGCTTCCAGATAAAATCAAACCTTCCACATCATGCCCTGGAGGACACCTTCCACTGTCCCCCGCAACCCTCCACAACATACACCTTGGACATTGATGAGGACCCGCTCAGGTCGCAGGGTCCATCTGACTGCACTGCAAGTCAGCGTCTAGTGGCTGGGTGCCTGTGCCGGCAGCAGTGCATCCAGGGCCACTAACTGTGCTGGTCTGGTCCGGCACCCCTTCTTCTGAGATATTGGATGGCCCCTGAAGCGTTGGCCTTGGGGTCATCACCGCCATTTCTCTATGACCCTGGGCTATACGCAGCCTCCGGGCCCAACTGCATCTTACCGGGGCTCACACACCAAAGCGAGTCCTGACTGGCCCGGACGTCGCATCACCGCAGGAGGCACACGCCACCACCGCAAGGACAACCTTCAACCGCCATCTCCCAGAGTCAAAACAGTGGTCCTGACAGACTTACGCAGTTGCTCAGACCTGTCGTGGAGGCCATCATCGGCCTGATACCCTGCTCAGCACTCCAGGTGCCAGTGACTCATTGCACCACAGGCCAATGTCCTTTGCTGATTGAGTTTTGTGCTGTAGAGCGGTTGCGTAGCTATGTCACCTCAAACAGTAAGGGGGCCCTGAGACGTTTATGGGGAAGATGATACAGGTCCAACACACCCCCATGCATCTGCATCAGGAATATATTGAAGGGACACAATCCAAGACTTTTTCCCAACCCCAAGGCTCTGCAACTCACTGACACTTCTGTTTGCATGTTGGCTGTCCTCTGGACTTTCTCTGGCTCACTCCATGTTGCTCAGCAGTTGACTATGTTATGCATGTTTTTTCTGTTTCCGTTGCACTGGTGTCCAATGTTCAAGTGAGTGCCAGCCCCATACATTCCTTGCAGAATGGCTTACACTCACCCCACACACATCCAGCACAGGCGTCACTGTACATGTGGCCCTGCCAAGAAAGGAGACGGGTGCATGTGCTCGTAGCCAGTTCAACATGATATATGCGTGTGTCCCTGTGGTGTTGTTGTATGCATGAGGGCCCTGGGCCCTACAAAATTACGTTGTGCTGTGTACATCAGATGCAGACATGTCACTGCAGGCAGCAGGTTGGAGCTTAGACATGTAGCTTTGTCGTCACCCACTCAATTCATAAGAGGAGTGGCCAGGGCCGCCATATGCAGAGCCAACATGGGTGTGTGACTGCTATTTGAGCACCCCTGGGCGTGGTTATGTACTGTGAATGTGCATCTACATGTGTCTCTATGGCAGTGTGGGTCTCCTTAGTGGGTTGTGGGTGGTCCCTGAAGGGTAATAGACACCTACGTATGTGTTCTAGTTGGCATTCCATGGGTCGGCCCCCCACCCACACCTGTTGGGCCACCTCCTTTTGGCATGCTGACACATGGCATAAGGGTGCCATTTGTGGGTGGGTGAAGTGTCAGAGCCAGCTGTGCTTGCAGGTGCTTCCTGCTGTGTGGTCTGTTGCAGGCTAGGTGTTCTCCTCTGAGTAGCTTGGCTGGCTGGGTCCTGGTGGGGGGTTGTGTGGGATATTCATGGGCTGCTGTAGGGCGTCATTGTCGACAGTGTGGTGGTCCTCTCCGGCATCACAGATGTGTTGTATTCTGTGCTCTGCTGAAGGTGTTGTGTGCCCCTCTGCAATGTGAAGGGGAGATGCATGTTGACATTGTGTTGACATGTATGTTGGCGCATTGTGCTGGTTTGCATGCAGACTGTATAGCAATGTACATTGTGACTGTTTGGGAGTTGCTGGATTCTTCTGCAGGACAGTGTACATTTGGACTACATGACAGATGTGAGGTCGTACGCGATCATTTCCATTTGATAGTTTCCGGCTCTGTCAGATGCAGTTGGCATGTTTCTGTGCATGTGCGGAGCCAGTTGTGTCCTCTGTCCTGCAGTGTCGGCTATGCGCATTGTACCACGTTGTCGTCAATGTGGGTGTGCTGTTCTTGCTATGTGTGTGTGCTGCAGTGTGCCAAGGGGATCTGGGACATGATCCTGGGTAATTGTGGGCATGCAGTGTGCCACACCTTGTTGTGCATGTGTGCCATTGTGCCCATCTCCCCCATGCCCCCAGTCCCTGTTCATTGCACTCCCTGTTGATGTTGTGTAAGGTCCTCTCGAGCTTTGTCCATACTCCCTACTCCTTGCACCGTCTCCACACTGATGACTGTGTCCTGTGTTTCCTCCATCTCCTCCTGTGGTGCTGGACTGCCACCTCCTGTCGCCGTTGCTGCCTTCCTGTTGACAGCGGGTTTGTGCCAGGTTTAGGTTGTCACATCATGCCGACGCCTATTGGCCTCCTCGGCACTGCGACTGCATTGCAGGTGGTCTCCTTGGGGGTCAGTTGCTGGTAGTGTTCTGCCACCTCTTCTCCTTGGCCTTCCCCGACTCCGTTGTTCCATGCTGGTGGTCTGTGGGGATTGTGAGGTTCGAGTTGGCCTCTGCGCTGGGTCAGGGTGCATTTATGTTGCTACGTGCTTTGGTTTGTTTCTGGTGTGTTGTTTCTGCAGTTTTTATGGTGCATTGCCCCGCCAGACAAGTGGGATTTGCAGGCCTGTGGCTCGTTTTCGCTACTTTTTGTACTGCGGTTGGCCGCATTGCATGTTTTTTAGCATTCGCGTATCGCATTTTGCCCACAGCATTGATTTTCACGTGGACATTTGATGCGTTTTCTGGTGTCCATCGCATGCTACCACCACGTTGTGAATTCCACGTTGACACCGGGTTATTTTCCCGCAATAGGCTGCGATGTTGAAAGTTGCGTTACGCTACTCTTGAGGTAGTTATCACGCGTATTTGTTAATATACCCCCGAATTGGGTCAGTGCCATGACGTTGGTACTTGAAAAACCAATGCAAAGCATTTATAATCTGATGATTGTCTGATGCCCTAGATCATGAGAGATGGTGAAACACTTTCACAGTGTGATGTAACATTTCACAACGAAAAAATTGGAGATGGAGAAGTAACTCCAATGATACAAAGTTGCAGCATGCAAAATGACAATTGCTATAATTTTCAAAATACCACACAAATATTAAAAGTGGAGTTAAACGAGCCATTAATACTGCTTCAGATATAATTATTGGTTGCTGCTGCAATTTAATTGGAGTCCTGGTGTGGTTAAATTGAAAATCAAAATAGGCCTCTGAGCAAATTACAGCAGAAGCTTAAAGGAAAAATACAAGAACTCAAATTATAAGGAACTGCTTCCGTAATTTTACATTTTCTATCAACAACACAGCATGTCATGAAGAGCAGGCTAACAATTCTTATTAACCACTATATTTTCATTTTGCAGTTAAATTCAAGAAGCAAACATAATACGGCTGAGGTGGGGCATCAATCTTGTAATTTAGTAGTAATGTGCATTGGCCTAATGGCATCTTAAGCTCTCTCAGCGCCCGACAGGATCACAGTGTGTTTCAACCTGCCTCTCTGGCTCCACCCTTTCCAACAATTATTTGGGGTGTTGTTAATGGCTAATGGAGTCTTCCCTGCCTCCTCAGCGCCATGAAACCGCTTGGTGTGCATGCGCTTAACAAATTCCTTTAACATAACATAACATAACATACCAATCTTACCGGAGTCGCAGACCAGCACATTATTATTTTCTAAGATTTGTTTTGTATCTGAAGCACATAATGACCTTGTCAAGATAGACCAGTGTCTACAGGTATCACCAGGGCTGGATCCTCCTGCCACCTCTCCCTGTATTTGTTATTGCAAGTAGTGGGTAAAATACTGGTAGATTTATATATCACCCAAACATCTCCTCTGGTCACTCCAGAGGTCACCTAGTAGTAACAGATCTCCAATTCCGCCATCTTTCCATGCAGTGGTTGTTGTCCAGCACCTCAGCATACATGATTTCTGGACACGGATGTCTTCGCTTTAGTGTAAATCCACTAGCGTCAACAACTTCGCTCGGAACCACATTCTTCAGGTCACATGCATCTCCCAGGTATGAAATTGGGGTTCGATGTTATGCGCGTCAATTGTGAGGGGAATGCGCCACCTCGCAATATTGTATTCCTGTAAATGATTGATATTCTGGTGACATGTATGGGGTCTTTTAATTATTTTCTGTTTCTTCGGGGGAGCCGGAGAAACTGTGCAACATGGTTTCTGAATATTCCTGCTCTGTTAGTTTCCAGGGTTTGTTTAATTCAGGAGAGGACCACTCTAGGGCTGAGTGAATCTTCACATCCCATACATAGTTTTCAATGAGGAGAAATCTCATGCCACATGATCATTACTTCCTTATGATGTCATACATAAACAGCAGGTATGTGCAATTCATGATGAAGTACCTGTGTATGAGGAGACCTCCTACCTGTCTTAGAAAGACTGACAATATACCCCTATTTTTGGTTCTTCCCATTACCTGCATTAATTCCTACATTTCCACCAGCAAAGATAAATATTTTTGAATATTCCACTTGAATTGGCTTTTTGATGGCAGATATGATCACCCTGATTGAGAAACATCCACTGCCTTTTATTTGAGATTTTCGTTGGCAAGTTCAATGCAGATTGTAAGTCCCAGGTGTTCAATGGGTATTCTATTGTAGAACCCGAAAATAACGGTGTTACAGAAACATTATGGTCATACTCTAAAGGAAACATTCACCAATTTAACACATGAATTTCTCCTACATTCAATTATTTTTTTAAAAGCCTGTTTTAGGTCAGATTGTGTCAGGACAGTTTCAAGGCACAAAACATGTCCGTTGAGACTGTTGTTTTAAATAACCATAATTGCTACTAAAGTGGCAAGTGAGAAACCTTGTATATCAATGTTTCTAAAAAATATAAAAAGCACTACTACCCTGTCCAAATAGCAGTGTGTGTAGAGTAGTTGACTAAATAACATATTGTTATTTTTATTTTTTATATTTTGAGAATCGCTATTTGAGAATTGCAAAATGAGATGTATTTAAAAATTCCCAATTCTTTTGTGAATTCTTAATATTCCTTAATTGCGATTAGCAAATTGCGAAATCGCAATTAAGGAATACCATCCCATTCATTTTTTTGGGCCAGGAGGCCCATTGGATTGATTGGGAGGTCATTCTCAATTTGCGATTCGCAATTTGATAATTGCAAATTGAGAATAATTTCAAGGGTGCAAGGGTGTCATAAGAACACCCTGATGCACCCCTGAAATGAACATGTGTGGGCATATGGGCATGTATGTGCTCCACATGGCACCTTTACAAATGCCAAAAAGTGCATTTGTGAAAGAAATCGTTACCACCAACTTGATGTTGGTGGTAATTTGCGATTTCCTAATGATAAATTGCACAACTTGGGTGCTTGATACATAGCATTTATGGAATCGCAATTTGCGATTTCTTAATTGCTTCCGCAAACTTAAGGAATCGCAAATTTTGCGAGTCTTTAATTTTGCAATGCAATTTTACTTATACATTGCGTTTTGCGAATTTTTAGTCGCAAACGCTGTTTTTTTGCAAATCACAGCCTTTGCGACTAAAAACGGTTGATACATATGCATCTAAATGTCTATTGGTCCGGTTTGGTAGGAGTTTTGAATTTGCATCAAAAACTTTTTATATTGCAGTCAGTCAAAAAAGCTTTATTTTGACCGTGCACGCCATAAAAGTACACAAAAAACAATGCAGTACACAATTAGATAAAAAGAGAAAACATTACAATATATGACCATAAAAGCTATGTACATTAATTCTGTGTTTAAAATTAAAACACTTCAGGGGCATGGTCATGTGCTGCGATAAAATGGCTGCTTCTGGCTGAGCTCCGTTCGTACGTGGAGCTCTTCAAACTCTTTCAGCCTGACTTTCCCATTTTTGAAGGGAGACACCTCCGCATTCCTGCATCGGAAAAGTTGGAGCGGCATTTGGAGCCGTTCTGACGCTTAATGGTGAGCTGTGAGACCCGGTAGCAGTGGCTGTGATTTTGCATCAGGATCGCGAGCGGCCGCCATTTTGAGCCTGACGCTCGCGTACACAAGCTAATTATGTAGTAATTCAGGTCATTAACGCACGGCAACGTTTTGTTTAATTTATTTTATCAAAATTGAGGTTTTTGAACATGGGCATCTGTGTTTCCAGTTGTGCCTCCTTCTAATGGAATTGTTAATTATGACTGTTCTGCTGCCTCAAGGTGTCTCCCTTATTTACTAATGCCATCACTTGCATGCTCATGTTTGCTGAATGAAAAATTTTCATCTCCCTACTGATGCTCTGATGCTTAAAGGTGAGCTGTGGGACCCTGTGGCAGTGGCGGTGATTTTGACTCAAGATCGCGAGCGGCTACCATTTTGAACCTGCCTCTCGCATCCACAAGCGGTTTTCACTTGTTCTGCCTATTGCAAAAATCTTGCCCTATCTTTCTGGTCTGTCATATCCAGCTGAAGTCCAGGCTATCTTAAGTCAGCTGGACTACTCCCTCATCCTAGGCGCACTGGAATATATCATCAATCACTTGCAGCATTTATAGAATGTAGCTGCAGGACTCACTCTAGACCTTTCTTCTCAGTCCTCGGCTACAAATGCCATGCAAACTTTACATTGGCTCCGAGTATCTCAGAGCTATTCATGCCTGGGCTCTCAGCTACCTCTGCAAAAAGATCTATGCACCCATTAGGTCTTCCATGGCTAAAATGTTGGTAATTCCCAGATTTGTTCTATCATTCTTAAAACAAAACTCTAATTCCAGTACTCTGCCTTACTCTTATAAGAATGCCACACTATATGCTGCAAAATGGCTGCCAGTGTAAAATGCCCAACAACCTCTATTTGCAGGGAGATGTAAACATTTTGAGGACCTCCTTCCCCTTTTATATTCCCAAATAAAATTGGTACCATCAGCATCCAGCCTTTTTAAAATGTTCTGCTCAATTTTAAGAATTGCTCTGCATGTATACAGCATGTATACAGCATCTTAGGCAATAGCAGCATCTTGATTAGGTTACAGCAGCAGCTCAGCGTAAGATGCAAATTATTAATCCTTGCCATGGATTTCTAGATTTTCGACAACAACGGACTGAAGTTTAATGACACTATATCTCCAATGCTGCCTGTAGCTGTTACTCCCAAGTATGTCACGCTATGCACCTTACAAGCATCCACCAGGCACACTGCATTGTTGCATACTATTTGAGTCTTGGTCTTCTTCAACAAATATCCTGACACATTCCCAAACATCTCAGCCTTCCTTTCCACTTCATCCATAGTACCACCAAGGTCCAATGTCACCAGAGCGACATCAACAGCATATGCCAATACTTTGATATTACAAGCATGTGTAACCAGAGGGTTTATTACATTATTGCCACTCAAGACGAAGTAGCAAAGGGTTAATATAGAGCACAAATAACAAGGAAGGACAGGGACAACTCTGTCTGGTTCCCTTAGTAATCGCAATTATTTCCTATTCCCTCCACAACATTTGCAGTCTGGCTGTGGGCTTATGATACACCATTTAAATAGTTGTACAAAGCCTACGCCCAGTCCCCGGAGACTCGGTCAAATGCCTTCTCTGCGTCGAGCAGGATCAGGGCCATGGGTGTCTTCATGACCTCTGCTACATCAAACTACATGATGACCTGGTTTACATGATCCGTTGTACCACGTCTGGAATGAAACCATGCTGCCAGGGCAAGACCAATATGACTTCACCATATATCTTGTATGGTGAAGGTATCTTACCTATTAAAAACCCTTCAATAATCTCTCCCCTTTGTCCTTTGGATATTCTACCCACCTCTTTTTCTCGATACTAAAAAGGAGAACCTGGTAAGAAAACATATCATTTTGGATGTTTCAGGTTTCATCTTACGGTATATCTAAATGGTCATATGATTCCCGCTAAAATAAATCCCTTTGCTCCACCTTAGAGTTAATTGTTTCCACAAGTCTTTTTTATAATTGATATCAGGTAGTTTAAGAGGGCTCCTTTTATACCTCTAACTCAGAGAACACTCATTGTTTCCTTCTGATCAGAGTGGGTATCTAAAAAACAATCAGCAGCGTACAATGTTACATTTGTAACTGCCTTTTGCAGTCAGGGTATTTTGCAACCAACACTCCCTGGTTCTTGTGTGCTCTATTTGGTTTGTGCGCTTGTTAATATGACCGCACATTTTTAAATCTTTACGGTTTGCATGCATATTAATGAAAATGATGGTGCCCGACAAGATCCCAGTTGGTAAATTGGGCTCTGTACGGTAGTACCACCAAAGTCACACATGCCCGCCATTGAGCGCATGGAACTAATATATCATGCCTGCATGGCCCCCAGTATTGTATCAGTGAGTGATAATTGAATTTCAAATTACACTGACACGTAGAAAGTATTAACAAGGTGCCAGTGGTTAAGGTGCCAGGTGGGGCGTCGAGCCATGTCTTCTTCCCAAACTAGCAAACAGTGGGCGAGTGGTCAGCGATGTCGCATGGGTGGATTGTAGCCCCCACCAGGTGTATTAGGTCCATGCAGGGGAGGAGGATTAGGTCAAAATGAGGTAATGTCCTGTGTGTTGCTGAGGTGTGTATGTGTATATCCCAGAGTATGAGGGTGCCAGACCCTTCGGGCATCACACAAGCTCAATGTATTCCATCCATGTCTGCAGTGTTTTAGCACATGATATACAGCTTGCTATGGGTAAGCAGAAGTAAAAATTGGGGTTTGATTAGGCGTTAAATTTACCTTCTATTATTGTGGTCGCTGGTGGAAGCTCTCGTAAGGCGTGTTTCACTGCAGTAAGTGCTAGCCCAGGTGTCTGGTATGGTTTATAACACTCAGGAAATTATAGTGGAGACCCTCAAAAAGCGCCCCCCCCTGATAAAACAGACATGGGCATCTCCAGTTGTGGATGTACCACCAGCTGAAAGGAGTTATGGGGGAGGATTGCCATTCCCCATAAGTCCCGGGTATACCCAGAATGGTATACCCGGATATAGCCAAACCGTTTCTGAAGAGGGCATTGTGTACCCAGCAGCTGCGCCTCTTGCAACATTAATACTGCAGATTGGTATCTCTTGGCATAATGTAGGACCATTGTCCACTAAATTAAATCAAGAAGACTGTTGACTTCTGGGACATAAATCTAAACTGTCTTATAAATGTTAGTCAGGGTTTCTGTGTTGGTAAATGGTGGGCTTGGGAGCTAAGGGTGCAGCCGATTGTGAGTGTATGTAATGGTGGTCAATATAGGGCCGGTTGATGCATGGCGCTATGTCCGGTGCAAAAAGGTGGAATAAAGCTACAACATAAGTACAAATAAAACTTAGCAAAGCAACCGATCCCCCTCATTCCCCCCACCCGCGACTTCTTCCCTTGAAGCGTCTGTCACCCTGAAACACCAAGAAACATAAACTAATCCAAGCAATATGGGCAAAAACTGTAGCATGGGTATTCCTCTGATTCAGGACACTTCGGGTTAAGCCATTGAGTTCTAGAATAGCACCAACAGACTAGTGTGGCATTAAACGCAGGGCTGCACCCTACTCTTGTAAATATGGATTCAGCCCTGCGCTTCAGAAGTGGCGAATCGTGTAACTAAGCCAGGGAGGCTAACAACACGCTCCACCACTTTTTTGTACATATGCCCCTTGACTTGCAATTCACAAATCGTTTCAAACCTATAAAAGCACTAATTCACGGTGAAGTTTGTATATGAGTAAATCTCCTTCTGTGTATTCTGTGTGTGCAGAATTGGGATACCAAAGTGGTGGTGCCACAGATGTTTGTAAACATCCACAAATGTGCACCTTTGTGTATATTTATTTATTTATTTATTTATTTAATGGTTTTGTTAAGCGCGTAGTAACTCAGAGGAGCATCCCAGCGCTGACCTGCTTCTTCCAGGGTTTCTGCCGTCTGGTGTGTTTATGTTTTGGGGAAAAGGGAGGTCTTAAGGGATTTTCTGAACTGGAGATAGTTCGATTCTATCCTGAGTCTTCGTGGGAGAAGGTTCCAATGTTTAGCAGTGTGGACCGAAAACCGACGGCCGCCAGTCTTGGCTTTTTTGACTCTGGGGGCCGAGATGAAATTTTCTGTACTGGATCGAAGATCTCTTTTCGATTTGTAGGGGTTTAAGATTTCTTTGAGAAGAGGGGGGCCAATGTTGTTGAGGGTTTTGTGGGCCAAGCAGAGGGCCTTAAAGATGACCCTCTCTCTCACTGGGAGCCAGTGGAGGGATTTAAGAGCCGGTTTGGCGGAGGATCTTCCTGGTGTACCTGTGAGTAGGCGGGCGGCGGCATTTTGGACTTTTTGCAGTGTGTTCATGGTGGCTTCAGGGGCTCCCAGGTAGATGGCGTTGCAGTAATCTAATCTTGCCAGGATTAGACCCTGGATGAGAAGCCTTCTTGCGGTGTCGGGGAGCAGGGGGAAGATCTTCCTGCAGGCTCTGAGTAACCCGAAACATGTTCCTGCTGTCTTTTTAGCCTGGGTCCTAAAGCTCATGTCTTTCTCGATCCATACCCCGAGGCTCTTGACCTCTTCCTTGGGAGCGGGGGGGTCACCTAGGCAGCTAGGCCAGAGGTGAGATGGCAGAGATGGTTCCTTGTGGCCCATCAGGAGTATCTCGGTCTTGGAACCGTTTAGTTTCAGCGAGGATAGATTCATCCATCGGTGGATTTCGGACAAGCAGCTGTGGAGGTCAGAAGGGGCGTGGTTGGGGTGTGAGAGGGTTACGATCAACTGAGTGTCGTCGGCGTAGTTGATGATTGACACGCCAAACGGACTGACCCTCTTCTCCAGTGGGGCCATGTATACGTTGAACAACGTAGGGCTCAAGGATGAGCCCTGCGGTACTCCACACCGGAGGGGGATGGTGGGTGAGTGGCTGTCATTTTCCCGCACCTGGAAGGAACGTCCTGATAAGAATGATTCGAGCCACTTCAGGGCCGAACCTTTTATTCCGACTTCTCCCAGTCGGTGGATAAGGGTAGGGTGGTCCACAGTGTCGAAGGCCGCACTGAGGTCTAGGAGGATCACTGCCACTGATCCTCCCGTGTCCAGAATGCTTCTGGCCTTCTCCACTGCTGCCAGGAGAGCGATGTCCGTGCCCTGACCTGGACGGAACCCTGTCTGGGAGACCCCTAGAAGGTTGTTACTCTCGAGATAGAGTGAAAGTTGCTTGTTGACCAACTTCTCCGCGATTTTGCTGTTTCCAGGGAGGAGGGAGATGGGCCTGTAGTTGGCGAGGTCTTCCGGGTCTAAGGAGGGTTTTTTTAGCAGACCTTTAACTGCTGCCGCTTTCCAGCTAGGGGGGACTATGCCCTCAGAGAGAGAGGAGTTGATCAGGGCCGTGAGGGGAGGGATGATGGTGTTCGACACTTTTTTTAGGAAGCGGAGGGGGGCCGGGTCGAGGGGGGAGCCACTTTTGATTGAGGTCAGAGTTGCTTCTACCTCTTCCGTGGTTACAGGGCCGAAGGCGTCCAGGTAGGGTTGGGGGTACGCAGACGGCAGGGAAGGATTAGCGGAGGTGATGGTAAGATCCTGCTCTATTTGGGTCTGTATAGGGGGGGGTATAGTGAGAAGAATTTTTTGAATCTTCTCATCAAAGAAGGTGGCTAGGTTATTGCATTTAGTTTCAGCTTCTTTGGGATCGAGGGCTTTGAGTGGGGGGTCGGGGGCGTGAAGCAGTTCTTTGAGAATGGAGTATGTTTCGTGGGCCGAGCAGGCAGCGTTTTTAATCCTGTTCTCATAGAAGCTGATTTTGGTGCTCCGGAGCTCTTTTTTGTAAGATTTTATGGCGGTGCGGAATGATTCCTTTTGTTCCTCGGTTTTTTCTTTCCTCCAAATGCGTTCGTTTTTTTTACACGTCTTACGCAGAAGGTTGAGTTCCGGGGTGTACCATGGTGAGGGGTTGACTCTCTTGGTATGTTTCAGAGCATGGGTTTTTGGCAGGATGGCGTCGAGTGATTGGGTAACCCAGGTGTTGAATTCTTTATCCCCTACCAGGGTGTCATGGGGAGGGTGGGGAACGTTTTCCATGAGTTTGGCTGCCCAGACTTCTGGTTTCAATTTCTGCCACAAGCTCCCTTTATAAGTTGGACATGGCTGGGAGCAGAGTCCGGCATGTCAATGTGTTTGCTGTAAATGTTAATATGGATTATTTGTCAGCAGCACAGAACAGCGCTGCATGTCTGCCAGAGAGGGCTTATGGAGTGGTAGGCCCCAGGACAAGTGACACTAATCCTTGCCACTGTTTGATTTTAAACTGATTATTCTGATAAGCTGTGTATATTTTTATGTATTTAATTGTTTATTATTGGATTTGTCAATTATGAACTTTACTTTTTATTATATGTATGTTTAATTAAAAATAATATACTTTTTTTTTTTTTTTGCCTCAATTGTTCTCCTCTATTGCAACCTTGGTTGCCTTAATGTTGGTTCAAAATGCCTAGGTTTGATTTACACATTAAGGCCCCAGGCCAAATCCAGGGATTTTAGCAAGAGTGAGCACGTGGACATATGCTTAATTATAGCACAGGCACATCACAGCGCAGCCCTCGGTGGAGCTTGAAGAGGTAAGATCCGTAAATAGGTTTTATCAGGACACTTCAAGAGCACGCCAGACTCCTGCAGGAACATGTGGACCAGGATGACAGACACAAACAATAGGCACCATTTTTTGCCTCTTTTGTCTGTTATGGCAGGTTCAGCTTTGAATGACTTCACATTATAGTTCACACACTTTACTTCTGACATCATGTGGGCTGACAGATAAGAAGCTAGGAACCTGGGTTCAAAGCCTCATTGAAGTTGTGTGACTTTGGCCAAATAACTAAGGGCTGATAACAATGGCGGGGAGTCCGCCACCGACGGGCGGTCTTCCTGCCATTTTGATCAGGTTTACTGACCGCCACATTTTTTTGGCGGGTGGTTGTGCGGCAGTTGGAAAGACCGACCACTATGGATCTGTTGGGCTCAAGGTGCCCGTCGGTCCATTGGAAGGGCTCGTAGTCGCTACAATGCTGGCCGTGCCTACCAGGCACCGCCTTAGGGATTATGATGTCCCTCACCCCTCAGCCTTTCCATGGCGGGTAACCCGCCATAGAAAAGCTGGCAGAAAGAGACAATGGGGGCCCGTAATGGGCCCCCTTACCCCTGACTCACCGACACTGAACCTGTGCCCCCCCTGCCCCCTACATATCCCTGCACCATGTGGCAGGCACCACATGGTGCCTGCCACATAGTGCAGGGATATGTGTGGGGTCTCTGCTTTGTATTGCGGTGGGTGCTGCAGAGCACAGCACCTGATGCAATACATAACATGGTCGATGCAACCGCCAGACGTGGTGGTCGCATTATAATTAGTCCTGTAGGACCGCCGCCTTGTAGGCAGGTGGTCCTAATCCCCGATACAATGGCCTCTGATGGACTGAAGTCTGTCCGCCATGGTAATCAGCCCCTATATATTCTTGTGTGGAAATATGTAAAATGGGATTGTACTTCAAAGAGCTAATAATGTAGAGAGCGCTGTTGCTTTCAAGGTATGTTTGCTGTACATCATTACGAGCAAAGCTACAGCAGACCAGTGAGTTCCTTCACTGATGGGGCTGCACAGATGTTAGTTACTTGAAGCAGGGACGGATGACACACTGAAGTGTCACCTGGTCCCAATTCATGCTCTATTAAAAGAATTCCGCAAAACGGGGACATGGACTCCCAGGGGGGGTGCAGAGTTAGGGCCCTATTATGAGTTTGGCGGTTCATGCTGACAGCCGCAAGACTGCCGGAGCCACACCGCTGGCCCCTCAGGAAACTCGTAATACAGCAGATGGAAGGTCACAGGCGCAGCAGACATGGACGCGGCCCTTCGGCAGTAGGACCGCCAAACTCGTAACAAGGCCCTTAACCCCTTCGATGCTGATGACGGTTGGGAGCCGTCATGGCACACAATGCTCGTGTGCTGATGCCGTCATGACCACGCCTGCGATCGGAATGTGCCGCACAGGAGCGGAATTCTGGCCGCGGGCAAGGGGTTAATCTCTGAGGAGGTGTGAAGGGCACCAGGCACTAGTCAAGAAGAGCATAATACTAAAAAAGAAAGTGACAGTGTGCTACCCTGTAACTCGTCCCCTTGATGAATTAGTTGCCAAATGGGGGGTAGGCTCCAAACAACCCTCAAAGTCCACCTCAGCCCCCACATTTCTCATAAAGGATCACAATGTGGATACAATTACACTTTGGGTAGACCAGGCTGCTTGCAATCATGTATTTGATTGCATTTTTTAAATGGAGGACTGAATTTAATTGCAATGTTTTGATTGTTAAATATGTTTAGATCTGCAAATTTCATAGAATAATTGTGAAAAAATACGTTGTCATTCTGGGGGTGGCCCAATTAATTTATTTTTACAAGTGGCGGGGCATGGTATTGAAAAGTTTGAAGTCTGCCACTCTAGAATTTTCAGCAGGAAGTTGTCAAATGATTATGGTGGGTGGCGTGCTGGGGTTTGCAGAGATTTAATTCTAGTCAAGCAATTCAAAACTGGTAAAAGTAATTAATAAAACTGAATTACATCAGTGATGAGATTGGTGCAGGCCTGGGCATAAAGGTTAATCTTTATGTAGTAATCCAATATAATTAAAAATGGAAAATACAAACAATTGTTATAATCCAGCAATCTGCTTCAGTGCGGCGTGCAGGCACGCACAGATGGTTTAAGACTTCTCTATGTACGGGTTTGAACTGTGCCCTCGAATGACTCAGCCCAGGGTGTATGGGAGCAGGTCCTGCGGGCACGTCTGTGCAGTGAATTTCAAAATATGTGCATTTGAATAATGTAGTAATTCAGTTCATTGAAAAATCCCTCATAGCCATGCCCACTTGACACATAAAAATAAGTCGTATTTGCACAATGGCAATGTGGGTGTTTAAGGTGGACGTCAAATAAAGGAGCTGCATAAGCACTCAGCCAGCTGTTGAACTATTTCCATAGTTTATACACACATAGACAATGGGGATTATCGATACATAGTATACAAAACATATACATACACAGTATATCAAGTGACAGTGTGTCCCAAGTGAATAATTTGTGAGAAGACCTATACTCCTATAGTGAAATACAAAAAAGGTTTTTGTTTTGAATTTTGATTGTCATCAGAAAGAGGCTACCAGAAATAAAATGTCTATAGTAAATGTGAAATAGTTGGAGGTATGGGCAACTATTACGCGTGGTCTGTCTCTTTTTATCTGTCAATGACTTTTTCGACCCCTGGTGGATGTCGGGTCTCGTCTAGTTTTGTATACTATGTATGGAAATATTTCAACAACTGGCTGAGTGTTTATGCAAAAAACACAGTTGATGAACAGAATGCAGAACAATGTCTTACATTCACCCCAGTACAAAGATCTGGGCCTAAATCCATCGTTTTTTTGCACTCCACCCCACCCTAGGTCAGAAAATGGCTATATGCAAATCAGCCTTGACCCTGTGCCTCATGGGAACAGTCCAGCCTGAACTACCAAGCCATGTCTTTCCTAGACCGGAATCAAGCATCCAAGGACTTCTTTTTATGTTTTCCATATTTATCCACAGGAGCCATTGTTGTTTTGCCATAACCTCACACCCAGGCTCCCAGTGAGTAGGGTTCCCTTGTTCTCCCTCCTAGCACTTGACTTATGTGGCAGTGAAGGACCAGATAATGTTGGGGTCTAGAATAGAATGGGAATGTTGAGGACGGGGGATTCTGTGGGCAGCAGTTGCTGTCTGAGGTGGATGGCTGACGGCTAATAAATATATCTCCTACCTGCATAACTGTCTCAGGACATCTTTTCAGTGGTGACGAGTGAGCCGTCAGCCTGTCCATCTCCACTGAGCTGCTGACGTCCATCCTGGATGTTCTTGGTACTTCGTGCGGTTCTGTGAAGTGCTGATTCCTGCGCTCCAGCCTGTCAGCACCTGCACTCCTCTGTATCTTTGTTTCTGTGAGTGCCAGCACCTGTGAATTGGTGTTGCCTGCTGTGTCTTCGGCATTTGGCAGAAATATTGAGAAATCTGGCATCCTGCGTACTGGATCCGGTTTAGGAGCACGCAATTGTAGCGCGTGGTGGCAGTTGGTGTGCCCGCGGCTGTGCGCGTGTCACCTTAGACATCAGCAGTTTCCTCGCAGAACCCCTACGCCTGCTGAGAGGACGACGCCGCTGTATATGCAGCGGCCATCTTTAAGGTATTACGATCAGGATTACGGTGACAGGCACACCTATTATCATTGCCTGTCAAGCTTAAGAACTGCAAAGAGGTCCCACATTTATTATCGCTGTGCGTCATACGGTGATAGGCACACCCATGGATTTTGCTTGTCATTCTGTTGTATCCAAGGAATCACAGGAGAAGCAGGTTAAACTTAGGTATTAAGTTTAATTCAGAAAATCAAGTACAGCACTAGATCCATCAGAGTGCACATTCAGCCAGCTCCAGTCTTCAACTGAAGAACAGGAGCAGAACATTCCACCATTACCTAGCAACCAGATGCTAGGATGCCAAACATAGGAAAAAGCATTAGCAATAAAGAAACATAGGAAAACATAGGATATAACACACCTCCTTTCCCACAATAAACAAAACAAATTAAAATAAAGAGATAAAACAAAAAACAACAATTTGCAATTGAAAACCAATTAGGTAATGTAATCATTCAAATATTTCGGTATAAACTTAACTCTGGATGATTTTGAACAGGAAGCAGGGACCTCAGAAGGGCCTGAAGCAACTTCACACATATCTAGAGAAGTCGAGTTAATATCATTAGAACTGGTCAAAGGAGTGGATTGAAGGGAATCTTCTTCATGAAAATTAGGGTTGTCAAAGAGTGATAGAGCCCCATCAGTCACATTGGAACTACATAAAGGAAGATTACATGGAGAGGGAGTGACAGGGTCAACCACATTGGGAATACCGTTTGAATCTGAAACATCAACAGAAGCAGCGTCTGACCCCTTTACTTTTGAAACGGCCCTTTTACTCCACCACTTACCACCAGTAACTTTAACAGCATGTTTGCTGATTTGAACAATAAACGTCTCCGGATAAAACTTTGAACCTTTGGCCTTACAAGGTCTTCGGATTCTAACCTTGTCACCAATGCTTAAAGAGATTTCCTTTACATGTTTATTCAGATCATATCTGACTTTGGACTTAAGCTGAGCAGAAGCAACTTTATCTTTAACAATATCCAGATCAACCACATCTTTACCTCGAGAAGTTTTGCTAACAACCCAACCAGGAGATAACTCATTAAAGGATTGTCTCCCTCTTAATAAGAGGAAGGGAGTTACCCCAGTGGTAGAGTGTGGTGTGTTGTTGTACGACCAAACTCTGTCGAAAACAATGTCCTGAACACAAAGATTAGAAGAAACAGCTAGTTGGACTGCGTCCTTCAGGACACGATTCGCTCTCTCCACTAAGCCGTTGCCCTGAGGGGAGTACAAAGCAGTGGTAAGGTGTTTAATGGCAAAGTTATCCAAAAAACTGTTCATTTCATAAGATACAAATTGTACCCCATTATCCGAAACTAAGAACTTGGGAATACCTTCGGACTGGAAAAGTTTCTTAAGACATTTTATGACATTATGAGTATTAGGTTCTTTTAAAAACTCACAGGCAACCCACTTGGAGTGATAATCTACAATGGTGAGTATAAATCTGAAACCCTGGTTTAGACCACCAATGGGCCCTAGGAAATCCATACCTAATTTCTCCCATGGACTGTCAGGGAAAGCAACAGGACACAAGGGTTTGTTAACAGTCCGCAACGATTTCTCTGCATGTGAACACTCATTACAACCACTCAAGAAGGTGTCCACACAAATGTCCATCCCTGGCCACCAATAGTGAAGTCTCAACCTTTTTTTAGTACTTGTAATCCCTCCATGACCTTTATGAGCAATCTCAATAATCTTGTCTCGAATGGAAACAGGAGGAATGAGGGAGACACCTCTCAAAAGGAAATCACCCTCCAAACTTAATTCATCTCTAACCTTAGAAAAGGGAAAAAGATCCTTATCAATAAGATTTTCTCTAGGCCACCCTTCAGCAATATATTTCTTAAGTGTAAGAAAAGAAGAATCTTGCAAAGATTCTTTAATCCAATCGGATTCAGAAACCACATCCTTTGCTAAGACTAGTCCATCCAAAAGATTAACTACTACTTCTTTGTCATCAAGGACAGGAGAAAACTTTAATTCACTTGAGGGACACCTGGACAAAAAATCTGCAGTGAAGTTCTTTCCACCAGGGATATGTCTCATGACAAAATTGAAGTCATAAAGTTTTGAAAGAAGACGACTCAATCTAGGGCTAGCATTCCTTAAGCCCTTGTCATTCCAAATAAAAATCAATGGCTTGTGATCTGAAATTAATACAAACTCACGGCCCCAAACATATGTGGAAAAATGTCTAACTCCCCAAACACAAGCTAAAGCTTCTTTTTCGATAGTACTATAGTTTCTTTCAGAAGGGGAGAGTTGACGGGAAGCAAAGGCAACAACATTTTCAGTCCCACCATCAGCTTGACTGAGAACAGCACCTAGACCGGTGTTACTAGCATCCACTGTAATGAATGAAAGAGAGTCCCCATCAAATGGTTTGAGAGCTGGGGCACGTATGATCAATTCTTTTAAGGATTCAAAGGCCACTCTATGTACTTCATCCCACACGAATTTGACATTATTCCTAGTAAGTGACCTCAAAGGCTCACTAACATGAGCAAAATTCTGTACAAATCTGGAATAAAATTCACTCAAACCCAAAAATGATCTCAATTGATCTTTGTTAATGGGTTGAGCGCAATCACGAATGCCTTGCAAAAGATCATGTTTAGGAGCGATGCCTTTGTGAGAGATGGTATGACCAAGGTATTCAACCTCACTAAGGAGAAATTTGCATTTCTGTTTTTTAACAGTCATGCCATGGTCACTTAAAATACCAATAACTTGATCAAGTTTGATGAGATGTTCCTCCACAGTGTTAGTAGAGATCAAAATGTCATCTTGGTAGGCCAAGACATCACGAACTTCTCCAAATAACTGAAACATTAGTTTCTGAAAAACTGAGGCCGCTGAGGCAAGACCAAAAGGTAACCTCAGATATCTAAACAAACCAAAGGGAGTGTTGAAAGCAGTTAGATCTTTAGATTCTTCACACAACTCTATCTGGTGGTAGGCTGCTCGTAAGTCTATGGTAGAGAAAACCTTTGTACCTCTAAGCTGAGCCAACATATCTTGAATACGGGGGAGAGGAAAACAATCTACCTGAATATTTTTGTTTAGAGCCCTTAAGTCTACACATAGCCTGAGTTCATCACAGTTCTTCTTAAGTGCGACTACAATTGGGGAAACCCACAATGAAGAGTCAATGTTTTCAATGACTCCCTCTTTGCTCAGTTGTTGAAGATGAGTCTTGAGTCTTTCCATGATGCTCAGAGGGACATGTCTCACCTTATGAATTACTGGAACAGCATCAGGTTTCAAAATAATTTTATGTTCATAACCTCTAACCGATCCAAGTTTGTCAGAAAAAACATTGTTGTACTTATTTATGATACTTTCTAAAGAAAGTTCTTCAGTAACTAGAGCATTAATATTGAATGTACGGTCTAAAGAAATAGGATTTCTGGTACCAGGTCTTAACACTAAAGGGAATTTACCTTGATCTCTCCAACCCAAGACATTATAACCTTTTTTTGAAACATAGATTTTGGCTTCAATAGAACGGTCTTCAAAGGTTAAACTGTCATTAAAGAAACCCAATAAATCAATGACTTTGCCATTAAATGCAACTGTACGTATATCGGGAGGTAGGAGTGAATTTGTATCCCAATGTTTAAGAAACAGGAAATCCGCAATGATGGTAATGGGGGATCCTGAATCTACAGTGACCTTAACAAGAATCTTACCAATTTTAAGATCACATATAGGATCATAAATAGATGGATCTTCATGATCATCTAACATGTCTACAGACAACAATATTTTCTTTACAATCTGTTCTTCACATGTATTAAGATTATCAGAATCCGAGACCTCAAGGTACATTGTCTTGGATTTAAACTTGCAGACTGTAGCAAAATGACCAATCTTTTTACAGTTCGTACATTGTTTTTTTAAGGCAGGACAAGAAGTTGAATTAGCAAGGTGTAATTTTGATCCACATCTGTAACAAGTGGGAGGTTTATCAGACTTCTTCCATTCGAGTTTTGGAGATTGACTACGTTGAGAATTTTTTAAGGAAGAGGATTTTACTAAATCTACATGTGTCGCTTTATTATTGCCTAACTCTTTGGAAGCAAAAGCAGATCTTTCTATGCCTCTAGCTAATTCCAAGGTTTCTTGCAAAGAGGGGTTACGACAACACAAAATCCTTTCCTGAACTTTGTTATTAAAGCAATTTACAACAATTTGATCCCTGAGATACTGATCAATAGGACCTTCAAATTCACAAGTTGCAGCCAAAATTCTCAACTCAGCTAAAAATATATCAATTTTCTCATATTCCCTTTGTTTGCGTGTGTAAAATCTATGTCTTTCAACAATTACGCTTGGTTCATCCTTAAAATATTTTTCTAGACGAGCAATAGCCTCAGTGTACTCATTCCAGTCATCTGAGGGAGGTCTAACAACAGGGGGTTGATGATCAAAGATTCTTTGACCCTCAGCACCCAAAGCACTATACAACATTGCATTTTTCCTAGCAGCAGGAAATTTCACGGCATCAATGGCAATTATATAGCTATTAAAGGCTTTAAACCAGTGAGACCATTTAATTTTAGGTGTACCCGGTTCTGGAAGAAATGAAGAAGGAAGAACTGCAGTCTGTTGTGCCATTCTGAATAAATTATAGGATTAAAATCACACAAAAAATATATATATCAACTGTAATAAAAATGTAGAACTAACAATGTTAACTGTGAGTATCACAATAAATAACGCACATTGACGTTAATCTGTAATGTAAATATGAAATATCAGCTATGTATATTAGTGAAAATAATCCGTACATTAAAGTCAACCTATAATGTTGGCTGTGTGTATCAGCGTAGAAGATACACGAATTTGCAGTCAGCTGTGTGTATCAGCGTAGATAATACACGTTGTAGTAAATGAACAGAATCAGCTGCGTGTATCAGCGTAGAAGGAGATGTATGTAGAAACAGCTGTGTGTGTCAGCGTGGCAAACACACGAGTTTGTTTCAGAAAAATTGTTGACAACAAACGTTGCGTTAAATATGCAGGAGCAGCTGTGTGTGTCAGCGTAGGAAACACACAAGCGAATTAAGAGGTAGACTCGGACAACAAATAGAACAATGACAAAGTACCTTGTGAGTCGCGATCCGCGATCGTGATGTTGATGAAGTAACTAAGCAACCACAAAATGGCCGCTACGTTGTGCGTGCGCGATGACGTGTTCCTCACCGTCAAATCATGACGCGCTCTGTTGACAGAAGGAATGGAGGCTGAAGAAGAAGAAATGCAGCGCGAGTCTTTCTCGCGCTGCACCAACCGTCACAGAAACGGTAATGGCGATTATTTTGAATGGCGAAAGTTCTATAAGGTAGAAGGCAGTGTATGTTAATGTCGATTTTTAAGAATAATTAAGAAAATGAGATAAACGAATTAAGGATTGTTTCCATCAGCATTTAAGAAAATAAACACGCTGCCAGATCAGCCGCCGGTGCCATCAAGAGCACAAATAAAGACAGTCAAGCAATAGACGCTGTCAGGTCTGCCGCCGGTACTATCAAAAGCACAATTCACAAGACAGTTATGACAAGAGTTAGTTTATGATAAAAGTTAAAATAACTGAATTGGTGGGCAGCCGCTGGTGCAATCAAAACACTTTGGGAAATACAGGCGCTGGTGCAATCAAATCACAAGTAATAAAGTAAAATGCTTACTTTTATGTGAAGTAAAAGGTTGTCTCTAGTAAGTACTCAGTTTGAAGGAAGTTGACAGAAGATTTAAGTTCCTGGAGAAAAGTAAAATATTGAATGAGCGCTGGAATCTGATGAAATCTGTAAAAGTTGAAAATCTTGAGCGTAGGTTCGCAGGTAATGCTGACTTGACCACCTCGTCGCCAATTTATGTTGTATCCAAGGAATCACAGGAGAAGCAGGTTAAACTTAGGTATTAAGTTTAATTCAGAAAATCAAGTACAGCACTAGATCCATCAGAGTGCACATTCAGCCAGCTCCAGTCTTCAACTGAAGAACAGGAGCAGAACATTCCACCATTACCTAGCAACCAGATGCTAGGATGCCAAACATAGGAAAAAGCATTAGCAATAAAGAAACATAGGAAAACATAGGATATAACACATTCCCAGTGCTATATCCATCCATTATCGCTGTGCATTATATAGTGATAGACACACCTATTGATTTTGCCTGACCATGTTATCAATACAGTGACAGGCATTGCTTGTTCACTTCTGCTATTACTAATTTAGTATTCATTGGTGGCAGTAACTCACCTTGCTTGCACATAGTGTTAAGGAGGGAATATCTCCGCCACCTCCATTCCTAGCAGATGCTGGTTCTACACCATGAAACTGGATACAATGGCGTGAAGCTTTTGAAGCGTATCTGGATGCAATAGATGGGGCTACTTTAATGTTCAAGAAGAAGAAAGCATTGTTAGTATATAATTTGGATCATGAAGGCAAAGCAATCTTAACCCCTTCGCTGCTCATGACGAGCTCAGCTCGTCATGCAGTACACTGGTCGTGTGCTCATGACGAGCTGAGCTCGTCATGAACAATGGGAATAAATCAGAAGTAGCACAGAGGGGAATTGCTGCAGCACTGACGGTGTTAAAAACATTACACATAGAAACTGTACATGTACTTCCCAGTGGGAAGGGTGATGCTGAACCTATTGTATCATTTATTCAAACTTTGAGCAAAAGATTTTCACCTAAGAGTAATGTGTATTGGATAGACATAGGTTCTCACCAAGGGCACAACTTCTGCGGGAATCAATTGACGATTTTATTTCAGCTTTACGTACTTTAGCCCTACTTGACTTGAAGAGGAAATAATTTGAGATCAACTAAATGAAAACTAGCAATAGGAAAATCCAAGAACGATTATTAGCTAGTGTGGATTCTGGTTTGGAGCTAGCATTGAAAATTGCAAAAAGCGTTGAACAATCAGATATGTGCATGAAAGAATTGGCTCCTAGTCATCCTAATTTAGAGTGCAAGGAAGTGAAAGTTGTACAAAGAAGTCGGGGTGATAAATCAAAGAGTCAAAATTTCAAACACGTAAAAAGACCAGGGGGTCCTCATGGAATCTGGATAAAGACTTTGTTTGCCTCAGATGTGGTAGTAGATCACATGTGGGAAATTTCAAACATTGTCTAACTTTAAATCAGACTTGCTTCAAATCTGGCAGAAGGGGGTTACTTTTCTCGTATTTGTAGAGCAAGCAATGTAAGAAAGCAAGCTGTAAGTGCTGTGTGCGAAGATGATGCTGATGCTGGAAGTGTAAATGGGGAAGGTTATCTCTTAATGATTAGTGAAGCGGAGTCAGGACATGTAGATGAGAACTGTGTGGTCATCAAACAAGTTGGGAAGAGGAAACCTCTGTTTTGTAATCTCTTAGTTAATGGCCAAAGTGTCACCATAATGACAAATTAAGGTTCTCCTGTAACTTTGATATGTGAGAATGAATTCACCAAATAACAAAATGTGGTGCTAGAAACAACTGACATTAAGTTGTTTGCTTATGGTGGGAAAAGAGTGGAGGGTGTTGGCAAGTTTAGGGCCAATTTAATGTTTAATGATAACTGTACTAATACTGATGTATTTGTAGTAAAAAATTGATCGAATTTATTGGGTTGGGACGACCAAGGAGAACTCAACATCATTTTTGATACCATTCATCCTGAGTTTGTAATAAATAAGGATCGATTAATAAATTCATATTTGAATGCTGTAGCATGGGAGCAGGAAGCTGAAGGCTCAAAGTGGATCAATGAATTCAAGGAGGTATTTTGTGACTGGTTGGGTAAGCTGTGAGGTTTCAAACATCGCATAGTATTAAAAAGTAATGCTGTTCCCGTAAAGATTTGTAAAAATCGCGGCATTTTTACAAAAGTGCAGATTTCGCGGCAAACTGCGAAATCGCAAAATCCTGGAGGGTTCGGCTGGTTTTCTCTGTCCTCATCTGGACCTATGCAGGAAAAGCAAACAGTGGCCTACTGCTACAGGAAAAAATCTCCCTGCATGACTGCACCACTGATTTTTATCTTCTCTTCCAACAAACTCCTACTTTGGAAGCTTGTTTAAAAAAATAAAACAAATTCTAAGTGGCCTAAAAACACATGGTGCTGTTTCAGTGGAGGTGCAGAGCACTTCGGTGGCAGGTGGGGCGCTGTATATATGACAGAAGGTCCACCGAAGCACTCAGCTCACCTGGTGTAATGGAAGGCCACCTAACCTGGTTTAAATGATCCCCTTTGTCCCTATCAGTGTAGCAAGAGGTGAATCAAAAGCATCAGTGGTGGCAATAACTATCTTTTGGAAAGCGATAAAGGGAGAAATGAATATTTCTGTAAGGTTTGGCTAAGCTCCAGTAACTGTAGGTGACATGTGTTGCTCCGACATTGGTACCAGGACTCCAGTATCGTTAATAAAAAACTCTAGCACTAGACAAATAAAACTAGCCTGTATTTCGATTCTTACCAGAAGTAATGAAATTATACATTGTACTGAGATGCCTTACGAATCTGCATCATGCAAGGAGTGTATGGCCACCAGACCAATGAGCCAGTTTTTTAAAACTTACTAACGGTGGTGCAGTCTTGTCCAAGCCCCATCAGGCACCCTTTGACGTTATGCCTCGCAGTCAAGGTTAGGGGAGCCTGGGGGTTTATCGAATTCCTGGTCACTCTCTCTCTGAGTTTTCTTCTGCAGGAGTCCCTCCTGTCTTTGCTGCAGACAGACTTAGCACGTCGGAATCATGGGCACGTCTTCGTCTCTGGGTTGGTCCCTGCTGAAGGGTAAAGCGCTCTGTTACCTTCGGGTTATATAAAACTCCGAAAAAGAAAGAAAAGTGTCAGCACGCAGCTCCACAATCAAGAAGCATTCTATGAGACCGCACAGATTGCCAGGGGTTTTCTCTTCAAAGTACTGGGCCTGAGAGCTCAGTACTTATTCAGTTCAAATATCAGGCTTTTTGATATTTTAAGCAGCCAGCCATGTGGGAATGGAAGGGTTTTACCATGCCGTTATCAACAAAGATTGGAATCAGGGGCACAACTAGACACAAACTTTTGTAAAAATTGCGGCATTTTTACAAAAGTGCCGATTTTGTGGGCACTTTTGTAAAAATCGCTGCATTTTTACAAAAGTGCCGATTTCGCGGTAAACCGCAAAATCGCGAAATCCTGGACGGTCTGCTTGAAGCCCTTCAACACAGAGGATTTGAGTATTCTGATGACGAATGCAAGCAGTGTCGGTTTGTGGGCAGTAATATTGCAGAAGCGCACGAGTAGGAGTGAGGAGATAATAGCTTTTGCATCCCAGACTCTACGTGGGGTTGATGCCACCTATTCAACAATTGAGAGGGAGGCTCTGGCCATGTGTTGGGGAACTGAGTATTTTAAAACTTACTTGTGGGGAAGAGAATTCATTCTACGAACGGGCCACAAGCCTTTAGAGGATTTATTTTGTACTCGAGGTGGAGGAAGAGCTACTCCCCCAATGGCCAAATGGCAGTGTAGCATGCAAGAGTTTCAGTAGAAGTTGGACCATGTGTCAGGTAAAAAAACTGTGTAGTGGACTGTTGTCAAGATTACCCGTACAGGATGATAGCGGTGTGAACAATTGTGAGGATGAAGATTTGGTTATGGTTTGTATGATCAGTTCTGTGGAAGGGGCATTGGAAGGGGCATTATGTGAAAAGGAATGGATGGAAATATTGGAAAAAGATGATGTTTTGACCAATGTTAAAATGTATATGGTTCAAGGTGGACCAAAATTAAGGAGTTACATGAAAGTCTCATTCCTTTTGAGAAAGTGAGAAATGAATTGTCTGTGGTAAATGGTATTTTGGATAGAGGGGTCTACTGGTTGTTCCAGAAGGTCTGAGGATGAAGATTTTACACCTTGCACATAATGGTCAGGGAGGTATTAGGGCACTTGAACGTAGGATAAGAGAAGATTTGTGGTGGTCAGGAGTGGATAGAATGGTGGAACATTTTGTTAAGGATTGTAATGCCTGTGTCATCAGTGACAAGTCTCATGTCACAGTACCGTCTCTTATTATATTGGTGGAGACCTTATTATATTGGTGGAGACACCGTCCATGCCTTGGAACAAATTAGCCTTGGATATTTCTGAACCATTTGGAGTGTTGGGAAGTACACCCAAATTTGCTTTAGTACTCATTGATTATTTGTCTAGTTGGCCTGAAGTAAAAATGGTTGAATGTATTTCCACTTGTGTTGTGTTGGATTTCCTTAGCAATGTTTTTGCCAGAGAAGGTTATCCAGAGGAACTGGTCACTGACAACGCAACTCAGTTAGTGTCTGTGAAAATGAGTATATTTCTGCAAAGGAATGGTATTTGCCACATTAGGAAGTCTCTTTACCACCCCAGGAGTAATGGTTTGGTGGAGAGGTTTAATTGTGTGGTAAAGGATCAGTTTCAGTTGGCCTTAGGGAATAACTTGAATTTGAAGAAGGTCATAAAAAACATGTTGTAGGCATATAGAACAACCCCGCATAGTGTAACTGGGGTGTCCCCTTTGACCCTTATGAGAGGGAGAGTAGCTGGAGCAAATTTAAATAGAGGTTGGATGAATAGGAAGTTGGTGAACAGTGATATTTTAGGAAAAGTGTTGGATGTGGGAAAGATTTTGGCTGGTGAGGCGGTTGTGAATGCTAGCGGGAGGACCATGTTGGTGAAAGTAGGTGATTGGGTTTGCATCAAGAAACCTGTTTTTGTGAGGAAGGGTGGCTCCAAATTTTCTAGTTACAAGAGGGTGGTAGGAGTTTGTGATCATGTGATTGTGGTGGCAGGAGGAAAGGTGTGGAGTAAGAATATGGTTTCTGTAATTCTTGAAAATAAGACCTCTGTGGTGCAAGACAGTTTGGGTGGTAGCGATGATGCAGCATTCGAGGATGGAGATATTCAGCTAGATGGTAATCTTCACAATGATGCCACTGCTGCCAGAGGAAATTGTAGTGATACCTTGGCTGGAGTACGGTAAGGGACAGGAAACTTCCTACACAATATATTGATTATGTCATGCATTAACCTTTGTTTGCACAGTTTGGATGTTAACACCTGGCATCCTGCTAATCTTGTGGGTTTCCACCATAGAAATGTTTTGTTGTATATTTTGTACTCTTCTTGTTCTATTTTAGTTCTTGTGTTTCATCTTATTTGTTGTTATAATTCATCATCTTTGGTTTTCCAGTGTTTCTTTTATATTGTAAGAAGGGATATGGGTGGGGTCTAGAATGGAATGGGAATGTTGGTGACAAGGAATTCTGTGGGTGGCAGTTGCTGCCTGAAGTAGATGGCTGACGGCTAATAAATATATGTCCTACCTGAATAACCTTCTCAGGACATCTTCTCACAGGGTTCACTAAATTATGTGGCAAGAAAAGACAAGCTATGCAGCAGCATATTTTCTTATAGAGGATGGATTATGTTACAAATGCGCCAAATTAATTTCAATGCAGAAGAGTATGCAGCGCAAAATCACATAATTCCAGAGGCCCTACCTATAGTTGTAGTAGTGAATACACTTCCCCAGTCCCATTTGACATTTCAAAGAGGAAGATTTATGATTCACACTTCTAGGGTGAAGATAAGGTTTAATTCCCAAAGAGGTAGTCTCGAATTCACAAACATTTTGCTATTAGTTGGCTTGACTTAATCTTGTGGTACTCGCGGTTTACTCCTGAAATGCAGGCGAAAGCGAGGAGTACTGCAAGAGTAAAATCGTTGTGAACCAGGAGCTTAGTAAATTTACTAGGCTTAGACATAGACCTACAATTTTTGTAAAGTTACTAGCTTTCAAGATACATAATCAATCCAAAGACAATGCGGGAAAACATCCAAGATCATAACTATTTGTTGAAGACTTATATTTAACCTGGTGTTTTTTCCTGCACCAAATAACAGTTGGTATGCCATTAGGATTAAAGTACAAATGTACTGTAACTATTTGTATTTTTCTTGAGGTGGGAATTCTTTTTTATGGTGAAGCAATCCCATCCCCTAAACCTACTGAAAACATGAGTGTCAGTGTTTATTCCACACTCAACTGCACAATTACTTTACTGTCATTTTCTACCTCTATTTGCAGGTGCTCAATTTGGGTGTGAACAACTTTGAAACTGTTAGTGAGTGTGCCCATACTAATAACAATAATAATAATAGTGGCACTTATACAGTGCAACAGCTACCTCCACAGAGGTGTCCTGGTGCTATAGCGGAAATCAGGTAGGGTAACTGTCCAGGCTCTAATCCTGGCTAATGAGCCAGGTCTTCAGGATCTGCCTGAACTCCTGTTCCGTATCCACCAACGCATGTGTGCTGGCAAGTATAGCATAGCGCACATAAGACACACATCCAAATTCAAAAGTTCTACTTGAAATACATACCCTCATGGATGGAGTGTAGTAGGTATCTCCATAACACACCACAACCTTTCAGTGGTTTCCAACAAAGGTATAGAGTGGTAGGGCAGGTGGAGGTGTTTGGGGGGGCCACAAGTGGGGGTCGCAGGTACAGCATGCGGTAGGGGGGTTTCATAATAAAAAAAAGACTTACATGGTACTGCCGGCTGCCTTGCACTCCTCTTCGTCCAGTTCCTGATCCCAGCACTACCTGAGACAGCCTAAGACGGCCAGCTGAACTGACATGCGCACTTATAGGTGCACCAACCACTCATCCTCCCCCTCCCATGGCCCTGCCCCACCCCTCCCTGCACATGTTGGCTCAGCCAGCAGCTGAAAAATAAACAATAGTAAAGTATTGTTTTATATTTCAGCTGCTGGCTATGAGCCATTGCAGAGGAGCCGCTGCTGCACCCTTTGTGTGAGGTGACAATCATGAATTGCAATGGCAAGTTTTGTTTAGGGATTTTAAGTAACAATAACTTGCTGAAAATGTTGAATGAACAACAGAAATCATATTAGTCAGATCACAAGCAAATTATTATGCATTTACATTTTTGCATTAAACTTTGTATATGCCTAGTTTCCTCTGCAGGAAATTTGTACGATTCAGCATTACATTGAAGTTTGTGAATGCACATCTGCCTTTACACACATTAAATAAATGCATTACTTCTGTGGAGGTGTCTGGAACTGTCCATAGAAAATAAATTGAAACCTGAGGCTGTTCTCCATAGGTTAAAGCACCTCATATAAGCTAGTAAGGGAGAAGAACTTCTTGGTGCTGATGCTTGGTTTCTAGATTTGCTCTTGTGTGCCATCCAAATGCTCAAATCAAAAAAATCTAATGAAACTCTTCCTACATGGCGCCCATGCTTCTCACATTTGACCTTCAACTGCTGAATAATAGCTAGCTATGTGGATGTATGATGTTACAACGCGTAATTTTACAACGCAGACCGTTACATCGCAATTTTTACAACGCAGGATCCATTACAATGCATGCCTTTACAAGGCATGTCATTACATAGCAGATGCTATTACAACGCATGCCATTACAACGTAAGTATAGGTAAGTATATCTTTTTAAAAAAAATGTAATTAAGTTAATTTAAATAATTTAATTTAATTAATTTATTTTATTAATTTTAAAATTGTAATTAATTTAATTTAATAAATTTAATTCTATAAATGTAATTTAATTAATTTAAAAATTGTAATTATTTTAATTTAATTAATTTAATTTAATTAATTTAATTAATTTTAAAATTGTATTTAAATTAAATTAATTAAATTAATGTAATTAAGTTAATTTAATTAACCGCATGCGCGCTGGCGGAATTCCGCTCGCACGCTGGGTTTTTAAAAACGCACTTTACATGACGAGCCCAGCTCGTCATCAGCATGCGAGGAGGCTACGCCATGACGAGCCCAGCTCGTCATCAGCGTCGAAGGGGCTAAATTAAAAAATTGAATTAATATAATTTAATTAATTTAATTTAATTTAATTTAATTAATTTGATTTAATTAATTTTAAAATTGTAATTAATTTAATTTAATTAATTTAATTTAATTAATTTATAAATTGTAAATAATATAATTTAATTATTTAATTTAATTTAATTTAATAAATTTAATTAATTTAATTTATTTAAAGTCGTTTTTTTTAAAAAACGGAACCCTAAAAATCCCCCTGTACCCCAAAACCCAAACCCAGCCCTAAAACCTAAAAATACCCCTGTACCCCAAAACCCAAACCCAGCCCTGAAACCTAAAAATACCCCTGTACCCCAAAACCCAAACCCAGCCCTAAAACCTAAAAATACCCCTGTACCCCAAAACCCAAACCCAGCCCTGAAACCTAAAAATACCCCTGTACCCCAAAACCCAAACCCAGCCCTAAAACTTAAAAATACCCCTGTACCCCAAAACCCAAACCCAGCCCTAAAACCTAAAAATACCCCTGTACCCCAAAACCCAAACCCAACCCTGAAACCTAAAAATACCCCTGTACCCCAAAACCCAAACCCAGCCCTGAAACCTAAAAATACCCAAACACCCCAAAACCCAAACCCAACCCTGAAATCTAAAAATACCCTTGTACCCAAAACCCAAACACAGCCCTGAAACCTAAAAATACCCCTGTACCCCAAAACCCAAACCAAGCCCTAAAACCTAAAAATATCCCTGTACCCCAAAACCCAAACCCAACCCTGAAACCTAACAAAACCCCTGTACCCCAAAACCCAAACCCAGCCCTGAAACCTAAAAATACCCCTGTACCCCAAAACCCAAACCCAGCCCTAAAACCTAAAAATACCCCTGTACCCCAAAACCCAAACCCAGCCCTAAAACCTAAAAATACCCCTGTACCCCAAAACCCAAACCCAACCATGAAACCTAAGAATACCCCTGTACCCCAAACCCCAAACCCAGCCCTGAAACCTAAAAATACCCAAACACCCCAAAACCCAAACCCAACCCTGAAACCTAAAAATACCCCTGTACCCCAAAACCCAAACACAGCCCTGAAACCTAAAAATACCCCTGTACCCCAAAACCCAAACCAAGCCCTAAAACCTAAAATTATCCCTGTACCCCAAAACCCAAACCCAACCCTGAAACCTAAAAATACCCCTGTACCCCAAAACCCAAACCCAGCCCTGAAACCTAAAAATACCCAAACACCCCAAAACATATACCTCAGTACCCCAAAACATATACTCCTATACTCATACTTATTTTTAAAATTACTTAAATTAATATATTTAATTTATAATATAAAAAAACATAAATAAATATATTTATTTATAATTAATATTAATTAAATTAATTAAATAATATTAAATTAAAACAAATTAAATACTTACCTATACTTACGTTGTAATGGCATGCGTTGTAATAGCATCTGCTATGTAATGTCATGCGTTGTAAAGGCATGCGATGTAATGGGTCCAGCGTTGTAAAAGTTGCGTTGTAATAGAAGTCCGTTGTAAAAGTTGCGATGTAACGGTGCAATACCAGCTATGCTTCCTTTGGACTTGCTGAAAATGCACGTGGACTTGGGGTACACAAGAGATAAAGGGCAGACAATGGGAGACACAAATGCATGCTTTTGGGTGGTATCGCCCATTCCCCCACAGCATGGAAAAGGAATGGGTCAACTTGTAAAGTGGGTAAGAGAAGGAATTGACTTACATTTACTTTTTGCTGTTCACAGGTTGCTCCAGAAAATGGATACTTGGAGGTACATCACTGGAATGAGAGAAGATGGAGGCAGAGAAAATACAACAAAGGCAGATAGCATATCCATCAAGGACTAGGTAGCTATCTTTCAAATCAAATTCTTACCCATAGGCTGCCCTGGATCCTAGGAGCGTATACACTTTTTGTGTTGTGGATGGTGACATAGCTTCTGAAAGGTTGGTAAGGTAAACTGCCAACAAGGGAATCATTCAAAAATATACAAATTTTAACATTAAAGTCAGTAAAAGATGTCCTTACGTAACTTCGTACATTCATTAGTGATATTTATCTGTAGCAGTTAAGTAATGAATAAATCACACAGACAGGTGTATATACATATCAAATGCAGCATATTATATTAAGTCATAAGTCATAAGTCAGATGCTTTTGTATAGCGCACAATTCACCAGAAGGTCTCAGGGCGCTTTGCAGTGAGAAACAGCAACCTTGACGACGACTTGGGACAGATGTAGCATCAGCTATTTGGGGAAGAGCCAGGTTTTTAGGGTTTTTCAAAACTCCTGGTGGTTGGAAATAGACAGAAGATGAGGGGGAAGTTTATTCCAAAGTAGCGGAGCTACATAGGAAAAAGATCGGCGTCCATTTCGCGACGTCCGAGCTCGAGGCTGGACTAGAAGGGATTTTGAACTAGATCTTAAAGTTCTAGAAGGGCGATACCAGACCAGTTTTTTCGCAAGATCAGTACTGAACTGAAACGAAAATAAATGCTTAGGTTCAATGATAATGATATAACATGATGCATTGACGTTGTGTTGTCCAATAAAAATTTATACTGTTGCTGCTTTACATTTGTCAATGTATTGAAGGCCCACTCTCTAGTGACACATAAATGTCCACAGTGTATTAGGACAAAACTTGGAAAGGTAAAAAAAGAATTGTCCAAGGGAGAAATGGGTTGTTTTGTCAACGTTTCGGTCTCACACGGTGTAAATCCACCACATCATCCTCAGGACCACAATATTTAATAGATACATTAAAGACCCTACATTTGAAGAGAGAAAACTTTGTGTGAGGAACTGATTTAGCTGATGTAGCAGTCATTCAACCAATTAAAACAGCAAGATTATTCGAAAAGCACTCTCCGCCAGCATGAAAGTAGTCAAATAGGAAAACCGTGACTGAGGCCGGCCAAGGTTTTTCGGTGAATAAATCTGATGATTTGAAGTTCGAGCAGCAACACTGCACATCATCCAGTTTCTCAGAGAGCGAGATAACGTGTGACTAATAAAAATTTTCATGAAAGGGACATCACACACTCTTTGATCCCTGATGACAGTATGTGATTGACACGTTGGGCCTGATTGCGATGTCATGCGGACTTGCATCCCCCCGACATGTCTCGGTCCTGGGACAGACCGACATCTGGTCAGTGGTCCAGACCGGCTAATTACAATGCAACTGAACACTGTTCAGTCGCATATTCCCATTTCTCAATAGGAGCTTGTGTTACTGGCCGTTAGCAAGCTTCCATTGAGAAAGGGGAGATGTTGTAATCTTTGCACCCCATGGCAGGGATCAACAGGGGGGCAGGGCCGCCAACCAGAGGTCGTGCACCTAAGGGGGCCTTGCTGTGGGCCCCCAAACACGCTTTCTGACATGGTTTCCATGTCGGGCAGGCTGGCATGGAAACCATGCCGGAAACCATGCATTGTAATCCCAAGGGCAGAAAGGCCCGCCTTTTCAGATTACGAACTGGTTCTGATTTGCCGACGGGGCTCCTTGAGCACATCGGAAGCCAGCCAGAATAACCTTCCGATTTACTTTCTGACCGCCAACATCATAATGCGGCAGTCAGAAAGCAAACGGAGTGGCCGATTACAATGCGGCCTTCATGGGCCGCATCGTAATCGGCCGCCTCAGTTGAATAGGTAGACACTTAACAGCCTTCTTTTTTTTTGCTGAGAGATAAGGGGAAGAGCAACAAGTGCAAACTGCAGCAAGTAAAGTGCTCTTGGAGCCCTCTATACTTGTTTTTCCTACCCTGTCTTTATGATTTCTATCACTAAATGTTGTAAAGGTAGTGCTCAGGCCACTAGGACAAGCCAGGTGAAACAGCTGCTACCCCAAGGTATTGTTAATAACTTTTCATGAGAACAGGAGAGCATTGTGGTCCAAGATGCCTGGTCATTTGAAATTCAATGTTTTGACATTTGAATTGGATGGCCCTTCTGAATTCTTAATGAGGAGTAACCAGCCTTCTCAGCATGGCTACTATACTTTTAATAGGATTGCATTGCTACTTTTCAGCATCGTACCATACATTTAAAAGGATTGTATTACTACTTTTCAGCAGGTTACTATACCTTTAATAGGATTTTCACTGGCGTAACACAGGCCCCCGCAACCCCCGCAGTGCGGGGGGGCCCCGTGCTCCTGGGGGCCCCCGGCCGGGCCCCCCTCCTCTTTCACGTCATAGAATACACTAAGTGTGTGTGTGGCTCTAAAGTGTTGCGCAGCGCGGGCCCCGGGCCGGCCGGGGGGCCCCCTGCGACAGTGACACAGTGCAACTTTTGAAATGGGGGGGGCGGGGCCCGCGCGGCCCCCGGCAGGCCCCTGCGAGTGTTTCAAAATGGTGCGGGGCGGGGCCCCGGCCGGGACACTGCAGTGGGACTGGAGCGAAGTCTTCGAAATGGCGGGGCCCCGGCCGGCGGGCGGGCCGGGCCGTCCCGAGTAGTCTGAAATGGTGCTGTCACTGTGTGCGGGGTCCCCGAGAGAGCAACAAGTTAAGGGGGGGGGGAGTGTGGCAATGCACCAATCTGACCAGACCAATCACCAATGCATTTATTACTTGTTGTCTTGTCCACAGTCTTGGCCGTTGACCCGCCACTGGTCTCGAATGAATTTGAATCTGAAATGGCGGCAGGCGGACAGGGAGGGACAGAGTAGACTTTCCTTCATTTCCATTCCTGGTTCCGCCGCCGCGTATGCGCTGCCGTGTGGGGGGCGGGCTGCTGGTGTGTGTGTGATGACCAATACCAGGCATCGGGCCCCGGGCCCAGGGGTACAACACTGTCGGGCGGCCCAATAAGCAGTAAGGCCAGGTGTGACTGAGGTGTGGCCAGGGCCCAGGAGGGCGGGGCGCGCATGCACGTCGCATAGCCAGCCATAGATAGTGTGAATAAAGTGAAAGTGAAGAAGAGAAGAAAGACAGAGAACTGAACTACGAACTTCGATTCGAAGTGGAAGACAAAAAGCGGAAAGCCAGGCCCGCCCGCCCACACTCAGGACTCAGTGCTCACTCGACGAGTGTGTGTGTGTGCAGACTACTACTCCAGTCTCCGATTCTCCAGTCCGAACCGGCGAACTCCGAAGTAAGTCCGTCACCGGGGCTCGGGGGCTGCTTCTGCGCTGGCTGCCTCCAGGCTTCAGGGGGGTACTTTTGCCATCACCTCCGAATTGCATTTGCACACACTGTACAAGTCAAGAAAATGATTCATACTTTTGATATGATGAGGCAATAATATAAGATTTTTGTACTTGACTTGAAAACATGTTTTAGCCAAATGTATTGTAGGTAGGCAGGGACTGGACGGAACCGTTTTCCCCGAGGCTCCGGAAACTAGGGTGCATGCGTGTATGCAGATGCAGTATATGGGAGAGTCGAGACTCTGCACCGTGTGCGGGGCCCCCGAGAGAGCAACAAGTGAAGTGTGAAGTGGGGGGTGGGGTGGGCGGTCGAGTGGTCATTCTCCCTGCTTGCCTTAGAGACCAGGGCTCCCTTGCTTCACCTAGGGGTGCCATGTGCTGGACAGCAGGTGCTCCCCACTGCCCTACTTAAGCCTCCTTGCTTATGGCTTTCAGGCTTCTTTTTGCAGCAGTCATTCGCTGTGCACCTCACAGGTGCACTTTGGGTAGTTTGAGCCCACACCGCAAAGCATTATGTGGCAGCTATAATTTAATTCTTTATTTTCTGGGAAGTCAGTCGCGAATGAGAGGCACTACCTTTAAAAGCACGCTTTCTCTTGGTGTGTCCTCCTTGTTAACTTCCGGCCAATACACCTGAACGGACGGATCATTTGAAAACGCATCAGCAGCACCATCACGCAGATCCCCAGGGGCACAGGAAGGACATGCAAAGACCACGCTGCTTTACAGCCTTTACCCGAGGGAGTCAATGCAGAGAATAAAAAAGACACGCAGGATAACACACCTGGGATTGCAGCCTTTACTTTAGGCCCCGCTAATGCACAGTAGTGACGTTTACTGGTTGTGGTCCATAATTGCAGCTACGTTTTCACCCTTGCTTTGGTAATATTAAGAGGGTAGGAAGGGACCCGCGAGATGGAAAATGCGCTGTGTCACCTTGGAGTATGGTGCTCAATAAAGGCCTAAGATGGCTCTATCCATGCTAGCTTTTCAGTATGGGGACTGACTGTGAAAATGATCCCCGTTTAGAATTATTGTATGTAATGTACCTAACGTGGATGTCCTGATCGTTTCAAATGGCTCCGGGGTATGCGGATCACTCATTGTTGGCCTCCCAAGAACACCTCCCGAGTAAGGGTCAGTGGAGAGCGAGCGGCCCTCGCCCTCGGACTTCCGTGCTGGCAGCGGCGGAGAGCTCTCCGTGGAAAAGCAGCATGCTGCATGCCTGTGAACTGTTTAACCTTTCAGCTTCCATGCATTCTTCAAACCAAGAGCTGCACTGTACAGGAACCCGGCACTGCGATCCTGGTAGTGCACAATAACCTGGCTGAGGAAAGAGGTCATGCATTAAATCTACCCTGTCAGCGCGTTCCATTTTTAGTAAGGCGATCCGACCCATTACAGATATTGATAATGTCTTCCAGAACCCCATTTGAGATCGAATGGAGGACAGTGGCCTTGTAAGGTTGCCCTCACGTATATTGTTTGTTGAGTGATATATGCAAATGCCCAGGTAGGGGAACGAGGGAGGTTGCTAAGGAAAAGGTGCCAAAGCTTGTGCAACACTCTCAAATTAGGAAGAGAGAGTCTCCAGTCAGAAAGCCAGTCCCCGCCACCGTGTTTCACAGCAATCAGGAGACCGCCGCCCGCATCCATCAGTCCTTCTCTGGGGCCCGCCGGCACTAAAGCACTAGTGCTCACTCATTCAGCAGGATTGTGATGTCCTTTGAGCCTGTCATTCAGGATGCACTTTGCTCCTCTTACAGAAAGACAATATAGAGGCATTTAATTTAAATGTTGGAGGTTTCAAAGCAAAATATGCTAGATTTCTGGGTGGTAGGGCAAAGTGGAATATGGTGGGCCGCGCCCCCGGGGAGGCATGGTGGGCCGCGCCCCGGGGGGGGGCCCTACATGTGCTTTGCAGGGGGGCCCCCTCAAGTTTTGTTACGCCACTGAGGATTTTATTAGTACTGCTCAGCATCACTACCATACTTGTAATAGGATTCTATTGATACTTCTCAGCAGGGTATTGACCTTGTAATATGATTTGATTTCGGCTTCCTTTCAGATTATCATACTTTTAATAGGATTGCATACCTACTGCTCAGCATGGCTACTACACTTTTAATAGGATTTTATTGCTCAGTCTCAGTAAGTTACCATACGGATTATAGGACTGTATCACTACTACTCAGCAGGTTACTATAACTTTAATGGGATTGTATTGCTACTTCTCAACAGTTTAATATACTTTTAATAGGATTGTATTAGTACTTCTCAACATGACTACTATATTCTTAATAGGATTGTATTTGTACTTCTCAGCATGAATGCAAACCCTTTAACCTCTTGGATGCTTGAAATATTTTTCTACTGTGCTGGACCACAATAGAAACGGGTGTGGTCATGACGAGCTCAGCTCGTCATGAGCACAAGAGCACTGTGCTGCATGACGAGCTGAGCTCGTCGTGAGCATGGAAGGGGTTAATAGGACTATGTTACTACTCCTCAGTAGGTTACTATAGTTGTAATAAGATTATATTGCTACTGATCAACAGGTTGTTATATGTTTAATAGGATTGTATTAGTACTTCTAGGCACGGCCACTATACTTTCTGTGAAATTATATGTCTACTTCTCAGCAGGTTACTATACCTGTAATAGGATTGTATTGCTACTTCAAAGCATGGCTACTATACTTGTAAGAGGATAGGATAGGATAGTAGCTTCTAAAGTGTTCAAATGCCGAGGTGTCTTGTTGCTGAGTGTGAGAGTAGGGAGAACTGTGCTGTAGCCTCAGGGATTTGGTTTAGTTTGCCGGTAACAGTAAGGTCTTCAACGATTTCCTGAAAAGCATCCGATTAGGTTGAAGTCGCACGTTAGACGGCATTTGGTTCCAGAGCTGTGCCGCTCAGTATGATAAGCTCCGGCCACCCCACCAGGATGCTAACAAGGCCTGAGCTGGAGGATCTGAGGGTTCTGGAGGGAGAGTACCAGGAGAACATCCTCTGGATCTCATCCGAGCCGCCTCTGTAGAGAGCCTTGTGGACCACGCAGAGAGCCTTAAATTCGACTCGTTGTTGAACAGGGAGCCATTGAAGTAATCTTATAACTGCTGAGGTAGAATGACCTTTTGATATGTTCAACAATAGTCGAGCCTGGGCGTTTTGCAGTGACTGAAGTTTGGTTTTCTGAGACTTGTCAATGCCCATGAACAAGGCATTGCAATAGTCTAATTTTGAGAGAAAGAGCCCTGCTACAACCGTTTTTTGAAGGGAAAGATCTTACGAAGACTTTTCAATAAGTAAAAACAGGAGGAGGTTAGACGGTTCACCTGGGATGAGAAATTGAGTTGATTGTCAAAGATCACGCCAAGGGCCAGATATAGGTAAATCTGAAATACCGATTTCTTAATAGCGAATTTTACCGATTCGCTATTAAGAAATCAGTATTTCCTATGAAGGTAAAGATTCCGTCAAAAATACTGAATACTTAATATTCCTTATTACCGAATCGGTAATTGAGATTCGGTAATAAGGATACCTACCCATTCATTTCTATGGGCTTGGAGGCCCATAGGAATGAATGTGAAGACATTCACTATTAGCGATTCGGTATTACCGAATCGCTAATAGCGGTAGTACTTTCAAGGGGGCCAGGGTGTCAAAAACACACCCTATTGTACCCCTGAAATGTGTATATATGCACATGTGGCGCACATACATGCCCTATGGACATGAATGTGTGCCACATAGCACTTAACAAAAAACAAAAAAGTGATTTTTTAAAGGAAATCAGTAATTACCACCAACTTGAAATAGGTGGTAATTACTGATTTCTAAAAGCTCAGAAACACTCTTTAATGTGCTTTCTACATTGCATTTAAGGAATCTGTATTACCGATTCTGTAAATGCAAGAGCAATAAGGAATCGGTATTTACCGATTCCTTATTTACTGATTCCTTACCTACATTAGGAATGGCTAATTACCCGTCGGTAACACTGAAATTTCCCGAATTTCGGTGTTACCGACCAGGTATTTAGCCAACTACATCTGACCCCAAGTTTCCTAACTTTGGTAGTGGGGGAAGGACAATCACCTGCCTGTGTTGGCCACCAGGTATTATTCCATAGTGAAAGACCTTTGCCGAACTCCAGAACCTCGGTTATCTCTGTGTTGATTTTAAGAAAATGTTGGCTCATCCAGCTCATAATATCTGCCAGACAGGCATGGAAGCTGCTGGCTACGATCTGTGGTTGATATTATGAGCTGTGAATCATCGGCATAGGAGACCAACGAGCAACCGTGCTTTCTGGCAAGTTTGGCCAGAGGGGTGACATACATGTTAAAAAGGGGGACAGAGCGGAACCTTGTGGCACTCCGCATGGGAGATGGAAAGTGTCAGACTGTATGTTTTCCCAGACTATGTTTTGCTCCTTAGCTGTTAGGAAGGAGGAGATGAGGGCCAGAGCCGCTTCACTAACACCGTGTGGTTCAAGGTGTCAAATGCTGCCGATAGGTCTAAGAGAACGAGGACGGCTCTGCCTCCCTGTTTATCACTTTCCGTATCACCTCTGTTGCCATTATCAAGACCGTCTCTGTAGAGCAGAGGTCTTCAAACTTTTGTAGGCTGAGCCCCCCCAGCTGAATTTTTTTAGATGTTGGGCCCCCCTGGGAAACATCCTTTACAACAAAACTTTTTGCACGCAGTACATTTACAACGCAAGTCGTTACAATGACTTGCGCTGGGGGGGCACTGTAGGATAGGGAATAGTTTAATTTACTATCCAAAACCTTCCCTACTATCCGCTGGGACTGGAGTTGGAATAGTAAATTAAAGTATTCACTATCCAGCGCCCCCCAACGCAAGTCGTTGTAACGACTTGTGTTGTAAAACCTGCGCTGTAAAGGCATACGTGGAAAAAGCATGCGTTGTAACAACATACATCCGGACCCCCACCACCTGACAGAAATTTCTGGAACGGTATTTACATGAATCTGTTTAGGAAGTCTTCCAGGCCATCAGGGCAAAAACAGAGCTGCCTCCATCGCGGGCCCCCTGAAAGGCATATTTATGCTTACTTTATGAGTCATTTTAGAGAAGCTTCGGTGGTGTCTTTCGGTCTTTTGCCCTGGGTCAAAATCTGATGGTGAAAAATAAGTGCACGCCCCCCAAAATTAGTGCGGTACCCACCACCTGCAAGCCTATACTTCACGTTAGACTGCAATATTGAAAATCTCTGAAAATGGGTAAGATACTACTTTTGATGCCGGTAGCCAGACAAATGCCACGGGCAAAAACAAGGTCTTGATAAAGATATCATGTCAAGCAAAACTCAGGAATGGATCGCGGTATCCCTAGTGAGATGGTGTGATGTAGTTACCTTTTACATTCACCAAAATGTGTAAAAAAAGAAGTGTATCATGCAGTTTAGAAAGTAGCCAGATAACTACAAGACAACAGGACAACTCTCCAGTTCAGGACTTTCATTCTCCAGGTGTGGAACTTTCCTGGGACGTAAAATAAGGCACTAAAGCCCCTATGGCAGAGATCTCAAGATTCTCAATTTCATGTGTGTGTAGCTCATCAAGTTCAGTTTTTTTCTTTGCATCCTGGGATTTGTGGCCCTTTTGAACACATTCATAAAGTCAGAACTAAAATTCCCAGAATGCAAAGAAAAAAACCTGACCCAAATGACCTACTCGTACCCGAACCTGCGAAATTTTAGAACTTTGTTCACCATATTTCGCAGGTGTGGAGGTCATTTTAGGTTGTGCCTTTGGCAGCCTTGTTCCAACACACCGTCAAACACACCTTGAAACACTGATATCTAAAAGAACACAACACAACTCTTAAAGTGGCGCTGGAGTGACTTGGAGGGATTTATTTCCATAGCTGCCAAGCGTTTGCATGTTAATCCCAATTTTAGACAACAGCAAGCTGCATTCTGGGACTTGTAGTTTCTTATGTAACGTTGTAAGTATAAGCTCAAATATCCAAGTAGTGTGGGTTAAAACGTAAGAAGGCTCCTCACATTACATGCTGCTACTTGGTATGCAAAAGGTTTACTCTGATTTTATTAAAAATCAAGCCTTTACCTGCCACATATGAGCCTCTTAAGAAGCTTGTGGGTACTTTGGCCATGTAGAAAAAAAATCGTACATATTGGCTCTATTAATTTGAGCACCCACTTCCTTCCCATCAACTAAAAACAAGCATTGGCATTGCCAATAGGTCTTGCCTTTGGGACCTTTTCAGTGTTTAGCCATTCAACATTTGATGCACCAAGAACATTGTGCTGAATAACTAAATACTTACACGGTCCCAAAAGCGAGACCTATTGCCTATGCCAATGCTTGTTCTTTTGGCAACTTGAAGCCCTTTTAGCCCTGTGGGGAGTGTGCACCTGCCTGTGTACTTTTTAAAGAAACTTTGCCTCCTTTCTGCTAAGAGCTAACCCTCCCCGGACAGGGTTAAATTGGAAGAGCTGAAATGGTTCAGCTGCAGTCAGAGGCAGGATGTCTCCTCTGGTAAAACTGAAAGAAAGGAACAGACAGTCATTTTAGCTGCAGTGGGAGGCAAGGAGTCTCCTCTGCTTTGAAATCGAATGCGAAGGTTCAGGATTGTCTCTTCCTTTGCTTTCGGATTTAGCAGAGGAGACGTCCTGCCTCCCACTGCAGCTAAAGCAGTTCAGCTCTTCCAATTAACCCCCTCCTGGGACAGTGAACTGTTACTTAGCAGACAAAAGCATGGGTACATCCTGCCAAATGATTTCTCCTCCCTCCTCCCCCTCCAATCCTCTGTTCCCGGAGTTCTTCAATGAGCAGAAATTCTCATTTCAAATGGCTGAAGACTTACGACGCGGGGGACAGTGGAAGACATCAAAGGTAAGATTTTAGGGTCGAGTGCGCGCCCCCCCTGAGATGGTGTTGCGCCCCCCTGGGGGGGCACGCCCCACAGTTTGAAGAACACTGCTGTAGAGTGACAGGGTCTAAAATCATGCTGTGTCGGATCGAGCAGATTACTAGCTTCAAGATGTTGGGTTAGCTCCTTGTTGATCGCTTTTTCCAGAATATTGTCCGCAATCGGCAGCCCTGAGATTGGACAGTAGTTTTTTTGTGTCAGCGGGGTCAAGGACTGTTTTTTTTAGAATCGGCCTGATGCAGGTTCTTTTCCATGCAGCAGGGTAAATGCTAGACTCTATGACTTGATTTAAGAGGGGAATTAGCTGATCGCTGATGTGGCGGGATGTTAGATGCATGATCGATGGCGGGCAAGGGTCGTTAGGGGAGCCCGACTTTATTGATAGAATGATATTGTTGACCTCTTCCTGGGCGAGTGGGTGAAAATGAATTAGCTGAGCAGGCGCAGTCTTTTCCACTTGTAATGTACTATTACCAGTAAGCATGACAGCATGGGAATTGAGGAGGTCGTTATAGATCAGGTGAACCTTGCTTTGAAAGAATGTGGCCATTTTGTTGCAGAAAAATCTGGTCTAAACTGATTGTTATGTATGGGTTTAACTAACAGTTGAATGGATTTGAAGAGCTCCTTGGAGGAGTTACTGGCGGCCTCAATTTTTGTGGTGAAATAGACCCGTTTTGCTTCGATAATGGCCTCCTTGTATTTTTTTAGTTTTAAATTGTAGGCCTCTTTATGCTCCTTGTTGTAATCTGACCACAAGATTTGTTCACTTCTTCTACAATCAATTTTTATCCGTTTGAGTTCTGGCCTATACCAAGGTGCGGTTGCTGAGGCTCTTTTAACTGAGTTGGTGGTTTCAGGCGCAACCTGGTTAACCGCAATGCGAATCCAGTTATCAAACAGATATACTGCTTCATCATTGTCAGAAACCAGTGTGGGAGGGCAACATCTAAGAGCGTTTTCTAGGTCCCTGCCCTGTATCTTGTTCCATCGTCGGATCGTCAACCTGGAAGGTCTTCAAGGGCTCAGCGTGGAGGTGTTTGTTGGCCTAATATCAAAGTAGATCACCGTGTGGTCTGTCCAGAATAATGGCAACGTCTTAGTCACTGAGATATCAGGGTTATTGGTAAATATGCCGTCCTGCATGTGACCGGCCGAATGTGTGGGGTTGGACACTAATTGAGTATGTTGCAAAATTGTCCAGGAGTCTGGCAGTGTCCAAGTTAGTGTCTAACTCCAGATGGTAGTTGAAATCACCCAAGATGGTGATTGAGTGAAAGTCTAGACAAGACTCTGATAGTGTCTGGAGGGCTTGAGAGAAAGCGGATCTCGGGCCCGGTGGCCAGTAGACAAGAAAGCCTTGGAAGGAGGAGGTGTTACTTAGTTTAAAGGAAAAACGCATCATCTCTGCTGGGAGCTCTATGATTTTTTGGATTCGCACCTTTATGTGCTCTCGGTGAATTAACGCTATTCCACCGCCTGTGTTCCCCATCCTATCTTGTTGCTAACAGTGTACCCTGGGGGAAGGGCCGTGTTCCAGTCAGAATCTGATGATTCATCGGTCCATGTTTCAGTCAGGAAAACAATGTTGGGCAAGTCAAAATGAATCAAACATTCTAACTGATATTTAAGCTTCACGAGAGAATGCGTGTTTAGTAGGATACATTTCAGCAGCTGATCGTGCCTTAGTTTGGTGCCTTTGATCGGGGGAGCAGTGTAGGTTTTGCAAACCAGGGGTGAGTTCTCGCAGCACCCTGTGACTTCGGTCACTATATCATTTGCTCCGGCCACCACTGACCATGTGTCGTCCACGACACTGGTGGAGCTCCGCATCGCGTTTAGCCTGAACTTACAGGCTGTACAGGTAAACTGTTCCCTCATTTCTCCCGCAAAATAAACATTGGGTGCACAACACTCAGCTCTTCTAAGGTCGAACAGTTGTTTCCTTGTAAAGACGCGCATCCCATTTTGGCCAGGGGTTCTGGCCCTGGATCCGCTCAGGCACCGACGGGCGCAGACGTGCTTGACTTTGACGCGCCAGTGTGGTTTTTATGGCCGGTATGGGTAGGGAGCTACAACGCTGACCTCTGGAAGGGCTTGATCGATCTGACAGGTGGGCACTGCAGGTCGGCAGAGAGAATCAACTAAGAGTGAGTACCAGTTCAATTTCTCAGTGATGACACACTTTAAAACAATTTTACAATTTTAAAAACGTTTGAAACCAATGTGCAATGTGCAAACACGCAATTTAGTAGCAGCAAGTAAGACTGCCGTTCTGAGGGAGACACGGGCTCTAAAATGCACAGTATTGTCAATAGGATTGTATTGCTTCTTCTCAGCAGGTAGCTATATTTTTAATTAGACTGTATTAGTACTTCTCAACACAGCTAATATACTTTTAATGAGATTATATTGCTACTTCTCAGCAGGTTACCAAACCTTTAATAGGATTGTATCACTACTCCTCAGAAGGTTACTGTACATTATTAATAGGATTGTATTGCCACTTCTCAGCAGTTTAATGGACTTTTAATACAATTGTATTAGTACTTCTCAACATGACTACTATATTTTCTATTAGGAATGTATTAGTTCTTCTTAGCATGACTGCAACACATTTGATAGGATTGTATGGCTATTCTCTGTAGGTTACTATATTTTTCATAGGATTATATTGCTACTGTGCAGCACTTTTCTATGCTTTTGATAGGATTGTATTAGTACTTCTCAGCATGGTTACTATAATTTTATATAATTTCATAGCTACTTTCCAGCAGATCCCATACTTTTAATAGGATTGTATTGTTACTTCTCAGTGTGGCTACTATTACAGAAATAGGATTGTTTTGCTGCTTCTCAGTAGGGTTTCCATATTTGTAATATGATTGTATTACTGCTTCACAGCATGTCTACAGCTGTACGTTTTAATAGGATTGTTTTGCTATTTCTCAGCAGATACTGCACCTATAATAGGATTGAATTGCTTCTTTTCAGCATGGTTACTATACTTTCTATAGGATTATGTTGCTACGTCTCAGCATGGTTTCTATATTTGTAATAAGACTGTATTGCTACTTCTCAGCAGCTTGTTATACTTTTAATAGGATTGCATTGCTACTTCTTAACACATCTACTGCCCTTTTAATAGGGCTGTATTGTTACTTCTCAGAAGGTTACTATACTTGTAATAGGATTCTATTGCTACTTCTCAGCAAGGCTACTGTTCTTGTAATATGATTGCATTTTTACTTCTCAGCAGGTAACTACCCTTGTAAAAGGATTTGGTTCTATTGCTTCTTCTAAGCATGGCTACTGTGCATTTAATAGGATTGCATTTTTACTTCTCAGCAGGTAACTACCCTTGTAAAAGGATTTGGTTCTATTGCTTCTTCTAAGCATGGCTACTGTGCATTTAATAGGATTGCATTTTTACTTCTCAGCAGGTAACTACCCTTGTAAAAGGATTTGGTTCTATTGCTTCTTCTAAGCATGGCTACTGTGCATTTAATAGGATTGCATTTTTACTTCTCAGCAGGTAACTACCCTTGTAAAAGGATTTGGTTCTATTGCTTCTTCTAAGCATGGCTACTGTGCATTTAATAGGATTGCATTTTTACTTCTCAGCAGGTAACTACACTTGTAATAAGATTTGATTCTATTGCTTCTTCCATGCATGGCTACTGTGTATTTAATAGGATTGTATTGTTACTTCTCATAAGGTTACTATACTTGTGATAGAATTCTATTGCTATCTCACAGCATACCTAATGTCCTTTTAAATTAATAGAATTGTATTGCTACTTCTCAGGAGGTTACTACCCTTGCAATAGGATTGAATTGTCCCTTCTCAGCATGGCTACTGTCCTTTTAATAGGATTGCATTGCTACTTCTCAGCATGGTTACTGTCTTTTTAATAGGATTGTATTGTTACTTCTCAGCAGGCTAATATACTTTTAATAGGATTGCCTTGCTACTTCATAGAATGGCTAGAGTCCTTTTAATGGTACTGCATCATTTCCTGCCCAGCACGACTACTGTACTTTTCAAATTATTGTAGTGCTACTTCTCAGCATGGCTGCTGTATTTGTAATTGGACTGTATTCCTACTCCCCGCATGACTACTACACTGTTGAATAAAAAATGGTGCACATATCATCACTTTTTAGAAGGGGTCGAACTCTCTAGAAAGGCAGGAATCTGGAGATAGAATTAGCAAAACGCTTTCCTTATTGTAAAAAAATCATAATTGTGTACTAGTCTCTTGATTTATGCTCAGAGAACCGTTACCTCCTAATTAGGTTTGCACCATATAACTACTGCACATGTAGCCACACATGTAGAGAACACTTTCAATTAAATAGTAAAAACACTTTTCAGAACTTTTACTACACTTGTGATAGGGTGGCACTTACATGACTGCATCTGCACATTTAATTGAACCTCCATGTCCTGGCTGCCTAGTCATTTTGAATTCACCACATCAATGCTTTCAACAGAGTGAGAGTAGAACCGGTACCCTCAGCATTTTTATTGGAGTTATTTAGTCCTGCTCTTCATTTTAGACTTTTGATTATTGCAAGCACCACTTCTCATCATGGATTCTACATTTTTGTTTGGGAAATAATGCAAGTATCACCACCTCTCATCATGGATAATATACCGTCAATAGTAAAGTTCTGCTAGTGTCACCACTTCTAATCATGGATACTACACCTCTAATATGAACGTTCTGCTTGTATCGCTACTTCTCATTATGGGCTAGATGTAGGTAGGAAAGATTTACCGATTTTAAATTACCGAATTTTACCGATTCGGTAATTTAAAATCGGTAAATCTATGGGTCCGACATGTAGGTATTCCAGATGTGCTGGAATACCGAATCGGATGAAATTGGTATTTACCGATTCGGTAAATACCGAATCGGTAATGCCCATTCATTCCTATGGGCTTTGAAGGGTGACTTTGACACCCTCTGGCACCCCCAAAACAGGCACAGGTGCCATGTGGCAGGCATACCTGCCCTAAGGGCAGGTCTGCCTGTCACATGGCATAGGTGTGCATGCACACCGGAATCGGTATTTTACCATAAAATTGGATTTGATGGTAAAATACCGATTTGTTAAGGCTCCTGGGACTCTGAAGAGTCCCAGCTACATATGGGTGGCTCCGAATCGGTAAATTTACCGATTACTTATTTTACCGAATCGGTAAAATTACCGAATCGGTAATTTTACCGATTCAAATCGGTAATTTTACCGATTCGGTAAAATAATGCCCCCTACATACCATTCGCCTATTTACCGATTGGTAACGGCCGAAAATACCGATTTTTGGCCGTTACCGACCGACCTACATCGGGCCCCAAATATATTGTTCCTTTGATAGGAACGTTTTGCTATTATCACCACTTCTCATCATGCATGCTATTCTTCCGACAGAAAAGTATTGCTAGTGTTTTTGTATTTAATCATTTATATTGTTAAGTGTGTAATTAATTAATTATTAATTAATTAAAATTGATTAATAAACACTTCACTTCACGTCCTTACAGTCACTGTCTCCAATCCCGACCTTTTAATCTATAAATAATTGATTTTAAGTCTGTTAGTTTTATAATATATGGGATTCTGTAATCCCTGTATAAACACCAGTCTCTAATTTCTTTATAATCGGCAACTTGTGACACAACCAGTCACTGTTTATAAGGAAATTACGTCAGAACTCAACTATTATAAGTTATAACAGTTAAGTTCTGATGTCACAGTGCCTGCTGCCAGAGCCAGCAGCCAAGGTGAAAGGCAGGTCAGGTCACGGAGCATAATTAAATCAGCTGTTTGAATCAAGAAAAATAGAACAATGCTTTTCTTTCTTCTGCTCAATTTTAATAGCTTACAATGACAAACAGAGAGAATATGTTTATTTTTTGCACTCCTTCGATAGAGAAAAGCTAGACTATTTCTGCATAATTTTACACATTCCAAGCAACTGCATCTTTTTTTTTACAGGCTTGTATTGAAATGCTTCTAATATCTGTTTGCAGCAAATATGCAACCGTTTTTTGATGTTTTAATTTGCACTAGAGGTTTTTTTTCTTCTTCTCTTCTTCACATTTTCAAACATGCTTGCTCTGTTATTTGAAAGAGCTATGCACCAAGGCTTTATGTGGTTTGTGCCGAAGGCGATGGTGTGACCATGTATTTTATGGAATAAAGCACCCCTGGTGTGTATGCTAAGGATATTGCACGCCACCTTAGAGTTCTATAACCTTATGAAGTACTCAGTATCTTGCAATATCCTTATAATGTACGGCAGGGGGCACTTTATCCCTTATATTAGTTCAATGGAAGCAAAACAACAGACCAATACCTGGAGTGCATTAGGCTAGTACATCTTTATGTGACCTGGTGGTAGGTAATCACCCTAGTGCTTTAATCTTGGTACCAAGACATCACTGTGCAAAAGAATGAATTATTGATGAATAGTGTGAAAAATATCCACAATTGGCCGGACAGATACTTACCCTTTTGCCTAAGATTTATCATAACACAGTAGGTATAACCATGGATAAGAGCCATGCTTTTAGGTGACAGTAAATAATTACTCCTGATCTTGCACTTTGCTTCAAGCATCCAGTTTATGTCATGCAGCATGTTCACTTACCATGATATGCCAATATTTTCGCGGTTGCCGTTGACCGAGCATAACTATTTATGTTGTGCACACACGTTAACTTCCTTTTGCCAGTTAGCAATATAAAAGCAGGATTTGACTGCATTTACAGAGTACGAGTTTATGATATGCATGTCCTTCAAAATAATTTTGGGAAAAATATTCATTATGATCTGTCATTCAGTTGCTAGCCATTCTTGTAATTATAAACAAAACCACAGAAGTGAAATAATATTACATATATTCTTTGACTACCACCACAGTGACATCACAGAAAGAAACCTTTAATCGCTAAATGACAACACATTTACTGCTTTTTAAACAACAGCAAGTAAATAGTCGGTATTACAACATGGTATAGATCATTTATTGATAACAACCACAAACGTGTGGCTAATAAATATGGAAAAGTATGTTTTATTTTTCCTTTTCCTGTAGTGCTGTTAGATAAAAATAGAACATCTTCAGTTGCAATTTCCTTATTTTAGCATTTAACATGTTAATATAGCAATTATTTTAGAAGAGTGCATACTTGTAGAGATATGTGTGTTAGATTGCTCTGTAGTACCTACACTTGTATTTTTGGGTGATCCTAATAAACTTTTATAGAAACTTTTATAGAAAAGGTATTATTGGTCAAATGGGTTAAATCCTAGTGATTGCAAGCCAGTCACCATGGATGACAACCAGCAACATTTCAGCTAGCCACGCTTCAGCTAGCCACCCTTCAGCTGCAGCCCCTTTTTAAGTTTTGCGGCACGTTGCATGCTACTGAGATCACAACAAAGCAGGGGTCATCTCCCGTCTCTGTAATAAGAGCTATCTATTGCCGAAGGAAATCATCCTGAGCTATTGATAGCATTAGTGTTGTAATAGTGACCACATCAGACAAGATTACATTAGTGGCCACTGTGTGCATGATTACTAGCAGTGATCACCTCAGTGCATCAGGCAGGCTTGCCAGCAGTAATGTAAAAAAGGCTTTGCTAATTTTGCAATGGGTAAAACATAATAACCATAGCTGTAATGTCTCTGGCCCCAAAGTAGTAATATTAGTAACATGTCTCCCCAACACATCATAATTTATCACTCAGATATCAGCTTTATATATATTTTTTAATTTATGAGTTTGAAAATAGACAAATCTTTGTCTTGAATAAACACTTTTTATTTTTTGTTTACATCAATTATTTCAAACAAACAAAAGCTTCTAATTTAGTAGGATGGGCAGCACACAGGAGAGCTACTTGCAGGTAGGTGGAGAGCTGCCGGTAGCTCAAGAGAGACCATATGGCTTGAAATATTATGGCTTCAAAAGAAGAGAGTTACCCAGAAAACCAGAAAGGACTGGGTTATAATAAACAGAAACAAAAGGGGGGTTCCTTTCTGTGTTATTCAATTAACTATCGAGAATTAGACACTTTGCAGATAAGCATAAACCACTTGTAACTAGACATGTGAGGATATTTATAAACCAAAAACTCTATAAGTTGCTCATTGTACTCGTATTTATTGATGAAAAAGATTTTTGGTTAAAATTATACACTACACAATTAAACACAATCTCTTTTCAGTATTAAAACCTGCACATTTCATTACATAATTAAAAATCTTCACATACATTTATTTCACAAGATGTTTTTTGTAAAGTTTTGTGAAATAAATGTATGGGGAGATTTTTAATTATGTAATGAAATGTGCAGGTTTTAATACTGAAAAGAGATTGTGTTTAATTGTGTAGTGTATAATTTTAACCAAAAATCTTTTTCATCAATAAATACGAGTACAATGAGCAACTTATAGAGTTTCTGGTTTATAAATATCCTCACATGTCTAGTTACAAGTGGTTTATGCTTATCTGCAAAGTGTCTAATTCTCAATAGTTAATTGAATAACACAGAAAGGAACCCCCCTTGTGTTTCTGTTTGAAATATTATGGGCCTGATTCACAAAGGTAAACTCAGACTTTTGTGTAAGTTTGCGATTGTTTGCTATGCGTGTAGTATTCTTACAACTGCGGAGTCACCTTGCATAAAAGATAGGATAGTCCTATAGTTTTATGTGCGGAGACTCTGCACCCGTAAAGATACTACTCGTAAAATACCTCTGTGAATAGCAAACAATTGTAAACTTACACAAAAGAGTTGGAAAGAGTTCTCCTGGTAATGCTGGCTGAGTCGGGCTCTGAGACACAATGTTCCATGAAAGAAAATATTCATTTTGACCATGTGTTTTCGACTAAGAAAGAAGCCTTGGTGTCAAGCTTACTCAAGTCTGGCATAGGAAGCGCAGAGACATATTGGCCTGCCCAAGAGCTCTTGTTCTATATTTAAAGTGCTCACGAAGCAGTACTGTGAAAAGGCAACTTCATTGTTTGTCTCATTCCTTTTTTTAGTCCTGGAGATGCTGCAGGTCATGACATTTACTGGCGAGCCTGCATCTTGTCTTCTCCTTGATCCCACTTTCCGCTTTGTAAGAGGCACAGCTGTGACCCAACCACATATATGCAATAACACACTCTATGCAACCTTGTAACAAGATTTTGAAAAACAGAAAAAAGCTAGTAGAAACAGTATAAAACAGAAACCCAATAACAGGGACAGCAGGCAACCTTTTGCTAAACTACTCTATTACTCAGTAATACACATTAGGCATGTGACATGACCCGCCCAATGACGTGATAATTGGTGGCGGAGAAAATGACAGCGATTGGACAATTTGCCTTCCTATAAATGCTTACTATTTTAATTTCTGTGTGGTATGATGTGTTGGCTTTGTGGTTGGGAGTTAGTCTTCAAGCTTTTTCGCTTCCTTATCTCCAGTTCATATATGGCTCATTCATAAAGACGGCAGCGATAACGATTGTCCTGGGCCCTTTTAAATTGCTTTTGAATTGTTAATTGATCATTCTTCTAGTCCAAATTTCAGGGGGCAAGCAGGCATTACATACAACGACCATTATCACAGCTGCTCATATTAGCTCATAAAATAAAGAAGCCACAAACTGATACCAAAGAATCCAAACCATGCAACATATCAAGATTGGAAGGATTCAATGAACCTTGCAACTCATAGCCACCTGAGAGTGGTAAATCATAGGTAATGTCACAGAAGGCACTGCAAAATGTCATTTGTTTTCTCAAAGAGCATTGTTTTCTTGACATTGGTGCTGCTAATCACTAGGAGATTCAGTCTCACTGATTGTGGATCCCAGCAGAACCGATACCTGCCAATCACCAAAAGAGTTAGAATCTTAAAAGGTCTTGGCTTGACACATGTGGCACAGAGCTTGTAACAGTTAAAGCCCTCTTGAAAAGCACAGTTTTCAAGACTTTCCTGTTCCTCTGTAGCTTAGATGTGATCTCAGGGATTTCATCGCTTAAAGGGCTGGATCCCAAGACTTTAGGAGTTGCTCCTCCAAATTTTTCATTATTGACCTTCCATTGCACTTTTATGCAGTGTTTTTTATGTTTGGGGTTTATGGATATAACTTGGTGATTGGAAAATGTTTTAATGTAGCATGGACATTAGCTTTGCAAGGCGATGTGCCGGGTGCATTGACCTTCGGGTCTGATTTAAAGACTGGTGGACAGGGTGCTCTATCGCAAACACAAGTGTACCCTGCCTGCCAAACCCTTGGTCTACCCAACTTATGTGGAGACAGGGGACCAGAGTCACAGGAGCCCATGTTGGCTCTCATGCCAGAATACTTCCTCTGACAGTGAACTAGAGTAGAAGCCATTGGAAGAAGGACATTATACACAGAGGCGGCCGGCATATGTAAGCTCGGTGAGGCAGGGCGCAGCAGGTGGAAAGTCGACAGATGTTGGAATAGGCATAATTTATTTATTTAAATATACCTATTTCGTCATCTGTCTGCTTTGCCCCCTCCCCTCCTGCCCCTGCCCCAACAGCAGACCGCTCTTATCTTTGCTGGCCGCCGCTGATTATGCAGCCCACCCTATTAAGGTTTGACTATGTAAAGTCTTTTTTTTCCTGTCTGACACCACCTAGAAAAACCTGGTGGTGAAGGGCCTCAAAAAGGTCTTTCATTTTTTTAAGTTTCCTTTAACAAACTCTCTGTCTTTGGTGACAGCCGTCAAAAAGGACGACGGTTGTCCACAAAACTATTAGTACATTGAAAGTACATTGAACCCCAGTGACGGTGGTTCATTTAGATGTACGGATATGACTACTGGGCTGGTGGTTATCTCCAAATTTGGCAGATGGGGTATGGTGGGGATGGGGGAGGTAATGTCCCCTGCCATCCAGCTGGACACCACTCTGTGCGTCTTTGATCCTTTCATGTACCTAAAGCAGTGGAGTGATTCCAAAGCATTTTAGAAACTTCTCATGTTTAAAAAATACTTGCATCCTATAACGCTTTTGTATTTGAGACCTGGGTTGGCCATCATCGATTACGTTTTAGTAATCCCGCCAATATAATATTGGAAACACAATATATCCACCCTTTTAATACAATAAAGCACTGTGAACACCCTTCTGTGTTTGGATAGATGGTACTTAAATCTTTTAATGAGCTAATTTATATGGGGGTGTTGTACATCCAATGTTTCTATGTGAGCTCTGCGGAGTTTCGCCCATGCTGGACCTTATAGTTTTGCTAGCTTTAGAACACTGTGCTGTTTACTCCATCAAACAACAGGCTTTCATACAACCCAGCTACCTATTCTCCCACTTTTAACATAGTCAAATGGCATACTCCCAATGGATATATTTAGCTTATGTAATTTCCAAATGTATGGTACAAAATGTACCAAGAGCCTGGGGTTTAAATTCTACTAGTGGGTTGCTGTACCTATCGCACCATCCACTACAGTGGCAGTCCACACATGAATACAAAGCTCCTATTGTAGCCTTACTGTAGTAGTGTAAAAACTGCAACTCAACCCGTCAAGATAAACAGTTTTTAACAGAAGAAATACTTCCCTTTTAAATATTAATGTCACCCATATGTGGGTCTTGCAGCTTACAAGGCATGGTGCATGGTTTTTAAGAGATGTAGAATGTAGAATGTAGAATTACAATGACATACTCAAAAGCTACTTTCACTGTGTAAATGCAGGCTGGCGAATAGAGAACTACTGGGAAGTGATATTATATGCTAATATTGTATTTCAGGAAGGAGGCAAGCTAGTAAAATAATTAAAGAACTATTGTAATGGTTATTAAAAATCCACTTCAGTGGTGAAGTCATATTTCTAATAAAGAAAGTTAAGTTTTTCCCTGCCTAAAGCGCCTAGAGGCAAATTTGCATTGGCTCTCTAGCTTCTCTTAGCCAATAATTAGCCTCAATGGGTGTGAAATGGCTCCCAAGAACAAACAATAGGCTGATCTGAATAGGCAGAGATTGACTCCTTTGAACCTGAATATGCAGGGTTTGGGCTGTAGGCATCCTTTTTGACACTGCAGTATCAACTCATACTTGAGGACAGCTGGGTTCACATATACTAATTGGTACACACTTGAAAGGAGTTGCCAAGACAATTTTTGTGAATCAATTGTGTGGTTCTTGAGGGACTCTGCTTTTGACCTACCAGACTTTTGTCTCTGGTTCTACATATAATCTCTTGTGGCACACTTGATAGGAGAAAGAACAGGATGCCAAGACAAATCTTTCGGTTCCACTGTTTCGGTCATGATGGACTCTGCTTTTGTCCTAGCAGATTTCTGTCTCTGTTTTTATTTTAGATAGACTGGCTGCCTTAGACACAATTTTATTGTTAGATATGGGAGGACACTAAGATAACCACGGTACCCTCTCTACACATACACAGAGCTCTCAGAGGCCAATTTGAGCATGGCTGAAGGCATTCCCCATCTTGAAAATGCTCAACCCCAGGAACATATAGCTCATTGATTAGGCCCTGGATGCCGCTTGCAGCCCTCTTTACCTTTACATGCAACCCCCCCTGTGAACAGTAGCATAAGCTGCTGTTTACTTGCTGAGCACTAATATTCAGAAAAAATGCCAAAAAACAGGCTATCATTTGTTTTCAGATTAAATTAAATAACTACGGTGGTGTCTCTGTACCACTTAACTTTAGTTAACCTGTAATAAATGTAATAAATGCCAAAAAACAGGCTAGCATTTATTTTCAGATTGAATAAATAACTACGGTGGTGTCTCTGCACCACTTAACTTTAGTTAACCTGTAATAAATGTAATATATGCTTGGCCATTTATTTAACATTTTTAAGACCCCTTACACAATCCCTGACCCACTTAGGACCCCCTACCACCACAGTGTGGCCCTTGATCACTCCACAGACCATACTTTGTGACCCCTGGGCAAATGTTTACAAGTACCCATGGTTTAGGGTGTGCCCAGGAGTCATTCTCACTCAGAAGCTTGTACAGGCATAAATGTTACATCTCCAGGCACCCACTTCAGCACACTCCTATATGAGGAATTTCGGAGAAAGACTTAACCTGCTTTCTCCAACCTAAAGAGGAGCCCTAAAATGACTGGAAATTCTCTGTCTTGTACCCAGGAAAAAGAAGTGGTCTCCATGGGTCATAAAGCAGACATCCTGTTTAGGGTATTGGGATACAACAAGCTACATGAGGCCTTTTCTTGGAAGTACCCAGCTAGCCAGTGACAACGGGACATGGACTGATCCTTTCTGTTGGCCTCGGCCTGACACTTGTGAGTCTCTAGGACCTCTTCTCAGGCTCGTAGGGTGTTAGAAGTGTACTCCTGTGGTGGATTGGAACTTAAAAGACTATGGGATCTTGGCAGGACTACTGTCGTCCCTCCATGGTGGAGTATATAATTACTCTGCCAAGATACTGTATCAGGACACCGTGTTTAGATGTGTGCTGGCTGAACCACGTCCACATCGGCAGACTGTTTCCCTTCGTGTATGCGGTGCACCTTCCTCTACTTGACAGACTCTTCTCCTGGCTAACAGTACTCCATTGCCGTCAGATCAGCAGGTTTGTGCTGAGCATATTTGGATGTCCCCGTTGTGCTGCCATTGTCCTAGCACTTATTAATTTGTCAATACACATATGTAGGAAGGTGGCTACCTGACTATGGTAACCCAAGATTTTTTGAAATGGATTCCATGTACCCTAGGTGCATAACTAGATTGGCTTGGGTCACCTTATCAGCCCCTGTACAGAGCACTATAGGTGCCCAGGGCATAGGTGCATCCAAGGCCTACCAGGGGCTGCAGCATATCTTTTGCCACCCCTGGCTGGCTATCTAAAATTGACACAACTGGCTGATCACTCAGCTGGGGCAAGGTTGTGTAATCACCCCTTGCTTAGATATAGTATGCCTATATCTAAACCTATCTGGACACATATAAACCTGTGAGCCACTCCTATGGCAGGCCTTAACAATCCTGAAGGCAGAGTGCGTGGTTTAATGTGAGATGGTGCTCTAGCATGAGCTGAGCCTGTCTGCAGCTGTAGGGACCAATTCCCTTAGCTGTTCCGGGATAATGCCAAACCATATACTATTAAGTGCATTATAATCCTCGCGGTTATATGTCAACTTTGGTTTGGCTTTATCAAAACATGTCGTGTAAGGTGTCATACGAATTGGAATACTACCCCCTCGCCAGTCCTGGTGACAGGGGTAGCATTCCACCCCTCTAGAGGGGACGACATGTTACTTTTGCTAAAATGCGGTTGATTTTTAAAAGAGCCTCAGATCCACAAAATGGATGCTTCTGCCACAGACACATGTCTGACCTCCTGCTGCTGACCGAAACTCAGAAGAGGAGGCCTGGACAAAGGATTTCCTGTCACAGGGAGGTGTCACACCACCCCAGACAGGAGTTAGTGGATTGTAGCAGGGAGGTTTGAAAGAAACCAGACAGTGCCTGGGGAGCACAAGGCTTCCCCTTGCATAATCCGGTCAAACCGGTTCTGGGGCAGCCCAGCCCCAGCTCCAGTGAGACCTGGACAAAGGAAAGGGGGTGTAACCACCCCCCTTCCTGGTCCCACCCATAGGGGAGGGACCTAGCAGGAGATCCACCCCTCAGATTGGAATAAGAATGGGAGCAGTGCCAATGCAACTCAGATCATCCTGAAGAAACATAAGAAACGAATTCTGGACCCTTCGACATTCTATTCAACATAGAAGACGGAAGAATCTCCCTTGTGGTCAAGGAGTGACCACCCTGTGCAAACAGGTACCAACCAGCCCTCGACCCTTGCTTTGTTGCAGTTCCCGCTGGAACTCGAGCGACAGAGATTGACGAGATTAAGCTTGCCTGCCTTCTCCCAGCCCGATCCACAGTCCCTGCAGAGCTGAGACCAGTGGAGGCGACCGGAAGCGTGGGGCACGCCATCTTGAAAAGGCCACAAGACGCTGACCGTGCAGCCCACGAGTGACCCTCGAAGCTGTGCACCGGGGTTTGAGAAGCCCCCACCACGAGCTACACTTGCATCGAAGCTACCCCCTCCACACTCGACGAGTGCTGCGTGGGGCCCTTCTGCTTGTGTTGGCTCGACGCATTGGCCCGGTCACTTGCCAGCTGGCTTGTGGCCCCTGTGCCGACGAAAACTTGAATACGACTTGCTTTTCTGGTTGCTCCAGATTTGCACCAGCTCCTGTGAAAAGGAGCCCCCACTCTGACCCTCCTGGTTTGAGTGAGAAGCAATCTCCCGGTTTCGCGTGGATTGCTTTTGCCAAGTGCTGTTTGCTGCAATCTTGAAGCCGACGGTGCTGACGGCGAGAGCCTACGTGGGACAGACCGTGACCTGCTCCTGGACATCGCAGATGCCCCAGAGCCCACGTGACAGCGGAGAGAAGCCTCTCGACAACCACCTGATTGCGCCCGACATTGCCTGGTTCCGTCCTGGTTCCACCCTGGTCACTGCTGAGTGACCCAGACTCTGTCCCGTCTGCTTTCAGGTACCTTTCGACTTCGATCCACCCTTGGATCACACCGGACACTTCTGCTTCACATCGCCTGCAGCTTCTACAGCTCCAAGCACCAAGAGCCTGCGTGTCAAAACCCAACGCCACTTCGACCCTGTGCACCCACTTCCTGTGGGTGAGGTAACATTGCAACGCCGGTGTTCCCACACTGGTACACACCTCTAGGGTCTGTGTCTTAAGTTTTGTTCCCCTAGGTTCAGCGGAAGTATCTTTAAACTCTCTTTTTGTAACTTTTACGCACCATTGACATTGCATTGGTGCAAGCCGCACTTTCCGTGCTGCACCCGAATTCCGTGGGCTACTCCCGACTTCAGCATTGCTAGTCCTGACTGCTCCCAGCGATTCTCTAGGCCCTAGGCCTAACCACTGTTCGATTGGTATCTCTTATACCACTTTTTTAGTATATGGTTTAAGTGGCCACCGGCCCTCATCCAAAATTGTGCAACTTTGTATGTTATACTGTGCTTTTGATTTAACGCTTGTGCCCCTTTCCTCATAAAGAGTACTGGGGAGTAATTTAGAAATAAATACATATATTTTTATAATATATACTTGTGTGGTGTCCTTTCATTTGATTACAGGATTGTATGTGGTAAAACAGCTCGCTTAACACGACCTCTTAAGTTAAGCCTTTAAGGCTGCTTAGTCCATGCTACCTCTAGGATAGCTTGTCTAACAAGGTTGACTTACAACCAGACATCTTTGGGGTTTGTTTGGACTGATACCAAGTGGTTCCAGAATTGGAAACACTACATATCAGGCCAACAATTGGAAACACTACATATCAGGCCAACTTCTCACATTGGTGTGCAGCGGTGCGGATTTGAGCTTGCTGTTTGTTTTACCATTGCAATCTTTATATCAAATTGAAAGATCACATCAAGTACCTTAGGTACATATAAATCAAAAGCTTAGCATATTAAGTTCTACTGAACTTAGTAGTTGTAGATTAAAGGGATTAGCATACCCTGACTACAACTCACTAGCAAGGTACAGTAGGAAAACACTTAGTGTAGGTAAGTGCATCACTTACACCTCACTAGCAGTCATGTCTGATACAGGTGGAGCCTCAGGCTCTGCTCCTGTAACAGTTGACCCTCTCAAGGCAACTTCCAGATATGACAACCTTAGCCACAAAGACCTGAGTGCCTTGTGCACAGCCAGGGGGCTAAAAAAGGGCAGAGGCCCTACCATTCCTTCCTTGATAGCTATCCTGGAAAAGGATGACTTAGATAAGGTGAGTCAGGCTCCCTTAGATTCAGGTGAGGGGATAAACTCCCCTGAGAATGAGGATCTTCCAGATGAAGAAGAAGAGGAGGAGGAAGAGGAAGAGGAAGGCTCAGATGTAGAAGAGCCTGAAGATCAGGATCAGAGGGTGACCCAGGTACAGGTTGGCAGGCTTAACCAGGCCAACCTAGACCTGCATGGGAATGGAGAGGGCCAGCACCTCCCCAGATCTCATAACTTAATTCTCCCAGGCAACAGAAGGGTGAGATCTCCATCAGGGGACTCTCATGTTTCTAGTGTCTCAAGAGAATCTCAAAGGGGAATGACTTCCCCCCAGAGGAAAGAGCATAGGGCCAGGATGAGGGCTGTCCAACTCCAGATAAAGAGGGAAGAGGTAGCCTTGGCTCAAGCTAAACTTGCTTTAGCAAGAGAAAGAAAAATGTGTGGATTAGATTCCACTGGTGGCAGCAATATTCCTAAAGAGAAACCCAGGTCCTATGATAGTAGAAACCTGACAAAGATTGTGCCCCCCTACAAGGAAGGGGGTGACATCCACAAATGGATGACTGCTCTGGAGAGAGCCTGCATGGTACAGCAGGTTCCTGAGGAACAGTGGGCAGGAATCTAATGGTACTCCTTTTCATAGAAAGGGAGAGATAGGCTCCTCACTGTCAGACATGAGGATGCCAGCAATTACAAAGTCCTGAAGAGTGTTCTAATAGATGGGTTTGGCTTAACCACTGAACAGTACAGGTTAAAGTTCAGAGACACCCAGAAGACACAGACTCAGGACTGGACTGATTTTGTTGATTGTGCAACTAAGGCTCTGGAGGGTTGGCTAAATGGCAACAAAGTACATGACTTCACAGGATTGTATAATTTGATTATGAGGGAGCAGATCCTAAGTAATTGTCAGAACCAGCTCTTACACCAGCACCTGGTGGACTCAGATTTGACCTCTCCCCAAGAATTGGGAAAGAGGGCAGATAAATGGGTCAGAACCAGGATTAGGCCTAAGAATCAGGACAATAACCAGAAGAAGGAGTCTACCAAGCCTCAAGATAAGGGTGGGGATAAAAGTAAAGAAAAGACTTCCCCAGGGCCCCAAAATTCCAAGGAAATGGGTGGGCCCCGCGACACTTCTTCCACTGAGAAAAAGCCTTATTGTCATGCCTGTAAACAGGTTGGGCATTACAAAACAGACAGCTGTTGTCCCAAGAATGGCAATAAAGAAAACATACCTCCAAAGCCAGCTCCAACACCTCCTGTTACTGTCAGCAGTAATCCCCCAGGAAGTGGGAGAACACCCAGGAATCTGGGTGGGTTTACTTTTGGAGCCCAGGAGGACCCTGGCCTATCCAGGTCCCCATCCCCAAATGATCTTGTTTATGAGACTGGCATGGGGTTTGCCAACTTCTCTGAATGCCCAAATACCTTGAGCAAATATAGACAAGAACCCATCATCAATGGTTTGAAAGTTGAAGCCTTTAGAGACACAGGGGCTAGCATCACTATGGTGGCTGACTGTATAGTCCCCTCTATGCAACTTTTACCTGGTGCCACATACCAGGTAACAAACATTGATGGCATCCAAACAAATCATCCCATGGCAGTAGTAAGTCCCAGCTGGGGAGGTGTCATTGGCCCAAAGAGAGCGGCAGTGCCACCAAACTTGCCTCTAGACTGTGTACTGGGTAATGATTTAGAAATCTCAGCCTGGGCTGAGGTTGAACAGGAAATCCATTCTAGAATGGTAAACTCCAATGGAAAGGTTAGTGGGGCTGTAATAGCTACAGCCCCAATCCAAGATGTCCTTCCTGAAAAGGTTGGTAGGGCTGAGCAACTCTCTGCCCCATCTTTACCAGAAGCTCTTCCAAAACAGAATAGCAAAGCTGTTATGATAACAGCAGAAACCCAAACTGAGTCTCCTCCTGAAAAGGTTGGTGGGGCTGTGATGGCCACAGCCCAAACTCAAACAGATATGTGTGTTGTGAAGCCTGAAATGATGGATCACTCCACCCAAACTGAGAGCATGGAGGAGGAAGAGAAATCTTCCCCTCACCAGACATTAGGACAGGATCAGCCTCCTCAGGGAACTGATCTTACCCCTGATGAAGGAACTGCCCCAGAGGTTGTTAGGCCTGGCCTGACAGAGCCTCTGATGGCAGTGGACCCTTCTCAGGTGGGATCCAGTCTGGAGCAGGTAACCTGCCCCTCTCTACCTTGCCTTAGTCAGCCCAGGGCTGCAGAGGACAAGAAGGACAGTGAGCCCCAGAGGGCCCCCTGTCAAATAAAGCACCCCCATCAACAAATTAGGGGCACCAAAACTAGTAGGCCTAGTAAGGTGAAAACTTTAAAAACTCCTGAGGGAGCCCCCTTAAAAGTAGTTGGGGACCTCCCACAGATGGCTTCTGTTGGGCACAGCCAAACCTGGGACCCAAAGGGCCCAAACCTGAACTGTCCCTCCAGCAAGCCAAACAGAGGGACCCAGCCTCCAGCTTTAGGTAGCCAGAGGTTGACCCTGAGAGCTCAGTGCAACTCAGTTGAAGAAAGAAAGGCACACATGGTGGAAGATAATTGGAGGAAGTTGAGCCCAAAATTAGTGGAGCCTCACTTCAATACTCCATATCCAAACCAGCCTTTAACTTTGCATAAACACACCCAAGGTAGTGATTCCCTATGGTGGAGGCCCACTAATACCCCTAGGGTGAGGGACTGCTTAGTGGACCATGAGACAGGGGGTACCCATGCTAGTGCAGGTACTTCCTTATATGGCCACTCAGGCAATATAGGCTTACCTGGCCAAGGATAGCCTTATCTCCTTTCGTTTGGGGGGGGGGGGGGGGGTTGTGTAGGAAGGTGGCTACCTGACTATGGTTACCCCAGATTTTTTGCCTTGTGTTTAGCTGGTTTTCGACTTAGTTGGCCTGGTTCCCTGCTAATCAGAGCCCCAGGCTATCTGCTCTCTCTGTAAAATGGATTCCATGTACCCTAGGTGCATAACTAGATTGGCTTGGGTCACCTTATCAGCGCCTGTACAGAGCACTATAGGTGCCCAGGGCATAGGTGCATCCAAGGCCTACCAGGGGCTGCAGCATATCTTTTGCCACCCCTGGCTGGCTATCTAAAATTGACACAACTGGCTGATCACTCAGCTGGGGCAAGGTGGTGTAATCACCCCTTGCTTAGATATAGTATGCCTATATCTAAACCTATCTGGACACATATAAACCTGTGAGCCACTCCTATGGCAGGCCTTAACAATCCTGAAGGCAGAGTGCGTGGTTTAATGTGAGATGGTGCTCTAGCATGAGCTGAGCCTGTCTGCAGCTGTCGGGACCAATTCCCTTAGCTGTTCCGGGATAATGCCAAACCATATACTATTAAGTGCATTATAATCCTCGCGGTTATATGTCAACTTTGGTTTGGCTTTATCAAAACATGTCGTGTAAGGTGTCATACGAATTGGAATACTACCCCCTCGCCAGTCCTGGCGACGGGGGTAGCATTCCACCCCTCTAGAGGGGACGACATGTTACTTTTGCTAAAATGCGGTTGATTTTTAAAAGAGCCTCAGATCCACAAAATGGATGCTTCTGCCACAGACACATGTCTGACCTCCTGCTGCTGACCGAAACTCAGCAGAGGAGGCCTGGACAAAGGATTTCCTGTCACAGGGAGGTGTCACACCACCCCAGACAGGAGATAGTGGATTGTAGCAGGGAGGTTTGAAAGAAACCAGACAGTGCCTGGGGAGCACAAGGCTTCCCCTTGCATAATCCGGTCAAACCGGTTCTGGGGCAGCCCAGCCCCAGCTCCAGTGAGACCTGGACAAAGGAAAGGGGGTGTAACCACCCCCCTTCCTGGTCCCACCCATAGGGGAGGGACCTAGCAGGAGATCCACCCCTCAGATTGGAATAAGAGTGGGAGCAGTGCCAATGCAACTCAGATCATCCTGAAGAAACATAAGAAACGAATTCTGGACCCTTCGACATTCTTTTCAACATAGAAGATGGAAGAATCTCCCTTGTGGTCAAGGAGTGACCACCTTGTGCAAACAGGTACCAACCAGCCCTCGACCCTTGCTTTGTTGCAGTTCCCGCTGGAACTCGAGCAACAGAGATCGACGAGATTAAGCTTGCCAGCTTTCTCCCAGCCTGATCCACAGTCCCTGCAGAGCTGAGACCAGTGGAGGCGACCGGAAGCGTGGGGCACGCCATCTTGAAAAGGCCACGAGACGCTGACCGTGCAGCCCACGAGTGACCCTCGAAGCTGTGCACCGGGGTTTGAGAAGCCCCCACCACGCGCGAAACTTGCACCGAAGCTACCCCCTCCACACTCAACGAGTGCTGCGTGGGGCCCTTCTGCTTGTGTTGGCTCGACGCATTGGCCCGGTCACTTGCCAGCTGGCTTGTGGCCCCTGTGCTGACGAAAACTTGAATACGACTTGCTTTTCTGGTTGCTCCAGATCTGCACCAGCTCCTGTGAAAAGGAGCCCCCACTCTGACCCTCCTGGTTCGAGTGAGAAGCAATCACCCGGTTTCGCGTGGATTGCTTTTGCCAAGTGCTGTTTGCTGCAATCTTGAAGCCGACAGTGCTAACGGCGAGAGCCTACGTGGGACAGATCGTGACCTGCTCCTGGACGTCGCAGATGCCCCAGAGCCCACGTGACAGCGGAGAGAAGCCTCTCGGCAACCACCTGATTGCGCCGACATTGCCTGGTTCCGTCCTGGTTCCACCCTGGTCACTGCTGAGTGACCCAGACTCTGTCCCCTCTGCTTTCAGGTACTTTTCGACTTCGATCCACCCTTGGATCATACCGGACACTTCTGCTTCACATCGCCTGCAGCTTCTACAGCTCCAAGCACCAAGAGCCTGCGTGTCAAAACCCGACGCCACTTCGACCCTGTGCACCCACTTCCTGTGGGTGAGGTAACATTGCAACGCCGGTGTTCCCACACTGGTACACACCTCTAGGGTCTGTGTCTTAAGTTTTGTTCCCCTAGGTTCAGCGGAAGTATCTTTAAACTCTCTTTTTGTAACTTTTACGCACCATTGACATTGCATTGGTGCAAGCCGCACTTTCCGTGCTGCACCCGAATTCCGTGGGCTACTCCCGACTTCAGCATTGCTAGTCCTGACTGCTCCCAGCGATTCTCTAGGCCCTAGGCCTAACCACTGTTCGATTGGTATCTCTTATACCACTTTTTTAGTATATGGTTTAAGTGGCCACCGGCCCTCATCCAAAATTGTGCAACTTTGTATGTTATACTGTGCTTTTGATTTAACGCTTGTGCCCCTTTCCTCATAAAGAGTACTGGGGAGTAATTTAGAAATAAATACATATATTTTTATAATATATACTTGTGTGGTGTCCTTTCATTTGATTACAGGATTGTATGTGGTAAAACAGCTCGCTTAACACGACCTCTTAAGTTAAGCCTTTAAGGCTGCTTAGTCCATGCTACCTCTAGGATAGCTTGTCTAACAAGGTTGACTTACAACCAGACATCTTTGGGGTTTGTTTGGACTGATACCAAGTGGTTCCAGAATTGGAAACACTACATATCAGGCCAACAATTGGAAACACTACATATCAGGCCAACTTCTCACATTGGTGTGCAGCGGTGCGGATTTGAGCTTGCTGTTTGTTTTACCATTGCAATCTTTATATCAAATTGAAAGATCACATCAAGTACCTTAGGTACATATAAATCAAAAGCTTAGCATATTAAGTTCTACTGAACTTAGTAGTTGTAGATTAAAGGGATTAGCATACCCTGACTACAACTCACTAGCAAGGTACAGTAGGAAAACACTTAGTGTAGGTAAGTGCATCACTTACACCTCACTAGCAGTCATGTCTGATACAGGTGGAGCCTCAGGCTCTGCTCCTGTAACAGTTGACCCTCTCAAGGCAACTTCCAGATATGACAACCTTAGCCACAAAGACCTGAGTGCCTTGTGCACAGCCAGGGGGCTAAAAAAGGGCAGAGGCCCTACCATTCCTTCCTTGATAGCTATCCTGGAAAAGGATGACTTAGATAAGGTGAGTCAGGCTCCCTTAGATTCAGGTGAGGGTGTGCAACTTTGTATGTTATACTGTGCTTTTGATTTAACGCTTGTGCCCCTTTCCTCATAAAGTGTACTGGGGAGTAATTTAGAAATAAATACATATATTTTTATAATATATACTTGTGTGGTGTCCTTTCATTTGATTACAGGATTGTATGTGGTAAAACAGCTCGCTTAACACGACCTCTTAAGTTAAGCCTTTAAGGCTGCTTAGCCCATGCTACCTCTAGGATAGCTTGTCTAACAAGGTTGACTTACAACCAGACATCTTTGGGGTTTGTTTGGACTGATACCAAGTGGTTCCAGAATTGGAAACACTACATATCAGGCCAACTTCTCACAACATATATGTTGTGTTTGCTTCTAAAATACATGTAGGTAATGTGTTATGTAGACCTGGGCAAAGTTTGTGGAGCTCTGCTTTGTGGAACTCCGCAAAATGCCCAAAAAACTCCGCTGCACTCCACGGATTTACACAAGCGGCAGAGTGCAGTAAGTTGCCCCATTTTAATCTCCGTACTGGCGAGCCAGACACGCATCCAGTAATACATACAATCCTACGTTTGGGGGTGGGATGCCACTTAGTCACCTGGCTATATAAATCCATCCGGGAACTCTCACACGACCTTGCGAGCCACATGGGAGGAGGACATAGGTCGCGCACTACACGACTCTGAATGGATGAAAGCACTCGAGGCCCCAAAACGCGTCTCTAGGAACGCCCGCTTCAAGAACATCCAATACTATATCCTACACAGGGCATACTTCACCCCAGCGCGATTGCAGAAGTTCTATCCCTCCACACCATTCCTATGCCCCAGATGCTGCTCCCCTACGGCAGATTTTCGTCACATGTTCTGGAGTTGCCCCAACCTTCATCCCTTTTGGCGGGTGGTACACGACACACTGGCGGAACTCACAGGTCTCACTACACTAGCCACCTGGGAGTCCAGCGCACTAGGCATCTTTCATGTTCCTAAGCGAGACCTGGTGCACAGACGCTTCATATCCTTAGCGCTCCTGTTGGCAAACAGGTGTATAGCCATGCGCTGGCGTTCCCCGGAGGGTCCCTCTGTAGCAGCATGGACGGGCGCGGTCGGTAAATGGGCGGCAGCGGAAGAGGACGCCCTTAGAGAGGAAGAAGCCAGGGGTGCGCGTAAAATTCCCATATCCATGGAATGGGCCATGCTCCTCCACAGCTTCCGGCAGTCCACACGCGCAGAAGACCCACCTACTCCCCCCCCCCACCCGAGAGAACCAGTAGCCTCTACCTGGTGTCAACCATCCCGGGGCTGTTTCCCGGTACCCCCTACATCCTGATCAAACTCTCACAGGTCATACCGCCCACCTTGGTACTCATCTACACGGGGTGTATCCACCCCCTGCCCATTCCTCTCCCCCCCCCTTCTGGGAGCGCAGACCAACTGGCTCCGTGCCCCCCCCCCCCCTGACGCCCGGCACCAGTGTCCCCTTGCTCAGACCCTGCTAGCGCCCACATGCTTCTCTCCCACAGTTTTGTCCCCCCCCCCGTTCTCTGGTGCCACCACTATATGGGCAGTACAGGCCTCGATCCTACGCTCTCGAGGCGGGATCCTACACACCTATTATTATTCATCGCCCTATTGGCGATGCAGGTTCACTGCCTCCCAGCCTACGGGCATATTTGCACGATCTGCACTGATTATTTGAGGAAATGTATATTTGCGCCAGTTGTATAAAAACAAGAAAACGTTGCACGCTTGGCTGTTCGTGGCTGAATGTTGAGGCCAGGTCAGCAGATCATTTACACTGTACCCGTATACTTTGATGCAACAATAAAACAAATTAAAAAAAAAAAAAAAAAGTTGCACTGCCTGGCCTGCCTTTTACTGCCAGGAGGTTGTCCACTGTGAGCGACACCATGCAAAGCGCAAGAGGGTGCAGCTTCAACCCGCATCTCAAGTAAATGTTCTATTAGAGCGGCAGCTTCCTCAAAGCGAGTGGCAGTTTTTTTCAATGCAAGCAGTAGCGATCTGCCGTGACCACCAGTGTTGAGAAATCTCACAAGGAGGTGGCTTAGTGTACGATTTTCTTCGCTTGCCAACTTAATGTTGACAAGCTGCACAAGAGAAAAAATTTCACTCCGTGTCGCTTCGCTGAGTTTTTCAGAACTCCATGCTCTAAGTGGAGTGTGAGTGGACAAAACTCGACAAACTCCACAAGCAGAGCGGAATTTTATGCCAAGGCCTAGTTATATGCCCCCTTTTTTTCAAATTGCATAGCACACAAGCAACACACACACACTATTCAATGCACTCCCACAGGCACCACAAGCAAAACACCCACAACCACCATAATTTTTTTTTCAAGTGTCAATACTGGTGTGTTTATTTTACCTTGATGAGATGTAAAATTAACACTAATGCATTACACATAAGAAACAAAATTGCATGTAAGTGTAATGTAAAAATACATGAGGCTAAAGCAATTGTCTACACACTATTCATAGTAAGACAAGTGTAAAAGAAACTTACCTTAGATCCCGGCGACAACGGAGTTGATTAGCGTTGTGGTCAAGTAGTTGCAGCAAAGAGGAGGACATGGACAATGGGGTTCAAGACAGAAACAGAAGTGGGAAACAGAAAAAAGGTAAGTTCTTACCTCATTTCCTTTGATACAGCCAACTAAAAGGCAGGAGGTACCCCCGCCACAATTTCCTTGACAGACAGGCACATCAGGATTGACCAGACAGTAGTCTTTTCTGGACTCTTCTGCCTGTGATGCCCTCAATGCAGAAAAAGATTTTAGGTGGAATCAGCAGCACTCAATCAGTCTTTTTTCCATTGACCAGCCAACATCTAAATAAAGCAGGTAGACTGCCAAGTTGGCGGGTGGTGAAACTGTCGAAAAAGTGACGTGAGACCAGACCCACCAAGATCTGAAATCGATTCATGAGCCTGATTTATATGTAGGCGGGTGGTAACCCTTACAGAGATGATGCCCACTTAATTTAGAATTTTGCACCAAGCTGGCAGTCATTTCTAAAGCATTGGTAGGAACCTCCATTATGGCTGTTCTAATCAATGCTTTTTGCAGTTCGGTACAGTGCTACGTCTGTACCAAACTGTTTCTTTTTTGTTTAAAAAAACATAATTCAATGTGCGATTTCCTTTAAGAAAATAAAAAAATAAATTTTTCCCTCACCATGGTAGTCCTTTTTCATGGCTAGGAGAGCATTTAGCAATTTATACTGACTCCTACTGCCAGGTTTTTCCTGGTGGTGACGGACAGTGAAAACTGACCTCTAATTATGCCCATACAAATCAGAGGTCAACCTCCGATGGCCCTTACATCGTCAGAGGGGTTTAATCACTGCAGAGATAGAGAAATTTTGATTAAACCATAGTACGCCCTCATTCTAATTGTGCAGAAGTACCACTATGATAGTGGGGATGGAACACCGTCGCTAATGTGACAAAGTTCCCTCTCCGCCAACATATTAAATAAAATCAGAAGGTAAATTCTTTGACAAGGGTGAACCCGGTTTGTGTATCCGACCTGTGCTCCATCGCTGCCAGTCTCAAATTTCACCGACACCGCGATCTACCATGACAATTGACGACCATGGGCAATTTGTAATTTCTTATGCTACTTCTATTTAAAACTTAAAAAAAATCATATCTCCACTTCCCCTAATAGGACTTTTGGCATCCTTATTTATTACATTTTTCTTTGTTTTTCTAATTCAGTATGGGATTTTTATAGCTTTGCTTTTTGACTTTATTACTGTTTTGGTATAGCATAAATACTTTACACGTTGCCCTAAATTAAGAGTGTTTGCCCTGTGCCATAGCTACAAGAAGCTTGGGCTCAGATCAATTTAGTGGCTTTGAGGGTTCACCCTGACAAGGATTGTGATTATTCCTTGAGGTTGGTAATTACCCACCCACAGTAATAATCCAATTTCTTACAGGGGTGAAACAACAATTGACTTATTAAGCTTGAGGAAGGGTTGAGGCCCATGTAAGCAAGGCAAGGCTGGAAGGGAACCCTTTGATTAGAACCTCCTCTGAAAAATCAAAAGGTGCCTTCTATCTGCCAAAAGAACAACTTGCTGATGCGACTGGTGATGTTGGTTTTCCACCCAGAAGTCTCTTCCAGCTGTAGTGCTAGAGGGATGTTATAAGCTTATATCTGGAAATGAAGAGCATGAATTTCCTTGATCTGGACTAAAGGTCACTTTTGACCAATTTCTGTAAACAATGCATATGTTCAATCTTCTCTTGTCCAGTATTCTCACATCCTCTTTCACCTGGTCACTGCTATTTAAATCGAAATATAAAATAATTACACAAGTCATTAGTAGAGGTTACAGAGAAGATTACTTTGGCACCCCATGTCTGGCCCTTTTCGTGTTTGATCAGAGGAAGACAAACGCCCTTTTTCCCTATATTAAGAGGAAAGAGTTATCCTTCTTAAAGGAGATCAACAAACCTCTATCCACTTCTAAAGTCAATTGAACAGTGAATGTTAGCATGAATGTTACTCATGATGTTGATCATGAAATAATTTGTTTGCTTCCATATGATTATGAATTGCTTTGTGCCCACCCCCCTTCCACAGTGTTATGGTTGCATGTCAGAATATCATTATCAGAAATATTGTGTGACATAAATACCTTACCCTCAAATATTATTTGCAAACAAATCTTCTCACTTGGGAGTAGAGTTTCATCATTAACTCCAAAAAGGCGATTGTTTTTAAAGGATATGTAAGAACTGATAAGAATGTGAGTCGATATTCTAGCAAGAAAATTCTGGGACTGTACCGATGTTACCTGGGAATGATAGTTCAATGTTGGTCAACAATTGGGAAGTGTCTTAGTCCTCACCTTTTTCAGTAGTGGAATACCATCAGAGCCGGACTGGCAATGCAAACTGGCCCAGGGAGGGAGGAGAGGGTGGGTGCACGTGGAAAAAGCTGCCGCTGCCTATGTTACAGGAGGCTAATATTGCAGCTATGCTGCAAAACCGGCCTGGTAACAAAAACGCCCACCCCCCAGGGGTTCAAAACCGGCCCCCACCCTGGAGGCCCATCAGGGAAATGCCCAGTGCCTGCTACGGCCAGTCCGGCCTTGCATTCCATTACATTTTCAAACAGACTGGTACTGAGTCTTGAGTGGACATCAACTCTGCGGGCCTCCTTCACAAAGGTAAACTTACACTATCATGTGAGTTTGCGATTGCTTGCTATTTACAATCGGATTTATGAGTAGTATCTTTACAAGTGTCGAGTCTCCGCACATAAAAAGGCCTATCTTTTTATGTGCGAAGATTCGGGACTTGTAACGATACTATTCTTAAATTCCTTCACGACTAGCAAACAATTGTACACTTACACGAAAGTGTACGTTTACCTCTGTAAACCAGGCACTGCGACCTCAGGCTCCAGAGTGGGGACCAGTTACTTGAGCCACACCACAGAGCAATTAAGTGGTGGATTGTTCAAGGACTGATTGTTATTGATGAATCCAATATTGGGGTCAAATTCCTCACTACTGATGTGGGACTATAAGTCTGCCTCCAATGCTGTTTGTATGCCTGTAATTCTGTAAGCAATGCTGCAGGTATGCCTGTATGCTATATTAATTTAATTTAATTTAATTGTGGGTTTATATAGCGCTAGTAATCGACTCCCGGAGGAGTATCTCTGCGCTTCGACCGCTGGGGAACCCGTCCTGGCTCACCCTGAGAGATGGTCCCTAATGGGTATCTCTAAGGTGCGACCAAGCATCCCCGGCGGTCTGGGGGGGCCGTTGTTAAGATGAGGCAAGCTAATGCCCAGAGTTGCCGAGTGTGGTCCCTGACTGGAGTAGGCCAGTCAGTCAATTTTCTTTATTCGATTATTAAAAATCATAAAAGAACGAGCAGTGTAACATATCACAATTTCATTGAAGCACAAAACATTTTAACAAATTTAAAACATGCGATCATTAATATAAAACCAATTAATCTACAATACAACATACATAAATATCTAAAAAAAAAAAAAAAAAAAAAAAAGCTAAGAGGAAGGACATATTAAAACACAACTCATTTAGATAAATAGAAAAAAGAGAAAGTTCATTTTTCAGAGATAAAGTGCCTGTGCCTTGTGCGATGCTTGTTTAAACGTGCACCTGCAACCAAAAAACTAGCAACTGAGAAAGCTACTTTAACATTAGGGAGAAGTTGCAGAAACAACAGGGCTGGTTTAACCTGAATAAAGCCCTGGTTACGTAAAATAGGGAGCAGATAACTTTTCCTGATCTCAGTGTAATGTCCGCAGAACATAATAAAGTGCATCGTGTCCTGTATTGAGAAGTGGTCACAGTCGCATGGTTCGGCGTCATCAGGTCTAGACCAACTTCTGAAGTTACCCAGTACGAAATGAATGAAATCAAAACGGAATCTCGTTAAGAGAAAACTATGATAAGAATTTGTAATAAAAAGGAGATAAGGTTCCATTCCTGGAGCTGAGGAGAGCATACAATGTTTCCTGGAGTAGGCACCGAGGCGAGAATTATCGAGCCCACTGACCATGGTCCACGACCCTGCCGCGTCGGGAAGCGAACCCTGGTCCCGGGCCGTCCTCTGCTTACGGGTCTACCGCCTCTACCCAGTGAGCCACACCACTCCTATAGTCTGCCTGTAGTGCTACAAGTACGCTTGTAATGCTGAGGAATGTCTGTTACATTCTAAATATACCTGTAATGCTATGTCATGGCTGTACTGCTCCAGGTTTACCTGTAATGGATTATGTAGGTCAATAGAGCTGTTGGGATGCCTGCAACTGTTTAAGTAATGCTGTAGGTGTCCCGGTATGTGGTGGAGTGCCTGCAATTTTACTGGTGTGCTTGTAATGCTGCTACGTTCCAGGTATACATGTAATGCAAGGCATGACTGTAATGCTGTGGGTTGACCTGTAATGCTTTTATATCCCTGCAGTGCTGAAGCTGTTTTTATGATGATGTAGTATGCCTGGTACATTGTAGGCATGCCTGTAATGTAGTAGCATACCTCTGATGCTTGCATCTTGAAATGGTGTAATATGTTTTTAATGCTCCTGGTATGCTTGTAATGCTATAAGTATGCCTGGATTACCCTTCCGTGCCAGTAAGGCTCTGGGAGTGCCGGTAATGCTGGAGGTATGTCTGCAGCGTTGAAGTATGCCTGTAACACCCTACTTGTCGATAGACACACGACATGAGTGACCACGGGTCGCATTTCTCGGGTCACTGGAATTAATTAATGGATATCAAATTAAGCAAACGCCTTTGACGATTGCCCTGAAAACCACAGAAACCTGACAGCAGAAGCGCTATTTTATCTATAAGCTGCAGCCGACCATCCCACGCACAGTTTATTAATACACTGCCTTTCATCCAGCCACTGTGAATAAAAAAACACTCGCAACCAACCAGCGCAGGAGAGAGGCTGAAAGGAAGAGCACAAGAGCAGGGGAGGGGTTGTAAGGATGCACTCTGAGATAAGCCTTGAAGGGCCTTGAGAAGATGACTGTATGTGAACAGCTTGTTTTTCTAACATCATGCATGTCTCCTGAATGTCTTTTAGAATTTTTTCCAAGTAGTGAATATTTTTTATCTCAACAAATAGTTCTTTTACAATTTGATCATGGCCACTGTCCATTACTCCAGAGCCTTTATCATTTCTGTCAGGCATTTTACAGCCAGATTCATCATAGTCCCGTTTTGCGAGTCCTTAATAGCGATTATTAAGGAATCGCTATTAAGGACTTGCAAAACGGGATTCATGTAGGAATCGCTAAATAAATTGCGATTCCTACACAATCCTTATTTGCGATTAGCAATTTGCTAATCACAAATAAGGATGCGATTTCAAGGGTGCCAGGGGTGTCCAAAGGACACCCTGTAGCACCCCTGAAGGTTTGACCTTGCGGTAAATAGCGGCCCAAAATTGCGAATTCGCAATTTTAAAAAGGTACATGTATTGCATTTAAGGAATCTCAAATAGAGATTCCTTAAATGCAATTCTTCGCAAATGTGCGAATTCTTTATTAGCGAATTTTGCATTTGGGATGATGAATCCCAAATGCCAAAATTGCACTCGCAAAGGGCCAGATTCTCAGAATCTGGCCCTTTACGAGCGCAATTAAGCTTGATGAATCTGGCAGGTAGTCCTTCGGTCACATGCCGAATCATTTTGGTTTAATAGGTGTTAATAATGTTATTCCTCATAACAGTCCTCCAAACTGCATTCTACACTTTTCTTAAATGTGCAAAGGATTTGTAAGGATGCTCGCTGAGATAAGCCCTGAAAGGCCTTGGGAGGATGGCTCCATGTGAGCAGGCGTGCTTCAAAAAGACCCCAGCCTGCATGGGTAAAGGGCTCCATCCGCCACGGTGGCTCTGATTGGATCAGGGGCTCACATAAGCGAAGCAGAACCAGGCCAGGGGATGTTGCTCTTATTCGTCATAAAAGATGGCGGAGCTGTTGTGCAGCCATTTGTTTTTTGTTCTGATGTTGGTACTTTCTGTCAAATCCTTCACTGCCAATGAGTCATGTAATTGGTGGACAAACAGTTTTACATTTTCTCCTAAAGCCAAGGCAATGATAAGTGTTCCTTTCCACCATCTTGGTGTTACCTCAGTCACCGGGCCAGGGAGGGCTTCTGTCCTGCAAGAAGGCCCTCAGTAATGGCACTGTGAAGGATATGGTTTCTTCTGGGAAAAGAGAAGTTGGGGTGGAGGAGTGGGGGACAGGGATGAATTGTGGGGTAGGTAGTGAAAGCTGCGTGCTCCTGCCAATCATGGGGAAGCACCACAGACGAGCAAGCTCACACGGGGCAACAGTCTGCCAACAGTATTGCATCCTTCACAGCGGCACACTGTGGAAGGTTACACAGAAGGCTGCCCTAGATGGGTTTCTTGGTGCTGTTCGGTGTGGCTTCTTAAGTAACATGTCAGAGCTCTAGTGTATGACTGAACATAATCAGCCTCCATGTGCCACAGCTGTGTGAGCATTGCTGACCCTCTTTCTGAAGTCCCACCACCCCTCTTGAGCTGTGGCCCCTCCAAGTCCCGTCCTTGCAGGGTTGGATCAAACAATGGAAGTGATTCCAGGGTTGACAGACAAGCACCCACTGTTGTTATGCCAAGGAAATTCCCCCAGGTAGGATGATGTAGTGATACCTACATTATATTCAGGGACGTTTTAAGTCTTGGGCAAAGTGGGCTCTAGCCCAGGGCTCCAGCCTTTCAGTGGCCCCCTGATAGAGCCTGATCTGTTCTGCAGAGTCTTGCCCTGATGACCTTGAATAAGCCTGAAACAGATTGTTTTAAAAGCTATTTTCATGTAAATTGTTTTTAATATGGGTGATGTGTGAGAGTCTATTACAGACTTTTTTTTAAAGTTTCTTTTACATTAACACAGGACCTCACATGTGTGAAATGTGAGGGTGTCACGGAGATTTTTTGTAGTGATAACATTGAGCTGCTGATGTGAACAATATTGAAGCACGTCACTATCTCCGAATTTTAGATGTAAACACATTTAGAATTTGGACGAGTTTGCATGTGCACTGTCAGTGACCTGGCCAAATATGGAATACAAGAGTAGAAATTGGATCCTAAATTCAAAACTGTTCCAAACAGAGACCCTCTAAATATGTAAGGCAAAGGGCTCCCAACATCCTTAAAATGTCTCTGATTATGCTTAAAGACTTCGGTGGTCATTAGGATGTAGGGTGGATCGACAACGCCCGCATGGCGGTGGCGATCCCTCCATCCGTCCCCGCCCGCCACCCATTTACCCCCCGTAACATTAGTATGGCAGAGGGTACCGTGGTGGACGGGAAGACCGTCCGCCGCTTTTCCGCCCGGTCGACTTGGTCGACATGGGAACAACCATGCAACACCCATGGAACGCCTTACTGTGGCAGAATAAAGCAAAACAGCGATTTGTCATGCATCGGTTTACTCCAGATTTATCAAACCACTCAGGGCCACGCGAGGTGGCTCTGCGTGACTTGATGAATGTCATTTATTACATGCATCTCGCATGCACCCTGTTGCGTGGTGCAAGTGCAACAAAACCACTTTATTAAATAGGACCCTCAGTCACTCACAGGGAACGCAGGCCCTGCACGGGCTGGAGTCAGTTGTCGAACCATAGGTCAGCCGCAATGTTCACTTACTCTACTCTGCATCTGCTGCTCTGCATCAAATGTCCAGCGGGAACCAAATCTGTTACAAGGCTGTATGATGACTGCAGGAAGTGCTTTAAATTGGATAAAAAAGGGGTCGGACTATATGAAAACTCCACAAGAGGCATGACCGACATAGCTGTAGGCATAGCTGATACCTGTGACATAGACTTCTTTTGTCCTCAGCTCCATCAGATGTAGACATTTAATGAGTATCTCTCTGTACCAGACCAACTTGTGGATTACACCTGAAACATACTGTGCAGATGTGTTTGGGTTGTTACGTCTCTATAATTCAACTTCTAGTCCAGCTTAATCATAAAACCTTCTGAATTGCCAGTTGTAAAGATTTTTTTAGCATCCCCTCCATTTTATCAGAAGAGCACAGAAGACCATTGTCAAGCTAGGTTGAACATGGACGTTACTCCAGTCAGCCAATTTATTGTCGGAGGTGGATTCAAAGACACCCATGTTTTACAAACGGCATGCCAACCCAACAGCATTAAATAAAATAACAATTTGAACTTCTATGTATCAGCATATACATCTTCAAAGTCTTTTAGATCAATGCCAAACACAATAAAATGTGGGCTTACTTTAATAGTTCATGTAAACATTTTAGAGAGTATTCCTTTTGCTTCCCACCGAAAGGGTAACAGTGCTGGGCAGCTTACAAACGTGTAGGTCATCTATTGCTGGAGCATCACATTTTCTGAAAGCAACCACATCAAATTCTTTATTCGGCCAAATAAAAACAGACCATAAAAGCACATAATATCAAATATAAATCCACGGTCTAACAAAAGTATAATTCCAAATGTGCATTAATTTAAACACGATTCAAAATGAGATTTCATCAGTGCACTTTAGGTCTCCGAGTTCATCGTATAACCAGGTTAAAAAAGAACACTGGCACAAACACAAACACAGACACAAATACACAGTTATCAAGCAAGATAGGAGGACAAAACCCTCAAATAGGGTCCACCATGTGCTCCTAGCTAATACTAAAACATGAAAGAGAAAACATCTCGATCTAACACCATACAACACCTTGTTCTATTGTCTTGGAGTTGTTATACTGTTGATAAAAAGACTCCGGAGGGAGGCAATTAAAAAGAAAGCTCAATTTGAGAAGAATAAACAAAATATTGTTAGGTGTAAGTTTTGGCACTTTTTTATTATAATGTGTATTTTCTTACTAACCTTATTATCATCATATTCATGGTTTTAATAGTACCCAAATATCTAACTTCCTTGATATTGCTCTTGCCCTCTAACCCTACAGTCCATGCAGTACCTTCAGTCTTACCTTCAACAAATTGATAACCCGAAAAGATCCCGAATTCACAGCCCTACTTTTCCACTTAAGTGATAGTTTATTAGGCTCAGAAGTGAATATCATGAGAAAAGGGCTACCTTTCTTTCATATTCATGGCATTCAAAACATACTATATTGGGAACCTTACTGATTTATTATGCTAAAGCCTCCACATAAGTCAAAGACCAGTAGTGACACTCCTGACTCATGCCTCTTTTCAGACTCATATTCTCTCTGGAGTACTATTCCCCATCGTTTTAGTACAAGGGGATCTGTAGAGGACTTAGATTGCATGGATAAACTCACTAAAGCACACATTCTCTAAAATATTGAAACACTCCCACGCTAAGTCCAGTTGACCTGGCCAAATACCTTAGATTCATCTAATATTAAGACAGTCAATGTTATTTTGTAACTCAGATAGGCCGACCAAGCCTATGAACAAGTGAGGCTGATTATTTGCCTCTCCAAGATAAAGCCTTTTTGACCACCATGGATTAGTTTGCCAATTACTATTGATAATCTTTTAGCCAATACGTGAATACTTTATAATCAGTATTTAGCAAGGAACTGGGTGGGGAGGGTGATTTATTTCTTGACGGACGGCCCCAGTTCAGCCATGAGGTGGAGTAAAATACTCCATCCACACGGTGGAGAGGCCTCCCGCCTAATTTATAAATGACCACCAAACAGGCAGTCCTTTATGAAAACATTGCTAGGAACCGCCGCCACAGCTGTTTGTGGCAATGCTCTGTACTACGGGGCATAGTCAGCAGGATGCAGCCCTGTGGCAATTAGTAATTGTTTTCTTTACAAAAAGCAAATCCTGAATTGGAATTTTCTTTTTGTAAAGAAAGAAATACTGCTCCTCTCGCCATGGGAACGTTCTCCCAGGGGGGAGGGAATTTTGTTTTTACTGTTCCTTACCACCAGATTTACCTGGTGGAAAGAAACAGTAAAAAATATCTACATGTCCACCCATCTAAAATGGGTGGGTGAACATATAGCCCTTTTTAGGTTTCGCCTAGCATCCACTGCGCAGCAGTGTTCGCGCAGGCGAAATCTTTTGTTTAGCAGTGCGAGGCTTTGTCCAGCCTGTCTCTTCCATTGGCTAGCTCCATAAATGGAGGCTAGCCATTGGAAGAGAGATCTGTCCGTTATTCTCCGAGCAGATTCGTGGGCGTTACGTAGATTTTTTCGCATTCCGCCCCTTTTAGAACGTCATGCGGCGGTGGGCGGTATTTTTTTTTTTTACGCCATGTTTTTGTTATTTCCATCGTGTTTTTTGCAGGAGTGGGCTGCGCTATTTATGTTGCCGGGATGTATGTATGAAGGCTTTGCTGGTTCGTTTTCCAGTGTGTGCTGCTCTCGCCCCACTCACCGGCAGGTATTATTTTGCAGTCCTTCGTGCAGGGCTCGGGGTGGTGTCCATGCCTGCCAAGCGTCCCCGCCTAAGCAAAAATTATCACCGGGGAATACAATGGAAGGTTTGGGAGCAGTTTCGGGGTCTTGCCCCGACCCGCCCACGTCTTAAGAGGGGAATATGCAGCTCTTTAAAGTACGCTTAGGAACGCGAGGTCTGCCCGGACAGTCGGATTGGTTGTCCAATCCTTGCTGCATTTTACGTCAGGGGCACACGGACCTAAGCGTGGGCACTGCATATCCTGCGCAATGGCCGACAACTTGTCCCGTTATAGCCTTTGTTTCTGCCAAGTCGCGCGACGGCTCAGCCGCCTCTAGCGAATGTGCATGGGCCTGCCTCCATGGGCAAGTGCCGTATGTCAGGCCTGTTCGCCCGCCCCGGACGGGAGATGAACCGCGACGAGGAAGCAGAAAAAGGTGGCCTGTGTTTATATATATAGTTTTTTATACATCCACTTTAATTTACACAGGCGCCGGCCGCGCATCATGTTTCAGCACGGCGTCCATGTGTATATTTCTGTTTTTTACGCATCCACTTCACTCCAACAAACCCCCTCTCCCTCCACACCCCGTCCCTTCCAAATAAATTACAAGTTTTCCCTCAGCGCAACACCACAGGCCATTTAGGTCAGCCCGCTGCTGAAAGAGAAAGTGCTTCTGCCGATCAGATCAGCCTGAGGCTCCACCCCTTAGGGGGAGTGGTTTTGCCTGCAGTGTCTGCCTTCTTCAGTAATGAGGTAGTGAGAGGCATCGAAGGAGAGACAGGCAAGGCTGTTTTGTTTTTACATGCAAGTGTATTTGAATGTATAAATATCTAGAGATACACATTTGTTACTGCCATGTGCTATTTTGAAAAACATGACTTCACTGGCGCTACATAAACTATGGAGTTGAAGAAAGGCAGCAATCGCATGAGAGGCCATCTTGGGAGGTAACTGACCATGCCCTCTTAAACAGTGTAACCGCCTCCCCCCCCTCGCAGATCACTACAGTTGCCGCTTCGGGCAAGAGGTGTCTTTGTTCCCGCCCCCCCCTCGTTCCCGTCCCCCCCTCGCGGATCACTACAGTCGCCTATTTCTCGTACTTTGTGCCGCCCTTCATTTAATCATTACAGTGACAGCTTCACTGGCCGCCCGCACATAACTATTATTTACACATGTGCCGCGCTGCATGTTACAGCATGGCACCCGTGTTTATATATATATTTTTTTTCATGCATCCACTTTAATTTACACAGGCGCCGGCCACGCATCATGTTTCAGCACGGCGTCCATGTGTATATTTCTGTTTTTTACGCATCCACTTCACTCCAACAAACCCCCTCTCCCTCCACACCCCGTCCCTTCCAGAAAAATTACAAGTTTTCCCTCAGCGCAACACCACAGGCCATTTAGGTCAGCCCACTGCTGAAAGTGAAAGTGCTTCTGCCAGCCTCCACTGTAGTTCACTCAGAGCAGCAAGAAAAACAAGCATTTGCAATGCAATATGTCTTGTTATTAGGTTAGTTATCTGCTGTGATTTCTTGGGACTCGGTTCCAGCCCATCTCTTTTGCCATTCCTGGTGCAGTAGCGGAGAACCAGCAGCACCCCAGTGCTGACTCCCCCCGCGCTTTGTATTTATTTATCTGCCGAGCCTCCGTGTGCAGAGGAGGCTACCACCTCCCCGCCTCCGGTGTTTTAGTTACTTTGTTCTCCTCGGCTCAGTATCCCGCATATGCTGCGCGCTGCGGAGCTCCCCGGGAAGGGGACCCCTCCTCTCCGGCAATGCTAAAGATGTGCTCCGAGAAGCTGCTTCAACTCACCCACACCTGCTGCCTTTGAAGAAGTCACTTCTCCTCGCGCAGGTCCTCGGACAGGGCAGCATGTGCCCCCCAGTGCCCAGGGTCACACGTGGGGGCTTCTTGAGGCTGCAGCGCTCTACAGAAAGTGACGGCTGCCCTCCTCTGCTCCTCGGGCGCTCTTCCACTCTCTATCTCGCTCCACTTCCCTGTGTGTATCTTTCTGCCCTTGCATCTTGCTCCACGCCTGGCCCCCATGTATGTCACTCTCTGCTTGTTTCTGTCTCCCACTCGCTTTCTTCCCCCACTTCTGAACACCTATGTATCTCTCTCTGCCCTTTGCATTGTAAATGCTTGTTCTGAATACCCTTACTCCCCAGGGCTGTTGGAGACGTTTGACCATGGCGGAGACAGAGTAGTCTCCACCATGGCCAAACTGAAGGTATGCCCACATTAACATTGGGAGCGCAGACCTTCATGCTAGGCTATTTATACTCTGTCTCCGTTCCGACGGAATATACATACTGGCAACACATAAATCACCCCTTGGTCTGTAGGACTCATACATCTTGGAATTCTCATTCAATATGAGAATTAGTGTAATGGGTCCCTCCCCAAGGAATCTGGTGGCTGGGGCTCGTTTAGTAGAACACTTTGAACAGTTGCTTCCATATCTCCTGGAATGCCATCAGGACCTGACCCTTTCATGTTCCTGAGTTCCAAGATACCACTCTCTATTTCTTCTTCTGAGATCACTTGTACACATTTTGTTCTGTTGTCTTCATTTAATCTGGAGAGTGTCTTCTTACCAAGTTTTGATGATTCTGCTGTTACCTCTTCCTCATATACACCTTAGAAGAGTTTTCAGAATGTCTGAGTGACAGCGGCATTATTGATCGTACCCAACTCTTCTTTAAAGTCTTGAATACGGCTTTTAGTTCTTTTAAATCTATTTTTCTAAGCTAACAGCTTGCCACATTTCTTCCGTACTCAAAGTGTTGTAGCTTTTTCAGTTCCGATTTCATTCTACATTTGCAATCTAATCTGTAAAAGTAATTTTGAATGGACTCCAGTTCTTTCATTCATGCTAACATTCAGGGGACTTCATCGTGTGTGTCTTGTTGCTCTGTATGTACCTGCAATTCTAGATTATGGATTTTTATGTTACCAGCATCTCTTCTTCCCGGTTCCTATCTATTACACTTCTGCCCATTTGGTAATAATTCCTCTTAGAAATTATTTATATGCATCCCAAACATAATTCATATGACTTATTTCTAGTTTAAACCAAAAGAATTTGCTTGAATTAGCTTTTAGTGTCTGCATCAGTTGCTCATCTACTAGCAGCCAATGGTCCATTGTCCATCTAGGACAATTTGACCTGTAGGTAATAATAAGTCTATCCAAACTGCAGAGTGGTCTCATATATATATAGTTAATGTACAGTTAAAGAATCAATAATCAATCCTGGAAAAGTAGCCTTACTATGACATTAGTTGGACGTTTTCTTCCCTGCATAAACTCTCCAGATATCATACAGGCAAAAGTCTTGTATTACAGTTTTGAAATACCTTAACACTGTAGAACAGTTGATATGAGGTTGTTTTGTATACCTATCTAACATTTTATCCAATCAGGTTTTGCTTTATTTATTTGATTTATTTGATGAGTTTTATATGGTGCTGACAAGATCCGAAGGTATCAGAGCGCTTTACATGAGGTTACATTATTACAAGTTACATCAGTTACAAGTTACACATTGTTCCAAGTATAGACATAGGAGAGAAAACACGAGGTTATACAATAATATGAGTTATTGGTGTGTATTAAGCATGGGCGAATTTTGCGAATCTCGCGTTTGTGAATTTTGCGGATTTGCGAACTCGCAATTCGCAAAATCCGCGAATTCTCGCGAATTTGCGGATTTTTTTTGTGTTCGCGCGGGTTTCTGCCAGTTCGCGAGGGTTTTGTACAATTTCGCAAATGCGAACTTACCTGTCGGGTCGCAAGTTTTGCGAACTTGTTGTTTCTACGTGTCCAGCCTGTTTGGGACACTCTTCTTCATCACTGCCACTCTCTGTCACCACTGCCACTCTCTGACTACTCATGCCACCCTCTGGACCACCCATGCCACCCTCTGTTTCATCACAGCACCCTCTGGTTGTCCAGTCAGTGTACATTATTGTGGCAAAGCAAAGCACACCTTCCCTGCCTCAAGTGACCTGAATTAATTTGGGGCTGATTAATGTGTCACAGAATATTTTTTTAGCTGGCACCTGCTTCCTTAGTGCTTCCTGATTAGTGATCTTTTGCACTTGCTAAGTGCTTTCATTGTTGCAAAATTAGTTACAACACCTGCCCTGCCCCAACTGACAATAATGAATTAGGGGCTGATTAATGGATTTGAACTTCCAGCCTGGCTCCTGCTTGTCTCCCTTAGCTGTAATTCAGGACCTTTGTGGCATATGTGTAACTATTCTGAGGTTCAGAGCAGGGTCACATAATAGTTGCAAGTAGGCAACTGAACTCTGGAGGGGCCCCTCAGGAAGCACTACAGGAAATGGCTACTAATGATGAGCCTGAACTTTTGAACCTGGTAAGTAGTTTCAGTTTTGCTAAGATCGTATTTCTGCAATTTAGCGCTTATTCGCGGGGCGCGAAGTTGTACTGGGAAGCCGCGAACTCACGCGAACAGTGCGAGCAAGCCATAAAATCCGCTGCTCGCGGATTTGCGGTTTTTGCGGGAGATTCGCGAATCTCGCGGATTGCGAATTTACCGAAAATCCGCAAAATCCGCGAGCGAAACGGATTTTCCGCCCATGCTTAGTGTGTATGATAGCCAGGAGAACACGTCTTATGGGTAAAGGAGGGTACAGGGGAGATGGTAAACACGAGGGAGGGATGCAGATTGAGTCAGGCAGAAGGCTAAAGAATCAAGGAAGGAGGAGGTGGGGGAGGGAATGAGACGCAACAGGGAGATGGGGAAAGCATTATCAGATGTCTGTCTGGGTAGGTGACGGCAGAGGGGGTGAACCTGAAGCAGACTCCTCTACAGCTGCATAGGACAGCTCCACTGGGCATCAGTCAAGGTTGCTCAGACTCTGTGCTAAGAACATTTTTTTTTTTATGTATCATCCCGGAAGCATCATCATAGGTCAATGTATCCTTAGGACCCCCTGGGGAAGGCTGATAATTCGTTCAGGCAATAGCCAGGGGGAGAGTCGGTCTTGGGACAGCACACCGTCCTATCACTGCTGGGCCTTCAGTTGCTGTCTCTGATGGGAGCAAGGGGAGACACTGTCGTCGGCCCCACGGGGCGAGAGGGTAAAAAACTGCGTGTCTTCGCTGTGGGGGAGGGGACGAGGGTATCCCCGCTCTCTTTCCACAAGCAGGCTGGTAGGCTCTGATTATGTTGTATCGAGCTCTGCGGACCCGTCGAGAGGTCGTCCTGACACCCACAGGGAAAGGCCGGGGTCGTCGCTGAGAAGGTCTTACTTTCAGCCAGGATCACCTCCCTGGTGTTGCTGGTGCTTGGTATGAAGCCAGTGGAGCAACCCGGGCCTCTACTCAGTGACCTCGGGTCAGCCTGCCAAGGTGGGGGGAGTGCGGAGCGGAGAGTCCAGAGCTAGACAGGGCCGGGAGAGGCACTGGGCCACTCTGTCCGAGATTGGGAGAGGACCTGGTGGTCTTAAGCCCAGTCCCCACTTGCACCAAAGTGCCACCACCCCAACCTCCACCTCCCAGTGGCGTCTCTGACCCACTTACCCAGGGGCTACATCGCGGTTGTCTGGCGTCTCAGATGCCCTCGTTGCAGTAGGTCCGACTCTCTCAGAGGTGCGCCATATGCCGGCAGCCACCGCAGCTACAGTTTCAGTATGCTTTTTAACCAGCCCTGCCTTCGGCTCACGGCCTCGACAGTCATAATCCACTGAGCGCATGCTGCTGCGTCTTGCTCTAGTTTCGCCGCGTCACACAGTCAACAGCCTCGGCACAGGCAAGAGCGGGCGGGCCCACTCAAGGTGCGGCCATCTGAACATTCGCCATTCCCTCGGAGGTTGAGGGGGCAAGGTCTCGAGGCCCGATCGTGGGATTTGAAGGATCGGGAGGACCACAGTCAAGGAAAGCCCCAGTGAGCAAGGAGGTCCAAGGCGGGGGTCGTTTTCTGGGGATTTCAGCCAAAAAGTCGATCCCTAGCCAGGAGCTCCCAGCCAGAGCTCCTCAGCTGGCGGCCATTCTAGATTAATCATCACACTTATTACAATCATCACACTTAATCACACTTAATTATTGCAATCTTACATTTCACAAGTTTAGAACAAAGGCATTTCAATGGTGCTGGGTCATCTGGATTCTATCCATAATATCTAGCATAGGCCAAAAACGTGTTCCTGATATTAATATGTGGCAGATCCCATTTACCCATACTATCATTTTCTGATTCCAGTACCACGATATTATCATCTTTCCTTACTACAATGGTAACTCATTTAATTGACCACTACTGATCAGTGCAGACTGTTGAATCATCATTCTTTGCTAAATAGTTTCTTTCATTCTAGACTTGTCATGTGAATTCCCCATAATATTATCAGGTGGATTTCACTGTGTTGTAGATATTTCTTATAAACATCTTTGCTTCCTTTTAGCATGCAGCCCATTCATATTCTAAATCGCGAATTATATTCTTCTATACTGCAAGGTGACCATCTAAGTCTATCAATCTTCCATTGTTGAATTTATTTAATCTGGTACATAATATCTGAGGATTGTTCTTTTTTTTTTCACCTCATTGGTAAACCCCCACTTCTAATATGCTTGCTTGAGAGCTCATTAAGAGCTCACTACTTCCCTGATCTCCTATGATTAAAAAGTGTTTTACAATTTTTACATCTCTCAAAAACACCCACTACAAGTCATGTTGGACATTTGCCTTTATTTTTTTTATCATGCCAACAATTTCCTTCTCATTTCTCATGTTGTATATTGTGTTATCCCACATTAGCTTCACAACACAGGGAATCTCAACTGAACTTTCCTTCCTAGCGTCTGAAATTTATTTTTACCACTGATCACATAGAGTGAACATTATGTGATCATACAGTAAATGTTGAGTTAATATATGTCAATGTTTTACATTTCAGAGCTATTGCTAATATTTGCTCTATGACTAAATATGTTAAACATTTAAAAATATTTCTCTGGGCTTCTTACTGTTCAGATATAAACTGAAGGGGCCTTGGTGTACTCTTTGAATCTGCTACTTTATTATCAAATTTGCCTTTTAACATCTTTCAGAAGATTTATCACAAAGAACTGTGGGCCAGATGTAGTTAGCCAAATACCGGTCGGTAACGGCCGAAATGACCGAATTTCGGCCGTTACCGACCGGTATTGGGCTTTTTAGATGTAGGTGTCATTTTTTAAGGATTCGGTATGTTACCGAATCGGTAATTTAAGGATTCGGTAAAATACCAAATTCTTAACATACCGATTCTGTAAATTACTGAATCCAGGATGTAGGGAGCACTCAAGTTAGTGCATTCCTCAGTTAAGGATTCGTTATTTACCACCAACTAGAAGTTGGTGGTAAATAATGAAAACCTTTGAAAAAGCATTTTTTTGCTTTTCCAACAGTGCCATGTTGCAGACATTCATGCCCTTAGGACATGTATGTCTGCAACATGTGCACCCATACCCAATTGAGGGGTGCAACAGGGTGTCAAAGTGACACCCTGCCACCCTTCAATGTTTCCCCCTTTTACCGAATGGGTATTTACCGATTCGGAAATTGACATTCATTCCTATGGGCCTCCAAGCCCATAGGAATTAATGGCAATTACCGAATCAGTAAATACTGATTCAGTTATTACCAACACTTACCGATTCGGTAATTTGTACAGAAAAATTACCTACATCCCATTTACCTGTTCTTAAATACCGAATCGGTATGATTCAGTATTTAAGAGTCGGTAAACTGGGATTACCTACATCTGGCCCTAAATAATTTATCCTTCAGCACCTCTGGCATATTTAGTATCATTATATTTTCCCTCCTTAGGTAGTTTTCAAGACTTTCCAAGGTTTCCACAATCGTTTTGTCTTAAGCTTTCAGTAGAATGATATTTTGTACATTTTTTCCACTTCTAAAGTTACTTTTTGAATGTTGTCTTCTAAGATTCTCATCCTGATTAACAAGTCATCTAGCTTTCTTTTCTAACCTCAAGTATGTCTCCTGAATGTCTTTTCCATTGTTTTCCAAGCAGTGAATATTTTTTATCTCAACAGATAGTTCTTTTACCATTTGTTCAGGACCACTGCCCATTACTCAAGAGCCTTGATCATTTCTGCCAGGCAATTTAGTCCTAGCTCACATGCCAAATCATTTTGGTTTAATAAGTCTATGGCTACTTCCTCATTACAGTCCTACAAACTACAGTCTACACGCTCCGTAAATGTTACACAATATTATATTCAATGTTATCCTATAACTTGAATGATTTCCCACTCCTGTGTTAGCTTCCGACTTCTCATTTAAGTCATTGGTGGCCCTAAAACTGGTCATAGTACCCATCATTGGTTACAAAAATGTTCCACATTTCATTTCTTGTGATTCTTTCAATTCTCCAGCTAAACTCATATCTTCCCTTTATATTTCTTATGTTTTTGGTTAATTTACTCTGTATATTGACTAGAGATTTGGTGCCACCTTCGTAATTGTTTTACAGACTCATCTCATCCCTTAAAATCTTAAAATAGGATAAAAGAGAGGATGTAGGTGTAATGATGTTATTTATTTTTGACAAGTCACTTCTCTGATAAAGTGCCATCTTTTTTTTACCTGAATGTTGATTTCGTTCTAGTTTTACAATGGGTTTATGAGTATCAACTTTACCACTCATTTAAGTGTATTTTAATGGGGGGGAAATTTAGATAAACTGTTATAACTACTCCTTTCTGAATATAATGAATAGCCATTAGCGTTGGCTGTGATTCTACCTGTCACAGTGCTTTTTCTGTGGGAGCCGCTCATGTCATGGTTGCCATAACCCACTACTGGTTGTTTACCTTTGAGGAATGAAAGAAATGAAGAAAAGTAAATTATTGGTGATCCAATTAGGCCCTGGCATTTGAGTTGCCTTGAACTAGGGCAAATTCACTGTTACTTCTTCTTTCTGAGCTCTCTGTTGCAGCTTTCCCTACGGAAATCTGGGGCGCTGAGAATATCAAATACTCAGAGACTTAAAAGTCAGGCATTATCTCCTTAGCACCCACTGTGCTGACTCTGCCTGGGTTTCTCTGATTTTAAATCCTGTATGTCATCTCTCTGTTTTGGTGCAGCAAGAAAATCACTGGGGTCCAGCTGCAGGGAATTCTCGACTTTGAGTATTCAGCAGATGGTATTTAAGGTAATACTTCATAAATTTAAAAAGGGAAACACATGCTTACATCCTGTGCTCACAGTTACAAGATGAGCAAGGACAAGGGGTCATTTTAGGTCTCAGCTCTAAAAGACATGTTGTATATACTTTGTGAGCTTCAGCCTGCCTACATGATTCCCTTTTTCTGGCTCCATCATCACTCTCATATTCTTTCTCACCATTTGTCCATGGCATGCATATGTCATGCCTCTTCCTGTGTTTAGCACTCCCCAAGGACATGGACCAATCACTACTATCCATCCACTGCTGCTAATTTAGGATTCGATTTAGTAACTATAGTTTTCTTTCTTTTATAGCACTTAACAAGAGCCTCAAGTTTTCTCTCTCTCCAAGCACCAAATGCTCTTATCTCATTTCTTGTCCCATCCCCCAATCACCCTCTTCCACTGTTGCTTTCTCCCACCCGTGCCCCTGTGGCTGCTTGACCTGTACTTCTCTGACCGTCATTGAACAGGACTGTAAATCATATTCTTATCTTGTTTCTTCTCCTGTCACTCAATCACACTCCTCCTGCTTTCTCCCTCCTGCCCCCATGCGGCTGTTTGCCTGTGCAAACATATTGGCCATCTTGGAATGGACTACCATCTCTCGATGCAAAGTTAGTGAAGAGACAGTGTGCACTTTATACTATGTTTTTCAGTACTCAGAAGTTACAGTTATAGTGTGTAACAGATGTTAATTTTTAAATAATTTTTGTGAGTCTTAAAGTACCATTCATTACTTTTTATAGAAATTAATGAATGAAATCCGATTTGTAGCGCGCTACTAAGCCCAATGGGCGTCAAGGCGCCTAACCAAAAAAGAATGCTAGATGGAACAAATATGGATCCTTACTGGTAGTTCTTGATAAAGCACCAAGTTTTGAGCGCTTTTTTAAAGAGGGCCAGAGACGGTTGGGCCTTAATCTCCAAGGGGAGGGCATTCCATAACCGAGGGGCAACGATGGAAAATGCTCTACTACCCCATCTGAACTACCTCGCGTGGGGAACTACAAGCAGATTCATCTCAGAGGATCGAAGAGCCCTACTAGGGACATGGCGGGTTAGAAGGGAACCCAGGAGATCCAGGGGACCAGCTGAGAGAGCTCTATAGGCCAGGCACAGGAGCTTAAATGAAATCCTCTGTTGTATGGGAAGCCAATGCAGGCTCTTCCTAGCCATTGTAGCAGAGGATGCATTAGGTAGTGCCAGAACGAATCTCGCGGCCGCGTTCTGCACAACCTGAAGGCCCTGGATGAGGCCCTTGTTAGAATCTGCATAAAGTGCATTGCAGTAGTCCAGCCTGGAACCCACCAATGCAACCACAGTCTGCTTACGTGCCTGGGGGGACAGATAGTGAAGGATTCTTTTAAGGCTCTTGATAACCCCCCAGCAAGTGGCCACCATTCTGTTGACCTAGAGAGTCATGGACAGCGAGGTGTCAAATATAATGCAGAGATTCCTGGCCGATTGGGAGGGAGTGGGGCAGGTTCTCAGGGAAGAAGGCCACCACTCGCTAGACCAAATATCCTGGTCTTTACCAAAGACCAGGACCTCTGTTTTATCGCCGTTCAACTTTAGGGAGTTTTGGATCATCCACTCTGCGACTGTCTGCATCCATGTCCTAAAGTTGACCGCGGATGTAGTAGCAGAGTGAGCCAGGGACACCATGATCTGGGTGTCATCGGCGTATGACAGCACCTCCATCCCCTGCAATTTTACTAACCTAGCAAGAGGGGCCACATATATGTTGAATAGGGTCGGACTCAAGGCCGACCCCTGTGGCACCCCATGTTGCAAGGATTTAGCAGGGGAGAGGAACTCTCCGAGCATGACCCTCTGCTCTCTTAGATGTAAAAAAGAGTCCAGAAGGCTCAAGGCCGGCCCTGCTATCCCTGCCTCCCTCAGACGAGATATTAAAGTCGAGGGAGACAGGGTATCGAACGCTGCTGTAAGGTCAAGTAGGACCAACACATTGGTTTGACCTAGATCCACCTTCAGGCGAATGTTATTCACCACAATAGTAATGTATTTGTATATTCAATTTCTGACTACGTTTTATTTCAAAACGTTATACTCTCAGTGAATTATTATATATTTTTTGTTGTAACCAATGGACAGTAGCATAATTGTACGATTGCTTAAGAAAAAGCATTAGCAGGCTTGTCCGTCTTCTACTACCATGGCAGAACGGAATATGTTTCAAAACTAGAGCTGAGCAGTGACATTGTCATTTGTATCTTTTACAGCATTTAGATGCTCCCTTGCTCCTCTGCCTTATGCATGCTCTGCACATGCTCTTCCTGTTCACACTGCCCTCTCCCCTTTGCACTTCCCCCCGCCAACAAAATAACGAGGACAGCCGCTTCGAAGGGTTAAAAAAAAAAATTCTTATTAGCCAAGCTGCACAATATTAGGGGGTCGATTCCGATTCGGGAAAAACGCTCCGAATAGCCGTTCGGAGCGTTTTTCCCATATGAATCGTACCCTGCAACGTCCCCCGTATGTACGACGAAGTACGATTCGTACCAGGAGCTGGACTCCGTACGAATCGTACAGAGACGTACGAATCAAATCTGTACACGACATCTGTACGGTTCGCGGCTGCTTTTTCCGACCTTGCAAGTACGATTTGTGTTGGGTACGCACCGTACGACCCTTTTTCTACGGGAGCTGAAAACAGCCGTAAAAGCAGAGCTCGCCCAGAAACAGGTACAGAACGCCCCCCCCTCCCCGGGTACGGTGCGTACACCCCATGATCACAGGGGTACGGTGCGTATCCCTGCGATCACTGGGTGTACGCACTGTACCCCGTAATCTTGGGGTGTACGCACCGAACCCCATGTTCGCTGGGTGTACGGTGTGTACACCCTACAATCGTGGGGGTACGCACCGTACCCCTGCTATCATGGGGTGTACGCACTATACGGTGTGAAAGTGATTGTGTGCTTTTCTGTACGAATTGCCCTTACCTGACGTGGACCGTACGAATCGTGTCCTCATACACCGGTCCGGATCGTACTGGTCGGGTCGTACGGCATGTGTACCAGTCGTACGGTTCACTGTTTCAGCCTTGCAATACGTACGGATCTCGACGATTCGGACGGATTGACAGAATACGGATCGTACTACGGGACTCGGACGGACGGGTATAAATCGTACAGCGATGGCTCCGGATGAAAATCGTACGGACGTTTTTTTCCCGAATCGGAATCGACCCCTAGGTGTATACACCATGGCAAAAACCATTGACAAACACCTTTGAGATAAAACAAATGCATCTAAAAAAAATCCAAAGTACCTACACAAGTTCCACCAACATATCACTAATTCAAAAAAATTATTTATATAATACAGAGACAGCGGATAAGCAACAAACACATAGCTAAAAGACATTAGTATTGACAATGCCTATAGATCTGAGATTGCAGAGACATTTTGGCTTTACCAATGCTTGTTTTGGAATGTCATCCATACTGCGATTTCGGAAATACAAACCTCCGACGGTCTGCCATGTTCCCGCCAGGCTACTGGACCATTGGTAAAATAAAATCTTACATTTTCCAAATTCATAAACAAGTCTTAGTCCTCCATTTCAAGTGGGATAATAATTTTGAGTTCTGTTTTTTCTCGCATCCAGCTCCTACAGGTTGCAATAAAAACATACATGCCCGTTACATTACTGGGAGAAAAATGACTGTTAATTTCCAGAACGATGCGAATTTGGTGGGTAAGTACCAAAAGCCAACAACTCATAATAGTCGATAATTATTGCACCTGATAAATTCCAATCATCTGAGGGGAATATTCACAAGAATGTGTGATAACTACTGCAAGAGTAGCGTATTGCAGCTTTCAACATTGCACCCCATCGCGGGAAAATAACCCTGTGTCAACGTGGAATTCACACGAAGCCACAAAAATGCGAAACGCGAATACAAAAAAATGGGATGAGGCCAATCGCGGTACAAAAATCTGAGAAAACCAGCCACATGCCGGCAAACTCCTGCATCTGGCGGGAAAATGCACTATAAAAGAAAGGAAAAAAAAATCAAACTGCGCTGCAACATGAATGCACCCGGACCGAGTGCAGAGGACAAGCTGAACTCCACAACCCCCACAGAGGTACTGCCAGGAACCCCGTATTCGGGAAAGGGCAAGGACAAGAGGAAGAGGAGGACGGGGTTCAGTCCGCGGGAAGACCGGATCATCGTCACGGAGGTGATAGGAGACCATCAACAACAATTCCGCACCTCCACTACGGCACTGGCAACCCAAACGGAAATATGGCAGGCCATCGTCACTAACGTCAATGCAGTTGGAGTGTCGAGGAGGTCACTGGAGGAAGTCAAGAGGCGCTGGCATGAAGTGCACAGCCAAACCAAGGAGAAGCTCTCCGCCAACCAGAAGGCAGCAAGGGCTACTGGAGGTGGGAGTCCCACGACACAGGAGGAGACTGATGGGCTGGAGGAAATGGTGGCCATAGTCAGCAGTGTGGAGACGGTGGCAGGAATTGACGGCCTGGGCACAGCATGATACGAGTGGACCCAACAGCAACAGGGTGAGTAACGACCAGGGACAGGGGGACGGGGAGAGATGGGCACAATGGCACACATTCACAATTATGTGTAGCACACTGCACACCCACAATGATCGTGGAACATGTCACTGATAGCCTTGGCACACTGCAGCACATAGAAACAGCAAGTAGGCCCCGGTCCAAAATGTGCACAAAGGGGCCCCCTCCATATCACCAATATTATAACCGACCCATGCACATGTGCTAAATCCAGCAAAGCAGTGGCTCTGTGACCTACACTGACTTTGCAAGTAACACTGCATGCCTGATAGCATGGCAGCAGTCCAAAAACATGAGATGGCCCACAAATCGACATGGAAATAGCCCAGTGCGGATCACATCCGTAAAGGAGCAGGTCACACCCTGACATGTCCACGTACACACACAACGCATGCCGTACAATACACGCAGCAGACAAACAATGCTCCAGGCAACAAAATCTGTCCGGAAGCACATATGACCCAAGTCAAAAACAAATCAGGCCCCGAAAAGCACACAATTCAAAGGCACTCCGCCACAAAGGGAGAAGGCTACACGAAATCAGAGCTGCAGGGGCAACTCCCCCACAATCCAGCACACACACATAGCAATCACAGAACATCAGCAATGAGGTACAAAGTGCAACACCATAGGAACCAGCTCACAAAAGGTCCAGCACGTGCCTAGTAACTGTCCACTCACATCTGGCATTGCCTGACACTGTGTGATGATAATGTACGGGTACTACCACACATCCGTCATGTAGTCGAAAAACACACTGGCTGCCATCAAATAGCCAGCTCCACCAAAACAGTGGCATGTACATTGGCATTAGTTTTCTGCAGAGAGGGAGTGGTCCACAGGAGAATCCAAGTCCATATCAGTTTTCACATAGTTTAGTGATGGTAACACACTCAAAAAACTCTGGACCTCTTGAGTTTTTGGACAATGAAGTTTTGAAGGGGGTAATGAGTGTGTTTGGTGTCAAATCTTAATGTCCTTAGGCTCAATCCTTGCTTGTATAATCAAAGTCAGAAGTCCTTATTTTGTAGAAAAGTTGCTCTTTATTTGTTTAGATAAAACATGAACAGCCGACACGTGTTTCGCCCCTTTGGCGATTTGCGGGAGGATTAACGAGCAGACTGTTGACGCAGTACTCCAGGGATTTTACCCCTACAAATTGAAAAACCGGATTCTATTTTGTAAATTTCTTACAAACGATGAAGAACTGCAAAGAACAAAAAATATTGTAAATAGCCTTGAAAAAGCCCTGGCGCAAATCGCCAAAGGGGCGAAACACGTGTCGGCTGTTCATGTTTTATCAAATAAAGAGCAACTTTTCTACAAAATAAGGACTTCTGACTTTGATTATACAAGCAAGGATTGAGCCTAAGGACATTAAGATTTGACACCAAACACACTCATTACCCCCTTCAAAACATGTACATTGGCATGCAGTCTGAATGGAAACATCTGCAAATCCTCAACATGTGTAACTCTGTTAACCCTTTCACATTGCAGAGGGACAAACAACACCACCTGCAGGGGTACACCACACTTCACATCATTGATGATGAAGACGACAACCTGCACATATGTTAAGACACCGACAGGCCACCTGCCCTGAGGTGAGCCCACCTCCTGCACAGACAACACAGGAGGAAACACACACCACCACGGCTGTCTCCCAGCACCCCTGACCAATACATGGAGTTCCAACAGCGTGTGTGGGATTGCCAGGTGGTGTTGTCTGAAGAGCTGTGGGTGGGTTTCGAACTCGTGGCAGCCAAATTCTATGCCTGAGTCCCATCAGGGACCACGTACAGTCTCTATCAAACACACCCTATACGCACCATGCTCTGCCACAGACCTTGGCTGACCTTGCTGGGGCTATGAATTGAATACAAGAACTGTCTGGTCAGACAGACACCAGCGATTACAGCACATAGTTGGCACAGATGCGGAGGTCAGTGGAGACCATGGAGCAGATGCAGGCTGGAAGTATGTCTGCCATGGCTGGACACCAGCGAGTAGTATCTGGGAACTTCAATGCCCTGCAGTACTTCGTCTTGCCATTGCTGCCGCTGATGACTGCAGCGGAAACATCGGCACACACAGCTTCGACCCCTGATGTGTCTGTGGCACTCAGTAATGTTGCCCCATCACCCACGCAGTCTGTTGTGTCAGTGGCACACAGTGATGCAGCCATCACCCCGCCACACACATCGGACACACCGGACACAGAACCTGTATCCGGGGAGTAAGAATGTGATGAGAATTACTGAGGGAGGAAGGAGGCAGTAGCATCCATCACTGCCATGTGCTCTGTCCCTGCCTGGTTATGACCTATGCATCATGCCCTGGGAAATACCTCTAACTGATCCCCCGAACACTCTGCAACATTCACCCGGACCCCGAAACGAACTCCCATTTCATCACTGCTGGCCAATTACACAGCAATGCTGCTGCAGACTGCACTCTCCCACTTCTTAGTCACTTCACAATCCCCAAAGGATTCTGGTTGGCCCACCACTGGGCTTCCATGTGATGTGGGCTTGGATGGCCAGGTACAGCTCCAGCTCCGTCAATCACCTGAATGTGAATAAAACATTCTAAATCACACAGATGTGTCATTACTATGTTCACTCACGTATGGTAGTATGGCTGGATGTGGGGACAATGATTGCATATGAAGGTACACCATGGAAACTGACATCTATGCGCATGTTTATCCCGGGGACAAATGGCAAATTGGAGGACTGTGAAGGTGAGTACTAGCTGTGTCCCCATTGTACATCAGCAACAATCTCACGACCACCCAACGTAGGCCCACATCCATGTGTTGAATAGAGCTGTGTGTAGGAGTGGCCAAATCGGTAGCAGGCCAAGAGTGTTGTCCTACTTCACATGTGACAACAGAACTTCACGACACATACCTACTTACACGCATCTGTGTGGACACATTCTGTTATGATATATGACATTGCTCCACATGGTCACACTTTGGACACCATACTCACATGCTGAAGTCACGTAAGTGCACATGTCGGCCAGCACCTATCTCATAACAATGTCTGGCTCACAGAGGTCGAGCTTGCAAAAGGGACACACCCCCATTGCAGTCAGTCAGTTCCTCCCTGTGTAGGGATGATGCTCATTATGGCACGCGGGTGGACAATCTAATGAACACACCTCATAGTTAGACATCAGTGGGGTGGCATAGACTTTATTGGCATGTGCGTGTCAGTACGAAAAAAGGCAATGGACACAACGGGTAGGGACATGCTTAAGACACTCACACGCAGCATGGGTACATGTCGAGGTTCAGGAAATGTTGGTGCGAAAATGGTAAACAATCATCATGGATGGCAACGCCCCACCCCACCTTGCCTTGCAGGATGACTCATGTGTTGTTTGGTGTCTGCCCATTGCCCTGTGTGAGGGGGCACAACTCACTGCCTATGGTATCTGCATTGTGCTCTGCCACCGGAGTGCACCAATTGTCTGCTCTGCTGACAGTGATCAGGTGAAAGGGTCCGACAAATTCACATATCATGCTTCCAGAGTCTGGACGATGGCAGGCGTGTCCACTGTTATGGGGGATGTGTGAGCAATCCCCACGATGCAACAAGTTGTTGTGACCTGTGCTGTTGGTAACAAGTGTATATGGCTGCAGGAATGTAATTACTCGTCCATGAATGTGAGCGCAGCTTCATGTGCCATGTGTTCCAATAGTACGTCATTGTCATGTTCAAGGAACACCAGGGTGAGCCAGTCCATTAACTGGTCCGGGCAGGTGCGCTCAGCCCACACCGTTTCACCAATCCGATGATAAAAAGGATGAATACATATTTACACAGAGATTGAAAATTGCAAAATAAATACAAACAAAGTTTGCTTTAAGAAATTAGCACTTAAAACTTTCTTGAATGGCTTTGATTTTTGATTGGAACAAAGTATAGATTCTTCTAGAGAATAATACCCACAGGAAGGGATAATTTAAGTATCTCTTCATCCTATTGTATATTTTGGTTATTTGTCCTGTTCATTTACCCAGATGCCGGAGGGTTAGTTGGGTTACCCCCTTTTTAAAAAGGTTTCACCAATCCGCAATACACCCCAATAGGGAAGCGCCTCGATGTTGTCACTGCACACGAGGAATTGTGCAATCTCCCATGCACAACTGCCAATACATACACAGTATGTCAAGGCATTTCATGCACAGCTGTCTCAGTTACACTCCTGTTCGTGATCCAACAGGGAGCGCAGACACAAGTTATAGTCTAATTCATCTACCGTTGTGTTCATCAGTGGAACCAGGGCAGGAAGCAGGTGATGTAGGTAATGCGGAAGCTGAGCCGGTAACTGATCTGCAGCACTGCCAGAGCCACTGCCAGAGGCACTGCACCCAGTAAATCCAGTATACATGCACTGTAGTGTTCCACGTGACAGGGGTTGTGCATGTGCCCGGTTTGGCCTGAGATTGCCTTGGTGCGTCTTGTGGAACCGGCACTCTTCTGAACTGCATTAGTTGTGTGGAAGATATTCCACAGCTCTGGGCAATGATTCAAATGTGTGTCCAATGTTGGCCTGAATGGGTTGCTGTTTCCCTGAGTGTCAAGGGCATCCCTTGCGGGGGTCCCTCAGGCAGGGGCTTCTGTGTGTGGGGTGGGGATGAGTTGGATAGTTCATTTGCGCAATGTGTGGTGTGGGAGTTTTCCACATTTGCCATGGCATCTCTCTCAGGGTGTTTCAGGCGTGTTCCGGACCTAGGTCAGAGGTGCAGGTGTCCTCCCGCCTGTTGAATTGGGACAATGGAGCTTTCATCCCAGTTGTTTGTCTGACTACAACTTGCATTTTCGGAATATGATGTGGCTTTGGCTATGAGATTGGGACACAGCCTTGGGCTCATGGGGTGCGGATGGCGATACACACACACATGTTGGCATGTGGAGCCAGGTGCCCTGCAAGGCCTTGCGCTGCTTGTGCAATCTCACTCTGTCTCTCTCCCTCGGTCTCTCCCTCTCTTTCATTTGTTGGGTGCATGTCACACCCTCTTCTCTTAGATTTAGTCTTCCAGGCTGTGTCCTACGGATTGTCCAGTGAGGACCCACTAGGACTCATCTGAATGGTTGTTTTGGCTGTTGTTTGTATGGTGCTTTGTGTTGGTGATTGCATTGATGTATGACTGATTCCTCATTTTCTGGCCATGCATGTATGTTGATTTTCCTGCTTGTGCGACATCAGGCAAAATATTTGTTGGGGGATTCGTGGTGCTGGTGTGCAGTTTCTCGGTCTGGGGTTGGGGGTGGGCATGGGGGGAGGGTTTGCGGGCCTGGGTGGTGTTGGTGGGTGTTGTGGCCCTCTTGGGTGTCCGTGCTGCATGTTCAGTTGCTTGGGGGCATCTGTTGTTCTTCATGTGTGGCTCTGGGCTGTGCTCCCTCTTGTGGTGCAGACTGTTGTCCAACTCTACACCAGGTCAGAGCAGGTGTTAATTTCCTGCTGCTAACGTGCCTGTTTTGTGTTCTTATCGCGGTTCTGTCTGGTCGTAGGGAATGTTTTGGTGTGGTGCTGTCACAGCTTTTGGCGCGGGAACGCCTACTCTGCATCTCATTAGCGATAGTTGCTGGGGTCCTCTGTGGTGAGGTTTTTTGCGGCTGCTCTTGCAGGAACTCTGGTGCTGTGGACTGTTAGCACCAGCTTGTGAATGGGGGGTACATTTATTACGACTTTGGTTGCAATAAAGTGCAGTTAATTCTGCGATAGCTCCTTGTAAATATGCCCCTTAATGTTGGATTTTATTTAGCTAATAATTATTGCATCTGATAACCGGCCACTCATAAGGAGGGATGTACTTTTCAAAGAATACCCAAAATGAGAGTCCAAGAAGACGTCTATTTAATAGTTTACACATCACTATTAGCTATCACTATCTTTGGAGAGTCCATTTCAGAAAATGGGTAAATTAGTTATTCAGTAGGAATTAAATAGTGCTTTAAACCGAGAGAACACCAAAGGTAAACAACAGGATCCACTGAGTGGCGTTTCTGCTCCTGCACGTTACAGGCAGGCAGGTGCAGGTTTTTTTCTAAGCCAGCAGGACAGAATTAAAGGGCCTTAGTTTAACGTCGTGTTTTTGCTTTCCCAAGGCTTAATCTTGACAGGTTCTAGCCTACTTATATTTGCCACGGGGCCTTATTTTTTGCAGATGCACTCTTTCTCTGAGATAACGTTGGCAGGAGAAGGGGCAGGACATGCTTCTCCTCAGATAACACTTCGCTGCTTTTTCTAAGAGTCACCTCCAAGATATTCAAGGCCCCAGCCCCCTCCCAACTTTCCCTTCAGGTCCCTTATGACCGACAGGCCTAAATTGTCTTTCCATCACAAGATTTTGAGTGACACAGGTAATCATTCTCGCTTATCTACTATGACATTCAGTACACATCAGGTCGGAAAGAACTTGCTTCTCTTTCATACGTAATTTTAAATGCTCCATGACATGTAGATTTAGCTTGTTCTGACACTCCACGCTATTTGTTGAGAATTTAAACCTGGAGACAATGATATGCGGAGAGTGCTTTTGCTATCGAAGTGCTTCTGTGCTATATAGAAATGAAACAAAAAATATATAAAATGATGGGTAGAATGTTTGAATTATTCTCACTCTCTGGTGTTTACTCCATGCCCCATCTTCGTCCTCACATTTTTGTCCATCATGCTGGCTTGAACAGGAACCGGCCATATGCATATCAGCCTTGGTCCTAATCCAATAGGAACAGTCCAGTCTGAACTGCCAGGCCAGTACAGTCTGAACAGGAATGCAAGCAACCCTGGATCAGCCTTCTTCTTTGCTTGAGTCCAGTGGCACAGTAAGTACAGGACACACATCTGCACATAACCATCCCACTTAGGGTGTCATACTGAGTGGACAACCTGAATTAACCTCACCCATGGATAATTATTCAGGGCTGCATTCCATTCCATCATTTTTTTTCCTACAGTACCACATCAGACAGAAACCATCCACATGCAAATTAGCCTTAGTCTAGTTCGCATTGGACCCGTCTAGCCCGAGCTGGCAGGTAAGGTTCTCTCTGCGTGGAAACACAAGCAGCCCCAGACTGGTTTGGCCTAGTCAGTGAGATGTAGCTCGAGTCACGTGACACATTTTGACTTTGTGACAGTAAGCAAAGCTTGGTGGAAAAAAAACGTGTGTTTGTAAGTAATTCTCAATGCTCTCTGGCACAGAGTTTTGTCTTTTCTTATCCTCTGCAATATTTGTTGACAGCTTTGGTCTGGAGAAAAAGTTCTGGGGAGAGTGTTTTGCCATCAAAGTGCTATGGTGCCATATTAATTAAAGAAGCTCTAAATAAATGCATATAACTTAAAAACATAGCATGGCATAGCATACCATGACATGCCAGAGATGGTAGGATATGTCATAGTTTGATAAGTTTAAAAACATTTGTTTTTGGCTCTGGTAAAAGTGTGTTAATTTGGCCTGTATACAAGTCTTAATTGCAGAATTCCAGCAACCCAATAACTGGTTTGCCTTTCCCTTCCCATGAGATTGACAAGGGGGTGGAAAGGGAGGCGCGTGGTTTAATTCTGCAGAAAGACTCTGCATCCGTTTGCAGCATTAAATCTGCTTACTAGGTTGTTCTCGCACCGAGGAGCTTAGGCCTGACTCATTATAAAATTACCATTTGAGGTGATTTGCTCGATGACATGAAATGATGTGCGGCCTCATTTCAATGCCCAGTGAACTTCTGTTCAAATCCTAAAAGAACACTGTGTGATGGATAGTAATTGACTCTCAGAGCCAAGCTCCACGGTGGCTGCCAACACAGGGATGCTGGAATGTACATTGGGCTTCTGTGGTCCTGGCATTTATAGTACGAAAAGATATGACCAATTATCATTAACAGTGGCATAAGGAAACTGAAGGGGGACCCCCCCCCTGAAAAGTACATGGAGCCCCCACACCCTGGGCTCAGTCAGAGCTCTCAGTCCACAGTGGGAGTGCCCCCCCCCCCCTTGTGCACCGCGGGGGCTGCGGCGTCAATTGATACGCCACTGATCATTACCAATTATCATTTGCAATGCAATAATAGTGAGTATTACCCTGGCTCAGCAGTTCTTAACTTTTAACTTCTGTGGACTCCTACTCAATGACTACTGGAAGCAATTTCTACCAATCAATCCCCAAAACAATACACAAAAAAACAGAAACAAGTGTGCACCAAAGAAATACAGAAATTGTGAAATAGTGTATTAATTCACAATCAAAAAATATACACAATCAAAATTCTAATTTTACTTGGAAGGTAAGAGCTTTTCAAAACGAATGTCTGACATAATATCGACAGACAGAATATCGAAATACAAAAATATCGGCACAAAAATATCGACATCAAAAATATCGGAGTCATATCTACATAAAGGTAAGTACAAAAATATCGAAATTAAAAATATCGTTTTTTTAAATGTATTAATAATAATGTAAAAATAATTTTAAAATACATATAATTTTACAAATATTAAATAAAAATATAAAAACAAAATTAAAACTAATACATATACATTTAAAATAAATAAAACACTTAATAATTTAATGTAAATTTTTTTTTTATTTCATTTAATTGATTTAATGTAATTTTTTTTATTTTTACCCTGTACGCCTGTACCCCAAAAACCCAAAACTGACCCCGAACCCTAAAAATATCCCTGTACCCCAAAAACCCAAAACTGACCCTGAACCCTAAAAATATCCCTGTACCCCAAAAACCCAAAACTGACCCTGAACCCTAAAAATTCCCCTTTTCCCAAAAACTGAAAACTGACCCTGAACCCTAAAAATACCCCTTTACCCAAAAACTGAAAACTGACCCTGAACCCTAAAAATACCCCTTTACCCAAGAACTGAAAACTGACCCTGAACCCTAAAAATACCCCTTTACCCAAAAACTGAAAACTGACCCTGAACCCTAAAAATACCCCTTTACCCAAGAACTGAAAACTGACCCTGAACCCTAAAAATACCCCTTTACCCAAAAACTGAAAACTGACCCTGAACCCTAAAAATACTCCTTTACCCAAAATTAATTAATATTATTTAATTACCAATTAATTATTAATTAACAATAACAATAAAGTAAATATATTAGCACATTAGCTGTAATTAATTAAATTTAATAATTAATATTATTTTTCCCAATTAATTAATTAGGAATAACAAAAAATTATAGATAAAAAAAATTACTCTAATTAATGTAATTAACTAATTAATATTAATTAATTACCAACTAATTAATAATTAAAAATATGTACAAAATTATATTAATTAATTAACTAATTAATATAAATTAATTACCAAATAATTATTAATTAAAATATGTACAAACATATATGAATTAATTAATTATTATTAAATTACTTCCCACCCTATTCCCCTATAAACCCATAACCCGCTACAGAACATATTTATCAAGTAATCAATTAATTTAAATTAATTAATAATTAATTCTCAATTAATTAATTAATAATTCCTACTAATTAATAATTAATTTAACATAATTAAATTACTTCCCACCCTATTCCCCTATAAACCCACAACCCGCTACAGTAGTAAAAGACAATATTTAATTCAATTACATTAAAAATAAATAATACAACATAATAAATACAATATAATATACACTAAATTTATTTAAAAATTGATATTAGTAACATCGAAGTTATTTATTTCGATATTATTGACATCGATATTTAAAACTTCGATATTACTGATATCATACTAATATCGATATTAAGACTGTCGATATTTCTTACCTTCGATATTTTGTCCCATCGATATTTAAACTTCGATATAATTGTATATCGAATTTAAAACTCGATATTTTGTCTGTGTACCTTTCAAAACAAAGTGATATGCTGATCTCAAGCAAACCAATTCATCTTTTAATGCATGCTTTCTTGTTGCACACATCAGTGCTTCATTTAAGGCTTGATGTGGTTCTGCTGCTCCCACTAATCAAACTAAGGATATAAACTTAATTTTTAGCCTCCAATTTCAAATTCCTACACATTATTTATAGAATGTTTTAAAATGTTCTATTTTGCTCATTTTTGTAATTGCTTAATTAATTTACTAATATTGTTTAATGTTGTAAACACTTACGAACCCCCTGAATACATGTCATTTATCCACCAGGGGCCCACGTATTACAGGTTAAGATGCGTTGACCTAGCTTGTCTCCACTTCAGTAAACAATACTGAAAAGTTATTTTGCACCTTCAAAGACATAAAGTGGCTCCATAACAGGTGTTATTTGTGTCTTTGCAGTCAAGGACCAACTATATGACAGGCCAGCCCCAATATATGTCCAACATCTGATATGATCAAGAACACAATCATCTCTGGATTCATTTCGGTCTCAGTAGGTCTCAGAAGCACTATGCAGCCCACTGGCCTCTAGTAAAGTCAGTTTTGGACCCTTCCCTTGGGCACATGTGCTAATTAGAATGAATTATTTAGAAAGGAATAATCAGATGGAAGGAAATGCTGGAATCACTCTGAACCGTTATTGATTACTTTGGGAACCGTCTAGTCGGAAGAAAAAGACTAGGGACCCCAGTCACAAAAGTAATCTGAGACAAAATCCTAACTTTACGACTTTGGGTATTCTCAAAAGGCATTTAGGAGTAGTAAAGTTAGGATTCCTAACTTTACTACTCCTAAATGCCTTTTGTGAATACTGAAAGTCGCAAAGTTAGGATTGTGTCTTACTTTAGGAGTAGTAAAGGCAGGAACCGGCGCAAGAAAGTCCAGTGCACACAACTGACCCCGCCAAGATGAAAGTATGTTGTATATGATACCCAGTCCAAATCATGGATAAGCACAAAGCTTTTCAAATGTGCACTCCATTTGTCAATTTTTCAAATCTGAGATACCGCCTTAGGGGTCCTGACCAATAGAAGGTGCACACATAACTATAGCTTTATTTGAAGCGAAGGCACCACAGCTGGGATATTTAAAGAAAAGGACAAATCTGGGGGGAAACTTTCTCTTGAAGAGCCATTCATGACTACTTGTAATGATTATTCCTTCTTCCTGACCTTTGACCTTGTACATGGTTGTCTGTTAAAATACTGACTACAGAAACATTATGCTTCCAAAATATCCTACCCAAAATAGTGAGGGTCAAAAATCGAGTAGGTAAGTACATATGGAAAAAACTAAGATTACAGGCACATTATAGTAAAGAAATAGAATTAAAAACTTAATTACAGGGACATTATAGGTAGGCTCAGATTTCACTCACACAAAACCATCGAAATTCTGAAGTTTTAGATACCTGAGCTAGCTATAACTTATTCCCCTGCAATGCACTGCTTATGACCTCACATATTACATCACTCATGACATGGTCAGTGACATCACTGAAGACATATAAAATGACATCACTGATGACATCACCCAGTGATGCATTTTCTTAGAGTTTATTAGTGTTAAACATGAACACTAAGCTACTACAAAAGTTTAGTTAGCATACTAAATGTTTTACTAATGAGTGATACTACTTCTAACATATATTATGTGAGCGGCTGTGTGTATCCCTGTGTGATTGGCTGTCTAAGGGGCTGTAATGGTGTGTGAGTGTGCATGTGAGAGGCTGTATGGGTGTGAAGGCGCGCATAAGGCAAGCTCGTCTGTGCTCATCCGTGCCGAGACCGGGCCAAGGGCCAGAACCTCTGATCAATCTCCGCGACAGGCTCCCCACATCTACCCCAAATCCACATTGATGGCACTGCGCACGCCTAACACCGCCTGCGCTCAATATAATCCACACTTATGGTCAGATACCACAAAATTTGCATGTCCTCACTGCAACGTGAAGCTACAGATAACGAATGAAAAAATCAAAACGCTTGCTGTCACTGCATCTATGTCTTCCGACATCACCGCTGCACTAATCAATGCACGATCCCTTGTCAAGCACCGGCAAGAAATACACAATCTTATTATCAACAACAACCTTGATTGCCTCTTTCTCACGGAGACATGGACGGATGGAGCATCCGATCCTGACATGGCAGTTGCGACCCCCCGAGCCTATTACGCCTATCGCCTAGATAGAGTGGGGCAGCGCCGAGGAGGACTAGCCATCTTCGCCCGCGACCACATAACGGTCAGAATATCTCACATCCACTCCACCTCCTGCGAAGCCCTTCTTTTCGATCTTAAACTCACCCCATCATTTCATTTTAAAGGCATCCTCCTATATCGACCACCAGGCTCTCGCACCAACTTTCTAGCAAATCTGGGTGCAATACTAGAAGCTCCAGCACTGGAAGACTCATTTACATTATTGGGCGACTTGAACTTCCATCTTGAGAATGCAGCTGACAAAGATACCCATTACTTGATATCAGACATGCACACCATGATCCTTCGGCAACTGGTAACCACCCCCACCAATATAGCCGGTCACACGCTAGATGGCATTTTTACTAATATGCAAGGCGTTAATATAATAGATACCTTACCAATGCCATGGACCGACCACTTCGCCATTTTAATAAAAATATCAGTCACATTAAATAGACTCAGACCCCACTCTGTACCGAAACCACAAACCATTAAAGTTTGGAAGGACATCGATCACGCTGAGCTAACGAGCCTACTTGAAAAAACTCGTCCTGACTCAACATTTGATCCAAACTTGGCCACACGAAAATTTCAGGAGTGGATAGGTACCGCCGCCCACTCCTTAGCCCCAACTAAAAAATTCTCTAGAAATAGAGCAACGCCATCAGCCCCATGGTTTACAGAGGAGCTCCGTATTAAGAGGCATTTCTGTAGAAACAGGGAGAGACATTGGCGCAGATCCTACAGCGCTGAAAGCAAGAGCAGCTATAAGGAAGCATTCGCACAATACAAAGCCCTTATAGTCGTGACAAAAAAATCCTATTTCACTGAACAAATCAATTCTGCTAAAAACTCAAGTAAAACACTTTTTGAGATAACTAAGGTTTTAGCGGGAAACGCACCGGACCTGAATCCTCCACAATCCCAAGTCTTTTGTGATTCTCTGGCTGATTTCTTTTTCACAAAGGTGAATGATATATATCAAGCATTCTCCACAAAAACAGTAATCAGCCCCCCCACATCTAACAACGGGACTAACAATATCGAACTTTCTCAGTTCTTAGACCTTGGAGAAACACAAATCCAGGAAATAACGGCCACAATCAAATCAGGCTCAGCATTAGATCCTTGCCCTCTAAAAGTCATTCGTCCTATCATGGACTATCTCTCCCCTGACATTGTATCAATCTGTAACACAATGTTCAGTACTGGGATATACCCAGACTCCCTTAAAAACACCTTGGTCAAACCCCTACTTAAGAAAGCTAATCTGGACAAGGACCAACTAAAAAACTACCGCCCCATAGCCAGTCTCCCCTTTTTAGCCAAGGTAGTGGAAAAGGCTATGAACTCACAACTCTCAGAGTTCATAGAAAAACATCAACTACTGGACAACACCCAATTTGGTTTCCGCAAGTTCCACGGAACTGAAACTGCCTTAATAAAAGCTACAGAGGACATAAAAGGGATCTGGGACCAGGGAGGTACAGAAATACTCGTACTGCTCGATCTGTCGGCGGCCTTCGACACAGTCGACCACAAGATCCTGGTCGACCGTGCCGAAAACCTGGGCATCCGCCACATGGCTAGAAATCTGCTTTCCTCCTTCTTGGCCGGTAGATCACAGGTGGTCACACTGGGGCCCTTCCAATCGCACAAGCTGTCACTACCGTGTGGGGTTCCCCAAGGCTCATCCCTTAGTCCGACACTATTTAATATCTACGTGTCGGACCTGGCCTCTGTCATCAAGGCCTATGGGATGAGCCTTACCTCGTACGCGGATGACACCCAGCTTGTGTTGGCCATCAACGGGAATGGAGACAAGGTAGCTGAAAACTTCCAAGAGGGCATGCGGGAGATCGGTGAGTGGATGGCCTCTAACTGCCTAAAGTTAAATGCTGAAAAAACGGAGGTCGTCATATTTGGACATCTCTCCCCGGATGGTCAAACACCTGGTGGCCCCCTACGCATGGAACACCACCTACACCAGCCATCACCGTCAGAAATCTGGGGGTGATTTTTGGCGATAAATTAAATTTCATGGCCCACTCAAATAAAATAGCAGCAACAGCCCATCACAAACTTAGGCTGATCAAGAAATCATGCCGTTTCTACCAACCTCAGCAGGTAAGACGCTGGTAAGCACCCTCGTGCTGTCATCTCTTGACTATTGTAACGGCTTATTCATCAACGCCCAAGCAAGAGTGACCAACAAAATGCAGACCATCCAGAATGCTGCAGCCCGCATCTTGTCTAGAATCCCAAAGTTCTCACCAATCTCTGAGACTATAAGAGACCTGCATTGGCTCAAGATTCGAAACAGAATCAAGTTTAAAGCGCTGTGCATACTCTATAAAGCACTGCACAACTGTGGTCCACATTTACTGAAATCCCATCTCAGATACCAGTCCTCCATAAGATCGCTCCGAACTAACAACCTTAAAATCCTTCAAATACCACGAACAAAAACAGTTAACTGGGGCGATAGACGCTTCCTTGTGGCAGCTCCCAGGTTATGGAACTCCCTGCCAGCTTCCATCAAAGACAGCCCATCCCTGATGCATTTCCGCAGAAAGATAAAGACCTGGCTGTTTGATCAAGAATAGTTACCGGCCTAACCTCGGGAATACATTCAAAGTTTCTAGCACCGAGACGCCTACGGGCAATTGTACGCGCTGTATAAATCTCAAAAATAAATAAATAAATAAATAAATAAGTGGGTGTGTGAGTAGCTGTCTGGGTGAGTGGCTATGTGAGTGGCTGTATTGGTGAGTGAGTGGGCGTATGAGTGGCTGTATGGGTGAGTGAGCGGTTGTGTGAGTGGCTGTATGGGTGGGTGTGTGAGTGACTGTGTGGGTGAGTGAGTGGCGGTCTGAATGGCTGTATGAGTTAGTGATTGGGTGTGTAAGTGGCTGTATGAGTGAATGATTGGCACTTTGATTTAGTGAGTTGGTGTGTGAGTGGCTGTATTGGAGAGTAAGTGTCTGTGTGAATGGCTGTAAGGGTGAGTGATTGGATGTGTGAGTGCTTGATGTAAGAGGTTGTGTGAGTTTGTGAGTGGTTGTATGGGTGAGTGAGTGAATGTTTTGAGAGGCATTATGGGTGAGTGTGTGGGTGTGTGAAAGGCTATATAGGTGAATATAGGGTGCGTAGCTGTATGGAGGAGTGTGTGGCTGTACCAGTGAGTGACTAGTTGTATAAATAGCTGTAAAGGTGAGTGAGTGAATATGTGAGTGGCTGTATGAGTAGGTATGTGAGTGGCTCTATAGTTGTGCGAGTACTTAAATGGGTCTGTGAATGGGTATGTGTGTGGTTGTGTGGGTGAGTGAGTGGGTGTATGAGCGGTTGCATGGGGTGTGAGTGGTTGTGTGAGTGGTTCTGTGGATGATGTTATCAGTGATGTCCTTTGATATGTCATTAGTGATGTCATTGACCATGCCATGAGTGATGTAATATGTGTGTTCATAAGCTGTGCATTGTTGGGGCATAAGTTATAGTTAGCTCAGGTAACTATAACTGCTGAATTTTTATGGTTTTGTACGAGTTAAATCTGAGCCTAATTATAACATCCCTCTAACCTTTGTTTTTTCCAGTGAATTTCTAAGGTTTTTTAAATTCTATTTCCTATTAATAACATCCCTGTAACCTTTGTTTGTGTCAGTGAATTTCGTCAGTCTTTAATGGTATTTCCTAACAGTAGCCTAAGTGTGGGCGGTGAACTCCGCTCCACTGTCGGAGCTTGCAAAGTTTTATAGACTCCATGCTTCGCTTGGAATGCAGAGTTTGGGAAAAAAGAAAAACTCTGATTCCCGTGTAGTGTGGCGGAGTTTACCGGCTCCCGCCCACATACAATGAGGCTCTCAGTCTCAGTCTAGACTCCCTCGGGTCACTCCCTCATTAACGCCCACCCCCCTGTACTCCCGCCCTCTCAACCCCTCCACATGTGGTAACATCACCATCAGCGAGAGGAAGGGAGATGAGGCCCAAGACACCATTCATCAGAGAGAGAGCAAGATGACGTAGTGGAGACACCAGGAGCAGCAGAGACAGGTGCAGGACCGATGGTTGGTGGTGGGAGGGGGCAGAAGAAACTGCTGGTAGTCATGGGGTTGGAGAACATCCTGGAAGTGAGGGGTGGGACTCTTGGGAGCAGAGACTGCGTGCGTATGAGAGGCTGAGAGCCTCACACAGGGAGGTGCGAGCACTGATAAATGCGCAAGGAATTGCAAAACAGAAATTCATTTGCATGCACAATGTTTTTTTAAATTAAAACATATGTACTACTACTGGCTGTATTTTAATCACACCATGGTCACCCCTGTATGCCAACAGATATATCTGAATATATTTCATTTCAATATCAAATGTCTGACTGTACATTACTGTAGGAAGTTTAGCAAAAGTAATCATAGCTCTGGTGGCATATTTGCAATCTCCTGGCTCCTCAACCTAATGTTATAAGGAGCTCCCCAGCAACCCCTATTTAAGAGATCTTTGATAACCCAGCAGTGGCTTCACACTGCAAGCTCATCTAAAGCACCTGTTTTTTTGTTATTTCCGGGGGGGGTGAGTTGGTTGAGAATCCTCGAAGCCGGAGGGGAGTCTCCGGATTGTTAAAACAGAAGGGGCTTCTCCTCTGGACAGTCACACCGGAATTTAGTGAAAGACCCAAGGAAGGGAACAGAGAGGCCTCATGCTTCATGCATCGCCTGACGGGACGCAACCAAACACAGACTGAAAGTAGCGTGCAGGGGTTTGTTTGATGCACCTTTGCGGTAGAGCGGAGCGGAACTCCACTGAGTTTTTATGCAATTCTGTGGAATTCCACGTAGTGCAACTCCACAAGCTCCACCCACCTTTACCTGTAACCTTTGAGAGTGAATGTGTGAGTGAGTGCATCAGTGCATAGGTTGGTGTGTGAGTGGGTGCATGAGTGTCTGAGAGGGTCTGTGAGTGTCTCAATGGGTGTCTGAGAGAGCGTATAAGTGTCTGAGTGGGTATGTGAGTGGATGTGAGAGTGTCTGAATAGGTCTGTCAGTGGGTATGTGAGTCTCTGAATTGGTCTGTAAGTGAGTATGTGAGTCTCTGAGTGGGTCTGTGATTCAGTGCATGAATCTCGGAGTAGGTCTGTGAGTGGGTGAGAAAGAGTGTGAGTAATTCTGAAAGTTGGTGTATGAATTTCTGATTGGGTCTGTAAGTGGGTGTGCATGTTTCAGCTCATCTGTGAGTGGGTACATGAGTGTCTGGATGGGTCTGTGAGTGACCCGGAGAATGTCTGAGTTGCTCTGTGAGTGGGCGCATTAGTGCCTGAGTGGGTTCTGCTCATTCTCTGCTTGTTTTCTGCCATTTTTCTGCTCACTTCTGACCTTTATTTTACCTCTTTCTGCTTGTTGCTGACCTTTATTTTGCCTCTTTCTTCTATTTTCTGACCTCGATTTTGCCTCTTTCTTCTCGTTTATGACCTTTATTTTACTTTTTTCTGCTTGTTTCTGATCTCTATTTTGCCTCTTTCTGCTTCTTGTTGGCCTTCATTTTGCCTCTTTCTGCTAATTTCTGATCTCTATTTTGCCTCCTTTGCTCATTGCTGGCCTTTATTTTGCCTCTTTCTGACCTTTATCTTGCCTCTTTCTTCTTGTTTCTAATCTCCATTTTGCCTCTTTCTGCTTGTTGGTGCCCTTTATTTTGCCTCTTTCTGCTCATTTCCCACCTTTACTTTGCCGATTGCTGCTCTCCATTCTCACCTTTATTCTGACTCTTTCTGCCCATTTCTCGCCTTTGTTCTGCCTCTTACTGCTCGTTTGTGACCTATATTTTGCCTCTTTCTACTTTTTCGGAAATCTATTTTGCTTCCTTCTGCTCGTTCCTGACCTTTATTTTGCCTCTATCTGCTTGTTTTGGACCTTTATTCTACCCCTTTCTGTGCATTTCTCATCTTGATTTTGCCTCTTTCAGCTCGTTTCTAACCTTTATTCTGCATCTTTCTGCTAGGTTCTCACCTTTCTCTTTCCTTTTTCTGCTCATTGCTGACCTTTATTCTTCCTCTTTCTGCTTGTTTCTGACCTTTATTCTGCCTCTTTCTGCTCGTTTCTCACCTTTATCTTGCCTTTTTCTGTTCGTTGCTGACCTTTCGCGTGCCTCTTTCTGCTTGTTTCTGACTTATATTTGGCATCTTTTTGCTCTTTTCACTGGGACTGCAGGGGATAGCTTCAAGGTCCCCTTGGTCTCTGCTGGCTCTCCACCTCCAGCAGGAGCTCACATTGCTCTCACAGACAGGGAGCTGCTAAACATGCAGCTCCATGTCTGTGAGAGAAATCTTTCCTTCTGTTCTCCTGCCTGCTTGACAGTGGGAAGGGAAACAGATTAAACCTGCGCTTCCATCAAACGAGAGCATTTTGTCAGCTCCCGGTTGTTTGAAGTGAAGCATTTACTCTGACTTGGCAGGAACTGTCAAAGCTCCAGCCAAGTCACAGCAAACAGCTATGTCCTGGGGGTGCCCCCCTCCCCCCGGGACACAGCAGGAGATGGCCCTGGGGGGGTGGCAGTCTGCAGGGCCCTTATTGGCCCCAGGAGGATGGATGTGTGTCCTCCTTTACTATCACTCTCACAGTCCTGCCCCAGGGAGGTGATGGTCTGAGAGCCATAAATGTCCTGGGACGGAGGCTGCGTGGCCTTCCTCCTTCCTTAAAGAAATGAAATCCCCGAGGCGGTGGTGGTCCCCAGGGTACGGGATCCATGCTGCCCCGCTCCAAATTTAAGATAGCCCTGGGGAGATGGGGGTCCCAGGGGCTCTGCCCCCCACAAGCATTTTAATCCTCAGGGAGGTGGTGGTCCCCGGGGTTCGCAAGGCCCACCCAATCATTTAATATGTAGCCCCAGGGAGGTGGTGGTCCCAGGGGTCCGCACGGTCCTCATGCTTCTTAATATATATAGCCCTGGGGACGTGTTGGTCCCCAGGGCATTTTTCAGCTTTTGGAGGGTGGGCCCATGTGCCCCCTTCCATATTTTTAAAAATACCTGCGGCCCCCGGGATCTGGCCTACCTGGGGGCTATAATTAAAACAATCACTTGTGTTTTTATTCATAGCGATATTCGCAAATATTTTGTGAAAATTGACGTGAATTTTAAAAAAATGCTTTTATGCCTGCCATGGCAGGGTTTCAGGAGAACCCCAAGACAAGATTTTACCTCATTTTTTGGGGGGCTTAGCTGAAGCCATTGTCAGCCAGTTCACTATATATCGATGGCACTTGGTCTACCTCTAAGATATGAGGCATGACAATGGGTTGAATGCTACTCTGGGAGATTGCCAGTGGTTAGACTATTTTCAAGCATTCCTCCCATCACCTTTTCTGTGTGTGATTTTACATAATCAAAAGATCAAGAAATTGTGTGGCACGCTTAGTTTATCTGATGGTACTCAATAATGTAAATAAGGTTTTTGCAAAAATGTATTCAGTTTGGGTGCATGTGGGTATCTCCCTCTGACCTGAGGGCGTAAGAGCAATGAAGAGCAATGAATAGTGAAAAGCACTGTGTAAACCATAAACAGCGTCCATACTTTACACCAGTGGGGTGTAAGAATGCAGCTTTCGCAGCCAGGTTTTTTTTGCAGTTACCCAAGCCACTTGCTTTACGATGCCAAATAGAGCATTTGAAGAAGGAGCGCCTGGAAGGACGTGGGCAAATAGAGCAGGTGGGAGTACATGGTGAGCAGTGGTGGCTAGTGATTTCTGAAAGTGGTGAGGTGTAATACTTCCCACAGGTTCACTTAATTGTTTTCAAAATATGCCTTGGGTTCCCTTTTGTGTTAAGAACTGCATCCACTGTACTAATGCCAGAATTGTGTCAAGAGTACCTTCTTATGCTAAGAACTGCATAAAGTAAATCAGTACAAGAAAGTTGCCACTGGATTGCTTCCCCCACCTGACCGTCCACCCGCGATATGCCATGGTGGACAGATAATACCTCCAGTACGCTAGCACCATCATTTTGATATTAGCGCCACCCCATGGCAAGAATTGCAACCAGTTTGCCAGGGTCTACACTTTTCAACTGTGATCCTCCCCCATGCCAAGAATTGCCCTCACTATGCCAGTGACAGCAAGTTATCTTGGGTGTCCACTGATCTAAGAATTATCTCTTGCATGTTTTGGATTTTTAAGGCTAAAAGGGTTATCTTTCTCTTCACACTTTAAGTCCAAAGGGGAGAAGTTGGCCATCAATTATTTCTCGGTAGAAGTTTCAATATAGAGAATTCGAGAAAATTGAACAGTCTGAAGTTTAAATGTAAAAAGGGAGGTCTGGGAACAGAGGCATAGGTTTTCTAGGACTGGTGCTTTCATCCTACGAGATAAGGCACTAGCCTGGCATCATTTAGTCATAAAGCCAACTTAGTACCGAAGGCTTGAAAATTGTCTTTTTCAGTGCAGGTGAGTGCACAAGCGGGCAAAACAATATTATGCCTAGTGATCTGAAAAGGTTTGTCGCGTTGCTGAGCTCACTACGATAAGTGTATGAGGGGACAGATTTACAAGCCCAGTGTGCCACATTTGCACCGCTGTTGCGTCACTTCTGTGACATAGCGGCAGCGTAAACCATGCGCCACATTGCACACTATTTACAACGTGACGCATCTAGGGAGATGCGTCACGTGTAAAATCCTGCATCACATGAAACCTGCATCAGGTTTCATGTGGGCGTTCCGGCGCAGGGGGGGTTCTGTCGCAGTAACGCCTCGGAAAAGTGCCTGAGTGAAATCACTTTTCCGACTCTGCTGCGTCACATTCTTGCGCCTGCTTGAAGCAGGCGTAAGGCGTGACGCACCATGTTGAGGATAGGCCAAGTTGGAACAGTGCTGGAGTTGCGTCGTGCCCGTGACACAACTCCAGCACTGCGCCAACCTTACGCCGGCAGATGCGACACACATCTATTTGTCCTTGTGCCATGATGCGCTGCATTGCAAATGCAGCGCAGCTGTGGTGGAGCAAGGGTAAAATTGCATCACGCATCTTTCCTGGCGCATCCCTGCTTATTTGCAGGAATGCGCCAGGAAACGCAAATCTGCCCCGAGAGGTTTTGTGGCATGTGATTCATTGTGGGAAGATTGGAGGACGCCACACAATTTATAGGCTATGATTAAATGTGATTCTATGTCCAAAAAAAGTATGCCGTAAATTAATCTTGTAGAAACCTTTGCCGTTTGGAGTGTTCGCCAGGACAGGGAAAAAGACAGCAGAACTCTGGGGCATATTACCAAGGCGGGCGATATGTGATTATCGATAATTCTATCGCCCTATTAGCAAGCTGTCGCTAACAGCAGTTAGCGACAGCTTGTAGGCGATAGCGAGCGGTTTGGGGCCCGCTTTGTATGTCAGCGATATTTATCGCTAATGACATGCAAAGTGGGCGTACCCAACTTGTTAGCGACTTAAAGCAGTTGCTGTCGCTATCGCCTATTAACAAGGCAGGCGTAGCGATGGAAATTTTGCTAATATTAAAATTTGCTAATAGCACGTTATCTCAGCGATAATATCCGGCAATGCGCGGCAATAAAAAAATTGCCGCTAAGCCTACATAGCGATAAATATCGCTAGTTGTTGGTAACATGCCCCTCTGTATACTAAAAAAAAAAAAGACGACAACGCACTTCCCAGTGTCGTGTGTACATAGTGAATGGGTCTGTCTGTTTTTTTGTTCTTTTTCTCTTTCTCTGACCTTCCTTGTTGGCCGGAAGCGTGTGGGTTAAATGGCTGATCTTTTGACAGGGTCGCTACAATCTGTTCAATAGCCTCAGTCGGAATGAATTGTTTAGAGCCCGAAACAGGAACTCATTTTCTTTTCATGTTTCCACAAATGTTCAAAAATCAATTTTATCCTCCGAGAAGCTTTTCTCAGATGAGATGACAACCTGATTAGGATTTTATACGAGAGCAGAAATATATCTGTACATGTCCATTGAGACATGACATAGGACCTGCCTTTATCGTTAGATCCAGGTGACATTTACTGATTACTCTGTTCAATGACGTCGTATATCAGTTTCTTTTAAGGTTACCATATCTTTATTGTATTTTTTTTCCCTGAACGATAAGCAAAATCATGCACACGGACACAAATGTATTCTCCCAAAAAAAAAAAAGCAGAAACCTGATTTCTTCATTGCTGAGGAAATTGCACGGGCTTCCAGCTGGCTCATGTATAGACAGACGGTGCTTAATTTGGAGAAAAAAAATTACGTGCTGGTGCCCAACGTTTTTTCTTAAAAGCTCCCCTCTGGAGCTGCTGATAGACAATTTTACCGTACACCAAGGCTGCCTGGTCTTGATTTCATCTCACGCCTCTTTTTTCCGCCATTTTCTACTTCATGAATCTGTATCTCAATGTACAAGTTATTTTTCACCACTTCTTTATCCCTTTGTCATTGTTTTCCTGTCTTTTAGTTCTTCCCTCTTTGCCCCGTTCCGCCTTTTTCTTTCTCACTCTGGGTCAAATCTTCTGATGAAAAGATAAGTCCTGGGGCCTCATTTATGAGAAATGACGCATCGCTGCGTGAAAGCAGCGATGCGTCACTTCTCAGTGCGCCCTCCTTGCGACAATCCTGATGCGTCATATTTAATGTATGACGCATCATGTCGCAAGGAGTTACAGATACGTCAGTATTTCTGACGTATCTGTAAGCGCAAAAGTGACGCATTGCTGGAGTGTGTCACAAAAGTGACGCAACTCCAGCAATGCGTCCTTTCACATGGGGAAAGCCCCATGTGAAAGGGCCTGCGTCAGTCTTATGCCTGCTGAGAGGCAGGCGCAAGATTTTGACGCAACAGCGTCCTAAAAGTGACGCCGTGAAATCTCATAGATTTCACTGCGTCACTTCTACGACCCTTCCTTACGTCAATACGCCCCCCTTGCATACATTATACCTGGCACAGGTATAATGTGGCGCAGGGGTTTACAAAGTGACGCTTCTACCTAGATGCGTCACTTTGTAAATATGGCGCAACAAGGCGCATTTTTTACGCCACTGGTGCGTCAAAAAAAGTGACGCACCGGCGGCGTAAAAGTGACGCACAGCCTCATAAATGAGGCCCCTGGTACCCACAAATGAAATGCTGGTGCCTGAAAAAAGAACTCCAGATATGGCGAGTAAAGTTAGCACTTCTTTGGAGGCTGGACAACTGGAGGTGTCCTGGGTCAAGAGCGACTGCCAAAAGAACCCACTTGATTCTAAGAATAACCGTTCCAAAATGGAACCACCAGACACACATAGCAGCATGTGCCACATTGAAAGTCAGGCCCAAAAAATCTTCACCTCAAACACAAAGGACATAAAACACAAGACAAACAAACATCACAAGTCAAACCACAAAATAACAAAAACAGAAAACACATCCTGTGCCATAAACTCAGAGAAAGAAATATACAATTTAAAACTTTGACACTGCAAGGGGTCCCTCCTATCTGAAGCAATGTCACACTGCCCCACCAGAATCCTCAGATTGAAAGTTAATCATCTCTGGTTCCTTCTAAGAGTGCCCAGAAAAAAAGCAGGGGGTAAGATCTTTCCCAGCCAATTTCTAGTGCCTGGCACAATGGCCTTTTCTAAGGGGGAAGGCTACAGCACAGTTCTTTACTTGTAGGAAAGAAAAGAAGAGTCACCTGTTTGGTTAATTCACATTGATGTGGAAGCGCTTGGTCACCCAACTCTTGGGTTTTATGAGCTATATAAAGGTTTAGATTGATTCATTGGAGGTATTGGTGTCTCATGCAGACTGGAGGAGGAGTGTGAACATTACTGCTTTGAGCTAAGACCCTCATTTATGGGATTTTGGAGTAGGGCAGTGAAACAGGGCACCTTGCTACGTTGCCGTAAGCCAAAGTGAAAGGGCAGGATCATATTTATGCAATGTGATGCGTTCCTGTCCTTTCTCCCTGAGCTGGTGCCGTTTTGGCAGGCTAGCGCCAATGTAGATACCTTTGCACTTTGGTGCAAGGTTGCCTCCATTGCTGGCAGGATTGTTTTTGTGCAGGAGGGGACACCTTCCTGCACAAAAACAATTGTAAGTGGCATTTTCCTCGTTGTATGTCTGCTGCAGAATACATAGAAAGAGGGAAAAACGAGGAGAAATAAACATATTTATTCTTGTAACTCCTCTCCTCCGGAGGCGTATGGATTTGGGGCCATATGTATCAAGATACCAATTAGCAATTCTGTAATAGCGATTTTTAAGAAATCGCTATTTCAGAATCGCTAATTGGTATGTATCAAGAAAATCGCAATTTTTTAGCAATTTCTTGATATTCCTTAATTGCAAAATCGCAAATTGTGAATTCGCAATTAAGGAATACTTTCCCATTCATTTCTATGGGCCTCCTGGCCCATAGGAAGGAATGGGATTTTTTTCTCAATCTGCGATTCGTAATTTGCTAATCTTAAATTGAGAATAATTTCGAGGGTGCAGGGGTGTCCAAAGGACACCCTGTTGCCCCCCTGAAATAAGTATGGGTGCACATGTGGTGCACATACATGCCCTAAGTTCATGTAGGTGCGTCACATGGCACTTTGAAAAATGCTGAAATGTGCATTTTCCATGGAAATCACAACTTTGCGATTCCTTAAGGGCATTTTGGATTTTTTTTTTGCTTAATACATTGCATTTAAGGAATTCGCTAAATTTGCGATTCCCTAAATGCAATCGCAAAATAAAGAATCGCAAATTTTGCGATTCCTTATTTTGCACACAAAGTCCTTCATACATACCATTTTGCGAAAATGAGATCGCAAACGCAGAAATTCTGTGAATTTCGGCGTTTGCGAACCCATTTCGCCGTGATACATATGGCCCTTGGTGCTTCCCCAGGTTTACATGATTTTGTAAATCTGGGGCAGCTTCATATTTCACCGGTGTTACATGGGAAAACCCACTGCAACGCCGACGGAACGGGTCCCGGGCGCTAAGTAAGGCGGCGCAGCGCCTTACTAAAGATTTATGAGACCACTCAAAGCCATGAAGGGGGGCTCTGCGTGGTTTAGTAAATTGGTATTTAGAGCTTGTACCACTTTACATGGTGAAAATGTGACACAGGCCTCTCATAAGTATGGGCCCGATTCACAGAACTGACTTAAGACAAAATCCTAAACTTACTACCATTTTGGTATTCACAGAAGGCACTTACTCATTTCGGTATTCACAGAAGTTAGGAGTCCTAACTTTAGGACACCTAAATGCCTTCTGTGAATACCGAAAATCTTAAAGTTAGGATTTTTCTCAGTTTAGGAGTAGTAACGTTAGGACTCCTAACTTTAGGACTCCTAAACTGAGAAAAATCCTATTTTTAAGACTTTCGGTATTCACAGAAGGAATTTACGAGTCCTAAAGTTAGGAGTCCTAACTTTACTACTCCTAAACTGAGAAAAATCCGAACTTTAAGACTTTCGGTATTCACAGAAGGCATTTAGGAGTCCTAAAGTTAGGACTCTTAACTTCTGTGAATACCGAAATGAGTAAGTGCCTTCTGTGAATACCAAAATGGTAGTAAGTTTAGGATTTTGTCTTAAATTAGTTCTGTGAATCGGGCCCTTTGTCCCTAAGTGTCTCCAATATATCTTCTGCCCATCAATACTGGCAGTGAAGAACTTGGGTCAACATTCTTCAGGTCACTGGTAGCAGCAGGCAAGGATTGTGAGGCAGAAAGAAATGTACAATACATACTGTATCCAGGAGAAGTGCCAAAGTTCCAATTAGAAAAATATGTACGTCCAATACTTGATTCACTGCCACATAAAAGGTTGTTTTTAAAATTACCCGCAAATGAGGCTTGTTAATAAATTATGCACAGAGAGTGGCAACTGGTTGAAAGGAAGACTTGAAAGGATGCTAATTAATGGCACAGCTACTGAGACTTTTGCTCAGGGTGCAGCACTTTACCCAATGATTTTTGACATAAATAAATGCTTCAAAGATGAATGTGCGTCAGAGACTTGTAGTCTTTAAATACACACACACAAATGAGATTAGAAAATCATTCACAACGAGATTCCTTTAGGTTTCCATGTACCGAAAAGGTTACACCATGGCTCATTAGCACTCAAACTGGTGTATGTTCATACATTTTGCGCTGGGTTAGCGCCACAAAAGTGATGCTAACCAGCACAAAATGTATTTTTACCAATTTACTTTCCAGCACAAACCTTGTTTTGCGTTGGAAAGTACCCTACAAGTAACCCACAGCAGCGCAAAGAATTGCTTTGCATTACTTAGCGCCAAGGGGGCATTACATGGTTGGTACATGGTCATTCTCATATAACCACCCACAAAACCCTATCTGCGAGCAATTGTAGACAGGGTTTAGCGCCAAAAGTTAAAGCCATCTGAAAAGGTGAATAATGTTTTAATTTCTCCTTCTTTTCCTACTTCGCATGCGTGTTACACGCCGAAGCACACATATAAATTGGGAAAAGTGTTTGAACTTGTCTAGGCATAGCATTTTTTACAGGAAGTGTACCCTTTGTGTGCAAAACCTATGCTAAACTCAGGCACGCACCATAGTGCTAGTGCACTAAGGTGTGTGCCTGGCGCACAGCAGCTGAAATCAGTGCCAGTGCTAGGGAGAAGGGAGGAGAGAACGAAGGGGCATATTATCAAGGGGGTTTATCTCCGCTTTTTTGGTTATAAAAGCCAAGAAAGCGGAGATAAAATTATCTCCCTATTACCTAGCTGTCGCTAACACCAGTTAGCGACAGCTAGTAGGAGATAGCGACCATCTTGGGCCCCACTTTGCATGTCAGTGATATTTATCACTAATGACATGCAAAGTGGGCGTGCCAAGATGTTAGCGACTGAAAACAGTCGCTAACATCGCTATCTCCTATTACCAACTTTTGGAGATATTTGCGCTAAGCGCGAATATCTCCAAAAGCTAACACCTGCCCTGAGCAGTTCTTAGCCATGTTATCCAATGGGAGGTGGATAACATGGCTAAGAGCATTAGCTCGGTAATGCATGAATATCGCTGACTTTTCAGCGATATTCATGCATCGCAGCGATTTTTATCGCTTTTGCGATAAACCTTGGTAATACCAAGGTTTATTTGCGGTAAAAATCGCTGCAGCTCAGCGGTAACTTTTTGTCTCTAACCAAGCAATAGCGATAATTATCGCTATTGCTTGGTAATATGCCCCGATATCTTTGTAGATATGGCGTTCTCCTGCTCCCACCCTGTCACGCTGCACAACATTTTTGGCTGCTGCATTGCTTGATTTCTTTGAAAATCTGCCCCACAGCATAGAATGTGTAGCAGTAATGCAAGCTTTCCGAGCACAGAGAAGAGACCCAGCACAGGCAGCCGCTACGCAAGCTTCCTCTAATACACAGAACAGTTACAGCACAGGCAGCTGAAGTGTATGCATCCTCTAATGCACAGAATGGGTACATCACAGGCTGCCGTTGCGCAAGCTTCCTTTTCATACACTTAATGGTTGCACCACAGGTAGTTGAAGTGCAAGCTTCCTCTAATACAAAGAATGGTTACAGCACAGGCTGCTACCATGCAAGCTTCCTCTAATACACAGAATAGCTACAGAAAAAGGCGACTCTGCACAAGCTTCCTTTTCATACACAGAATGGTTACCACACAGGCTGCAGAGGTGCAAGCATCCTCTTATGCACACAGAACGGGTACATCGCAGGCACTGGTAACAGCACAGGCAGCTGAAGTGCAAGCATTCTCTAATAGGGTTGTATGACGTTACATCGCATAGTAATACTGCGTGTGCCATTACAACGCGAGTATTACTACGCGATGTCAATTTTACCGACCTGCCATTACATCTCATACTTTTACCACGAGTATGACTTTACCACGCATGACATTACAACGCAAAGGCATGCGTGGTAAAGCTATACTCCTGGTCAAAGTTTGCAGGGTAAGTGACAACCCTACACCTACACAACACACTACTCCCAACCCTACACTACCCCTAACCCAAAAACACTACTACACTACAACACTACCCACACTACTCCCACCCCTACACCACCCCTAACCTAAAACACTACTACATTACAACACTACCCACACTACTCCCACCCCTACACTACCCCTAACCCTAAATCACTACTACACTACAACACTACCCACACTACTCCCACCCCTACACTACCCCTAACCCTAAAACACTACTACACTACAACACTACCAACACTACTCCCACCCCTACACTACCCCTAACCCTAAAACACTACTACACTACAACACTACCAACACTACTCCCACCCCTACACTACCCCTAACCCTAAAACACTACTACACTACAACACTACCCACACTACTCCCACCCCTACACTACCTCTAACCCTAAAACACTACCACACTACAACACTACCCACACTACTCCCACCCCTACACTACCCCTAACCCTAAAACACTACTACACTACAACACTACCCACACTACTCCCACCCCTACACTACCCCTAACCCTAAAACACTACTACACTACAACACTACCGACACTACTCCCACCCCTACACTACCCCTAACCCTAAAACATTACTACACTACAACGCTACCCACACTACTCCCACCCCTACACTACCTCTAACCCTAAAACACTACCACACTACAACACTACCCACACTACTCCCACCCCTACACTACCTCTAACCCTAAATCACTACTACACTACCCACACTACTCCCACCCCTACACTACCCCTAATCCTAAAACATTACTACCCTACCCTAAACCACTAACTACACTACTCCCACCCCTACACTACCCCTAACCCTAAAACACTACTACACTACAACAATACCCCCACCCCTACACTACCACTAACCCTAAAACACTACTACCCTACAACACTACCCACACTACGCCCACCCCTACTCTACCCCTAGCCCTAAAACACTACTACCCTACCCTAAACCACTACCCACACTACTCCCACCCCTTCACTACCCTAAACCCTAAAACACTACTTGACTACAACACTACCCACACTACTCCCACCCCTACACTACCCTAAACCCCAAAACACTACAACACTACACTAAACACTAAAACACTACACTACACAAACACTACCATACTACACTAAACCCTAAAACACTACACTGCACAAACACTACTACACTACCCTAAACCCTAAAGCAGTACATTACCCTAAACCCTAAAACACTACACTACACAAACAGTACTACACTACCCTAAAACACTACACTACCCTAAACCCTAAAACACTACACTACACAAACACAACTACACTACCCTAAAAACGAAATCACTACACTACACAAACACTACTACACTACCCTAAAAGATAACTCACTACAACAGTACCCTAAACCCTAATACACTACACTAAACAAACACTACAACACTACACTACACTACAAAAAAAACCTAAAATGTTACAAAAACACACAAACGTTATAACACTACTTTACACTACCCTAAACCCTACAAAAGAAACCCCCACCCAAGCTCAAACCCCCTTACCTCTCTCCTCTCCAGCGTCACTGTCTCTGCTCTCAGTTCCTGCTTCCTCCTTCCTGCTTGGTGCAGGTCGTTGTGAGGAAACAGCCTAGGTTTCCTCACAACGCATTGGATAGCCACCGCCGCCATTACACATTACGGTTACAGCACAGTCACCGGTAACAGCACAGGCAGCTGAAGTGCAAGCATACTCTAATACACAGAACGGTTACAGCACAGGCAGCTGAAGTGCAAGGTTCCTCTAATACACAAAATGGAAACAGCACAGGCAGCTGAAGTGCAAGCTTTTTCTAATACACAAAATGGAAACAGCACAGGCAGCTGAAGTGCAAGCTCCCTCTGGTACACAGAACAACTAGAACACAGGCAGCTGAAGTGCAAGCTTCCTCTAATACACAAAATGGAAACAGCACAGGCAGCTGAAGTGCAAGCTTTTTCTAATACACAAAATGGAAACAGCACAGGCAGATGAAGTGCAAGCTTTTTCTAATACACAAAATGGAAACAGCACAGGCAGCTGAAGTGCAAGCTCCCTCTGGTACACAGAACAACTAGAACACAGGCAGCTGAAGTGCAAGCTTCCTCTAACACACAGAACAGGTACAGCACAGACAGCTGAAGTGCATGCTTCCTCTAATACACAGAATGGTTAAAGCACAGGCCACCATAGACTGTTTACAGCAAGGGAAGCTGAAGAGCAAGCTTCTTTTTCAGGCACATAGCAGTTCTATCACAGGAAGCTGAAGTGAAAGCTTACCTTTCATAGAGAGAAGATTCACAGCACTGGAAGCTGAAGGGCAAGCTTTGTTTTACATGCCTTTCATACACAGAGTGGTTACAGAACTGGACGCCGAAGAGCAAGCTTCTTTTTCGTGCACAGAGCAGCTATAACACAGGAAGATGCAGTGCAAGCTTCCCAGTCATACACAGAACATTTACAGCACTTGAAGCTAAAGGGCAAGCTTCCTTTACATGCCTTTCATACACAGTGGTTACAGCATTGGACGCCGACGAGCAAGCTTCTTTTCGTGCACAGAGCAGCTACAACACAGGAAGATGCAGTGCAAGCTTCCCATTCATACACAGAACATTCACAGCACTGAAAGCTGAAGGGCAAGCTTCGCTTTAGATTCCTTTCATACAGAGTGGTTACAGCACTGTATGCCAAAGAGCAAGCTTCTTTTTCATGCACAGAGCAGCTATAACACAGGAAGATGTAGTGCAAGCTTCCCATTCATACAGAGAACATTCACAGCACTGAAAGCTGAAGGGCAGGCTTAGTTTTACATGCCTTTCACACTCAGAGTGGTTACAGCACTGGACACCAACTAGCAAGCTTCTTTTTCGTGCACACAGCAGCTATAACACAGGAAGATGCTGTGCAAGCTTCCCATTCATACACAGAACATTTACAGCACTGGAAACTGAAGGCAAGCTTTGTTTTTCATGCCTTTCAATCACAGAATGTTTACAGCACTAGCAGCGGTACCACAAACGCCCCTTATCATAAATCATCTTTTAATTGCCATTTGATTAGATGCCAAAGCCAGGAGGACACCATATGGAATGTTGGAGCACGAAGAGAGATATTACACTGAGCAGACACAGGAGGTGTGCTATGCTTCCAAGGCAAGGTTTCACCTGTACTGTGTACTGTTCAGAAGTGCACAAATTGTGTTGTAGTTCTTACTGCATATCTACAGCTCTAATTCCACTATTAAAGGCCACATCCAGTCTAGTGTAAACAGTGCTGGAGTTCGCACCATGGAGTACAGTGCGCAGTTCTTGGGGGTTCCTCTTGAATTTATGTCATATACTAGAATACCATTTTGGGATATTGTGTCCTGTTCACAACGCCTCACTTTGAGTATTCCTAATAAGCTTAGAGACTGCATCACTGACAGAATATCGATGTCGAAAATATTGTGTGGACAGAATAGCGTGTCAAAAATGGTTGTACGATGGTACAACGCAGATAAAAAGTTCATGGGGGGTTTTGGGGAGCACTCCATTTTACTCTGTTTTTCCATAATTTTAAGTCGGAACTACTCATGTTCCTCATTTGCGTGCAGGTTGGGTAAGTGCCTAAACCCTAAGGCACCAGTGAATAAGCAGATAAAGGGGCAAAAGGATTGCCCACACCCACCGCACAATTGCTGAGCCTCTCTGGCGTCGCTTTTAGCATTTTCCATTAAGGTTCTTTTTAAACATTATTTGCCATTCTTTTAACAGTCTCTGAATAAATCCATTAATCCACGTTAGTACATGCTTTATATCACTCCACACTCAGGTTTCTGCTGCAATTTTCAAGTTTCTAGTACGAATGCTGTGCCCATCCGGACCTCTTGCATAAGCACGACAGAAGCAACGGGTTCTTCCAAAAACAGCGTTTATTTAAAAAAACCAATGCATTTCGAGCATCAAGTGCTCTTCGTCAGGGTACGCTGGAAGTAATACAGAAACACAATATTCAGTAACAGCATAGCTCTGCTCAATAAGTGACATTTTTATATGTACTAAGTGCATACTTTCTCATTTGTGAGTCCCATTCATTTATATAAAAATCATTCTTTGCAGAACAAGTACAGACGGGTTTGTCAAATCATGTAAAACTCATCACTTTATAACATGTACAACCCTTATCATTAAAAAACTAACACGACCCTGGTATGTCCCCCAATCATGTGATTCTCTATGCTGTAGTTGCTACCTAAATTAGCGATCAGAATGCTTAGCATTACATGTCCATATGCTCCACTTCTTGTTCATTGCCCATATCTATCTGTAAATGCAAAAAAACGTGCATTGTTCCCTTTAACTCTACACGCATTAACCGGACGTTCCATTCCCTTCATATATTATCACCTGTGCCTCACATTCATCTTTTTCCTACGTATTTCGAAAAAATTAATTAAAGGCAGTTGAAATTCTCTTGCTGAAACGCCCATTATCTACCCCTTTACGTGCTTACTTATGAGATGTCCTTCAACTGGAGAGTTACATAATCGTCATGTCGCACTATAGTTTCTTACACTTAAAAACCTGATGTTAGCGCTTCATACCTGTTCTGAACGTCCTCACCGCTACAAACGGCAGCTTCAATTCTATCACGCTCTGGTGAAGCCTCCTATATTTAAACCCCTCCCTTTCTAAACCACTCCTCTTCATTACGATTCTAATTGCTCCCCGGCCGTGGGGAACGTGTTAGTGTGTATTTGTTCCTACTTAACTGCTAAACCCATGCGGGGAACGGGATTTTGATATCAATTTATGAGTATGATAAATTTAATAAAGAATCCCATTCGTCTGTTTTGGACCGCTAATATCTGTCATTGAGGAAAGGACCACCCTCGCATTGGTTAGACAAACCCCATTAACTGACGCCACTCTGAAGAACCACTTACAACTGATGAAGTTTTAAGAGTTTATATAAAGATTAATTTGAATGCGATACAATCCACTCAGGATAAAATCTCAAAGTATACAAAATACAATATCAGTTACAACATCAGCTGCTTAAGCTTCGATGTGAAGTGGTTCCTTCGGAGTCATCTGCAGTAAGACAAAAACAGTAATCAAGTTAAACTGTCCCTACTCTATGCTATGTGACAATCCTACTTCGCAAGTTTCTCTTCCCTAAAAAGGTGTCAGCAGTTTGTCTCCCTAAGAAGTCAAACTCTCTTTAGCCTCTAAAGGAAATCTTAAGTTTCAGAAGCAGTACCCTATCTGCCTACCCATCTGCTCTCTAAGGGTCCTCGGCCTACTGCTCCCTTGCGCTACGATGTCTCGGCGCATCTGTTCAAGGCATCTACCCTCGCCCTTGCTCTGAGCAATTCGCCCTTCTCTGATTGCCCTCTCCTGCTTGCCAATTGCTACCTCCTCCCCGGGGTGCTGTCCCTAAAATACACAATCCCCGTGTGGGTGGAACGCCCCTTGACGCCCACCACGGACTTCCCCCGATGATGTCAACTTCCTGCTTCTTCCATTGGTCCACTCCTTGCGTCGTCCGTTAAGTTGACCCTTCTCCTTTGGATGTCATCTTCATCATCTCATCGTTGACATTTATTGATTCTTTCAGATCATGTAACATAGAAACTTAGACAAGGCCTTAACTCCATATCTCTTAACTTGACCCTGCTAGGTCCTGTGAATGGTCTTGTCAAAACATAGTCCACCTAAAAAGTGTCTCTCCTCACGTTCGAGCAATAAGCTCCGTCCGGCATTGTCACCTTAAATCTAACAAGTGCTAGACTTCTCGGCTCTCATGTCCACATCAAGCTATTTACGACCTTCACAAGACCACTAAATTACATTTCATGTGACTATGCTCCTTTGAACTCTTGGTCAGTCAGGTTAGAAACACAAATGACCTAAACTCTCCCAGTATTCCTTCAAAAAGCCCTTTACACAGCATAACCTTTGGCATACATTTCTATTCGTATTTTAGCAAAGCCCTAGTTATACTTATACATTTTCTACACCAAATATATGAAATATATTGAATACGACTGTATAGAATATAACTCATACATTTTCCTTGGTTACATCTTTATGTAAGTTCTCTTATACATTTATCCACGTTTCTCCACGTTTACGCCTTTCCACGTTATTTTCCCTCGCCGCTTTTCCCAATGTAAAGTTACACATTTAAAGTTACACACGTACACGAATTCTACTGTGCACGTTCTACATTTCATAAGCGTTTCTACACATTTCTATACATTTACCCTTCATGTATACGGGTCTTCTAAATCTAATGCATTTTAACGTATGAATACATTTACATTTCCTATATTATGTTATCACCTTCATTGGCCTTTATGCTATAGTCGCCAACTTTACATTACGATATGTGTTTCATTCCTACGTTTATAACATACATGTCTAGATATGGTTACTATATACTATATTTTCAAATTTCGCTCTCTCAGTTCCCCCCTTTGATGACTTTTAGGAGTCATCACTAAAGGCAATTTGAATACATAGTTTATACTGAACTAGTTACATCAGTTCCTCTTTTTATCGATTCAAGTGTTCTCAAACTTTTATACTGTTGATCTTGTAGAACAGCTAGTCTCCTTTCTTGGTCTCTCATCGATCTTTGTAACTTGTTCGACCTATACCATTTATACAATTTTACTAATCCTAATAATATAATTATACAAATTACTACTATTAATACAGGCTTTAAAATGTACCAAACTATGCTTTTGCCTATATTAGCAAACCAACTTCCAACCTTGCCTACTCCATTTCCTACTTTTTCCCAAACATTTATTTTTGATAAATCTTCAATTTCTTGATGAATCTGTGTAATGTTCTGTATGACTTTCTCAAGTGGTTTTGAATTATCAGGAATATAAGTACAACATTCCTGAACTTTCAAAGCTTTACAAACTCCGCCTTCCTTTGCTAATATTACATCTAACGCAAGTCTGTTTTGTAATACCATTGCTCTAATCGACTGCATTTCCCCTTCTACTAACATTAGAGATCTTGCAGTGCTGGCAGACAATCTATCCACGACTGTCGCTAACCTTCTAATCTTAACATCGTTAAGAATCAAACCTAACAATGGAAACATCGCTCCAAATACATCTCCTACTACTTCTGCATCTCCTACTTCCCTTTTCGTTCTCCTCGAAGCCTTTCCTTCTATTATCGCCAAATCCTTTGCATGATATATTTTGGGGAAGACAATTGCCAAGTAACACGAACCATACCAATTATCTGGAAGTTTTACATAGGCATTTCTCCCACATACAAAATACACATTCGGAATAGCTTGCATCCCTTTCATAAAATCCTTTGTGTAGTACTCTAACCTAAAAGAGTGCTCACAACTAACTTCACCTACAAATTCACTCTCATAATACGTTTTGCTTCGAGTTAAACATAACTTTCCTTTCTGCGTTCTATCCAATGCTATTGGACCATTACTACCTTTCTTTTTATGTGCCTTCTCTTCTTCTGTCCAGTCTATTTTCCATTGTCCTGACAATTTTAGAATCTTCTGCCGTCTGCATCGATCATCTACTTGTGCTATAAACCTTTTCTCTACTTCTGATACTTTGCAAGTCAGATTATTTCTACGTGCATATGATGTATCTAACGTATCCCAAGGAAGAAAGAATTTAGCCAGTCTATCTTCCTTTTTGTAATAGTCCCACTTATTCATCTGCTTATAATTCGGAACTTCAGGCAGTACCGAATCATAATTCGAAAAGTAGTACTCAAATCCTTCTCTACCATAAAATATACTAAGCAGTAAACTACATGTGATCCCATAAGTCAATGGGAGATGATGATACCTAATGCCTTCGTCTACAGAAGCCGGCAATTGCATACAAACGTAGCAATCTTTGGCCTCCATGGCATCGATATATTCATATAATAACTTTGCATATGCATTTGACCTAAAGTTTCCCTGTGACTCGTCTATGTGTAATCTACGAGCTTCATCTGCAAGTAACGCTTTTTCACGTGTAACAGTGCTCTCCTCCTTCTTTCCCACTAGAGCAGGTTTCAAAGTCGTTACAATTTTTACATTCGCTATTCTTTTATCGTTTTCATGGCCTGTCATGTAAGATATCGTTACTACTATGATTATGAAAAATATCACTATTGCTATAAGTGTACCTACTATACATCTAGCTTTTCTGTTTAGGTTGCCGTTCTCCATGTTATCAAAACAGCGTCCCTCGTTCTCCAGCGAAAGTTCTCTTTCCAGTCTTTGGTTACTTGTTTGCGTTCACAGTCTTTAAAGTGCTTTTTTATTAACAGGTATCTTTTTCACCACAATGTCTTTTCTCTTCTTAGCAGCAGACAACCCTAGCCCTCCTCCGTCCTCTAAATGTAATCCCTAATTTTATTCTTCTTTCCACTCGGCGCTAGGTTATCTTCTTCTTTACAACATATGTACAAAAAGTCTTTTATGCATCAACAATTATTGTCGGACCTGCAGCTTTCACAACAATAATTAACAGTTCAAAACGAATAACTTTTTCTTCTGCTTCCGTCATTTGCTGACCAACTGTTGGAAATTGTAGTCTTTTTAACACCAAATCTTGAATTTTACTCAAACGTGGGGGTCGGGGAAGTGTGAAAGTCAGTAACCCCTCAGTCTCAAGCCCAGGCGCCAACATCCATATCTCCACTGTCACGACTGGATCGAGAGTGGTTACCTTCACACTCCTCACTCTCCCAGATTTCTGTCCCCAATACATCTGCTAGATAAGTCCACTCTGGGGTGGCGTACCTTCTGCAGGGCACACGTACCCTTCTTGATCTCCGTGGACTCTCAGTTCCTGAATCTGTCGTTCCTTCCTCCTGATCCGATTCTTCAGCGATCGGGACAAGAGTTCTTTCGTTCTTTCCTTCTGAATTTGGCCTTTTTCTTCTTTCCGGCCAAACGGCTTTGTCGTTTCCCGTCTTTCTGCTCCTTGTTCCAGGACCCGTCTCTTGGTCGCTCTCAGTTTGTTCAGTTTCCGATTCAGTCTCCCAGTTACTGTCTTCTCCTGAGACGGCTTCGGTCTCGCTAGTGTCCTGACCTTCGTCGTCCTGTTCCAACACAGTTTCAGCTTCTTCGATCACCTCCACAGCTTGGCTTTCCCCCTCTATGGCTTCTCCGCTTCCCGCCGGATTCTCATCCGAGAGAGGAGCTGTGTCTTCTGAAGGTGTTTGCACTCTTCGGGTGTGTGAAGCATGTATCCAGTTTGGCAGCCCTCCACACTTCACTGCAGTATTCGTTACAAGTATGACTTGAAACGGTCCTCGCCAACGCACGTCTAAGCAGTTCTTCCTGACGTGTTTCTTCACCAGGACCCAGTCTCCTGGACTCAGGTCATGGCACAAATCTTGTATTGATGGAACCTCTGCAGCCTGGACCTGGAGGGACACAGAATTTACGGCATCAGATAGTCCCTTGCAGTAGTCCAAGATCAAATCGTCTGTGATGTTCACTAGCGCTGCAGTCGGAACCGATGGCAACCTCATAGCTCTCCCCATTAGCACTTCATGTGGAGAGAGGCCTGTTCTTCTATCAGGTGTGCTACGTATGCTCATGAGAACTACTGGAAGTGCGTCTGGCCAACTCAGGGATGTCGATGAACAAACTTTAGCCAGTCTGGACTTGATAGTACTGTTAATTTGCTCTACGATCCCTGAAGCTTCTGGTCGATAGCTGCAGTGTAACTTCTGATCGATGTTTAAAGCTGAACACAGCATCTTTACCACTTCGCTATTGAAATGAGTTCCTCTGTCCGATTCCAAAGAGGATGGCACCCCAAACCTCGGTATCAACTCTCTAAGTAACAATTTTGCTACTGTAAGTGTATCGCACCTACGTGTAGGGTAAGCCTCGACCCATCTAGAAAATATGCAAACAATCACTAGCACGTATCTAAGTCTGTTGCATGGAGGCATTTCTATGAAGTCAATCTGCATCCTATTGAAAGGCCCCCCAGACTTTCCTATGTGACTCAAGGTAACTGGTGTTCTCTTACCCACATTTAGTTGCTGACAGATCGTACATCGCTGACACACTGCTTCTGCCGCTACTCTAAATTTAGGGTTAAACCACGTTTGCCTGAATACTCTCACCATAGCATCTCTTCCTATGTGAGCTGATCCATGCAATTTTCTTGCCATGGGACTAATGAGTTCATTTGGTAATACTGCCCTTCCGTCGGCAGACACCCAGAAATTCATTTCACTTTTCTCGCACCCAGCTGTTTCCCAGCCCTTTTTCTCATCATCTGGTGCATTTTCCTGTACTGCTCTCAATTCGTCCCATGTATCTACGGTATCTAATAACATGGTCAATTCAGTCATTTCCTGGATTCCCCCCACTTTTGCATCAGTGTGAGAATATCCCTGCTCTGCGCAGTAACGCGCTACCTCATCGGCATATTTATTTCCCAATGATACAAAATCCGTATTCTTTGTATGAGCTACACATTTGACCACAGCTATGGCCATTGGTTTTTGCAAAGCCTCTAACAAGAGTTTCACGAATTCTCCATTCCTAATCGGAGAACCCGAGGAGGTCATGTAACCTCTTTGAGACCACAACTGCCCGTAATCATGAACTACGCCAAATCCATACTGACTATCGGTGTATATAGTGACTCGAAGTCTGTCGCCTGCTAGGCAAGCACGAGTCAAAGCCACAATTTCAGCTACCTGTGCGGAGTGTACTCCTTCCAGGCAAGCGGCTTCTATAACTCTGGTAATCGTGCATACTGCATAAGCTGCTCTCAGCTGACCGACATCGTTTCTTACGCATGAACCATCAACGAAGAAAATTTCGTCTGGGTCTGTCAATGGCTCATCTACGATATCAGGTCTCGGTTTGGTACATAGTTCAGTCACATCGAGGCAGTCATGTTCTGTACAATTTTCATCCTCCACTTCATTCGGAAGTGGCATCAAGGTTGCAGGATTCAAGACAGAGCATCTCTTTAGGGTCACATTCTCGGCAGCCAGTATGACCTGCTCGTAGCGTGTGAGCCTGCTATTCGTCAGATGCTGAGTCTTCGTCCTTGTCATTAACAGTTCTACAGAATGTGGTACATACACCTCTAACGGATGACCCATAACTACACTTTCAGACCTTTCAATGCTGACACCCGTTGCAGCTACGGATTTGAGACATCCGGGCAACGCTGCGGCTACTGGATCTAATGTAGCCGAAAAGTACGCCACTGGCCTGCGCGCATCTCCATGGACCTGTGCTAATACCGCTAAAGCGCATCCCTCTCTCTCGCAGCAGTAAAGCAAAAAAGGTTTCTTGTAATCTGGCATTCCTAAAGCCGGGGCGCGACATAAGTCTTCCCTTAGCTGCAAAAACGCCATCAAACAATCTTTGTCCCATGGTACCGGATCACTTACTCCTTTGTGCGTCAGTTGTAATAACGGTTTTGCCTTCAGCGAAAAGTTTGCTATCCACTGTCGACAATAACCAACCATGCCTAGGAACATCCTGACTTCTCTTTGTGTTGTAGGCGCGTTCATTTTCATAATCGCCTCTATTCTATCTGGAGACACCTTCCGCTTTCCCTTTTCAATCCTATGGCCCAAGTATTGCACCTCAGTCTTACAATATTGCAATTTACCTGGAGACACCTTGTGTCCGTTCTCGGCCAAGTGATTTAACAAGGTAACGGTGTCTTCTCTGCAAGCTTCCTCAGTTTCTGACGCAACAAGGAGGTCGTCTATGTACTGGACCAGAACTGAATTCTTGGGCAGTACTAGACTCTCAAGATTTCGTTTCAATAACTGGTTAAAGATCGATGGGCTCTCTGTATACCCCTGAGGGATACGACACCATGTTAAGACGCGATCTTCCAGCTTGAAAGCGAAAAGATATTGGCTCTCTTCATCTAACGGTATCGAAAAGAAAGCCTGGCACAAATCTATCACTGTGAACCATTCAGCTTGGAACGGTATCTGAAACAATATGACTGATGGATTCGGTACCACTGGACAACATGAAACAACAATGTTATTAATCTTTCGAAGATCCTGCACTATTCTGTATTTTCCACTAGGTTTCTGCAAACCCATGATCGGAGAGTTACATGGACTTCCCACGATCTCCTTCAGTATTCCCTGCTTGATCATAGATTCGATCACAGGCTTAATCCCTGCAATCGTCTCTGGCGTTAGCTTATACTGTGGTGTTCTTGGGTACTCGGCATGGGGTCTTACCAAGATTTTTACCGGTTCTACTCCTTTGATCAATCCTATTTCTTCCCCAGTAAAATCCCATACCTCAGCTGAGACTTTCTCTCTCAAGTCTTGCGGAAGCTCCTCCACTGTTAAGGTAGGATAAAGTTCCACACATTCCCTTGAGTTTACAACTTTGAAATCCGCGTCCTCATCATTGGTCTGCACTTCTACCCCTTCTGGTGTGCAATGTATCGTGCAATTCAATTTGCACAGCAAATCTCTCCCTAGCAAACACACAGGACTAGAATCGCAGATCACAAACTGATGTTCGTCACTGTAATTCCCTATTCTCACCGATACTGGTTCGGTCAAGGGATTTGTCATTCTTTTGTTCGCAACTCCTACCACCTGTACCGTTTCTCCTGACATTGGCAGACCCGGGACTACCGCAGATCTCAACGTAGATCGAGTGGCCCCTGTATCCACCAAAAAGGTTGTAGGACATCCCGCTATTTCAGCCTCTACGTATGGTCCTCTCTGATCTACTTCCAAGGCGGCTCCTAGAGTACAGTCCTCGTCCCTACTAGCCCGCTGCCCTGTAAGAGGATCAACGTAGTAACATTCCTCTCCTCCTACAAACAATGGCATCTGTCTGTAGGTTTTTCCTCCGTTCGTGATGCGAGGTGGTTGAGGAAACGGGGCTCGAGGAGTCTGAGTCCCCCCTTTGACAAACTTGCCCTTCGGGACTGTGGCTCCCTTAACCACGTTGTTCTGAACCTCTTCCTCCTCCTGCTCTAATTCCCCTGTCTCAACGTTGTAAGGACACTCGCGTCGCCAATGTCCCACCTCGTTACACTGATGGCATCTCGTCTTCTTTTTCAGCGTCTCGATATCCATTCTCGGTCTCGGTCTTTCTTCCTCGTCTCTGCTCTGATTATTCTGTTTCTTTGCCTGCGTTCCTGTTCCCTGCTGTCGCTGTTTATCCTTTCCAGCAGCTTGCATTTGCACTAACATTAGCTTTTCTTTAAGCTTCTTTGCCTTCGAATCTATCTCGTCACTACAATACCTTGCATACCTCAGAATCTCGTCTAAAGGTTTGTTCTGCCAACAGATCAGATGCTGTTGGATCATTAGGCATATTTCTGGTCTTAATCCTAAGACAAACTTTGAAACAAATTGTCCTATGTCCTTGGGATCCATCACATCTAACCCGCTGTATTGCTTGAATGCTTTCAGCAACCTCTCGTAAAACTCATGCACTGTCTCTTTCGGCTCTTGGGTAGTCCGATCTATCTTTACCCAGTCTATGTCTTGCACCGGTACTTTCTCTTTTAGCCATGTTATTACTCTCTCGTACTTTTCCATGACTCTATGAGATGGACCATTCGTCCTGGCGTCTCTCGTTGGCTCACAAGTGGGCCAATCAACACTAAGCTTGCACGCTGTCCATAAGTCTCCGGGTACTACGATGTCGAACAGTGTGTTCAAATCGACCCACAGTACCTTCGAGATCTTCACGAATCTTTCTACCTGCTTATACCACTCGACAGGATTATCCCTAAGCTTTGGGAAGGAATTGGTGAATGCCGCCAAATCCCCCCTAGTCCAAGGCACATGAACGTAGCTTCCATTCGCGACTTCTCGCAAAGGGAAAGCTTCCATTCGCATCAAGCCTGTGTCCTGGGACCCTTCAAGCACACTCCTTCTGACGGAACCCTTTCTGGACCATCTTTCCTCCCATCTATCTAGATCTCTCCATATTCTGATACTTATGATCAATTCCCTTATGTGTACTTTCAGCGCGATCGTTCTGCGATCATCCAACTCCTGGTCTGTACAAGTTAGCCTGTGGTTACTCTGTAAAGCTTTGGTTCGTGACAGGTCTACCATGTACCTGTTTGCTAAATTAGATAAGTTCTCATGAACTGACCTCGCTCTTCGAGTAATATCTTTGGATAGAAACAGTATCTCATCTGGTGTATATGAGTTTAATCTCTCTAGTGGCACTGTGCCATCAATCAGTTCATCCAGATCTGCCTTCAAACTCATCACATCAAGCCGTTTTGCTTTTATTTCAGCTTTCAGCATTCCAGTTCTATGTTCCTCTCTCATATCCCTCTCACCTCCACTATGCGCCCTACGCCTGAGCACAGGTGAGTTATGAGGAGCTCTGCTTCCTTCTCTTCGTTCCCACCCCTCGAGATCCCAAGCCTTTCCATCTCTACGTGGGGTATGGTGGAATAATGCTCCGTCCCCCAACCCTACATTCCGATTTCTAAGCTCGGTTTCTCCAGATGTGAGATAGGATCCACCGTTCTGTTCTAACCCATTATAACTGGCTTGCTGTCTGGTGTCACTTGATAAAATGAAAGGCCCTCTCCGGTCTTCCATGTTTCCGTGGTCTCTTTCGTGATCACCGGATGCATGGCGAGACGATCCGTGACTCCCTGAATTCTCATGACTCCGTCCGCTATCGCCGGATGCATGTCGAGACGCTTCGCGACTCTCCACATTTCCGTGATCCCAATGTCTCACATTCTCACCTGGGGGATGGTGTGTGCACCTAAAGGTATTCCGGTACTCCTGTGTCCTACGTTCCCCTTCACTAAAGGTGACACGAGGCACTTCGCCACCCCCTGCACTTCTGTCTTCGCACATTAGCCTATTGCTGTTATCCGTGGGATAAGTATCTCTTCTGCTCTCTTGGCTTCCTCCCTCCCACTCGGGGCTGCTTTCGCCAGCTCCGCAATGAGAGAGAATCCTGTTCTCTTGCTCTCTCCACTCGGATCCCGTTTCCAAACTTTTATTCCGAGCCTCTTCGGCAGCGTCCCATTCTCTCAGGTATTCTCTTAATTCCTTATGGGTTTTTGGTTTAGGACCCCTCAAATCCATTGGCCCTCTTCTATCTCCCTGTTCTACTCTGGGAGCTGTTGCAGAATCTAATGGGGTACTCCGACTTATTGGTGCTCGTACCTGCCTGTGGGAATTCATTGTGGCATTCCTATTCTCCACTTCTATTCTTTCATTGTCCCATCGTGCCTGTTCCTCCTGCTGGACCCCTTCTGGGTTGTAGATTGACACAATAGGCCCTATGGTGACCGGAACCTGCAAGGCGTCCGGCATCTGGTATGACCTAGCGCATTGCGTTTCTGGAGCCCTCTGGACCACAAATCTTCCCACTACTCTCTGTTCAGGACTAGCTTGGGGTATCTCTACGGTCTTAGTAGCGTCCCACTCTGATACCGGGATCGACTTGTATTCTCCCCACCTAGTTCCGTCTACTTGCGGTAGTATGGGACTCGCAAGTTCACCGCTGTATGGAGGTGGTCTATCTGTCAACAGCCTATCTATCAGATCCTCCTCCGTCTCGCTTTCCTCATCTTCTTGTTCTAGAGGTTTCTTTTCCCCCGTAGCCTCTATCATGGTGAACAGTTTGTCTGCTTCTACCTTCTGCACCCTCCATTTCTTAGTTTCCTCGTCCCATTTAGCATCCTGCATTGCTTTTACCGATCTTCTCACTCTTTCTTGGCGCCTCTTTACGCCCCTTTCGTGTGCTGTTCTAAACCACACACCAAGAGCTTCAAATTGTGTTGGCCTCGGTAGAGGTCTCATTGAAAGCATCGTCGCCTTCAGTTGGTTCAACACTTCTAGTTTAAACGTTCCGAATCTTGGAAACGCCAGCTCTTTTTGCCCTTCTGTTAGCCTATGCCACTCAGAAATCCACAGTATTGAATGTAAGCCTACATGTATTGCCATATGATGTGCTGGTGTGCCTTCTGGTGGAGCTTCTTCTCCGGCATATAAATTTCTCCTTTTCTTTTTAAAGATTTTCCCTAAACCCTTAAAACACTTCATTCTCGGTAACGTACGATTTTCTTACTTATTTGCGTCTTGATAACAACCGCCAATCCCTGTGCGACTCTCACTAATCAGCCTATCCCAGTACGGTTCTACCCTGACGTCACTTGTCTCTTCCTCTTCAGCAGCTTCCCTCGTTTTCACATGCGTTTTCATTCATACATTGAAAAATGACTACTTCCGTCCAAGCGATCACTTTTCTCTGACTGTACGGCCACAGTCTAACTGTAATTTCTACCTCAACTGGCACAGCGTCTTTCCTCTTACGGTCGGACACTTGCCTTAACTGATAGGTTACTTACACACAGTAAACGTACGACCAGCGTTCGCTACTCATTCACTCACACATACGCTCCCCCTATCATCGGTCTGTCGGGAAATCAATGGTACCTCATGACCCCCTTTCAATGGTAGACAAATTACTCTGGGTGTTCGATACACCCGAACCACTTAAGTCCTCTGGACATAAGATTTCATCCAGTTGCGCGCGCTCACAACCTTCCCTCAATCACACTACAGGCATTCAACTCCGCTTGACATTACAACACAGGAACAACATAAAACACCGCAATCTTACAACGCATGACCCTTATACTCACTCTCGACCGATTCTGCTGCTTTTCTCTCGACGCACCGTCAGCACCGTCTTCGGCTGCGATTCTTCTTCTGGTCGGCGATGACTAGGGACCTTGGGGTAAACTAACCTGACCTAGGTCGTCTTCCTCAAGAAGATAACCATCAAACTCTGCTACCAACTGCGGGGAACGGGATTTTGATATCAATTTATGAGTATGATAAATTTAATAAAGAATCCCATTCGTCTGTTTTGGACCGCTAATATCTGTCATTGAGGAAAGGACCACCCTCGCATTGGTTAGACAAACCCCATTAACTGACGCCACTCTGAAGAACCACTTACAACTGATGAAGTTTTAAGAGTTTATATAAAGATTAATTTGAATGCGATACAATCCACTCAGGATAAAATCTCAAAGTATACAAAATACAATATCAGTTACAACATCAGCTGCTTAAGCTTCGATGTGAAGTGGTTCCTTCGGAGTCATCTGCAGTAAGACAAAAACAGTAATCAAGTTAAACTGTCCCTACTCTATGCTATGTGACAATCCTACTTCGCAAGTTTCTCTTCCCTAAAAAGGTGTCAGCAGTTTGTCTCCCTAAGAAGTCAAACTCTCTTTAGCCTCTAAAGGAAATCTTAAGTTTCAGAAGCAGTACCCTATCTGCCTACCCATCTGCTCTCTAAGGGTCCTCGGCCTACTGCTCCCTTGCGCTACGATGTCTCAGCGCATCTGTTCAAGGCATCTACCCTCGCCCTTGCTCTGAGCAATTCGCCCTTCTCTGATTGCCCTCTCCTGCTTGCCAATTGCTACCTCCTCCCCGGGGTGCTGTCCCTAAAATACACAATCCCCGTGTGGGTGGAACGCCCCTTGACGCCCACCACGGACTTCCCCCGATGATGTCAACTTCCTGCTTCTTCCATTGGTCCACTCCTTGCGTCGTCCGTTAAGTTGACCCTTCTCCTTTGGATGTCATCTTCATCATCTCATCGTTGACATTTATTGATTCTTTCAGATCATGTAACATAGAAACTTAGACAAGGCCTTAACTCCATATCTCTTAACTTGACCCTGCTAGGTCCTGTGAATGGTCTTGTCAAAACATAGTCCACCTAAAAAGTGTCTCTCCTCACGTTCGAGCAATAAGCTCCGTCCGGCATTGTCACCTTAAATCTAACAAGTGCTAGACTTCTCGGCTCTCATGTCCACATCAAGCTATTTACGACCTTCACAAGACCACTAAATTACATTTCATGTGACTATGCTCCTTTGAACTCTTGGTCAGTCAGGTTAGAAACACAAATGACCTAAACTCTCCCAGTATTCCTTCAAAAAGCCCTTTACACAGCATAACCTTTGGCATACATTTCTATTCGTATTTTAGCAAAGCCCTAGTTATACTTATACATTTTCTACACCAAATATATGAAATATATTGAATACGACTGTATAGAATATAACTCATACATTTTCCTTGGTTACATCTTTATGTAAGTTCTCTTATACATTTATCCACGTTTCTCCACGTTTACGCCTTTCCACGTTATTTTCCCTCGCCGCTTTTCCCAATGTAAAGTTACACATTTAAAGTTACACACGTACACGAATTCTACTGTGCACGTTCTACATTTCATAAGCGTTTCTACACATTTCTATACATTTACCCTTCATGTATACGGGTCTTCTAAATCTAATGCATTTTAACGTATGAATACATTTACATTTCCTATATCATGTTATCACCTTCATTGGCCTTTATGCTATAGTCGCCAACTTTACATTACGATATGTGTTTCATTCCTACGTTTATAACATACATGTCTAGATATGGTTACTATATACTATATTTTCAAATTTCGCTCTCTCACCCACAATGCAACATTCCACCTTCAAAAATATATGTATACTAAGTACTGTGTAAGCAAATGCTGTGTTACGATGTTTCATGATTCCACAATATTATAAAATAAATAAATACTCCCAATGTCTGAATTCTATTTAACTCCGTTTTATCCAAGAACCCAGGTTTTTACTCCGTGTGTGTGTGATCAAATCTTCTGTGTTCCTTCGTCCGTTTTATAGTTCATCAGTCTTTTCGTGGGTGCTACCCCAAGTCGGGTTTACTGTGATAATAAGTTCATGGGGGGTTTTGGGGAGCACTCCATTTTACTCTGTTTTTCCATAATTTTAAGTCGCCAGTGAATAAGCAGATAAAGGGGCAAAAGGATTGCCCACACCCACCGCACAATTGCTGAGCCTGGAGTGATATAAAGCATGTACTAACGTGGATTAATGGATTTATTCAGAGACTGTTAAAAGAATGGCAAATAATGTTGAAAAAGAACCTTAATGGAAAATGCTAAAAGCGACGCCAGAGAGGCTCAGCAATTGTGCGGTGGGTGTGGGCAATCCTTTTGCCCCTTTATCTGCTTATTCACTGGTGCCTTAGGGTTTAGGCACTTACCCAACCTGCACGCAAATGAGGAACATGAGTAGTTCCGACTTAAAATTATGGAAAAACAGAGTAAAATGGAGTGCTCCCCAAAACCCCCCATGAACTTATTATCACAGTAAACCCGACTTGGGGTAGCACCCACGAAAAGACTGATGAACTATAAAACGGACGAAGGAACACAGAAGATTTGATCACACACACACGGAGTAAAAACCTGGGTTCTTGGATAAAACGGAGTTAAATAGAATTCAGACATTGGGAGTATTTATTTATTTTATAATATTGTGGAATCATGAAACATCGTAACACAGCATTTGCTTACACAGTACTTAGTATACATATATTTTTGAAGGTGGAATGTTGCATTGTGGGTTTAGCAGTTAAGTAGGAACAAATACACACTAACACGTTCCCCACGGCCGGGGAGCAATTAGAATCGTAATGAAGAGGAGTGGTTTAGAAAGGGAGGGGTTTAAATATAGGAGGCTTCACCAGAGCGTGATAGAATTGAAGCTGCCGTTTGTAGCGGTGAGGACGTTCAGAACAGGTATGAAGCGCTAACATCAGGTTTTTAAGTGTAAGAAACTATAGTGCGACATGACGATTATGTAACTCTCCAGTTGAAGGACATCTCATAAGTAAGCACGTAAAGGGGTAGATAATGGGCGTTTCAGCAAGAGAATTTCAACTGCCTTTAATTAATTTTTTCGAAATACGTAGGAAAAAGATGAATGTGAGGCACAGGTGATAATATATGAAGGGAATGGAACGTCCGGTTAATGCGTGTAGAGTTAAAGGGAACAATGCACGTTTTTTGCATTTACAGATAGATATGGGCAATGAACAAGAAGTGGAGCATATGGACATGTAATGCTAAGCATTCTGATCGCTAATTTAGGTAGCAACTACAGCATAGAGAATCACATGATTGGGGGACATACCAGGGTCGTGTTAGTTTTTTAATGATAAGGGTTGTACATGTTATAAAGTGATGAGTTTTACATGATTTGACAAACCCGTCTGTACTTGTTCTGCAAAGAATGATTTTTATATAAATGAATGGGACTCACAAATGAGAAAGTATGCACTTAGTACATATAAAAATGTCACTTATTGAGCAGAGCTATGCTGTTACTGAATATTGTGTTTCTGTATTACTTCCAGCGTACCCTGACGAAGAGCACTTGATGCTCGAAATGCATTGGTTTTTTTAAATAAACGCTGTTTTTGGAAGAACCCGTTGCTTCTGTCGTGCTTATGCAAGAGGTCCGGATGGGCACAGCATTCGTACTAGAAACTTGAAAATTGCAGCAGAAACCTGAGTGTGGAGTGATATAAAGCATGTACTAACGTGGATTAATGGATTTATTCAGAGACTGTTAAAAGAATGGCAAATAATGTTTAAAAAGAACCTTAATGGAAAATGCTAAAAGCGACGCCAGAGAGGCTCAGCAATTGTGCGGTGGGTGTGGGCAATCCTTTTGCCCCTTTATCTACAACGCAGATAAAGACATCATGTGCCTTTTCCACACATGTTTTTACCACAAACATGCTCTTACAACACATGCCATTACAACACATAGTTTTTATATGTAAAACCATGTATTTGCGGGGTAGACCCATAGCTTACCTTAAATGCGTGGTAAAGGCATGCTTTGTAAAGGCATGAACGTGGAAAAAATATTCATGTTAAAAAAGGCGTGGTAAAGGTCCAACAAAGTAAAAACCTTGTTGTAAAGGCTGTTTACCATTAAAAATATGGAGGACCGAAATATTGAGAAGATAAGTGCCAATTGGTTCGCCTAGATATACTATTCTTAACTCCGCAACTACGTACCTTGAAGATATATATATCTCTTCCAGGTACATATTTGTGGTTAGGTATAGTAAAACTTTGCTTACCTATAATAACTTACCTTCACAATATTCTTGACCTTGATATTCTTGACACAATAACTTGTTCACACAATATTTTGGACTCAATAATTTGTCCAAACACTTCACAGACTACCTCTGGTAAATTGGGCCCTAATCTGGAGGCCATCACCTCATCACTTTTGATCACTATGCCCTTCTTTCACCGTGGTACGCCTGGTGAAAGTTGGCTCCAAGCAGTAAAGCGCACTCTTCTTTTGCTCGATGAAGGCAGAAAGGTGCCCTTTGGCCACCTAGCATTATTTGCTCACTCTCATACTTCTAAAATATATTTTGTTCTCTTACCCAAAATAGGAAAGCGGAGAAAGTATGCCTTCCAATCGCCTTGAAAACAAGGTGACAACCAGTATGTGATCTCGCCTTCTCTAAACATGCACACAGTCAGCCCTGCAACATCACCAATCCCAATGCCAACCCTTCCTTAAAATGCTTGATGTAGGGACACCATGGGAGAAGTATAGCAGACTTTGCAAGACCCATAAGCAATCTGGGTGCTTTGAATCAGCACAGAGGAAGATGTGGAGTGGCTGTGTTTAGAGCCAGAGAACCTGGAAGACACACACCATGCTGTATGCACACTCCTATGTTGGAACTGACATTATAGAGGCAGTTTGTAAGTTTAGCTTCCTACATACATGTATGCTACTGTCTTATAGCTGTCTTATGAGCCACTACAGTGGTTGGTGAATCTATCATGGAGGTAGCAGCAATGGGTGGGAAACGCGGGGGTGGTCTTGTAAACAAAGGTAAGGACCAGTGGCATAGGATAGGTGCCATAGCCCAAAGTGCAAGCAAGGGCAATGGGAAGCCCACCCTTGACTGGGTAGCAAGAGACAGCCATAATTAGGGTTCAGTGGACCACTCATGCTGCTGGATCTAGGCACTACTGCACTTGCTGCGTTAGATGGACCCACCTCAGTGGGAAGGGGAGGTGCTGTAGAAGTCAAATTGAGAGAAGAGGTACACATAACAGGGGGTGTCACAGGCCAGGAGTCTGGTGCAAAAGTCCAGCTCTGTCTGGGTCTCAGTACGGTCACAGCCAGGATTGAGGTGCACTGTCAGATCTTTATATTCCCACTGCTATAAATTCAGGAGTGCTCTCTTGGAGCACCTGCAAATGAAGGCAAATATTGTAATTACAGGAGATGCTGCTGGCCAGGCTTGAGGTGAGATGCACAACTTGCTCTTGGCCTTGGTACTGAAGTTCCAAGGGTGTGTGATAGGTCAAACTCTAGGGGGAAATGACATTTACCACACTTGCCTTTACCATGCATATGCTTGGTAGAGGCAGTCAGAGCTCTGGAGTCAGAGCAGATGGGCGGGGAGAATGGAAGTAACAGGAAGGATTGAGATGTGGCTTGATAAGTAGGGTCCCCTGAGATTTTAGGACTTAGGGCAGAGAGGGGTCAGGGTAGTTTTTAGGGCTGGAGATCGGTTTTAGGGCTCAGAGCAGAGGGATGGGGTGTTTTTAGTACTGGGGTCAGGTTTGTTTTTAGGGCTGGCGATCGGTTTTAGGGCTCAGGGCAGGGGATGGGGTGTTTTTAGGGCTGGGGTCAGGGTAGTTTTCAGGGCTAGGGGCTGGGTTGTAGGACTCCAGGTTGGGAGGGGGGCGGTTTTTAGGGCTTGGGCTGGTTTTAGGTCTCCTGGAGGGTGGCTTGGAGTGGGGTCGTTTTTTAGGGCTGGGGCCTGGGTTTTAGGGCTCAGGGTAGGAGGTCGGGTAGTTCTTAGGGCTGGGGGAGGGGTTGTTTGCAGGGCTGGAGGCTGCGTTTTGGGACTCAAGTCTGGGGGCTGAGGTGTAATCTTTACCATGCATATGCCTTAACCAATCATGTGTTTACAACAACATTTCTGGTGAAGGCATTAGTGATAAAGATATAATCGCATGCGTGGTTCCGTCATACAACCAACTCTGCTGTTGGTTGAAATTTTGAAGAATTGGCAATGTTGTCCTTGGGGGAGTGCAAGTCAGAATAAGTAACAAAGACACGAGATGTAATGCAAATAAACAAATGCAAAAAAAGTGTAAAATGAATTAAAAAAAAGAGAAAGGTTGAGAGGTAAATGGAATACTCTAATTGTGAAAGAGCAGTCATGCACTGAGTAGCACAGATACGTCCTGTGTGAATGTGTTAATATTATGAAGAAGTGCATCTGAGGTTAACATCTGTGATTATTTTAGGGGGCATTAAGGCTTCTGTAATGCTCCCTAAATTAATCACAAATGTAAATGTCAGATCCTGCTGGTGGTGGAGCAGTGGCGTAGCTAGAACTTAGACCACCCGGGGCGGTCCCTGCGTTTGCCACACAAAGTGGCCGCTGCTGCATTGAAGACGAGGGCAGTGCTGGCGGATCCCTTGGATTGTTGCCGCCTGTGACGGCCGCACTGAAGAGGAAAGGGGTGCTGCCGATTGCAGGCCAGACACGGCAGGTAAGAGCTGGAGGAGGCTGCTGTCCCCAAAAGTCATACCGCCCAGGGCGGACCGCCCCTCTTGCCCCATCCCATTTCTGAGCCACAGTGGTGGAGGGTTGGACCCACACTGAAACATATGGGGGTGATGTCTGTGGAATTGCTAGGAACAAAGGGCCCGATTCACAGAAGTAACTTAAGACAACATCGTAAACTTACTACTTTTGGTATTCACAGACGTTAGGATTTTGTCTTATGTTTGTCTTTAAGACATACTTAAGACAAAATCCTAACTTCTGTGAATACAAACAGTAGTAAGTTTAGGATTTTGTCTTAAGTTAGTTCTGTGAATCGGGCCCAAGGAATGGGGGACTGCTGCCATGTTGAGGGCAGCTTGCTGCAACAGGATCAATTTCCGTCTTTGTAAGCCTAAAGATGAGGCAAATTATGGATCCTGAGGAATTCACAAAATTGCACCCCTCGTGGCAGGTTCAGGCCAGGGGAGAAAAGGAGGGAGGATGAACAAGGCATGGGAGCCAGGTTCACAAAATTTTAGATTGGGCCTGGGTCACATGTCCCAATGAAAAATTAAAGATGAAACGAGCGTCTGCCAGGCTTATTCACTTGCCAAATGTGTCCAATTTGATGCTCATTAAAAACTGGATCATGCTCTTAATTGGATTCCCACATCTCTTCCAGTCTCCCATGAACACTCACTGCTCGTCTCTCCATACACTGCTGTATCTGTTGCCTGCACTCTCTGCTGTCTCACTGCCCCCTCTATTCCCTGCAGCCACTGAGCACTCACTACCCTCTCTGCTGGGGTGGTGCAGTGCGTGGTGCACATTGCGCACACTTACATTCACAACGTATCCTATGTGTCAGACAGGTGTGTCTGCACTGAATATTCATCATTCGACGTTCTCACTTCTAAGAAAATAGGCTTTGCTAATACTCAATCTTCCAGATGTCAAAATATGCACTGGTGAGGAAAGAGCAGCGCTCAGTTTATAAGACAATAAGTGCTGGGGCCCAAAGTTTTGCTCAAAAGCCCATGGTGGGTCCAATTGTTACATAGTCTTGATTCCACCAATCAATCAATCAATCAGGGGGTTTAAAGCACGCTACTCACCCGTGAGGGTCTCAAGGCGCTGAGGAGGGGGGGGGGGGGGGGGGGGGGGTTGCAGCTTCGGTTCAGCCGAAGAGCCAGGCCTTGAGGCTCTTTCTGAAAGTATCCAGGGTAGGGGAGCGTCTGATGTTGACTGGGAGCTCATTCCAGGCTTTGGCCGCGATGTAGGTGAAGGCTCTTCCACCCGCTCTGGTTTCTGCTAGTGCGAGGTCAGCTGAACAGCAGTTCCTTTTGGGTAAGTGGAAGGAGACTCTTCGTTGAGGTATTTGAGTCCGGTGTTGCAGAGGGATTTGTAGGCATGGGTGAGTAGCTTGAAGGTTACTCTCTTCTCAACGGGGAGCCAGTGGAGGTCTCGCAGGTGTTGGGTGATGTGGTCTTATCGCGGGATGCCGAGGACGGGTCTGGCCGCGGAGTCCTGGATTGTCTGGAGCTTGTGTAGTAGGGATTTGTTAATTCTAGCATACAGGGTGTTTCTGTAGTCCAGTCTGCTTTTTATGAGTGCATGGGTGATGATCTTTCTGGTTTTGGGGGGGATCCACTTGTAGGTCTTGTGGAGGATGCGGAGGGTGTTGAAATTGGTGGAGGCAACGTCGTCAATCTGTCGGGTCATGGTGTTTTTTAGGACAGCTTCTGCTCATCCAAGTTGCGATATGTTTCATTCCTTCTTGGAAGCTGAGTCTGGTAGTTTGGGGGTCCTTCGTGAGGGAGAGGATGAGCTGGGTGTCGTAGGATTAGGATGCAATGCTGAGAACATGCTGTCTGACGATGGCGGAGAGGGGGCCATGTAGATGTTGAAGAGCGTGGGACTGAGGATGATCCTTGGGGTACTCTGCAGTTGATCTCTGTGGGTTCAGAGAGGAAAGGCGGGAGTTTGATCCTTTGGGTTCTGCCAGCGAGGAAGGAGCAGAGCCAATCGAGGGCGGTTCCCTGTATTCCGGCATCGTGGAGTCTGGCTGTGAGAGTGCAGTGGGAGACAGTGATGAAGACTGCAGAGAGGTCACGTAGGATGAGGACTGTGGTGTGGCCTTGGTTGAGGAGCATGTGGATGTCGTCTGTGGTTGTGAGGTGGGCAGTCTCGGTGTTGTGGTTACGGAGTTGAGGATGGTGTTCTCTTCCATGAAGTTTGTCAGCTGGGCGTTGACAATCTTCTTGGTGACTTTGGCTGTGAAGGGAAGGATAGAGATGAGTCGGTAGTTCTTCAGGTCCATCGGGTCTGCAGAGGGTTTCTTGAGGGGCTTGACTTCTGCGCATTTCCAGTTGTTGGAGAAAGTGCAGAATTTGAAGCAGGCGTTGATGGTACATCATAGGTCGGGCGCCATGGCGGCGGCGGCTCTGTGGAAGATGTGCGGCGGAAATAGGAGCTGAGCTTGTTGCAAAGGTCCTGGGAGGGAGTGATATCCGTGGGTTCACTGGGGGGTTTGGTGAATTGCTGGATGATGTTGAAGAGTTCCTTTGACTTGCTGGAGTTGGTGAGGATTTTGTTCCGGATGAAGGTCTTCTTGGTGAATCCTATGCGTTGGTGGTATTCTGTCATGATGTTCTTGTAGGTGGTCAGGTCTTCTGTGGTTTTGCTGTTTCTCCATAATTTTTTGAGGCGTCTGTAGGAGTGTCTGGCTTCTTGGAGGTCGGTGGTGAACCATGTGGCATTTAGGGGGCATTGTCTGTTGGTGGTGCGGAGGGGTACAAGCTTGTCTGCGCAGTTGGTGATCCAGCGGTGTAGTTCCTTGGCTGCAGAGTTGGCATCAGTCGAGGCGCCGGGGTTGTGGATGAAGGTGGAGTTGAGGTGCTCCTCTGTGACCTTGCTCCAGTTCCTTCACGGAGGGTAAGGAGTGGGTTTGAGAACGGGGGTGGTGTTGGTCCGGTCAGAGGGGCTGCCTGGTGTGGCTGAAGCAGATGTTGTTCCCACCTGCAAAGATGGGGTCAAGGGTGTGTCCTGCCTTGTGGGTGGGGGTGGTGATGAGTTTTTTCAGTCCAATGTTGGCAAGGTTGTCGAGGAGGGCGGTGGAGTTGGGGTCGCTGAGGTTGTCAAGGTGGGAGTTCAGGTCTCTGATGAGTATGTAGTCCATGGAGGCGATGGCTTGGGGTGAGATGAGGTCAGCAATGGTAGTGGCGAATGAAGCATGAGGTCCGCATGGTATGTAGGTGAGGGGCCGTGAAGTGTGGTTCTAGGGCTGGTCTGGAAGTGAAGGTGTTTGGTGGTGGAATTTTCACTCGTGGTGGAGGTGGAGAGTCCGAGGGAGCTCTTTTGTGTGATGGCTAGGCCCCCTCCTGTGTGGTTGGGGCAGTCTTTCCACTGGATCTTGTATCCATCTGGGATGGCGGTGCTGATGTCGGGCGGAGGATGTGTTGGTCCAGGTCTCTGTGAAGAAGGCCATGTCGGGTGAGAGAGAGTTGAGTAGGTTCCAGATTTCCATGGCGTGTTTGTGTATGGAGTGCATGTTGAGGAGGATGCATTTTAGGGTGTCGCCGGTGCTGGGGTCAGCGGTGTTGGAGGCTGGGGTGGCGGTTAGGGTCTGGCCGCAGTGGGGGCAGGAGAACTGGCCGTGGGTCGTGTTTGGCGAGGCCTCTTGGCATTCTCTAAGTCTTCCAGAACTGAGTGCGAGGAGGGTAGTGGTGTTGTTGCAATGGATAGTGGGAGGTCCAGGGTTCCTGGTTCTGGCCGCGATAGGGTCGCGATAGGGTCGCGGAAGGGAGCAGATGGGCTTGACCTTGGCGCGCCGGCTGCGCGACCGTGCAGCGGCCGCCATTAAGTTGGGGAGGTCGGAGGGGGAAGAGGCTGGTAGGGGGGAGCAGGGGAATTCCAGGGGGAGGGGCCGCAGGGGCAGCAGCGGAGAAAGGAACAGGCAGGCACGAGAAAATAAAAACAGTGGTGGAATTAGAGCAAAGACACAGATGGGCACACTAACAGCGGCACAACAGGGAAAAATTAAGAAAAAAAACGCTGAGAAAGGTAACAGTGGTTGCAGTCAGTCTAGTCCCAGTTGGAGCGGGCAGCAGGCGCATGAGCGGGCAGCAGCCTCAAACCTCCCAAGGAGGAGGTCGGGGTCTGGAGGCAAGAGATGGCACAGCGAAGCTGCAGGAGAGAGTGTACCTAGACCGAGGGTCGGAGGTCTTACTTTGTGCCTTATATGGAATCTCAAAAGTGTGGAGCCAACCTGAAATGGCAGTGTGTGTCACAAACATATGTATCATCTCTTTTACTGCCATGGTGCCGGATTATTTGGATTTGGAGGTGGAGTCAGTATTTGGAAGAAAGTAGGTCTGCTTCTTATGGTTACCCCCAATGTTTGCTTGATGTGATGCAGTTTTTGACTAGTCTGACTGGGATTACCAGGACCCCAGAATATCTGCTTTCTCCCTAAACTGTAATGTTAAGTACTTATGTACACTCCAGATTGGATACTGGGGTACCCTTGTCAGTCCCTAGTATATGGTACACATGTACCCAGAGCATAGGTACCACAGAGGTCTACCGTGGGCTTTAACATGTATTATGCCACCCATGCAAAATGGAACTACAGGACTGCCATTGCTATAGCAGGCTTTTCCAATCCTGAAGGCAGGGTGCTTGGTTCTAAGTGAGAGTGTGCCCTTGCATGAGAAGGACCCCCTGCAGCCTACGGAGAACATTTTCCCGGGTTGTCAGTGCATCAGCCATATATTAGAATAGAGTGGCATTATGCGACCACGTGATGACCAACTCTAAAACGGCTGAAACAAACCCTACCCTGTTTGATGTTACCAGTAACCGGTGTGGGAGGTATGATTCCACCCCTCAGAAGCAAGCTTCGTGGGGTCCCTGGTGTTCCCCGTACCAGCCTTCTAATCCCAGAGAGCACAAAATGGTTGCTGTGGGCCAGAGACACATTTCTGCCCTCCGGCTGTTAAGCCAAGCTCGAGCAGGGGAAGGCAGGACAATAGGCATCCTGTCACAGGGAGGTGTGACCACCTCCCAGACAGGATTTAGTGTATTAGGGCTGGGTGGGTGCGCTTGCCAGCGACTGAAAGTCTGCATGAGGGTCACATTTGCTGTCCCTGTGCATAGTCCAGTTTGAACCAGTCCTGAGAGCCGTTGGCTCCCGATCTGGCGCGAACCTTGTCAAAGAACATGGGAGTAACCTCCCACTGTCCAGACCCTCCCCTGGGAGGGTTCCCTGAATCTTTCCAATTCCCTCCTGTGGGTACAAAAGGGCTTACATGGCTGTAGGTCCCTAGATTCGATGTGGACACGATTCTGAACAAGAAACCACTGCACTTCGACCGTCTGGACATTCTGGCCTTCGCTGGTCATTGTTTGGGCCTGACTTCATCTCCGACTCAGTCTGTTGCATCGTCTGTGCCCATGCACCATACAGGGACCATGTAGGACCTGTGGAGCATCAAGGACAACCAAAGACAATATGCCTTAGAATGAAGGGGTCACTCACCTGCATTCTCAGGCACCTCAACACTGCTGACCGGTCTGCTGATCCCAAGCTTCAACAGACTCCAAAGGGTCCAGCAAATAGGAGCTGGGTTTTTATATCACTCAAGGCCTGGGCTGCCCTCTCACTGAGTTTGAGGCAAGTATCCATTGTGGGGGCTGCAATACTTGAACCCTTATGCACCGTATGTATTTGCAAGTGCATGTGCTTGTTCGCATTTCCTGATCAAGTGCATTGGGCTCCATTATTGCTCCAACCTCTGGCACCATTTCCTACCAAGAACTTTGACCTCTTTACACTGAGGACTCCGTGGGCTGCTGTTTGGTGAAATCGCTCGAGGTCTTCTCGCAACTCCTGTGCCTCCAGCCTGTGGGTCCACTTTAGGGTCACATTTGCTTTTCTTGGGCTCCCCTGGCTGTCCCAGGCTTGCCCCAACTCCCTGGTGTTTGGTGAGTCTCCTGGGCCTTGCTGGTTTGAATCGTACACTTCATGTGTTGCTGTTGCCAAGGCTTGTTGGTGCTCCTGTTGGACACCTACCCCTCAGCACTCAACATCCTTTGTGGAGCAGCTCGCATCTGGCTTCTGGTCATCCTCAACATCTCCTGGTCCCCACAGCTTCAGAGTCAAGGACTCCATCAACCAACCTGAAGCACAAGACGTCGGTGGGCATTCGTCTACAGAGCCCCTGGTCACTCCCAAGTGACCCAGACTTTGTCACCTCTGCTTTTAGGTACTCCTCGACAAGTATCCACATTTGGATTCCAACTGACACTTTCCTCCTTTCCTGATACAAAAGGGAGTGGTGATGAACGGAGCATCTGAATCAATCAAACACTCACACCCAGTCAAAAGATCTGGGTCTAATCCATCACCGTTCTTTAGCCCACTCTGCCACCCCAGTTCAGACATGGCTATATGCAAATCAGTCTGACCCTGTGCCTCATGGGAACAGTCCAGCCCGAACTGCCAAGCCATGTCTTCCCTGGACCGGAAACAAGCTTCCGAGGACCGGTTTCTGGCATTCCAGCCGTCTTCAGCCCGGCTTGCTTGAATCCAGTGGAAAAGTGAGCAAGAGATTCACGTCTGAGCATAACCTGCCACACTTATGGTGGCCAAAAGCGGTACAAAAGGGGGTGGTAATGGACGGAGCATCTGAATCAATCAAACACTCACACCCAGTCAAAAGATCTGGGTTTAATCCAAGTGAGTCCCTTGCTCACTTTTCCACTGGATTCAAGCAAGCCGGTCCAGGGAAGGCATGGCTTGGCAGTTCGGGCTGGACTGTTCCCATAAGGCACAGGGTCAGACTGATTTGCATATAGCCATATCTGAACTGGGGTGGCAGAGTGGGCTAAAGAAAAGTGATGGATTAAACCCAGATCTTTTGACTGGGTGTGAGTGTTTGATTGGTTCAGATGCTCCGTCCATTACCACCCCCTTTTGTACCGCTTTTGGCCGCCATGAGTGTGGCAGGGTATGCTCAGACGTGAGTCCCTTGCTCACTTTTCCACTGGATTCAAGCAAGCCGGGCTGAAGACGGCTGGAATGCCAGAAACCGGTCCTCGGAAGCTTGTTTCCGGTCCAGGGAAGGCATGGCTTGGCAGTTCGGGCTGGACTGTTCCCATGAGGCACAGGGTCAGACTGATTTGCATACAGCCATGTCTGAACTGGGGTGGCAGAGTGGGCTAAAGAAAGGTGATGGATTAAACCCAGATCTTTTGACTGGGTGTGAGTGTTTGATTGGTTCAGATGCTCCGTCCATTACCACCCCCTTTTGTACCGCTTTTGGCCGCCATAAGTGTGGCAGGGTATGCTCAGACGTGAGTCCCTTGCTCACTTTTCCACTGGATTCAAGCAAGCCGGGCTAAAGACCGCTGGAATGCCAGAAACCGGTCCTCGGAAGCTTGTTTCCGGTCCAGGGAAGGCATGGCTTGGCAGTTCGGGCTGGACTGTTTCCATGAAGCACAGGGTCAGACTGATTTGCATATAGCCATGTCTGAACTGGGGTGGCAGAGTGGGCTAAAGAACGGTGATGGATTAAACCCAGATCTTTTGACTGGGTGTGAGTGTTTGATTGGTTCAGATGCTCCGTCCATTACCACCCCCTTTTGTACCGCTTTTTGCCGCCATAAGTGTGGCAGGGTATGCTCAGACGTGAGTCCCTTGCTCACTTTTTAAACTGGATTCAAGCAAGCCGGGCTGAAGACGGCTGGAATGCCAGAAACCGGTCCTCGGAAGCTTGTTTCCGGTCCAGGGAAGGCATGGCTTGGCAGTTCGGGCTGGACTTTTCCCATAAGGCACAGGGTCAGACTGATTTGCATATAGCCATATCTGAACTGGGGTGGCAGAGTGGGCTAAAGAAAGGTGATGGATTAAACCCAGATATCTTGACTGGGTGTGAGTGTTTGATTGGTTCAGATGCTCTGTCCATCACCACCCCCTTTTGTACCGCTTTTGGCCGCCATAAGTGTGGCAGGGTATGCTCAGACATGAGTCCCTTGCTCACTTTTCCACTGGATTCAAGCAAGCCGGGCTGAAGACGGCTGGAATGCCAGAAACCGGTCCTCGGAAGCTTATTTCCGGTCCAGGGAAGGCATGGCTTGGCAGTTCGGGCTGGACTGTTCCCATGAGGCACAGGGTCAGACTGATTTGCATATAGCCATGTCTGAACTGGGGTGGCAGAGTGGGCTAAAGAAAGGTGATGGATTAAACCCAGATCTTTTGACTGGGTGTGAGTGTTTGATTGGTTCAGATGCTCCGTCCATTACCACCCCCTTTTGTACCGCTTATGGCCGCCATAAGTGTGGCAGGTTATGCTCAGACGTGAGTCTCTTGCTCACTTTTCCACTGGATTCAAGCAAGCTGGGCTGAAGATGGCTGGAATGCCAGAAACCGGTCCTCGGAAGCTTGTTTCCGGTCCAGGGAAGGCATGGCTTGGCAGTTCGGGCTGGACTGTTCCCATGAGGCACAGGGTCAGACTGATTTGCATATAGCCATGTCTGAACTGGGGTGGCAGAGTGGGCTAAAGAACGGTGATGGATTAAACCCAGATCTTTTGACTGGGTGTGAGTGTTTGATTGGTTCAGATGCTCCGTCCATTACCACCCCCTTTTGTACCGCTTTTGGCCACCATAAGTGTGGCAGGGTATGCTCAGACGTGAGTCCCTTGCTCACTTTTCCACTGGATTCAAGCAAGCCGGGCTGAAGACGGCTGGAATGCCAGAAACCGGTCCTCGGAAGCTTGTTTCCGGTCCAGGGAAGGCACGGCTTGGCAGTTCGGGCTGGACTGTTCCCATGAGGCACAGGGTCAGACTGATTTGCATACAGCCATGTCTGAACTGGGGTGGCAGAGTGGGCTAAAGAAAGGTGATGGATTAAACCCAGATCTTTTGACTGGGTGTGAGTGTTTGATTGGTTCAGATGCTCCGTCCATTACCACCCCCTTTTGTACCGGTTTTGGCCACCATAAGTGTGGCAGGGTATGCTCAGACGTGAGTCCCTTGCTCACTTTTCCACTGGATTCAAGCAAGCCGGGCTGAAGACGGCTGGAATGCCAGAAACCGGTCCTCGGAAGCTTGTTTCCGGTCCAGGGAAGGCATGGCTTGGCAGTTCGGGCTGGACTGTTCCCATGAGGCACAGGGTCAGACTGATTTGCATATAGCCATGTCTGAACTGGGGTGGCAGAGTGGGCTAAAGAAAGGTGATGGATTAAACCCAGATCTTTTGACTGGGTGTGAGTGTTTGATTGGTTCAGATGCTCCGTCCATTACCACCCCCTTTTGTACCGCTTATGGCCGCCATAAGTGTGGCAGGTTATGCTCAGACGTGAGTCTCTTGCTCACTTTTCCACTGGATTCAAGCAAGCTGGGCTGAAGATGGCTGGAATGCCAGAAACCGGTCCTCGGAAGCTTGTTTCCGGTCCAGGGAAGGCATGGCTTGGCAGTTCGGGCTGGACTGTTCCCATGAGGCACAGGGTCAGACTGATTTGCATATAGCCATGTCTGAACTGGGGTGGCAGAGTGGGCTAAAGAACGGTGATGGATTAAACCCAGATCTTTTGACTGGGTGTGAGTGTTTGATTGGTTCAGATGCTCCGTCCATTACCACCCCCTTTTGTACCGCTTTTGGCCACCATAAGTGTGGCAGGGTATGCTCAGACGTGAGTCCCTTGCTCACTTTTCCACTGGATTCAAGCAAGCCGGGCTGAAGACGGCTGGAATGCCAGAAACCGGTCCTCGGAAGCTTGTTTCCGGTCCAGGGAAGGCACGGCTTGGCAGTTCGGGCTGGACTGTTCCCATGAGGCACAGGGTCAGACTGATTTGCATACAGCCATGTCTGAACTGGGGTGGCAGAGTGGGCTAAAGAAAGGTGATGGATTAAACCCAGATCTTTTGACTGGGTGTGAGTGTTTGATTGGTTCAGATGCTCCGTCCATTACCACCCCCTTTTGTACCGGTTTTGGCCACCATAAGTGTGGCAGGGTATGCTCAGACGTGAGTCCCTTGCTCACTTTTCCACTGGATTCAAGCAAGCCGGGCTGAAGACGGCTGGAATGCCAGAAACCGGTCCTCGGAAGCTTGTTTCCGGTCCAGGGAAGGCATGGCTTGGCAGTTCGGGCTGGACTGTTCCCATGAGGCACATGGTCAGACTGATTTGCATATAGCCATGTCTGAACTGGGGTGGCAGAGTGGGCTAAAGAACGGTGATGGATTAAACCCAGATCTTTTGACTGGATGTGAGTGTTTGATTGGTTCAGATGTTCCGTCCATTACCACCCCCTTTTGTTCCGCTTTTGGCCGCCATAAGTGTGGCAGGGTATGCTCAGACGTGAGTCCCTTGCTCACTTTTCTATTGGATTCAAGAAAGCCGGGCTGAAGATGTCTGGAATGCCAGAAACCGGTCCTCGGAAGCTTGTTTCCGGTCCAGGGAAGGCATGGCTTGGCAGTTCGGGCTGGACTGTTCCCATGAGGCACAGGGTCAGACTGATTTGCATATAGCCATGTCTGAACTGGGGTGTCAGAGTGGGCTAAAGAATGGTGATGGATTAAACCCAGATCTTTTGACTGGGTGTGAGTTTTTGATTGGTTCAGATGCTCCGTCCATTACCACCCCCTTTTGTACCACTTTCCTCCCTTCCAGCAGAGGCTCTTCTTCAAAGTCCTCCTTTGGGTTTGACTGCGGTTTCTGACGCCACTTCAAACCTATACACCAGGCTTCCCTGGGATAGGTAACTTGGGTACCTTGGTATCCACGGGTGGGGTGGCTCTTCAACCTTCTGTCTTCAACAGGGTTTCTTCAAAGTCTACTGGTAAGGGTCCTTAAACCTTAAAACATCAACCGCAACTTTCCCATATACTTATATGGAGTACGCGGTCGTGTTCCCACAAGGGACACGCTATCCGTGGAGTCCCTGTCAACTCACCTTGGGTGATTCCTTGGGGTCCTAGCAATTCTATGTCCTCCCGACACTGTCTGGACTAGAGTTGTGGTTCTTATACCACTTACTTAGTATATGGTTTGGTCCCCCCCTGGGGCCCACTGTGTATTACTGCTATTTACTGTCATTTCTTTGCTTAAGTATTGTGTGCTTTGTGATTATCTCTGTGTAGGAGACACTGTGTCGTACTGGATAGTTTTATATTAATAAATACATATTTTTATAACTACTGTGCGGTTCTCCTTTCATTTAACCAATACTATAAGGTTGCATTCTGGTAAAAGAAACTGCTTAACATTCCTTCAAGACTAAGCCTGAAGGCTGCTTTCCACCGCTACCACTTGGATAGCTTTCTAAGGTTATCTTTGACCTCTTAAATCACCATAAGGGTTGTTTGGACTGGTGCAAGGTGCTCACTTTAATTAGTGGACAGCATAAACCAGGCCAACTTCTCAGAGCATTCTTAGTGCTAGCCCCTTTTTTGCTGCCAACCTGAACCTCTCTTTGTCCAGAGCTATCTGCTCAGTCTCCAAATCCCTATTTCTCTTTCTCCTGTCTGTCATTTTCCTTCTTTCTCTCTTCCTTAACCAACCCATCACATCTATTTCTTGGTCTTGCTTTTACATGGTGTTCCAAGCAGAACTTCTCCTTCTTAAACTCTTTCACCTCACCTGTCTGCACTTTCTTTGCTTTCTGGAGTGCTAGCTTCAGTTTCAGTGTCACAGAGGAGTCTAACCTACCTAAAGAAACAATCTGTGTCTTGCCTCTGCACCTCAGGCAATCACCATTGCTGCTTTAATTCTGGAAGTACCTCAAGACCTTGCACTTATGCAGAGCCTCAGAGCCCCCCCCCCCCCCACACTCAGCACATTGAGACTGTTAAGGGTGAGTAGTCGCGCTTTATAAGATTACTGATTGATTGATTGAATCCTTGGGACCTTCGAGATGAGTGGAGCAGACAGTAGATAGAAAGCTCTAGTAAGCAATCAAGGTGATACCATTTGGGATCATTATAGGGAATTCAGCACTCCTGTTCCTGACAGCCTATATCCACAGCACTCTTTTCTGGGGTATCTTCTACTGAACCCTGTGATGTTCATGTTTGTCCTAACTGAATCTTTCATTAAGGTAGAATTGTGCTGTGCCATATGAAATCTTTAGGTTTGATTTGTCATAGAGCAATTATATGTAGAGCTCGGAAGTGGAGCAATGGTCATGACATTGCTTGGGTTGCCCTTGGTAATATAAATAAATACATATTCAAATGTAGGATTCAAGTGTGCTTTGCTACAATGGTGACAAGTTGTCGATGCCCACAGTGAGAACATTGTCAAGTGGAAAGTGGAGAGTATCTACAATGTGAGCGGTAGAGATGGTACAACACAGCATGACAAAAATAATTATAAGCAACAATCAGCAAGCAAATTATTATATGCAGGAATAATTTATAATACCTGGAAGTCCCTGAATGACTCAAGTGGCGTGAGCGAGACACAGCCTTGTTCAGGAAAAGCAGAAAGTCACATCTGGTGACATACAGAATCAAGTATCAATTCAATGCAAGTGCATAGTGCACACATAAAAGATTCGGCAAGGATGTGAGGGCAGCGTAATTTCCTGGAAAACAGTAAAAACAGCAGGGAAGGCAATGTGACATGCACACTAGTGGAGAAAGACATGTTGATATAGAAGAGGAAACCTGGAGGCAAAACAGACTAAAACAAAACAAAAGGACTCATGTGCGTTGATTCACCAAAACGCCTGGGATAGTGGTAGCAACATCACATATCTTTTGACCTCAATCACATTGCAGGAAGTAACATATGACAGTGAACCTAATTTTTCTTCCAGGAGGGCATGTCACATGACAGAACATCACAACAATTAAATATTTGCGTTGGATAGTATCACAAAGTAATGCAAAGTCGAGATATGTGCTGCTTTGCATTATTTTCAATCAAGTGAGCATTCTGTGGATGGTGCATAGGGGGTTTGTTCGCCCTAAGTTGGCAGGGTATGGCCAGACGTGGGTCCCTTGCCCACTTTGCCACTGATTCAAGCTAGCCTGACTGATGATGCCTGATTAGCCAGAACCCGGTCACAGGATGCTTGTTTCCGGTCCAGGGAAGACATGGCTAGGCAGTTCGGGCTGGACTGTTCCCATGAGGCACAAGGTCAGACTGATTTACATATGGCCATGGCTGAACTGGGGAGGCGGAATGAACTAATGATGGATTAAACCCAGATCAGTTCACTGGGGGTGAATGTTTGCAATGTTCAACACTCCGTCCATCATCCCCTTTGATTTTGCTTTGTTCGCCCCAAGTTGGCAGGGTATGCCCAGATGTGAGTCCTTAGCTCACTTTGCCAATTGATTCAAGCTAGCCTGGCTGATGACGGCTAATTAGCCAGAAACCGGTCCCAGGATGCTTATTGCTGGTTCAGGGAAGACATGGCTTGGCAGTTTGGGCTGGACTGTTCCCATGAGGCACTGGGTCAGACTGATTTGTATATGACCATGTCTGAACTGGGGAGGCGAAGTGAACTAAAGAATGATGTTGGATTAAACCCAGATCAGTTGACTGGAGGTGAGTGCTTTCAATGTTCAACACTCCGTCCATCATCCCCTTTGGTTTTGTTTACAGGCAACAACCCATGGTTTTGACACAAATCCCTTTCTGAAAACATTGGTAGACTAGAATTTGCACTAAACTCTTGTGCCTTCTTGAGGCAGGCATAACGAGGACAAATGTTTTCATTTCTTCTCATTTTTCCAACTTTACTCATATAATGGTACTGCACGGGAAACATCCTTTAAAACAAGGGCTGAGCCATGTGTGCTGTTTCTCCGCAAATAGAAAAATGCTTGCCTTAACCACTCATATGTCTTAACCAGGCATATGCATGGTTAGGACAGTGCACAGGAAGAAGAAGGATCGGTAGAGGACACAGTCTGGTAAGTGGGGCTGGGGCTGGGTTTTGAGGCTGTGGGGGATAGTTTTTAGGGGTGAGGGGTTGTGTTTTTAGGGCTTTGGTGGGGGTTGTTTATAGGGCAGGGGACAGGGTTTAGGACTCAGGGCAGTGGTGGATCGTGGTAGGTTTTGGGGTGGGGGTCAGTCGTTTTTAGGGCTCAGAGAGTAAGGGCTAGGGTTGGAGTAGCTTTTAGGACATAAGGGTCCGTTTTTAGGGCTCAGGGCGGGGCTCGGGTGAGAGGCAGTGTTCCGAGCTGGGGCAGTTTTAGAGTTCAGTGCAGGGGGCCGGGTTAGGGAAGTTTTTTAGGATATGAGGTGAGTTTGAGGGCTCAGGGCGGGGGAAGGGACAGTTTTCAGGGCTGGTGGCAGGTTTACGGCTCAAGCGTGGGTCTGGGGTGTGTGTTGTTTTTAGTATGTGAGGCCAGTTTTTAGGGCTCAGGGCGGGGTGGCTGGGTTGTGATACCACGCATATCGCTTTATTAATCATGCCTTTACCACAAAATTGCATGGTAAAGGCATGCATGGTAAAGGCATGTGTAGTAAAGGAATGTGTTGTTAAGACGCATTCATTGTTGAGGAAGCGTAGTAGAGGCATGTGTGGTTTAGCCGTGTGTGCTTCTGTCATTCAATCGTACCCCACATTTGCAATGTAGGAAACACCTTTAAGGCATAGTTTTTGTAGGGGAAGGGACCCCTTTCAGTACAAAATGTATGCTTCTGAGAATACACACACCTTGTACTGTGGTACAAGGGTATGTGCATTGGTACATGCCTGCCAAAAGTGCGCCAGCGCAGTGGGAGAGAAAAGATTTGCCATATTTTATAAGATATGGTGCCTTTTTTCTCTCACTCTTTGACACATGGCAGCGAAGCAACATTGCCTTGCATCAAAGAATAGTAAATTTGAGACTCAATCTCACTAACTACCTGTCACTTGACTCTCACTCACTTTCACTCACACATGCACAAGCACATGCTTAAACACCCAGAAAAAATTTCTCATACAAACGCATGGTCTCTCTCACTTGAACACATTCTCACCTGCAAGAATGCATACAACATACATTTAAAACCATTTTTACTTACAGCAGCTGCAACAATGGGTTCTAAGTGTGCTACATTTTATATCACACTAATAGTATAAAATATAGTATTATTCACTATCAGTGTGATAAAAAAAACAGGCAGATAATAAGCAATGGGGACCCCCAGGGTGTTCTTGTGATGAATTTTCTCAACTCTAATGCCAGGTAGCGGCGACCCCTAAATGATGCCCATGAAAGTACTCTTAAGGAAAAATATTTAATAAACCAGTACCCAAGTATATAATAAAGAAATAAATATTCATTATGTAAATGGAAGCAAAACAAATACAGAAAACAAATTTAGTGAGAGTTTTAAAAACGTTTAAAAGTAATTAGCGCAAAATTAAAAAAAGCAATAAAAGGAACAGTATGACACATTGAAAATATAAATAAAGATACAACATCATTATCACCTATTTCTGCATCACAGCTGACAAATGCATGACAAGATTAGGAAGAAAATCTAACAAGCACTATATAGCCAGGAAAACACCCCCAAGTTGACAAGTCTAACTGAAGTGTTGGGTCGAAGGAGAGAACAGTGGAGAACATAGGTTTCAGCACTCTCTTCAAGTAACATGAAAAAAGATATATCATCAAACAGGTGAGAACCTACCAATATACTTATTGGGAGATGACGTTGAAAAACTGCTGGCCCAATGGTGGCTTCTCAGCTAAGGTGGTGGATGGAGCATCACCCCAGAGAGAAGGTCAAATAGGTAAAAATAAAATGATAATAAATCAATGTTGTTGTCGTTTTATGTTTATGTCCTTGCTCAGCTGGGGCGGGGCTTCTCTGCTCTCAGAGCAGGGCAGGGGAGGAGTGGTTTGCCCACTCGTTGTGCTCATGCTGCTTTGGCTTGTCCAACCGTCATGCGCACTTTGCATGTTCTCCATGCATGCTGCATTTCAGCCTGCTTGGAGAACATAGCATTGCAGCATTGTGATTGGCTATTGGGAGGCTGGGAGTCGGGTGCTTCCTGCCCTGGAAGCGGGCGAAGAAGAGGACTGTGCGGAGGAGGTGGCGGCAGCAGACAGGTAAGTGTATTTTTATATTTTTAGTTTCACTCCCTTCCCCCAGCTCCCCACCACCGACTTGCCCCCCTCACCGCCGTTAAATACCAGCCGCCACTGTGATGGCCCATACTGTGTAGAACAAATACAAACTTATGAGGGAATAATCACATGCCTTAATTAGCAGTTTGTCTCTTACAGAAAGGGTTAGGTAAGGTTTGTTTTTTACATGGTGTGCCAAAGTGAGAATGAATCTCTAAATGACTTCACAACGCGTCTACAGAAGGTGGTAACATATTGTGATTTACACACATTCAGTTAGGAAGAGATTACATTACATACAATTGGAGGTAGTCATTCTGCATTCGGAGTGAAGGCTTTTAAAAGAACTGCAAATCTTGTAGTTAACAGATACAAAATGTAAGACTGAGGAACATGCAATACGCATGGAGTGAAGAAATAAGTTGGTGGAACAAATGTGGAAAGAGACAGAGAAATCTAGAAATATCTAGCAAAGCTTGACAAGAAACCAAAAAAGTGTGGATTCGTTTTGCCACATTAAGGAAGCTGTTCAGCTCAAGTACAAACGTTGCAAATGTGAGAAACTCAAACATTTTGATTCTGTTTGAACGGCGAAGAGATTTTATGGGAAGATGACAGAAAAAGTAAAATTTAGCAAAGAGACAAAAATACAAGAAACCCAACATGTGAGACAGATGGAAAATGCAAATTTCGAAGAAACAGAAAATGGCTGGCCAAAAAGGAAAAACATAGAACAGTTATTCTTCATGGATGAATAGAAACAAAATAAAATACAGCTTCTTTCTTCTGTAGCTGTGAGTAGAGAAGCATTTGGTTAATTTTGTCTTTGACAACGAGGCAATATAATGTGTGCAACAGAGTATTAGAAAATGAGCAACAAACCAGTACATCTCCTTTCTATAAATATTGCTTAGAGGTTAGGGAAAACCCCAGTTTGGAACTTGGGAACTTTCAAGAAACAAAAAGGTACGACATGTTTCATCTCAGGAGGAAATAAATGTGCTCAGAGGAGAAAGACTTGCCCCTAGCTACCTAAGCAATGTGATGTTCACAGTCACAGGAAATCATCCAATAAAAAAAATAAAACAACAGTTCCCTCAAAGTTTCCAAAACGTGGGGAAATCAAAAAATGCACAAATAGCACTGCATATCAGCAAAACTATTCACCCAATAGCTCAACACGACAGGAGAGTAACAATGAGTTTCAGAAAAATGTGGAAGAAGAAATGCAAAGACTTATCAATCGAGGAAGAACTTAAGTGGTAAACACAAACACAATTTTTCAGACACTCACCCCCAGTCACAGATTTTGCGTTGAATCCATCATCGTTCTTTAGCTCACTTCTCCACCCTAATTTAGATTCAGCTATATGCAAATCAGTCTTGACCCTGTGCCTTATGGAAAAGTCCAGCCCGAACTGCCAAGCCAGGTATTCCCTGGAACGAAAACAAGCATCCTGGGACCGGTTACAGGGTAACACATCTCATCAGCCAGACCAGTGGCAAAGTGAGCAAGTGAGCAAGGGACCCATGTCTTGGCACACCATGCCAACTTAGGCCGAACAAAGCAAACACAAAGAGATGATGGACGGAGTGCTGAAATATTTCAAACACACACCCCAGTCACAGATCTCCATTCAATCCATCATTGTTCTTTAGCTAACTTCACCACCCCAGTCCAGACCCAGCTAAATGCAAATCAGTCTTGACCATGTACCTCACGGGAACTGCCCATCCCGAACTGCCAAGCCAGGACTTCACTGGACCGGAAACAAGCATCATGGGACCGGTTTCGGGGTAACAACCCTCATCAGCCAGCCTAGCTTGAAACCAGTGGCAAAGTGAGCAAGGTACCCACGTCTAGGCATACCCTTCTAGCTAGCCTGAACAAGTAAATATAGGAGACTAAACTGAAAAGAAGACTCCAAAGAAGTTACCAACAAGCTGGCTCAAAAATTGGTTAAAGAATGCTTTGAAGAGGAATCTTTGACTGTAACGGAAAGATGGGAATATTTTCTTTTAACAAAACTAGTTAATACATATGTGTCAAAACCGCATTATAAGCAACACCAAAAAAATCAAAGTGAAGCGAGAAATAAAATCAAATTATCACAGATTACGCGGATCCTAAGAATATCTCATAATAGCCTTCAACGACAGATAAAAAAGTCCAAATAATATGGGTTTATGTTCGAATTTAAAAAGTATGAACCATAACCTGCTGTCAGATCCCGATTAGTCCACAAGAAGGCTGTTCCTTCTGGTCCCAGATTTACTCTACATCGTACTGTAAATACCCCGTTTCCTATCTGGAGTTGGTTACAAAGAGAGGTGCGATCTGGGGCAAGGTCATTCCCTTAGCGGTTCCTGGTTGTTCCATTACTTCATGAGGTCAGCGCTCTAGTGGTTTTGCGAGCGGCCATTTTGTGACCGCTCGCGCAATCTTCTGCGTACTGTAAATACCCCGTTTCCTATCTGGAGTTGGTTACAAAGAGAGGTGCGATCTGGGGCAAGGTCATTCCCTTAGCGGTTCCTGGTTGTTCCATTACTTCATTAGGTCAGCGCTCTAGTGGTTTTGCGAGCGGCCATTTTGTGACCGCTCGCGCAATCTTCTGCGCACTTCAACTGTGATTTTTTGGCAGTTAGACGTGCTCTCCTGCACGCGTCTGGTAATTCCGCAATTTGATGATAATTTTCCTCTGCAAGTCTTAGGAGCTTAGAAACTGTGTCCCGCTCCTATTCTTCAGTCCTACAGAACCTGAAATCTTCAAAGCAGTCCTAGTTTCGTCAGCTTATTTTCTCGGCGGCTGCTGAGGAAATTCAGAAGACGGCGCTAAGTATCCTCGCTTTCAGTCAGCACACAGAGGTAGCTTCAGTCCCCGTTATCATAGACTCTGCTCCAGCGGTAAGAGACTTCGTTTCCTGTGCTTATCATCAGAGAAGTAATGTCAGAGACTCTGCATTTCAGTTTCTTAACATTCTGAACTGTCAACACTCTTTACAAAGCTGAACTTGATTTGAACTCTGTCAAAGGAGAACAGTTCGAAATATTGGTTTTCCAAATTGGGCATTTGAGAAGAACCTTATGCTGAGGACATTGTCAGCAGGGTTATCCTTTCATAACTTCAATCCAGACTCCAGTCAACTGATGTCAAGTATATAGGGGTATCTCATTCTATGCATAAAATAGATACAGTTGTATACCACCTGTAACTTTCCAGTCGGGAGGTCTTGCCCTGGAAATCCACTTGTGTAGCTTCATTCCAGAAAAGAGACAATTATCCAACACAAGAAAATAATATAAGAGAGCAGCTAATTCCACACACTAATAAGGTAGGCAGAGTCAGAGAACTAAATAAGAGTAGTAAGAGAAGCCAAGCATGTGTAGAACTGTTGTAATGTTGTGCTTACTGTTCTAGGTGCAACTTGACCAGAGTAGAAGAGTCTAGAAGGCACCGGTGTGGAAGTCTCTCTTTTGTCTGTCCACTTCCCCTTTCCCTTTCATTCCTGGACTTAGAGTTCTCTGAGTCTAGGGGTGTGGGGGAGTTGGGAAATATTCTTCAGAAGACATTCGTCCTTCACGTCAGCTGCTCTCACGGATTCCGAGGAATTCAGGTACCTTCTTGACAGATTGAAGTGCCTCTATTTCTTCCATCTGGGCAGCATGGCTGAAGGCTTAGATGAAAGGCTTTAGCCTCCATTTTGGAAGATTTACAGAAACAGTTAAGTGAAACCAGGGAAGAGGTTAGGAAATCCAACCAGGAGGCAGGTTACCTTCGTCAGAGAATTGATGAACTCTCAGTCAGCCCTAGTCCAAATTTTGGGGGTCTAAAATCTCCCACTTTTACCCCCTCTCCCTCTTCATCTTCAGCTTTGACTACTCAAGTGGTGCATGCAATGTCCCCAACCATTCCGTTGGCCCCACCAGAGAGGTTTCAAGGGGAGCCCCATAAGGCCCGAATATTTTTGACGCAATGCTCTCTGCATTTCCTCTGTAAGCCCATCCTGTTTAAGGAAGATCAGTCCATGGTGGCGTTCATGCTCTCTTACCTGAGTGGGGATGCAGCGGCTTGGTCCATGCCGTTAGTGTCCTCTAATGATCCAGTTCTGTATAAATACGAAGATTTTAAGATGGAGTTTTTACGAATATTTGATCGCAGAACTATCTCACAGACCACAGACAACGAATTACTTGATTTGAAGCAGGGCAACAAGGAATTGGTGGCTTATCTGGCACAGTTCAATAAATTGATTGTGGAAACAAACTGGCCTTCCGAAAAGAGAGCTGCAATATTCTATAGAGGACTAAAGGATGAGCCTAAAGATGGATTAGCTCAAATTCCAAAGAGACCAACAGATGTTTCTGAATTAATAGATCTGGTGCTTCAAATCGATCAGCGACAATCTGAACGGCGCAGTGAGAAGCGAAAAGATGTCAAACCACTGCCTCCTCGTTTTGATCGAGTCAGATCTGAAGCAGTCAAGACTGTTGAAGGAAATTCTGGAGAAGATCCTATGCAGATTGGTACTGTGAGAGGGCCTCTCTCGTCGGAAGAAAGAGAGAAGCGGCGATTGGGAAATCTTTGTATGTATTGTGGAAAGTCTGGCCATTTTGTAAAAGATTGCACTAAGAAGTCAAAAACTAAGCAGTGGGTAAAAGACAGGCCCCACCAGTAGAAGGAGTTGCTCTGGTGGGAGCGTCTCATGAGTCAACTCCCAAGGCTCAACATTTGGCAAACACTCTTCAGCCCGCCGCCCCTCATCTAATTTTATCGTGTAAGATTCAATTTGGAAAGATACAGAATGAGGAAGTTTCCATTATGTTGGACTCAGGCGCAACGGGAAACTTTTGTGATATTCGATTTGCCAAATCTTTAGGTATCCAATTTGAAAAGAAGCTTCGACCTGAACCAGTCCGTGCTGTGGATGGCACCAGTTTATCTTTTGGACCAATTGTTTTTGATACAGAGGTGATCACGGTTTTGGGACCCGGAGAGCATCGAAGTTACCTTAGATTCAATTTGATTGATGCTCCCCAATTCCAGATGATTCTTGGATTACCGTGGCTCACAGAACATAACCCCCATATCGACTGGGCCAACCGCACAGTGGAAATGAACTCAACCTTTTGCTTAGAACATTGCTTCCATGAACAGAGTGAAAAGGTGCAGTCCACTATGTCTTTTGGTTTGGCGGACCATACCCAGATGATTTGTGCAATGGAAGTTCCGGAGGTTCCAGAGGAATATCGAGATCTTCTTGAAGTATTCAACGAGAAAAAAGCCCGGAAGTTGCCGCCTCATAGGGAATATGACTGCAGAATAGAGCTTGAGCCAGGAGCGGCGTTGCCTTGTAGTCGCATTTATGCTCTATCAGAACCTGAAAATCGGCACCTTAAGGAATACATCGAGGAGAGCTTGACATGCGGATTCATTCGACCATCACAATCTCCTGTTTCTTCCCCACTCTTCTTCATTCCGAAGAAGGATGGTTCCCTAAGAACTTGTATTGATTATCGAGCCTTAAACCAGGTCACCAAGAAGAACTGTTATCCGCTGCCTCTCATTTCTGAGCTTCTAGATCAAGTAAAGGATGCGAGTGTCTACACAAAATTGGACTTGAGAGGTGCTTATCATTTGGTGCGCATGGCAGAAGGCGAGGAATGGAAGATGGCATTCCAGACTCGACTGGGGTTGTTTGAGTACCAAGTAATGTCTTTTGGTTTGTGCAACGCCCCAGCCGCCTTTCAACACTTCGTGAATGATGTCCTTCGAGAATTTTTGGACCGTTTTGCAGTCGTGTATATCGATGACATCCTCATTTTTTCCAACAGTTTAGAAGAGCATGTGATTCACGTTCGAGCCATTTTGGAATGATTGTTGGAACATCACTTGTTTGTAAAGTTGGAGAAATGTGTTTTCCATTCTTCTCGGGTGGAATTCTTGGGGTTCATTCTTTCGTCAGAGGGAGTTTTCATGGATGACACCTAGTTACAAGCAATCAGATCCTGACCAGCCCCTCGCTCGGTGAAGGAAATCCAAAGCTTCTTGGGATTTGCTAATTTTTATCGGCGATTAATCCAGAACTTTTCAGAGAAGGTGAGCCCAATCACTAAAATGTTAAAGAAGAATCAGAGGTTTGTTTGGGGAAAAGATTCGGAAGAGGCTTTCCAATCCTTGAAGGAAGCTTTTGTCTCAGCTCCAGTACTACAACATCCAGATCTTAAAGAACCATTTTTTATTGAGGCAGATGCATCGAATCGATCCATTGGCGGAATTTTGTCCCAAAGACACAAGCAGACTGGTCAGTTACATCCGGTAGCTTATCACTCTCGGAAATTGACCCCAGCAGAAATCAACTACTCAATAGCCGACAAGGAACTGCTGGCAGTGAAAGACGCCTTTAAAGTCTGGAGGCATTATTTGTTGGGAGCCCAGCATGTTTTGACAGTTTTCACAGACCATCGTAACCTGCAATTCTTAAAATCTGCTCGAACTCTCACCCCTCGTCAGTTGCGATGGTCTCTTTTCTTTGCAGATTATGATTTTGTCTTAACATATAAACCTGGTTCTGCAAATGGAAAGGCTGATGCCCTCTCTCGTCTTAGCACAGAAGAAGACATTGAAGAAAGGACAGAAGGTTTTATCATTCCGCAAGAGAAGATTGTGGCCTTAGTTCTGGAAGATGAATTAGGGAAAAAGATTGAAGAAAGGTTTCGAGGTGAAGAATTCACCAATTGGGTCTCTGAAGGTCCTGATCGAATGATTCGTGATGGAAAACCATATGTCGAAGGAAAGATGTTCGTTCCCAGCGAGGAATTACAGAAAGAAGTAATTCAGCAATTTCATGACCACCCATTGGCCGGGCACAAGGGAGTTTTTAAGACCTTGGAATTGGTGAAGAGGACCTATTTCTGGTCGGGAATGGAAACTCAGGTGAGACAGCATGTGGCCTCTTGTGAGCAGTGTGTTAAGGGAAAAGTTCCAGACAGTCTCCTCAGGGTTTGCTCATGCCTCTACCCACTGCTCCTTCCCCATGGCACACTATTTTGATGGATTTCATAGTAGAATTACCCTCCAGCCAAGGCTACTCTGTGATATGGGTGGTGGTGGATCAATTCACTAAGATGAGTCACTTTGTCCCATTAAAGGCCTTACCCACTGCCCCCCAATTGGCATTGCTATTCATTCAACACATAGTCAGGCTGCATGGTATTCCAAAAGTAGTGATTTCTGATAGGGGGTCACAATTTGTTTCTCGATTTTGGAGATCATTTTTGAAAGGACTAGGAATTGACTCTCGTCTGTCCACCAGTTTCCACCCAGAGACGGATGGGCAGACGGAAAGAGTAAATCAAGATTTGGAGCAGTATCTCCGCCTGTATTTCATGGATCAGGAAGGGGAATGGACTTCCCTTTTGAGTACAGCGGAGTTTGCTTACAACAATTCAGTGCATACAGCTACAGGTTTCTCTCCCTTTTTTCTAAATTCGGGAAGACATCCAAATATGTTAGCAGGTTGGGTGGAAGTAGATGTTCCAGTTGCTGAGGAGGTGATTCGGAAATTGCAGAAAACTTTCCAATCTGCCTCTCTGAATCTCTTCAAAGCAAAATTCGGATACAAGAAACAGGCAGATAAGAAGCAAAGGGAAAGTCCAATTTATAAGTCCGGGGATCTGGTCTGGGTTTCCACTCGTCACATGAGGTTAGTAGGGAATCAAAAATTTCAGCCCCGATTTGTAGGCCCTTTCCCAGTTGTACGCATGGTCAACCCAGTCAGTGTTAGATTAGCTCTTCCAAAGTCTATGAAGATTCATCCAACATTTCACGTTTCCCTGATCAAGCAGAATCCACCAAATCTTAGGCGTGACCTCCCTCCCACAGCGATTCAAGTTCATTCGGCTGATGAATTTGAGGTGAAAAGAATTTTGGATTCAAAATGGATAAAGAACTGTTTGTTCTATTTGGTGGACTGGAAGGGTTTCGGTCCAGAAGATCGATCATGGGAGCCTAGTTCAAATGTTCATGCTCCCAGATTGGTGGCAGAATTTCATAAGACTCACCCGCAGAAGCCTAGGGAGGGGGCTTTGGTGGGGGGTACTGTCAGATCCCGATTAGTCCACAACAAGGCTGTTCCTTCTGGTCCCAGATTTACTCTACATCATACTGTAAATACCCCGTTTCCTATCTGGAGTTGGTTACAAAGAGAGGTGCGATCTGGGGCAAGGTCATTCCCTTAGCGGTTCCTGGTTGTTCCATTACTTCATTAGGTCAGCGCTCTAGTGGTTTTGCGAGCGGCCATTTTGTGACCGCTCGCGCAATCTTCTGCGCACTTCAACTGTGATTTTTTGGCGGTTAGACGTGCTCTCCTGCACGCGTCTGGTAATTCCGCAATTTGATGATAATTCTCCTCTGCAAGTCTTAGGAGCTTAGAAACTGTGTCCCGCTCCTATTCTTCAGTCCTACAGAACCTGAAATCCTTCAAAGCAGTCCTAGTTTCGTCAGCTTATTTTTTCGGCGGCTGCTGAGGAAATTCAGAAGACGGCGCTTGAAAGTATCCTCGCTTTCAGTCAGCACACAGAGGTAGCTTCAGTCCCCGTTATCATAGACTCTGCTCCAGCGGTAAGAGACTTCGTTTCCTGTGCTTATCGTCAGAGAAGTAATGTCAGAGACTCTGCATTTCAGTTTCTTAACGTTCTGAACTGTCAACAGTCTTTACAAAGCTGAACTTGATTTGAACTCTGTCAAAGGAGAACAGTTCGAAATATTGGTTTTCCAAATTGGGCATATGAGAAGAACCTTATGCTGAGGACATTGTCAGCAGGGTTATCCTTTCATAACTTCAATCCAGACTCCAGTCAACTGATGTCAAGTATATAGGGGTATCTCATTCTATGCATAAAATAGATACAGTTGTATACCACCTGTAACTTTCCAGTCGGGAGGTCTTGCCCTGGAAATCCACTTGTGTAGCTTCATTCTAGAAAAGAGACAATTATCCAACACAAGAAAATAATATAAGAGAGCAGATAATTCCACACACTAACAAGGTAGGCAGAGTCAGAGAACTGAATAAGAGTAGTAAGAGAAGCCAAGCATGTGTAGAACTGTTGTAATGTTGTGCTTACTGTTCTAGGTGCAACTTGACCAGAGTAGAAGAGTCTAGAAGGCACCGGTGTGGAAGTCTCTCTTTTGTCTGTCCACTTCCCCTTTCCCTTTCATTCCTGGACTTAGAGTTCTCTGAGTCTAGGGGTGTGGGGGAGTTGGGAAATATTCTTCAGAAGACATTCGTCCTTCACGTCAGCTGCTCCCACGGAATCCGAGGAATTCAGGTACCTTCTTGACACCTGCAGAAGCTAATCTGGGATGAAAAAAACTAAACAAAGCAAGATCTATGGGCTAAGGCAATGTATACAAGTAAACAATCGAATTGGGTACAGGCTGGGGGCGGTCCATCACTGATGGTCGCTCACTATTTTGGGAGTTCCAGAATAGTTGGGATAGCAGCTCAGACTGTAACAATCACAACCTGATACCCTGGGGTTTTATCCAACTACTGAGCTCAAAACTCAGCAGCAAGAATACCCCTTTCGGACTTACCTCAAGGTAGGAAAGTCAACCAATGCATGACTTATTCAGGGAAGGGATGGCGGGGTTAGAAACTCATAGCTCAGTAGAACATCTAATACTAAGTAATAAATCAACTTTCAGCCATTACTTTTAATTACAAAAGAAAAAATACCATACTTCTAATATAAGACCAGGTAACAATTACTGTGGTTTGTGAGGCAATCAAGACTATTCCTCAAGTTGCGAGGATGGGTCAGTATGTAACGGTATGATGGAAACAAATTAAAACTAATATACTTAATCCAATGAGTTGTCTACTCTGGCAAGAAATGCAACAGAACCTAACTTTTCCTTTTTTTTACATACCTTCAAACAACATTAGAAGCACTGTCTGCACACAAGATTTGGGAGATGTCAATAACATCATTATCTTTTAAAAAACGAATTAACAGATTAATAAAACATCTATCACTTTTAAAGGATTAAGAGTTATTCATTAAAAAATCACATGCCTGGATGATAGTCAATGAATACACAACCCTCAAAGTGCAACCATATTTAGAAATACCGTGGACAATACAAACAAACAACTTATTTATGGCCGCAAGATTTGGCAACCTGCCGGGACTAATGCACGCTAAGCCTTGGCTGAGACCAACTAAGCCAATCCCCTGTAGATACCGCCATCCATATTAGCATACATGCAGGGCCATGTCTTTCCGTGGAAGCAACGCCGCCACGAAAATGCATGCGGTTCTCAGCATTTGGGGCCCGTGGCTGTCCCCCAGGGATTCTGGGGGGTACCTATGGTACCCTGTTGCATTTGACAGTACAACGTGACAGGCACCGCGCGGTGGCTGTCATGTTGTACTGTTAAATGTATAACTTGCATTTCTGGCATTGCGGCGGGCGGTGATGTTAGAAATGCGGGATGCGCCTGCCAGTGTGGCGGGTGCATCCTAATGGGTTGTGCGGGACCACCGCACCCTTAGTGGGCTGTCCCATTTCCTGAGGGTATGGCGGGTGGACAAAGTCCGCACGCCATACTAATGACCCCCTAACAGTCGATCACTTCACTCGAAAAGCCATCTTGAGGTAAACCAACCATGTTACTATTTTCAGCATCTGAAATGCTCATGTCAATGCTCATATAGGGCCCGATTCACAGAACTAACTTAAGACAAAATCCTAAACTTACTATTTTTGGTATTCACAGAAGTTAGGATTTTGTCTTAAGTTTGTCTTAAGACAGACTTAAGACAGACTTAAGTTAGGATTTTGTCTTAAGTCTGTCTTAAGACAAACTTAAGACAAAATCCTAACTTCTGTGAATACCAAAAGTAGTAAGTTTAGGATTTTGTCTCAAGTTAGTTCTGTGAATCGGGCCCATAGTGCGTCAATCTATATGATTAAAAACAGAAAATTATATTAAATATCTCATCACGAGTGGCAAGTTGTTTCAATAAAAAGAATTAAAAAACAGCAGAAAATTGGTCACAAACTTCTTATCATGTGTAGCAGGGGTGCTTCAATAAAAAGAGACAACTTTGTTGCAATGCCCTCAAATCCCTATTATTATATAATTGAATTCTCGCTATTTCTTATTAGCCTATGCATTGTTCACAAACAAATATGACTGCTTAACTCTTCATCTCAGGCTTGCTTTTACAAATATCGGATTGGAAGACGGCGTCCAAACCAACAACAATACATTGGAAATCAGAGAAAATAGTAAACCTGGAACCAGGTGGCCTTTTTTAGAAGTGAGCGTAAAATGAAGAGGTAAGCCCTCATTTGTGTGAGAAAGACATCGACAAATACCAAATAGCTAGAAGAATTCTAGGCGTACCACACCGGCTCCCAAAGCACAGGGGAGGGGTCTGGGCAAAGTGATCTCACCAGAAGGACCAGAATCAAGCTTTCCTGTCCTCCCCGGTCTCCGTTGATGTACTGTAAGCTTCCTTATCTTGAGTAACTACCTGCAATGTCTTTGGGTTCCAAGCAGATGCTCTGTGAGCCTCACATGACAGCTGGTTCTCTGCATCAAGGCTGCTGACCGATGCTCGCTCCTTCTCAAACTGGCAAATTCATTCATAGAATAATCCCTTTGTCACAGAGAAAACTTTCTCAAGTTCAACCCCTATCTCGGGGTTTGGCGACGCGGTGAGCAAACGTATTCCCTTGCCTTCACAGCATGGGTCTTGGATGGCTTCCTTAGACAGACCTCATGTAGGCCTCCTTGTCTGAACAGTAGACCAGTCTTGAACCACAACTTACTGCTAAAGCCAGACATTTATCACCTCTGGTTGATAGGCTGAGCCAATCAGAGGGCCAGCTGCTTTTGAATTCTGGGAGCACCTCCATTCATGAGGCATATTAAATCAATCAATCACGTAGTACTTGTATAGGGTGGCTAATCGCCCCAGAGGGTATCCAGGCACAGTGCTGCAGGTGTCAGTCAAAGAGCCGGGTCTTGAGTCCCTTCCTGAAGTGGATCAGCAAGGGTGTGGTATGGAGGCATAAGGGGCCCTTTGGCAGAGAGGTGGGAGAAAGAATATCCACCGGAGCGGCAGCGGTGGACACGTGGTGTCAGTGCGAGGTGTGCTGGAGCAGAGATTCCTGGTTGGTCAGTGGAAGTGCAGGCGCTGGTTTATCTAGGCTTATCTTGGTCATGGAGGGCTTTGTAAGCATGTGTCAGAAGCTTGAAATGGCATCTCTTCTGGACAGAGAGCCAGTGGAGGTCCTTCAGGTGCTGGATGATGTGTGTCCTCTTGGTCAGGTTGCGGATCAGTCTAGCTCCTGTGTTCTGGATTGTCTGAAGTCCTTGCATGAGTTCAGTGGTTGTGCCTGCATAGAGTGTGCTGCTGTAGTCCAGTCGGCTGATGATGGGGGTATGTATCACAGTTTTCCATGTGCTGACGGGAAGCCATCCGTAAACATTGTGGAATATGCAGATTGTGTGGAAGCAGGCAGCAGAAACTTGTTGATCTGAAGTTTCATTGAGAGTTTCACTGTCAAGGATGATGCTGAGGTTGCAGGCATGGTTTTTCGGCATGAGGGTTGGTCTGAGCTCCACAGGCCATCAGGGGTCATTCCAGAGTGTGGTATGTCTGCTGAAGATCAGAACTTTCAATTTGTCTGTGTTGAGTTTTAGGCAGTTGGCCTTCATCCATGCAGCGACGTTCTTCATACAGTTGTGGAAGTTGGTCTTTGCAGAGATAGGATCTGTTGAGAGCAAGAGGACGAGCTGAGTATCGTCGGCATAGGAAATTATGTTGAAGTTGCCTGATCTGATGATTTTTATGAGAGGTGTCATGTAGATGTTGAAGAGGGCTGGACTGAAGGATGAGCCTTGGGGTACCCTGCAGGTGTTGTGCTTGGGTTGCAAGGTGAAATGAGGGAGGCGTACTCCCTTGGTTCGTCCCATGATGAAGGATGCCATCCATCTGAGTGCATCATCTGTGATTCCAATCTGGTGTAGTTGAGTGTGTGTGGTGGGAGATGGTGTTGAAAGCTGCTGAGAGGCCCAGGACGATAAGGGCGGCTGATTCTTCTCTGTCAAGTAGGGCTTGGATGACGTCTGTTGCGGCGATCAGGGCTGTCTCGGTGCTATTGTTTTTTCTGAAAACTGATTGGGACGGGTCCAGCAGGTTGTTTCTCTCCAGGTGTTCAGTGATTTTGAGGTTAATAGCCTTCTCCAGGACTTTGGGGGGGAACGGGGGCAAGGAAAATGGGACGGTAGTTCTGGAGCTCACAGGGGTCTGATAAAGGTTTCCTGGGGATGGTCTAGCCTCTGCTTGTTTCCATGCATCTGGAAAAGTGATTGTGGTTATGGAGGTCTTGAGGAAAGTGGTGAGCTCGTGGCTAATCTTGTCTCTTTTGTCTCCAACAAGTGTGGCATGTTCACTGCGTTTCCAAGGCATGTAAAGGATGACTTACCATCTTCCCTGACAGGCCCTTGGTACCAGCCTGGGCTAATCCACAGAGAGAAATTTTAATTAACGCTAGACCAGGAGGCCCGACCATCACTCAACAGAAAGGGGAGAGGGTCCCTCCTAGCAAAGTTAATGCAGCCAAAGACAGATAAGAGCTTGTGTCTCCCCCAGCCCACCAGGCGTCTCCAAGGAACAGGCAGGGGCACAAGGGAGCTGGAATTTCCAGCAGAACTACTCTGCTCACATTAAATACACAGGCTAATCCCACTAGCCTCACCCAGAGAACCCACTGGCTCTGAAACACACATCCCAGGAAGACAAAGGTGACAGTATCACAGGCAATGAAGACTGCTCAGACTTGATCAGGAGGGTGGCTAATAGCCCATCCCTCCTAGGGTAATCCCTGACTGTAGATTTATTGCTGCCACCACTGTAAATTTACCACAGCCTCAGCAAAGAGGGCAGAACCCACTCTCTGTAAAAATAGGGGTGCCCTGTGCATATGCCCCTTAATCTCAGAGCTAAGCTCTAAAACTCACTCCATGTAAACAGGGAGACCCTCAGTGGACATGCACGATTGTCATGTTTACTGACCACGGGCCTGATTCACGGAATGACCTTTAGACTCAATCCTAATCTTACCACTATTTTGGTATTCACAGAATGCACTTACTAATTTCGGTATTCACAGAATGCACTTACTCATTTCGGTATTCACAGAAGGCACTTACTCATTTCGGTATTCACAGAAGTTAGTAGTCCTAACTTTAGGACTCCTAAATGCCTTCTGTGAATACCGAAAGTCTTAAAATTAGGATTTTTCTCAATTTAGTAGTAGTAAAGTTAGGACCCCTAACTTTAGGACTCCTAAATGCCTTCTGTGAATACCGAAAGTCTTAAAATTAGGATTTTTCTCAATTTAGTAGTAGTAAAGTTAGGACTCCTAACTTTAGGACTCTTAAACTGAGAAAAATCCTAATTTTAAGACTTTCGGTATTCGCAGAAGGCATTTAGGAGTCCTAAAGTTAGGAGTCCTAACTTTACTACTACTAAATTGAGAAAAATCCTAATTTTAAGACTTTCGGTATTCACAGAAGGCATTAAGGAGTCCTAAAGTTATGAGTCCTAACTTTCCTACTACTAAACTGAGAAAAATCCTAATTTTAAGACTTTCGGTATTCACAGAAGGCATTTAGGAGTCCTAAAGTTAGGACTACTAACCTCTGTGAATACCGAAATGAGTAAGTGCCTTCTGTGAATAACGAAATGAGTAAGTGCATTCTGTGAATACCAAAATAGTAGTAAGTTTAGGATTGAGTCTTAAGTTCATTCTGTGAATCGGGCCCCAAGTGATTTAGAAAACAACCATCAGCATAAGGCAGGGGAAGAACACACTCCAGAGACATGTAAAAGACTTCCTATCCCAACAATTTTCTTCTGCCCAAGTGTACCTTTACAAAGCAACTGACTACTTCTAATTTAAATAATGACAATCCCTATTTTCAGCATTACTTAATTTCACTTTCGGGTTGATTTTTGAAAGGGGAGTACAGGGTTGTAATTTCCTAAACAATACAATCTTATCAATACACACTTGTTTTTTTCAAATGATAATAATAATTTTATTGCCATACATAAAGGTTATATTGCCACTAAATACTGCTAGGATATGAACTGCAGCTCAAGCTAAGGAGTGATAGAGATGATTTTGTGTTACTAACATTATGAAAATTTTTGCACTAAAACAAAAACACTCTACTTTGTGGAACAGTATCTACCTGTGCTCGGCTAAACTAGGCCTGAAATAGGCATAACTTCCACCTTGAATTCTAATGTAGCCATTATGTGTGTTTTCATTTATTCGCTTCTAGTACATAACAACATTTTCAACCATGAAATGCTCTGTACTGACATTATTTTCGCAAAGAACTCTAGAGTGGAAACTTTCCTTTTACGAGGTAACAATTTAACGTCTTTTCCTGCCTGCCACTGTAGTCCTATTCATTGAGACTGTCAGGTTTTCAGGTTTTAATGTCTTTATTTCGATGATAAAATCATAAAAGACAAAATTGACAAAACATTCATAAACAGTTCAAAGGTCTCCACATTGTACAAAATCTTGTTAAAAAAGTCAGTTTCAATATATTATCAGATTTACAATAGGACTAAAATCCACAGTTAAAAAAGTTATTAAACATTTGTAAGAGAAACAAGACATTAAATAAGACTAATCCTGAAAATGGGATTAACACATGCACAAAAACACTTTGCACATTACACATTGTGATCATGGGGCAGTTAGATTCCTTCTAGCTCTGATTGCCCAGGCCCAACCTAAATACTTGGCCAAACATGTCACAGTAAAATCAGAGGTATTTGTTTTTAGGGCCCATATTGCGTCCGAGGATTTTCTACATATCAAGCGTTTGAAGATGGGTTTTAACCACTTGGAACGGGGTTCTGTATATTGAGGACAGGCGAACAGAAAGTGGCCCTCAGTTTCCTTGCATCCAGGACAACAACTGCAAAGATTTGAGGAGGTTTTGTCCCAGGATGAGGTAAAGGAATTCAAGGGTAATGAGCCCACCCGAAATTGATGATACAATTTTTTATCCATTGGCCTGGTAATAAGATCCCAGTATGTCTCACGGGCAGGGTCCAATTTAAAGCTTAAAAAGCGCCCCGTCAGGCCTTCAGAACTAGAGGCGTGTGCCAAAGAAAGGCGGGTTGAGGCCCAAAATAAACCCTTAAATTCCTTTTTTGAGGGGAAATTGTTAGTGCCTGGGGAGACCCACAGATGGCTCAAGCCCATATCACACAGGCTCTTTTTCACCGAGCGAAGCCATGGAATTCGCTCCGACCCCCCCATAGCCTTCACCTCTGATAGCTCCTTTGCAAAAAGTGCCAAATCCTCCGAAGTCCATAGGCGCCTCCAGGTGGACAATACTCTGTAACTTGCCATGTCCGTTATTGGAAGACAACCCATATCGTGACAAAGAGGAATCAATGGGGTTGATTGGGGCAACCCTACCAGGTTACGGAGAAATCTACACTGGATTCTGTATAGACTTGAAAGGTCCATGAAACCCCATAACTCTGCCCCATAGAGTGTGGCAGCATTAATTTTAGCATCATATATTTGTAAGGCGGGGACGACCCGTTTTGTGATGGATTTCTTTTGCTCACGCAAGAGACATCCAGTAAGTTGGGCAAGTTTTAACTGTTGGGTCTCTATTTGTGCTTTCCAGGACAGCCGGCAATCCAGAGTGACCCCCAGGTACGTCATCGTGTCAACTTGTTCCAGGTTAACCCTGTTTAGTTGTACACTACTACGTATTGGTTTTTTCCTGGAAAAAACCATAAACTTAGTTTTTCCCACATTTATCTGAAGGTCATTTTTATTACAATATTCCTCAAAGTGATTTAAAGCCCGCTGTAAACCTCCCCTGGTCTTTGATAGGAGAAGGGTGTCGTCAGCAAAGATCAACATTGGGAATTTAGTCCCCGCCAGGGATGGTGCATCGGTGTTGGTGGACCTAAAAAATTTGACTACTTGGTCAATAAAGAGTAAGAAAAGGGTGGGGGCGAGAACGCACCCCTGGCGGACTCCTCGTGAGACCGGAAACGAGTCCGTGAATTGCCCTTGTGCTCCCCATCTTACCCTAACAAAATTGTCATCATGTAGTCTAATGATCATCTCAACCAGTTCCCCCGGCTTTCCTAAGTCCCTTAATACCTGCCATAATTTTCCCCTCGGCACCAAATCAAAAGCTGATTTCAAATCTATGAAGGCAGCAAAGATGGTGCCACCACCAAGTATGACGACCTTCCAAAAGATCATACAGAACCGTAGAACCTGGTCAATGGTACTTGTACCAGATCTAAAGCCCGCCTGTAATGGGGACAGTATTCCTTCGAGTTCCATCCACCCATGCACCCTCGCCAGGATCATGCGGGCAAAAACTTTTTGAAAGCAGTCAATTAAGCTGATCGGGCGATAGTTCCCTGGGTTTGATCTATCTCCCTTTTTGTGTATAGGGAGGATCTCCGCCCCCTTCCATGTCTTGGGGATACGGGCACCTCTCGCTATGGGGTTAGCTATGCTTGTTAAATAGGGAACCCAAAGGCCTGTGTTCGCTTTAAATAGGTCTGCTGGGATTTGATCCAACCCAGGAGCTTTCCCCCGCTTTGTTAAGCCTAGGGCTATCTCCGTTTCTGTTTCTGTAAAGGTCATATTCACATCGCCAGGGGGTATTGCATGAAACATGTTCGGTGTGGACATAGGGTCAACAACCTCTGGGCAAAATTGGGAGGAATAATGATTTATCCAGACTTCCGGGGATACATGGTTAGATGGGGTACGGAAGTCACCATCCTTTCCACATTTAACAATATCCCAGAATTTAGTCTGGTTATTAGATTTACTGGCGTCCAGAAGGTCCGCCCAAAAATCATCTTCCCATTCCCTCTTTGCTTCCCATTGAACTCTTTTGTACCTTTGCCTAGCCACCTTTACTGCACTCAGGTCTCTAGATTTGACTTTCTCGATTAGATAACTATCGGCCTCCCTACACTCTCTGTTATACCATTTTGCTCTTGGGGCATTCAAATGCCCGGTGCTTGACTTACACGGTTTCGAGAGAAGGTTTTTAAGCTCAGAGAAACATTTATCATGTATGCCCATAATCTTATCTAATTCGCTCTGACCCCTCTCAACAACAACAGACCTCATATTATTTAAAGCATTCTTCACCACATTTTCTATATTGGCCTGTATCACTACATCATTTGATATGGTTGACCATTTCAGTCTCCTCCGGTCATTTGATATGGTTAAAACCCCTTGCCCCCTAGGATCTGGTTCCGCTAAACTTGTCAGATCATACATTTTGAGTTTCAGGGACAGTGGGTTATGGTCACTTTCCGGACGCATAACAATTTCCATATCAACAATTAGGCTCCAATATTCCATTTTTATGAAAATGTAGTCAATACGACGCCATTGTCAAAGGTGAAGTTGGCTCCAATGTCCGATTTGGTACGACCATTTACGGCCCTTAATCCCCAAGTAAGACAAAAAGCAGTCCAATTCAGGGCAGCCTCCGTTGCTTTAACTGGTATTTTGTTCGATAGTTCTGGGATTTTCCATGTAGCATCTTCTGCAAACCCCCAATTATCCCCAGGCAGGTATAGTGGCTCAATTGTACAGTTAATGTCACCAGCTAGCATAATAAATGTGCCTTTATTCCAGCCAGTTAATAGGGTATCTAGGGCGCCTATCAGCTTGGGGCATCGTCCACCAGGGAGGCCTCTAGAATATATGTTGATAATAAGCATATCCTGACCCCCTGCCTTACTCAACCTTATGGCCAAAATATCAGGATTATCCACATACAATTCGGAAACTGAGTAACACCAGGCCTGTTTTACCCATATGGTCAGTCCCCCTGACGCCCGCCCTTTAGTACTTTTTATTGCTGGTTTAAAAAAGTTTATGAATCCAACCTTATAAAACGGAGCTGTGGCCCAAGTTTCTTGCAGAAGCACAACCTCATGTTTACCTATGAACTCCAACCAGTCCTCAGAGACCAGACGTGTCTTGGCTCTGGCAACATTCCAAGACACGATGTATGATGTTAGTGTATCTGTTTCTGCAAGATTGTTGCTGACAAAGGAAGGGGAAAGGGGACTCAGTGAGCTAGCACTTGTTAGTCTGTTTTCTTCTACATTAAGAATGGAGGCCTCTTCCCCGACTAGCCCCCCCTGTGTTCTAGTTTTGTTATGGAACAAAGACTGTTGGTCCATATTTAATTCCGAGGTAAGGATGTATAGGTTATGCACTCCTTCCCTGTTCTCTGTAACCAGATTTGGTGACTGGATCGGTGCACGTAGTCAGTCAACTCATTCTAGATCTGACAGTGCCTCGAAGTGGTTAAAGAGAGGGGGGTACTGTGGGGGGTAGGGAGTTATGGGCTCTCGGGGCCTCCCCCCTCTGGATTTTCAATGATTGGGGCCCATTGGATAGTTAAGGTATGTGTGGGGGTAGAAGTAACCAAGGTGCAAGGTCTGAACATCACCAAGACGGGCAAATCTAGCTTTCCTTTGGATTCTATCCACCACCCAGGGGTCTTTAAATGAAATCAAAATGCAGTCCCCTTCCAGGTCTTTTACACCCTTGCCTACCCAATCAACTCTCCTTACATAAAGGATTTCAGTGGGGGATGACGGAGGGAGAGGACGATGTTTGTTTAACCAGAATATGACCTTATTCCGCAGGTCCCCTTGAGTCTCTTTAATGCCATCTCTTAGAGGGGCCACCCCAGTTAAGACGATGGTGTATTGTGACGCTTCAGGGGGTAAGTTAACTCTGGGAGGTTGTCGTGTGTTTCTGTTATCTGTCCTCTGGTTCCTATCAGGATGGGAAATTTTCTTCTCCTTCCCCTTTATTGGTGTTTGCACTGGGGTAATATTTAATTGATTTAGCATGCCATTCGCTAGATGTTGTTTCACTGGCGCGTTATTGGCAGCCAATGGGCGTTTGACCTTTGGTATATCTTTTGTGGGAGCTCTACTGACAGTAGTCGAAGTAGCAGCTGCTGATTTTGCCCCTGTTAGTGGCTTCTTATTATTGTTAGCAGTTGATGTCCCTGGGGGAATTGTTGTGGTTGTCCCCACTTTTTGGTTAGCACCCCCAGTGGAATTAAAACCCCCTGTCTTGGTACTGGAAGTTGTTAGTTTTTGCAAAAGGTCCATGTTGATATTTGCGGCTGCTTCCAAAACATCTATTTTAGCGGACATTAACCTGGTTCTTTCTAAGACCGGGAGCAATAAGGTTTTAAACATTGCTTCCATCTTAGCCAACAGGACATCATCGCTGCTAAAACAAGTTGGACAAGGGTTAGAAGACCCAGAATAGGCTAATGAGGGACAGTACACTATTGGGAGATCTTGGTTGGTCTGGGAGTGGGAGGAACTCATCCTGTTGACATGATCCATTTTGGGTTGTTTTTGTACCTTTTCCCCCTGTGGACTTGAGACATGTTTTCTTTTCCGGGAGATGTGGTTAGTGGTATCTTGTTGTGGAATGGGCGTACTGGGTGAGGTGGGAACATTTGATTGTGAGGCGCCAGACGTGCTACTCTCGTCGTCCTCAATATTTTGGCTATCAACTTCTAAGCTTGTCTGGTTAATATCGGAGTTCAGTTCCCTATTTTCATTGGGCGTGGATATTGTGGCTCCATCACCATCTACATGGACTATCGCTTCTGTCTCTGTAGTAGAAATACAGTTAAACGCTGCATTGGTTACAGGGCTTTTAACACGGGCCAAGGCACCTATAGAAGAGCGTTTCCCAGTGACTAAATCCAGGGACAATCTGTGTTCTACCAATTCTATTTCTTTTTCTAGTATTCCTGTGGCTCTGGTGATAAAAGCATCAAGAGGACCAGAGACAACACCCTTTGAGGTTTGTATATGCACTAAGCGCTGTTTACCAGATCTTAAAGCTATATTTAGGAAATGATGTTAAAGCCTCGAGATATAACTAAATGAGGTATAACAGGATGTAGATTTAACCAGGACTCTAGGCCCAACCCAACCTCGTCCGACCCCGGATGGCCACAGACGGTCCCGCCCTTGTCCCGGGCTTCTCCCGGCGCCCTCCCGCGCACTCCCGCGCAGCGGGAATGTTACCTCCTCTTTATAGTTTTGCTAAGGACCCCGAGGGGGCGGGGCCGGCAGGGAGAGGAGCCCAGCTGGTAACGGGCGCGCGGGGACTCCTGGTCCGTGGAGTCCTCTGCTCTACCCTCGCAGCCCTGCCGGTCAGATGAAGCCCCTTGGAGTTAGTCTGCTGCTGTGAATCCACGAAGCGGGACCCGCGAAGCGGGTCCGGCGAGGAGGGGCGGCACACAGCAGGCAGATTCAGAGGTAGGGTGTAAGGTGCGCAGCGATGTCCAGAGGAATCCACCGAAGGTAGGCTCTGCTGCCTTTTTAACTTTTCCGGAGGTGGGGGCGGGGCCGGCAGGGAGAGGAGCCCAGCTGGTAACGGGCGCGCGGGGACTCCTGGTCCGTGGAGTCCTCCGCTCTACCCTCGCAGCCCTGCCGGTCAGATGAAGCCCCTTGGAGTTAGTCTGCTGCTGTGAATCCGCGAAGCGGGACCCGCGAAGCGGGTCCGGCGAGGAGGGGCGGCACACAGCAGGCAGATTCAGAGGTAGGGTGTAAGGTGCGCAGCGATGTCCAGAGGAATCCAACGAAGGTAGGCTCTGCTGCCTTTTTAACTTTTCCGGAGGTGGGGGCGGGGCCGGCAGGGAGAGGAGCCCAGCTGGTAACGGGCGCGCGGGGACTCCTGGTCCGTGGAGTCCTCTGCTCTACCCTCGCAGCCCTGCCGGTCAGATGAAGCCCCTTGGAGTTAGTCTGCTGCTGTGAATCCGCGAAGCGGGACCCGCGAAGCGGGTCCGGCGAGGAGGGGCGGCACACAGCAGGCAGATTCAGAGGTAGGGTGTAAGGTGCGCAGCGATGTCCAGACTGTCACTGTTTTGAGTATATTTAGATTTGTACTGACACATCCCATGATATTAAGTCAAACAGGGTTATTTATATTAATATTCATTTAGTGGTTGGTATTGGGATGGTGTTAAATGATGCTGCACTTCATTTTTTGTCTGATTTGTCAATCCATAATGCAATTTTGATCACCTTATGCTGACCATGCGATTTGGCCCATCAATCTAAATTGGCTTTAATAATAACTGCTGGTAAAATCCTCTGGGCTTGCAGCTCTTGTGAAATTTAAAGTACTGATAGCTTGTTTCATTGTTTCAAAAGTAAATAAATCTACTCTTCAGGAATCACTTTGATGACCTGGAACATGCCCTAGTGGTGATGCTAAACCATATAATTCCCCTAAAATAACCTTCCGGGACTCTTCAGGTTTTCTGAAAGTAGGTGTAATATGCTTTTTCAAACGTTCATATCAAACTAACTTCCAGAAATTTCTAACATCATTAAAAATTAATACCATTGATGTTTGGTTCCAGCATTTGAAATAAAAAGTAAATTTGCTCATGTGCAGTACATTCGTATAATTAGTTCTCAAATGCTTATATCATTATCTTTTTCTTGTATCATTGGAGCTCTTTGAGTGTAGATATCTCTTCCTTGGCTTATGTTTTAAATCTAAATTCTTAACAAGAACTATCTGTAGTTGAAAAATATGATTTTCATCTGAATATGTTGTTAGAAGGAGTGGAAAATATAAATTACAATGGTGGGATTTTAATTTGTCATTTTAAAGATTAAATTAATTATTGCTTGTATCTACCAATGATAACTTTCTTCTTATTTTTAGGTTCCAAAATAAGAAACAATTTTGGAAAGGACTGGTCACTATTTCGTAATGTCTGTGATGTGGAATATCTGCTGGAAACCCACTATTTAGATAAACCATACCTAATGATATCATACAGTTCAAAGGATCCGTAGCCCCGTTTTAACCCCTTGCATGCTGATGACGGCCCTCAGCCGTCATGCACTACGGCGCTCGTGTGCTGATGACGGCTGGGGCTGTCATAAACCCGCCCACTTGCGATTTTGCCGAACAGGCGCAGAATCGTGGCCGCATGCAAGGGGTTAATGGAAGTCCCTTAGAAAAGACTGCCAAGTGGATGTGTTTTGTAGGCAATAGATCCAGTCGCTGCCGGCATGGCTCGCCGGTGGGTCGTGGGAGGTCTCGCAGGGAGGGGGCCTACTAAACAGTCTTTTCACACTCAGGAGTGGGCATGCACACCACTCCTCCCCTGTCTGCTCGCAGAGCAGCCCCGCCCACCTGCCCGTTCACAACCATACATAAAATGGTAATAACTGAAAGTTGTCACCATTTTATGTTTCAAATTCTCGCACTGCGAGCAAGCGGTGAGTCGACACTCCTCCACCCTAGTGGAGGGCCCCCCCCTCAATAGACCTTCATGAGTATTCTCTGAATTTAAAAGTAGAGTCAAATCGCCAAAAAATAAAAACCAGAGCCATTGCAAAGAGATGCAGGATTTCACATTAATTGCTTTCAATTTTTGTAACATTTTTTTCACCTGCCAATTTATTTTCTTCAGCAAAATATATATGTGTCACAGTTAAACAATCTGGGCATGATTTACGGCTCGATAGATTATACTACATTTGTCAAGTTGGCTTCGATAATTTTTTATTTTTACTCCAGCCCAGCAGTCAGCTATGTACCAGTGGTGTAACAAAACTTGAGGGCACCCCTGCAAGGTACATGGAGAGGGTCTCCCTCTGGACTTAATCAGGAGCTCTCAGGTCAGGGTACTGTACTGAGGGGACCCCCGGAGCTTGGGGGCCCCTCACACTGTGGGGGCTGCGTGGGCCCATGTTACGGCACTGCTATGCACATAGAAAGGAACCACCGTACAGTTCTTTTCAATGTACAAAAAGTTTGGTGAATGGCCCCCATTGGTTATGACTGCCGTTCACCAAACTTTTCATTTTTTTTGTTTTTCAGAAACAGCTCCCAAAGCGGGAGTTATTACTGAAAATAAAAATGAATGATGCCCACAACTTCTGAGTTTTTTCTTATGGTTTTGTGGTCATTATTTTTTTCTGTTGGTCACCACTAGGTTTTTCCTAGTGGTGATGGTCAGGAAAAAATACATAATACTTTCTACCCTAAATAGTGTTATGTCTTTCTACTGACAGCCCATACTCCATTTGGACATATAAGGAAGTTGTCTGATGACGGAGTCAATAGGGAAAAATAAGGTCCGCTTGACTCTAAATAGGGTGGGTGGACTGAGGGTTTGACAGACAGGGTAGTTTGTTGTCTTTGCAACAAAGCACCATGTACGCCAACTCTAAAATGGGCCCACACTATCTTGTTGGCTGGGATACAATTTTATTTTACAGGCTACCACCGAGCCACGCTTTGAGGAAATTTTAAAGGCTTTATCTCAATTTTGATTAAAAGAAGGGTAAGTAGTGCTTCAGCAGCCACCTTTTGTTTCTAACAGCACTAAAATATAAAGACACAAATCCCTTCTTTTTTGGGGCTTTATGCAACAAATTTCCTGCAAGGTTGTTATATCATTATGTCTTAAAATCTCACCCAATAATCTTTCCTCAAATGTGCAAATAAGTACATGAAAATTCCATGATATGAGGTGAAGATACCTAATGTTAATCAACATTACCATGTCTGAATGTCTTGCTCTGTTTTTGCCTATGTCTCTTTATAACTCTCTCACTCTACCAGTTCCTTCCGCAGCACTCTCTATCTTTTCCTTTTTACCAACAAATTGCTTTGCCATTTTCTACCTCCCTGATAACTCTTTACCTCTCTCTACATTCCTCTAACCTGCTGTCACTGCACATCCCTTTGTCTACATTCCCTCTTCCTCTCCCCTCTATTTCTACCGCATTTTGCTATACTTTATGTCTCACTCCCTACATCTGCCTCTGCATCTTGTTAAACTTTATCTCTCTCAACCTTACCAAGCACTAAATCCCCAACCTTTTTTTAACCCAATTTCTCTATATCCACCTCTCTCTGACCACATCTACATCACCTAATGTAATGTGTGCGGAAAACAAAAGTATTAGATCTTAAGAAAATGACACACTATCTCCAGGTCCACTTTTATCCATTGTTTGTTCTGCTTTCATTTTACACTACTTTTCTACAAATTGTATTTGGACACTACTTTCTGTCACTTTAGTGAATAAAGAATTGAGGTGAGGCTTATGGAAGTTTGTAGTGTTACCGTCCAATCACACACACATTGTTGGAATTAAGAAGTATTTTGAACTGAAGCTCATGTCATATTAGCACCATGTTCGCATTGTTTTGAAAATACACTATGAAATTTGGAATTGCCAGTGTGGAATTATATACAAGGTCATATTATCATGTATTGTGAATTTTAAGTTAAGATGTATATTGATTTGCTTAAAAAATGCACTCTCAGGCGATTAGCTACATTTTGCCTTAATGCACACAGTGCTGAACTACCAGTCTTTTTTCGGGTTTAATTGATTGTAATCATCACATGGTGTATTGTGTATTAAGTTAAAATGGGGGAAGAAACTTTATGTAATTGTTGGTGAACAAGCCGGTGCTACCGGTGAAACGCGTTCAAAGATTGTGGCTGACAATTAAAAATAACTTTACACGGAGACACGGCGTCGGCATTTCTTTTGACAAGCAGTTTGATATATATATATATATATATATATATATATATATAGAGAGAGAGAGAGAGAGAGAGAGAGAGAGGCAGAGAGAGAGAAGGAGAGTGAGGGGGATCTCAGCGGGGCGCAGAGATGCATACAACAATGAATTGCTTTGGAAGAACAATGGTTCGGGGTAGGCCTCAAAGGGTCCTTAGTAGAAAATAGAACAGAAAGCGAATACTTAATAAATCGCTTGGGTACCTGAAACACACCAAGTGTAGTTTTATTGGAATCCATTAAGACATGTATTATATGTATTAACTGACCTGACTGCGATGGTACTATCGTGTATGTGATGAGTGAATGCTTGTTCCAAAACATGTACTGAGTATTATCCATTCCATTTAATATTGTGTAAATTGTAGCGCATTATAGAGTACCTCCTTAAATTCTGATCTGAATTCTCTTCAAGAAAATTATAAGTAGGGCGCTTCATATTTAATTTAGTATCCCTTAATTCTTCCCACGCATGTGACCAACACGAACTCTCCCCCAGCGCATGCTCCTGGCAGGTGACAAAAACGAACATTGTCTCCCAGCGCATTCTCCATTCTCCATTGCGCATGCTACTTGCAGGTGACTCACACTAACACTCTCCCCCAGCGCATTCTCCTTTGCGCATGCGACCTGCAGGTGACTCAAACTAACTCTCCCAGCGCTTGCTCCGGAATAATCTCCATTGCGCACGCTCCGCGAGTAACACTACCGCGGTGGCGCGCGCATCAGTCTTCACACGCTCTTAATGGCGGACCGGGCGTTCACTAAGTTGTGAGCAGCCACGGAAGCGGTACTTGGACCCCCTTCTCCTGCTGAAGCCCTGCTTGAATTCAGTAAGTGTACTACCGGCCACGGGCAAACGTTTGGCGTTTTGAATTACTCGTCTAGAGCCACGTTTTTACCAGATTGTTTCTTGCAGTTTCAGGCAACTGGATGCCTTTAAAGCAATAGCGACGAACGCGCTAAAACGGACCCCCTCAAACTAACTCCGATTTTTTTGCATAAATCCATTAAGTAAGTACTGTTTACCTGATTTAGCCTAGTAGAGCCCTACCACTAACGATTCAAAGGTCCTAACCAAGTGTTTTTTATCCACTGTAAAAGCTCAAGTAGGACCCTCGTCCCAGTAGCAGTGACTGAGCGCTACTTGTTTTCTATCATTAGAAGACCGTCTAAATACAATGTAAGTCTAAGCCCTTGGTTTCTCTAGCCTTTTCCTCTGGCCCCTTACTTACTGGCCCTAGTTTTACTCACCCACCTAAACCAAGGCTTCCTTATACTTGTAAAGAAGTTTATCCCATTGTTTGATTTATTATTTCATTACCTGCAGATCCCATTGAGAACAACGGCAGTTAAACAGCTGCACCACCAAACAATCTCCCTTGCCTATACAAGCAAAGGCAAGGTATAAACTATTTAAATTAACTTTGTGAAAATAACTGTGCCAAGTAATGCATGCGCTTATAAATGATCTTTGACTATAATAAGCGCCACACACCAAGGTGAGGTTTACTATATACCTCTTCGTTGCATCTTAAATTAATTCTCACTGAAATGCACATGTGATAAGTGAACATGTGTATATATATTTTTAATTAATTATACTGTCCCGGGAGCACAAACTTATTTTAAATCAAGGCACGCATGTAGGTATGCAAGCACACATGTAAGAAACAGATTATAATTGAAATTCTTATAGTTTCAGGAGGCTCATCTGTCCTGATGATGATCTAAAGCTAAATAGATCGAAACGCCGTCGACCTACCCAAGGAATTTCACTTGTTCTATCTGTATATAATTGTTGTGTTTTTATCCTTGTTGTTGTTGTGTGACAGTCCGTTCACTTTGATCACTTATGTCACTTCCTGCACCACACTATTCACTTGAGCACCTGAAAAAGAAAAAAGTATGACTATTTATGTATATCCTTGAGAAAAGAGTAAAATAAAATACTCCTACTTGTACCTACTACTCCTGCTCCCAAGCGATTTATTAAGTATTCGCTTTCTGTTCTATTTTCTACTAAGGACCCTTTGAGGCCTACCCCGAACCATTGTTCTTCCAAAGCATCTTGTTACCCCAGGTTCTATTGTATGGGGTCCCCTTGTTTCTAACAAACATACAACAATGAATTGCTCATCAGTATTTGTGACCTCTCTGCCGATAATGCATAATTGCAAATAATTTGATGAGAAGAGTGTGAGGAATGAATGTGGGGGCACTGTGTGCTCTCCGTTCATCATGCACTGCTTCACTGGCCTCGGTGACACCCCTACGCTCTCCTTCTGCCAAATGCTCTTATTTGACCAATTGCACGCCAGCCTTTCTAAACACACTGCTGGGCCTGTAAGTCCCATGCCTCCAGAGTGCTGAAAGAGCTCCTCTACCTGGAGATTCGCAGCTCGCCTCGGGTGTGAATTGAAACCAAACACTGCCAGCCGTCTGAATGTGTGGAAACCGCGCATAACCACTGCTTGAAGCACACTTTCTATTTCAACATTTAAATGGTTATTCTTGAAAGAAGCTGCTTGTGAATTTAATTTACTTTAGTTTTAATCCTGACTTTACCTACTTTCCTTTCATGAGGCGATTTAAATGCTTAAAATTAACATTTTCTGTGGAATCTTTTAACTCAACCTAGCCTGAAGTGTTCTCTTTGCCGTAAAAGTATACTGGGGCTTTGACTTCAGAGTAAATGCCTGAGCTGTATCTTTGGAAACAAGGTTGGGGTGAGAGAGTCAACTCTTAGGGTTAACACACTACAACAACAAAACAGCAATAATTACGACATAATAGCACAGCACAAAAAAAACACAGCTAAAAACACAATACAGCAACACATAGTCAGTACCAACAGAACACACTGATAATACAACGTAAAACAACAACAAAAAAACAACACAAAAATATGCAAGTACCACCTAGCACAGCAAAATAACAAGACAACAAAATGTCAACGCTGTGCTGTTGTTATGCAGCAGTGTTGCTTCTTTGCTGTTTGTGTTATTGTTTTGATGTGTTGTCTTGTTGATGTGGTGTGCTGTGTTGAGGTGTTGTTCAGTTGGTGCTGTGTTGTTGGATTATATTTTATGGTGTAGTTTGCTCTGGTCTTTGTGTTATAATATGTTGTTATTGAACTTATCTTCAGTTATTCCTTATCTGGCATAGACTCTATGAAGCCAGATTCCTTACCTTAGATTAATCCCCAGGTGTCAGACTGGGTTCAGAAACTTTTTATAAGTAGCACCCCTGCGAGTCGGTACATAAAGTTGTTCAGCTGTGCATGGTGTTGTCTCCGTTGTCCTAGCTGAAAGTAATGTGCCTACACAGGCACTAGCCCAGCGTGCTGACGTTAGTTTCTTTTTGCTTCTTTACACACCAACAGTGCAGAGCTACGAGGAACACTTAATAATAGTGTACAAAGCTGCGGAGCTTAAAAAGGTAAATCCTTTACACCATAATCTGTTCGCAAAGCAGGCAGGATCGGTAAGGAATCTGTGGCTAGATAGAGTCTCTACCAGAAAAGGTGTCCCGGAAAGTAAGTAACTTATTCATCTGATAGAGGCTTCTCGCCACAGATATATTAACTCAAAGAGATCCCCAAGCAATACCACCCCGGAGTTTGGGATGCAATGTGGAGTAGACTAAAAAGTCTTCTAGGACCGAAAGGGTAAAGCTGGACCAGACTGTCCAGGCAGTAGTATTTTGTAACTGTGTGCAAGGAAGCCCATGCTGCTGCCTGACAGATTTCTAAGGGATGAACTCAGTGGGCTAACACAGTGGTTGCAGTTTTGGCTCTGGTAGAATAAGTGCTTTTCAAAAACTGTGCAGCAGAGTTAGAGGCGGAGCACAGTCCATCCCAAGATGGTCCACTTCTGCTCTTCCTTCCCTTTCTTGGTTCAAAACATACCCCACGAAGAGTTGATCGTCCATCCGGAACTGAACTTACAAGTGTGATAAAAGTAGAATGAAAATGCTATTTTGTGTCCAGCTGGTTGAGTCTCTCCTCTTCTTTAGAGGGGTGAGGCGGAGCGAAGAAGGTAGGATGGGTGATAGACTGGCCTACATGGAAACGAGTTACTACTTTTGGTAAAAAGGATGCTTAAGTTCGAAGAGCCCATTTGTCTGGGTAGAAGGTAAGGTACGGAAGATTTGCAGACAGTGCTCGTATCTCACTGACCCTCCAGACGTATTTTATCACCACTGGAAAGGCAATTTTGATGGTTAGAAGACTTAGGGCCTGATGTAGGTGGCCCAAATACTGGTCAGTAAGAGTGAATTTCAGTAAATTTCACCGTTACCGACCAGTATTTAGGCATTCGTGATGTAGGGAAGGATTCGGCATTAAGGAATCGGTAAATACTGATTCCTTAATACTGATGCCTAATTGGCCTTGCATTGAAGGAATTGGTAATACCGTTTCCTTAAATGCAATGTAGGAAGCACTTTTAAGAGTGCCTTTGGGCCTTAGGAATTCATTAATTACCACCAACTTCAAGTTGGTGGTAATTACCGAATTCCTTTACAAAAGCACATTTTTGCTTTTTTTAAAGTGCGATGTGGCACACATCCATGCCCTTAGAGCATGCATGTGTGCCACATGTGGACATATGCACATTTCAGGGGTGCAATAGGGTGCACGGGGAGAAGTTTTTAGTAGTTTGTTTCAATGTCGAACTCTTATTATTAAAAAAGTGCAGCTTCTGACTATGCGTTATTCTCATTTCTAAGTTGTCATCTCGCACTAATATCTCTATTCTTTCACAGTAGTGATCTTACCAGGTGCTTGTGTGCTGCGGGGTGCCTTGCTAATTAGTCTCCGGCGTCTTTTCAATATCTGTCCCGGTATCAACCTGGGCATAATACTCTAAGGTATATATACCTAACGGTTTCCTATGATTGACTTCTTCCCATCCTTACCACTAAGCATATTTTGGAAGTATTGGGAGTACGTAACTCTGCCTTATTGATTTTTCACAATGCCGAAGTTAAACCTGAGAACTAGAGTGCTAACCTTATATTATTTTAATTTAATTCTAAGCGCGGAATGTTGGCCAATTGACTTTCTTTGATGTCAGATCCTATCAGCGGCACCCTGACACAAGCACCCTGACACAGGTAGGATAATTTTCACACTACTGTGAAAGAATAGAGATATTAGTGCGAGATGACAACTTAGAAATGAGAATAACGCATAGTCAAATAGTTCCTGTTTGTGATTTTTTTTCAGAAGCTGCACTTTTTTAATCATAAGAGTTTGCCATGGATACGAACTACTACAAACTTCTCCCAGTGTACCTATTTTAATCCGGTAATTATCTATGAGCGTATGCCATTTTTGTTCATTTCACATGAAAATATAGATAGGGACATACAAACCTACAAACACTTTCTATTCTTTATAGTAAATTTCCAAGTAATCGACCTGACACGAAAAATACGGCACTTTCTACTTCGTGAGTGTGGTTTTATCCGAACACCAATTCTGGCTGCATTTTTATCAGGTACTAAAATATATCCGTATACGTGTATCATTAGAACGTAAAACAGTGAGGATACTAGATAATAACTATAGTATACTTACTTTACAGAATAAATGTGCCAAGCTCACATTTGGGATTAACTACCAGAGAAAAGAAGTAGTGCGCATATCAGGTAAAGGTCACTATATGAGTACACATTTTGCAAGCAATAGTGAACCTAACCTTGGCCAAATTATACTAATTGAAGTTGTTCCATTTTGGTAAAAACTAATGGTCTTTTCCCAAACAATCTTGATGAAGAGAAATAGAAACGTCTAGACTCAATAGATATTAATTCAGTCAACTTATTTTCTATATTATGCATTGTTAAAATCCATTTGGAAGACATATTATATTTAACATGGTGATATGAACTGTTTTTAGATCTTAACATATTGGGAGGCAAAAAGAAACGTGATGAACCTCCTTAATAAAAAGATACGCGATTGAATTGTTCAGTATCTGTATACCGATCTACCTCCTCAATGTAAGCATATACATAGGGAGACTATCTTCAAACGAAGATATGAAAATAATAAAATCATTCTAAATTCTATCTTCTTTACCTTCTTTCACCTTTGCATTTTCTATACTTTACAATGTGATTCCAACGTTACAATTGTAAAATAATAAAGTACTAATATGTATAAAGAGACTATTGCCCACATGCATCATTGAGAATTGCATTTGAAAACGGTGCGAATCGCAATTTTCGGCCGTTTGCGAATGCAATTCTCAAATTTAGGATGCATCATGCTTTTTGCAATTTTAGGAACCGCAACCATGTTGCGATTTCTAAAATTGTGATTGCATTTAAGAAATCGCAATTTGAGATTTCTTAAATGCAATGCATGAACATTTTTGATTTGCGAATTCGCAAATAGGAAGGGTAAATTAGCATGAAGTTGACCTTCATGCTAATTTGCGAAAAACTTTAAAAAATGCACAAAAATGCATTTTTGAAAGTTTCATGTTACACACACACATGTCCTTGGGACATGTGTGTGTGAAACTTGCACTTAAAGTTACATTTCAGGGGTGCAGGGGGGGGTCCTTTGGACCCCCCTCTGCACCCCTGAAAATGCATTCACAAATTGCGATTTCGCAAAATGCTAATCGCAATTTGTGAATGCCTTCCCGTTCATTCCTATGGGCCTCTTGGCCCATAGGAATCATTGGGAAGGGATTCCTTAATTGCGATTCACAAATTGTGAATCGCAATTAAGGAATTTTTAGAAATCGCAAATAAAAATGTGATTTTTTGATCCATAGCAATTTGCGATTTCTTAATTGCGATTCCCTAATTTTCGCTATTAAGAAATCGCAAATGCTAACTTTGATGCATGTGGCCGTTTGCATCTTATTTGTATCTATTTTAAATGTGATCAAAGTAGCTCAGTGAAAATGTCTAGTAATTAATAGTGGTATATCAACGTTTGATATTTAGTATATGTTTATCACTTTTCAAAGAATTTTGTGGCAATTCCTAATGAAGGCGTCCTTTACGCCGAAACGCGCAACGAAGATTTAACTACTGCCAAGCACATGGTGTTTTACGTATATTTTTTTATGTACTTTTATGAACTGCTGTGATGTTGTGAATATATTCAACACTGTTGGAGCTTTTAACAATAAAAATGATTATTATGAATTTGTATATGTGAAGATTAAATAATGTGAAATAAGATTGCGCATAATTATTTGTTCAGTTGCCTAGAAATGTATTTTCTACTACATGAGCGATTATTTACCATGTCTCAAAAAGCCAGTGGTTCTTAACCAGGCGTGTTGTCTAAGGGCCACCGACGAGGAAATTGCTCTGCCCAGCAAGTATGTTCTATCCAGACGAGATCGCATGGCAGTCTTGGCTGCATCTTTCCCATCACCAATTTCTTGGAAGAGTATGACTTAAACCTCCTCTGAAACCATTTGCAGTACTTGCACAACCGAGTCCCAGATCATATGGGAGTATCACACAAGAGTCAAGCAGTCTTCACCGACCGCAGTGCTAGTCTGGCACTAGAGAGCATCCTCTTCCCAAAGGTATCCAGCCTCTTGGATTCCCTGTCGTTAGGGGTGGTAGGAATACATCAGGGTCAATTTTGGAAGTCAAAGTCTGGAACACAAAGCTCGCCGGTAGGAGGTGTTAGGTGAGGAATCTGAGGAGACCTGGGGTGGGGCAATGGAGCTGGCAATTTTCCTGTGTATAGGATCCTCTGTGCAGGGCTTGGACTAGGCCCTGTACAGGACTTTGTGAGGGCTTCATTGAAGGGAGAATTGCTTTGGATGGGGTGACTCCCACTTGAAGCACCTCCATCAAGACATTCATCTTGACTGCCGCAGAAGGCATCTGATGGTATAAGACCTTAACTGTGCTTCTCAACATCTAGCCTGGTCTCTCTCTCCCTACCATGGCTAAGGAGGAGGGTGCCTCATAAGCATTGTATGAGGCACCCTCCTCCTTAGCCATGGCAGGGAGAGGGAGACCCGGGCAGTGTCTGCTTAGGTGTCCAATCTACTGGCATCTACCAGATCCTCATACCAGTTGTACTTTGAGTCCTGTAAGGGATGGTAACCATAAGGGACCGCAGACCCCTCCCAATCATCACTCAATCCAGGGCTGTCATAACAAAGAGGCACTGGCTCCGACATGGGGAATTTGTCCAGGTTGGCGGAGGAACAGGTATCAACTGACCCATCTGGCTCCATGTTGGAGTTGGAAATTTGATTGTGGCGGTGCCACTGATGGGTATCCGTGGTGCCAGAGGCATCAGCACTGGAGAGGGCACCAGGGAAGGTCAAGGGCGCTGAGGGCAAGGCCAGCAGTGGAAGACCAGCAGAGGCCTCTCCTGGACTCATGGGGGCACTCCAGAGGGGTTGGGCTGCCCATAAATGAGGTGCATGGCCTCCTAAAATTCTTTTAGCTGGACGGGGTTGCACCAGCTCCCAGAAACTTGAGGAGGTGCAGAGATGGCCCAGTCACAGTTTGCACCACCAAGCTAGGCTCCGAGTGCTGACAGCCGCGCAACTCATCCGAAAATTGTCGAAGTAAAGTCAAAGACCTCTTCAACAACTTCCTTATTGTGTGACTTACCAGATTTTTCTGATGACTTTGAATGGGATGACGATTGTCGAGTGTGGCTCTGCGAATGATCTAGGGACTTTCCTTGTGACTGAGACCTGGAACATCGCAGGGTCAGTCACCGTAGGGCAGTGATGAGTTTGAGCGACTACTCCCTCGCCGCATTTGGATGCATGGCGCTGCATTCCTCGCACGTCTTGGCGTTGTGATTGCGCTCCAATTACCAAAGGCAAATCAAGTGCGGGTCAGTAACTGACATCTGGCAGTGACATGCACCTGCCTTTTTAGAGGACATCCTCACACCATGAGATATAGTCACAAAAGCTTGAAACAAAGTAAGTCAAAAAGTAACTGGGGTAGCTGTCTCTGTAACTGGGCTGACCGTCATAGAAAGAAAAGAACTAACGTCAGCGTGCTGGGCTTGCACCTATATCGGCACCAAATACGTCACTTCCGGTGCATATAGTGGCAATGACACCACATGGAGCTGAATGACGCCACCTACTGGCACCCAGGGATACTACTTGTCGGAAGTTTTGGCATCCAGTCTGACGCCTGAGTATTATTTCAAGGTAAGGAATCTGCAGCTGGAAGTCTGTATCAAATAAGTTGTTAGGTTGAGCTGTGTATTTCTACTACTGTTGTGTGTGTGGTGTTGTGTGATTCTTATGAGGTGGTTTATTAGTTTGCTGCCGGTGTAGTTCTTTTGATGTAGTGTTGTGGGATTTTGTCTTTATGGTGGTGTGTTGTGAAGAAGTCATTTGTGTTCTTTGTGTTGTTATTGTTGCGTTGTTATGATGCAGCGCTGTGATGGAGGCCTTAAATAAAATCACTCCACAGTACACAAAAGCGAGCTCACAAAATATATACTGCAAAGAACGTGTTTATTTCATACTTGACAACCATAGAAATCTTATTATAGTCTCAAAATAATAAATCATCTTTATTTAATGTTTCACTCTGTATTTTTCCACTGCTTGTTGTTTCGGTGGTTTGTTTTCCATTCCGGACAGCAATGGTACTTGATAGCGTGTAAATGCTCAATTTGTGATGAACGATGAAACGCGGCTGTTCTTGCCAACTCACGTGCGGACACAGCACATCTGAAGAGTGGCTCGTGGTGTGCCATGTAATCTCACGCACAATGACGGATAGCTGATGTAGCGCTCTAGTGCTCCGAGGGTCTCAGTTTGAGCCCCCGGAAGCACTACCCACAATGTATCACTTTCTGGCCAGGCGTGGCCAGAAAGCTTTAAATAAAGGGACGGGAGTGGCTCGGCACTTCCTGTCCACACCAGCACAGTAACGGTGTGTGTGTCCTTTTATTAAGCCTGCACCTGCTGCACAGCGACCTAGGCCCTGCCAGGCCCACTAAACCCCACACTGGCGACGAGGATGGGATTCTACAAAAGAATCAAGCGGCGCCGACCTGCGGTGCCACCGACCAGACCGGCGACTGCCCAGAGCGCTCCAACCGCGACACTGAAGCGGAGCACCGGCGACCACGAGGGCAAGACCAGCCGCATCAGCCGCCAAATCAAGAATACACTCACCGGTAAGCAGCGGACGCCAGAAGCTGCGTGGGGCACCGGCAGAAACAGCAACTAGAAGGCCCGAGCGGGGAGACGCGCCGAAGAAAGCAACCCGGCAGTGCCCGGCAGTGCGCGCATGCGCGAGGCGCGACACGTCATCGCCAGCGAAAGAGGCCCCGAGGCAGCGCGAGGCAGGAAAGGTGCCTCGAAGGAGACAAGCGCGAGGCCCAACAAAAGCACAGACGCTTCAGCGAGGACACCGCTCACGCCGCGTAGTAGTCCCAACAAGCACAGGCAAGTGCAACAGTCAACTCAACAAACACCTACCCAAAACAAACACGAGCACGTGCAACCAGCATCCAGGAGTGGCTCCAACAAGCACAGGCAGTTGCAACTACTAGCTCCTCATACACCTACCCAAGTAAACACTAACAAGCACGAGCAAGTGCGAGCAGCATCCAAGAAGAAGAAGCCCTAGAGAGAAAAAAAAAAAAAACAAACACCAAGCCATACCCCAACACTAAAATGACTACCAATCCAGGAGGGGCGTCTGGAGGAACGGCACAGTCAGGGGCCGGATCGGCTCAGCAAGCAGGACCCCCAGCACCAGCACTGAACCTAGGCACGCAGCCACCAGCACCATCTGCCCACTCGCAAATACAGGCACTACCACCTTTCAGCGAGTTGATAGATCCGGGGACAGCGGCTCCCAGATGGGCCGTGTGGCTGGGACAGCTCAACAACTACTTCACTGCCACGAGGGAAAAAGATAACGAAGTAAAGCGGTCCCTACTACTACACTTTGGGGGCACAGAACTATACAAGTTATTCAAGCATCTGCCGGACACAGGAGATGACGATGACTATGACGCAGCCGTCAACGCGCTGAACGCGCATTTTGATCCCCAGCTAAACCCACACTATGAGCGATTCAAGTTTCGCCAATCCAGACAAAGGGAAGGAGAGACTATGGACGCGTTCCACGCACGGCTGAGAGATCTCATAAGCACGTGCACCGATGATGTTGAAAAGAAAGAAGTGACCGCACAGCTCATTCAAGGCTGCCGCAACAAGCACCTGAGGACGCTGATTCTAAGGCAGCCACGTATCACACTTGAGGAGATACTAATCCTTGCTAGTTCCCATGAACTGTCGGATGCACGAGCGAATGCGATGGAAGCAGCCCTGAACCCGCGGGCAGAACCAGGAGCCGTGGTAAAGACAGAAAGGGTAGACGCAGTCCGAAATACTGGTCGAGGAAACAGAGGAAGATGGCCGACCAGGACGCCACGCCGCGCGGCATGTGGATACTGTGGCCGAGACGAACACAACCAAGATGGCTGCCCAGCACGTGGCAAGACATGCTCAAAATGCGGAATACCCAACCACTTCGCAAGTGTGTGTAGAGGCGGTTCCAGAGGAAGAGGAACGCCCGGAAGAAGATCAATCGCAGGAGCTGTAAAACAAATATCACTAGACGAGGCAACACCGTCCCAATCAAGCAGATCACGGCGGCAAACCCAATTTGACGAATCTTCCACAGACGATGAAGATGAATGCTACTACGTGTCATTCGTGAGTGAGCTAAAGAAACGGCGGAGGCCGCAACCAAAATGCCAGATACACATCGACGGATCTCCGGCGACTGGCGTCATCGACACGGGAGCCACCGTGAATGTCATGGGGATCCAGCACTACAAAGCGCTTAAGCCGAGACCAAAACTAGTCCCCTCGAAGGCACGGATACTCACGTACGGCAGCCAGGAACCCCTCCCGCTGCGAGGTAAAATGGTAGTCCAAGTGAAGGCGGAGGACAACGAGGTAACAACGACCTTCCATGTAATAGACAAAGAAGCCGATCTACTGGTGGGAAGCAACACAGCTGAGGACCTCCGCCTCATTGCGTTTGCAAACGCCGTTAAAGCACGCCAGACAGAAGATATCCTGGAAATGTTCCCCACCCTCTTTGAAGGCCTCGGCACCATCAAACGACCGCCGATCAAACTGCACATCGACCCCGCCATACAACCAGTGGCGCTGAGACACAGAAGGATACCGTTCCACCTGCGCGCCGCCGTGGAAAAAGAACTCAACCAACTGGAAGAACAAGGGGTGATCGAGAAAGTGTCGGGGCCGACGCCATGGGTATCCCCGATGGTCATAGCCGAGAAACCACGCCAACCTGGCAAAATCCGCATATGCATAGACATGAGGGTCCCCAACAAAGCCATTCGACGAGAGCGACACCTCACCCCGACAGTCGACGACATCCTGTCGGACTTGAATGGGGCCCAATGGTTCTCTAAGTTGGACCTGAACGCAGGATATCATCAGCTCAGACTAGCGGAAGAGAGCCGCTACATCACAACCTTCTCAACACATCTGGGATTAAGACGATACAAGCGACTAAACTTCGGCATCTCGTCCGCAGCCGAGATCTTTCAAAACACAATCAAAGAGATCTTATCCGGACTTAATGGGGTGTTGAACGTCAGTGACGATATCCTAATTCATGCCAAGTCGAGTGAAGAACACCACCGCAGATTGAAAGCCACCCTACAAAGGCTCGCACAGTATGGCGTCACATTACACAAGGACAAATGCCAGTTCTTCAGAAAATCAATAGAGTTCTTCGGATATGTGTTTGATTCAGACGGAGTAAAAGTTGACCCCCGAAAATCCCACGCCATCAAGAATGCAGCAGCACCGTCAACCGCCTCCGAAGTGAGAAGCTTCTTAGGGATGGCGCAATATTGTGCAAGGTTCATACCCAATCTAGCCACGATCGCGGAACCCCTGAGAAACCTAACGAAGAAAGACAGCCAATGGAGGTGGACAGAAACTGAAGACAAAGCGTTTGGCCGAATCAAAGAAGCTCTACTGGACAGCACAACAATGGCATACTTCAACACTGCGAAACCCACCGAAATAGTAGTGGATGCCAGTCCAGTGGGCCTAGGAGCCCTCCTGTCACAAGAATCCGAACCCGGGGTGTGGGCCCCATTGGCCTTCGCGAGCAAGGCGTTGACAGCGACAGAGTCGCGCTACTCGCAAATAGAAAGAGAGGCACTAGCAGTGAAATGGGCCTGCGCACATTTTCACCTGTACATATCTGGCCACCCGTTCAGAATGGTGACAGACCACCAACCGCTGGTACCCCTGTTCCGAGGCACAGCGCCTCACCCGCCTCCAAGGATCGAGCGCTGGGCAATCCAAGTCCAGCAGTACCAAATGGACATAGTGTACAGACCGGGGGCGAAAAACCCGGCAGACTTTCTGTCTCGCCACCCATTCACAGAGGGACCCCACGACGCAGACCACGAAGGCCAAACCGAAGAGTTCATCAACATGCTGGCGACAGGAGCATGTCCCTGCGCCCTCACCGCCGATGTCATCACGTCCCACTACGACAGCGATGCCGTTGTCATGAGAGTGAAGGACGCAATCCACTCTGGAACGTGGGCTAACTTCCTGAAAGACACGAATGGGTGGAACGAAGAAGACAGAACACGCCTACAACAGTTCTGGAAGATACATGATGACCTCAGCTGCGCTGACAATGGGATAGTACTGAGAGGAACTCGCGTAGTCATCCCCAAGGCACTGCAAGAGAGGGCAACCGCCCTGGCTCACGAAGGGCACCAAGGCACCCGCAGGATGAAAGCGAGGATGCGGGAGAAGATATGGTTCCCCAACATGGAAGAAAGCGTGGAAGCCCTCGTGCGAGCATGTCGAGCATGCCAAATCACCAGCAGCCCCGTGGTACCAGCCCCGGTAATAACAGAAGACCATGCCCCATCACCATGGACATGGCTAAGTCTGGACTTTGGAAGCTTCCCGGACGGGAAAATCACAGTAGTACTGATAGACAACTACACCAAGTACCCCATAGTTGAGACAGCGGCATCAACCAGCTTCGCAAACGTCCGCCCCATCCTCAGCAAGGCATTTGCCCTATTCGGAATTCCAAAGATCATCAAAACCGATAACGGACCCCCTTTTCAAGGGAGCGAGTTCAAAGATTTTCTGAACAACCTAGGAGTCAAACACCACAGGATCACACCTCAATGGCCACAAGCCAACGGCGAGGTAGAACGCTTCATGAGGACAATAAACAAAGTACTGCGAATATCATCAGCAGAAGGAAGTGACCCAGAAGAAGCACTACAAGTATTCCTGAGAGAATACCGCAGCACCCCACACAGCACCACCATGCAGTCACCATGGGTGTTGATGCTGGCCGGCCCACGGAAGGACCTGCTGCCCATGGCCGACAATTGGGCTCCATCGCCATATTCTCCAGCCGACACACAAGAACGGAGAAGAAGGACCAATGACAAGGCCAGTCACAAGAGGAGAGCCCAACCAAAAACATTACGCCCAGGAGAAACTGTGCTGATACGGACAAGGAGACCGGGGGGAAAGTTCAAGACACCATTCGAACCAGAACCCTGGGTAATCAAGGAAACCAAAGGGACAGCGATCACAGTCAGCCGAGATGGAGAAGAGGTGACTCGCAATGTATCTTGGTTCAAGCAAATACCCACACCAAAAGGACAGAACTCAGATAGTAGCACACCCGCAGCACGGGAAGAAGAGGAGAGTACAGCCGCAAACAACGCCACATGCTTGACTCCGGATGCCGCAGAACTACCACCTCCGCCATCACCGGACACCCTTCGAGATCAGATCCCTCCGAGAGGCAAGTGGCAATACAATCTCAGATCTAATCCACGACCCAATCACAGACTAGCTGATTTCGCATGCTGAACTGTTTTTTATGGTTAGTTTAAAATCCAAGTTGGGGAGGGATGTAGCGCTCTAGTGCTCCGAGGGTCTCAGTTTGAGCCCCCGGAAGCACTACCCACAATGTATCACTTTCTGGCCAGGCGTGGCCAGAAAGCTTTAAATAAAGGGACGGGAGTGGCTCGGCACTTCCTGTCCACACCAGCACAGTAACGGTGTGTGTGTCCTTTTATTAAGCCTGCACCTGCTGCGCAGCGACCTAGGCCCTGCCAGGCCCACTAAACCCCACAGCTACAGCACAGCACACTTCTCACAATGGTCTTTACTGGCTGGCACAGAAAGCTGCGAGGCTGAAGAGGGGGAGGGGGGGTGCCAGGTGTGAATGGGTGGGAGGTGGTGGCGGGTGGGGTGAGAATAGAGGGCCCTTATCAAGCAAGGGCAATTCTTTATCGCCGCTTTTATCGGCAGGAAACTGCCACTAAAGTAGCGATAATGGGCTTGATAATATGCCCTTGTGAATTCCCATAGACGCCCAGGTAATGGTGTTAACCTGGGCTACTATGGAAATTCACAAGGGCATATTATCAAGCCCATTATCGCCGCTTTAGCGAAAGTTTCCTACCGATAAAAGCGGCGATAATGTATCGCCCTTGTTTGATAAAATGGCCCAGAGTTTCTGAGATGGGGTGAGGGAGGGATAGAAGACAATCGAATTAATTCTCCTCACAGACTCACACGTTGATGCGGAACTGATTAGGGTTACATTCCACAGAGTGAGTTATTAGACAAGAAATTACACAGGCCAGTAAACCAATATGAATTACCTTCATCCTGGCCCGTGGTAGAGGCGCGCAGCATTCATGTGCCCACATTTTAACACCTAGGGGCCTCATTTATGAAAAGTGACGCATCGCTGCATGAAAAGAGCGATGCGTCACTTTTCACTGCGCTCTCCCTGTGACACTAACGATGCGTCATATTTACAGTATGACGCATCATGTCGCAAGGAGTTACAGATACGTCTGTATTTCTGAAGTATCTGTAGGCGCAAAAGTGATGCATTGCTGGAATGTGTCACAAAAGTGACGCAACTCCAGCAATGTGTACTTTCACATGGGCAAGTCCCATGTTGTTAGTGCCTGCATCAGTCTTACGCCTGCCATGAGGCAGGCATAAGATTTTGACGCATTAGCATCCAAGAAATGGCGCAGTGAAATCTTATAGATTTCACAGCGTCACTTCTATGACTCTTTCTTGTGTCAAAACGCCCCCCTTGCATACATTATACCTGGGGAAGGTATAATGTGGCGCAGGGGTTTACAAAGTGACGCATCACTTTGTAAATATGGTGCAACAAGGCACATTTTTTACTCCTCTGGTGTGTCAAAAAAAGTGACGCACCAGCGGCGTAAAAGTGGCGCAAGGGCTCATAAATGAGCCCCTATGAGTCCTCGTGACGTCTAATGTGGCTCCGAAAAGCAGCAGGCTGGAACACTGAAATTAAATGGCGCAAAGCCATCTGCAAATCAGCTTGTGTTCGACATTGTCAGACTTCATAAACAAAGTCTGTGATTGGGACCTGGCATCGAGGGTGCCGTGCTGTTTATCATTTAAATTCATCAAGTTGAGGTGGAGAGAGGCAAGTAATGTCTTTGAATCAATAAAGACACTTAAAGGCTTCACACTGTCTATAAAGCAGTATTGGTTCTGACTTGATTTACATTGCTAGCCCATTAACTCCAAAAAGCATCATGTCGTCTTGAGCAAAGCCATTACCAGGGCTTTATGTGGGCCGGGTCTCCCGTTGCTGAGCACTGGCACGTTTTTAAAGGGGGCCTAGTCGAAACGGGTCTCTATCGGGCTCTGTTTTGTGCCCTGGCAGGCAGGGCCGGTCCTAGGATTTTTCGGCCCCGGGCAGGATAGGAACATGTGAGGCCCTTCCTAATTTGCATAAGATGTAGTATCCCAGCAAGTGACATGTAAATGTAAATGTACATGTACATCATAGGAAGTGTCAACTGACTAATCTTTTTCTGGTACTGTTGAAGTAGCTTTGCAAGAAGCTACTTCTCTAATGTGTACATCACTGCGATGGCTACAAATACAAATAATAACCCTAATACAATATGTACAAATATTTTAAATCTCCATTATGTGGAAATGCAACCCGTCAAACTAGGTTGAAAAGCTAGGCCTCTATCTCTCCACACCGATGTTTCTAGAGTAGTGCATGATTAACATTCTATGACAACTGTCCCATAGCTATACAGTGGATCTTCAGGTGACTCCCGCATTACCTATGATGCCTCCACCCTCCTAGCCCTTGACCCCGGCCGCGCCCCCAACTGCGTCCAAGCCGCTCCTGGACGCACCCATGGACCTTTCTCCTGCTTCTCCTGCAAATTTAGCGGCACCGACAACATCTCCGCTACGACTACACCACAGATTCCCGACCCCAACCACCTAGAATGCATCCTTCTCAACACCCGCTCGGTCCACAGGCACGCCATTGACCTCTGGAACCTACTAGACACCATCTCTCCTGACGTCGCCTTCCTAACGGAAACATGGATGAACGCTTCCTCCGCCCCTGACATCGCCATCGCTATCCCTGATGACTATAAGATCACACGCAAGGACCGCACCGACCATACAGGAGGTGGAATCGCTATCGTCCATAAGAAAACAATCCGCATCTCAACCAGCTCTGATGCCAACCTCGCCAACTCCGAACACCTTCACTTCCAGATCCACATCGACCCCAAAACCACACTCAGAGGCACCCTCCTCTACAGACCACCTGGACCACGCGCAAAATTCAGTGAAGACATCACAGACTTCATCACTCCACACGCGCTCCCCTCCAAAGACTTCATCCTTCTGGGAGACCTCAACTTCCACCTTGAAAAGATCAACGACCGCAACACCGCCACCCTCTTGGACAACCTCGCCAACCTCGGACTTAAACAACTGGTCACTTCCCCCACCCACATCGCAGGTCACACTCTCGACCCCATCTTCACCTCCAGCAACCATGTCTCCTTCAGCCACACTACGGATCTCCTCTGGACTGACCACAGCTGCGTTCACTTCATCTACAACAAGCCGAAACCCATCAACCACCCCCAACCAACTCTGCAAAGAAACTGGAACAAAATCACCACAGAGCAGATCTCCACATCACTCCTTCAATCCTCCCCAGCCCTCTCTTCTAACGCCAACGAAGCCGCCTCCAACCTCACCGTTTGGTTATCCAACACCGCCGACACCTTAGCACCACTGAAAAAACATCAACACAAACTTGGCTTCAAGAAGGCCTCATGGTTCAACGACGACCTCAAGAAATCCAAGAAACTGTGCCGCTCCCTTGAAAAGGCCTGGAAAAAAGACCCATCCACCAGCAACAAGGACGCCTTCAAAAGCGCCATCCGTACTCACCACCAACTGATCCGAAAAGCCAAGAAAACAGCATTCAAAGATCGACTTGACAACAACGCCCACAACAGCAAGGAACTTTTCAACATCGTCAAGGAATTTTCCAACCCCTCGGCCAACTCCAACGACATCACCCCCTCTCAAACCCTCTGCGATTCCCTAGCCTCTTTTTCCACAACAAGATTGCTGACATCCACAACAGCTTTGACAACCAACCCGGAAGGCAACCCACCCTACCATCAGCTGACCATCCTCCCCCCGTTAACACCCTTAACGCCTGGAACCCAATCTCAACTGAGGACACCATCCGCCTGATGAATTCCATCCACTCTGGATCCCCCACAGACCCATGCCCCCACCACATCTTCAACAAAGCAGACTCCGTCATAGCTCCGCACCTCCGAGACGTCATCAACTGCTCCTTCAACTCCGCTACCTTCCCAGAAGACTGGAAACACGCTGAACTCACCGCCCTTCTGAAAAAACCAACAGCAGACCCCACCGAACTCAAAAACTACCGCCCCATCTCACTTCTTCCATTCCCGGCCAAAGTCATCGAGAAAGCTGTCAACAACCAGCTCTCCGCCTTCCTCGAAGCCAACAAATCACTCGACCCCTCACAATCTGGCTTCCGAGCCAAACACAGCACTGAGACCGCACTCATCGCAGCAACAGACGACATTCGAACTCTACTGGACAATGGAGACACAGTCGCCCTCATCCTCCTCGACCTCTCTGCAGCCTTCGACACAGTCTGCCACAGCACCCTTTTACAACGCCTCAGAAACATCGGAATCCAAGGAAAGGCACTGGAATGGATCACCTCGTTCCTCACCGGAAGAACCCAGAGAGTCCGCCTCCCACCATTCAAGTCCGAGGCCTCTGAAATCATCTGCGGCGTACCACAAGGATCCTCACTCAGTCCCACCCTCTTCAACGTATACATGAGCCCCCTCGCGGCCATCGCCCGCCAACACAACCTCAACATCATCTCTTACGCGGATGACACTCAACTGATCCTATCTCTCACCAAGGACCCCAGCACCGCCAAAACTAACCTACACGAAGGAATGAAAGAAGTCGCCGAATGGATGAAACAAAGCCGTCTGAAACTGAACTCAGACAAAACAGAAGTCCTCATCTTAGGTAAATCACCCTCTGCATGGGACGACTCCTGGTGGCCGGAAGCCCTCGGAAATGCACCCATCCCGACAGACCACGCACGGAACCTTGGCGTCATCCTGGATTCTTCACTCTCAATGAACAGACAAGTCAGCGCCGTATCCTCTTCCTGCTTTAACATTCTTCGCATGCTCAGAAAAACATTTCGCTGGATCCCCCCCGAAACAAGGAAAACAGTCACCCACGCTCTAGTCACGAGCCGACTGGACTACGGAAACACCCTCTACGCAGGTACCACCGCTAAACTCCAGAAGAAACTACAACGAATACAAAACGCCTCAGCCAGGCTCATATTAGACATCCCACGCAACGAACACATCTCTGGTCACCTTAAAGACCTCCACTGGCTACCCGTCAATAAGAGGATTACTTTCCGACTGCTTACCCACGCACACAAATCACTCTACGACATCGGACCAGATTGCCTCAACTCTCGACTGTCCTTCTACACCCCCTCCCGCCAACTGCGCTCTTCCAGCCAAGCCTTCGCCACTGTACCTCGCATCAACAAGACCACCATGGGAGGCAGATCCTTCTCATACCTGGCTGCCAAAACATGGAACTCACTCCCCGCTTACCTTCGCCTCACCCAGAATCACCTAGCGTTCAGAAAGCAGCTTAAAACGTGGATATTTGACAAATAATCCACCTCCCCTTCCTAAGCGCCTTGAAACCCTCTGGGTATGTAGTGCGCTATATAAGTGTTATGACTTGACTTGACTTGACTCCCGATATTCCAGTTGCACCGGTGAAGTTCAAGATCAAGGCATTTGGTTTTAGCAGGCATGGACATCAACACAAAGGGATCCATGCTGGTTGAGGTGAGTGACCTGCAAGTGCTCCAGTAAACAACAGAAAGAACTGACGGCAGAAAATAAGAGGATGAGTTGGCACAGATAACATGCACAGGTTGGGTGGCAGGAGCGCCAAAAGCTGGACCATTCCCACAAACTGAATGCCTAAACCCAGCAACTACTCTCAAACTTCATTTTTCAGAGATGAAAAGAGCTGAACTAACTTAAAGATATAAAGATGAGATTGCTAAATAGGGACAAGAATGTGAATCCAGGTGAAAAGACTGTTAAAAGCTACAATGGGAGCCAGTCACTAAACAGACAAGTAGTAAATTAAAGCTACAAAACAAGAGGGACTTATTTTAGCAGACTCAGTGCAGTTTTCCCTTTCAAGGAAATGAAATCTAGCAGTGTGGAATAGGTTGGGAAGGTGGTGTTTGACTTTCAAAATAAATCTTCCAGAATCCCTGGGATTTGCATTTTTAAAGATTTGAAGTCACATATCCTTAATAGCTGAGAAGACACATGCCAAATTGCGAAGGGTCCAGACACATGTCGCTTGTCTCAAATTTAGCCTAAGAAGTAACAACTAAATTGCACCTACCCTCAGGTAAATGCACTGGATCTTGGTTAAGGAGACAGTTGAATGCACGATCCTTGAAAGACCATGTCCATCATCCATCAATTACTCCAGTTATGCCCTAGGCGACCTAATTATTTGGCCCTTCTAATTGCCAGTACTAGATATGCCTTCCTAAAACTACTGGCCACCCACTCACCGGCGCTCGTTTCAGCACTGAGCGCCATGCACACACCTTAGCGCGGTAGTGCTAGGGTGTCTGCATGAGTGTAGCATAGGTTTTGTACTAGAAGGGTACCCTTCCTGTACAAAATACTATGCTAGGTACGATACCCAGCTTTTCCCACTTTGCATACGTGCTGCACAGTGCAGCACTCATGCAAATTAGGAAAAGCTTGGAGAAATAAAAGCATTTCTTCTGTTAGCACATCATTTGAAGTTGCATTCATTTTTGCTGCAAAACCATGTTCACAAATCTTTGTAAATATGGTTTTGCATTAAAAGGCATGGTTACATGGGAACGCCCATGTACCACCCAAGGAAAGCCCCTCGGCACACAGTAACGCAAATCAGTGCTTCGCGCTACTTTACGCTACTAAGAGGGTGCTTTCCAGTGTAAAACAAGTTTTGCGCTGGAAAGAAAATAGCAACAACAAAAAATGTGCGCTGGTTAGTGTCACTTTTGTGACGCAAAACCAGCGCAAAAGGTTTGAAAATCCCCCCTCCATCTTTTGTCTCTCTCTCACCTCTACACTCCATTCGCTGTTTCTGCCTCTCAAGCATATACCTCTCCCCTACATGCACTGTTATCCACCACTCTTCTCCCCGCCCTCTTACCTTGCTTCACATCTTGTACCAGGGCGCAACGCAGGCCCCTGCAGCACAGATGGGCCCACAACCCTTCAGGGGGCCCTAACCCACCAGGGGGCTCCCATTCAGCCCAGGGCCAATGAATATCTGTGTGATGTGGGAGGCTCTGGGGCCCATTATCACATTCTGCAGTGAGGGACCCCGTCATTTTGTGTTACACAGATGCTCTCATGTTACTTTTCAGATGAGTAAAACAAGGAATGGTGAGTGACTTGAGGGGCTATATAACTTGGGTGTATCTTGGAGGGTTTATTGCACACCCCTTGGGGTGATAAGGATGGATGTGGGGTCACCCGACCATCCCTCGCCCTAACTGAATGCTATAATCTCCCCTAATCTTTTAAAGACCCAATTGCTCATTCTTCCTTCGTTTCATGCAAATTACATGAAAATAAAAAAACAGCAATCGCTTATAACCGGAGTTACTATTTATGTTTAACTCCTTTTATGCTTCTTTTGGAAGAACATGCTTATTTGAAGAAAAAAACAGAGTTGCAAAAAAAGAAAAGAATCATAATCCCTTCAATGGAAGTGAGCAGGGCCTATTGTGAAGTGAGGCCACTCTATGGGACTGATTCACAGAACTAACTTAAGACAAAATCCTAAACTTACTACTTTTGGTATTCACAGAAGTTAGGATTTTGACTAAAGACAGACTTAAGACGACAAACTTAAGACAGACTTAAGACAGAATCCTAACTTAAGTCTGTCTTAAGTCTGTCTTAAGACAAAATCCTAACTTCTGTGAATACCAAAAGTAGTAAGTTTAGGATTTTGTCTTAAGTTAGTTCTGTGAATCGGGCCCTTTGTTTTTGTTGTCAGCCCTACAGGATACTCTGCGTTTCATTCATGCAGGGCAGGCTCACTTCACACCTGTGAATGTGTGTGTGTGTGTGTGTGTTTCGATTTATATAGCGCAACACTTTAACCCAGGGGTCTCAAGGCGCTTGCTTAGGGAACCCGTCCTGGTATTCCCCTGTGAGATACCCCGGCCGGGTATCCACAAGGTGAAAGCCAGGCATCCCGCCGCGAGGGGCCGTAGTGGAGATTAAGCAAGCTATTGCCCAGAGTCGCAGAGTGTGACCCCGTGAGTCGAGTAAGCACCGGAGCGAGAATTGTCGACTCCACCTCAGGCCAGTTCAAGCATCTGCCTAACCGCTGTTATCATGCAGATGCAGCTATTAGGCTGATCACGGCCACACACCCAGCCCTGTCGGGTCTGCAGCAGCTGAAAGAGATGCAGTGTCATATTGCCCTTAAGACCATGGCAGCCGGACCCAGGTAAAGGGATGCCACGCCTTGGGCCTCGCACGCTGCACCACGATTGTAAACCCCAAGGGAACGGGCTGCCCATCTGTAACTCGTACAGTGGCACCATTTCAAAACGATGATGGACTCGTGGGGGGCCCCATCGTAGTTATACAGCGTGGGGACCTGGGCAGCTGCCCATACTGACTATGCCTAGTGCCAGCCCTGACAGCAGGCACATCGGTGTGTGCATGCTCACTTCTCACTAGTGGAGAAGTTACGGCATGACGTCATGCCAGGTGAGCGTTGTAGGGGAAGGGAAATCCTTTAAAGAGAGTCATTTACTCTCTGGATTTCACTACTCTTTTTAAAACTCTGGAGCAGCAGCATTGCTGTGGTGTCACCAGAGCTTTAAGTGGAAACCTTTTCCATCCCACTTAAAGCCCTGGCCACTATAATGTACACAAACCAGAACTGAAGCACCTGCGTGGTATGGTTTGGTCAATTCTGATGTCTTAGCCCTATACCAGCAGCAGAAGTCAGTACACAGTCCCTAATCCAGTAAGGGCTTGGGGGGCATCCTTTCATCATCTATGAATCAGTATCCCTGAGACCAAGGGTCATTACATTTTCTCTGACAATAGGAACTAATGTTAAAATAAATTAATTTAATGTATTTAAGCTTTTGAAAAAATATAAATAGAATAATTTTAATGTCATAAAGGAAAATATAAGTCATAAATACATTTTTTTATTCAACATTTTTATTTTATGCAATGACTCTTCAATTTAAAAATAAACGTAACAGTTTTTGAAAAATAAATTAAATTACAATAAATATATACGAAGCTCTTAGTACCTTTTAATACATAATAAATATGTATCAACATTCATATGTAGGTGGGTGCTTAAATTAATTACAAGTTTCATTTAAAGAAAAATTGATAACGGTACTTACATTTTTTGTAATATTGTACATTTAAAATATATATATAAAATTAATTTACATCAACATTTAACTTACAAATAGGTTTAACACTTAAAAAAAATAATCTTTAATTAACTTTTCAAAATATTCCCATCATTTTCCATGGGGAAGTCTCTGATCAATTGTAGAAGTCCCTGCCAAGTTTGTGGAATATCAAATATGGTCATAAAGTCTCTAATAGCAGTAATATTACGGTTGTGTATGACGTTTTTAAGATTCCACCCTCTGTTTCAGGGTGCTGGGACCTGTAAGTCTACACTAGTAAGTAACTGTTCACTTGTAAATGGCAGATAGCCAAAATGACTAAAGTTACTCGTAAGAGTAAACTTCACATGTAGACTTACTCACATATCAATATACTTTTGTGAATAGCCTCCTGTGTACAGAACACTATATTATCTATTGGTTAGTGTCTATTTTGAAAAAAATATACTGTGAATGATTCATTGATACATTAAGTGATACTAAGATCCCTTTAAATCAGCACTGACATAGAGGTGTCCGATGTTGTCTTTAAATCAGTAGTGGCACAGACAGGTATTGTTGTGTCCGTAAACTAGTACAGAGACCCATTGGCATCACACAGTCTATGGTGTGGGCAAACACTGAAGGGTATTGTATTGTACATGAGTATTTAATGACACTAATTTTGATTATAGTGTGTATGAACTGTGAGCATTGGAACCAATCAGCATTATATTGATAACAGACTAGTACTAACAACAAGATAACATTCTATTGTCAATAAATTAACAATATTGACAGTGAGGGCCATTGATTGTCTAGGAGAAAGTATTGACAATGGGGAATAATTTATCAATTGTAAATCAGAAGTTCTGGTATCAATTGACATTAAAATATCTATGAAAAAGTACAGTTGCTCCAATGCTTTTAATTGAGGATGTTATATCACCTATGAATTAATAACTACGCTGAGGTATCCGTGCTAATATGGAGGAACCTTACATGTAATGTCACGGTGTGTCAATAGACTGTCTAAGATGCCGCTCTTAGGTACTCGTATTATTTTGTATACAGACCAGCCCTGATCCTAAGGCTCAGTATATCCTTTATGCAACAATGCTCAGCCAGAAGGAGCTCATAGTGGGGACAGTGAGGGACATTAGAGTGTTAATAATTGAAAGTATCTGAGCACTGATGATGGAGTGCATTGTTGCATCTGTGAATCAGGAGAATGAGTTAATGAGGTGTGAGGTCTGTGAGTTAGGAGTGCTGACCCCGGAGACATGCTATCCTCCATGAATCAGTACTGACATTGATGGCCATTATTACTGAGAACCCACGCTGAGGTCAGTACTTTGTTTGGGATTCAGAGCTGCTCTACCCTGCATGTTATCACATATCAATTGGTTCCAATACCGACATTTTACACTTTGTTGCCAATATAGAATGCAATGGTCCTTAACCCTTTCGCTGCGGCAGCTATTCCGCCGCAGTGCTAAGGGGTGGGGGGGCCGCGCGGCGCTCCCACGCTGGTGACGGAACCGCTCCGTCACGCCCCACGGGTGAGCTGTGCTTGTGACGGAACGGGTCCGCCACGGCCCCACCCGCTCAATAGAACGCTCTGCGCAGGCGCGGCGAGCAGGCCGTGCCGGAACCGTTCGGTCACCAGCGTGGGAGGGGTTAAATCATCTGTGAATTTGACTTACTATGGACCACACTGCAATGACTAGAAATCAGTACTGACACTGAGGGGTACCATGTCATCACTGAAATAGTGCTGCTACTGAGGGGCATCATGGTATCTTGAGTATTGACACATACGGGAATCGTTGTCTGTGAAGCAGTACTGTTTCTAAGAGGCCTCATGTTGTCGTCGAGACATTATTCATAACGAAGAACTTCATGTTACCTTTGAAGCAGTGCTGATACTCAGTGGTAAAATGTTGTGTATGAAACAGCACTGATACTCAGGGGCATCATGTTCAGGGCACGAGTCGGAGGTACACGCGGGTGGACGGCGTCCACCCACTATTTTCACAGGGTGAATGCCGTCCACCCTGCCAAGAATTTGAGCCCCACTGAATAATGTGTTGAACTCGTTCCGGTGTAATTTCCAAACACTGGGACACTTTCACCAATGCCTGCACGTTGTCTGCTTTCCATCTGCAACAATCAACAACCTGCAGGCGCGGATGGGGCTTTCTTATTTAAGACTCTTGCTGGGCCTATTACAAAGGCTGAATTTGAGGGGTCATCAGGCCTTCTTTTGTTTGCGTCTCTTGGCTGGGAGCAGTCAGGAGCTTCACACCTGATGCAAATGAAGCGGAGAGGAAACAAAGGCTCGCACCTTGTTAGCACTTCAGACATACTTACGAGAGGCAGCTTTTCACTTTGTTCAGTCCCTGTTTAGGAGATATGCATGCACTGTAAGAATATCAGATGTGTTGGTCTTTCCCAGTATTTACACAAAGCACATTGCATTTATATAGAGCTTACTACATCTCAGGAGGTGGTGAAATAATTTAAGTACCACTATTTTTTCTTGTATAGTCCTACTCATTCCAATGCAGGGTGTCAGAGCGCTTTACATCAACACGTGCATATTACATGTACAATAAATTATATAAGTTTGCAAATTAATGTACAGGATGTGTTACATAAAACTGGGGGATTGCAAGGTGTAGAAGTCACATATCATCTTCCAAAGCTCACTGTGCTGTTATCCTTGAATGCACTCAAACGTACACATGATAGACCTGCTAAACATGTATGTGAGGGCTTTAGATCGGATGTCACTTCTTGTGATGCCACTTCCTGCAAAATTGTGGCTTGTGATGCGGCTTTCTATGATGTCAATTCCTGTGATGCCATGTGTGATGTCGCGTGCCGTGATGTTGTGCACCGTAATGCCACACGCTGTGATGTTATGTGCCATGATGTCGTGCACCAGGATGTCACTTGCATACTGCCAAACTAGGTCAGTCCCCCACTTCTGTTTTTTTAGAACTTGTGCCCTGCTCATGTTGTGTGTGAAACAGCACTGACATTGAGGGCCTTCATGTTGTGTATGAAACAACACTGTTACTCGGGGGCATCATGTTCTGTATGAAACAGCACTGATTCTCAGGTCTACCAATATGTATATGAAGCATACTGATAATGAGGGGCGTTATGTTGTGTATGAAACAGCACTGATACTCAGGGGCATCATGTTCTGTATGAAACAGCACTGATACTGAGGGGCGTCATGTTCTGTATGAAACAGCACTGATACTGAGGGGCGTCATGGTGTGTATGAAACAGCACTGATACTGAGGGGCGTCATGCTGTCTATAAAACAGTACTGATACTGAGGTCATAATTTAGTCTTGAACTGAACTGATACTCAGGTGCACCATGCTGTCTTCGAAGCAGCCCTGACACTGAGGGGAATTGTGTTCCCTTTGGCATGGTACTGCCTCTAAGGGGCATAGGTAAGGCAGGAGCAGTATTGGTACAAACAGGTATTACATTACCTTAAAATCCTTATTAACACTGAGGCATTATGGTGTCTATAATTCATTATTGTCACTATGGGTATTATAATGTATACGAGTTAGTACTATCACTGTTGGAAACACATTGACCTTAAGAAAGTACTGTTACCCAAGGTAGTGTGAGGCAGTGGCAGAACAGGGAGAGGACGTGGGGTGACTCAGTATTGACACTGAGGGACCTTATATGGTTTATAATTCTGCACTTACCCTAAAAGGCTTTATATTGTCTCTTAGATCTGACAAAGAAGAACAGTATATCTATTGTGTAAAAATGCTAAACCAGTGGAAATGTATAGTTGAGGGTTGTGAAACTGCGTAATTTGCTTCACAGTTTTTTTGTAGTTTGATTGAAATTATATGTATGCCGTGAAATATGGTTTGCCAGTACCTTGTGGGACTTTTATTGTGCAAGGGTATGCCTTTGAATCAGGAGTACTTTAAAACAAGCATTGGAAATACAATAGCTCTTGCATTTGTTGGAGTTGGAGCTATTGGCATTATATATACCAATGTTTTTACCTATGCAATAGATATGCTCCCCCCACCGTAATAAAAAAAGAACTCTTTTGTGTTTTTTTTTAATGTAGCAAAGCTGCAATGGTGCCATATTGCTGGGAGTGAAAATGACAGTTCCCGCTTCTCTTAAAACAGTGTTGTGAGGGTGCAGTACCACATGTTGTCACTAGGTGTCCCTTGTTTCTCTTTTGACCACATATGGTACTGCACTCTGCAACATGACTAGGCAAACGATATGGCACAGCACTGAGAGCTGTGGACTGGTGATCTGGGGATCCCAATTTGAGTCTGATGTCAGGCTCAACATCCTGTGATAATGGGATAATTGTTTAATATCCCTGAGCCCATAGGCTGGTGCTATATAAATAAAAGCTGTTTGCAAAGTAACAAAAAAATGTGCAAAACAGAGGTGGCCTCGGAGGGGTGATTAGGTGCTATATAAATAAAAGCTGTTTGCAAAGTAAGAAAAAAAAGTGCAAAACAGATGTGGCCTCGGAGGGGTGGTGGGGGCCTGGGAGCCGTGTTGTGGGAGCGGTGAGGGGAAAAACCTGCAAACTAGCAAGGACCTCCGAGCAGGGTTGTGGGAGAGGTGAAGGGGAGGCAGAGGATATAAAGCAGGGATGCTTCAGAAGTTTCACTGCACAAATAAACAGAACAGTTAGCAAGCAAAGAGGAAGGCCTGCTAAAAAAAGAGTTCTCTCTAAGTATAAATAACCTGAACAGTAAGAACACATGTAAGAGGGGCAGTCCTCATGGAAGGATACACAATTCCAAAAGAAGGGACTACTAAGTGTATGCACCAATGAAAAGCCAGCATTTCTAAAGGACAGAACAGGAACCAATAAAAAATATGGGAGTTTTACAAGCCCATATCCTTGATACAGCATGTCTCGAAGAGACAATGCAAGCACTGCCTAGGCAAGACCCAAAAAGAGTTAGACATTGAATAGTTTAGTAATTCTAATATAGGACACTATAGTCCGAAGGGCAGTGTCTTTATATGAATCAGTACTGGCTCTTGGTGGGATTATGGTTCAGTACTGGCAGTGAAGGCATTACTTTATCAGTGGTTCAGTTGTGACTCTGAGGATCAATCTATTGTTTTTGAAACAGCACTTACAGTGATGAGCCCTTTAATCTTTAAAGACCAGTGCTGACACTGGGGCATTGGGTTTTCCCTGAATCAGCAATGTTAGTGAAGTGCACTATTATATCCATGACTTATTCCTGACACTGACATGCAGTGTGTGTTGTCCGGGAACCAGTACTGACAACATGGTGCAGTGTGTTTTCCACGAATCAGTACTGACACTGAGGTGTGGCATATTGTACATACATCGTTACTTGTCCTGAAATGCAGTGTCCATGAATCAGTACTGACATGGAAAGGCATTTTATTGTCTAAGAATAACTGACTCCAAGGGGAAGTATATTATCTGATACACTAACTGTTGTGTTTTATATTATTCATTATATAGAACAGAAGGTGAGGTATTATTATTGATTGAATCAGCTCTGGCATTAGAGGGCATTAGGACCAGCAGTGGTATTGATGCAAGTTCATTATCTACAACTGATTAGTAAATGACATTAAGTGAATCTTGTTTATCACTCAAGTGGACATTGAGGCACTGAATATATTGCGGGACAGTTCAAAAACAGAGAAACTATAAGTCATCTAAAAAAAAAAACAGTACTGACAATGAGGGAGATTATATTGGCTAGATTTTAGATTTGACACAGCCCTGCATTATATTGTCGGTCATACTGACAGAGTGGGAACATATTTTGGATGGAATTCAGTACTGACCTTAAGAGGGATATCATTCTTTATGTTCAGGGCAAATACAGATTACATTTTTTCAGTTTTTTAAAGTATTGATACTGAGAGACAATACATTGTCTGTGAGTTAGTGTTGACATTCACTTACTTTACCTTTTCTGTGGACCACTCAAAGGCGGGGGGAGGGGCATTATATTGTCTTTAAGTTCTGACATCAGGATGGTTTACAGTAACTCTTGAGCCATTAATGACTCAGGGATATGAAATAGTCTTTGAATCAGTATTGAACCAAGAGGGCATTACATTAACTCCAAATCAGTGCAAATGCTAAAGGGAATTACATTATCTTCAAGTTACCTTTGAGAGAAAGGGTCATTAAATTACACGCAATTCACTGGTTATTAGACTATCTTGAAATGAGATCTCAAATTGATCTCCAATTTTTCGTCAATTAATCACTTCCAGACATAACCAAAATAAAATTGTCTCTTTGTGAAAACGAATCAATGGGTCTTTCACGAATGCCGGGTCAGACATCGCTTTTCTCAGTGGAGAGGATAGTCAGACCTGTCTGTTTTCCAGGTGTGGTGGTTGTTTCACATTTGCTCAGTGGGAGGTAACATTCCTCTGTGTCACATCTGTCTCCGACCACCAAAGAACAGTGGGGATCCTTCACTTTACTGGACTTCCGCGAATTAGTGTAGGAAGAAAATTTGGAGATTGACAGCGGTGGGGATCCATCGGAGAAAGAGAAGCTGAACAAGGAGACCATCCTACTGTGGTACCTGCTCTTCATGAGTTTGGCCGACCGGTAGAGGTCTCCCACAAAGCAATAACAGATGGGGTTGAGGCTGGAGTTTGTCAGTCCCAGCCATTGGGCGAAGGGCCGTAACTGGAGGATCCACGGGGAAGGGGCCTCCTCCTGAGAAGACTGGGGGATGTTAAAGTCTATCCAGATATCCAGAAGGTACACGGGTAGCCAGGAGACCGCAAAGAGGGAGACCAGTGACACCACCATCTTGGCAATCTTCTTCCTGACCTTTAACCTGGATGCGGGCAGTGATTGGCCGCTGGGGACGCAGTCCTTAAAGTTGGCGGCCGAGCTCCAGAGCTTGCGTACAGTCAAGAAGCAAATGATCAGGTTGAAGAGGACTGGCAAGCAGTAGAGGGCGCAGAAGAGGAGGAAGTTGTAGGCCTGCTTCAGCCTGACATGAGGCCAGATTTCTCTGCAGATTGGGAATACCAGGGGCAACCCCTCCACCACCCCTATCTCGTCCCTCTTGTTCATGAAGATAAGTGGCATGCAGATGCTGGAGGAAAGCGCCCACACCACTACAATGGTCCAGAATATTTTCCGCTGGGTGAAGAATGACCTGGCGTTGAGCGGGTTGTGTACATTGTAGTACCTGTTGACGCTGATGACGGTCAGGCTGAGGACGCTGGCTGAAACGGACACCGCCTGAATAAAGGGCACCGCCCTGCACAGGAAGTCCCCATACACCCAGGCCTTGTAGATGAGGTTGCCTACAGTGATGGGCATGCAGACACAGACCACCATCAAGTCACAGATGGCCAAGTTGATCAGCAAGCTCCTGGTGGCGCTCAGGCTGGACATCCGGTTGCTCCTCTTCCTGGTGAGCACTTTGATGGACATGGCATTGCCCACGATGCCCACCAGGAAGGACACAATGTACATGGCAGTCAGGGTGATGGTCACTGGCTCCTTGACGAACACAAACAGCATGTTCTCCAGGTCCTCGAGGCTCAGTTCGTGGGTGCCATTCTCCAGCCCCTGCATGCTGAGGTTCTCCCCTTCGAGCACCCCCAGAAGGTCCCAGTTACTCCGTGGAAAAACCAGAGAGGAATTCATTGTTTTTCTTTTACAAGAAATAAGGCAGACTATAGAAGGGTGGGTGCTCCTGCTTCAGTTGTCCTTGCTGCTGCCCTCTGGTGGCCACATAGGGAAGAGCCCTCACTGGTCCTGCAAGCTGCGTCATCTTCGGGGGTCACTGCGTGAAAAAAAAGACAAAAAGATGCAATTGGCTGCTGGCACGTCACCAATTAGAGACTTACAAGTCCAGAAGACACCAGGCTGGACTGGCCATAGTGGACACAGGGTGTTTCCCCGGTGGGTCACCAGGGTGGGGCTGGTTTTGTACCCTAGGGGCGCCCCATTTTTGTTGTTACCATGGGCTGGTTTTGCAGCATAGCTGCAATATCGCCCCCCTGTAACAAAAGCAGCTGCAGTGTTTTCCTCACGCAATACCACAGCCTCCCCCCCACCCCAGTTTGCATTTCCAGTCCTTCCCTAGAAGGCACAGATCATTGCTTAACCCAGTTGAACCCAGCGGCGGGCTCTCTGTCAGCGTCTTAGACGCGAGCGAGGCTTGTGAGCTTTGCCTGGTTACGGTGGGATGCCTGAGGCGCCGGAGCGAAGGGTGATTTATCACTCCAGGCTTTGCGTCCAATGACGGCCTCCTCATTACACATAACCTCCCGGCTAATGTGGTCTGATCAGTGCCCTGCCCGCTACCCACCCCTCGCGGAATGCTGCACGGCTGATTACGGCACCCCGGCATACAAGGCACCTGTGTCCTACCTTTGCGCCTGTCGAAATGTCTGCGATACAAAACCAAAGCGGCCTTGTATGTTTATTGGACTTACGCTGTGTGATGCAGTGCAGCACTGCAACAGCAGAGGGCTGGATGGTGATATTAACAATAGGAAAGGGAGTTGTAATAGTAATAGTAATAATAATAATAATAATATTATTAATAATAATAATAATAATAATAATAATAATAATAATAATAATAATAATAATAACACCACAACAATAGCAAGGATCATATTTACAATAATAATCATATGTGCTGCCATTGTTTTTGTTATTTTTGCTGTTATTGCTGTGTACTTATTATCAAGAGCAGTACTGTTGTTATTAACAACAATACTAATAACAATGGGAATACTACTAAGAATAATAATAGTAGTACTGATATTAATAACAATAATAATAATAATAATAATAATAATAATAATAATTTTTAAAAACCAATACAAAATTGGGCTGGCTGGGCCTGAGGCCCAGTGGACTAATGAGTCCACTGTAAGGTCCTGTGTTTGAGCTCATGGTCACAGGTTCTAATTCTGGTGGGTCCACTCAGCCTTTCATCCTTCTGATGTCAATAAAGTGAGTACCATTGAGTTGGGCAACAATAAACATCTGTTACTCAGTGACAAGATACCCTTGGGTGAACGTGCGCAATATAAATACACGTTATGTTATTACTAGGCCTCGGTGGCAAACTTTGCTTCATTAGCGGAGTTTTCCACGCTCCGCAGACCATGTGGAGTTTTAACAAATTCCCATAGCGGATTGTTTTTTTCACTCGCACTCACGTCAAGTTGGCGAGCGAGGAAAATCCACCTCCCGGCGAGATTTTTCAACGCGGGCAGTCGGATTTGGCAACTCAGGAGGTCGCAGATGGTCATGACCGCTCATGTTGAGAAATCTTCCGTTTGCGTTGAGAAAGCTGCTGCTTGAGACGAAAATCGGCTCGAGCGGCAGAAAAGAAGCAGCGCTCTCTTGCACTGTGCATGGTCCCGTTCACACTGATTTTAAGGTGCGGGACAAAAACCCAGCGTGACCAAATGCACTCAGGCGTTTGCGGAACTCCGCGAAGCACAGTGGAGTTTTTTAGTCACTTCGCGGAGTTTTGTGTACTCTGCCCAGGCCTAGTTGTTACCCAAACAGGCTTCGAACTCATCATATCAAACTTCAGAAGGAGGAAGAGCTGAGTCTATCAGATCAGGGACCAACAGGTTGCATGCAGGTTCCAGTGTATTAACCCACTGAGCTATCTCTCTGGGTTTTATTTCTCGGATATACACAGTGTGTACAATAGTTCCCTTTGTTATGGTGCAGTTTGGATGATGCTGCCCAGGGACAAATTGGTAACGCGGGCACTCAGGAAATGGCGGAAGGGCAGGTAGCCGAGTTCTAGGTGAGGGCTGCTTTGTTGGGCAACCTGGGGGCTGACTGTGCTGTTAGGATGCCGACAGCGGCCCAGTGGGTGCCTGAGTGGCTTTTCTAGAGGCAGATGGGCGGAGGTATCACTACCCTTTCTCTCGCTGGGCCGGACCATTAACGTATGATGATTGAGCGGGGGCAGGTAGTGTGAGCAAAAATGGTCTCACTTGCATTCATGTGTGGCTTAGCAGTGTGAACTCATCTGTGAATTTTTTTTTATTCTAAGTGGAGTTAATAAAACATGCCCCCACCCCCTTTCTTTTCATAAAACTTCGCTGAAGCAGTGTTTTGCAGAAAGGCAACACGCAAATGTGGGAAATGTGGGCCACTTTTTTTGGTGTCCCGGGCCAATTTTTTATCCCAATACACCCCTGTTGCTGGCAGTAGTCTTATATTTGTATGTATTTTTCAGTGTGCGTGGGGCTCGCAGCGCGTGCAGATTGTCTAAGGGGCGCGCACAGTCCTTTACTCCTTTCCTTGCTGACCAGGTAGGGTCCTGGTGTAAGTACAATGAAATTAAAAGACTTCGCTAATATTACCTATAGAGATGGCGCGCGCCTCGAAGCGCCCTCTTTGGCTGACACTGTGTCTGCACAGCGTGTCCTGCCCGAAAGGTGCTGAACGGACAGCTCTGGTGCTGAACGGACAGCTCCGGGCCAGCTCTGTGCTCTCTGGTTCACTAATGCATGCTCCGCCCGCTCTAACCTGCATCACCTTTAAACTGCGCACAGCGCTTTGCGCCACTCGAGTCCCGGGAGAAGGTACGACATGAAAGGAACAAGAGGAGCTCACCTGGGTGTCCGGCGGGTGGGCTGCACGGCTCGTGGGTATGCAGGGCTCTTGGGTCCCCAAATCCGCGGGGTTCAGCACTGCCACTAGTTCTGCACAGTTGTGGTGGTCGGTGCGGCGGCTGTCGGGGTCTGCTCAGTTAAGTTTGTCTGCACGCCCTAGAGCCTTGCACAGCTACTGGCATCTGCTGGGCTGCAAGTGCCTGCACGGCTCCCGAGTCTGCGCAGCTGTTGGGTCTGCTCGGCTGCAGGTGTCTGCGCTTATCCCTGGTCTGCCCACATGCCGCAGTCTGCACGGCTCCTGGGTCTGCACAGCTGCTGGTGTCAGTGTGGCTGCTGTGGCCTGCACAGCTGCTGGGTTCTACTCGGCTGCAGGTGTCTGCACGGCTCCATGGTTTGCACAGCTGGCTCTGCGCGGCTCCTGGGTCTGCACAGCTGCTGGTGTCAGTGTGGCTGCTATGGTCTGCACGTCTCCCGGGTCCGCCCTTCTGATAGGGCAGCTCAGCAGCAGAGTTCTGCACGGCTCCCGAATCTGCACAGCTGCTGGATTCTGCTCGGCTGGAGGTGTCTGCGCGGCTCCTGGGTCTGCACAGCTGCTGGTGTCAGTGTGGCTGCTGTGGTCTGCACAGCTGCTGGTGTCAGTGTGGCTGATGTGGTCTGCAGAGCTGCTGCTGTCAGTGTGGCTGCTGTGGTCTGCAGAGCTGCTGCTGTCAGTGTGGCTGCTGTGGTCTGCACAGCTGATGGTGTCAGTGTGGCTGCTGTGGTCTGCACAGCTGATGGTGTCAGTGTGGCAGTTGAGGTCTGCACAGCTGCGTGGTTCTGTGCTGCTGTTGGTATCTTCACTGATGCCGGGTTCAGCACGGCTCCTCAGTCTGTGCCACTGTAGGTGGTAGCGTGGCTGCTGTGGACTGCACAGCCGCTGGGTCTGCTCAGCTACAGCTGTCTGCAAGACTTTTGGGGTCTGCACGGATGCCAAGGCATTCAGGACTGCTGGGACTTGCGCAACACGTGGAGTCCGCGGGTGTCCTGGGGGCTGCACGGCTTCTGGGCTATGTGTGGCTGCTGATTTCTGCACAGCTCATTGGGTCTGCACGGCTGCCGGGCTCGTTAGGCGTGCTGGCTTTGCACATCTGCAGGGGACCGCTCGGCTCCTGTGATCTGCGGGGCAGCGGGGCTGTGCGGTCTCTACGGCTGGTGGGCGCTGTAAGGCTGCTGGTTTCAGCACAGCTGCTGGGGCGTGCACGTCTCCTGTGGTCTGCTGGCTCTGGGGTCTGCAGGGCTGCCTGACAGAGCTCTCCCGTGGAAGAGTGAGTGGACGCCGGTCTGTCTGTGCTGTGGTCCCGGCGGTGGAGGTGAATCTCTGGTGATTTGCCGCCTTTGAGTGACGACTGACCCCGGAGCTCCTAGACGCGAAACCTTCAAACAGCGCCTCTGCGTGCAAAGGCAGCACTCACTATACCCTCGATGTACAACGTCGCACACGACGCCTCCCCACGCTCTGCACAGGCAGTGCTGCACTGCCTGCATAGCCATTCACTGATCATCACAGCGCACCCCAGCAGAGCTCCGTGCTTCCTGCAGCCTCCTGAGATTCAGAGGAACTGGCCTCACCATGCAGTCTCTGCATAGTCATCCTCGTTCATGCAGCGCTAAACTCACTGCACAGATTGCCTTTCTCTGCACGGCTCTCTCTCGGCACAGCAAGCACTGTGCACAGCCCCCGGAACTCTCTTTACACTCCCTACCACCACCTCGCACAGTGCCCCACTTTTTACAGAGCCGTGCTGTATGCGCTCTCTGCTCTCTCAGAACAGCTGTGCCGGGAATGCCCCCTGCGCCCACCCACAGCACAGCCGCTCAAGCACTCCGCGTCCACTCCCAGGGCAACCTGGCGCTTTATGCCATTCTCTGCGTAGTTCTCGGTGCCTGTGCGCTCTCTGCCCAGCACTACCATCGCCCCACACTCCGCACAGTAACACGCTCCCAGGACAGGCCCCTTCTCTGCACAGCCGCCACTCCCTGCACATACCTCCCATACACTCACCCTCCCCAGCTTCTGCCTACTCACTCTCTGCGCACCGCCACACTCTTCACAGCTCAGCGAAGCCCTCCACCTGCAGCACAACCCGGCTCCCTGCAGAGCCGTCTACCACCCGCACAGCTCACATCGCTGCGCAGCAACCAACGCTGCAGACCCCTTATTTCTCTGCGCAACTTTTGAGCTCTACCCATCTCTGAACTGTCTGCCCTTCTCCCTGCTGTCTACCCAGCCCTACACTATCCGGGCAGCGCTCCGCGTTCTACCCATCTCTGAACTATCTGCCCGACTCCCTGCTGTCTACCCAGCCCTAAACTCTCTGGGCAGCGCTCCGCGTTCTACCCATCTCTAAACTGTCTGCCCTTCTCCCTGCTGTCTACCCAGCCCTAAACTCTCTGGGCAGCGCTCCGCGTTCTACCCATCTCTAAACTGTCTGCCCTTCTCCCTGCTGTCTACCCAGCCCTAAACTCTCTGGGCAGCGCTCCGCGTTCTACCCATCTCTAAACTGTCTGCCCTTCTCCCTGCTGTCTACCCAGCCCTAAACTCTCTGGGCAGCGCTCCGCGTTCTACCCATCTCTAAACTGTCTGCCCTTCTCCCTGCTGTCTACCCAGCCCTAAACTCTCTGGGCAGCGCTCCGCGTTCTACCCATCTCTAAACTGTCTGCCCTTCTCCCTGCTGTCTACCCAGCCCTAAACTCTCTGGGCAGCGCTCCGCGTTCTACCCATCTCTGAACTATCTGCCAGACTCCCTGCTGTCTACCCAGCCCTAAACTCTCTGGGCAGCGCTCCGCGTTCTACCCATCTCTGAACTATCTGCCCGACTCCCTGCTGCTTACCCAGCCCTAAACTCTCTGGGCAGCGCTCCGCGTTCTACCCATCTCTGAACTATCTGCCCGACTCCCTGCTGTCTACCCAGCCCTAAACTCTCTGGGCAGCGCTCCGCGTTCTACCCATCTCTGAACTATCTGCCCGACTCCCTGCTGTCTACCCAGCCCTAAACTCTCTGGGCAGCGCTCCGCGTTCTACCCATCTCTGAACTATCTGCCCGACTCCCTGCTGTCTACCCAGCCCTAAACTCTCTGGGCAGCGCTCCGCGTTCTACCCATCTCTGAACTATCTGCCCGACTCCCTGCTGTCTACCCAGCCCTAAACTCTCTGGGCAGCGCTCCGCGTTCTACCCATCTCTGAACTATCTGCCCAACTCCCTTCTGTCTACTCAGCCCTTAACTCTCTGGGCAGCGCTCCGCGTTCTACCCATCTCTGAACTATCTGCCCAACTCCCTTCTGTCTACTCAGCCCTAAACTCTCTGGGCAGCGCTCCGCGTTCTACCCATCTCTGAACTATCTGCCCAACTCCCTTCTGTCTACTCAGCCCTTAACTCTCTGGGCAGCGCTCTGCGTTCTACCCATCTCTGAACTATCTGCCCAACTCGCTGCTCTGTACCCAGCCCTTAACTCTCTGGGCAGCGCTCTGCGTTCTACCCATCTCTGAACTATCTGCCCAACTCGCTGCTCTGTACCCAGCCCTAAACTCTCTGGGCAGCGCTCCGCGTTCTACCCATCTCTGAACTATCTGCCCAACTCCCTTCTGTCTACTCAGCCCTAAACTCTCTGGGCAGCGCTCCGCGTTCTACCCATCTCTGAACTATCTGCCCAACTCGCTGCTCTGTACCCAGCCCTAAACTCTCTGCGCAGCGCTCCGCGTTCTACCCATCTCTGAACTATCTGCCCAACTCGCTGCTCTGTACCCAGCCCTTAACTCTCTGCGCAGCCCTCTGTGCCCATCTTCCAGCTGTGTACAGCGCTCTACTCTCTTCTCACATCTTAGCTCTGTGCGCAACGCACCAAGTTCTACCCATCTGCATAGCATCCCTTAAATCTCCGCACACCCCTCAATGTTCTACCGGTCCCTCACAATCCGTGCAGCTCCCTACCCATCCCTTAACTCTCCGCACAACCCTCCCTGCTCTACGCATCCCTCATTATCCGTGCAGCTCTCTGCTCTCTACCCATCCCTTAACTCTTCGCGGGGCCCTCAATGTTCTACCCGTCCCTCACCATCCGTGCAGCTCTCTATCCATCTCTTAACTCTCCGCACGGTCCTCCCTGTTCTACCAGTACCTCACTATCCGTGCAGCTCTCTGCTCTATCTACCCATCCTTAACTCTCCGCACTCCCCTCCCTGTTCTACCCATCCCTCCACCATCCACACAGCTCTCTGCTCTCTACCCACCCCTCACTATCCGTACAGCTCTCTGCTCTATCTACCCATCCTAAACTCTCCGCACGCCCCTCCCTATTCTACCCATCCCTCCACCATCCACACAGCTCTCTGCTCTCTACGCATTCCTTAACTCTCCGCACGCCCCTCCCTGTTCTACCCACCCCTCACTATCCGTGCAGCTCTCTGCTCTATACCCATCCCTTAACTCTCCGCACTGCCCTCCCTGTTCTACCCATCCCTCACTATCCGTGCAGCTCTCTGCTCTCTAACTATCCGCACGGCCCTCCCTGTTCTACCCATCAGTCACTCCCTGTGTAGCTCTCTCCTCTCTACCCATCCTTAACTCTCCGCACAGCCCTCCATCTTCAGCTAAATCTTTCACCCACTTTGCAGCGAGGGGACCCCTCTATACAAAGCTCTCTGCTTTGCACATTCGATAACTCCGTGATGGGGCTATGGAGGCGGCAGGGAAGGGAAAGGACATTCATGGGGGGGGGGGGGGGGGGGGGCTTTGGAGGGGGGGTACCGAGCATTGTACTCTCCTCCCTGTCGCAGAAACGGGGAATGAGGCCAGGCTGCTAATGCAACCAAAGCCTCAAGCAATGTTTCCAGATGGAATTTGCGTCCAGAACAATCAGGCGTGTTTTCCAGGCCCCCAAAACAATGGGTATGGAAAAACCCACCCACTGTGAATCATGTGGGGCGAAACTCGATGCAATGATGTCACTCTGCCTGACTCAGAACAGGGGGTTTAATGTTTTCCGATGCAGGTGACGCATTCATTCATTTATTTATTGATTTGTTTATTGATTGTTGATAGTATTTCCATTGTGTACCTGGCCAGTGGTGATATTTACATCAAATATTAGATACATTCAAATTATAAGGAAGAAGACCAGAACTTACAAGGTAGAGAAAAACCGAGCAATCTAGTCTAGCAGGTGGGCTGAGGTGTTATGGGAGAGAGTCAAAATGGAAAGCTGAGTCTGAAGAGCTGTCTTAGGTCTGTTCTGAATGACAGCGGGCTCAAGTTGAATCTTAACTGTGCACATGAGAAAGCTTGGCTGATGGGTTTAGGCGAACATGAATAGTTTGGTAGAGCAGAAGGGATACAGTAAGTGGGTGGTGCTCCAGCCTACCGGGGTCGCCATTTGTTTGCCTCATTTATATGCGAGAAGAGGTCAGGTTTTCACCTGTGGACCCTCTTATCTGGCTCTGCTAGTGGAAACACTTGAACTGGTATCCTGTCTGCCTTTGGGCAACCAGGTAATAGTTGGCTCCAACGGGAAACATCATTTACCACGCAGTCTAAACCACGCAGTGCCTTTACTATGCAGGCACTTCAACAACTGTGTTATTACCACATGTTCCTTTAGCACGCAAGTCATTACAACAACTTGCTTTAGGGAACGCGTTATTGGACTGGTGTTGGATTTTAAGTCCAATAGCTTCCCTACTAATACACCGACTGGAGTTGGAATAGTAAATTATACTATTCCCAAATCCAGCGCTTCCCTAAGGCAAGTCGACACATTCATTGTATTGCCTGCGTTGTTAAGGCACGCATGGTAAAGGCATACTTGGCTCAGTTGTACACCCCCCCCCCCCCCCCTGCCCTCCACCAGGCAAGCAGGGATTTCCAAACTGGGTGAGTTCATCATCTTAGATTTTTGATTTTTAGATTTGTTTCACTTCTGTTATTCTCAGTATATCCTTTTGGCAGGTGGGTCTGCCAAGCCCAAGGTGGATAGACGTGTGTGATACAAACAGATTTGAAGCTATTTCTGGCTTTGAGAGGAAGCCTATGAAGAGCTCTCAAAGTGGCAGTGTTGGGCCTGGTTTCGCCCCTCCTGAGATGAGTGGCGCTGCTGGGAGCCCCAAGTACCTTGGAAGGTGATCAACATGTTTTTGATGATACTCCTCTGCAGACTATTCAACAGCCTTCTGCTATAATAGAGTGGTTTTATGCTGCTTTAACCCCTTCTATGCTGAGGATGGCCCCCGTCCGTCATGCACCGCGGAGGGCATGTGCTGATGACGGCTGGGGGCCGTTATGAACCTGCTCACTCATTAAAAGCACGGCACAAGCGCAGAATCGCGGCCGTGCCCAAGGGGTTAAACAGCCACTGAAAATGCACTTCTCCTTGTACAGCCTGTGGAGTTTTAAACATTTTGCAAAGCTGGGAATCGATGGAATTCACACACCCCTTTTTTGCCTGCACTTATATTGGGGAGGATGCCTATAGGCCATCCTGGTAAACACATAGAGAATGCTGCGACTGGGACCTCTCACTTAGCCGAGGGTGAAATGAAGCAGTAGGGAAAATACTCACTGGAGTTTTCCCTGTATGTCTGTGTAGCCACGTGTTGTGGATTGCCAAAGATATAGCTGCAGGTTTAGCTTTTAGTTGGTCGCTTTCCCAAACTGCTCCGAGCATGCCTTGTCTCTTTCACCAGTTGCCAGAGATTCAAACAGACCATCTTTGACCACAAAGAGGCAACACATATACACTGACGTGGCCAGGCACATGGACATTTGCTCTCACCATAAGAAAAGGGTGTGCTACTGCATCATCCCAGCATAATGTGTCCCTCTCTAGCTAAATTGCTGAATCCAGCAACATCTAGTAGCTGTCTGGAGATATGTTCATTCCCTAGTAGTATTAGGGACTCTAGGCCATCACCATGACGTCAGAGATACTGCAAGTCTGTGGGACATGGGTTACTATGGAACTGGATTGTGCACCTTAAATGGTGCATGTTTTTGGATTTTGTTGATTTTACTGAGTCCCTTCAAATTTTCAATGCTGGGTGCTCATCCTGGCACTGACTGTCATAGTTTGAAAAATAACCAGACCTTGTGATTGGAAAAAAACAATCAGCGTTAGGCTTCATTGAAACTCCTCACATCAAGATAGAGAAAAGGCTTATACCAATGGCAGGACTCAGTGACTGCCACGGGGTAAGAGTCATGACGGGACTCTAGAACTAATGTTGAAAAGCCTGCTTTTGCTTGGACCCACTCAAGAAGAAGGTGGACTGCACTGCATGCTGAGAATCTGCCCTGGCATGCCATAAATATCGCTAAGGCTCAGCTGGTTTGATTTCATGCTATTAAGACCTTGATGGCTCTGTGAGTCTATTGGTGCTGGAACAAGATCCATTGCACATTGCACTTTCCCTTACCTGATATCTGCACATCATTTGGCTTCCCCGGTCCGCAGCAGCTTCATGCCGATTGTAGCGGAGGGAAGACCAACCACAGCCGGCACTACTTGGGCCTCACTTCTGCTCCGGTTAGCGCTCTAGTCTACAGGGGCACCTATTTAGGTGCAGGCTGGAGCGGGCGCGCATCAGATGCACGCCTAAGGCAAGCCCGTCTGCGCCCATCCGTACCTGGACCGGGTCAAGGGCCAGAACCCCTGGCCCTAACACTAAAACTAAGCCCAAACGTAAGAACGCGGGGGAGAGCCTTTGGGCACTATGGCAGCCTAGGGGTAAGTCATGCAAACTATTCGCCTGTGAAGAGCTGTTAAGAATAGAACACCCTCAATGCTCAGAATGTCTCACCAAATTCCCCCGGAGCATTTAGCCGATGCAGAAACCACACAGAAATCTGGTCAAATCAGGTATGCATAATACAGAGCTCCAGTTAGCACTTATCAATGCTAGGTCGTTGATTAAAGTTTTAGACACTTAGGGCCAGATGTAGGTCACCAAATACCGGTCGGTAACGGCCGATTTGGTGATTGAGATGTAGGGGGCCTAAATTTTACAGAATCGGTCGCTCTTTTTTGAGGCACATACTCATGCTTGTGGCGCGCCCTTGCAGGCTCCCGCAAGGTGGATGCCGCCACATGCACGAGTATGTGCTTCAAAAAAGAGCAGAACGATGGCTAAAGGTCTCCTATGCAGCAAATGCGCCCTGCGTAGGCGAGACCTAAAAAAAAAATTGCCAATACTCTTTTACTTAACCACTAATTTAGTTAAAGAACATACGCTTCTGTAAATTAGAAGCTTGTTCAAACCTACTAACACACAGATATAAACATTTCCTACAGGAATATATTAAAAATACTAATTATATAAAAGGAAAGCTTTTAACCAAATTAATCTAGATACTTTTTCAGTAAAGAAAGCTACACTTATCTCCTCAGGAGCAGCATTTAAAATAGAAGAAATGTCATATGCATGGACTACTTATGGCCTGGTTCTAGTTTGTTGTATGGTTCTAAAGTTTAAAGGTGCTGCAGGAGAGGCAATTAAAAGATTAATGCATAATGGTAGCCCCCGGTCTTGAAATGAAATTCTTCTGTCACTAGTAACAATCAATGAAGTGTCAAGAATCAAAACTCCAGAGAATACTAAATAGAAACAAATAACATTCAGGACATTTGGCAATGGATATTGCAGAGCCTGTTAACAAACTGCATTTGTAGTACTTTAAGTAATATCACAATATCACTACTTAAGCAGTACAACCTCTACTATCCTTTCTATAAGGATACCCTCACACTTGTAAAGTTACTACTTATTAGTAAATGTGGGAGGGACCAGGAGAGTTGGTGAAAAAAGTGACATACTCACTACTCAGTGGGAGGGGTTTAAGGAGTAGAGTGGGGATTGGGCAGGCTAGGGAGGGGTTTAGAGAGGGACATGACCTCACCCAAAAAAGAATAAACCCATTGCTATTCAAAAACTGCACTTCTAAATTTACTACAGCAAAAATGGGACCCAAAACTGTACTCCACCACAGTGCTGGATTACGTCCAGCACCCCAAATGGACAACCACTGGTACTGCAACACCCTCCCATGGAAACAAATACGGGGTAGGGACTTAAAATAAAAGCCCATTAGAAAAAATGCTAAATTAAATTAAGTTATTTCAAATAGTTAAAATGCAACCAAATATAGTTTACTGGGAAAAAGTCTAGAAATAAAACATACTTCGGGACCTATTGCGATGTGATTCGGAAACCATCTACTGACTCACATCGTAGGTTTCCAATCCAACAGCCTTATTATGATCAAGGATGTCGGATTTGAAATTGGCCGGTCGGACAGCCTGGCTTCCGGCCAGTCGGAGGCCACTCTTAATCCCCTATGTACGACGTTTATGCCGTGGGGATCATGATGTTAGTTTCCGACAGGCTTTTCATGTCAGGCTTTTCAACATGAAAATCCTGGCGGAAGGTGACTTTGCCCCATGTCTCCGCAGGCTCCGGTTGGGGGCCTGGGGGGCACCGCCCTGTAAATCCATGCACTGCGTGGCAGGCCCCATTAAGTGCCTGCCATGTGGTGCAGGGATTTACACAGGCTCCCATTTCTCCATGGGAGCTTGTGCTACGGCTGGTTTCCCCATAGGGAAATGGGAGTATGCCATCGCACCATGTGAGGTCGCATTGCAATGGCGACGTCAACATCGTAATTAGGCCCATATTATTTACCAATAAAATCATTGATTTGTTTTTTGAACTTATAAATTAATGTATCATTACTTTGTTATTAATATATAATTACATTACGTTTACTTAAGTCTATACATCACTTTTAATTAATACAGTCCAAAAAAAATAATTTTTTAACTTTAGGTGGGAATTTATCTTTTTAATTTGTACTTCAGAAACAGTTTTTTTCTTATTTAACTTACTATATTGAAATGAATTCAAAATTAAGCTAATGGCACTGTAGCATTTTTTTATTGGAAATAAATATATTAAATTAATTTACATTAGTGTTTAACATGTGAGCCTGTGCTTTTGAGTGACTTTACACTCAGATTTTGGTAGTAGTCAAAAATAGTAAAGTTACTCAAAAGTGTAAGAGTACATGACATGTGTAAATTACTCATAAGTGTAAATTACTTTGTGAATAGCCTCAAGAGTGATTTGGAAGCTCACCAGAGCCTTGACAAAGCTGAGTGTGAGGCTGCTACCAGCGATGGACTTCAAGCAACCTTTAAATTCCATCAGTTCTAGTGTCCATAGTTGCATGAGAAACATTTGTTTGTTAACCCCATCACTGCGGCGGCTATTCCGCCGCAGTGCTAAGGGGGTGGGGCAGCCGCGCAGCTGGCGCATGCTGGTGACGGAACCGCTCCGTCACCAGCCGCGGTTGCGCTGTGCTCATGATGGAGCGGTTCCGTCACGGCCCCGCCCGCTCAATAGAACGTTCAGCGCAGGCGCGGAATCTGCGCCGCGCAGGCGTTCCGAGCGGGCCGTGATGGAACCGCTCCGTCATCAGCACAGCGCGACCGCGGCTGATGACAGAGTGGTTCCGTCACCAGCAGGGGAGTGGTTAAACTTATTAAGTGCCAGGAGATCCACCTTCTTCTGGAACAGACAATAAAGTGTGTGCAGCTCCCGCAGATGCAGAACGCTCTAACCTATCTCCTACTAGATTTTCTCCTGTGGCACTTGTGCTCCCAGCTAACCACATCCCTGATCCTGCAGATATCACTGTATCTATAGGAAGTACCACACTGGCAGTTATATCTTTGCAGCTGAGATGGAGTTGCAGAGAGTTGTTCTAGGGTACTGAGAGTTGGGGGGGAGAAACTGGGGCTACACAAGCTAAGATATGCTAGACAGAGAACAACAACTGAAACAGAAGAAGAAGGACAAAGAGCAATGCTACAGCAAAATACTGTAAAAGAGAGGTAGAAGAAAAGAAGTTTGTGAAGGCAATTTAATTAAAGAAGGTTGAGCTAGAAAGCGTTAAAGTCGCTAGGAAAGAGAGTACATCACCGAAGAGTTGCTCTCCACTCACCTTCATGTGCCAAAGGAGATGATTGACAGCTCAGCACTTGGAAGGTTTGTGATTTCGTGGATGAATGCTTTTGCTCTCCGGCTTGCACACGACTTGGAGTGAAGCAAATGTGAGAAAGTGACCGCTTTACTGAGCAGACTCCTGTTAGAGATAAACAGGACTATTACAGAGCTGAATGGTGTCAGAAAAACAGCATATGATTTATACAAAGAATGCTGTAATTTGAAAAATCAGGCAACAAAAATGTTAATAGTCTTTTCAAGATGCTGCATAAGAACTAGAAAACTGGCGTTTATGCACGTTTGAGTGCAGATTTGAAGGCAAAGAAGTTGCTGGCATTTGAAGAATGTGTAGTCTGCTTTTTGAGATGCAACATTGATGTGTTTTCTAGTAGAGCTGGCAGGGAGGCTGATACAACATAGGGGTAGGATAGCCAGTGGAAGCACCTGGTTACAAGAACTCCTCAAATCACCCCCAACATTTGAAGAAATGCCACAGTGGTTCCCACGTGATCAAGCATTGTCAAAACCTTCATGGGCGTGTGACCCTTTCCTTAAGGGTCACCAGAAGGACATAGAAGTGAATCCCTTCATGCAATTCAAAAGGACTGGATATGTTGTGGAAGGGGGCACTGCTCAATGGTGGTGTTAGTAGTGTTGTGCCTCAGGTCAAACCTGGGCATTGCGTTATGGCTGTGGGGCCACATTAAGAGCAGCTATTTCCATCCCTATGCATGTCTAGCCTGCTCTAGAGTTGGATTAGGGGTTCTAAAATGGCCTTTCAAAGATACTGTTAGATTATGTGGATGACTGGAATGAAAAGAAAGTATCAAATCTAAAATGCACACAGACACAACATAACATATCTGCAATTATGAAGACGGGCCATTGACCGGAATGAAGTGTGTATTTACTATTCAAACTCCACGCTCACTTTGATAGTATGGCAGGTTATAAAGTGGCCTGAGGCAAATATAACTGCACTTTTAGTTTTTTGATACACTCGCTCAAAAGTTCCTAAACACACAACAGGGACCGGTAGTCCTGACACAAAAGATAGTGTTTATCCCATTCTGACAAGCTTAACCCAGGCTGAGGACCAGTTGGTCCTCATAGGGTGAGTCATGCATACCCACACACATGCATGCACACACACGTGCACACACACACACTTGCAATTTAGCAGTAAAGCTCCCAAGTAGGGACATGGCTTTCAGAGATGCAGCCTGCTAAAGAGAAATATAAACTGCTAATTGGAATGGGATGAATTAGCAGAGTCTTTAGCACAGCTCTTGGTAAGAGATCACAGAGTCAAACACCCAGTCTTGGGAGTAGGCAGGGCAGAGATCCCTCCTCTATATGAGCTGGAGAAGGCCTCGATTGAGGCCAGTGATATGAAAGTACATTTTCACTGACAGGAATGGCCAGGTGTGAAAACCTCTGGCCCGGACAAACTGTGCAGTTTGCACCACTGGATGTCGATGCCAACAATATCGTGGAACACTCATATTGAGGACAGTAAATCGAGCGACAATATATCAGCAGGTAAGTGCACACGGGGCAGTAAGGGTTCACTAGTCCTAACTCCTTATCTGTATACCTTAAAGATATATGTATTGTGCAGGTACATAGATAGATTGACAGAAATCTACACATACCTGTATATATTTGATTTTCAAGATTCTGTCCTCGATATGATCAGTAGCAGTCGGCGGTGGGAGTAGCTGCCGGGCGGTGACGTGTGGAGGGGGAGGGGCAGGGTGGGGGTAGTAATCTTTGGATTACGGAGGATTACAGGTAAGTAAACATATAAATAAATGCACCGAATCTCGTTGCGCGCACTGGATCCCCAAATGCGATGCAGCGCACCCAACGAAATTCGTTTTATATATTTATATGTTTACTTCCCTGTAATCCTCCCTAATCCATAGATTACTACCCCCCACCCTGCCCCTCCCCCTCCCCATGTCACCGCCCGGCAGCTACTACCACCACCGACCGCTACTGGATATGATGTCCCATCGATATTGGTGCTTCAATATTCAGTGGGTACATCTATGGTTTATATCTCTCAACATTTTAGAGCAGCTTGGAAGGTGGGATTGTTTGATTCAAAGTACATGTGCTACATAATACAATATGAATCTGTAGAAACTACACAACGAGTTATTGTGATTTACCAACATGTATGGCCATTTTGGAGTTCTGGTGACATCATAAATCCAGCAAAACAACATTACAAGTCTGCAATTCTAAAGGACCTATGCTTAATTTTTATATCACAGAGTTTAATGTGAGAAACAGGTATGTTTTTAATCTCATTTTCACTCCTTTTAATTAAGCCCTTTCATTTACTTCCACATCCTTCTACCCTCTTCTAAAACCTCCTCTCTACTAGTCCCTCTCTGCTTCTCTCGTCTCATCCCGAACATTCCTATCCTCTATTCTCTCCTCTCACGCTCATTCTCTCTGACATTCCCTCGCCTCTTTCCTCTGCAAATACCAACTCTCTACCATGTGTTCTGCTTCTCTCTCTCTCTCCCTTTCCCTTCCCCTTCAACTCCCTTTCGTCTTCCTCATCACTTCCCTTTCTTCCGTCCCATCTCTTCCATCCCTCAACTATTTCCCTTGTCCTTCCATTCACTCACTATTTCCTCTTTTCACTTTTCCTTCCATTCCATGTTCTAGCTTCTCTTATTTGTCCCTAATTTGTCCCTTATCCTTCCCATTCCCTCTTCTGTTTCATTCTCTCACCGATTCACTCCATAAGTCTGTCCTCTTTATTCCATTGCCTCTATTTCTTAACATGTTGACCACACCAGGGGGTTGAGTTAGTTTTCTGTACCCCTACACAGTCTCTAGCTCCCCTCTCACCCCTTTTAATCAGGGAATCAGCCACGTCAATAAAACCCATTGTGGACTGCTTACCCTATTTTAATATTCACTCACCCTGCACTGACTACACTTCCTCTCTTTTTTACTCACACACACCATCGGCAAGGAACAAAAGAACTCCACCAAAAGAGTGCCTTTCGGTGCTCCATCAGACATTGCAGCGCCGGTCTGACGAGGAGCAGTGAGCCGATGATGAAACTGGACATTCTACAGTCAAGGTGTGTTTCACACCTAACGCTCTGGGTGTGTGAGGCTCTCTAGTTCCGACAAAGGAACCTCCCTGGTTCCTTGACTTTGCACGTCTAACTCCCTCTCCACACTGTAGTACTCTCTCCCCCGGGGAACTTTGTATCCTTCTGTGTGATATAGAATTCCATACCATAAATATCTTTTGTAGAAATGCATTTCCATTTTCATGTTACCTCATTATTTGGGAAGAATTCAAGACCCACATTTGGGCTTCCAGCATAACAATGGGTTTAACTTGAGCAGTGTAGATTATAAGTCTTCTAATGTATAGTATTTTATCGTAGAATTGATTTAGTGGTTCACAACCCTGATAAGGCCCTGAAGGGTCTTGTGAAGGGTTGTTGTGTAAGTAACTACTTAGTTCCTTCATTATCCCCTCAGCTCTTGACCTTAAATGCACAGCTTTGGGCCCTCACACACAGCCTTACTCTCCTGTCACCGCTCTTTATCAACACTCTTTTCACAGACCTCCATTTCGCTTCACCCAATATTAGCACAACCACCCGCTCTCTGCTCAACCATGAGCATTTGCAAGACCACCACTCTCAACACTTCCCCAGCTGATGTGTCTCACAACTTCCTACACATCAGCAGGCCCATCTTCATGCTTTCCTTGCTGAAAACTCACCTATTGATCCCTTTAAATTCGAATTGACTGTTTTTGGAGGCTGAAAATAGAGTTAATGTTATTACACCTCCTTTCGTAGGTCTGGCATTATACCAGATCCGATTGTGTTCATTTGAAACTGTTCTGCATTTTTATCCTCTTTTTATTTTTTTATTTCTCTCAAATTTTCTTTCTTTCTTTCTTTCTTTCTTTCTTTCTTTCTTTCTTCTTTCTTTTTTTCTTTCTTTCTTCCTTTCTTTTCCTACTTTCCTTTTTTCTTGCTTTCCGTCATTCTTGTCTTTTTTCATTCAATTTTCTTTCTCGCTTTCTTTCAGTTTTGCTTTTCTCTTTCTCTGTTTCTTTCAAATATTTTTAGCCTTTTTTTCTATCTTTTTTCTTTCCAATCTTTGCTTGTTTGTTTGTTTGTTTCTTTCTGTCTTTCTATGAAGGCCCAGCATATTTCCCAACAATAAAATTTAGCAAAAACCATGACAAAACAAAACAAGAATCGGCAGAAGTCTAGCGCTAAAACCAGATTTGTTGAATTTGCCAATGCTTGTTCGATTTTGCACCAGCCGTTAGGACATGCATTACTCGTTGTATACTCTAGTCTTCTTAAGTGCACATACGATTTTCTCCGGAAGCCGTTACTGTACCTTGACTAGTTGGGCCACAATGTGGCAACAGCTTCTGGCCTGCTCACATTTGGGGTGCTGAAAGGACAGCTCCCTTATATTGCTGCTGTTATCCAGACAGATACCCATCAGTGCTGCTTAATACCTCTGATGAGGCATTGACACACCACACTAGTTTTACCCATAATCCTACTTGGCCACACCTTGTCAGTTTTTCCTGGTACCTGCCAGGTCTGGCAGCACTCAATGTCCATGGAGGGAAACAACCTTTACAACGCAACTTTTACAACGCCCTACCATTACAACAAAACTTTTACAACGCAACATCCATTACAACGCACGCTTTTACAACGCAACCATTACAACGCATGACACTACAACGCACACCACTACAACGCATGCCATTACAACGCAGTCATTACAACGCATACCATTACAACGCATAGCATTACAACACATAGTACCCCTACACTATCCAACACTTACCCTACTGTTGCACCCCCTGGAGTTAGAAAAGCAATTTTTACCCCTACACTATCCAACACTTACCCTACTGTTGCACCCCCTGGAGTTAGAATAGTAATTTTTACCCCTACACTATCCAACACTTACCCTACTGTTGCACCCCCTGGAGTTAGAATAGTAATTTTAACCCCTACACTATCCAACACTTACCTTACATGCAATGTAATGTTATGCTTTGTAATGGTATGCGTTGTAAAGGTAGTATGTGTTGTAGTGGAATGCGTTGTAAAGGTAGTTTCAAAGAATTTGTTGTAATGGCATGCGTTGTAATGGTATGCGTTGTAATGGATGTTGCAGTGCAAAAATTGCGTTGTAAAGGTAGTCATCGTAAAAGTATGCGTTGTAACGTCATACATCCGTCCACGGACCTTTGGCAGCTCTTACAGAAGTAATCTTTATCCACATTCTACATCACTGGCCGTGCTTCATTGTCTTTTACACATTTTTATAGAATGTATGAAATGTTGGCACAGTGTCACAATCATATACTTGCCTTCTACGAGGCCGGGTCACCCCTCCTGCTGCCAAGCGCCTTCCCAGAGCGACCGCGCAGCGGACGCGCGCAGCGGGAGCGCCGACTGAGCGCCGAAGGTGCGCCAAAGGTAAGCCCGTCTGCGCCCGCCCGCGCCTGGACCGCGCCCAGCGCCAGGACCCCTGGCCCCCGCAGACCCCAGCCCACCTGCCGGACGTACGACGCCGCCACCCTCAACGCACTCAACGCCGGCCGAGTCCCGGGCTGCTACCGAGCCACCCCAAGACGCACCCACGGACCCTTCTGCTGCAACTCCTGCAAGTTCACCTGCATCCGGACCTGCACCACTCCAGCAGTGCCCAAGACCTCGACGAGCAACAGCAGCAGCCACCTGAGAGGCATCCTGCTCAACACCCGCTCCGTCCACAGGCACGCCATCGAGATCTGGAACCTGCTCGACACCACAGCCCCAGACGTCGCCTTCTTCACGGAAACCTGGATGAACGCCTCCTCCGCGCCTGACATCGCCATCCCAGACGGCTACAAGATCATCCGAAGGGACCGCATCAACCACACCGGAGGAGGCATCGCCATCGTCCACAGGAACACCATCCGCATCACGACCAACACCGATGATACCCTCGCTACCGCCGAGCACCTGCACTTCGAAGTCCACATCAACCCCAAGACCACCCTCAGAGGCACCCTCATCTACAGACCCCCTGGACAACGCACACAATTCAGCGAAGACATCGCCGACTTCATCAGCCCGCACGCCCTCTGCTCCGCTGACTACATCCTCCTAGGGGACCTCAACTTCCACCTGGAGAACAACAACGACCGCAACACCACCACCCTGCTGGACAACCTCGCCAACCTGGGACTCAAGCAACTGGTGACCACCCCCACCCACTACGCCGGACACACACTCGACGTCGTCTTCTCATCCAGCAAGGACATCTCCTTCAGCCACGCCACCGGACTCCACTGGACGGACCACAGCTGCGTCCACTTCAGCTTCGCAAGGACCACGATCCACCGCCACCAGCAACAGGTTGCACGCAGGAACTGGAACAAGATCACAGCCGACCAGCTCGCGTCCTCCCTGAGCATGAACCCTCCCACCAGCACAACGAACCCTAGCCAGGCGGCCACCAACCTCACGAAGTGGATCAGCGACTGCGCAGGCGAGCTCGCTCCCCTGAGGACCCCGCCCAGCAGACCCGGCAGCAAGAAAGCCCCATGGTTCACCGACGAACTCAAGAGCTCCAAGAAGAACTGCCGAGCCCTCGAGAGAACCTGGCGCAGAGACCCAACACCGGACAACATGACTGCCCTCAAGCTCGCCACCCGGAAACACCACCAACTCATCAGCGCCACCAAGAAAACTGCATTCAAGGAACGACGGGACAACAACGTACACAACAGCAAAGAACTCTTCAACATCGTCAAAGAGCTCTCCAACCCCAACGCCGGAAACAACGACATCACCCCTTCGCAAGACCTCTGCAACTCCCTCGCCCCCTACTTCCACAACAAGATCGCAGACATACACGACAGCTTCAGCACTCAACCGATGAGCACCACGACCGAACCACCGCCCCCCACCACCACCCTCCGCGCCTGGACTCCGATCAGCACCGAAGACACCGTCCGCACGATGAACTCCATCCACTCCGGATCTCCGACCGACCCCTGCCCTCACCACGTCTTCAACAAGGCCGACGCTATAATCGCACCCCACCTGCGGGACATCATCAACACCTCCTTCGACACCGCTACCTTCCCGGAGAGATGGAAGCACGCCGAACTCAGCGCTCTACTCAAGAAGCCATCGGCTGACCCCACCGACCTCAAGAACTACCGCCCCATCTCGCTGCTCCCATTTCCTGCAAAAGTCATCAACAAGCAGCTGGCCGCCTTCCTCGAGACGAACGGATCCCTCGACCCCTCGCAGTCTGGCTTCCGGGCCAACCACAGCACCGAGACCGCCCTGATCGCAGTCACCGATGACATCCGAGCGCTGCTCGACAACGGAGAAACAGCGGCCCTCATCCTCCTCGACCTCTCCGCGGCCTTCGACACTGTCTGCCATCGTACCCTAGTACAACGCCTCAGCAACGTCGGAGTCCAGGAGAAGGCACTGGAGTGGATCATCTCCTTCCTCGCCGGAAGAACACAGAGAGTCCGCCTCCCCACATTCAGATCTGAAGCCACCGAAGTCATCTGCGGCGTCCCTCAAGGCTCCTCGCTCAGTCCAACCCTCTTCAACATCTACATGAGCCCCCTCGCAGACATCGCACGCCAGCACAACCTCAACATCATCTCCTACGCCGACAACACCCAGCTGATCCTCTCCCTTACCAACGACCCCGCCACCGCCAGAGCCAACCTTCACGAAGGGATGAAAGAGGTAGCCGAATGGATGAAGAACAGCCGCCTGAAACTGAACTCGGACAAGACGGAAGTCCTCATCCTGGGATCCTCACCCTCCGCCTGGGACGACTCCTGGTGGCCCCCCGCCCTAGGCAGCGCACCCAAACCAACAGACCACGCACGCAACCTGGGCTTCATCCTGGACTCCTCCCTCTCCATGACCAGACAAGTCAATGCCGTCTCCTCGTCGTGCTTCAATATCCTGCTCATGCTACGTAAGATCTTCCGGTGGATCCCCACCGAGACCAGGAAGACGGTCACCCAGGCCCTCATCACCAGCCGTCTGGACTACGGCAACACCCTCTACGCCGGAACCACCGCCAAACTCCAGAAGAGACTCCAGCAGATCCAGAACGCCTCAGCACGACTCATCCTGGACATCCCCCATCGCAGCCCCATCTCCAAACACCTGAGAGATCTGCATTGGCTCCCGGTCAACAAGAGAATCACCTTCCGTCTCCTCACCCACGCACACAAAGCCCTACACAGCCAAGGCCCAGGATACCTCAACAGCAGCCTCAACTTCTACGCTCCCAAACGCCAGCTTCGTTCGACCAGCCACGCCCTCGCCGCCGTCCCCCGCATCCGCAGAGCCACCACAGGGGGACGATCCTTCTCCTACCTCGCCGCCAAGACATGGAACTCCCTCCCCACCCACCTCCGCCTGACCCTGGACCACCTCGCCTTCAGGAAGCAACTCAAGACCTGGTTGTTCGAGCAGTAGCAGACCCCCCCCCCCCCAGCGCCTTGAGACCCTCTGGATAAGTAGTGCGCTATATAAATACGATGATTGATTGATTGATTGACTTTATAGAAGTGTTTGCCATTTGCTTCATCATGAATTTCTTGATTTCAATACAAGCAAGTACATTCTCAATTCAAGTCATCAATTGCCTAAATTTACAATTAAACGCCTCAGAAATTAGATCACCCTTCTTCTGCTGCATATATATTTGATATTTCCATCTGGTTCATTCCTCTTTATAAGTGTGTTGAAGTGAGTCCACATCCTCACAAACTTAACCATCTGTCTTTAACAACTGCCTTAAGCTTCTCCGAGAAATATATTGGATATGTGTTCGCCCACAAGCTATTTATTGAGGTGTATACTTGTATTTTCCAGATTTAGGGGCAGATTTACAAAGAAGTCAAGCCATGCAACACAATATAATGCAGCAAGACAATTTGCTGCACTGCCCTGTGTGACAGTGAAAGAACAGGAATGCACTATATCTACTAAAATATTACGCACTCTGGTGCAAGGGTGCCTGTGTTACAGGCAGGATTGCTTTTGTACAGGAAGGGATACCTTTTAAAAAACATTTTTAAAGAGTTTAATACAGCGCAAACTAGACACAAAGATATCAGGTATCAGAACGCTTTACAAGAGATAGACACATTCACTTTTGTGAGGCACGGGAAGTGATTTGCCCAGAATCACAGGATGTGGAGAGTCATTGCCAAGACTTGAACCCGGTTCTCCAGTTTTGAGGTTGACCACTCTAGCCTTTAAGGATACATCCTCTCCTTCCCTTCCTGCACAAACCCAATCTTTAGAGGAAATTACTTCTTTCTAAGTGTACTGCAGGATGCTGTTCACATAGAAAGAGGCAATAGTGAGGAGAAATGAAAATATTCCTCCTCATTACGCCTCTCTTGGGAAGGCGTACCATTTTGACTCAATCCCAGATTTACTATCAATTAATCAGTCAGGGGTTATAAAGCGCGCCACTCACCCGTGAGGGTCTCAAGGCACGGGGGTAGGCAGCTCCAGCTCTGTCGAAGAGCAAGGTCTTGAGGTCCTTCCTGAAGATGTGCAGGTTAGGGGAGCGTCTGATGTGGAACGGGAGCTCATTCCAGGTTTTGACTGCAATGTAGGAGAAAGCCTTCCTCCTGCTCTGCTTCTGCGGATGCGGGGAGTCTCCACTAGGGTGAGGTCGGCGGATCGGAGAGTTCTTTTGGGTGCCTGGAAACAGACTCGATCGTTGAGGTATTTTGCTCCGATGTTGTGGAGGTATTTGTAGGTGTGGGTGAGAATCTTGTAGGTTATTCTCTTCTCGACCGGGAGCCAGTGAAGGTCTCAAAGGTGTTGAGTCATGCGTTCGTGCCGTGGGGTTCCGAGGACGAGTCTGGCCGCGGCATTTTGGATGGTTTGGAGCTTGTGTAGAAGGGTCCTGTTGATGCAGGCATAGAGGGTGTTTTCGTAAACCAGTCTGCTGGTTATGAATGCGTGGGTGATGGTTTTTCTGTGTTCGGGGGATCCATTTGAAGGTCTTTCGGAGGATGCAGAGGCAGTTAAATCTGGTGGAAGCAACGGTGTTGATCTGGCGGGTCATGGTGAGAAAGGAGTCCGTCAGGGTGGGAGGAGTCCCGAGGGCAGAGGGCCACCATGCGTCGTCCCAGGCGAAGGTCGAGGGTCCCAGGATGAGGACCTTTGTTTTCTCAGTGTTGAGCTTCAGGCAGCTGCCCTTCATCCAGGCCGTGATATCCCTCAGTTCTTCCTGGAAGCTGAGCCTGGTGTCTTCGGGATCCTTCGTGAGGGAGAGGATGACTTTGGTGTCATCGGCGTAAGATACTATGTTGAGCCATGCTGTCTGACGATGGCGGGGAAGAGGGCCATGTAGAAGTTGAAGAGCGTGAGGGCTGAGCGATGATCCCTGTGGTACTCCGCAGTTGATCTCTGTGGGTTCGGAGATGAAAGGGAGAAGTCTGATCCTCTGGGTTCTGCCGTAGAGAAAGAATCGGATCCAGTTGAGGGCGGTTCCTTGTATCCCGGCGTCATGCAGTCTGGATGCGAGGGTGTGGTGTGAGACACTGTCAAAAGCCGCAGAGAGGTCTAGTAGGAAGAGGGCTACGGTGTGTCCCTGGTCGAGTAGCATGCTAATGTCATCAGTGGCAGCGAGGAGGGTGATCTCGGTGTTGTGGTTGCTGTGGAATCCGGACAGGGAGGCGTCTAGGATGGAGTGCTCCTCGATGAATGCAGTCAGCTGGGCATTTATGACTCTTTCAGCAATTTTGGCGGTGAATGGGAGCAGAGAGATGGGCAGGTAGATCTTGAGGTCCGTAGGGTCCGCCTTGGGGTTTCTTAAGGAGGGGCTTGACTTCTGCCTGCTTCCAGTCATCGGGGAATGTGCTGGATTGGAGGGAGGCGTTGATGGCCCGTGTTAGTTCGGGGGCGATGGCAGTGGCAGCCTTCTACTACCATTAGTAAATCTGGGATTGCATCAAAATCTATGGTGGATGCATGGGAAGGCCCATGCACATGGAACACCTTTCCAGTGAAGAGTAACACAAGGCAGCGGTTTGAACTACCTTGTATTACTCTGGATTTACTTTGGCTCACAGAGCCACGCAAGGAGACTTTGCATGGCTCAGTGAATCTCACTTTAGCCTTTGCAACGCCTTGCGTGATACAAGAGCAATGCAAGGGCTTAGTAAATCTGGCCCCTGATCTCTAGCTAGCCTGGCTGCCAACAAGACATGTGTACGAGATGTCAGCAAAAAGAACCATAAACCTCTGATCCAAACACATTCATCAGTGGATTTAGAACTTTCAAGTCCAGCTATGTGTGTTATGGTCTATATCAGTGATACTCAAAGTACAGCCTGGGGGCCACTTGGGGCCCTCCTGACCTGTACATGCCCCTCCCCCCGGGTGAACAGCAGCAGGAGCTACTGTTTAGTTGATGAGCACTAATATTCAGAATACTTTTTTTAATAAATGGGCAAGCATTTGTTAACCTGCAAATAAATGCTTGCCCATTTACTTAACATTTTTTTAGACCTCCTTACAAAATTCCTGACTCACCCTTACCCCCTACTGCCACCCTGCTGGCATCAGTGCGGCCCTCCGTCACACCACAGACTGTGCTTTGTGGCCCCTGATAAATGTTTGTGAGTACTCATGGTCTATATTATCATTGCCCAAAAGTGTTGAATTTTTAGACATGCCATCACGAGTGTTACTGCCCTTTTATCATCACAGCATCACCAGCATCGGTCTGGAGATAAAACATAGCTTTTAATCTTAGCAGTGTGCAATACAATCTCATCAGAATTTTATGAGTTCTCTTTGTGATGTGAGCACACTGAGAATTTTGTCGCTCTGGTTTAGATTGCGTTCCATGTACTCTCAGGTATTTCTAAATTGATGTATTTATGTTTTGGTATTTGTAGAGAGTGACCAATTAATTTATAAAGATTCAAAAAATCCTTTGTTAAGGAAGGCTTATGGAAACGTTTGCTTATTTGTGCTTTTCTATGGCACCCTTCTCCATTCATTGGTCTTATTGGGGCCAATGTAACACTTCCTCCTTCACTCTTAGGACCAGATGTATGACCATTTAATTTTGCGCCTCGCAATTTGCGACTAATTGTGAGTTGCATTTCCAGGTGCAAAATAAAATGTACAACAGTGTGTTTAACACTGTTTGCGATTCCCAATGGGGTTGCAAATTACGAAACTCATTAATATGAAAGAGCCTCTCACAATTTGCAAGCTCATTGGGAATGACAGGCCCTCCCAGGGATGGTAGCCTGCTGGGCTCAGCAGACCTCTGTCTGGGACTGCTTTGAAATGAACCTGTTTGTTTTTAAAATGCAGCCCGTTTTCCCTAAAGGAAAATGGGATACATTTAAAAAAGTTTAAATGAAACATTTTTTTTCATTTTTTAAGTGCAGGCTGTGGTCCCTGGGACCACTGCCTGCCTTTAAAAAATATTTTTGCATGCATTTGTGAATGGGAAGGGGTCCCTTGGGGACCCCTTCCCATTTGCGAATGCATTGCCACTTACTTGAAGTAGCTGGTAATAGCGAGTGTTTTGCGCCTGAAATTGTGGCCGCAAAACATTAGTACATGGTTTTGAGACTCGCTGTTTGAAAGAGAACGCCCCTTCCAAAATACGGAATCACAAAACCTATTTAGCGAGTCACAAATAAATTGTGACTCGCTAAAAAGGCTTTGTACATGGCCCATGATGTTTTTGCATGCGCAGACGGGTTCGCAAACCTGTTTGCACATGCAAAAATGGGTCATACATCTGGCCCTAAATCTCGTCAGTATTGGTTGTTGCGCAGACTGATTCTAATTCTGGAATTAAGGATCAAGTTCAACAACTCATGGAAGAAAATCCGGATTGTAAACTATGGGTATAATTGGGGATTGCTATGATGTGATACTCCCTCTTCTTGTAAGAGGATTGCAATGCTCTCCTAGGATTAGACCGAATGCAAAGCATCCTTATTTATAGGTCGGTGTCTGGGAGGTAACCATAATTATTAGGGGGAGAAACATAAGTACATTTGGTTCACGCAAAGCCAGCTGCTTGTAGAGGTTGTACTCTAATGGGCCTGCGACACTCATTCATTTTGACTCATCGTAGTTAAATGTCTGGAAATTGCTCAACCTCCACTGCCAGGACTGGGAGAAAAGTCTCAGGGTGAGCTATAAAACAAAGATTGTCATCTGTGAATGGTGCTAATTTGTACTGGCAACCTGGCTAAAAAAAGTATCATGGTTGCTATGTGTTTTTGAAAAGAGGTTCATTCAAAGGGAGAAAAGAAGAAGGGACAGGGACTAATGGTTAGTTTGTGAATAACATAAGTGCTGGGGCTTTCATCAGCAGGCAGCATGCACAGGCCCATTAGAGCACTAACTACTAACCATTAAACACAAGAAGCGGGGAGAGGATGTGAAGTAACTGCCAGAGCTGCCGACTTTGGAGCTGGGGAACCAGGTTTAAGTCTTGGCATAGGCTCAACATCCTGTGATTCTGGGTAAATTACTTAATCTCCCCGTGCCTACAAAAAATGAATGTGTCCTTATGAAAAGCGCTCCAATTCCTTTGTGTCGAGTTTGCACTATAAGCGCTGGTATTGCCGATTAAGGGCCAACCACTGGTTCAAATTAAGCCTGAACAGTGACACACCTGCCTGGTTCCATTTGCTATGGTTATCCCACCTGAGAGTTCTCATATTACCGTTGGATTCTTGTAGTTAGCTAAGATGAATGTCTTATCCTCGTTGCCAACCCATGTCGCGGTGTGGAGACTCATTGTCCTAGAACTATTGTGCGAGTGAACAATGGAGACTACTTGCTCATGGAAGAGAACCAGTGATGGACAGGGAAGAGAGAGAGATAGAAACACTTCACCTAAGTTCAATCTCAGACTATACTTGGCAGCAGTAAGAAAGGTTTCATTGGCATGAGAATGGGAGTTCAGTGCACAAGCTGCAACAAAGTAGAACACCACTTATGAGTAGATGGTATGGATTGTTGGGATACTGAGGTAAAACAACCAAGTTTTGGTTATAGATGTTGCTGTGACAAACCCTCTATAGGCCAGAATACAAGAAGGAGGCCCCAGCAAACCACTGCAAACATAACGGAACAGGAGCTGGAAAAGCAAGCGAAAGAAAAAGGATACCCGGAGCTATCACAAACAGCCATTCTTGACAACGACACAGAGACGCAGCAGCTACTGACACATTGCCAGGGGTCGTCTCCATGCTTGCTTGACCGTAAGATACCGACTTCAACCTGCCCCAGAGGTGTCTTAAAAACAGGAAGTGAGTATAATGCGTACGTCAACGCGAGGTTAGCGGTCTAGTGTTTGCATTTTCAGTCTCCAACCATGCCTTGTCCTTTGCCAATTCCTGCATCTAAAATGAGACAGAATCCTGACATTCCTTACTTGTCTAACAATGTTTCTAAAAGGTCCTTGCCACTCTAACAAATGCCTTCCCTGTAAAATAAGAGAGTAGTCCAGTTTTGGCTTCTTCTGTGATATTTTTTTCCGGCTAATGCTAGATGTATGTTATAACATGTTTTGCTATTCTTAACTAAGCCGCATAAGTATATTATATTATGTTAATACTTTTTTTATAAAGCAGAACCTCTTTCACTAACCCTAAAGACATCTATTAATATGAAATTGAAACTGAGCAGGCAACAAATATATTGGTCGATGGTAAACCACTGCGGGGCATATTCACAAGGGCTTATCGCCATGTTAGTGGCACTTTTCTGCCGCTAATGAAGCAATATTTTTATCCTCCTATTAACAAGCTGTCGCTAACAGCCATTAACGACAGTTTGTAGGCAAAAACTGCCATTATAAAGATCGCCACTTCTGTTAGCGATAATTATATGCAGTCGTGTCACAACCATGACGAAACTCCAGAAATGCATGGGGCCAGCCTATCCCTATGGCACTGCGTCACCCTCTTGCCTGCAATCAGGCAGGCAGAAGGTACTGACGCAGTGCCGTTCATCAGGGGTGCCCAAATGTCGGCGCTGTTGGAGATCTATCGGTGGTGGGTGCGTGCTGCGGTGTCATCGTTTGGTAGCATTAGTGAGTGTTGTTGCGGAGGGAGTGGACGAGATATTCTTCGGTGGCCTTGATCCATCCGCAAGGGGATGCGATGATGGCGGTGGTGTCCGGTGGTCAAGGTGAAGACGTGATGTTACCAATGATGGTCCGACCAGGAGAGTCCTGTGTGTGTTGCGGCTGTAATTGAAGTTCCCAGCTGGTGGAGGTGACGTGCTCCACTGTGTGTCCTGCTATGTGGCTTGTTGAGGTGACCTTCCCCAGGAGGGGGTGGTGTCCTGTTCACAGGGGTGGTCCACCTGGAACTTGAGTTCACCGAGTAGGATATTGTCGGTGGATAAGAGACCCTGGTGTGCAATGAGGCCTACAATGGTATTGGAGAATGGGGGGGCCATGGACCGGGGAGCCTGCACATGAGGGTGCCGCACAGGATGTACTTCGGCTTGGTCCGGATCTGGAAGTTGAGGGGGTCCATGGTCACCCTTGGGTCATTAGAGTGCGTGGTCAGTCAGAGTGCCTCCTTCTTGATGGTCGGGGTGCTCCTTGTGGGCGATACTGCAGCTGTCTGGAGCAGAGGTTGGTCCTGGCAGGAGAGGTGGTGTCCAGGGTTGATGGCGAGGAGGGTGCTGGCGTAGCAGTGGAGTGTCCAAGAGGAAGGCTCCTTGGTGCAGAGCGCGGTCCATGGGCAGACGGACGCAAACGGCGTAGCTTGTGAGTTGCCTTTGGCACGGGAGACAACCATTACAACGCAGGCAGTACATCGTCATCAACGCAACTCTGACAACGCAGGTGCCTTTACATTGCATTTGATTACAATGCATTGTGAGGTCAGGAAGGGTGTAATTCAAACTTTTTCGGGTGAGTATGGGTTCTGGATGTAAAATATGAACATTGTGGTGTGTTTTGGGGTAAAATATGAAAATTGAGGTGTGTGTTGGGGTAAAATATGGAATTTGGGGTGTGTGTTGGGGTAAAATATGGAATTTGGGGTGTGTTTTGGGCTATAATATTGAAATTGGGGTGTGCATTTGGGGTATAATATTGAAATTGGGGTGTGCATGTGGGTCAAATTAGATTTTTGGGTGTGTTATGGGGGCTCAAAAAGGAATTCCAGGGTTCATGGTTGGGTTTTGGGTACAAAGGCTAGTTTTGGGTTGGACTCACTGATATGGGAATAGTGATATTGATTTCTCTGCTATGCAACACCTACTCTACTGTTGCAATGTGCCTTGTATTAGTATGCATGGGAATGTTATGCATTGTTATGGCATGCGTCACAACCACGTATGTGCCTTTGGCACACGGAGGGTACGCCCACTGTGCATGGGTGCACAGTGGCCGCCATTGAGAAGTGCTGGGGGGCTGGACAGCTGTGAGGTGGTAAACACTGGAAAGAACTCTGGATGGGGCGTGGACGCAGGGATGTGTGTGTGTGAGGGGGTTTTGTGAAAAATATCAATAAGGGATGTCTTACCTTGAAGCCGGGTCCCATGTCTTCATTGCTCCTGCTCTCCTGTGTCTACTTACAGGAACAGGAAGTAGGCAGCCAGGCTACCTCCCCAGAGCAAATCACAATGCTGCAATGCAGTGCTTGGAAGCAGTGGGGCGACGCTCTTCCGTCATAGCGGATGAGCCGACACTGCAGGTGCGTCTTCTACCTGTGCTAGGCCTGGGGGACTCGACCCCCAGGTGTTTTGCGCTACGCGCCTCACCTTCTCCTTACCTGGACATTGACACGTGGTGCAATCCGCTACACTCTCTCCAAATCTGTGATTCAGCCAGCAGGAGCCTTAGTAAGGAGGGATTTCACAAGCCTGGGTACAGCAGTCGCCGCCAGGTCCGCTGGTGTACCTCCCGATGCAGTCGATGCAGCAGGGCCCCCTTAAGCGTGAAGTTGCAACGCTCACACCACACAAGTTCGGCGCAGTTCAGGGGCCTCACTTTACACAGCGCCCGGCCAGCCCAACATCATCCGGCCTGTGATGCAGAGAAGCGGCACCCACCATTGGTAATCCCCTCCGTACACCCCAGTGTAGTGGTGGATCGTAGGATGCGAATCAGACCTCCCTACTGGCGTTTGCAATAGGTATCACCAGTCCTTGAGAATATCCCAGAGTTTTAAATGTTTTTCTAAACCTAAGAATAGTTGGATACTGAGAGGAATTCCACATGGATGTAGGCATCAAGCATGGCCCTATTGCATTCTGTTGAGTGACTAGAATTCTGGTGAATATTTTGATGTTTGTGTTAAATTGGGCTATAGGCCTTTACGAGGCACAATTATTCGATCTTTGTCCGATGTTAGGATTTGTGAAAAGGTGGGCTCTCTCATTGTTTATGTTACTTTTCCTGATTTTATAATGAAGTTCAATACCTTAGCTAAGGGTTCTCTTAGTATATTCACAAGTTTTTTATAAAACTAGGGAATTTTAGTAGTTTCTTGCACCCAGTTTATTAATACTGTACCACAGTAATCGATCATCTATTTTGCATCACACATATCATTTCTGATTAATAAAGAGTTGTTTACATGCAGCTTCACTAGTTAGTATTTTGTCCAGTTCCCCACTTACCGGCCATAAGGATTCATGAGTTATTCTCAATCAATCTCGTTTATGTTGGCCTTCTAATGCAATGGATGTGTTCTAGTTTTAAGAGTGGATTGCATTTCTTTTGATATTCACATGAAAGAGGTTTTCAGCAGGAATAGCTCTCCTTTTATAGTAAAAAGCTTTGGCTACATCCCAGATAATAGGCCAAGAACCTTAATTGTTCACATTTTCTTGAAATTAATGTTCAAAACCGTCTGTAGTTGAGCTCTGGACAGTCGGATCTTGAACTGCTGTCTCTTGCATTTGCCATTTTGAGGCTTTTTGATATATTTTGAAAGGGTGGCAGGCATATTGTAACTGATCGGACCTTCGCCTCTATCCTGGACTATTGATTCAATGAGATCAATGAAGGAGGTACAAAAAGGTAGTCAATTCTTGTATATGAGTTACCTGCATGGAAATAAAACATATAGGGCCAGATTTAGGTCGCCGAATACCGGTCTGTAACTGCCGAAATTACCCATTTTCGGCCGTTACCAACCGGTATTGGGCTTTTTAGATGTAGGTGGCATTTTTTTTAGGATTCTGTATTTTACCGAATCGGTAATTTAAGGATTCAGTAAAATGCCGAATTCTTAACATACCGATTCAGTAAATTACCGAATCCAGGATGTAGGGAGCACTCAAGTTGGTGCATTCCTCAGTTAAGGATTCGTTATTTACCTCCAACTACAAGTTGGTGGTAAATGAGGAAAACCTTTGAAAAAGCATTTGTTTTGCTTTTCCAACAGTGCGATGTGGCAGACATACATGCCCTTAGGGCATATATGTGTGCCACATGTGCACCCATACACAATTGAGGGGTGCAACAGGGTGTCAAAGTGACACCTTGCCACCGTTCAATGTTTTCCCCCATTTACCTAAGCGGTATTTACTGATTCAGTAATTGCCATTCATTCCTATGGGCCTTACCCCTTCGGTAAATGGGGGAAAACATTGAACGGTGGCAGGGTGTCACTTTGACACCCTGTTGCACCCCTCAATTGTGTATGGGTGCACATGTGGCACACATATATGCCCTAAGGGCATGTATGTCTGCCACATCGCACTGTTGGAAAAGCAAAACAAATGCTTTTTCAAAGGTTTTCCTTATTTACCACCAACTTGTAGTTGGAGGTAAATAACGAATCCTTAACTGGGGAATGCACCAACTTTTCGTTAAATATTACCGAATGGGTAAGTTTCGGTAATTACCGAAGCGGTATTTACCGATTCAGTAATTGCCATTCATTCCTATGGGCCTCCAGGCCCATAGGAATGAATGGCAATTACCAAATCGGTATATACCGATTCGGTAATTACCGAAACTTACCTATTCGGTAATATTTAACGAAAAATTACCTACATCCCATTTACCTATTCTTAAATACCAAATCGGTATGATTCGGTATTTAAGAATTGGTAAATTGAGATTACCTACATCTGGCCCATAATCTCCTACTTTGGGGTACTGAACCCTCCACATGTGTGTCAAAGCCAGGCTTTCTAGCTATGTCTCAGAGAAGATGGAGGGGGTGTGATTATTTTCTAGCGGACGAGGGCTCAAGCTCAGTTTGTGTTGAAGTTTTTCCTATTTTTACATCTCCTCTAATGAAGCTAGACACTTTTGGGAATATTTCTGCATAGAAATTTACTGCCTCTTAATTTCCACATATAGAGTGATTTATTTATTTATTTATTTTGAATTTTGTAGAGCGCGCAGCTACCTCCGACGGAGGTGTCCCGGCGCTGAAGACATAGTCTCAGGAGGGTCGGGGGGAAGTACAGAGGGGTCTTAGATCTGTGAAAATAACCAGGTCTTTAGTTTTTTTCTAAATAGGGGTTCGGACGTCAGGAATCTTAGTTCAGTGGGTAGCTGATTCCATAGTTTGGCGGTTGTTTAAGACATCGTTTTGATTTCTTTTGTCCCCCTTTTGCATATAGACCTCCTCCCTGCCTCTCCATAGTGTGCTTCATTTGTAAAGCACACTACTGTGCTTCTTTCTATCCAGACACTGCCCACTCTCACTGCAACTCACACTCACTCAGCCTCACTCCATGTCTTTGTGGACAGTTTCCAGTCCCTGGGTTTATGTGTCAGCCTAATGCATTGTGGGTCTTATAGTCATGATTTGCTTCCATTGAGCTGAACCCAGTGACACCACCCCTGATAGGAATGATTTTCAAGTGAAAAGATCTGGACTAGAGGCTGTGGACATGATGACACGGGAGGGGAAGGGGTGAGGTCATCATCATGCTCTTCCCCCTTCCATCTCACTGCAGCCCTCTCTATCTCACATCCTCCCACCTCTCACTGCAATCCTCTCCCCCCCTACCTTACTACAACCGACGGCCACACATTAACACTGGCAAAGTGTGACATGGTAAATGGAAGCTGTCAGCCTCCAGCATTTGAAATGAACATCCTTGCTCGTTTTTAGCAGGTAATGGCTTGGGATTTATTGCCTTCCCCAAAGCGTTTTTCTTCCACTCTTCTGAAATGATCTGCCACATTTTGTGCAAGTCAAGCCATGTCATGTGCATAATGTCTTTACATTGGTTGGAAATTCACGCATTCCACTTTTTCAAATAATATTTAATTTGAAAAAGCATTGCACATGTCATGGCAATATAAGAATTGTTTCCATAGATGCACTAAACAAATGCATCTGTCTAATTCAATGCAACTTTCCACATAGTGATTCAAATACACCTATTTGTATGTTTTACATGATATGTAACACCTAAATGAGTAAAACGACCTCAGCTAAATCATGAACATGCTGCGCTTGGCAACACCTTTGGGTCGATTCTCAAAATGATTTCTTCAAGATGGTGATGTTTACTCTACATGTCTGAAAATGCATAGTATTTGAGCTCCTGGGATGGAAGGTTATAGGTGCCTGAGAAATGAAAGGAGTTAGGATCAACTACAATACACAAATTGCAGTGTAACCCATTTAGCCACACAGTAAAGCTCAGAGTCGATTGATAGGATTACGAATGTATTTATTACAAATCCAAAGCCAAGCTAATATAAATCAGTCACAGAAACATAGCATAAAAATACAGAATCACTAAGGGATATCCAAAACGACGTCCACAATTTATCCTCAGTAACAGAAAGCAAATGTGGAATTTTGTAGTTGCTTAACAGAGAATGAGAAACAAAGTATGGTTTCAGATTGAAAGTTTTGATCCTCCAGCCTATACATGAGGTTGTCTAAACAGATGTACTAAACACTAGTCTAACTAGAAATCAGGAAAACCCTATTTAGTCAGGGAAGCAGAGAAAGGTGTCACCATGAAGGACCTCTGTAGAAGTTCTCTAAAGGGAAAGAACATTGTATAGCATAATGTCACACAACAGAGATGTTGCAAAGAGGTCTGAACCTCTCAGAGTCTAAAGGGAATCTGAGCAAAGCTGAAGTACACCATAATTATACCTACAATAGAAACCTCGAGGATCTCATGTCACATGTCTCATTATTTTCCATCTTCAAACAACAAAACTTGGCAACTACCCTCGAGATTTATTTTCTTTGGTCCACGCATTAGAACCTCCTTAAATTCCTCCTGTCTCCATATTCCACACAAACAGTAGTTCTTCCTTCACTAAAACTTCTTGTTCTCGTCAAAAGATACTCCTTTCGAGCTTTACTATCTCTTCCACACAACGTGCCTTTCTTCAACCATAAGCTCACACAACTGCACATGTAGAGGAGAGAAAAACATTGCATCCACAGCAAACATTCACGTTAAAGTTAACATTTTAAGAGATCTCAGTGCTTAAGGCCATTGGTAAATTAATACAGCAAGCATCTCAATACACCTTTAAATACATGATTACAGATACAGATATGGTTACAATATAGATGAAGAGCACTATTCAAATAGATACATTTACAGTTATAAAATAAATGCAGAGTATTATTTGAATGAATACACAAATATATATATAAGAATTAACAATATTATTAAAACCACACAAATGTAGTTATATGTGTGAACTACAACTCGTTGTTATTGTAAAGAAGATGTTAATATGCACACTCATATAAATGCTGAGACTACACAGTAGATGCACTTTCTGTAACTGTTCAAGTGCAAAACATTACATTAATAATGTTTCATCACCCAATTACAGGGCCATACGTACACATATATGGGGCCTAATTAAGGGCCCTATTATGATGGCGTACGGACTTGCGTCCGTCCGCCACCCCTGAGTAAGAGGGACCGTCCGCATGGTCAGCGGCGGTACCTTCATGGCAATTAGGATTTGACCGCCACCGTGGCGGTCACATCCTGTATTTTTTACATTGCGGCGGGTGCTGCTTGAAGCAGCACCCGCCACAATGCAAAAAATGAAAGCAGTGCATTTGCATGCACAAAGCGGCAGGCACCGCACGGTGCCTGCCGCTTCGTGCACTCAAAGGCAAGGGGGTACCATAGGTACCCCCCATGTGCACCCCCCACCCCCCCTTCACCCAGGGGGCCCGCAACGGGCCCCCGAAGTGAATGTCCGTATGCTTTTCCACGGCGGAAAAACCGCAGCGGAAAAGCATGTGATTCCCTCCATCCTAATATTGCTGGCGGTGTCTGATAGACACCGCCAGCCATGTTAGTGCTTTTCCGCCGCGGTCGTAAGGCGACCGCAGCGGAAAAGCTGCAGACGGAATTCAAGACCCACCAGCCATCCTAATTTGGCGGTGGGTCTTTGGAGGCTCCGCCGGCCTGGAGGATGCGGGAAAACTGCGATCATAATCGGCCCCTTAATATGAAAGTATGGAGCCAAAATTCCACTTATCCATTGTCAATCAATCAAGTAGTATTTGTGTAACATAGATAATCAACCTGGGGGATATCCAGGAGCTTTGCTGCAGGTATCGGTTGAAGAGACTGGTCTTCAGTTCCTTCCTGACGTGGTTCAGTGAGGGACAAAATATGTAATCTACAACCAAAAAGCATAGATCCAATTTCTTGGAATTAAGAGCAATCGTTTTTCGGGTTGAATTTGGCAGGATGAGTGGGGCACTGTGTTGCATACAATAATATTGTATCCACTACATTGAATTACCATTCCATTGAATAGTACATATATAATTAATTTTGCTAATTTCACTTGTACTTACCTTCCAAGGTAAGTATGGTTGGGGTTAAGTATAGTAAATGGTCACTTTACAAACTAGTGGTAAGTCGAGAAAATGAATGTGATATTATTGTAGGTCAGTATTACCAACCTCAATATAAGCCCCGAATACGAGTCAGGAAGGGCAAAATTACTGTATGGAATTTTGCTCCACCTGATTCAGATTGGGTAGGTTTTTCTCACACCCATTTTTTCCAGATGCGGGAGAATAGCTGATTTTTCTTGCTGGAAAAATTAGCATGAGGCTTTCACTGCTGATGCAACCAAGTCTCATTCCACATTTTTTGTATGCCCACCAATGCAAGAAGAAAAACCCTCCCATTTCTCTCTTAGGACCCCTACTCTCTCCCTCACAGCCACAGGTCTCTGCATGCATTTACCCCCTGCTCAGAGGAGGTTGGCAAATATATGTGTTAAAATCCCATGGAATGGGCCAGACTGGGAAACAAAAATCAGCTCAAATCTGCCCCACTCCCTTTCTCTTGGCATGTAGAGTAAAACATTTTATATGATAACAAAGTGCCGATAATAATAGTTAGCAGAAAGAATCAGAAACAGTCATACACATAGATATTAGAAGACACTGAAAAGTTATGCAAACAAATCAAGGCATAAATGTGGAGTGCATTTAAAAGGTAATGGTAAACTTCGATATATAGCCGACATATCTTTTTAACATACTGTTGGGGCTATTTTATTTCACAAAATATGCAGGCTGTGCCTTCCATCATGGAGTTCAGAGGTGCTTGGGCCATGCCTATCCAAGTGTGTAACAGTATTAGGATATCACTTCTCCTTTCTGGCCTGCCCTAGGATAACAGGTTGTCATGTTTCTCTGCTCTCTTGCCTAAACCCAACAGGTTAGGGACCCTCAAAGCTGCTCTGGCGGGACACACCCTGTTCTACTTCCTACTATGGTTTTCTGCTCTACTGGACTGGTCTAGCCATATGGAAAGTTTCATGTTTCCTGCAGGGAGTCATTGTTCCTGGTGGAATTGTTTGATCTCACTTTCTATCGTTTTTTTTTTTTTGGGGGGGGGGGGCAGGCAGGTTGAAGGTGCTGCCAGCAGCCACCTTTGTAGCCCACCCAGTGCCTCTATGGCTTTTCTTTGGCCACAAACAGGTGTTAATAGGCCTCTGGCTTGGCATGAGCAGGCCAGTGGCATAGCAAAGGTGCCATGGACCCTAATGCAAGAAAGGACAAGCGTTTGCAATGCAATAGGTCTCACATTACTGATAGTTTGAGGGATTGGCGTTGCAAATAATAATGCAACACCAATAGCTCATACTTTCAGTAATGCGAGATCTAGTGCATTGCAAATGCTTACATGGTGAGCCAGGGACCAGCATTGTATGTGTCAATGCAGTACCGCAAGCTGCCCCTAGAGGTCCCTATTGAGCAAGGCACCAGCACTGCATGTCTAGGTGCAGTACTGCAAGCTGCTCCTAGAGGTCCCTAGTGAGCAAGGCACCAGCACTGCATGTTTAGGTGCAGTACAGCAAGCTGCTCCTAGTAGCTTTGAAATGTCACAAAATAATTATTACATTCATTTCAGATTAGGTTGTACTCATTTTGGAGCTGATGAAGGGAAATTTGTAGACGGTCTCATAAATGTGAGATGTTCCAGTGAGTGAAGTAACCCCTGCCAGCCCATCTTAGGACCTAGTGTGTGACCTGCCTGAACCCTTTTAGGAAACTACAGTTAATAAAGTGCCTGAGAGCTTGCATATTAGATGTAAAATGTAGTTTGATTTCTTAGAAGCACCTATATTATAAAGTGCTAATGCATAGATAATTGTTGGTGCCTTTTGCATATTAGATGTAAAGTGCAATTTGATTTCTTAGCAGCTCTATAATGTAAAGTTCTAAGGCATAGATAACTATTGAGGCCTTTTAATGTTAAGTGGCCAAATCATGCAAAAAAGTGTCTGAAGTGCATAAAACAACTGCAAAACTGTTTATAAATGTACATGTAACTCAGCATCTAAATTATGTCCCATAGGTGTCTCAGTTCCCATCTGGATGATGAGTCTCGACTCCATTCTTCTCAAAGACACCTGTCAATCCCCTCCTCTTTCATTCTTCTTTATGTGTTTGATCCCAAAGTACTTCCAAGTCCTTAACATTGCCTTGGTGTTCTTCCCAGAAGTGTTTTGCAATAGTATAAGAATAGTTTCTATTTTTCACAGCTCGATGGTGTTGCAAGTTTCTTAGTCGTACTTTGTTTTTGGTGCTGCCCACCTAGTATTATTTTGCATAGACATACTAACACAAATACTACAAAGGGGCTGATTCTGATTCCGTAGGAAACGGCTCCGACCGTCGGTCCGAGCCGTTCCTACAGCATTGTAATCTCCTGTTTGGATTAATTTCACAAAAAATAATTTTGAGTGAGTCGGTCGGAAATGAATCCAAACAGGATTTCCGAATGGCTTATGACGCACTCAAAGAGCCCAACTGCCATTCGGAAAGGGGCCTGTAATCCCAAGGGCAGTTCTTTCAGCCCAAGGGATTATAATGGCAGATTCCTACAGCCTTGCTGTGCCGGCCTTTCCAACACAGGAAGGCTGTGGGAATCCGTCTTTGGGATCCCCCATCAGGGGCTAGGGGGCACCTATGCTGCCCCTCCTGTTGATCCCTACCACGGGGTGCAGGTATGAACAGCACCTCAGCTCTTTACAATGGGAGCGTTCATTCCAGTCGGAATGTATGATCTCATTGTAAAAAATAGGATTGCGAACGAACAGTGTTCGGTCACGTCCTACTTGCTGGTTTGGGACCGCCGACAAGAGGTTGGTCGGTCCCAGTTCCAGATCGATGTCAGACAGGCTCAGGTCCGTCCTACTTAAAAATCAGCCTCAAAATCTGTATTGCAGGTAATGTGATTTTTTCAATTCTGCCATTGTGCATTCTATATTCTTTTTGATTGATTCAGTGTTCACATACTTTGCATTTTGAGCATTTCCAAAAACCTGGAAAGCTAAGGCAATTCTTTTTCTTTTTCCTTTCTCTTTCATTTTCAGGTAAGAAATGGCTTTTAGTTAGGCAGTCACCTAATGAAGCAACTTTACTGTACGTAACGCTTGGATGGTTCGAGAGAACTGTGTTCAAAATTTCATCAGACCAAAGTATTTAACCATTTCTTTGATTTATTTGTTTCGTTTCCTTATGTTGCATATTATAATCCATAATGAGACATATTTTCACATCTTTTTCTTCCACATTTGTCGTTTTTGGTATTAACAGCGCACTTCTTCATTTATTCTGAACTCTCTCCATGGCATCTTGAAATACTTCCTGAGGGAATCCCCTGGCTATGAGTCTATCCTTTGTGTTTATGCATTTCTGCTTTAAAATCCTGGTCTTTTGAACAATTCCTCCTGGCTCTTAGCATTTCCTCATCGGGGATACTCCATCTGAGGTTTTAGGGATGTCCACTATTTCCATTCAGGATACTATTGCATGATGTTTTTTCCTATATATGTTTTTGTGCCAACATATCCGTCCCTAATGTTAACCTTAATATCTAGGAACGTAATCTGCTCAGAGCTGATGGAGTAAGTGAATTCTAGGTTTAGATCATTGTTATTGAGGAATAGAATGAATGCTTCTAGTTCCTTTTGTTCCCCTAACCAGATTATGAAAAAATCGTCAAGAAATCTGGTCCATAATTTCACCTTTTCCAGGGTCACTTGGTTTCTTTCTATCCAGATTGTTTCAGATTCCCAATATCCCATCAATAAATTGGCGTATGTTGGAGCAAAATGTGTTCCCATGGCAGTGCCCTGCCTCTGTAAATAATGGATTCCATTAAACATGAAAACATTTCAACAGAGATTATTAAAAGGGAGCCTCAGTGTAGGGAAATGAAGGGACTAATTAGGATGTCAGTCAGAAAGATTCCGACCTCTGGTCAGAGGCTTTCTGACCGACATCCCGGGTTTGATTTCCTACTGCTGTATTAAAATTATGGTGGTCAGAATTCAAACTCTCTGCTCAATCCGACTGACTTCTGACGAGTTCAAGGAGCCTGTCGGAAGGGCCACCTTCTGGATTATGATGGCACTTTCTGAGAGCAAATTCATGTTGGTGTTTCTTACATGAATTTGCTGTTGGAAAGTGCTTTTGGGGGCCCTTCCCCCTGGCCCTCTGGTTGTGGTCTTGGGTGGCACCTATGGAGCCCCCCTGTAAATCCCTGCACTTTGTGGCAGGCACTGTGAGGTGCCTGCCGTGCAGGGATTTACACAGACTCATTTCTCTCTATGGGACATTGTGCTACGGCGGGTTAACGGCCGCAGCACAAGCTCCCATAGAGAAATGGGAGTATGCGACCGCACCATTTGTGGTAATTGCAGTGTTGGACTGGAAGTCGGTCGGTCAATGGTCATGTCCACCCAACATCGTAATCATGCCCTAAATGTTCTCTTTACCCAGCCCTGCATGACTAACAACTATAAATATTAGGGATTCCGGAATGTTCATTTGTTAGATGATGTCAGCTGGGATTTTTAAATCTTTTGTGACATTCTTGGTGGCCTGCCCCTTTTAACATTATTTGATCTTGTTGTAAATAACATCCAAAAGCCGACTTCTACAATGTGATGTTCAGATTGTCATTAGCAATGACTGTTAAATAATTGATATGAAAATGAAATTCCTTGGAAATGATGAGGAATTGAAGAACCATGATTTGGCATAAAAGTTTTTTTTTTTAAACCTGTGTTAAACATGTATATTCTGTTAAATCAGGGCACAGTGACTTTGTCATAAATACATCCATTACTGCTATTACAGAATTTGGAATAAGGAAAACCTGATTCTTGCCCTTTGAGGATCTTTAACATTTACTGTGGAGGTGCATCAAAATGTTGATGTGGACTTAGACATACGGCATAAAACCAAAAAGGAATATTAGTTTGCTTGAGTCTTTATTTGAATGTGTTGATTTGAACATTTGTAGTGGGTTCTCACTGAATACTCATGCACCCTTTTCATTTTGTCTACTACTACAAATTGTGTATTTTGAATAAATATTTTCTGTATTAATTATTTTTGAGTGACCTATGCTTTGTTTTTTCATTAGGTTGTTTACATATGCATATTTAATTAAATTTCCTTATCAGATCACAAAATAATTGAAAATAATTGATCCTAGGAATAATCTGTCCTTGTAGCAACTTGCAAGTCCATATTATCAAACAAGAAAATCAAGAAAATAGACTGAATGCAACAACCCTTCCCACAAGAAAATTGTATTGTGCAAAAAGTACATTGACAATGTGCTTGTGATATTAGGGACAAAGAAAATGCTCAATGAGTTTCTAATTCGGCTAACCTCACAAAATGACTTTTTAAAATTCACTTTAATTTTGGATATAAACAGCTGGCATATTTGGATTTATGCAACAGAAGGAATTTTGTGTGCAAGGTGCATAAGAAATTCATCAATAAAAAACAAATTACGTTTGTTCAATAGCTACCCTACGAGAACCCTGAGGAAGGAATGCCTTTGGTCAGTTCCTCCGGATTTGCTCGAATTAATTGGTTGTAGTTCAACACAACAAGCTGGCCAATGATTTGGAAGAAAAACTGAAAGAGAGGAAATACCCTATCAAGGCAATAAGGAGAGAAAAAAAACTGCCATTAACTGTAATGCAGTCCTTGGGAATAATGAAAGGGCACCTAACAACTGAGTCACACATGGAATTACTTTCACAGCCTTATTGTCTAACAGGATAACATCGCTGGTCAAAGCCCATTGGGTTATAATAGAGGGAAAGAGACCTTCAAACTTCAAACGGATTTTACATTCAAAATAGGGAAAAAATCATAAAGACAATGTACTGCACACAAATCCAATTGTGAGTACTCCATGTGAGATACAGCATGTTTTGTCAGATATGTATCTGGTACAGGGTCATTAGGCAGTTAGCACTTGTATACTGTGTGGAAATTCACTTCAATCACAATCCCTGTAGATTTGATGTTTAGACAAAATATTGAGTTTTAAATTTCAGGAGACATAAATATAAGAATATTAAATATTGTGACACACAAATATCATGCTGCACAAATATCATTGCCAAGAATATTTTTTTTGAGGTAAGCGATATTGTTTTAAGGAATAGCGATGTTTTTAATATCATTTTCCTTAATATAGGTGTTTAAACTACCGTTTTAATTATAATAATGTGTTTTAGTTGATATAGGGGCCGATATCCGATTCGGGAAAAACCACTCCAAATAGCCGTACAGAGCGCTTTTCCCATACGAATCGTACCCTGCAACATCCCTGTACGTACGATGAAGGACGATTCATACCAGGAGCAGGACTCCATTCAAATCGTACAAAGACCATACATCTCTAGTCTCCTTACAATTCTCCCTCGGAACCCGCTGTACACGATGTCCGTACGGTTCGAAGCAGGTTTTCCCGACCCAGCAAGTATGATTCGTGTCGGGTACGCACCGTACAACGCTTTTTTTTACGGGAGCCCAAAACGTCCGGAGGAGCAGAGTTTGCTTCGAAACGCACCGTACCCCTGTGATCATGGGGTGTACGCACCGTACGGTGTGTATGTGATTGTGTGGTTGTCCATATGAATCGCCCTTACCTGACGTGGACCGTACGAATCGTGTCCTCATACCCCAGTCCGGATTATACTCATCGGATCGTACAGCATGTTTATGAATCATACGGTTCACTGTGAGGGTCCGTGTCGTACGGCTTCACCCTTGCAATTCGTACGGTTGGCGACGATTCGGACGGATTGACGAGATATGGATCTTACTACGCGATTCGGATGGATGTGTACGATTCATACGGAGAGGGCTCCGGATACGATTCGGACGGACACTTTTTTTCCCAAATCAGAATCAGCCCCATAGTAATTTGATTTATTACTATTGTTTATATAAATTATTTTTATTTTTTAAAATATAGCTCATAATTTTAAATTATTTTGAACTTTTTTCTAAATTATTAATAATAAATTATAGTGTTGTAGCAAGATTTTGGGTTTGTAGGGAGATAGGGTGGGAAGTTAATTAGGTAATACATATTTATGAGTTATTTATTAAATTCTATGTCATTCTAGATTAATTACGTGAATTATGAAATACTGATTTAATTTATTATATGTTATTTTTGAGCTGTTTGTAGAGGTATATGGTGAAAAGATACTTAAGTAATAATCATTAACAATTTATTATTAATTGTTCATTCATTTAAAAATATATAAATTATAAAATTCAGATTTATTTTACTTATATTTTAGTTGGAGGCTGCTAGGTTTGTAGGGGCATAGGGTGGGAAGTTGATTAAGTAATATTTGATTAAATGTTAGTTATTTGTAAATTAATTAAGTAATTCAATTTTAAATATATAAATTATGGAATACTCAATAATTTTACTTAAATTTTAGATGTGGGCTGTTGGGTTGGTAAGGGTCTAGGGTGGGAAGGTGATTGAGTAATAATTAATTAACAATTACTTATTAATTATTAATCAGTTGTTTAATTGATTTTATATGTGCGCATTATGGAATACTTATTTTTTGGTTATATTTTAGGTGCAGGCCTCTAGGTTTGTAGAGGTGTAGGGTGCAAAGTTAATATTCAATCATAATTATTGGAAATTGATTATTGTTTTAAGTTTTTAATACATATATATATTTCATGTTAATAATTATTTTTATATTAAGAGTTGAATTTTCTTTTTTACATTCATAGGGTTATTCATATTTGTAATGTGTTTGAAGTAAAGTAGTTTTCCTACTCTTTCTTAGATTGCAGAAGGAATAGTAAAATTAACCTCTTCACAGATTCAACACTTGCACAGTTTGGAGAGGGAATAGTAAATGTCACCCCTACAAAATCCAACCCTTTCCCTACTGTCAGCTAGAGCAGAGCGGGGATAGTAAATGCTATCTCTGTCCAACACCTTTCCTACTGTTGCGTTGTTTGGAGTGGTATTGGTAAATTTTACCCCTTTGAAATTCAACGCTTTCCCTACCATTGCCTTGTTTGGAGTGAGAATAGTATATTCTAAACCCTCTAATGTCCAACACTTTCCCTACCGCTGTGCTGTTTGAAGTGTGAATAGTAAATGTAACCCCTTCAAAGTCCAACATTTTCACCACTGTTGAGCTGGCTGGTTGGAATAGAAAATCTTACCCCTCCACAGTCCAACACTTTCCCTACACGTACACAGACTTAAGTGGGAATAGTAAACCTTACCCCTCCAAAGTTCAACACTTTCCCCAATGTTGCTGTGACTGGAGTAGGAATAGCAAAGCTAATATTCCAAGACTGCAACAATTTTTCTAATATTGGTTTATTATATTTAACAGTATTATTTTAAATAAATGTGGTGTTTGAATATTAAAACTAAAATATTTTATTTTATTTAACATGTTGTAATACAATTAGTTATATTTGTTTATGTTTAACTTTATTTGTCTATCTATCTATCTATCTATCTATCTATCTATCTATCTATCTATCTATCTATCTATCTATCTATCTATCTATCTATCTATCTATCTATCTATCTATCTATCTATCTATCTATCTATCTATCTATCTATCTGTCTGTCTGTCTGTCTGTTTGTCTAGGTAGATAGATAGATAGATAGATATATAGATAGATAGATAGATAGATAGATAGATAGATAGATAGATAGATAGATAGATAGATAGATAGATAGATAGATAGATAGATAGATAGATAGATAGATAGATAGATAGATAGATAGATAGATAGATATATGATAGATTGATAGATAGATAGATAGATAGACAGATAGATAGATAGATAGATAAATAGATAGATATTCACTGAAATAAAAGGTTACACAGACGTTATAGTTAGGGAATAGAATTCAAAAAACCCTGACAATGCACTGAAACAAACAAAGGTTATAGTTAGGCTCTGATTTTTTTCATAAAAAACCATAAAAAATCAGCAGTTATAGTTACCTGAGGTACCTATAGCTTTCCCCCCTTGCAACTCACTGCTTAGGGGTCGTTCCTATTGGCTCAATAAACACTTTTACTTGGTTTTCTGTGCCTCATCTTTCCAAAGCTTTGCACCTTCTAAGTATTTGTATTGTACATATTAGAACTTTAGCCAAAAGGCAATTTCTAAACACACCTTCCCTATTGACATTGATACTTTGAGAATTGATACCTATGGCTGAAGATTCATTCATGAAGAATGAAGTACCATTTTCTTTTCTTAAGCAGGTTAGACATACAAAGGTGGGTAGTGTCAGAATGGGCTGCTTTGATGAACGTCCGTTTTCAGGGCACTTCTTCCACTTACTTTCACATGCACTAAATTCACACTCTAAAATCAAGCAAGCCAGAGAATTCGGATCACAAGCATTGTGCAGGTTTCAGTGCAAATTTGCAACCATTATATTTCCCCATACACAAATAAACTTGCATATTTATCCCAATAGTGAATCATCATGCACAAATGTTATGCACACTGCTGGACATCTGTGATTGGTGTAGACTATTGGCATTTTTTGAAAAAATCATGAAAAGTTAAACTTTGGCCCCATTTCTTTTTACTTTGAGCTTTATTAATCGTCCACTATTTGTTTATTAAAAAGGCTCACTAATCATGTAACATACATTTTAAGTGCATAAAATGCTCCATAACAAGACATTTGAAAGGGCTGGGCCAATAAGTTCTAGAATTGTTCTAGAATCACACTCCGATGGCTCTTTTTCGCAGCATGAAAGTGTAAGAGGGGAAAAAATTAGTTAGGAAACCAATCAATTAGCCAATAATTCTCTTGGAAACATAATAACCCATGGACAACTACTTCAGGTTAGTTAGCTTTATTACAAAGGTAAGAATAACTGAACATAGAGACACCTCAAATGGAGGGTATAGAAATACATACAAATTAGCATGAAGCCAAATCTGCGCATCCAGTTTCGACGGTGCAGCATAAGCAACACAAATAACTCAAGAAGTATGATACAGAAAATCAGGATGCATGAGTCCAAATCTCCCTGCATCGAGGGTTGGTGAGTGAAAAGCATTAAATATGTCTCTACTCTAACACTAAGGTGACAACTCTAAATAAGCATTTTCAGAAGGAAGGATAAAAGGTGTCAGCACTTGGAGTCTCCCTAAGAAGTCTCTCCACAGTCAATGGGTCAAGCAGCATAAAACTACCATCTGAGCTCATCATAGGATGCTCTCTCTCTGAAGTCAAGTAAGAAGTTGCCCACTATCCCTAGTTCCAACAACCAGTTATCTACAGGTAGCACACCCATGGTGCATTTTGAATCACACCATCCACCCTGGGTACAGCCCTGGAGGTATTTTTCCACGATGTTGATGGTGTACTTTCCCCGCTACAATTTGTCCTTGGTTTCCAGGCCTTTTCCTGTGTGAAATACAAAGGCCTTCCTTTATCGACTCAAGCCACACAATTGTAACTTCATCTCTCCTTACCTAACTAGTAAAAGAAAGACATTATACTGCCTAAAAGAGTGCTTCTTCACCTGCAACACAAAACGTGGGAAAGAACAGATTCCATGGCATACATGACATTCAAACTGTTAATTCTAAAGCAAGAGTTTTCCAGGGATTTGCATTTGAGGCCTTCGAATTTTAGCTAACTTAAGAAAGCATCATGTAAGCTTTACAAATACACATAACATTAAGACAGTTCCAACACACGCATTTACCTACGTATGAAATGACATAATTAACAGGCACATCTAATACATGAATTAATGTCAGTTGTACAACACAAGTTCTTCATGTTAATGTTTTCTGATTGTTACTTTCCTTTTCTACATTGATTCTCCTCGTTACTTGACAATGGCCTAAAATAAGTCACGTTTTCATGTTAATACATTTCACAATTCTAACACTTCAGGTTAATACAGCAATGATTGTATGCGGGTGTGCTCTACACGTCATTAAGATGCCCCCCTACAATTGAAATGAGATCTCCACTCCATCACATACAACATGCATTTGTACTTGAGCATTATTCCTCGTCATAATATAACATTCAATGTACAGAAAGGTATTTTGCAAAAACTCGTCAGTAGCCAATAACACAAGTCTTTATTTCTGCTTCAGCCCTTGGGATGATGAAAGCATACTGTTCCGCTTTGAAAATTGCATTTGGTTTTTAAACACAGCTACCTCTGACTACACGATCCCGCTTGCTTCATCACTTCTTGTAATTCAGATTGGTTTTGTTCTTTCCCAGAGTTGAAATGTCCCTATTTTTCTTTCTTAGGAAATTAGTTATCACAATTTCTGCAAGCCCTGTAATTCTCCGGATATCAAAAGGTCAGGAAATATCACTTCACATTTAATATAAAATGTAATCTTTTAGACTTGTTTTTTCACTTTAAAGCTGGGAATACTGAAAATTGAAGTAATTTCTGGCCCTAAGGTTGTTTCTCTAAATAGCACACTTGCAGTCAGTTTTTGGAGGCATGTGGTTCCTGTCTGATATAGGCTTGACTAAGGGTTCAGTTAGCAGAATGTTAACCACTGTTGTAGCCAATTTACCTCTTACATAAAAGCAGGGTTCTGAAATTTGCCTAAATTTGCATTCTCTGCTAAGGCGACAGAACATTCTTTGCCAAAAGCGATGTGCTCTTCATTTGAATGATGGATTTCTGAATATATTTGTGGCTGAAAATCCTCCAGTGTAGAATGCTCAAGGTGAAATTTTATCCAGTATGTGATATTGGACATGTGCCCCTGGGGGCGGAGCTAAGATGGCGACCTGAGTTGACACACATCTCCCCTTGCTCCTTGTGGCTGCTCATGTAATCACCCTAAAGACACCTGGAAAATGGCGATTCCCCTCGCCCACATCGAGCAGAGACTCTGGACATGCTGCGGGAGGTCAATTTATGACTCTCCCTGCACTACCGTGTGATATTTCAAGGTTGTATTTTCTCCCAGTCACGGCCTTCAGCTGCCACGGCGTACTGAAGATATGGCTCTTTGGGCTTTGACCGGTCCATTAATACCATTAATACCAAAAGTGGCCCTGCTCCACTGCAGATTGGATTACGGCAGTAAGACATCTACAGTGCCCCAGATTAGGAATTCGCGTGGAGCGGATGGGGGTGATGGAGCAGGGTTTTGTGTAAATAAAACTTGCTCGGATTAAACCTTCCATAGTGTGAAGTTTATTAGCAAAGTTTGAAATTAATATTAAAAAAGTTAACAAGTCGTTGAGAAATAGAAATTAGAAAGGTGCAGAAAAATGACACTGTGCTCAAGTAGGCCTCAAATGATTTCTGTACCATGAGTAAAAACCCAGAAAAGAAAGCATATTTTTTTAACTAAGCAAATGTTATTTTATGTTATGTTATGTTATGTTATGTTATGTTACAGGGTATTTGTAGAGTGCGCGGCTACTCCTGGGAGTGTCCCAGCGCTAACTTAACCCTATTGACAGAACAGTTGCAGCGCAACAGCGGGTGGCTCGTCTATTGCTGAACGAGACAAGTTTTTAGCTTTCTCCTAAAGCTCAGGGAATCCTGTGCCTGTCTCAGGGGAGGCGGCTGTTTATTTCGAAACACCGGCTCATTCGGCTTGACGGTGAACCGAGATTCAAGCATTATGACGGAGCTCGAGTAGCTTTAATAAATTACAAGAGCCAAGCTAGGATTCTTTACTGGCTGTGCCTTTAACAAACAACGTTTTTGAAAACTTGGGTCGTTTTGAACAAGTCCCACTGACCGGCATTTGGAATTTGATTTTCCTTGAAATATCTCGTCACTGATGGACTGAGAGATCGTTTTTTCATTTATGTGAAGGTTGGATCACATCATTAATTGGTGGCCAACCTCCTTTTTGGGGCGCTGTCTTACTACAATTTAGCCCATTAAATCAATGGGGTATCACTCATCAAATCAAAGGACCTGGGTATAAATCGGTTTACGAAACAATGGTCCTTGACTATCGATCAGGAAACAAACTTTACATGAAAGACATTTTTAAATTCTGAAAATGCAAATTAAATCAGCATACTTTGACTCAAGCTAGATGAGGGAGATATACGTCTTATCTGAATTAGCTCCACATTAAATGAAAATGAGCAAATACCCTGGCATATTAACAAATTGAATAAATTGTTACCACACTCTGAGAATGTACTTCTGAAGAATTTACATATTTATTTACAATTTTTATAAAACAATAGTAATCAAAAAACGGCTCAAGGACTATTAAGTATAGTCAGTGAGAGAGTAAAGGGTGCTCAAGTGTTTAGAGGAGGAAAAGAAGGAAATTGAGTGCACAGTTCTGATATTTACAGTAGAACAAAGCGGGCAACCTTCCGCTGTTAGTGTGTGCCTGTCCACACACTTAGTTGGAGGGGGTAAGGGGAGGTTGGGGACGTTTTAGCTAGGATTCTTTACTGGCTGTGCCTTTAACAAACAACGTTTTTGAAAACTTGGGTTGTTTTGAACAAGTCCCACTGACCGGCATTTGGAATTTGATTTTCCTTGAAATATCTCGTCACTGATGGACTGAGAGATCGTTTTTTCATTTATGTGAAGGTTGGAGCACATCATTAATTGGTGGCCAACCTCCTTTTTGGGGCGCTGTCTTACTACAATTTAGGTTCCCTCCCATCTCACATCCTGGGGAAGACCCGTAGCTGAGCTGTTGATCCTCCCACCAATGCGCAAGGGTCAAAACGTCGACTATCCCCCCCCTTTTTTTGAAGCCTGAACCCCATTTTTCCCTGCCCCCCCAAAAAATAATGTTAATTTTGAATCATCTGATTAAATACATGGGTCAGGCTTTTATTTAGGGAATTGTACCTTAGTTTGTTTTTGAACCATTGGATTCTCCTTTGTATTCATTTCTCTCTTTCTTTCACTCGAGCACAAATCTTTTTGCACCTTCTACTGCACCTGGCAGTATCCCTTTGATTTTCTTAAATTGTTTTTATGAATATGTATATATAAATGTGAAATAAAATGGGAACTAATATGTCTCTATGGAACATTATGTTCTGAAATATTTATGGGTATGCTTTTGATTTTGAAACGCATTTGGTTCTTTTGCATGTTTTCTCTTTCAGGATTAAGTCCTATGAAGTAGCTTTGATTCATTAGCAATATAACTTTCTGAAGTTTTTCTTGAATATATATGTATGTCTAGGACAATTTCTTTACTGTACCTGTCTCAGGGGAGGCAGCAGGCTGTTCCATTGCCTAGAGTCAGCCACCTGGAATGAGCATCCGCCCATACGTAAGCAGCGAACTTTGGTATGATCGGCAAACTCTAAGTTGAGGACCGTAGGGTTCAGGTTGGAGCATAGGGCTGTATTTTGTTCCTGATGTACGGAGCCCCTATGTTGTGCAAGGCCTTAAAGGCCAGCACCAGGGCCTTGAAATTCACCCTCTTACGCACCGGGAGGCAGTGCAGGGACATCAAAAGAGCCGTCATTTGAGTCCTAAGGTCAACCATAAGGACTGCAATAGCTGCCTCATTTTGTACCACCTGCAGGCGACCAAGTAAGTAATCAGGGAAGCCTAAGTACAAAACATTAACGTAGTCCAGCCTGAACATGATTAGGGCCTGGACCAAGGTTTTTCTATGCAGGACTGGAAGAAGGGGGAGGAAATTCCTCATCATTTTCAGTAGTCCAAAACAGGTGCCGGCCACAGTTTGGACTTGGGATTTCATGGACATGTCCGCATCCAGTTTTACCCCAAGATTTTTTACGGTGGTCACTGGGCAAGCCGGAGGGGACATATCCTGAGGCCACCATTCGTGCCATACTTCACCAGGACTATGGCCAAAAAAGATGATTTCGGACTTATCTGAGTTACAAAACAATTGGTTTTGCCTAAACCAGCTGAACACCTTGGTCAGGCAGTTGTTTATGTCACCTCCTCTCCAAGCAGCATCCTTCTCGCAGATAAACAACAGCTGCGTGTCATAGGATATAACTTTAGCCCTGTGTTGTTCTGCCAGGAGTGCCAAGGGAGCCATGTATAGATTGAACAAAGTTGGGCTTAAAACCGAACCCTGTGGCACTCTGACCCGCATAGAAGGGATAGGGACGACGAAAGGGGGGGACCATACTGTTTGCTGGCGACTTTCCAATTATAGAATAATAGCTTAAGATAATTATGTTTTATTGTACTAATAAGAGATTTAAATGAAATTATGAAATGGAGCTTTTGTGTCTAAACAAATATTAAAATCATGTTTATTTCTCCTAGAGAAAACGGCACATTTGAAAGAAGGCCGCAGCATTGCCGTTAGGGTTAATTTTTATTAGAATTTAGAAACACTGAAAAATAAGTTTTATTCTTCAGAGCTGTCCATTGTGTTCTTTATTCTTGGATGGTTGCTACGTGTCTGGTGTACCTACAATTCTTCCTACTGACGCAGGAAAAGCCTGCTATTGTGATAAACTGTACAGCTAAATGTTTCAAAAGCGCATCTGAAAATGCATTTGACGCGGAAGGAGAAGTTTTGATTTCTTCGGCCGAAGGACGATGATGACTACATAAAACTAAAACAATAGACCTTTGAAAAGGAAGAGCGATGGAAATTGTGTGATTTAACACCCTATACCTGTCAGCCAATCAGAGAAGGATTTTCCTGGATTTTGTTACAAGAATGAGCCAGAATCAATGTACATGAGGGTATAATTATTAGTGATAGATTCCACTGGGTAGGCAGAGAGACAGAGAGAGGCAGAGAGAGTAGACGGTGTTGGTGTTGGATCTATCTGAGGCGTTTGTGTGAGCTGTTCCTTTGAGATGTACCTGGCTGATGCTTTCTGTAAGCTGACTCCTTAACCTTGCTCCTCATACTTTATGAGCAGGGGCGGCTCCAGGCTCATGGTGGCCCTGAGCAGGGAGTGTAGGTAGGGGGCCCCGGAAGAGGGGGAGCTCGTGGTGGCCCTGGGCAGGAAGTGTAGGTAGGGGGCCCCTGGAAGAAGGGGTCCGGGCGGGGCAGAGTGCAGAGGCCAGTGAAGAGGGGGGTCAGGGTGTTTGGAAGTGGAACAGAGCCTGAGGCCGCCAAATCCCTGCCAGGGGCTGCCACGCAAATATGTATCCATCCTCAGAGGATTATTATATTTAGGATATATATTGGTGAGGTGGACCCTGGGGTTTGGTGGCCCTGTGTAGGTGCACAGCTTACACATGCCTAAGGCCGCCCCTGTTATGAGGATAGCCCTGCTTTCCCTCTCTGCCGGAGGGTTAGCATTTCCAGCTAGTAGCACGCTGTGCTATAATTTCCTAGGTTTGTATGAAACTCTGTATTTGCATTTATTCTGATTGAAAATGCTCTTTTGTCTCTTACACTATCCACTCAATTTATACTCCTTTATGGAGATGTTACTGTGATTATTTGAATTGTGTTCTTGTGTGAATATTCAGATTCAACGCTGTGTCTTTGTTTGGCATTCTATATGATTTCAAATAAAATAGATAAAAACAAACTAACTTAGAAACTGAGTCCGTCTTTAATCTATGCTAATATAATAAAGAGAGAGCCCAAACCTTGGAGGCGGGTAATCTCAGGAACCACAGCACCAATCACAACACCCAATACAGCGTTGGAAAGGGCATTTGCAGCAGAAGGACATAGGCTATGCAGACGCCCACCATATACATTTAAAAGGTAAAAGAACCGTGCCAGCAAAGTAGTCCCTTGTGGGCGTGTCTGCGTTGTGCTGTGGGCGTATGCTGGGGGCATGACAAACGCTGGGGGCGTGTGGTACGTTCCACCCTTCATGCCATGTCTCATATTGTGTGCTGTGGGAGTGTGCTAGGGGCATGGGCGTGTGTGGGTCGCGGTATTACGGAAAATAAAAAGCGAGCGTTGTGCTCAATATTTAATCGTTTTTTCTTCCCTTGTTCTGTACATTCCAGCTCCGGGTATGCTTGCCCCGTGCTCCCAGTGACGCGCACCTGCTTTACTGTATGGAGGTCAGGCATGGCGCTATTCCCAAGGGAAGGAAGAAGCGCAAACAGGGGCCATTGTGCAGAAAATGTAATCTCCCCTTAACTTCCGGTGACGCCTGAAGCGCACACTGGAGATTTTCCACTTCTGAGGCCTCGCGCCACGCACATCCGGACACAAGGCCCGCCTCCACGGAAATAGCAAGAAAGGGACTATCCCTCATCTGGGAATATGTGATGACATTCCGCAAACCAACATCCCGCATACCATCACTCCGCAATTTTTATAACGCGGGACTAATACTCTGCAAATACATAATTTCTAAAACTTTTACAACGCATATGACTTTATCACGCATGCCATTATAACGCAAATGCATGTGTGGTAAAGTCATATACATGTAAAAGTACATTATTAAAACATCAAATATATGTTCGTATATATATATATATATATATATATATATATATATATATATATATATATATATATATCCATTTTTTAAATTTAATTAAAACATGTATTCTTTTAAATTGCATTATTTATATTATTTTTATGTATTATTTTATTTTATTACCCTTTACACCCTAAAAACTAATCCCACCCTGCTCCCTTTAAATACCCCTGCACCCCATAATCATAACCCAGCCTTACTCCTTAAAATACCCCAACACCCTTAAACACTAACCCATCTTAACCCTATAAATATACCCTAAACCCCAAAATCCAAACCTATCCCTAAACCCTAAAAATACCCCTGCACCCCAAAACCCAAACCTAGCCCTGAACCCTATAAATTACCCCTGTACCTCAAAACCCAAACCTACCCCTGAACCCTAAAAATACCCCATTACCCCAAAAACCCAAACCTACCCCTGAACCCTAAAATACCCCTGTACCCCAAAACCCAAACCTAGCCCTGAACCCTTAAAATACCCCTGTACCCCAAAACCCAAACCTAGCCCTGAACCCTAAAAATACCCCTGTACCCCAAAACCCAAACCTAGCCCTGAACCCTAAAAATAACCCTATACCCCAAAACCCAAACCTACCCCTGAACCCTAAAATACCCCTGTACCCCAAAACCCAAACCTAGCCATGAACCCTTAAAATACCCCTGTACCCCAAAACCCAAACCTACCCCTGAACCCTAAAAATACCTTTATACCCCAAAACCCAAACCTAGCCCTGAACCCTAAAAATACCCCTGTACCCCAAAACCCATACCTATCCCTAAACCCTAAAACTACCCCTGTACCCCATAACCCAAAACTATATCTGAACCCTTAAAATACCCAAACACCCCAAAACATATACCTCAATACCCCAAAACATATATCCCCATACCCATACTTACCTGATCAAAACATAAAAAAACATGCTTTTACCATTCATGCATTTATTAAGAAGTTTGTTGTAAATGTATGCGTGGTAAAAGCATATAAAATGTAATGCCATGCGTCATAATGGCATTGCGGAGTCATGGTACTTTCGTAATGAAAGTATGCGGAGTGATGGTATGCGGAAAGAAAGTTGCGGAATAATGGGTGTTTACCCTTCCCCGGTAAGTACATAGGTGGCACGGCGGCCATGTGTGCCTATAGCTTTGCCACCACACCAAAAGGCGCCGAGGTCCCTTGAGTGAGCTATCCATCATAGTTGGGAAAGGGTGGGACGTTTGATACCGCTAGTGTGTGGTGCGGGGCCGAACGGATGGGGCTTCTATGCGTGTCAACATGCCTCTTGTGTATAAAGGGTCAGAGAGCGAGTAGGGCAGCAGGTCAGGAGAAAGCAGCCTCCTGGCCACTGGAACTACACGGGGATCACGCTCGAGAAACTCATGGATGCAAAGACCTCCCTCGAGTATTACAGCTAATTTTCAATGGCAGATATGGGGTTAAAGCACACTTCGCCAGCCTCGACCGTGCTCACTAATGTATAGTGCTTGTCATGATTCGCTAGTTCTAACACCTTCTGCTCTACAGTGAGCAGTTTTTTATCCCATCAAGAAACCCACCCCTGTCCCGTGCACCCAGCACGCCAAAGTGTATGTGTAAGATGTTGTATTATGCTTCAGTAGTGATTACGTTTGGTTAATGTACTTTAGAACGTTTTGAATCCTCCAGTTACATCTGCCGTGTAATTCTGTCAATAATAGTAAATTTGTGCATTTCGATATCCTGATTATATTGCCAAGTGATCCTGCCATTTATTGTAAGCTTCAGGATGGTTCTAATTACATTGCTGAGTGATGCTGCTACTTGTTGTGAGTTTCAAGATAGAACTGCCGATAGTAGAAGCTTCCTGACGCACACGCACGCTAACAAATGGTGCGCGGTGTGTCATCCTCTCTTGGGGTGTGGCTTGGCTATAAAAAGCCACACCCAAAGCTTCCCGATGCTTCGTCTTCTGCCGCATCCTGTAGCATCCTGTAACAATCTATACAGATCATAGAAATTTACAATTTTTGCGTTCTGTAAAGGCCCTGACTGCTAGGCAATTACGTTGGACGTTGTTTTTTAATGACTACAATTTTATAATCACTTACCGTCCTGGAAAAGAGAACCTAAAAGCAGATGCTCTGTCTCGCATGGGAATTACAGAGGAAAAAGACTGTTCTCTTGAAAAAATTCAACCGGTGTTGTCAGATCATTGTTTTAAAGTAGGTGTAATTGTATCTGATGTTATGGATGACATAAAAAAAGAGATACAAGAAAAGACAATGGAAGAATGGCATGATTTGTATCCTTTGTTACAAAGAAAAGATGATTTGTTATATATGAATGAACAGATGTTAGTACCCACACAAGAACTCCAGAAAAAGGTGATACAATTACATCATGACACTTTAATGTCTGCACATCCAGGAGTAGCTAAGACCAGTCATTTAATAAAAAGAAAATTTTGGTGGCCTTCTTTGTTGAGTGATGTTAAATCCTATATTGAGACTTGCGTGGTTTGCTCTCAAAACAAAACACAACACCAAGCTCCCAGTGGTCTTTTACTTCCTCTCCCAATTCCACCTCAACCTTGGCATACCGTATCCCTTGACTTCATAGTAGAGCTCCCTAAAACTAAGGAAGGTTTTACTACCATTTTAACTGTGGTTGATCATTTTACTCGAATGGCTCATTTCATCCCGTTAAAAAAGATTCCTTCTGCCAAGGAGCTAACTCAAACTTTCTCTAAGGAAATAATTTGTTTGCATGGCATTCCTTCAGTAATAATTTCAGATAGGGGCTCTCAGTTCATTTCCCACTTTTGGCAAAATTTAGGAAAAACTTTAGACATGGACATCCGCACTTCTTCTGTTTATCATCCTCAAACGGATGGCTTAACTGAAAGAACTAACCAAACTATCAAACAATTCTTAAGATGTGCTCTAGTAGAAGAAGAAAGGGAATGGTCAGATATATTATGGGTCTTAGAATTTGCCTATAATAACATGGATAATTCCTCCACTACTTTTTCACCCTTCTTTAGTACTTATGGGTTTCATCCTAAAAATATTCCAGGTTCTGTACAAATTCCATCTGAAATTCCGTCTTTGGAAGATCATATTGAAAGAATAGTCCACATTCAAGATCAGGCTCAATATCATTTAGCACAAGCAAAAGAAAAGCAAAAAGAAACTTCAGACCTACACAGAAAATCACCACCTAAATACTCCGTAGGAGATAAGGTGTGGTTATCCACGAAGAATTTGAAAATAAAAACTTGTAAAAAATTCTGCCCCAAGTTTATCGGTCCATTTCCTATTGAGAAATTAATAAATCCTGTTAGTGTAAAACTAACTTTACCGATCAGATATAAATTTCACTCGGTATTTCATGTATCTTTGATTAAACCCTGTGATCCTAGGACCAGATTTAAAAGAAAGCCCGCAGTCATACAGGTTGATGGAACTCCAGAATTTGAAGTTCAACAAATTTTGGATTCAAAAAGGATTCGAGGAAAATTGTTTTATTTAATTCATTGGAAAGGCTGTGGTCCAGAGGAACGGACACGGGAACCTCTGTCAAATTTGCAAAATGCTCCTCGATGTCTAAAACGTTTTCATCTTCAAAATCCAAATAAACCTAGACCTGTTCCTCAGATTTTGGGAGGGCTCTTGAGAGGGGAGTACTGTCATGATTCGCTAGTTCTAACACCTTCTGCTCTACAGTGAGCAGTTTTTTATCCCATCAAGAAACCCACCCCTGTCCCATGCACCCAGCACGCCAAAGTGTATGTGTAAGATGTTGTATTATGCTTCAGTAGTGATTACGTTTGGTTAATGTACTTTAGAACGTTTTGAATCCTCCAGTTACATCTGCTGTGTAATTCTGTCAATAATAGTAAATTTGTGCATTTCGATATCCTGATTATATTGCCAAGTGATCCTGCCATTTATTGTAAGCTTCAGGATGGTTCTAATTACATTGCTGAGTGATGCTGCTACTTGTTGTGAGTTTCAAGATAGAACTGCCGATAGTAGAAGCTTCCTGACGCACACGCACGCTAACAAATGGTGCGTGGTGCGTCATCCTCTCTTGGGGTGTGGCTTGGCTATAAAAAGCCACACCCAAAGCTTCCCGATGCTTCGTCTTCTGCCGCGCCCTCGAGAGCAACTCACCTGGGAGCGCCCTGGAACTCTGAACGCCAGCCGATGCCCGGAAACCTTCAAAGGACTTCGGATTTCTTCACGTTGATTCAGCGCGCATCTCTGCAAAAGAAAAAGACACAAGCTAAGTGAAAAACCTTTTACAATTTAATGCAAGGAGCCCTACGCAAGCAAGCAACTACAGATTTAAGAGGCTAGAACTTACCTGGCAAATTCTTCAAAGACATTCTGGTGAATTTGATTGAAAGCACAGCTTGCAGTCTGAAAGAAAGAAAAGGCTTTGAGAAAATGTCAAAGTGTTAAGCAATTTTGGACAATAATTTTGATGTTTTAGTTTGGCAATCTGTTTCTTGTTAGTGTCATTTCTATCTAGGTGGTGAAGGCGAGGAAAGACATGACAGAGTGTACTAAGTAAGTGATATGTACAAGAGAGGTGGAAATGTTAGGGTTATAAACAAACTGTAGAAGGAAGTAACTTATTCATAAATACTTGTCTTTTCTTAGGAGAGAGAACTTGACTTCACCTTCTTGAAATTCAACTCTTCCACCACAACAACCTACATCGCCTCAACCCTCCTCGACGACAACACGGACGCGACGCTTAGATACTTACTGTCGCAGGTAGGCTTTTAAGAAGCATAAAAGGAGGACTGAGATCTGTAAAAGTACATGCACTTAAAGTGTGTTGGAAATAAGGGATAAAAGTTACAAGAGTTTCTTTGTTGCCTCGCAGGTCAACAACCCAGAAACCAGTAGCGTCCATTATCCGGCCTTCCTCCCTATTTTCTATTTGATTACCTAGGTGTTCTAATTAATCACTAGGTGTTGCCTAGAAATTCGGGGAAGTTGGTCCATAACGTCTCTGCGAAATCCATCTACAAGCAACTCACAGGTAAGAGTGCTTGTAGTCTTGACAGTGCTTTTCCTACACTGCAGCTGCGTAAAGGGCCAGAAGATTTGTCTCCACTGACCGTGTGTGCCTGTAACTTTGCCACCGCGCCAAAAGGCGCTGAGGTCCCTTGAGTGAGCTGTCCATCATAGTTGGGAAAGGGCGGGAAGACTTTTGATACCGCTAGTGTGTGGTGCGAGGCTTCTATGCGTGTCAATGCCTCTTGTGTATAAAGGGTCAGAGAGCGAGCAGGGCAGCAGGTGAGGAGAAAGCAGCCTCCTGGGCACAGGAACTACACGGGGATTGCGCTCGAGAAACTCAGAGATGCAAAGACCTCCCTCGGGTATTACAGCAAATTTTTGATGGCAGATATGTGGTTAAAGCACACTTGCCCAGCCTCGACCATGCTTGCTAATGTTTTGGGCTGATTAAAAACGTTACTGAATTTGAACTTCAACTCGGGCACCTGCTATATCTGTAAGTGCTTCCTGTTGAGGTTTAATTTTTGTGACAGGAGCCTCGTGCCAGAATGAATCCTGCTCTGCATAGTTATCCACGAAGATGCCATCGTTTTGTGCAATACCTCTACTCAACTGGAGTACTAGCTAATCAGTAAGTGCTACCTCGTTGGGTAAATGTAAAGTGCTTTTCCTACACTCCAGCTGCGTAAAGGGCTATAAGATTTGTCTCCACTGACCATGTGTGCCTGTAACTTTGCAACCGCGCCAAAAGGTGCCGCGGTCCCTTGAGTGAGCTGTCCATCATAGTTGGGAAAGGGCGGGAAGACGTTTGATACCGCTAGTGTGTGGTGCGAGGCTTCTATGCGTGTCAATGTCTCTTGTGTATAAAGGGTCAGAGAGCGAGCAGGGCAGCAGGTGAGGAGAAAGCAGCCTCCTGGGCACAGGAACTACACGGGGATTGCGCTCGAGAAACTCAGAGATGCAAAGACCTCCCTTGGGTATTACAGCAAATTTTTTATGGCAGATATGGGGTTAAAGCACACTTGCCCAGCCTCGACCATGCTTGCTAATGTTTTGGGCTGATTAAAAACATTACTGAATTTGAACTTCAACTCGGGCACCTGCTATATCTGTAAGTGCTTCCTGTTGAGGTTTAATTTTTGTGACAGGAGCCTCGTGCCAGAATGAATCCTGCTCTGCATAGTTATCCACGAAGATGCCACCGTTTTGTGCAATACCTCTACTCAACTGGAGTACTAGCTAATCAGTAAGTGCTACCTCGTTGGGTAAATGTAAAGTGCTTTTCCTACACTCCAGCTGCGTAAAGGGCTAGAAGATTTGTCTCCACTGACCATGTGTGCCTGTAACTTTGCCACCGCGCCAAAAGGTGCCGCGGTCCCTTGAGTGAGCTGTCCATCATAGTTGGGAAAGGGCGGGAAGACGTTTGATACCGCTAGTGTGTGGTGCGAGGCTTCTATGCGTGTCAATGTCTCTTGTGTATAAAGGGTCAGAGAGCGAGCAGGGCAGCAGGTGACGAGAAAGCAGCTTCCTGGTGACAGGAACTACACGGGGATTGTGCTCGAGAAACTCAGGGATGCAAAGACCTCCCTCTGGTATTACAGCTAATTTTCGATGGCAGATATGGGGTTAAAGCACACTTGCCCAGCCTCGACTGTGCTCACTAATGTTTTGGGCTGATTAAAACATTACTTAATTTGAGCTTCAACTCGGGCACCTGCTTTATTTATATGAAGTGCTTCCTGTTGAGGTTTAATTTTTGTGACAGGAGCCTCGTGCCAGAATTAATCCTGCCCTGCATAGTAATCCACGAAGATGCCACCGTTTTGTTCAATACCATGTGTGCCTATAACTTTGCCACCGTGCCAAAAAGCGCCGAGGTCCCTTGAGTGAGCTGTCCATCATAGTTGGGAAAGGGCGGGAAGACGTTTGATACTGCTAGTGTGTGGTGCGGGGCCGAACGGGCGGGGCTGCTATGCGTGTTCACATGCCTCTTGTGTATAAAGGGTCAGAGAGCGAGCAGGGCAGCAGGTGAGGAGAAAGCAGCTTCCTGGTGACAGGAACTACACTGGGATTGTGCTCGAGAAACTCAGGGATGCAAAGACCTCCCTCTGGTATTACAGCTAATTTTCAATGGCAGATATGGGGTTAAAGCACACTTGCCCAGCCTCGACCGTGCTCACTAATGTTTTGGGCTGATTAAAACATTACTTAATTTGAGCTTCAACTCGGGCACCTGCTTTATTTATATGAAGTGCTTCCTGTTGAGGTTTAATTTTTGTGACAGGAGCCTCGTGCCAGAATTAATCCTGCCCTGCATAGTAATCCACGAAGATGCCACCGTTTTGTTCAATACCATGTGTGCCTATAACTTTGCCACCGTGCCAAAAAGCGCCGAGGTCCCTTGAGTGAGCTGTCCATCATAGTTGGGAAAGGGCGGGAAGACGTTTGATACTGCTAGTGTGTGGTGCGGGGCCGAACGGGCGGGGCTGCTATGCGTGTTCACATGCCTCTTGTGTATAAAGGGTCAGAGAGCGAGCAGGGCAGCAGGTGAGGAGAAAGCAGCCTACTGGCCATAGGAACTACACAGAGATCACGCTCAAGAAACTCATGGATGCAAAGACCTCCCTCGAGTATTACAGCTAATTTTCGACGGCAGATATGGGGTTAAAGCACACTTGGCCAGCCTCGACCGTGCTCACTAATATTTTGGGGCTGATTAAAACGTTACTGAATTTGAGCTTCAACTCGGGCACCTGCTTTATTTATATCTGTAAGTGCTGCCTGTTCAGGGTTAATTTTTGTGACAGGAGCCTCGTGCCATACTTGTAACTATTCTCTGACCCTGCTTCGAGGGTCAGAGCAGGGTCAGAGAATAGTTGCAAGTAGGCAACGAACTCTGGAGGTGCCTCAGGAAGCACTTACAGGGTTACAGCAGGTGCCCAAATTAAAGTTAATTTGTTTGTAAGTATTTTGTAAATGATTACAAAGAAATTAGCTTCAACTTGGGCACCTGCTGTAACCCTGTAAGTGCTTCATGGAAAATTCGTCCCACTCGCGGATTCGCAGATTTTTCTGCAATTTCGCGATATTCGCAGATGGCGAAATTGCCGAAAATCCGTAAATTCCGCGAGCGGAACTAATTTTCGTCCAACACTTACCAAAAACTGATCAGCATGGTCCCATTTGGGAGAGGTCGGGGACACCCCCAAAGACAGGTATGGTGCCACCTTTGTGGACAAGTCTACACCTACGCGGGGACATAATTTGGTGCATCATGCAGAAAGATTGCCAGCTTATTGACTCATTAGAATCTGAGGTACTCTTGATGTGGGTGGGTTGACCATCCTTCCTCATTTACTTTTAACTACTATTCTTTGCTGCCAGATTAAAATAGAGGAAAACAGATCATACTCATTAACTGATGGTAATCCAAGTAATCTGATGTTTATTTGAAGGATGCTGAGTGAATGGTCACTGCTCTTCTTAAGGTGTTTCATGTGCAGGGTGAGAACTGCACTCTTATACCTTGAACCTCTAGGATATTTTTCTTTTCTCTCCCCTTTGGCTCCTAGTACAATATCTCTCAGATATTTTCAGAACTTGAATAATGACAAGCGTTAATTCATATAGCCATATCTTATTATTGGTTAACGTCTTACTGTTTATTACGCCCATCCATTCATCACAGAATATTTCCTGAAACTAAATGACATCACCTGTTCTATTAAGTTGGCAGTGCTTGACATTTCCAAGTAAAAATTGGGGATTCTCTACCACTGACATTTATACATCTATAGACCGATTATGGCGACAATTTTTGCATTTAATGTTAAAGGACTCCACACCAAAAAATGGCTATCAACCCCCGACAGCAATTGCATACGTCCAGGAGACACACCTAACAACACTACATCAACAAACAATCAAACATAGGCTCTACCCTATGACACTATACTCCTCCTCTACTATAAAGCGCAATTATTTTCCACACAGGTAATCACTTTCGGGTAGAAGAAACGATTAAAGATAAGGAGGGATGTTATATCCTCACACGCTCGAGGTTGAAGACCACTCTCCACAATCAATGCTCCAAATAAAGGTCAATACAATCCTTTTAACTGATTTTCTGTGACGATAAGCAGACTTCGCTAAATGCAAGATTATTGTTGCAGGAGACTTCAACCTGCTATGGGATGCTTCTAAGGATAGGTCTGTCTCACACTGGGGATATGCAGGAGCTTTTTCTAAAAATCTTAAATTTCAGCTTCATTATTTAAGCCGGCATGATACATGCCGAGAACAGTGTGGGTAGATCGTGAATACACCTTCTTTCTCATAAGTGCATTGAACACATTCCAGAATAGATTATCTCTTGAAAAATAATGTCCTGGCCTCACTAGTAGTTCGCTCAGAGATTGGCCATATCTCCATTGCAGACCATGTACCCATCACCCTCAGTTAGACCTGATATTCCTGGCATGGTTTTCCTCACTAACCTTTTGCCTTCAACCCTCTTTGTTTTGCTGACTTAGTTTTTGCTGGCCTTAGGAATCTGCACAGTTAACACTGCTAACCACTGCTAAGGTTTTTGTGCACTCTCCTTAAAACATGGTAGAATTGGCTTATCCAATTTACATATTTAATTTACCGATAAGTCCCTAGTAAGGTGACAATACCTGGGCCCAGGACCTGTAAATTACATGCTACTATTGGGTTGCAGTACTGATTGTACCAACCACTTAAGTAGCACTGTAAACATGTCTCAGGCCTGCAAATACGGTGTGGGTGTACAGTTTTGGAATGCCAAGTCGACCTGGTAAAATAAACCTTTTGCTAGGCCATACCTTCCTTTTTAATACATATAAGTCACCCTAAAAATAAGCCCTGGACAGCCCATAGGGCAGGGTGCAGTGTATTTAAAAAGTTTGACATGTACTTTTAAGTATTACATCCTGGTAGTGAAAAACTCTCAAATTTGTTTTTCACTATTCCAAGGCTTACCTCTCCCATAAGATAATATTAGAGTTACCTTAGTACATTTAATAGGCTGGAGTAGGCCAGTACCAGTTCATGTTTGATGTGTTTGGAATTGTAATGAAAAATCGTAACTTACAGTGAAGTCGGATTTTAAATTACAATTTTGAAAATGCTACTTTTAGAAAGTTGGTATTTTCCTGCCTTAATGGACAAACACTGGCAGGATTGCAGGAGGAGCTTGGCCCAGCCCCACTTACACTTGAATAGGCTGCTTCCTGCTTCCACACAAATGGCTGCAAAACCCCTATAGTTAATCTGGAGCCTGGGCTAGGAAGGCAGGCCATCTGAGCACTTCAAAGGCCTGGCTCTAGAAGCTTCTTCCTACTTCAAAGGTACAACTTAGTATAAATACTGGGCCTCAGACATCAACTCTTCAGTACACTCCTGGCCCCATGGACACACTACTAGGAAGAATGACTGCTGTGCTGTTGAAAGAACTGCCACAATGCTGGGCTGCTACTATGAAGGATTCCTGCCCTGCTGTGCTGATCTTCCTGCTGCACTAGTACCTGGGTCTGGGAAGGACTAGACCTGCATCACTTGAGTCCAGAACCCCAGAGTAACTCCAACGGCTAGTTGTTGGCTTCCTGATCTGAAGGCTCAGGGGCACAAGAGGCTTCCAACAACCTTGCACATGCACCTATTCTCTGCCATCTGTGCTTACCCTGCCAAGTGGTGCCACCACAGTCTTCGACCCTTGGAAGTGGACCAGCCTCTGTGAAACCAGTGGAACGCATGAATCTCCTCTGCTGTACGGCGCAACCCTGAGCAGAACTGATACATTGCCACTGTTGCATGTATTGGACTAGTCATAAAGACCCATGTTGCATCTCTGCAGTCTCTTAAGACCCGCTTTTGTGTGACGCGTCCTCTGCGTAGGTCCTCACACCGCTTGTCGACAGCAGCCTCAATGACTATTCTGGACACCGGATTGCAGCCTCGCTGTCTCGTCCTGCTGATGTGGGGCCTCCAGGAACCCCAGAGCACATCCAGTCAATAGCCAATTGCCAGAGGACTCCCTTGGAGTAGAGAAGCTACTCCCCTGCAGGTCGCAGGCGCTGAACCCTCAGAGTCCGACCTATCAACATGCCGCTCCCCAGCGACGCTGACTCAGCAATAAAACCAGAAGTGCTGCACCAGCTTCAGAGGGATAGATCTGTCCCCTCACCAGGACCTGCGGGAGGCATACGTAGCAATACCTGAGGTACTGGATGACCTGCATCCGACACAGAGAGACGAAGAGTCCAATCTGGACTCCAACTGCCAAGGATGCATGCAACCGTCAAGGGACATCAAGACCCCTGAGACCCACTTCTTGAGTCGCCCAGTCATCCGGAAAACCTCCCTGGACGCTGCTTGCCCCTGACCGCAAAGACCGCCTTGACTGAAAGAGCCCAGCTGAGTTATCTACACTGCACCTAGCCTTGGTACCAACAAACCAGCATTGCCCCCGGGGTCCTAAGGCTCTTGCATCCCAGTCACTCATTTGTTATCCCCCCGGACTTACCTGTAAATCCTCATGTGAAGCATGTTTTTAGGTGGCCCTCCTTCTTTGCAGAGTACCAGCTACCAAAGGCCTCAGCACCCTGCTTCCGTCTGAATCCGGGTTGCTCCCAACAATCCGCTGGTGGAACATTAGGACCGTGGCATGCTGCTATCACAAATTCTGAAGGTTAATCCCTAGAACCAACTGTAGGTTATTAAACACACTTTTTAATTTTCTCCCATAGACTGTCATTGTGCGTCATTGTGTACAAGAGTGATTTCTTTTCCCAACTTTGAAAAATCATAACTAATAAAAGATTTACCCATGAATGAAGTTCTTGATCTGAAAAAACATATAAAAATCTGTGTTGTTTTTGCAAACTGGTTCTCAGATTTATTCTTCAGTCTGTGTCTCATTTATTTTCTCTGTGAGTACAACAAATGCTTAGCACTACCCTATTATGAGCCTAACTGCTCACCCAAACCTCCACAAATAGAGCATTAATATTATCTACCTTTGCCGCTGTGTACCAATCTTGGACCCACTGGGCTCTCTGCAGAGTAAACTTCATTTTAGTACACTTTAAAGGGAGCAAGCTTCCTACACTGATGTATGCAGTTACATGGTCTGCAACGTAGGTGTAAACTCAGTTTAGGCAAGGCTGCTGCCTCCATTCCAAGACCAGTCCCTCTGCTGGAATTCTCCTCTCTAACCTCCAAGGGGTCGAGAGTCAGTTTATATTATAGAAACTATTGTGTTAGAAAACCTGCAGCTGTGCTACTGTGTTAAGTCTAAAAACATTAGGAGATGTTACTGACTGGGCACAAGAAAAACAGTACACTATGTTGTACAACCTTGTTTGAAATGTTCATACTAAACCTGAGGAACTGTTACTGAATACCAGCTAATATGCATAGCATGCTAAAATAATAGCATGTTGCAAAGACAAATGTATTATGTGTGTCTGCACAAAGCGAAGGCAGCCTAAAGCCAGTGATATGTTTAACCAAAGGAGAAACAAAATAGGCCCAGAAGGGGAAATACTACACCCCCTCCTAGGTTGGGAAAGTAAATTAGTAATACAAAAAATAAGCACAATCTGAACAAATTCAATTTGATATGTTATACAACGACATTGCAATCATAATAAAAAATATAACATGACAATTTTGAAAACATGGTCAAATTAAGGTGGGCCGAAGGCACCCAAGACTTCTTGCCAAAGATCAATTGTTTAGTTTATCCAGAACAGATTCCATCTCTGCAGACGATAATTCCGCTTTAGCCCCGTTCAATCCTACCACAGAACAGATATGATCCTCGTTCTCAACCAATGCTGAGGAAGTAGCCAGGCAACCCGCATCCATGTTATTAGAGCTAGAGCTCGGTGTTCCATGTGCGGAAGTACTACTCTCCACAAGGAGGAGGGGCTCATACCATGCACCTAGAAGAAGCCGCAAGTACATGGGAAAACTCAGAAAATTGGTCATTATCAGACTCATCAACAGGTTCATGTCCACAGGAACAAGCAATTGCAGAGCCAAGCAGATATCTAGTGCCCATTCAAAGGGGCACCATAGGCAATGTAACACGGGCTGTACGCAGGTGGTAAACCTGCAGGTCGCAATCACAGTGACCAGTCATTACCACAGAGTTTGTGCACTCACAGCACTGCTGGACTAGCAGTAGTTCCAGTACCAATGGGCGTAGAAATGGAACATCCATTGCGGAATAGTTATAATAGAATAAAAATGCCGCTCATGAAGAATAACAGCAAGGGTATGGCCCAGAACACACAGAAAAATAATGAATGAATACATGCCAGTATTACTCCACAAATGTGTAGGAAGGTACTGTCCAATACAGTTTTAATTATCTTTAAAAAGTGCATGATTCTAGCAGTTTTAGAAGCATTAAATAGTTGGTGCACTAGCTCACCGAAGTGTAATGGTAGGTTGGTATTAAGCAAGAACTGTATTTCACTGGATGTCCTTGCAACCTATAGTTCAAAAGTTTCTTAGGCAGATGTTAATTCCACCTTCTTTTTAAACAATAAGGCTTTGAGTCAGGTTACCTTGTTATAATCTACCTTCAAGGTTGGAATTGAAGACCACAATGTAGCTTTCGAGACCGTATGCGTAGAGAGAAAATGGACATTATTGCAGCAGGTCACCTTCTGGGAGACCGATAAAATATATAGTATCCCGATATTCATGCCATAACAGTCTTTTTTTTCAGTTTACCCAGTTTGTGAATAACCACTATCGTGGCCAGCCTCTGATCCACTGGTAACCGCCCCACCTCCAAACTCTCCTCAAACATGGCCTTCAAGTGTGCTATTGTTCGAGATGCAATGTCTTTTCGGAATTCAACCGGGATACCGTTAGGTCCCATCGCCTTTCCCGATTTAATCTGCCCTATAGCATTTCCAATTTCCTCATTTGGGAGATTTCCTCTAGGGTCTCCCTATCTGCCTCTGAGAGGATCGGAATGTCGCTATCCCGGGGGAGCTGTCATGAGTCCTCCGCTGTATAGAGAGTAGAGGGATAATAAACCTGATCCAGGTGAGCGGCAAATTCCTCTGCCATTTCCTGCGGATGTGTCACAAAGCCCCCTCCCGACGTTATCAACTTATGTACCCGCCTCGATCCCTGTTCTCGCCTTTCCACCCAAGCCAGTGTCCTGCCCGCCCTATCTCCCATTTCATATATTCTGTGCTGGGTGTGGCGATACTTAGCCAGCATGTGTTCTCTAGTTTTTATCCGATACCCATCCTGCTTTAACTGGAGCCTATGAACAGTGTCAGACGAGGGATTCTGTGCATGATCCCTCTCAAGCAGGTTTGTTTTCGCCTGCACCAAATGTTTGCATTTCTTAGCGATGTATCACATCTTCAAAGATAGGGCCTCTCCTTTCAAAACCACCTTGTATGCTTCCCATATTGTCTGAGCGGATGTGACTGAGCCCAAATTTTCGGAAAAGTAATTTTCCGTTTGTGTATGAAGTTCCTGTCTGATGTCTGGTATGTATAACAGCCACAGGTTGAGAACAATAGTGGTGTGTGCCTGCCTTTCCCAGTGTGTGTATTCTACCCAGACCAGGGAGTGATCAGATATACCCCTCGAAGAACCCCGGAGTTGACAAAATTCCCTACCACAGACAGGTGTGTGAGGAAATAATCTATTTGTGATAAGCTTTGGTGCATGTTAGAGAAAAAGGTAAACAGCTTGTCTGTTGGCTGGAGCGCCCGACCCACATCCACCAGTCCCAATGCTTCCGTAAAGTCGGCCATCAGTGTGTTGGATTTCGTCTTTGACCTCGGTGGCTCGAGGTCAACTGTATCATCTAGCGTCATATTATAGTCTCCACCCATAATCAGTGTATCGTCCTGTAATCCCGTCAGCTTCCCGCCCAGGTCCTCCAGAGCAAGTTTATCCAAAGCAGGTGGTAGGGGCACTGAAATTATGTTGAGGTCTCTACCTTCCCATTGGGCCTCCACTCCCGCAAACCTCCCTGCCAAATCCGCCCATACTCTACGAACTATGAGGGGTATGGACCTCTTTACCAGAATTGCCGTCCCCCTTGACCCGGAAGTGTAATCAGCATGGACCAAAAGTTTATATCCCCATCTAGTGAGGGCCTTCGTCTTCTGCCCCACCAAGTGCTTCTTCTGTAACAATACTACGTCTAGAGAATGGCATTTCAAATACTGTTGCACGATCCCCCTCTTAATATTGTCCCCATCCCGTTGACGCTCCACGTCAGTAAAGAAAGTGTCCTATCTCTGTCCCTCCATCCCAGATCACAAAAGGAGCATCAATGAAACGGATCAGTGAGGTCAGCGAGAGAATGGTAAATATCCTGTCCAGTAATAAAAATCCCATCTGCACATTTAAACAATTGTAAATTCAAACACCCACCCTCTCCCCAACTCCCCCTCCCTGCCCCCCTGTCCATGGATTCAAAACTAACGGCAACATATCCTGATACAGCCTGCAGTTAAGAGCAACAGTTTCATACATATGTTTATCTCTTTTGAAGCCAACACGGAACTCATTGCATATCGAAACCTTACAGTTACAGTTTAACTCGTCGCCAGAGCATCTACTTGTCGGCATATCCATCTCCTACCTTAGGATCTCACAAACACTCTGTAGAACAAGAAAACAATAAGGAACCACAAAACACACCCGCCCCTGTCTCCCACCCCCCACCCTGCCCCCCTGCCTGTGGATTTAGAACTACCCACACCCAAACATGGCAGAGTGCCTCTCTCCCCCCTGAAATGCTAAAGATACACGAGGTGAACTAACCCCCCTCCCCGCAGGTGCACATCACAATTGACTTGTAGTTTAGCCATCCGTACTTAACGGTATCTAAACCTTTTCAAATCACATCAATAAGACCCATCAGTCTGTATCATTTCATTAGGTCCTTAAGTGTACGAAAGTCTCGTAACAATGGGCATTGCTACCCCCCTCACCCCCTTACTTGTGTTTTCAGCTGGATTTGAGTCCTTCGTCCACGCAGCCATGGCCATCAGTCCTGCTCCTTCAGCTAACTGTCTTCCTCACCTGAGCCATTGTTCACCACCTCCTTGCGGATACCTCTTTGATGGCCAGGTCTACCAGGGTGATCTCTCCTTTGGCTTCCCACCGTGCTCCAGCCCTCCATCCACTTCCATACTGCCTCCGGTGAGTCGAAGAACCAGGACTTGCCGTTGGACTCTACTCGTAATTGCCCAGGGAAGAGCATCGAGTATTTCACCTCTCGATCTCTCATTTCCTTCTTCACTGCCTGAAAGCTGCGGCGCTGCGCCTGAACTCTGGCCAATAAATCCGGAAAGAACGCCACCTCATAGTTATCTATCTTTAAGGGAGGATTGGAGCGTGCAGTGTGCAGGATAATGTCCCTGTCCCGATAGTTGAACACCGGAGCAATAAGGGGCCTCGTGGGTGCGCCGGGTTTTGGTCTACCACCTGGTAACCTGTGGGCTCTTTCAATAGATAAATAACTGGACAAAGTCTTAGGTTGTAGGTGTTTTGTGATGAGATCCTCCACATATAGGTCAGCAGCCGGCCCCTCCATTCTCTCCGGAACTCCTAAAATACGAATATTATTGAGGCGGGCATGGCCTTCGTAATCATCAAGTTGTTGCGACATTCTCTCCTGTTCCTTCTGCATTTCCAGCATTTCCATATGAAGTTCCGATGTATCCGTCTACAGGGCACTGGTAACTATCTTGAGGTCTTTGACCTTCTCGTCCATTTTTCTGATTAGCGAGACCTCCACAGTGACTGAGTCCACCAAAGCACGCAATCCACCAATTGCTGCCATGACATCACGAAGAGTTGGCTCCGGGCCTTGTGTAGGGACAGCTGCCCTTCCTTCTGTGATTGCGGTGAGTCTCCTCTTTCCCCTATTTTAGACCAAGCAAATTTTGCCAGCTGTTTCTGGGCATTAGCCTTGGGACCCCTTCCCGCTGTTGGCATAGCTGCGTACACCCAGACGGTCTGCTGGGCATGGGTAGAGGGCAGCTCCGTAGGGACCACTTCAACTGGCCAGTGAAATTGACCGAGTCAGAGCGCAGTACATCTGGTGTCGCTGCGCCGATATCCCTGCCCCTAAGAGCCCGTCACCGTGATTGGATCACTCTGCTCGTGACAGTGTTTATCAAGACTTTGGAGGCAGCAGCGACAGCCTCCAGCATGTGACGGCTCTATCTCCCGGTCGTGCCACCAGTGCGCACTAGTCTCTAGTGAAGTGGCTAAGGTTCCTAGCCTCCTCCTCAGCAATATATGATGTGCTGTGAATGTTCTACTGGCTCCTACCCAGCTCTCAGTGAAGCCGTCTGGCCACAATTAACATGGGAGGCCCTCTAGTTCACGCCTACTCCTAAATACCAGACCAGCTGCGTCCATGCAGCCGCTACTCAAGTGTCACAGGAAGGGGCTTTTACCCCACTGCACCTTTCCAGTCAAGGTACCAGGAGCCCACCGGGCCAATGACCTTTAATCTGGATCGCCTCTCCCAGTTCAAGGCCTCAGTGTGCTTGGTGCCTGCTCCCAGTGTGCACCTCAAAAGTCTCCCAAACACAGCAATACTGGTCCAGCCCACACTTCAGGCCACTTCCGCAGGCCCCCTCTGCATGCCAGCTCGTCCTTTATCGGCTCATCCAGGCCCGGCCGCAGTGTTATATATATGCCCCAGGGTCGGCAAAACTCCCCCTCTTCCCCTACCTTTGTGTCTTCAGGGTCTCCGATACAAGCAGGCAGCCAAGCAGCCCTACTTCACGAGGGGAGAAGGGGGGCATCCAGCACTCCCTCATCATGCCGCCAGCAATCCGCAGACACTTCCTCATCAAAAAACAAAGGCAGCAGGACATTTTTCCCCCCACCGCAGCACCTGAAAAGAGTCCCTCTCCTCCACAGGCCTCAAAGCGGGATCACCCGTAGTCACGCTGCAGTGAGGTCTGCTTCCGCTGGGTCCCAGCAATCTTCCCCTCTCGTGAGCCTCCACTCCTTGTCACTGCAGCCACAGTTAACTAGACCAGCCAGCCAGGCCTCCCAGCACCGCCATTCCAGGTTGTTACCCCTCTGTGGGGCCCCACACGCTCACCTCAAGGCAGCCGAGTGCGTCTCGGTGCTGCCCGCTGTGTAAGCCACAAAGCTGGGGTCTCCCGAAGTGAGGCGCTCACTGGGACATTCCGTCTCTCTTCGCTATGCCGGGTCGACGTCCTTTTCCCCTGATCTGTAAAGGCGCCACTTCATACTCAACGCCACCACCGTTTTTGCGAACAGCACCTCTCCCGTGTCTACGGAGTCTACAGGGTGTGATCCTATTTCTGTGTGGAAGCCGCCTCCTACCTCGATCCACACCTCGGAGCCGCCATTAACGTAGAGCCCAAGTCGTCAGGGAGGACAATTGCACAGAGGGCACGTCGCAGCAGGAGCTTGAAAGTGTCCTGGGGGGAGGGGGTTCAAGAAGAAGCACTTGCTGTGTGGTTTACTTCTCCACTGCAGATGGCACAGGATAAGTCGGGATAACTGCAGGGAAGGAAGGAGCTCGATTAGGCAGAGGCCATGCCCGACGGCTGCTAGCCACGCCCCCATGCCATAACAGTCTTAGTCGCTTAACATCAAATAGCTTCCGGGGCCTCATTGAAGCACACTTCCCATGGCATTGTTGGATTCCTCAGCGGTGCCAACAACTACTGTCATTTGGGATAAGCTGAGTCTCCTAGATGAAAGACAAAAAAAGGCCCAAAATAATTAAACACAAATCCAGAATATTCCCCAAACAATTAACTGACCAACATGCCAGGCCGTCTCTGGCCAAATTTGAGACATTTGCGGGGGTATGGGTTGTTCCATTGTACAAAGGAAAAATGGGCAGAGCCAGGGAAAGGGACACAGACACTTGTGATGTTCAAATCCTGTGAGCAGACAGCTTGCATGTTGATTCTGGTAGACATGTTCTCTGGTGTGTGGTGGACCTAAGGCAATATGTGTGCCATCAGTTGCTTCAACCCCATGTGGTAGATGACCCAAACCGTAGCAGTCACCCTTGGCATTGGCTAAATCCTGCTGCCATGAAAACTGGATGAAGCTGTTGATGTTTCTCATCATTGAAGATAGAACGTCTTGTAGTACATCACTGAAAGTTGGTTGTAACATACCACCAGAACCTGCCACAGTATATTGGAAGGATCCTGTGGCCACAGAATGAAGTACAGACATGATTTTGACAATTGGTGCAATAGATGTGGGATTTCTTTTGTGAGGCTGAAGATCTGGCTCCAGCTGATGACATAAATCCAGTATAGTTTGCATATTCAACCTGAACTTCTTGATTATATCCCTTTCTTCCATGCTGGCAAGGTCTGGAAAAGGGCAGTACACCAGAGGCTATTGTCTCTTTACTCTCCCAGGGTTCATATGTCTGCTTTGGAAAAACATGTGAACATTTTATACATCATCCACAGCAACACAAAAGTATTTTGGCAAAATGTATATGGTTTGATGCACACTTTGAACCAACATTTGCTTCTTGTCCTTTATCCATCAGAAGTGATATATAGCCTTAATCTGATTCTGAAAAATAAATGTGTACACAATACAAATGTATTATTTACACATTTCTTTTCAATTCCTCCCAAAATACCATCAAACGCGATATTAGCGTGGTGTACACAACACCACGCTAATATCGCGTTTCAGCACAGTAACGTACTACGAATAAATATTTCTTTAAAACAAATACCAGTCAATCGAAGTGTGCTTAAATGAACAAACTAGCCCCCATCTGGAGTAGTGCTGATGCACTTAACAGTCACCAACACACTAGTTTGAAGTCCTAAAATGGTGGGTACATGACCTCATTGATAAGACATTTGGAATCAGACTGCGGCGGCCGAAGTCGACCACACAGTTGGCGGTTAACTCCATAACAGCCACAGCCAAAGGCTAACGTGTGTAAACGTAATGGTAGAAGGCCAATGGCCATGTCCGTTTCCCCTGAAGAACACGTATGTCACGTACATGTATGTAGCAATTGGAATAAAAGCTCACTTACCTCCTAACACTGCTGCTATCATGACCTCCTCCACTTTTGCCCAGGCTTTGTGCCATCAACATTCAGTGTGGCCCATGGCCAACGCTCTAGAAGAGTTCTTGAAGGTGTGAGTTTTGTACAAGGTGAATGATGATAGGCTTTGTCTATTGTTTTATTATAATGATACCACCTAATTCATGTCCACAACCAATGGACTGTTCTGAGCAGAACCATGGCTCCCTAAACTCGACATATATTATGTTGTTTGCTGTCATGAGGATCAGTTGAAGCAAATAGGTATGCTTTCCTGCTTTCAGTTTCTATTTTTAGTTATTTGTCAGTATTTTCAAATGATTTAAATACCTTTAAAAACTCTGTTTAGCAGTGACTACTCATTTTTGCCCCATTACAAAAAACAGAAACAGTGTTTTTCTGGTGTTTATGAAACGTTTTCTTTTATTATTGCTCGCTTTCTGCACTGATAGTGCATGGTATATAGACAGTGTACTTTCAGTGAATATGTGGTCCAAATAAATATTTTCAAATCAAACTTAATGTAGTACACAATACAATTCTTCTTCAGTGAGTCTTTGGTCATGCGAGCTCGCTCTTTCTTTCCCATGTAAACTTTTATCCGTGAAAAGTTCCTCTCAACATTGGCACTTAAGATGGGCAATGCCAGAACACCCACTACACAATTTGATAATTCTGACCACTGACATAGCTTTCCATGCCAATACTGGTGCACCTGAAGATTGTGATTCTCTGGGACAGGTTCTGCAACAAATGCATTGAGCTGAGCGCGTATGCCATCATAGTTATTGAAGTGGCCAAAAATAAAGCCGCACTTTTAAAACTGCGGAGAAAATTCCCCTTTAAGGAAGGGATCTAGAACTTGTACATAGTACCACAGTGAGTTTTCATTGGCTTCACATGCCCTGCTTGGTGAAGGGCCATATTTCTATGCATCATTGCAAACCATTTCTCATACATTGTCAAATAAAATTTCCAGAATTGCACCTCAAATTTTCTTTAGTTTCCAAGTGGCAAGCACTCTAACATGGAACATGTTGCAGTGCCAAAGTCATTAAAAGTGTGCTCAGCCTACTTTCAATGAGATGTTTCACATCTACACCAATTATGCTGAATACTTGGTAGGTAAGGGTGTTTTCAAACTCTAGTTTTTTATCATGTCCACTACAGAAGTCATGTTTTCCTGTAAAAATCTAAGAGTGCAGTAGAGTGTACTTTTTTCACATCACCATCAATATGCAACTAAAGATCCTTACATTTCTTGCCTTTTGCATCATCACTCAGCAAAAATTCTGTAAATGGTTGCCACATAGATAATTTAGCATTCACTGCCTTTATGACTGAGAACCACCAGCTAAACAACACAGTTGGTATGACTCTTCCTTTGATGCCACACAAAGCACAAAATGATAAATATTTTCCTCTTAGTTCCCACACATAACAAAACAGTGCACCAGAATGGACTAAAAAGTCAATACCTTACTTCATTAACTCTGAAGATTGTAAAGATGCTTTAAGCATACCATCTATCAAGTGGCAAGGATCGCTTACAGTGAAATACTTCTGCTCAGGTATCGATTTTGTCAGGTCATCACACAACTTTTTCATTTACGTAGCTGAACCACTGCAAAAACAGAAAATATCACTCCAATCTTTCTAGAACTTGGTAAGAACTTTTTGCCGCAGCATTCCAAGTGACACTTCATTCCATGTTTTCCAAAAGTCTATTGTCATGTTTTCACCACTATCCCAGATGCTTTGGTGACAGCACTCTTTTCGTATATACCTGTCACTACACTTTGCATTGAATGTTTAAAGCCATGGGAGTTTGGCAATTCACTTCCTATCAATACCTCCTCGCTAGAAAAGGGGGCAGATCTTTAAAGGGGTTTTACCCATTCTCTGTGGGTAAATGTGATGGCACATATTGGAAAGATTCTTATGAACCCAGCCGTTTTACCCATCAGTGAAAGAATCAAACATAGCCAAAATATCAAACAGGATTTTGATATTTCCTGATTCTCTACAGTTTATAAAATAATTAACAAGACCTAAAGCATGCTTCTAAACCCTGCATCTTTAGATCAAAGACCACAAAACTGAAAAAAACAAGAGGAAGAAGAAACAATATTTCAGTGACATCCCTAAACAACAAAACTTAAGCAGAATAATGTTAGCCCAGTCAAACTTGCTGATACCTTGTATAACAAAGTTACATTGTATTGGCCCCTTCAGGAAGAAATACAAATTACTCTTTCACTCTGCTTTTCCTTTCTTTGAATGGTATTTAGTTTGTGGTTGTGCAGGTGTTTTTCAGTGTTTATTTGTTTACACTGGTGAGGGATATTTCCCTTTAGTTTTTTTTCCAGTTGTTATAGTTTTAACCCTTTCGATGCTGATGACGAGCTCAGCTTGTCATGATGCACGGTTGAGCTGTGCTGATGACGAGCTGAGCTCGTCATGAAACCAAAGGAATGATGAAATATCAGCACAGGAGGGGAAAACACCTAGCAGCCAAGGTGTTAAACCTAAAACAGGATAGCCTACAAATCAGAAAATAGTCTTTATTGTGTCAGGTGTGATTCTCCTGCACAATGTGGATGATGTTATGTTAGCCTTATTCCAGGTGACATCGCGTACTAGGCACTTATGATACAGTGGATGTAGCAATGTCACATTGGGAAGTTGGAATTCTACATAAACCAGAGAGAGCATGTGATCCAACATGACTACTAACTACAGAATTGATGGCCACATATTGGTATCAAGACATATCAAAATTGTGTTCAGAAATCGGGCTGTCACAAGTACATTTTCATGTCAGTGAATTAAAATAGTGACTTTCTTGAAAATAAGTGCAAGAGTGACAAAGTGAAGTCAATGGTGAGCTATATACATGACATATACAAGTGACATACAAAGATGGTACTAGTTTGTTGATTCCGTTCTATATCCATTTACAATGCATGAATTCACAAGACCAAAGATGAATTAAAGAATCGGGTAAAGGAAACTGCTGGGACATGAACTAGGATAGGGTCGACTTTTCGACCCAAAAGTAAGTGTGGATTGTCATGCGTCAAGGCGGGTCTTCTTCAGGACTGGTGAGGCCATGATAGACAGCCAAACAGTGGTGAAGTACAGGGATGTATTGTTCGCAATTTTCCAGAAAATCCAGAGATCCAAGTAGGATATCCAGCAACCAGTAATCATAAATATGGCTTCATTTAATGAGTATAATCATGTGTCGGTATCACAAAATCGAAAAAATCCTTAGTTGATAGGCAACTGTAAGATCCACATCTGGCTGGAATCTTAGACAAGGTTAAGGTCAAGTAGCGCAAAGAAGCTTCATTAATTGCTTAAGGTCCTTTATACCAAACTTCAATGAAATCTTAATTGACAGCGTACTTGTGTAGGTAAAGATCCACCATCCGGTTAGGATCTTGTTTGAAGGTAATCCTGGTGAATGAGGTAGTCTTTAATTCAATCAGCCCCCATAAAATTGGAGTCTCAATTGATGCACTCAATGCAGAGGGAGTCCTGTCACTACCGTCACTATTGTAGGGTCAGATTTACTGTTCAAATGCTGACACTGCAGACCATAGAAAAAGAACATGTGTTGAAAGTATGCTGTCTTACTGCTCCAAATCCAACCACACAAACTTTGGGGAAAATGTATACAGTTTTCGGGTCATGTATAAGGAAAGAGCATCGATGTACATGTCATGGGGTTCAGGTGCATTATTCTAACTCAAATCCAACATTCATTGATGAAAGTGTATTTGTTTATGAGGTCTAATTTAATATTCTATTTAATATGTAATACTCTTAATATTTAATATTATTTTAATACAATGGGAAATGGAAGTCAACAGGCAGACATGTCAGATAATGATGGTGTTTCATAATGTGGTAGTCTTATTATTGTGTTGACGCGTGACATGCTGGTGGAGGTATCTGCTTTCGTTATCATGATTTATAATTCATGTATTTCCTCTCATTATGATTATTGTGCTTGATTGATGTATCGCTGGAGATCTGCATGTCTCGAGAAAAAGCCTATTGATGATTGTATTGCAGACATGTGTACAACTGACCAGTTGGACATTAAAACTTAATAAATAAAGTTGTTAAAAATATATTTATTTAATATTATTTAATATTCGAACTCCAATTCCACTAACATTTATTGGAAAAAGTGGTGGTGATTAGCAATCTTAACTCCTATTCCACACAATTTTAGGAAAGTGCAAATATTTGAGGGAGTAGATTAAATATTATAACTAAAATCCATCCAAGTTTAAAAAAAAAACAAATTACACAATAAATAATATTACATTTTAATTGCATTCTAAAATGAGTGTCCTTATTGTTTTGCTCATTGACAAACATATTACCTAAACACCGAATTTGACTTATTTTCTTCTACTATCAAGCTTCATATATAATTTTATAATGACTAAAATATGAACATCAAAATTACTATACACACACATATGCAAAACATTTGAATTGTAATAATATTTTACTAATATAAAAACAATGTATAACTTACATATTACCTTACAAATTAACCAATTCTTTCATTTTATATTTTTCTGAAGCAATATTACAAAATATTATTTAAAAAAACATAAATATCACTTTATTTCCTTACACCACATTAAAACAAAAATTACAAATTATTTAGCCCTAAGGTTATGTGGCCAATTACCATGCGGCTTGTATAGTCTCCGACGTACAGTCATAGCCTTTACAGCTGCATCTTAATGGGCCTTTCGGTTTCCTTTCCGACCTCCTCATTACGATGGAAGCGGTCAGAAAGGAAACCGGCTGGTCATTCCAGATGGCTTCCAACAGGCTCAGAGGCCCCCAGCAGGGCCCCCTGGGTGCACGACCTTCGGTTGGAGGCCGAGGAGGCCCCCTGTTGATCCCTACACCTTGTGTCATGCACCTCGAGGGGCCAGCCACAGGGTGCAGGGAAGGTCCACACCTCCCATTTCACTATGGGAGCATGCATTATGGCCAGTTTACTGCCTTAATGCATGCTTGCATAGTAAAATGTAGGAATGCGACCGAACAGTGTTCGTCACATCCTGATGAGGCGGTCGAGACCGCCAATCGTGTGTCAGTCGATCTCATGACCGATGCAGTGTCAGGGTGAAGTGATTCCGCCCAACATCGTAATGGCCGCCTTAATATTTGATAGTTTTAAAATACATTTATAGCGTAACATTTCATAATTCAAATCGATATATTTTTTAAAGATAATATTGTTGTGTTGAATATAACGACTTTAAAATAGAGCAATTTCCAACCAGTCCCAACAATGAACCCCACAACCCATTAATAAAATCTATCACACAATAGAAAATATCTTGAAACCCCCAAAATGTTATAAATTAAGCGATATAAAATATTTCATCATTTGAATACCAATGAGAAAATATAAAAAAACATAATCCCATTATAAATATGGAAACCAAAACCACTAAACATCCACCCACTAAAATAACCCACAACCACAACAAAGCACAAGAACATTTCTAAGATTAAATGAAAAATCTAAGAAAAATACATTTATATCTAAAATACCACCAAAAATCAAGCTTTGTATGATATAAATGATAAGTATATTAAATACTACAATATTTTACAGTGCAACATTTTAACATCAACATTAACCCCTTCGCCGCATGGCAAATTTTGCTGCAGTGCGAGTGGGGGTGGTGCTGGGGGTGGCGCTGGGGTACTCAGGACGGCTCCCGGCTGTCATGAGTCACAGTAGGCTTGTGCTCATGATGGCCAGCATCCGTCTGAACTCCGCCCACTGATTAATTTTCCCGCAGGGAATTAATAGCAAGTGGGCGGAGCGGCAACGGTCAGACGGCTCCCGGCCATCATGAGCACATGCCTACTGTGACTCATGACAGCCGGGAGCCGTCATGAGCATGGAAGGTGTTAATTAGAACAACATGAAAACAATATTATGTACCATGATATTTTTGCAGTCTTGATATTCTGACCACAATATAAAGGTAAAACGATATTTTATAGCAAACCAACATAAGCTTTTGATTTTGGATGCAAATGTTGATTCAGTGGGTGTTGAAGTCTTCCAGTTTAGTTTGTTTGATTGCTGGAAGGAGAGTCTCATTATACTGGTTCATTTTATGGTTGAATCAAAAAAGAGGAACGTACAAAAAAGTGGAACGCAACGTACACTATAAGGCATTCTGAGATAATCATCAACAAAATCGAAGTAAAGTTTAAGTTTTTCTTTTTTTTTAAGAACGTTTTTATTAAGTCTTTGCATGAGCAAAATACACATTGCAAGTACAGTATCATGTAATGATTCTGATAATCAATGTACAATGTTCCATTAGGTCCAACCACCACATATAGGGGCGGAAATATTTGTAGAGGACATTAGTTTGTTCTTTAACGTAACCCTGACAAATTATATGGTTAACAGTTTGAACAGGTAGGGCACTAATAGTTACAGAGGCGGGATCTGTGTCTCCCATGTGGAGGGGTGTATGTATGGCACATGGCTGACATCCAGCTCCTTAGCTCTGGCATCACCTTCAGCAAGCATTGGCACAGCATTGCTTCAGCTACACACAGAAGAGGAAATGTACCAAGGTATGGGGGGACACTCCAAGTCTAAGCTCAAACATTAACAAACTATGGGGTCGATTAGGATCGCGGACGGAAACGTGTTCCGTCCGCCGAGGAAGGTGGCAAGATACTCCGGACCTGCCCGCGGAAAACCCGCAATAGCGATTAGGATCAAATGTGATAGAAACGCCGATCGCGGCGGACGGAGCACAACAATCTCCGTCCGCGGCGGTCGAAGTACACCTGAGGCCGCGGCAGGCGGACGGAACCTAAAAAACACCGACCGCCGCGTACGCGCATGACCAGGAGAACAACAACCTCCCCCGCGATACCTGCGTAGTGTCCGTGTCCGCAATTAGGATAACTCCGCAAGTACCCCGGTAGCCACCGCGATCCACGTCCGCGGCGGTACCAATGCTAGGAGAAACCGTGCACCACAGCGGAAGTCCAACATCCCTACAGTCAAACCAATGGCATACATAGCGACAGAATTCATCACCAAACACAGGAAAATGAACGACCACCCACCTGACACATCTAAACCAAACACAAGACACAATGACCCACCCCCAAGAACTGCATAAACCACACCTGCCAACACACCCACCTATCACCTGACTGCCAATCAACATTCACACAGGGCCAACACACAGACTATAAATTAACTCCCACCCACTCCAGAAATCCTCTGCATCACAGCATAGCTGCTAGCAGGAGACACCACTTAGCCAACAGCATAAAATATATATCATGCACATAACCCACACCCAAACACACCCTGTACACATAGACCCACCACACCATACCCAAACACCACACACCAGCACCTCCTAATTCACACAAACACACACCCCGAGCACCATGGCACCCAAGAAAAATCCGAAATTCACCGACACCGAGCTCAGGGTAATGGTCGATGAGATTATTCGTGTTGAACCCCACATCTTTGGATCCCTAGTGCAGCAGACCAGCATAGCTAGGAAGAACAGCCTGTGGGACCGGATCGTCACCAGGGTCAATGCCTCCGGGACCGACCCAAGGACGAAGCAGGAAATCCAGAGGCGGTGGCACGACCTCCAGACCCGGGTGAAGTCCATCAGAGCCAAGAACTTCCTCCGGGCCAACCACACAGGCGGTGGAACCCCCCCCGGAGCCCCTACCGTACACCGAGTGGGAGGAGAAGGTGCTGACCATCCTGCACCCTGAGACCCTTGATGGACTTGATGAGGGAGAAGAGGCTGGTAAGTACCAACCAAGCACCACAAACACAACAACACGGTGTGCCTCACACAACTCTGAAGACACATCTCCCAGACCCCAGCCATGCATGCAGTCCACATACTCACCAACGTCTAAACCACTCCCAACAGGCCCCCATGTCCTAAGAGAGGGTGGTGGGGTGTGTGAGGGGTCACTAGTCCAACTCCCAACAGGCCCCCATGTCCATAGAGAGGGTGGTGGTGGTGGGTGGGGTGTGTGAGGGGACGGAACTACAACTCCCCACAGGCCCCCCATGTCCATAGAGAGGGTGGTGGTGGTGTGTGGGGTGTGTGAGGGGACGGAACTACAACTCCCAACAGGCCCCCATGTCCATAGAGAGGGTGGTGGTGGTGGGTGAAGTGTGTGAGGGGACGGAACTACAACTCCCCACAGGCCCCCATGTCCATAGAGAGGGTGGTGGTGGTGGGTGGGGTGTGTGGGGGACGGAACTACAACTCCCCACAGACCCCCATGTCCATAGAGAGGGTGGTGGTAGTGGGTGGGGTGTGTGAGGGGATGGAACTACAACTCCCAACAGGCCCCCATGTCCATAGAGAGGGTGGTGGTGGTGGGTTGGGTGTGTGAGGGGACGGAACTACAACTCCCAACAGGCCCGCATGTCCATAGAGAGGGTGGTGGTGGTGGGTGGGGTGTGTGAGGGGACGGAACTACAACTCCCCACAGGCACCCATGTCCATAGAGAGGGTGGTGGTGGTGGGTGGGGTGTGTGAGGGGATGGAACTACAACTCCCAACAGGCCCCCATGTCCATAGAGAGGGTGGTGGTGGTGGGTGGGGTGTGTGAGGGGTCACTAGTCCAACTCCCAACAGGCCCCCATGTCCATAGAGAGGGTGGTGGTGGTGGGTGGGGTGTGTGAGGGGACGGAACTACAACTCCCAACAGGCCCCCATGTCCAGAGAGAGGGTGGTGGTGGGTGGGGTGTGTGCCATTGCCGACTGAATGTCAAATATAAATAAATGTACACGTTTAGGCAACATGACTCATCCTAACATTTTTGTTTTGCAGGGGATCCTAATCTGACAGCTGCAATTAACACCAGGCCTCCAGCATCCCCACACTCTGAACTTTCAGGGGACGATTGGCCAGCCACCTCCGGGGCTGAGGATGGTGCCGGCTCAAGCAGCCAGCCAGGGACCTCTGGCTCGCAGGTCACACCTGCACCAACAACAACTACGGCCTCTGGCATCACCACAACACCGGCTACTGTGACCTGCACAGCTACCTCCAGCACCACCTCCACCACCACTAGTACCACCACTTCTGCCCCTGCCACCCTGCCCAACCCACCGGCCAACGCTGGGGCAGCGCCATCCCAGCCACGCAGGGAGAGAGTGAGGCAAACCACAAATGCAAGGCCAGATCCTGCAGGCAGGAGCACAGCAGAAAGAAGGCATGATGACACTACACCCAATGCCGTGCAACAGTGTCTTGAAGCACTAGTCAGGGTGGAGGCGAACTATCTACGTGGCCAGGCACATGCAGACCGGGCCCACCAGGACTTTGTGGACAACACAGCGATGTTGGGGGCCATCGAGAGGCGGCTTGGCCAACTCGTGGACATTTTTAGCACAAGGATATCCGCCAACACCACCCACCACACCCCCCCTCAAACAACGCCACCGCCAAAAACACCGCCACCGCCACCTGCGCCCCTGGCGGCGGATGTGCCACCTGATCAGCCAGCGCCCCCAGCTGACTCCGTCCCGACACAAAGACGGAGGGGCCGTCCGAGGCTGGAAGTGGGCGAGAGCAGTGTCGAAGCTCCTGCCACACGGTCTAAGAGGAGCCGACAATGACTCTTTTGAGTACCTGAGCCTGCCATCCACCCTGCCAACTATCCGGTCCCACCTGGCACAGGCCTGCTGCACTAGGCACACACCACCCTATGTTGTGTCTGCACGGACATCTCATCTGCCATTACCTTGGACTCTCACTCCCCCACCCCTTCACTCATTTGTAAATATGCACCTACACCTATGCACAATCTGTAAATAAATAACACTTACTCACTCAATGATGTGTTGCCTCCATGTTTATTCACATGATTGCATCAGAAACAGACGTAACCAGGTTCAGGGATCCAAGTGGTACAGAATCATGCCGCAAGGGAGTTACCTAGGGAAACATAGAAAACGCAAACACACGTTAGGAAACACCATCACACTCATCCCAACTCACTGCAGTGCAACTTTCAACAAACCACACACATCACTACACGAATGGACGACACTACACACATCATGGAGAAGTGCATGTACTCATAAATGAAAAGACACACACACATGCATACATCACATAACAAAACACATAGATAATGCCCAACACAATGACACAAGAGCAGCAAACCTACACAGGGCATACACAAGCAGCACGAGAGGGGCACACTCACAATCAAGGGAAGTAGCGTTCAATGAGCTGGCGCCTCTGGTCCACACCTTCCTCCTCACCACTATACTCATCAGTCGACATGGGTGGGTCGGGAGGGCGAGGAACTTGCTGTTCATCTGGGTCCAAGATCAGTTCAATGTTATTGCGCACAGCCAGGTTGTGGAGCATGCAGCAGGCAATCACAATCTTGCATAGTTTGCCTGGTGCGTAAGGCAGGGCCCCTCCAGTCTTATCCAGGCACCGAAACCTAGACTTAAGCAGGCCAAATGTTCGTTCCACCACTCGACGTGTCTTACCATGGGCATCATTGTATCGCATTTCTCCTGCTGTAGTGGGATTGCGTATTGGACTTAGAAGCCAAGGCCTGTTTGGGTAAGCCGAGTCGCCTGTGTTTGTGGAAATTAGAGAGAGAGAGATACATCACTACCTGAACATGTGGCCACACAAAGCCACACAGATATCACTCCTGTCACCACAGCATACTCACCAACAAGCCAGGCTTGTGCCGGATGCAGATTTGCCATCAGTTGGGGGACAATGCTGCTCCGCATGATGTGGGCGTCATGTGCAGAGCCAGGAAATCTTGCACACACATGTGAGATTATGTTGTCGGCCTGGCACACCACCTGCACGTTTAGGGAGTGGAAGTGCTTCCGATTCCTAAACACCTGCTCACGTGCCCGTGGTGGAATGATCGCAATATGCGTGCCATCAATGGAACCCACAACGTGTGGTATGCGACCCAGTGCATAGAAGTCTGCTTTGACCACTGCCAACTCTGCCGCCTGTGGAAAATGTATGTAGTCATTCTTGTACAGCATCATGGCTGTCAGTACATCCCGAAGTACCGTGCTGAACATGGCCTGTGACATTCCCCCGGCATGTCCAACAGTGTACTGAAATGTGCCTGTTGCAAAAAAATGGAGTGCCGCCATCACCTTTTGGGTGGGTGAAATGGAGCCCGGATAGGTTCTTCGCGGCTGCAGGTGAGGAGACAATTGGTTCACAAGCTCCAGCAATCGACGTCGATCAAGCCTGAATTTCCTGATCACCTCCTCGTCCACCATATCCTCCAGCACAGTGTATGGGCGATGGACATTTGGAGCCCTCCTGTGTGGGAGTAAATGGAATGGAAGTCAATTGACATACAACGCATATCTGTGCAACTCACTCACATGTCACCGCACTCTATCCAACATGTAATAGGCAGTGTTCAATTAGCATATGTGTGACATCTCTGATTGTCACAACAACATGGATTGACGTAGCAATGTGCACCCACTAGCTACATGATGTGTTGCAACATGTGCAATGCACTTTGTCTCACCTCAACATCACTGCCAACAAGACATGTGACATGACCCAAAAGTGACGGACATTAGTGGCACACCGATGGGCATGGTATGGACACACATGGGATAGAGCATGAAGTGTGGAGTCACGCAATCACGCACACAACCGTCATCATGCAGCTGCAGACAATTAAACAAGGTGCATCGTCAGCTGACATGCAATCATTGACGCCGCCATGGCGGTGCACTGCTTCCGCTGTTTACGTCTGGCCATACGCGGCCCGCGTTCAACATTCCCATTGTCTGCATGTGCACAGACCGTCACGCTCACACACCGGCAAGTGCATGTGCTAGACACCGGGACGGATGCATCATTTGCAACAAAGTTCCAACAGTGGCGCCTCCATGGCGGGGCCCGTATTCGGCGGGGGCGGTGGAGGCCAAAACATCCATAAGCTGATGTCCATGCACATGGCAGTTCATGACCCCCCTTACAGTGACATTGCATCAGCCAGCCTACACCGGCCGGCCCAGCCCTGCCCATGACCGCCGTTCCGGCCATGCCAACTACAGCCGTTTCAGGCCCCCTCCACTACCGCCGTGCCAGGCCCAGCCCATGACCGCCGTTCCGGCCATGCCAACTACCGCCGCTTCAGGCCCCCTCCACTACCGCCGTGCCAGGCCCAGCCCATGACCGCCGTTCCGGCCATGCCAACTACCGCCGCTTCAGGCCCCCTCCACTACCGCCGTGCCAGGCCCAGCCCATGACCGCCGTTCCGGCCATGCCAACTACCGCCGCTTCAGGCCCCCTCCACTACAGCCGTGCCAGGCCCAGCCCATGACCGCCGTTCCGGCCATGCCAACTACTGCCGCTTCAGGCCCCCTCCACTACCGCCGTGCCAGGCCCAGCCCATGACCGCCGTGCCAGCCATGCCAACTACCGCCGCTTCAGGCCCCCTCCACTACCGCCGTGCTAGGCCCAGCCCATGACCGCCGTTTCGGCCATGCCAATTACCGCCGCTTCAGGCCCCCTCCACTATCGCCGTGCCAGGCCCAGCCCATGACCGCCGTGCCGGCCATGCCAACTACCGCCGCTTCAGGCCCCCTCCACTACCGCCGTGCCAGGCCCAGCCCATGACCGCCGTGCCGGCCATGCCAACTACCGCCGCTTCAGGCCCCCTCCACTACCGCCTTGCCAGGCCCAGCCCATGACCGCCGTGCCAGGCCCGCCAGGGCACGGCGGTAGTCAGTGGAGGGGGCCTGAAACGGCGGTAGTTGGCATGGCCGGAACGGCGGTCATGGGCTGGTCCTGGCACGGTGGTAGTGGAGGGGGCCTGAAACGGCGGTAGTTGGCATGGCCGGAACGGCGGTCATGGGCTGGGCCTGGCACGGCGGTAGTGGAGGGGGCCTGAAACGGCGGTAGTTGGCATGGCCGGAACGGCGGTCATGGGCAGGGCTGGGCCGGCCGGTGTAGGCTGGCTGATGCAATGTCACTGTAAGGGGGGTCATGAACTGCCATGTGCATTGACATCAGCTTATGGATGTTTTGGCCTCCACCTCCCCCGCCGAATACGTGTCCCGCCATGGTGGCGCCACTGTTACAACTGTGTTGCAAATGATGCATCCGTCCCGGTGTCTAGCACATGCACTTGCCGGTGTGTGAGCGTGACGGTCTGTGCACGTGCAGCCAATGGGAGGTGTGGACATGGGCCACGGTTGGCCAATAGCAAGTACCGTATGCTGTTCACCGCAACACCAGGGCCAATCATTGGCCCAATTCCAAACACGCTTTCACGGCTGACCAATGGCTGGCGCCGTATGCCACTGACATGGCCACAGGGCCCTATATATGTGTGATGTGCAAAAGCATACCTTCTACGATGACCACCGACTGCTGCCTGTGACCATCACCTCCACCTGCTGCAGCGGAGCTGACCACCGACTGCTGCCTGTGACCATCACCTCCACCTGCTGCTGCGGAGCTGACCACCGACTGCTGCCTGTGACCATCACCTCCACCTGCTGCTGCGGAGCTGACCACCGACTGCCGCTCTAGTGCCATACTCCGTGACCTTGGCATGTCGAGAGTCAAAGAGATCCGGTCTCGTCCCTTCACCGCCGCGGAGCTTGATGTCCTCGTGGACGCTGTGGTAAGTGCAGTGGGGGATAAGTTGTTGTGCATGAGGTGTCATATGACACCTGGGCTCTGGAAACTTGGCGGTGTGATGTGTGACCAACAAAAGATTCGATATGTGCATGGCTGCAGAGAGAAATGTGTTGCTCCTATCTGTGTGACTGGCCAACTGTCCACTGACTTCCACCCTTTTGTCTCCCATCATGGTAGGTGAAGCTGCACCTTCGCAAGGACGTGTGGAGGAGCATTGCACGTGAAGTACGAGCAGCAGGGGTGTCCAATAGACGACATACACACTGCCACAAACGCTGGGACGGCATTTCCAGACTGAGCAAGAATGTAGCGGAAGTGACACTAGGAATGATTCCCAGGACGGCACGTCTGGCCCGACGCTCAATGGCCCCTCTCATGCACCGTATCATAGCTGTGACGCATCCTGACCTGTCCGAGCGGTTGCGTGTGGATGAACAGCAACGTGGCGGTAAGCATACTGTCTGTGTATGTTGCTTGTGAGTGCTATGCATGTATAGTTGCCTACACACATTATGGACTTCCGTCGATCGTGAGGCTCGTTCCAATGGCATGTTGGTGACATTGCCGCAGTAAAATTTCACTTCCCGATGCGGCATGTTGAGACGCCACCCGCTAAGCGGTTCAGTTTTCATGCACATGCTGTAGTGCTCCGTCACCCCTTGGCAACACTTGTGTGCAGATGTAGTTCCTCATGCCCAGTGTGCATGCTGTACATGTATTACGGCCAACGCAACTTAATTCCTGTGAGGATGACTGGTTGGGGTGGGCCGTGTGCAGGTTGGGGGATCGATGGACATTGTCATCATTGGCTTTAGGGATTCCGTAGCAGTACTGTACGTGAGTGTGCCCATGACTTACACCAATTTCCTGTGCATTTCAGCTTTGGCAGAGGGCACTCAGCCACAGACGGTGGAGATGACAGAAGGCAATGCTTCCGGATCAGACGTCGCGCACACGCAGACTGACACCGAAGGGGCCAGCGCCGGAGAGGGGGACAGGACCGTCCCGGAGGACTCGCATGTGGAGACAACATCGTCATCATCTTCCGACAGTGTTGGTGAGTCAGCACTGTTGTCACAGACTGGGAGTGGGCAATCAACACCTTCGGTCGGGACACAGCACACAGGGCCCACCCTGCCGCCAACTGCACCATGTACTGTTCGTGCACGCAGGAGTAGGGGGAGCAGAGTGGCGTTCGGTGTCGGCACCGCTGCCCCAGCCTCGGTGAGCCAAAATGCACTTTGTGCAGAGGCTGTTGATCTGCTGCGACAGCTGTGTGTGGGGCAGACCAATATGATTAATGCTTTCCAAGACCACGATAGGAAGTTGGGGCAGGTGGTGGCATTCATGGAAGGTATGCATGGTGATCTGGCTGGTGTACACAGGACACTGCAGTCATTGTCTAACAGTGTGTCGTCTGCCATTGTACAGTCGCATGGACTGGGTGGTACTTCTGTTCCACCATCTACAACTCTGGATGTGTCAGGGGGGAGTGAATTTTCTGACCAGGACTCTAATACAGGTTATTGCACTAGAAGCAGCGTCAGCCAGCACGTCAAGGCACGGAGGCCTCAGACCCCATCCCCTAGGTCAGGTAAATCTGTTCACAAGGACAACGTCAGGTATAGTGGAGTACACACACGTGAAGCAAAAGAGGGGTTGGGTGTAATGGCTACACATGCTGCACAGCCATCCCACACACAAGGTACTACCAAGCCAAGACTCACTCCCACTTCCATTGACACTACCTTGTACGAGGACATTGAGAAGACGAATGAATCTCTTGAGGGCTCGCATACTCCCAGTGCCAGGGAGACTAGAAAGGAAGGAGCCACTCCCAAGGGCAGGGAAACTAGGAAGGAAGGAGCCACTCCCAAGGGCAGGGAAACCAGGAAGGAAGGAGCCACTCCCAAAGGCAGGGAAACTAGGAAGGAAGGAGCCACTCCCAAGGGCAGGGAAACTAGGAAGGAAGGAGCCACTCCCAAGGGCAGGGACACTAGGCAGGAAGGAGCCACTCCCAAGGGCAGGGACACTAGGCAGGAAGGAGCCACTCCCAAGGGCAGGGACACTAGGAAGGAAGGAGCCACTCCCAAGGGCAGGGAAACTAGGAAGGAAGGAGCCACTCTCAAGGGCAGGGACAAGGACAGTCACAAGACAAACGCACCTAAGAAGAGCACGGACACTCCCAGTGGCAGGGACACACATGGGGAGAAGGTGTGTCCTGGGGATATGTACACCACACACGACAAGTCTGCTGCCTGGAACAGGGCACCATCCAGGGAACAGGGAAAGTCCGCAGACAACAGTACTCCTACGGAAATTGAACATCCAAGGCCCAAGGCATCTCCCATGGACAGTGGCGCTGTCAGGGACAGGCATACATCACCCATTGTTGCACTGAGGCAGCTGTTTTCTGGGAAACGGAATACAGATGTCTCCGCAGTGGAGTCACCCCTTACCTCCACTCCCATCAGGGCCCGTCAGGGACGGATGCAGGTGGACCCTGTAGTAGCATCCCCCATGACACATGTTGCAGAGGCCACAAGGCAGCCACACAGCAAACGAGAAGCAGGCTCCAGCACGTCCCCAGAGAGCATTCCCCCCCCCAGCAGATGCACCTCCCATGGTGGGTGAAATTTCTTCTCAGTCCGGTCCAATTGTAAGTCCTGTCCTGTCCAGGGTGCAGGCACATGTCCAAAAGAAACGTAGACACACAGCATTGACACATGCACAATCCGATGTCGGACAATTGCAACTATCCCCCGCTCCCAGAGCCACCCTGCCTCCTGGACCATACAGCCCTGTGGCTCATCATTTCAGTGGTCCCAGTGGCGCTGGTGCAGTTGACTCGCATGTGTCTGTTAGTGGCAGGGTATCAGTCGATACATATCCTGTATCAGGTGCTGGCAGTGTATCTGGGTCTATGGGCCATGTATCAGTCACTCGGGCTGTGGCTGTGTCTCACACTCATGTATCAGGTGCTGGCAGTGTATCTGGGTCTATGGGCCATGTGTCAGTCACTCGGGCTGTGGCTGTGTCTCACACTCATGTATCAGGTGCTGGCAGTGTATCTGGGTCTATGGGCCATGTGTCAGTTATTCGGGCTGTGGCTGTGTCTCACACTCCTGTATCAGGTGCTGGCAGTGTATCTGGGTCTATGGGCCATGTGTCAGTCACTCGGGCTGTGGATGTGTCTCACACTCCTGTATCAGGTGCTGGCAGTGTATCTGGGTCTATGGGCCATGTGTCAGTCACTCGGGCTGTGGCTGTGTCTCACACTCCTGTATCAGGTGCTGGCAGTGTATCTGGGTCTATGGGCCATGTGTCAGTCACTCGGGCTGTGGCTGTGTCTCACACTCCTGTATCAGGTGCTGACAGTGTATCTGGGTCTATGGGCCATGTGTCAGTCACTCGGGCTGTGGCTGTGTCTCACACTCATGTATCAGGTGCTGGCAGTGTATCTGGGTCTGTGGCTCACGTGTCAGTCACTACATCTGTGGCTGTGTGTCACACTCCTGTTTCTGGTGCTGGCAGTCTGTCCGATGCGGGTACTTCACGCAATCCACCTGATAGTGTGCTGTAAGTTGCTGTAGTGTGCCCTCAGATGTACTGCCTCTGATGGACCTGTGCCTTGCCATGCACTGTTTGTGCACCTAGACCCTCTCATGTGCTGCCTCTGATGTACCTGCTCTGGTGTCCACACTGCCCTGTTGCTGTTCTCATACTGGTGTACTGACTCTGATGTACATGCTCTGGTGTCCACAATGCCCTGTTGCTGCCCTGTTGCTGTTCTCATACTGATGTACTGCCTCTGATGTACATGCTCTGGTGTCCACGATGCCCTGTTGCTGTTCTCATACTGATGTACTGACTCTGATGTACCTGCTCTGGTGTCCACACTGCCCTGTTGCTGTTCTCATACTGATGTACTGACTCTGATGTACATGCTCTGGTGTCCACGATGCCCTGTTGCTGTTCTCATACTGATGTACTGACTCTGATGTACCTGCTCTGGTGTCCACACTGCCCTGTTGCTGTTCTCATACTGGTGTACTGACTCTGATGTACATGCTCTGGTGTCCACAATGCCCTGTTGCTGTTCTCATACTGGTGTACTGACTCTGATGTACATGCTCTGGTGTCCACAATGCCCTGTTGCTGTTCTCATACTGGTGTACTGACTCTGATGTACATGCTCTGGTGTCCACACTGCCCTGTTGCTGTTCTCATACTGGTGTACTGCCTCTGATGTACCTGCTCTGGTGTCCACACTGCCCTGTTGCTGCCCTGTTGCTGTTCTCATACTGATGTACTGCCTCTGATGTACCTGCTCTGGTGTCCACACTGCCCTGTTGCTGTTCTCATACTGATGGACTGACTCTGATGTACATGCTCTGGTGTCCACGATGCCCTGTTGCTGTTCTCATACTGATGTACTGACTCTGATGTACCTGCTCTGGTGTCCACACTGCCCTGTTGCTGTTCTCATACTGGTGTACTGACTCTGATGTACCTGCTCTGGTGTCCACACTGCCCTGTTGCTGTTCTCATACTGCATTGTGCCCTCTCATGTGCTGCCTCTGATGGACCTTTTCAGTGCAATGGACTGTTGGTGCACTTAGCCCCTCTCATGTACTGCCTCTGATGGACCTGTGCCTTGCCATGGACTGTTGGTGCACTTAGCCCCTCTCATGTACTGCCTCTGATGGACCTGTGCCTTGCCATGGACTGTTGGTGCACTTAGCCCTCTCCTGTACTGCCTCTGATGGACCTGTGCCTGGCCATGGGCTGTTGGTGCACTTAGCCCCTCTCCTGTACTGCCTCTGATGGACCTGTGCCTTGCCATGGACTGTTGGTGCACTTAGCCCCTCTCCTGTACTGCCTCTGATGGGCCTGTGCCTTGCCATGGACTGTTGGTGCACTTAGCCCCTCTCATGTGCTGCCTCTGATGGACCTGTGCCTTGCCATGGACTGTTGGTGCACTTAGCCCCTCTCATGTGCTGCCTCTGATGTACCTGCTCTGGTGTCCACACTGCCCTGTTGCTGTTCTGATACTGCATTGTGCCCTCTCATGTGCTGCCTCTGATGGACCTTTTCAGTGCAATGGACTGTTGGTGCACTTAGCCCCTCTCATGTACTGCCTCTGATGGACCTGTGCCTTGCCATGGACTGTTGGTGCACTTAGCCCCTCTCCTGTACTGCCTCTGATGGACCTGTGCCTTGCCATGGACTGTTGGTGCACTTAGCCCCTCTCCTGTACTGCCTCTGATGGACCTGTGCCTTGCCATGGACTGTTGGTGCACTTAGCCCCTCTCATGTACTGCCTCTGATGGACCTGTGCCTTGCCATGGACTGTTGGTGCACTTAGCCCCTCTCATGTACTGCCTCTGATGGACCTGTGCCTTGCCATGGACTGTTGGTGCACTTAGCCCCTCTCATGTGCTGCCTCTGATGTACCTGCTCTGGTGTCCACACTGCCCTGTTGCTGCCCTGTTGCTGTTCTCATACTGATGTACTGCCTCTGATGTACCTGCTCTGGTGTCCACACTGCCCTGTTGCTGCCCTGTTGCTGTTCTCATACTGATGTACTGCCTCTGATGTTACTGGTCTGGTGTCCTCACTGCCCATGCTCCATCCTAGACTGTGATGTTACTCCGATTCTGCGTAAATAAAATTGTGATTCATGTGTCGTGGTTTGTCGGAGTCATTCTTGCGTGTGTGATGCTGGTGTGGATTTGTATTTTCTTGAGGGTGGTGGGTTCAGATACATGTCACTCTCCCCTACCTGGGTCACGACCCTTGGAGGCGTTGCCGTACACAAGAATATGTCGATTTCGGGACATGTCACTCCCACCTCCCTACGTCACGGCCCTTGCAGGTACTCCTCTCCAGACAGCGAATGGTTTGTAGCCTACCTGCGTCGTCCTCGATGGTGGGCCAAGACTAGGACGTAGTGGATCGCGAAGAGTATCGGGTAAGCGTGTAGTGCAGGGTCCATGTCGGCGAGCGGCTCGTGGTGGGTATGGTCGCTGTGGAGCATCCGCAGTGTTCAGGCAGGTAGTTTTTCCGCTGCGCTTTTATGTGTATTTTCCGCCATCTTGATTTGGAGGACGGTCCTAGACGTCAGTCCGTACGGCGGAGTCTCTGGATAGGTTACGTCCGCCGCGTGGTTGGGTGTGGTGGTGCGGCGGACCGTGTTCTACCGCCGCGGACGGATTTTGGCACGTATTTCGTATCCTGATTTGGCCGCCGGAGTGTCCGCGACGGGCGCACGGAAAATAGGCATGTTCCGCATGCTCTGGGTCTGCGGAGGCACTTCCGTCCGCCATCCTAATGAGCCCCTATATATGCTATAATCAAACTCCTTACGTTCAGTCAAGGTGTTTCAAATCAAGGGAAAGGGCTAAACCCCAGCCATAGGAAGATGAATTCCAGGGCCACATCAATAGCATAACAGGTGGAGTAAGTTGTAGGATTAATTGTAGCCAATATATATGGAGGTCATGAAATTCAAACACTGCTGAAGCATTACTTCCAGAGTGCTTATCTTTTATATATTTATGTGAGAATATAATTCTAATGAATTGTATATGTTTTTTCCGCCCTGATAAAGTCATTGGGATTATTGCCCATAGATGAAACATATATTGGCTGAAGTTTATTTTCTAACTGAAAACCAGAAATAAATACTATTTTTACAGTTGAGGACTGAAATTGGCTGTCTTAAAAGGGATATAGTAAGAATTAGCTGTAGATGTGCGAGCAATTGTTGGTAAATAATTGGCATTACAAGTGTTTTTGGGGGCAAAACATGCTATAATTGGATTTAATGTGCCAATTGCCATGATTTTTTCTAAGTATTTAATCTGGAGACTGCATTAAGCTGGTGAAATTCCTGGGTGGAAAACCACTCTTCAGTGATGGTCCCACAGAACTTATAATTCCAATGAGTCTATTAACTCTTGTTAATGGTCTATCGAAATTAATGGGCAGTCCTATTGAGAGCCTTGCTCCCTTCCCTTTTTTCTCCAGGTGTAGTGCAATGAGTCTCATTTTAGGATGGTTGCGCTCATCGGACTAATGAAAATGGGGACTATTTTTGATTATTTTGGACTTGGTATCTTGCATTTTGATTTGTTTCCTGTATTCAATGTATAAAGACTCTGTACAGCAAAAAATCTTGATTCTGACTAATAAAGACGTGCATTAATGCTGATTAATTTATACTTCTACTTTTAAATGATAGAGTGCTATACCTGCATTTCTGTGTTTTACATACGGCCCAGTATAACCCGTTAGAGGGGTGGTTAATGGGAGGGCAGAGAAGAAGATCTGTTTTGAGCACCAAAGAAAACACTAAGGTGATGGATGAAATAATCGGAAATAGTCTCAAACACTCACACCCGCTCAGGCCATATCCCAATTCACTATTTTTTGCCCACTATAACTCTCCAGACAGAGACAAGCTATATGCAGACCAGCCTTGGTCTGAACCAAAATACATATGCAGAATTCTTATTGACACAGTCCACTTGGATGTTACTGTTGATTCTGGCTCGCCAGTAACAATTTTTGTTGACCAGTTGAGTGTTTGCTTTTTGCAGGATGTTGCTACTTTTTTTTTAGACAGCATATTGCTCTATTTTAGTGTGTAATTTGAATTGAGTTGCAGTGTGCAGTCAAGTGTATCAGTGTGTTCAAAAGTTAATATGGGCAAATGATAACATCAGCATACGCAAAGATTGTCCTCTATAGCTCATAAGAATTGGCAATTTCTTAAATGATGAATAATTAAATGCTTCCTCAAATGTGCTTGAAATGCAACATTTAGCCACTCTTTTTTCAAAATGTACTCGGGGAGAACCGCCCGAATCCCCGTAGGTTGTTCAAGCTCACTCGCTGCACCTGCTCGCTGCACTCGCTCGCTGCAGTGCACTACGCCAATTATTTTACGCCCTACCACTTTCAAATGTCACCAGCCGCCACTGCAGTTATCGCTGAAGGAAAGGGAAAATGTTGAACTTCTTTCCTTTGATATCAACCCTGTCACCTGCTAGGGCCACAGTATAATCATGCTGAGATTCTTTTAATAGATAATGCAGTGTTTCTTGAAAGGAAAATTCAGACTAAGGTGTGTATGATCAAAAAAAGTTACAGCATTGGGAGGAAAGGATTAGAAAGTGTTTGCGATGGTTTTTGAGACGTGGCAGCACTTTGTGAAACTGGAAGAGAGGAATGCCTAACAGATCATCAATGATCCAATGAAGTGTTGAAAGATCAAGTAGGATGTGTGAAAGGGTGTGAACAATGAATCATTTAAAGACCATCCTATTCCTCTTTGCCCAAATCTCATGGGCCCCTCCATTTTTTACAGAACACCCTAACCAATTGGGCATGTGAGTGGTTGATAGATCCTGTTGATTCAGGTAAGTGGGCTACCCCAGTCATAATGGCCCAAAAAGAACAACAAAGAGAATAATTTCTGAGTGGATCTCATGCTATTAAATGAGAATAGTCTAATTGATTGCCACCCTCTGTCAAATATTCTGGAGATTTGTGTGCAGTTGTGAGGTGCTCATCACCAATTCACTAAATGGATTTGTCAAAGATGTTGCATTTTTTGCCACTTTTATCACTCCTTTTGGTGCTTCCTGGTATCTGTGCTTGTCTTTCAGGCTCCCCTCAACAGCATTTGTTACTAAAATTGATGTTCAGCCAATAAGGGGGGTCTATGCATTCCAGCACGTTACCCTGATTTATGCTGCTGTGGTGAGAGCGCACTATCGGATTCTCAATGAGGTTTTAGATATGGTGTTACTTTAAAAAAGAATAGTGCAGGTTTTTGACTGATAAGGTTAAGTATCTTGGCCACTATTTAACATCTTCAGTGAAAAGAAGGTCTTGCAAGGCCTCGCAAAGGCAATTTCAGACCCCCACAGCCTGCTAATGCAGCCCAGTCAGATCCTTCCTGTGAGTGTGTGAGTCTTATGCTCGATTTGTGAATGTCCTGACAATATTGACCAAGCCCTTCAAGCTTGTACAAGGGTGTAAAGTGTGCATAGATGGAAGTGAAGAGAAAGGCATTGAGGAAAGCCTGCACTGCAAACCTATTTGGAGGGTGAAAATTGTGTGATCACAGTTGATGCAAGTACATGTGGAACTGGCGCTAGGGACTGGTGAGATAAGCAGGCTTGCTTTGAGGTGCTTGACAAGATCTGAAACCCATTACAGCTAACAATAGAAAGAGAGGCATTGGCATGTGTAAGGGCAGTGGAACAGTTCATTATACCTGTGCGAGGGGAGGGAGTTTTTGCTTTGTACATATCATAAACTCATCATTTTCCTGTTATGTCACTATCACAAGTGAAAAGCTTCTTCCTGGATGCTCAGATTACTCTTAAAGTGCATGAATTTACTTTTGAGAAGACACATTGTAGACCAGACTTCCTGGCCACTTGCATTTAAAGTTACAGAAGACGATGACTGTGTGGTGAGTTGTGTGGTTGATGTTTGCGCAGATGTATGCTGGAAAGGGATATCCCGAGAAGAGTGGGTTAGTCAAACCTTTTCCAAAAATACTCAGTGTGAAATTAAAAAACACATTGTGAATGAATGGCCCAAGGAGAGATGTTTCAATGGAGTATTACAGAGTTCCAGGATTATGCAACATAATTTGAGCATTTTGGGGGATTTTATTTTGAAAAATCATTGCATTGTAGTACCACTCAGTCTGAATTCCAAGCTGATTGTTTGAGGCCATAAGGAGCATCAAGGGATGACATTCAGAGAGGAAATATTAAAGGGCTACTCTTGGTGGCCTAGTATGGAACGTCTGTAAGGCTGTGTGTTGGAGTGTGTCAGTTGCCAGACGTCTGACAAGTGCTTGATTACTTTATTATCATTTAGAATTAATGGGCTTTTTCTCACAAGGCTCAGTCAAAAAATATCCACATAGATTTTGTAATTTGTTTCAGTTGTTCAAAAACAATTTGATTGTTTTGGTTGACTGTTCTAATTGGATGCATGTTTCTTCCACCAAGTAACCTATTACCAGGAGTGTTCTTGGAAGATGTTTACTCGACTGAAGGTTATCACTGGTAATTGTCTCCCATAACAACGTTGAATTTGTCTCAGGAGCACTGCAGGAGTATTTGAGAAGCACTGGCATCCATCTTGTAACTATGGCTTTGTAGAGTCCCTGGAGTATCAGGTTATTAGAACACCTTCATTAGAGTGATGAAAGGTTCTGTGGAGCTGGTCATTGGCTCTGGGCTGGATGGTGAATGGGTCCATAGGGAGCTATGGAGCTACAATGCTGCACTGCCAACCACCGCAGGGCCAGCCCCTTCTGGTTGTCGTGTTAAAGAGTCTGTTGTCAAACTGGGTCCCCTGTCTGTTGTTCAGCGCTGCCACCAATTTGACTCTCTAAAGATGTCTGCAGTAGACAAGAATGTGCAGCAGTCTCAAATATTGAGACTGAAGAGATATACAGCCTGATTCATCACGCTGAATTGCGCTCGCAAAGGGCCAGATTGTGAGAATCTGGCCCTTTGCGAGTGCGATTTTTGCATTTGGGATTCATCATCCCAAATGCAAAAATCGGTAATAGCGATTTCGCTATTTTGCGAGGAATTATACTTAAGGAATCTCTATTTGAGATTCCTTAAATGCAATTCATCATCCATTTATAAATAGCGAAATCGCAATTTCGGCCCGCTATTTACCGCAAGGTCAAACCTCGTGGTAAATCGCGAAAACCTAGAAAAATGCTTTTAAAAGCATTTTTCTAAGTTGCATGTTGCACACACACATGTCCTTTGGACATGTGTGTGCGCAACACCTGTTTAAATTTGCATTTAAGGGGTGTTACAGGGTGTCCTTTGAACACCCCTGGCACCCTTTAAATCGCTATCTTATTTGCGATTAGCAAATTGCTAATCGCACATAAGGAATACTCCCCATTCATTCCTATGGCCTTTTGGCCCATAGGGATGAATGGGGAGTTATTCCTTATTTGCGATTAGCATTTGCTAATCGCAAATAAGGAATATGTAGGAATCGCATTTTTTTTAGCGATTCCTACATGAATCCCGTTTTGCGTGCCTGTAATAGCGATTCCTTATGAATCGCTATTATAGACTCGCAAAACGGGTCGTTGATGAATCAGGCTGATAATCTGGATCATCATCGCAAGGAGAGGGATTTTAAGGTCAATGATGTAGTACGAGTTTATTGCCCTGGTTTTGTTTGGAAGGGGACAGTCCACATTTTTCTCTCCTACTCAATCAATACACTTTATCTGGCCCAAAGGCCAAAAAAGCAAAACATGAAAACACATACAGGGCTTAACTATAAATATACATCATTGGGAATGCCACAGGCTGCGTTGAAATTGTAATAAATTAAAGCAAGAGCAGAAGGAGCTCGAATGAGCATATGCAACCTAGCCCCCAGGCAATAAAGCACAAGCAGCCCAAGAACATAAATCGTGAAATATATTTCAGAATGGTAAAGGCATCTTAAAGCTAAAAACAATTAGAAGAGTGTTAAAAATGGCCTGGAGCAAGAATAGATTCTATTGCAATACAACAAGTAGCAGGCCAAAAACATTAACGATTAGTAGCCTATAAAAGTGGAGCTAAAAGATAAACAGAGCAAGCATTTGCAATGGAATAGGTCTCACATTAGTGTAAATAATTTTGAGCTATGGGCGTTGCAAATGATGATGTTTGTTAGATTTCAATTTGGTTTTATTGGCAGTATGCTCAGTTACAATCTTTCTTTTTATAATTGATTTAGGGTGTAGTATCTACTGTGGCTGATAGTGGTCCGTTTACAACTCGACAGGGACACCTAGCAACAGCCTGTGGTATTGCACCCTTTCCTTGCTTTGTGCTGGGCTCCAAAAGTAAGAGCTGGTGAGCCCCACCTGCAACCAACAGCTGAAATTAAGCCCTGCTAGAGTCCCATCTGTGGCTTCCTGTGTGCACTTTCCTTCCCGCCAGCTGCTGGGTTTATCATTATGGCAAACTTCAATGTTTTTGTAGAAGCGCCTCCCGGGAGAGTTACAGGTTATGGGGCGGTTGAGCAAGGCTCAACGGCAAGATCTGTAATTGGTTTACACGGCTTTGGGTGTATTCTGCATGCCCTTCACTAAAATTTGAAACCATGGAGACTCTTTAGTCTTTGTATATAGCACAACCCCACAGGGAGCATACCTGGATATGCATTCAGATCAGATCAGATGAATAGTCACAGTGCTAACAAGACATGCTGGCTACAGCGGTGGACTACCCAGGCTTTTTGACAAGCCCACCCCCCCCCAAAAAAAAACCTTAGCCCAACCATTCCCTGGAACAGGACACCTCCTTCAAAATCTTCTCCCCTGTGTAGCTCCCCACTTCACTGTGTCCAAGGCCACTGCCAGTTGTAACTGTGTGCTCTTCCGACAAAAAGTCCCATTCTAATCCCATCTCTCTTCCATCTGTTCTTTACATGCTCGCAGTTAGCAGGGTAGAAAATCCTTCAGTTGAGCTGGTTCCTTGGGTCACATCCTCGCAGTCACTCCTGAAGAGCATAGTTTGTCAACTTTGAAAGGCATGGACCGCCATGCTTATTAACGAGCCGATGGGGCGGTTGCTGCACAGGCACAGAAAATATTACACCATTATATGCTTTGGAATGTGACTGCACTTTGCATATCAACTGGGCATCCTTACACACACATGTGCACACTGTTTCAATAACACACCATCATTAATTCACCAGAAACACGTCTAGCTACTTGGTCAGACAGTGAGAGTGTGACACCACAGGAAGGTTTATTGTCTGCTCTTTTACCAGGAGACTTGCAAGCGTGCATGAAATTCCTGTGCATACATGTTATTTTTCAGTTGGAACCGTCATGCATGAAGGATTTTATTTTCAGGATTGGTTCTGTAACAAAGATACATTCTTCTGTCTGCTTGCTTTAAACCGAATCGCAACGAACGCACTCTCACATCAAGACATCGTGAAATACAATGCAGTCCACTTCACCAACTCATCTGGGCCGAGCGCTGTAGCTTTTGCGCCTTTAACGCAAACGTTCGGTTGCGCTAGATTTATCATTGACGCCTGGATTCTGGGAGGACATCTGTGTGCGCTGCATGGCTAATCTGCATGCATGTTTTAGCAGCAGGGACCCTTAATGCTGTTGGTGAGCATGACTCAGCAAACTGTGGGCTGTGGTGAACTTGCCCGCTGGCAAAGATAAAACACGTCTATGTCTGGCAAATATGTACAAGATCAAACGCTCTGGGGAAAACCGCTCAAGGTTATCTCTACGCGCCGGGGCGTCTCTTCCTTCACTGCCAATTGGCATGTTACACTACTATGGGTAAGTAAAGCGTTTTTTGTTTTTTTACAACTAGACGAGTTTGTAAACCAAAGAAAAACTGAGGTTCAAGCTGGACTTCCTGAACCATCGTAATAAGTCAAAACATCTGTGTGCTATGAATATAATTAGAACATCGGAATGTTGGGAGCTCCGTTGAAAACAATGGAGTGCTCTTGGCTTATAATGACTGGTATAATCCTGGAGCTCCAATATTCCAATGTGTCTTTGTTCACAGCTCTGGCTGTGAACAAAGGCTTCAGGGAACCTGAGGGGATTCCAATCCCCTCACGCTCCCAATAGGCTTTATTTTTTTTCTTAGAACATTCTGTCCTCTAGTGACAGAATGTTCTAATAGCCTTATAGCCCTTCGTAGATGGGCTACACCGCTATTAAAGCCCCTCTCCCTTGTTAAAGGCCCTCGCCTTCGGCTCAAGGCCTTTAACGCTGGAGAGGGCCTTTAATAGCCGGTATAGCGCTCTACGGCGGGCTATAAGGCTATATTAGAACATCGGAATGTTGGGAGCTCCGTTGAAAACAATGGAGTGCTCTGGGCTTATAATGACTGGTATAAGCCTGGAGCTCCAACATTCCAATGTTTCTTTGTTCACAGCTCTGGCTGTGAACAAAGGCTTCAGGGAGCCTGAGGGGATTCCAATCCCCTCACGCTCCCAAAAGGCTTTGTTTTTTTTGTTAGAACATTCTGTCCTCTAGTGACAGAATGTTCTAATAGCCTTATAGCCCTTTGTAGCTGGGCTATACCGGCTATTAAAGTCCCTCTCCCTTGTTTAACGCTGGAGAGGGCCTTTAACCTCATGCTCGCTAGCGGAATTCCGCTCGTACGCTGAGATTTTTAAAAGCGCATGTTACGTGACAAGCTGGGCTCGTCATCAGCGTGCGAGGAGGCTACGCCATGACGAGCCCAGCTCGTCATCAGCGTGGAAGGGGTTAATAGCCGTATAGCCCTCTATGACGGGCTATAAGGCTATAATATGCACTTTATTCTAGATTGTCAAGGGGTCAACATGCCTTGAATACGGTGCATACAGCCTGTGAGGCTGTGGCACCTTGAAGAGGTCGCCATTTTTTGTGGACTTGGTGTGTTCCAATCTCTGACTAAGAGAGATTGGATGGGAGGGAAGTCTGGATTCACCTGGCTCAGTCTTGGTTTCTTTTCTTTTTTTAAGCAGAGGGAACCTGCAAAGTAAGGTCCATTATGCTTGAATCTGCAGGGTTCCAGCTCAGATGGGGAACCGAATGACAAGCGTGTGACTCCGAATTCGTGGCTCTCCGCGAGCAGGCATGGCCACATTAGGTGCCCGGTGCCCCAAACCCAGTAAACAAATGAAGTATTCAGCTCAGGATTATGTCCGATGATCCGATTAAATTAAAGCAGCGGGCAGAACAGGGACACACAAACAATTAGTAATGACGATTTGTACCTTCTATGTCTGCTGCAGAATGCAGCACACATTTAAGAGAAAAAAACATGAAAAAATGTCTCCTTGTTGCGTCATTCTATTCCATGGCGTTGGCTTTTGCACTGCCTCAGCCTTGTAAATCTGAGACGGCATTAAAAAGCAATGGGTGCTGCAGTGGAACGCCCACACGCCGCAGAGGACTGCAGCGGAAAGGGGCATATTTACATGGTGGCATTAAGCCATGCAAAGTTGCTTAGTGCCACCTTGTAAATATTGAAAATGGTGCTGCGCCATTGCCCTTGATCTCCCACTGCTGTTGTGTTTTTACAGGTGGTGGGATGGTTAGTCACCGTGCACTCCATTTTTCAATGATGAAGGAAATGTGTGGCGATGTGAAGACTGAGGACATTTTGACATTAGCTAATGAAATTATCTATCCCTCTGTCAAATATAGTGCTATTTTTATGCCTTTTTGTAATGGAAAATGCTGGTAGTTATCTATTCAAAACCTCCTTAATGGGCTCATAAAAACGATGTAAATGAGTTTTAACAAACGCCCTGTCTATTACCTAATGTAATGGTGTCTTGTAAAGCGCACGTATCACCCCACCATGGGGTATCTCAGCGCTGTAGACCGCTGAGGAACCCGTCCTGGCTTTCCCTGTGAGATGGTCCCTGCTGGGTATCTCCAAGGTGAAACTAGGCATCCCCGGCGTATGTGGGGGGCCGTTGTGGAGATAAGGCAAGCTAATGCCCAGAGTTGCCGAGTATGATCCCCAGATAGAGTAGGCACTGAGGCGAGAATTATCGAGTCCGCTGACCCTGGTCCACGACCCTGCCGCGCCGGGAATTAAACCCTGGTCCCGGGCCGTCCTCTGCTTCCGGGTCTGCCGCCTCTAACCAGTGAGCCACACCACCCCATTAAGGTCCTGCTTCAGCTTAGTTAAAAAAGGTGTGTTATTTTCTGAATACGAAACACAGAGTGATCATAGAATCTAGACATAAAATATGGACAAAAGAATATATTTGAAAACAAATCATTTTCTCTAAACCTTGTTTACTTACATCACAATAGTTGCTGCTGTAATTATATTGGATGCTCGTTCTGATAAATACCTACTTATTAAATAATTATTGCTGGAATAGCAATTTGAAAGTTAAGTACCATCAGTCAAGTTCAACTGTCTCAGTTGTTAATCCTGAACAACTGTAGTGATTATGTTGTTAAGCAAGTCACAAACTCCCTAAACAATATGAAGTAAAAAAAACATATGGCCATATTAATGGAAAACTATGTAAAATTGTAGTTGTAAATGTATTTATGTAGCACTTACGACCCCTGACGAGGCCCTGAAATTCTTTTACAGTGAGTAGCATTTACTCCAGAACCCAAGGTTAGTAGGTAATAGGTTTAGTAAATTTATTTTTGCTTTCTTTGTGGATTAGTTGTGTTATGGTTGTGCTCTTGATTTCTTGTGTGTTTAGTAGAGTTTGGAATAGAGATAGAATGATAGAAGTGGATTTGAAAAGTGGAAGAAGGAACATTGTTTTTGTAAGTAGTATGTTTGTCCAGCTTTGAGGCTTGCCTCCACTGAAACACCTGGGGCCTAATTACGATGTCGGGTGGTCATAAATCCGTCCGACGCCGTCTCGGTCATGGGACTGACCGACCTCCTGTCAGTGGTCCTGACCGTCTAATTAGGATGCGACCGAACTCGGTCGCATTCCTACATTTCTCTACGGGAGTATGCATTAGAGCGGTAAACTGGCCGTAATATATGCTCCCATAGAGTAATGGGAGATGTTGTTCATCCCTGCACCCGAGGCAGGCACCACAAGGTGCCTGCCACGGGGTGCAGGGATCAACAGAGGGCACCATGGGTGCCCCCTCGGCCCCCAACTGAAGGCCGCACACGAAAGGGGGCCCTGCTGGGGGCCCCCAAACAAGCTTTACGACATGGTTTCCATGTCGGACAGGCCGGTATGGAAACCATGTAGGAAACTGTGCATCATAATCCTAAAGGCGGAAAGGCCGACCTTTTGGGATTATAAAATGGTTATGACTGGTGGACGGGCTCCTTGAGCCCATCGGAAGCCAGCCTGAATGACAGGCCGGTTTCAATTCTGACTGGCTGCATCATAATCAATCGGTCGGATTGGAAACTGATGATGGGGGTCGGAAAGCCTCCGACCCGGAGGTTTTCTTACCGCCATTTTAACAGGCCCCCTAGTGTTATTTCCGTCACCAATTCATCTATCACAAATCTTCAAGATCTGGAGTCCAGCAAAGTTAACCTCAACATTGATGCTATCGCTATCCAGAAATTGGGACTCCTTTATGTGCAACTGTGGCGGTTTCTGAAGTCAAATCGGGCTTTCCCATAATCTCCTGGAATCTTGGAGGGACCTATTATAAATTCTAGGATCCTGGATGGTTTGCCTTTATTGACAGAAATGATGTCTACATTTTCCAAGAGACATTGGCTGCAGATAGGGTATTTATTAATGGTTATGCCACATATAGGGCCTTATTACAATGCAGATCGGACGCACCTCTGACCGACATCGTTTTAGAATGGGAAACGCCCGACTAGTGGTCAGCGGTTCCAACCGACAAATTAGGATACAACTGCCCAAGATGCAGTCGGAAACATAAACTTCCCATTGCGGCTTGTGTTGCAGCCGGAAAAGTGCAGCCAAACAAGCCGGATTGGAAAAATGTATGTATTCAGACATCCATGCACCATGTGCCAGGCACCCCTGCGCCCCAGGCCATGTAGCAGAGGCCACGGGGGCCCTGTTGGGGGCCCCCAAAGTCAGTTTCCAGCAGCCTTTCTATGGCTGTTGGACCGCCATTAAAAGGCTGTCTGAAAGGGACATTGTAATCCCTATGGCTGTGCCTGAGCAGGCACCACCCCTGTTGTAGGGTATTACGCTCTGACCAATGGTCCGAAGCTTCGGTCGGTCCCTCCGCCCACTGCCTCCGACAGCCAGCATCATAATGCGTCAGTCGTACCATGGCACCAGATGTCAGTCAAACCACAACTGACAGCCTGTCATTTGCGATTCGAATGAGATCGTAATGAGGCCCTTAGTGTTGAAGCATCAGCTCCGAAGAAATCAGGTAGAGCTAGTGGAGGCTTAGCTATCTTTGTAAAGAATACCATTGCTTGTGCCCACAAACAGTTGTCAATTGATTCACTTTATTCAATGGGGATCCAGCTTACTTTTCCCTCAGGACTAATTTTGTTTATGCTAGGTCTATCCCCATGGGCACTGACTCATTGATTTTGACAATGCTAGATGATTTGATTGGCATCTACCAGCACCAGATTAAAGTTTTGGTTGCAGGGGATTTCAACGTTTCAGTCAAACCATCCCCTATAATTAACACTCCGATGGAGGTGGAAGATGAGCTCTGGAGAATTCCAAATCTGTCTCACAAAGACCATTGCCACAATTTTACTAACGTAGCCTTCCAGCTTGCCTCCTTGATAGTTGGGAGGAGCCTAAGGGCGTGTAACGACACGACTTGCTCAGACTCAGATAGGCAGACCATGTTTAAGAGGAATTTTAGTCATAGTGTCATCGACTATATCCTGGTAGACGTTAGAGTTTAGTCACTGGTGGATGATATGGCAATTACCCCTGGGTCTGACAGCCACCATAACCCCCTGTCTTTTAACTCTGGGGAGCAACCCTCGCACAAGGGGTTTCCCTGGATGTCGTTCAACAGTCCAGGAACCTCTCTTAACAAACAACTTTAGAAGAGATATTTGGCCCAGGGTTTATGATGAAAGTGAATGGCGCTCAAAGATGTATGATTTATTTGTGCATTTCTTTTCTGATTTTGAAAGTGTCCTTCTATCACTGAGTCAATCTTAGTAGCTCATGGAGAAATGTGTGAGGTATTGAAAGCAGTATTTCCGAAAAAACTGACAGGGAAGAAATCTATTACTGTGAGGGGGTTTAACTTAGAGTGCAAACAGGCAAAGAGTGAGCTGAAGAGGGTTGTTTTAGAGGGTTGTCACTCAGATGTAGTTCTAGAGTGATCTAGGTATGAGACTGCTCTTGCTAGAGCCAAATGAGATTGGGACAATAAGAACTGGCAAGACTGACTGACAGCTGTACGGCGCAATGATATTCGCCCTTTCTGGCATATAATGGCACATGGGAGCTTAGACGGTGTTAATACCCCATGCTACCACATTCAGCCTGAGAAATGGGTTAACTATTTATCTACGTTATATGACAAGGGAGATGTTACTATCACTGAGGATGTTATTGGTGATCAAACTAAATGCCCATCTACTGGCACATCTCTTGGCAATAACAACACAGAATTAGCTGTTAGCCTAAATGTCACTCATAAGGCCATTGTGAGAACAATGAGGCACGTAACGTACGCACCAGGCTGGCGCACTGCAGTGAATGGGACCTTTTCCCTTTCAATCCATCAATTTCACAATTTTTTACCCAAAACTTGACCTTTGATTCAATATTTAATTCCATATTTTCCATATCCATGCCACAGAGACAGCGAAGTTCCATTAAGATGTTTATTACACATTTTCAAATGCGGCTGTATTCCATTCCAGGTTTTTAAACAGCAACACGTGATTTCATAAACACCAGCGTAAGCCATGTTAGTATTACCCAATGCATTTCAAGCCAATGGTTCTTCGTCAGGGGTTTCTGAAAAGTACAACAAGAACAGCTATACCAATTGCGCAGGATTTAAAAGTGATCTTTAAACAGAAACATAATACCACCAGAATCAATTAAATCTTACTAACCAACCATCCCCTTAAAAACGTGCTATCAAAATGATGTTCTCACCCATATTATGGCCAACATACTCGTACCCACCCATGAAATAATTACCCGCTTTACCCTGAAATAGATAATCAACACTCTAATCTATGCTTTCTTCACGTTAGATGCTCACACGCCCGTACTCTAGATTCGGCCAGCGACCTCCTCATCAACTCTCTCGAACAGCTCTCCCAGCCACGCTCACACGCAAACCTTTATTAGACAAATACTCGCACCCACGTGTCCTCAATCAACATTCACCCACCTGATGCAGTCACAGCCCATTCGAAATACTATAATCCCCATATTGCACCTCACTTACACCAGAAAACACTTAAAACTCACTACGCGGAATCTCACTCAAACTGCAATCAAAACCATCTGTGCAAACGAAACACTTGCATACAAAACGCCATCTCCTCTCATAACTGACATCCCATCATACACCCAAAAGAAACTCCCCCCCCACCCCCCAAAAAGAAATATGGCCATTGACAGTTTAAAAGTAGCAAAGGCCCCTGAGCCTGACTGGATACTTAACAACCTGTACAAATCCGAGCCTTTGATATGGGCCTTGTATATTAACTTTCAATCTAACTCAATAGTTGCTGGGGGAGAAATTCCGGATACTTGGGAAGGAGCAGAGATAATTGCAATATATATTCCAACTGACAGAATACATGGAGGCCAATCATATACTCTATGATAGTCAGTCTGGTTTCAGACTCCATCTGAGCACTGAAACTGCACTATTGGAAGTCTCTGAAACCATAAAAGAGCAAGTAGATAGAGGGGGCAATGCTGTCCTAATATTGTTAGATCTGTCCGCAGCTTTCGATACCGTGCCCCATGACCGAGTCCTACAAAGCCTGTCAGACTGTGGCATCGGGGGCACAGTACTTAAGTGGTTCACCTCTTTTCTGATTTATCGTCACCAGGAAATATGGTCCCCCCCCTTTGCGGCTCCCCTCCCACCTATGAAGGTGGGGGTCCCACAGGGGTCCATCCTGAGCCAATCATTATTCGACATTTATATGGCTCCTCTTGCACTTCTAGCGGAGTACCATGGGGCCAAGATAGTATCATATGCAGATGATACTCAATTATTGTTTACCTGTGACAAAGGCTCTGGTTTTAGAGGCGAGGAGATCAATGCATGTCTTACAGAGGTCTTCTCTTGGTTACGGCTTAATCAACTAAAGTGCAACCCAGGAAAATCAGAAATTATCTTTTTCAGTTGCCCGTCTAGTGAATCATGGCACCAATTGCTCCTGTCAGCACTGTGAAGAACTTAGGGGTCAAGTTAGACACTACCCTAACAATGAAAGTCCAAATCCAGACAGTGGTGGGCTCATGCTTCAGCATGTTGAAAATGCTAAAAAAACGTCCTTCCTTTGCTACCAGTTGAGTACCGCAAGGCCGTACTTCAAGCCCTGATTACATCCAGGTTGGATTATGTTAATATCTTTTACCTGGGCCTCCCCGAGTATTTATTGAATCATCTGCAGGTGGCTCAAAATGCAGCGGCTAGAGCCATCCTTATGGTGGGGCCCAGAGCACATATGTCTATCCACCTGAAGGCCCTACACTGGTTTCTGGTACATAAGAGGATCCAATTCAAAACGCTAGTCCTAGCTTTTCGTGCCTTTTATGGCACAGGGGCAGTGCATCTTAGGAGAAGGATCCAACCTTATGTGCCACAATGGGCCCTGAGGTCCTCTGGCCAGTCACTAATGCACATACCCAAGTTTGTCGTCTCCCGTATAGGCGGTCGTTCGTTTCAAGTGCTGTCCACCAGCTCATGGAACAGACTGCCTCCTCATCTTAGGCAAGTGCAGGGCCTGTTGACTTTCAGAAGACAGCTTAAAACCGGCTTTTCCAGCTGTAATTCGTCCGGCAGCCGTGTTCTGTTTGTAAGCTTTGTTTCTGTTTTCCGGTGGGAAAACTGTCAGCACTGGGACACTCTGTGTAGTAGCCGGGTGCCTTACAAGCACCTATTTTCATTTTATTTCATTTCATATGCAAAAAAGGAGATGTCTCAGTTCTTTCTAAATTCAGGTCGATCAGCTTGATGGTCAATTTGCAAACAATTTTCAGAAGGCAAGTCTTGAATAAATTGCAAGTATGGATGGATGACAATGAGAACATGTCATCCTACCAGGCGGGTTTCCACGTCAAAACAAGTACACGTGATCAGGCCTTTAGGTTTACACTCCTTACATGGAAATATGTCCTGCTAAAAAAACTTACATTGTACATAGCATTTGTCAACCTGCGTTTGACCTTGTGCCCCGAAAAATGCTGTGGAAAGCTTTGCTAGAGCTGGGAACCATTGCTACTCTGGTAAATCGAATGGCGAGGATGCACAAGGATAATAATGTGCAAGTCCGGTTGGGGATACAAGGGAATTTACCAGCAAGATTCCTATTAGATGTGGGGTGCATCAAGGATGCATACTCACACCAGATCTGTTCTCCCTGTATATTAATTAGGTGGTCAACGAAATAAGGGATTGTGGAAATGACTCCCCAGTTTCAATGGTATAGAGACACTGATCTTGCTGTTCACAGTTGATTCTCTACTCATCTCCATGACCCCAATGGGCCTTCATAATTTATGAGATACATTTTTGGCTTTCTGTGCAACTATTGGCGTGGAACTGAATGAAGAGAAAACCAGATTTATAGCCATTAAGAAGTGCGAGGTCAGAACACTGATAGTGAGAGTTGTCGAGAAACCCCTTGAGAGGGTAAAACGTTTTGATTACCTGGGGGTTAGGTTGACAGATTCGCTAGGATGGGAATCACAACATCGTAAAAGCTATTTCACCTTATGCCATAAATATACATTTTACTCCGATTCAACAAACAGACTCACACTCGGTCACTTACCCCTGCTTTGAGATCTATTGCTGGAAAGCTCAAAGCGCTGCAGTTTATGGAGCAGATATTTGGGGTCATGTCGACACCCACAAGTTGGTGGCATTCGAGAACAAATATATCAGATCCCTTGTCTCCCTCCCGATCGGTACCTCGCTGGCTGGAGTTAAAGAGTAGTGGTGCTAAATTAATCCAATGGTTTCAACATGTTGCATCCTGGTGTAGGTCATTAAGAATGGCTAGTTTGTGGGACAGCCTTGAGAAGGTCAACAAAATCGAATTAACTATTATAAAAGCTAAGTAGTGGGTATATGTGGAGGACCGGTATGCCATGAGCATAATCACCGGGCATCTAACTACCAAGTTCTTAAGCTTTAAGTGAAACCCAAAGTTTAAGCCTTTCTAGATCTGATCTTGCCACTACCAGCAAAATGTCTGTATGTGAGATTCTGCTTGGGCTGTCTGCTAGTAAGGTCCTTTAGCACCTGGGTCAGGGATCAAGCCTCAGTTATGTGTCATGCTTGTGGGCTAGACCCGGAGACAGAGGAGCATATTCTGTTCTGTACAGAATATCATCTTCATCGAAGGAAGTGGATTCAACCAATATGCCTAAATCTGGCAGTCAGGCATTACTTGGTTGCCTACAGGATCTTAAAGACTGATACACGTAGGAATTATGAGGCTTGAAGCCTTTTTTGAGCCTAGGTTTCTTTGTTGAATCAATTTGTTGATTTTCTTCCTTGTAGAAAATGGTTATTTGCCATTTATTGATTTGTGTGTGATACAAAGCAGCTTTAAGGTGGATTTTCTGGCCACTGTGGTGTGCTCAAAACAGGGTTATGTGTGTTTGTGGCTTTACAGTGACAGTGTTCTGAATCCTTTGTAGTCTTCTCATAGTTGACAAAGTTGAGCCATGACACAGGCCATTAGCGTAGGCCAGTTTTGATACAGATGGTAGCTTGAACCTTGTGTGGGAATACTTGGTGCAGGAAGATGCGTTGCAGTGATTTTATTGCTAGAAAGCTTGATTTGTCTATCTTATCCACTTGTTGATTGATTGAAAGCTTGGAATCCAATGGAATTTCAAGGTTTTTTATCTCCTTAGATATTTTTGGAGGTAGCCCTAGATTGTCAGGCCAAGCGCTGTAAGGGTTGTAGGTTTTTTATTCACCACAGGTGTGTATCTTGGTTTTAGAGGAATTCAATGTGAGGCGACCCCATATCATCCATTGATCAATTGCCCGAGTGCAATAGGAAGATTTTTGGTGTTTTAATGTCTTTAGGGCTTTCCTATATCAGAAATATCTGTGTGTTGTCTACGTCATTATACCAGGTGATGTCAAACCCACTGATCCAATCTAGTAGTGATTTCATGTAGATATTGAAACGGATGGGTGAGATGAATCAGCCTTGAGTTACTCCTGCTTTTATTTTTTATGGTTTAGAAGAGAATGGGGACAAACAGGTAGACTCATCAAGCTAAATTGCGCTCGCAAAGGGCCAGATTCTGAGATTCTGGCCCTTTGCGAATGCAATTTTTGCATTTGGGATTCATCATCCCAAATGCAAATATCGCTATTTGCGAAATTGCATATTTGCGAGGAATTGGATTTAAGGAATCTCTATTAGAGATTCCTTAAATGCAATTCCTTAACCAATTTGAAAGTGCGAATTCGCAATATTTGGTCGCTATTTATCACAAAGTCTGACTTCGTGGTAAATTGCGAAAAAATAAAAAAAAAGCACTTTAGTGGATTTTTCTCTGTTGCATGTTACACACACACATGTCCTTTGGACATGTGTGTGCGCAACACCTGTGTAAATTTGCATTTCAGGGGTGCTACAGGGTGTCCTTTGGACACCCCTGGCACCCTTGAAATCGCTATCTTATTTGCGATTAGCTAATTGCTAATCGCAAATAAGGAATACTCCCCATTCATTCCTAGGGGCCTTTAGGCCCCTAGGAATGAATGGGGAGTTATTCCTTATTTGCGATTAGCAATTTGCTAATCGCAAATAAGGAATGTGTAGGAATCGCAATTTATTTTGCGATTCCTACATGAATCCCGTTTTGCGAGTCTGTAATAGCGATTCCTTATGAATCGCTATTAAAGACTCGCAAAACGGGTCTTTGATGAATCTACCTGTATGTCCCTTATTTGTTCTGCTGTGTTGTGAGGATGGGATCCATATGAGATCTGTGCCCTATATTCCAACTTCTTCAAGTCTTTGGATGAGTGTGGAAGGGCAGTAACTGTGTTGTGGTCCACTATGTTCTTAAGGTCATCCCAGGCAGAGATTATCGCTGATTCAGTGCCTCCTATTTTGGAGGAAACCCAGTTTGTAAGTTGAATAATATAAAATTGTCTTCAATGAATTGTGATATCTTGGTGAAAGCCACTCTTTCTATAACGTTTCCCAGGAATGGGCCATTTGCTAATGGTCTCTAGTTGTCAGGGTCATGATTGTCCAGATTAGGTTGTTTTTAAAAGGGGGCATATGCATGCCTTTTTAGGTCATCTGGAAAAAAATCCTGTAGTTAAGAAAAAGTTGATGAGTGTTTTGTTCTGAGATGGCCACTGAAGTTAATGTTTGTATGTTTTTGCCGATTTCAGGTGGACAAGGGTTAGAGGGGAAGCCGGCTAGTTTGCTTTGACAAGATCCAAAAATTCAGTTGGTGATAGTTCTTTGAACAAGCATAGTTACTGTGATTTCCTTTGGTTGAAAGGTAATGCCTGAAACTGGATGGGGATGTTGTTTTTTGTTGTTTAAGTAGGTATCCAACATGTTTGCTTCAGATGTGTAATGGCTAGCCAGTTTGTCATGAACATCTTGAGAAATGGGAGTGGTAGCTTCTATGCATTTTGGCTTACTTATACCAATCAGTGAGTATGTTATGCAATTCTTTATTATCACACGCTACATTGTGGACTAGGTTTGAATAGTATAATTTTTGTTATTGTTGACTTGGATATTCGGCTGTGTTTGTGTAGGCATATCTCGTCCTTAGCGTTATTTTAAGGCAATTGCTTTGGAGATTAACATTTTGTTTGATCTTTTTTTATTTTTTGTTCATCCAGAGGGAGTGATTTTTTATTATGTTTAGATGTCTATTTTTTATTATGTTTAGATGTCTTCAGATGAATTAAGAGATCAAAAGCTCTCTGGGGCCATCCATAGAGTGTTTGTACAGAATTGATTGTGACCAGATCTGTGTTGGGGGTAAGCAGATGTTCTAGTTCCTGGAAATGTAGCTTGTCCATGGTCCATATGTGGTTGAGAATAGGATGGTTTAAGATGAATTTCGGTGTGGTGTCTTGTGTTGTGTTAGAAGGCAATAAGGAAGTAGTCTGACCATGTGACAGAAGTAATTCTTTGGAGTGTCACTAGGCTTGGTTTGCAAACATAATAGCTAATGTGTGTCCAGTGAAGTGTGTGATTAGGAACAAGTTGCTGTATGTTGTGTGTGTCTAGGCCAATGAGGATGTTTCTGGGGTGTGGTGTATTAGCTTTGTCAAATTATATGTTGTCCCCAAGGATGCACAGATTCAAGTATATTATAAGAAGGATAGAGACAGTGTCTAGGAATGTGTCTGGGAATGTTGCATTACTGGGTGGTAGTCTAAAGAGAAGGAGAAAGTAACATGAAAATGTTGGTGCAGGGTTGCATCTGATAAAGAGGTTCTCACACCCTGGTAAAGAACCATTCTCAGCTTTGGTGAAATTTGTTGTTTCTTTAGTTATGATGGCCAATCGGTCTCCTCTTTTTCCAATGCAATTTTGTGTAATGATTTTATAGTTATTAACGAATTTGTAAAGATCAGAGAACATATCTAAAGGGAAGGGCTTTTGCTAAATGTGCGGACCAATGCCACAAAAATAAGAAGAGAAAATTCTCTTCTTGAGTCCCCTCACTCACCAAGTGTTGCCCCAAGGTGACATGCTTCATCATTGGGGCCATCCCAGACAGCTACTATCTGGGGCGTGCTTCAACTTGTGGAGCTACGTAGGAGCACTTTTTGTGAAAAAATATGTAGTGCAGTGTTTGGGGGAGTGGTGATGCTAAAAATACCTAGCTAGTGAGCGATTCATTTATTCCTGCTCCTAGTTGGTTTGGAAAAAAGGGGTTAATAGTAGGGAGGAAGTCTAACTGTTATGTGTATACTTTCCCTAGTATTTGGTCGACATGCTTCGAGGTGTCCCCTAAACTTATTCTTCAGGACTACATGGGGACCAGCCCCATGCGTACCACTCCATGAGAAAAACTATCCTATACTAAAGAAATAATATAATAAAGAAAAAATGCACACCTAATGTGTGAGCACCAAATTTAATACATATGGTTGAAATCAGACTCGTAAAATCTATTCAAGGAGATAAAGTGGCAAAGATATTAGTACATATTGCCTACCCACCTCTCACGTAGGCAGGTCCAAACCATATGCAGTGCTTAAATCAATGCCGTCCTCTATAGTTTGTGTCGGTGCCCTAGTAGTAAAAATATTTAATTAGGGCTTGTATCCAATGTGACACCTTGGAACACATCGGACTACTGTATTGTGAGAAAACATGGTTAATTGTTAAAAACATTGGTAAAAAGACAGAAACACTCATGAGCGAACATTACATGACAAAACAAACATATAAACATACTGTTCACAATTTGTAATAACATACTTCTGTTTTGGCAACGCTGTGCCTCATGGACTGCCAGGGTGGAGGGGCTTGTAATAACCCTAGAAGAAAGAATGTATATAAATTATTTGAGTCAAGAAAAGGGCCATGGGTAACAGCGAAATACTGGTTAGTTATTCCCCATAGTGTGGCCTGGAGGAAAAAATTAAATGTTTACCAGGGATCCTGGGTTCCTGTTAGGGAAGAAAAGATCTTACTTGGCTCAGTACTCCTCTGTCATTGACACCTACTTGTACCCGGGCAGACCGCATATTATTGTGTCTTCAGCCCAATGTTGTTTAAATACTGGCAGGAAAAATCCCAGTCATGCTCATATGCGAGTAAACGATGGATTTAGGCCCAGATCTCTGTACTGGGGTGAATGTATGACATTGTTCTTTATTCTGTCCATCAACTGTTGTTTTTGCATTTGTCACCCCGAGTGGGATGGGTATGCTCAAACGTGAGTGCCATGCTCTCCACACCACTGGAGTCAAGCTATCCTGGCTGAAGACGGCTGAGAACCAGAAACCGGTCCTGGGATGCTTGATTCCGGTCCAGGAAAAATATGGCTTGGCAGTTCGGGCTGGACTGTTCCCATGAGGCACAGGTCAAGGCTTATTTGCATGTGGCCGTGCCTGAACTGGGGTGGTGTGAAGTGCAAAAAAACAATGGATTTAGGCCCAGATCTCTGTACTGGGGTGAATGTATGACATTGTTCTGCATTCTGTCCATCAACTGTTGTTTTTGCATATGCGAGTAAAGGCTAGACCGCAGTTGTAAGAAAATGGCCGCCTAGTTTTGGAAATTTGTCCGCACCATTTTGGGAGGATCATTTTCAGGGTTGGAAATGTTTTACAATTAAATTTGTGGCATTGTAAAACTGGGGGATGAGTAAATATTTTTTGTCAGCATTTTTCGAGGTGATTACCGCAACTGAAAAAAGACTATGACAAAAAGAGAACATGAAAAAAAGACTATGAAGCAAGGTTAATGACCATTTCATTATTGGCAAGTTTCGTGTGTCATATTGGAAGTTAAAACCTGAATTGGTTGTTATAAATCCCTTACTTTACAAGTTACATTATGGTACCTTCTGTGGTCACTCCCTCTCTCTCCCTCTGCCCCCTTCCTCCTTCTACCCATTGGAATGTTCCTACATTTGAGTCAGAGGCTGTCTTGGAATGTTGACAAGAGCAGCCTGACTGGCAGAGTTTGTTGGCTGTGCTTGAGAACAACGTGTTAGAGGTTCCAGAGTGGAGGCCGTAATAAAGAGTTACTTACATCTTCACCTACCTGTTCCAGGCGTCTTTTTAACATTGATCCACCTCCAATATTTAGTTAAAAGATTATCAATTAAGGTGTGGTGTCAACTTGAGAGGAGAAACTGCTCTAAAGCCTATGTTTGATAACGAGGCAGTAGGATTTAGGCTGTTGCTTTGTGTAGGTGTGGATGCGGTTGTTCAGTAATTGCAAGTTCCTTGCATCATGCCAGTGGAATTACAAAAGCAATTTGAGGTCTCTCATGGGAGTCTGTTCATGGGACCTTTTCTTGGGGGTGATTTGAGTACCGTCCGGTCCTCACTGTTGAGATGTAAATAAAACAGTTCTCGAGTGGTATTGGGATTATTATATCTGTATCTCCAATTTATCCAAGGTGTAGTTGATCTTGTGAACTGTCACCATGGGATATTATCATTCAGGCCTATCATATATGTGTGCAATTTGAACACCCATCTTTGTTCTTATTCCAGGAGCTTCTGTTCCAAATTGTAACAGTGTGCCATAGGTTCTAACACTACCCATCGCATGTCATTTGGGGTGTGTTTCTTTTCATTAAAGTGCGCCATCATCCGTGTGCTTGCCCCGTGGCACCTGATGTTGCTACGGTGCTCCCATATTCTCGTGCTGAGCTTTCTAGTAGACATTCCTACATAGTGTAGGTTACAGCTGCATGAGATCATGTATATCACCCCTGAGCTGTTGCATGTGGTGAACATTCTTATTGACCAAGTTGTTCCTTTGTTGAAAGTCACCTTCTTCGTGGTAGCAGTTAGGTGACACACACTGCAGTTGCCACATGGGTGATGGCCTGTGGGTAACGTGCTGATTACCTGTTGGTTGTTCTTGAGTTGGGATTTTGGGCGAGTGTCTACTTGGATGTCTCTGAGGTTCTTGCCTCTTCTATGTGAGAACATGGGTAGTGGGATATTTAGTTTCCCACTGTTGAGGATGCTCCAGTGCTTTCTTACAATCTTGGAGACTCACTTTATTCAATGCTATGATAAATGTTGTTATACAGATGGGTCTTTTGTCTTTTTCTCCGTCCTCTTTTTCATATGTTTCCAGAAGTGTATCCCTGTGAATATTGGCTGCTCTTTTCTTTGCTATATTGATGGTTTTAACAGGGTAGTTTCTTTTTCAGACAGGTCTTTTGCCTGTATTTCTTAATCCCCTATTTTAGATCAATTGCTCCTGAGCCACTCTAGTTAATTCTATGGCACTAAAAAACACTTTTCTACACTAAACAACACAACTCCCTTTATATCACTCCACCCCACGTTAGTGCACTCTACTCTATGACACAATAATCCACTCTATTCTTGTTCAGTACACCACTGCACAACACTATACTCTATGCTACTCCAAGCCACATAACTGTACGAGGCTGTAGGCTACTCCAATGTACCACACTATACCACACGCTACTGAACCCCATTCCACTCCACTGTAGAACACTCTAATCCACTCTGTGGCATTCTATTGTACTCCATTCTATGACTTGCTAGTCTACTCCATTCTACGACCCAGCACTCCAGTCTATGTGACTTCACTCCACTATGTTATATGCCAAGCCACTCTACTCCATGTCACTCTACCCTACAGAACACTCAACTCTGTTACAATTTACTCCACTCTTTTCTACGCGACTCCACTCAACTGCACTCCATTCTATTTCACTATTTGATACTATACCCCACGCTATGCCACTGTTCGCCACTCCATTATTCGCCATTCCAGTCTATGACACTCTCCTCCACTGTTTATAAATCTTCTCTACAAAACTCTACTACACTCTATGCCTCTCTGCAACATTCTGCTACACTTTGTACAACTCTTTACCCCACCTTCTAATAGTTCATTTCACTCTACAACATTCTGTTCCACTCTACGAGACTTTCCAACAGTCTGCAACAATAGCTCAATTCTATTGTACAAGGCGCTACACCAACTTATGCCACTTTACTGAGCTCCACACTACACCACTCCATGCATTGTCACTGTACTCCACGACATGCAAATCCACTCTATTATACTTCACTCCTCACTACATTATGCCACTCCACTTAACTCAACTGCACGATACTTTACAATACTCTAAACCATTATATGACAATCCACTCTACACAACTCTACTGTACGATATCATACTCAACTCTATGCAGCTCCACTGTACCATACTCTACAACAATGTATTTCACTCCATGACCATCAACTCTACACCACTGTGATACACTGTATGAAACTATAGGACACGCCACTCCACTTCTCTGTACGATATGCCACTTCACTATATGACAAAGCACTCCACTGCATGACACTCCCTTACACTGTACAACACTGTACCACAGTCCACTGTAGGGCATGCCATTCAACGACCCTCCATGATACGATACTACAGTGTACGTGACTCACTGCCACTCCACTGTATGACACTTCACTTGACAACACTGAACTATAAGGCACAGTACTTCATTGAACTCCACTCTATGCCACTACATTGTACAACACTCTATTCCACTCTAGGCCACTGTCAACATTGTAGTCAATGGCCCTCTGCGTACAACACTTAACTGTACTGTATGAGATGCCCCTCCAGTTCGTTGTGCAGGAATGAACACGACCTCTCCCAAAATTTAAGTTAAATACCTGGAAATGTTTTACTATTATGTCAAGTAAATATTGGTATTTCGAGTACAAAACGCCAAAAAGAGAGTTATAAATGAGAGAGTATGTTTTCACTTTCGAATGTTTCACAAAATGAGTCACATGACTAAGTTTCTGTTTTTTGTTATTGTATATAACTTTATTGAATTAACACAACCGATCACTCGTGAGAAAGCGGCGAAGGCTGCGAAACGCGTTGGGTGTTGTTGTTGCCGAATAAAAGCACTTAAACAAAGCTGAACAGGGCCTCGACTCTCTGTCATTTAACGACTAAAGACGGTAAATTTTGGATTTAACGGGGCGAGGCGAAACCCCGTCGAGGCCCGCCATGAACTAAGAGGCGCGGGCACGAACTTCGCCAAGCTTTTGGAATATATATATATATATATATATATATATATATATATATATATATATTCACTGAAAAAAACCATAGGTTAGAGACCATATATAGTTAGCTTGATATTTTATTGACATAAAACCAATGAAATTCCATATATAGTTAGTTGCACTAACTATATATCGCGCACCCGCAATCCACTGCTGATGATGTCACATATTACATCATTCATGACATGGTCAGTGACATCACTGATGACATCACTGATGACATCTCAAATGACATCACTGATGACATCACTGATGACATCTCAAATGACATCACTGATGACATCATCTAGTGTCTGTGTGTTTTTGTAAAGTTTAAATATGTTTTACATATTGAAGAATGAGTGGATGTATGGAAGACTGAGTGTGTGTGTGGCTGGCTGGGAGGTGTGTGACTCTGTGCATATCAATGTGTACTTGTATCAGTGATTGTATAAGAGAGTAAGTATGTGTTAGTATATGTGTGAAAAGTATGGTGTTCTGTGTTTAACTGTATAGATGAGGAAATCGAAGTGTGATTGATTCTTCACAGGACTGACTAGGTGTATGAGTGCATATGATAGTCTTGTAATAATGAGTGACTGTATGTATGAGTGATTGTATGGGTGAATGAGTGAATGTGTGTGTAGACGTAGGAATCAGTGAGTGCATATGTAGTAACTGGTATTGGTGTGTCATGATGTCATCAGTGATGTGATTTGAGATGTCATCAGTGATGTCATTTGAGATGTCATCAGTGATGTCATCAGTGATGTCACTGAAGTATGGTGTTCTGTGTTTAACTGTATAGATGAGGAAATGGAAGTGTGATTGATTCTTTACAGGACTGACTAGATGTGTGAGTAACTCCATGGATGAGTGGCAGTGTGTGAGTGTCTGCATAGGTGTATGAGTGCATATGATAGTGTTGTAATAATGAGTGACTGTATGTATGAGTGATTGTATGGGTGAATGAGTGAATGTGTGTGTAGACGTAGGAATCAGTGAGTGCGTATGTAGTAACTGGTATTGGTGTGTCATGATGTCATCAGTGATGTCATTTGAGATGTCATCAGTGATGTCATCAGTGATGTCATTTGAGATGTCATCAGTGATGTCATCAGTGATGTCACTGACCATGTCATGAATGATGTAATATGTGACATCATCAGCAGTGGATTGCGGGTGCGCGATATATAGTTAGTGCAACTAACTATATATGGAATTTCATTGGTTTTATGTCAATAAAATATCCAGCTAACTATATATGGTCTCTAACCTATGGTTTTTTTCAGTGAATTTTCAAGGTTTTGTAAATGCAAATTCCTAACTATATATGGTCTATAACCTATGGTTTTTTCAGTGAATTTCATTGGTTTTTTAAAAGCTAATATCTATAGCTGTAAAATATATTCTTTATTACGTGACGTATCACGTAGCCACGTGAGACGCCTCATGACACGTCGCATAACCGTGACGTATCGGCTCTGCAGCGCAAACAAAACCCGTAACGTAAGCGTGCCGGAGCACGCTTACAGATATATATATTTTTTTTAACCTTAATTAGACAAAATCCACACGTGCACATATCTTGAGGCCTTGCAAAGGCACATCAAACAAACAGTCCCTACAATTTTGTCAAGTTTGCTGGAAATCTATTCCCTTAATTTTTTTTTTACTGTTTCTCTTGGTTTTGCCCTTGTTACGCTTACCGGGACGCTACCCGGTACGCAAACCGGACGCTCCAAAAACACAAGATGGCGGACTCCCGTTACGCTGCCGGTTAGCTGCCCGGTTCGCGTACCGGGAAGCGCCTCTACCGCGAAAAATCGCGGGGGACTTTAATATCCCCCTCATCAATCCTAGGGGGTCAGGAGGGGTTTACCTTGCCCCCTTTCCTTCATTTCCCCCTTCTTTTTTCACCACATCTTGTCTCTCGAACTTACCGAGAGACAAGATGGCGGCCGCTCCGGACTGTTTACAATGTTGACAGCTACGCTGCCGGTTAGCTGCCCGGTTAGCTGCCCGGTGAGCTGCCCGGTTCGCGTACCGGGACGCGCCTCTACGGCGTAAAATCGCAAAAAAATTATTTTATTTTTTTTTGCCCCGCGGGGCACTTTAATATCCCCCTCATCAATCCTAGGGGGTCAGGAGTGGTCTACCTTGCCACCTTTCCTTCATTACCCCCTTCGTTTTTCACCACATCTTGTCTCTCGATCGTACCGAGAGACAAGATGGCGGCCGCTCGGGACTGTTTAGAATGTTGACAGACACCGGAGAGCCAATCAGCTTCGCTTCGCGAAGTTCCGTTACGCGTCAGGTACGCAAACCGGGGCGCTAACCGGAGCGCTGTCACAGATATATATATTTTTTTAAACGTTAATTTCTCAAAATCCACTGGAGCACATATATTGAGACATAGCAAAGGCACGTCGGGTAAACCATATCTACAATTTTGCCAAGTTTCATGTAAATCTATTCAGCCGTTCGAGCTAAAAGTGAGTCCAACCGCCCTATGGAAAAATGAATGGGAAAAACGTGTTTTGGGACCCCCCTTGTTTCTCGGCCCCCCCCTTGAGGAAACCCCCCCACATTTTCAGGGGCTGCTCAGAAACGAAATGTGCCATTTTCCTGAAAATTTCAGCCAATTCCGTCCACAAACGCCAAAGTTATTAGACATAGAATTTTCAGAAATCCCATAGAGAAAAAATCCTAACTATATATACCCACTGGCTATCGCCAGTAGGTAATATACATATATAAACATATATAATCTGCATATCTATATAAATATAAATGCATGCATACATATACATATATGCATACATATGCATGTTATTTACATGAAAGTTTTAAAAATACTAATAAAAGCAAAGCTAAAAAGCCACCTCATTACAAACAGAATGGCTTTAACTTAAACGAGGGCGAGATCTATTGCATTTTCAATGCTTGTTTACTTTGGTTCTATCAAGAAGGCATTCAGATGTTTCACACATTTGCCATAAATTCTGAATGTTAGCACTCTAGTTGCTCATTAGATCACTGTAGTAAAGCTAGTGCTCACCAGGGAAGTCTGCTGCTAATAATGGTTTGCAGCCATTTTCCCGCATTTTTTATCCCGCAGACTTTCAGTCTGCATACCATTATCCTGCAAGGTCATTGACCTCGCATACCATTATCCCGCATTTTTTCAAAACGCATGTGCATTTATCGCGCATGCCTTTACAAAGAATTACGTTTTAAAGGCATGTATGGTAAATGCATTTGCGTTGTGAAAACCACGATGACGAGAGAGGTAAGTGGGTTTGTGTTAATTTTTTCGTGGGTTAGTGATTGTGTAGTGTAGTGTAGTGTTGTGTAGTGTAGTGTTGTGTTAGTGTAGTGTAGAGTTGTGGTGGTTGTTTAGTGTAGGGTCATGCTGGGGGTAGTGTTTTAGGGTTTAGGGTTGTGTTGTAGTGTTTGCGTAGTGTAGGGTCATGCTGGGGGTAGTGTTTTAGGGTTTAGGGTTGTGTTGTAGTGTTTGCGTAGTGTAGGGTCATGCTGGAGCTAGTGTTTTAGGGTTTAGGGTAGTGTTGTAGTGTTTGCGTAGTGTAGGGTCATGCTGGGCGTAGTGTTTTAGGGTTTAGGATAGTGTTGTAGTGTTTGCGTAGTGTAGGGTCATGCTGGGGGTAGTGTTTTAGGGTTTTGGGTAGTGTTGTAGTGTTTGTGTAGTGTAGGGTCATGCTGGGGTGTAGTATTTTAGGGTTTAGGGTAGTGTTGTAGTGTTTGTGTAGTGTAGGGTCATGCTGGGGGTAGTGTTTTAGGGTTTTGGGTAGTGTTGTAGTGTTTGCGTAGTGTAGGGTCATGCTGGGGGTAGTGTTTTAGGGTTTTGGGTAGTGTTGTAGTGTTTGCGTAGTGTAGGGTCATGCTGGGGTGTAGTGTTTTAGGGTTTTGGGTAGTGTTGTAGTGTTTGCGTAGTGTAGGGTCATGCTGGGGTGTAGTGTTTTAGGGTTTTGGGTAGTGTTGTAGTGTTTGCGTAGTGAAGGGTCATGCTGGGGGTAGTGTTTTAGGGTTTTGGGTAGTGTTGTAGTGTTTGCGTAGTGTAGGGTCATGCTGGGGGTAGTGTTTTAGGGTTTTGGGTAGTGTTGTAGTGTTTGCGTAGTGTAGGGTCATGCTGGGGGGTAGTGTTTTAGGGTTTTGGGTAGTGTTGTAGTGTTTGCGTAGTGTAGGGTCATGCTGGGGGTAGTGTTTTAGGGTTTTGGGTAGTGTTGTAGTGTTTGCGTAGTGTAGGGTCATGCTGGGGGTAGTGTTTTAGGGTTTAGGGTAGTGTTGTAGTGTTTGCGTAGTGTAGGGTCATGCTGGGGGTAGTGTTTTAGGGTTTAGGGTAGTGTTGTAGTGTTTGCGTAGTGTAGGGTCATGCTGGGGGTAGTGTTTTAGGGTTTAGGGTAGTGTTGTAGTGTTTGCGTAGTGTAGGGTCATGCTGGGGGTAGTGTTTTAGGGTTTAGGTTAGTGTTGCAGTGTTTGCGTAGCGTAGGGTCATGCTGGGTTGTAGTGTTTTAGGGTTTTGGGTAGTGTTGTAGTGTTTGCGTAGTGTAGGGTCATGCTGGGGGTAGTGTTTTAGGGTTTAGGGTAGTGTTGTAGTGTTTGCGTAGTGTAGGGTCATGCTGGGGTGTAGTGTTTTAGGGTTTTGGGTAGTGTTGTAGTGTTTGCGTAGTGTAGGGTCATGCTGGGGGTAGTGTTTTAGGGTTTAGGGTAGTGTTGTAGTGTTTGCGTAGTGTAGGGTCATGCTGGGGGTAGTGTTTTAGGGTTTAGGGTTGTGTTGTAGTGTTTGCGTAGTGTAGGGTCATGCTGGGGGTAGTGTTTTAGGGTTTAGGGTTGTGTTGTAGTGTTTGTGTAGTGTAGGGTCATGCTGGGGGTAGTGTTTTAGGGTTTAGGGTAGTGTTGTAGTGTTTGCGTAGTGTAGGGTCATGCTGGGGTGTAGTGTTTTAGGGTTTTGGGTAGTGTTGTAGTGTTTGCGTAGTGCAGGGTCATGCTGGGGGTAGTGTTTTAGGGTTTAGGGTAGTGTTGTACTGTTTGTGTGGTGTAGGGTCATGCTGGGGGTAGTGTTTTAGGGTTTAGGGTAGTTTAGTTGTTTAGTGTATGCTAAAGGCATATTCGTTCTAAAAGTTTTCGTTATTTTAATTTGCGGCCTAATAGTACATGCGGGATTTTTTTTGCGGACTGATGGTATGCGGGATTTCGTCATATATTCGCTAATCATACTTTCTATGGCAAAATGAACCCCCTCATTTTGTTCCTTTTTAAATTAAATGTTTTAGGAGTTACCACTTTATTCCAATCAAGATGGCTTCAGGTGTGCCATACCTTTGTAATAAGTAGGACTGTTAGCACTCTAGTTGTTCTTTAGAACACTCTGGGACATTCTGTCATTGGGCTATAGTTGGGCTACATCTGGCTGATATTTGGGCTACATTTGTTTTTTTTGTCTCTGGTGGCCATCTTTGGGCTACATTGGGCTACATTGGGCTACATTGGGCTACATTTGGGCTCCAACATATATATAGCCCAATGTAGCCCAATATATATTTTTCAAAGTTAATTTTCGTAAAAACCACTGGAGCCTATATCTTGAGACATAGCAAAGGCACATCGGGCTACCAGTCCCTACAATTTTGCCAAGTTTGGTGTAAATCCATTCAGCCGTTCAGGCTAAAAGTGAGGCCAACCGCCCTATGGAAAATTGCATGGGAAAAACATGTTTTGGGACCCCCCCTTTTTCTCGGCCCCCCCTTGACGAAACCCCCCCATATTTTCAGGGGCTGCTCAGAAACAAAATGTTCCATTTTCCTGAAAATTTCAGCCAATTCTGTCCTCAAACGCCAAAGTTATTCGACATAGAATTTTCAAAAATCCCATAGGAAAAAAATCCTAACTATATATACCTACTGGCTATCGCCAGTAGGTAATATATATAGATATATATATATATATATATATATATATATATATATTCACAGAAAAAACCATAGGTTATAGACCATATATAGTTAGGAATTTGCATTTACAAAACCTTGAAAATTCATTGAAAAAACCATAGGTTATAGACCATATATAGTTAGGGATTAGCATTTAAAAAACCTTATTTTATTTGCACAAAACCATTGAAATTCCATATATAGTTAGTTGCACTAACTATATATCGCGGACCCGCAATCCACTGCTAATGATGTCACATATTACATCATTCATGACATGGTCAGTGACATCACTGATGACATCACTGATGACATCTCAAATGACATCACTGATGACATCACTGATGACAACACCCAGTGACTGTATGTTTCTGTAAAGTTAAAATATGTCTTACATATTGAAGAATGAGTGGATGTATAAGTGTCTGGATGAAGGATTTAGTAGGTGCATGACTGACTGTATGAGAGAATGATTAAATGTGTCTCACTGAGTGCATGGGTTAGTGATTAAAGTGTCTTAATTTGGCAATTATTATTTACGTTGTTCTGTAAACTGCTGCATGTTTAAATCAGTAGCTATATCAGAAACTATATGGGTTATTGAATGGTTGCCCAAGTATTTGTATGGGAGACTGAGTATGTGTGTGGGTGGCTGGGAGGTGTATAAATCTGTGCATAGATGTGTGAGCAGTTGATTCCCTAGGTGTATGGGTTCAAAAGTGCATGTAGAAACAGCTGTATGGACAGTTGACTGTGTGCATGAGTATATTGGTGAGTGAATGGATATCTCAGTGCTACATGTCAAAGTAAGTACATATGTAAAACACACTCCATGTGAGAGTTGACATATATAAATAACTGAACATAAGAGCCAGTGAATGTGAGAGTGGCTGTATGAATCATTGTGAACTTGTATCAAGGATTGTATAAGAGAGTAAATATGTGTTAGTATATATTTGAATAAGTAAGGTGTGTATAACTGTATAGTTGAGGAAATGGAGATGTGATTGATTCTTTGCATGACTGACTAGGTGTGTGAGTAACTCCATGGATGTGTGACAGTCTGTGAGTGCCTGTTTACACTGAGTGTATCTAAGGTTATATTAGAGTCTGAAGATGTATTATCACATAAATGATATCATCAGTGATGTAATCAGTAATGTCAAATGAGATGTCAGTGATGTCATCAGTGATGTCATTTGAGATGTTATCAGTGATGTCATCAGTGATGTCATTTGAGATGTCATCAGTGATGTCATCAGTGATGTCACTGACCATGTCATGAATGATGTAATATGTGACATCATTAGCAGTGGATTGCGGGTCCGCGATATATAGTTAGTGCAACTAACTATATATGGAATTTCAATGGTTTTGTGCAAATAAAATAAGGTTTTTTAAATGCTAATCCCTAACTATATATGGTCTATAACCTATGGTTTTTTCAGTGAATTTTCAAGGTTTTGTAAATGCAAATTCCTAACTATATATGGTCTATAACCTATGGTTTTTTCTGTGAATTTCATTGGTTTTTTAAAAGCTAATATCTATAGCTGTAAAATATATTCTTTATTAAGTGACGTATCACGTAGCCCGTGAGACGCCTCATGATGCATCGCATAACAGTGATGTATCGTCTCTGCAGCGCAAACCAAACCCAAAACGTAAGCGCGCCAGAACACGCTTAAAGATATATATATTTTTTTTTAACCTTAATTAGACAAAATCCACACGTGCACATATCACAAACGTTCAAAAAACACAATATGTCGGACTCCCGTTACGCTGCCGGTTAGCTGCCCAGTTAACGTACCAGGAAGCTCCTTTACCACGAAAAATCGCAATTTTTTTTTTCTTTTGCCCCGCAGGGAACTTTAATAGCCCCCTCATCAATCCTAGAGGTTCAGGAGGGGTCTGCCTTACCCCTTTCATTCATTTACACCTTTTTTTTCCACCTCTTGTCTCTCGATCCCACAGAGAGACAAGATGGCGGCCGCTCCAGACTGTTTACAATGATAACAGCCAATCAGCTTCTCCTCATACTCCCGTTACACTGCCGGTTAGCTTCCCGGTTAGCTGCCCGGTTAGCTGCCCGGTTCGCGTACCAAGACGCGTCTCTACGGTGAAAAAATCCGATATTTTTTTTTTTTTTTTTTTGGCCCCGCGTGGCTTTATAATATCCCCCTCATCAATCCTAGGCGGTCAGAAGGGGTCTACCTTGCCCTCTTTCCTTCATTTCCCCCTTTGTTTTGGCCTCCTCTTGTCTCTCGATCCTACCGAGAGACAAGATGGCGGCCGCTCCGGAATGTTTACAATGTTGACAGCCAATCAGCTACTCCTCAGACTCCCGTTACACTGCCGGTTAGCTTCCCGGTTAGCTGCCCGGTTCGCGTACCGGGGCGCGCCTCTACGGCGAAAAAATCAGATTTTTTTTTTTTGGGCCCCGCGTGGCTCTATAATATCCCCCTCATCAATCCTAGGGGGTCAGAAGGGGTCTACCTTGCCCCCTTTCCTTCATTTCCCCCTTTGTTTTGGCCTCCTCTTGTCTCTCGATCCTACCGAGAGACAAGATGGCGGCCGCTCCGGACTGTTTAGAATGTTGACAGACACCGGAGAGCCAATCAGCTTCGCATCGTAAAGTTCCGTTACGCGAAAAGTACGCGAAAAGTACGCGAACCGGAGCGCTGCCCGGAGCGCTGTTACAGATATATATCTTGTTTTAAACGTTAATTTCTCAAAAACCACTGGAGCACATATATTGAGACCCAGCAAAGGCACATCGGGCTAACAGTCCCTACAATTTTGCCAAGTTTGGTGGAAATCCATTCAGCCGTTCGGGCTAAAAGTGAGGCCAACCGCCCTATGGAAATTAACATGGGAAAAACGCGTTTTGGGACCCCCCTTTTTTCTCGGCCCCCCCTTGACGACCCCCCCCCCAAATTTTCAGGGGCTGCTCAGAAACAAAATGTGCCATTTCCCTGAAAATTTCAGCCGATTCCGTCCACAAACGCCAAAGTTATTAGACATAGAATTTTCAAAAGTTCCATAGAGAAAAAATCCTAACTATATATACCTACTGGCTATCGCCAGTAGGTAATATATATATATATATATATATATATATATATATATATGCCTCCAATGCGGTTCCTTTTCGGGAGATGATGCAGCGCTCACGCATGTGCGGTATCCTGCGGCAGAACCAAGCCGCTATTATCCACAAAACTTTCTCCCAGCAAGGGAAAAACGGGTCGCACAGCCAACTTTGGATTTTAAACAGCAATCCTTTTTATTTTACTCATTTCCAAGGGCAACAGGCGCAGAGATCTACGCGTTTCGGTGTCACTTCACCTTGTTCACGATCACTGGGTTTGCCCCACCCACAAACATTTAACCACAACAACTTTTTTTACTTTTTTCAAAAAAAATGTGTGTTTCCTGTCACATGATCTGCTAAGGATTGTGGTCCTTGTAGTTTTTTTCGAAAGTTTGACAAAAACTTATTTTGAAAAAAGGGATGCACCCCAATTAATAAATAAAATAAATTAAAGCTTTCAAAATTACATGCATTTAAATCATACGCCTTCCAATAGGCTTAGAATATCCATTATTGATGTGCCTTCCAATAGGCTGACTTTTACTGATTATTAACACTAGTCCTTGCATAGTTCATACATTTCAGTCTGTTCATAGGTGCACATACAACTCCTCCGATTGGTTCAACCCATTCGGGTGCAGGGTCCTCAGGTTAATGATGAATTTAGATTCAGCTTGTCGCAATTTTTTCGCTCGATCGCCCCCCCGCTCACCTTTAAATATTGTTTGAATGCCATAAAATTTCAGTTTTTGCCAATCACCCTGGTGTACTAGTTCCATATGTTTGGCTATGGCATTTGAGCGGTCCTTATGAATTGTAGCCCTCATATGCTGCAAGATTCGGTTCTTCAATTCAACAGTTGTACTACCCACGTATTGCATAGGGCAAGGGCACTCCACTACATATACAGTGAATGGTGTCTTACATGTTATACATTGTCTGATTTTCCATTTCTTTTTGTTTGCCAAAGTGATTTCTTTTGTTGGCTTGGCTATCTGGCACATTTTACACCCATGGCATTTCATGAATCCTTTGGTTTTCAGCCAATCATCCTGTCTTTTTTTCTGGAAGTGGCTGTGTATTAGGTGGTCCTTTAGGTTTTTAGCTCGCCTGTAAGTTATAATGGGGTGTGTTCCCATGATCTCCTTCACAGTGTTATCTAATTGTAGCAACTTCCAATTTCTTCGGAGAATTTTGCCAATCTTTTCACTCTCTTGTGAATAATCTGTTATTAGACGGATTTTCTTTGTCTCAGGATCATCCTCTTTATTTTTTCTCTACAAGCATTCCTCACGTGTTTTTGTGTTGCTTTTCACAAGACTGTTTTTCACTGTTTGTTGGGGGTATTTCCTTTTGATAAATCTTTCCATTGTCCTTTTACTGTTCTTCTTCCACTCATCTTCTTCACTGCATATCCTCCGGATTCTCAAAAATTCACCGTATGGAATGCTATTGAGTAATGTCTTACTGTCTTAATGTCTTTTGGTGGAAACTGGTAGCTTCTAACGTGGCGTTAGTAGAAGTTGCTTTACGATGGAGAGTTGTGTGAATTTGCTGATTTTTTATGTAAATTACAACTACAAGGACCACAATCCTTAGCACATCATGTGACAGGAAACACACATTTTTTTTGAAAAAAGTAAAAAAAGTTGTTGTGGTTAAATGTTTGTGGGTGGGGCAAACCCAGTGATCGTGAACAAGGTGAAGTGACACCGAAATGCGTAGATCTCTGCGCCTGTTGCCCTTGGAAATGAGTAAAATAAAAAGGATTGCTGTTTAAAATCCAAAGTTGGCTGTGCGACCCGTTTTTCCCTTGCTGGGAGAAAGTTTTGTGGATATATATATATATATATATATATATATATATATATATATATATATATATATATATATATATATATATATATTCTTTGTTTTCCATAAAAATAAATATTTATGTCTGTTATATAGATGTTTACATTTTAAATTAGGAATCACTGAAAATGTTACATTTTAATTTTTCAGAAAGCAAGTGATTCTTACAATTGATAGCTGACAAGATTTCATAGTGTTTATTTAATTCCCCAATCTACACTGAAATTCAGTGCGCAAATTAACAGCCTTGTTTAACCATTTAAGCGACATTTACCCAACAGTAGCTAAGGTTCCCACCTGGCCATTTTTCTACTGGCATGACATGAATTTTAATTTTCCAACCAGTATAACAATTTAAAAATCAACTAAAAATGCTATTTTTCCCCTTCACTACATACTTCAAAGAGCAAATACAAGGAAAAAAGCACTTAAAGTTATGCTCTAGATCTGTTCTAATGATCTCTGTAATAAATTTGGCTATTGGTTCAGGGGGGCGAAACCTTATTCAAGCAACAACCACAATCCTTGCCAGGGGGAAATCACAAGCAAACCCCAAATGATCAACCCTCTGGCAGCATAGCACAGAGAAGTCAGGTGTAAGTTAGAGGCAATGTGTAAAGTATTTATGCAGCACTTCAAACAGTAATTATGTGAAAACAAAACAAATGAAAAATTGTGCACCAATTTATACAAATAAAGTAAAATTGAATAAATAATTTGACACCAAAACAACAAAAGTTCATTTAGCAGCACCACCCGCAGCTACCTGATCGTGCGAGACTGGGTGAAAGTCACAAGTTCAGGACAACTGCAATGCAGCGTGGGCCGAATACAGGTACCAGGTTGGGCCAGCTGAATGAGTTACCTTCAAAGCCAAGCAGAAGGCAGTCCATTCATTTTAGGAGGAGTCGTGAAGAGCAGGGAAAGTGTCATGGATGGTTGTTGATGTAGCTCCAAGAGCAGGTTGGGTATCCCGGATGGTCATCGCTGCAGTGCCAAGTTCCTGACAGCCTTGTGAACGGTCCTTGATGGAGAGTCGGGTTCGCTGGAACTTTGCACTGGCAGTCAGAGTGGGCAGCAAGATTTTGGCATGCACCGGCCCATTCTTGAACAGTCCAGTTACTTTGGGGGAGCTCAACTGAGGACAGACCAAAGGTCCAGGACCTGAGGAGCAACAATTGGGGGTCAGAAACTCACTCAAGAAGAGGCCAGCAAGGCTAATGCAGGTCCAGGCAGCAGGTCAGCTGGGCAGTTGCAGGGAGCCTCTGGAGCTTGTTATGTACTGATACCTCAGAGCAGGAGGTCAGCTGGCTGACCCTTTGAGTCTCTTCAACCTGGGATTAAGGGTGCAGGTCCAGTCTTCCATCTCAATAAGCAGGGCATCAGAGCAATAGATTAGCAGGGAGGCAAAGTGGCAGTCCTTCTTATAGTAAAGCAGAACAGTGTTCGTTCTTCTGTTGTATCCACAGGTCCAGAGGTGTACTGCAGAGTTGGTGTCTGAGGTCCAATATTTATAGATGGTCTCTTATTTGTAGTGAGAGCAACTTCTAAAGGATTCCCTTTGAAGTGCACAGGTTTCATGCCTACTGTTCCCTGGCTCCATACCTATCCTGCGCTAGCTTCAGGCTAACAACAGGGGAATGTAATCCTTTGTGTGAAGGTAGGACACAGTCTATTCAGGTGTAAGTGGGTCTGTGCCTAGCTCCAACTGCCCACCCTGCCAATGATGGTCCATCCAAACACACCTAAGCTCTCTAGTGTGTGTGACTGTCATGGTGAAGTACACTAAGACAAACTGCCAACTACACCCAGTCATGTGACCCAGAGAATGACTTAAGACCCGAGAGCAGAGGACGGCCCGGGACCAGGGTTCGATTCCCGGCACGGCAGGTTTCTGGACCAGGGTCAGCGGACTCGATAATTCTCTCGCCTCGGTGCCCACTCTGACCAGCGTTCACACTCGGCAACTCTGGGCATTAGCTTGCCTCATCTTCACTAACGGCCCCACCAGACCGCCGGGGATGCCTGGTCTCACCCTGGAGATACCCATTAAGGGACCATCTCTCAGGGAAGCCAGGAAGGGTTTTGCAGCGGTCGAAGCGCCTTGGGACCCTCCGGGTAAGTAGTGCGCTATATAAATGCCTATACATTTACACATTACATTTACATCGGAAAAACAAAATTTCTATCTTTATTAGTTCAAATAGGGAAACAGGTCACAAGGACCGAAGGAGAAATCAAAAACACAATCATTGTAGTCAATAAGTGCAATGTGTCGAAAGTGTCCTACATTAATAGAAGACATGTGATCAGAAAGATGTGCAAAGCTTTAGTCATAGTAACGGACAACTCCAAAGCTTTACTAATAAGTCTTACAGAGGTGAAAACAAACAGCTATCCTGTTTGTCTGTTACAATAAATGGGAGTTAAAAACTGCACAAACAGGCTGCAAAGGCAGCCCTGAGTCGGGTTTGCAAGTTTACCTTAGTGGGTGGCATGGCAAGTGCTGGAGGCCCACTAGTAGTATTTAATATACAGTCCCTGGGTACATGTAGTACCACTTTACCAGAGACTTATAAGAAAATGTAATTGGGGTCAAGGCAATGTTACCATGTTTAAAAGAATGAGCACAATGATGGGAAGAACGCATATCCTTGTATGGAGATGATGTTCTGCTCTATGCCAGGAAGCCAAGGCAATCTGTAGATAGAATACTTCAAATCCTCCGTATTTACGGAGACTTCTCTGGGTACCGTATTCATTGGGAGAAGTCCCTGCTCTTTCCTATGGCTGGAGGCACCTCAAAACTCACAAGTGGATGCACAATCCCAGTCTGAATTGAAGGCTTTAAGAACTTGGGGATTAATATACCTAGAAACCCACAGGACTTCTATAAGAGAAATCCTGGAAAGCAACTGGTCAGATTTAGTGTGGACGCTGAACAATGGAAAATGCTGCCCCTCACTTTGATGGGTTGTGCAGCTTTATTTAAGATGATGACCCTTCCACAACAGTGTACACTATACAAAACACCCCCCATGAGCTCCCTGATTTGTTTTTCAGGAGACCTGAGGCTGACTTAAGAGTGTTGATATGGAACGGGGGCTCCCCACAAATTGCTTTACGTAAACTATAGAGAGGAGTTTATGAAGGATATTAGCGGTGCCAGACATTAAGTAATACTATTGGGCCTACCAATTAGTGTTTGTTAATGACTGGGTGTTCGGAGACAGCTCTGGCCTGTCGAGCCGACAGACTAAGCATGGGAGAGAGAGGTTATCCTTTTCTCCTTTACGGGAAAGGAGGGATTAGCGATCTCCCGCCACATACACAAATAGAAGTTAAGGCATAGAATGCAGCTACCAGATACCTTGGATGGGAAGGGAAGTTAGAGGATATGACCCCGTTGTAGGACAGCAAGCCGCTCCACATAATAAAAACTCTAGAAAACTTCAATAGATGGAAGTTACTGGGTCTTGAAAAACTGGGGGATGTATGGAGAAGCAGGGCCTACATAAAGTTTGCAACTATGCAAACAGAGTATGAGTTGCCACAAGGATATGGCTGAGGTTCCTTCAGCTAGGACATGCCCTTAAAAACTACGTACAAGAGGGGACCACACTTCCATCACCATCTCTACTAGAGGACAGGCTGTTGACTGACCCACTGACCACCGGCCCCATTTCATGTATATACAGAAAACTCCTCAATAACTCACCAGGTCCCTTGGGGACATTGAGAGCTTGCTAGGAAAATGACCTAGGGCAGATAGATGATGAAGAATGGACAGAGGCTATACAGGGACCGTGGCAAGTAGTAATTTGTGCCCAGTTCTGACTTATCCAGCTTAAAATCCTGCACAGGGTATATTATCCCCGAACCACATTACATCACATGGGGCACACCAGGAGTAGTCAATGCCATAGGTAGTGTGGGCAGGAGGGATCCTTTTTTCATCTGTTGTAGAGTGCCCAGTGCACAAACGTATTGGCAAAATATTCTGGAAAATAATGACAGTTGGTAGGGACAAAGGTTTCACATGACTCCAGGTGGTTCCTACTGCTGATATGGGATGAACAGACTTGGCCCACCTACGGAAACAAATGGCTAAGATTTGCTGCAGTATTCGTGAAACAAAACATTGCTAAACACTGGGGGTGTGGTTGCCCCTCCTGAAGTGGCAAACTGGATCTCTGACCTAGAATGGTGTCAAGAAGCAGAACACATGATTTACAAGAGTAGAGGGTGCCCGAAGAAATGGGAAAATGTTTTGGGACCGTGGCGGACCTCCCGAGGCAAATGATGTATAAGCATAGGAAGAAGGGAGGGGAAGGGAGGGGAGGGATGGGACTGAAACTCCAAACTGAATAGCATGCAACTTGTAATCTACTGTACTAAATACCTACTTGGATTGTTGAATTCTTAGCATGTTAATAAAAAGATTATTAAAAAAAGACTGAGCACCTGCACTTTAGCCCTGGTTAGCAGTGGGAAAGTGCACAGAGTGCTATGGCCAACGAAAACAAGATCCGAAAAATAGGGAGGAGGAAGGCAAATTGTCTGGGTAAAGACCACCCTAAGGTTGACAGGTCTAACAATATCTGACTGAGCAGTAATGTAAACCAAAGCAGAAAAGCCAAGTTATCAATGAATAGAGATGATTTTATATGAACTTCTATGTAAGATCATCTTCAGGCATTTGCGCACAGATGTTGAGTTGTTTTGGGGGGAAATATGGCCACTCTACCAGTAGCACAACCAAGTGTGTCCTTGATGAATTTCAATACTGAACTCTCTTTGTGCACTGCAATGATCTATAAACAGTTTCAATAAACCTGAAAACTTTCCAAAGTGATTGTGGTGAGGGTTACTATGTGGCATGATCAGTGTTTTATTGCCCAAGCTGGTACAAAAATGAAGAAAATCATACCAAGCTGGTATTTTCATCCTGTTATCAGTATGCACCTAAAACAGCAAATATAGGAAGAAAGCTCTTAAAACTGTTTTCTAAAACTGCCTTCCTAATTCGTGCCTTTTAATCTTGTATTCAGTTGTAGCAATTGAACACTCAATGTGCAAATTTCAACTTTTTTTTAACACCACATTTTAATTTCAAACATGCTTTGCAAACTAGTAGCACAAAACGGTCACCTCATTGGTTGTGGACAGAGCTCTGAAACTGAGGCAAGGCTGTGCCATTAGTTGTGAGATAGGGTCGTGCCATCGGTCGTGAGATGTGGCTGTGCCATTGATCGTGAGACTGTGTTGTGTCATCGGATTTGAGCACAAATCCCTTTTTCCTGCCCCTGTTCATAAGGAAGCCAAGAGAAATGACATACACCATGGTAACAAAGTCTTGCAAAAGATTCAGACCCATACTGAGTGAACAATGGGTGTTCAGGGCTGTGTGGGAAGAAGAATATATTTTTGTGGAATGTCCAAAGGAAAAGCTATTTGTCTCCTTAGCAAAGAAAAGATTAATGACCTCAAAAGATATTACCTGGAGCTGCATTATAAAACCCGGCCTTCTGACTACACAGAAAACTTCCCACTGTCATCAAAACTGCTTTCTGCGAAAGTGGCATCACTGAAGCAAGCCCTTTTGTCCCAACAAAAGCTCTTTCCTCCCGCTCCCTCAGATCCGCTTCAGTCAAACTCATACCTGTCCCGAAATTTAAATGCACTAGTTGGGGGGCAGAGGCTTCATGAAAGGAGCTAAGATGGCATGGACCACTCTCCCTAGGCACATTAAATCCCAACCCAGTCTGCTGTCCTTTAGGAAAGCCCTCAAACCTTGACTTTTTGCCTCCACCTAGTTTTTGAATTCAACTATCTGCACTCAGCTAGCACCAAAACATCCCATTTGGGCATTAAAGCGATTTATAAAAACACTCAACATTAACATTTCAAATATGTTACTTGCTTGCAAAACATAAAAAACAAATTACAGAGGAAGAGATGGTTAAGAATTGTTTTCTTTCGACAGTAGACATTTAATTTTCCAACTATTCTAATAAATCTAACATTATAAAAAAAATAATGTGTTTTTCAACTGTATGAGTTCACAGGAGCACACGAAATTGTGTCAATGCGTGACAATGTTCTAGTACAGGTCACCTAGACAGTTAAAGATTCCCCTTTATTTAGCATTGCTGTTTCTTCGGTTAATGGATGTAGGTGATGTGGCTCTATTAATGGTTTGCATGAGCCATCATTCCAAAGGAAGAGCTTCCCTGCCTTTTGCCATTGCATGGTCACACAGGAGGAGAGGATGTATTGAACATGTGTGATTTCTTCCAATCTCATCAGCTGACACTTAACACTCTTGTATCTATATAGATGGGGCACCCTCCATGGTTGGACATGAGAGGGGCTTTGTAGCTCTGCTAAAAACACATTCAATCATCTTCTTTCATTAATTATTATTGCATAATCCATCAGGAATCATTGTGGTCATAAATAAAACAAGGACAACTAAATGATGTTATGAAGCAAGTAGTGAGAACTGGTAATTACATTCAAGCAAAAGCATTCAACCACAGACCTTAAAAACTATTGCTGCAGGATGCAGAAACGGAATATGCAAGCCTGCAGTTGCATATCAAAGTAAAGCGGTTGAGCAAAGGTAGAGTCCTTGAAAGGTTTATTACTATGCTTCCAGAAATGTAACAGATTTTAGTCAGTCGAGGACCACCCTTCTCTGAATTATATGATGTGTGATGGCTGGCCAAGCTTCATTTTCTGTGGGACATTTTCTCACATTTCAACACTCTCAACCTGGCACTTCAAGGTAAACAGCAACTTGTTTCCCCGATGATTATTGCCAACTGTTCTAGCCAAAGTGAACTTGACCTGTTAAGAGAGCAGCTTGAAGATGGGGATCTCACACATTTTCCCAAGTTGCAGGCTTAAATCTAGAGGGTTGAAAACGTTCTAGAAATGTTTTTGGCTCTCAATCTGTGTCCTTAACTGGAGGGACTTTCTGGGGATATTAAGACTCAGCCATGTTGCAGTTGCGTTATTAACCCCATCACTGCTTGAGATATTCCCCTCCTGTGCTGAGGGTCAATGATAATGGGTGTGGTCATGACGGAACGGTTCCGTCATGAGCATCGAAGGGGTTAAAGCAATGAAAGAACACAATTAATATTTGCCTGTGGCCTTTGCATCGGAATGTGAACTTTACTACTGCAACATATGCATGAAACACTGTCTGATGAAACACCCAGGCATGGTTAAATGATGGCCTTTGAGCCTTTTAAAAGGAAAAGGAGTGTATCCGTCACAGAATGGGTTCAGCCCAGGAGAGAAATTCAGTGTTCTAGGAGGCTTGCTGCTTTGTGTGAATTCTTGATAAATATGCCCCTCAATGTTCCAGTGCTCTGTGACGGAATATCCCTCCATCCACAGCATTGTTAGTGTATTCAGGAGCAACTGTGTGAGATATCTAATCTGTTCTGAATCTTGAATACAGAACGCTGCAGTGACTTGAAAAGGCTTTTGTTATGTGTTTCAGGGAGCGAAGTAAAGCTGTCTGTCCGTGGTGAGAAGCATTCACAGTATGAAAGATCAAAAAGAGGTGCGTGGTATCGTTTTGGAAACATGTGGGTGTTCTAATGACATATCCACAGAACGTGTCACCACATAATGCTCCAACTGTCACCAAGGCTTGAAAGATTACTCCCAAACTACATATTCCACATTTTAAACATTGTTAAAGAATTGATAAAAATAAAACTCCAAGAATAGTTTTTGTGACAATTAGTGATTGATAGAGAAAGCAAAACATTGTGTTAGACTTGTATTTAGTACTGAAAAAAGTATATTGTTCACTTTCTTTGAGCCGTAGTAGCTTTTCTCACAGCACAAATTTCCTTCTTTCTGGGAGGGTGTGGGCAACAGCCGACCAAGATGGCTTCATCTTGACAGGGCTTTGGTCATCTGTTGTTAACATCTCTAAAATCCGTACAATAATCCGGCTCCTGCACCTACCCGATACTTCATACACAGAAGCAACACCCTTGCCAGGTTGGTGGAGTCTTCACCAAAAGACCTGGAGCCTGCAATGCAGTGGGCATGCTGAGGCAGGAGACAGCGTGACGCAGACTAGGACGGGTGGAAGTCTGCCCCTGTGAGGGGCTAGAGTGAGCAAGAGATACCCCAGCGAGGTCCTGTTTGCGTCAAGCGACATCTGCCGTTGGCGAAGGACCGGGGAGCAGCTGAGAAGGTGCCAGCTGCATGCCTGATCGGTACTCGCTGGCACGAATGAATTGGGCCAGCAGCTGCTGAAACGGAAAGACATGCGAAGTAGCAAGGGACTGTGAGTGACCGTATGAAGTCTTAGTGAAACAAGGATTTGTGCCTATGTGTCTATAATGGGTTCGGCTTTTCTATACAGACCCTTTGGCGCAAGTGACAGTGAACGGAGGTAGGTCAGCGTCTTTCAGTCATAGCCGGGCACAAGACAAGGTTGCCCACTTTCCCTGCTGATCTTTGCCCTAGTACTGAAAACACTGGTGGTTTGGAGAAGGGGAGACCCATTGATCAGAGGACTGAGGTGGTCGGCAGACTGGGAGGATAGAATCTCCCTATATGAGGATGACATCCTTCCTTATGTGGCTACCCTATATCCTACATTACATAGAATTCTCCACATCTTCGACCTCTATCGTAACTACTTAGGGTACACTATAAACTGGGATCGGTCACTGATATACATACTCCTTGGCAGGGATCCTCGACTCCCTGGGCCTTGCACAGCTCAGGTGGTTACAGAGGATTTTCAATATTTGGGTATGTATATTTGCTAGAGACCCGACTTTCTTCAACAAGCAAAGTTTAGAACCTCCATTGAGACACCTTTGGGAAGATGTGAAACATTGAAAAGCCTTACCCCTGTCCCTGTTAGGGAAAGCAGCCCTGTATAAAATGCCCCGTATTCCGTAGGTCCTCCATAAAACGCCATACCTGGTCCCATTCTCATACGTCCGGGTGATTGAAGCCATTGAGCGAACGCTCCTTTGGGATGGGGAAGTCCCTAGAATATCTTCACCAAAATTTACGAGGAGCTGGTACAATGGAGGAAGAGCACTTCTGGCTCTTCAATACTACTACTGGGCAGCCCAAGTTACAGCAGTAAATCACTGAGTCCATCTCCCACCAGGTGAACCTGTATATTGAATGGTCAGGTGAACTATGCACTACCACAGGGCCATCTATGGGGAGGCACAACGGGCTGTCACTGACCCCCACCTCATCCACAGTCAAAATCTGGTATACCGTGATGGCGGCACTGGGATGGCAAGGCAAGGTCACCCGGCACAGTTGGGCCCCCTAGCTGGCCATCGGGGATTTGACAAATGGGACTTGATAGGCCTGTCCCATGTTGGGGTTTTGTGGGCAAATGGAGAGGTAAAGTCCTTTGGTGACCTACAAAAGGAATACCAGTTGTTACCCTTGGAGACATTCTGTTACCTCCAGATATGGCAGGCATTGAGAGTGGCCATAACAGGGAAGGGGACCTACCCAAGTCTTCTCCATTGGAGTATAGGCTCCCAGATGACTACATGCAGACAAAGGCAATCTCTCTCACATACCGCAAAATTTTGTTAACACCCCTGATACCCTGGTGAGGCTGCGCAACAAATGGATGGAAGACCTAGGGCAACTGGAGGATGATGAGTGGCAAGAGACAATGGCATCCCCCATTGAAGTAGCTATCCACTCCTGTTTTAAGCTGGTGCAATTTAAGATTTTACATAGAGTCTACTACGCATGCACAACTCTGGTTAAAATGGGCTGGCTTCAGACCTCACAATGCCCTAGGGGATGTGGGCAGAAGGGCACCATTTTTTCACATGGTGTGGGTCTGCCCGACCATTCAGGTATACTCGAAGGCAGTGATAGCCTGTTTGATAACATTATGTAAGGCATCCATAGCATCCTCACCTCATTGGTGCCTATTGAACATCTGGGGGGTGACGCCTTGCCCTCGGGAGATAGACTCTGGGTTACGCTCGGCCTCATGGTGGCCAACCACAATATCATCAGGAATTGGAGAGCGGAGTCCGCTCCAATGTTGAAAGATTGGAAGGGGGACATGGATTGGTGCATGGAGGTGGAAAGGGTATTATATGAAGATAGGGGGTGCCCACAAAAATGAACAACGATTTCGGGAAAATGGAGTGAAAGTAGGGGTATGCTATGTGCACCTGTTCATAGAATTGATCTGATGGAATTAGAATGAAAGCGGCTACATGACAAAACTGGCCCCTGGAAATTTCCCAAAAGGGTCTGATGTGCGAGAATGTATAAGAACTGTGAGGACTCAACTGTTGAACTAATGTATCTTGCTATTTTCTAAATGAATGTCACTGATTTTGCTGTGCTATGTTTCCAAACTGCAATAAAAATAATTATTTAAAAAAAAAAACCTTCTTTCTTTTCTCTTCTCCTTGGTATTTCCCTCGTTATTGTATTTGTTATTATTTATTATTGTATGAAAGAGCTGTAGACGTTCCACCTAATATCAGAGGACATTCTGTTGGACGCATCGAAGGTTTCACCTGAGGTAGAAAACCAGCTGACACTATGAACACTTCAAAAGAATAACTATAGTGAAGGGAATTCTGCACATAGGTTTTCCCTCGAATGAGAACCTTTCAGGATTCGGATTCACACTTAGTCCACAAATTTGAGGATTTTCTGTTACCAATTAACCTAAAATAATGGCCATAGATTGCCAACACTCTAAATGTAGATACGCATACTTTCTAACATGTACAAAGGTAGCTCCAACTATCTATTTCCAGGTTGTTTCTCAGGTGGCAGTAGGGTCAAATTCAAACTGAGGACAAAGGAGGAGGACCATTTCTCGCCCAAAAAGGGGAAACATCGGGAGAAAAAACAGTAATAATCAATGACTGGTGTTTGAGCCAATGAATGAATGGAGGCCAGTGAGGAGGAAAATCAGGATTATGGGAGGCTATTGCTTCATTTGTAAAAAAAAAACAAGTGCCTGGGTCTCTCGTCAGGAGGCAACTGCAGATTGCACCACACATTGCCCCTGTCTGCGCTGCCAATAATAATAATAACAGAACTACCAACTATCACACTCTTACAAGTGTGACAATTCAGACTATTCCAGGCCCCCAAATAATATAAGAATAGCTTGGGCGGCAGGTAATAATCATTTTTAATGTATACTGAATTAATAATTGACAGTTGTTGTGGTCATCTCAGACAGCACCACCCTTGGCACACTGCCACAAGCAACTGCCACAAGTGCAGGTGTTGATTTTTAACTGCCAGTGCCATGCACCGGAAAATACTGACTCAAATTAAGCACCTTGGGGAGCTGTAAAAGGCACGCTGCCACTGGGAGAAGTAGGCTGAATGCAAATTGATGCTGATACGGTGGACAGAATAGAAGGAGGTTCTCCATCCATGTCATTTCCAATCATAAAAATAATAACATTAATAATAAGGCAGAGCCTTGCGTTCATCCAAAGCCTGTAAATTAACCCCATTGAGATTTAATCTTAAATCAAAGGGTGGTAGAGCTCTGTCGGTCCTCCTTCCTTAAATCTGGAACGAGTTACCTGCAACCTTACAAGGGGAACCAGTGCTTCTGCCCTTTAGAAAGGCGTTAAAAACCCACCTGTTCAAAAAGACAACACATCTACTTTAAAATCGTCAGTGTGGTCGCGGGGGTCTGCCGGTGGCTGTTTGTTGTGTTTCTTTTTCTTTAAAAGCGCTTAGAGACCAGTGGTGATTAGCGCTTTACAAAACTATAGTAACATAACATAACATAAGACGAATACATACGATTTTCTTTAAAGGCCTATTTAGCATGTCTTTACAGACTCTTAAAACAGCAACCAATGGTCTTCTTCTTTGGAAAGGTAGCAGCCCTATTTGAACATCAATAGATGAACGTGATCCTGAACTTGCATGGTGCAGGACCCTCTCCCAGACACTGACAAGCATCTCTTTCACAGCTTATCAAGGGCTGAAAGAGAAACAGTTGCTTATCCTTTGAAAGGGTTCATGAGAAGCAATGGGTGTCACATAGTGCCCTTGAATGGCCAGCCTGACAGGATCCCCAGTTGCAGGACAAACCTGCCAAATGTGGACAGGCCTTGCAGCTAAGAAACAGGTCTGCAAAGGCAGGGAAGAAGGGGCCCCTCCCCTAGGCCTCACAGTACTGGTCTAGTGCTGCTAGGCCCAGGAGAAGTGGGCCCATTGGGAAACACCCTTTAGGACGAGGCTGTGCCTTCACAGTGCCGGCAACTTGCTTTAGGGGGCACAATGGTGGAGTAGTGTTGGAATCAAAGTCTCACACCTTCCCTACTGTTGTGCAGACTAGAGTTGGAACAGTAAATTAAACTATTCCAATATCCAGCGACCCCCTAAGGCAAGTCGTTAAAACGACTTGTGTTTAGAACAAATGTGTGGTAAAGAAGCATTCGTTCAAATGACAGACTTCAAAAGGCATGCGTGAAAAAGGCATGCAGAATTCCGTCATACATTTGTCTTGCAGCGGGGGACACTGGTGCAATGCCCCATGTTGGCGGGCTCATTGAGGGGCCCTGGGCACACCCCATACCTAGCACAGGCCATGTGGGTGCTCATTGTCAGTGCTCCTAGTCCCTCGTGGAATTCTTAGCCCTTTGTTCAATATTAGGGGAGATATCCTTTACCACAAAACCATTACAGCGCGGTATGGTTACATCGCGGTTTTGACAACGCAAGTTGTTACATCGACTTGCACTGGAGGGCGCTGTAGACTAAGGAATAGTGTGGATTACTATTCAAACACCTTCCTTACTGTACGTAGACTGTAGTTGGAATAGTAATTCACACTATTCCTAAGTCCAGCCCCCTCGATGTAACAACTTGCGTTGTCAAGACCGCGGTGTAACATACCGCGTTGTGATGGTACGCGTGTATCATCATACATCCCAATATTAGTACGTCTCACTCTGGCGTAATGTAAAATGATTCGCTCACCCTGTAGAATGTGAAAAGTAGGGGCCTGAGTCTCCCACATCTTACAGATATTCATTACCTTGGGCGGAAAGGGTGTCCCTTGACTGCCTGGTGGCCCCTTGAAAGTTTGGAGACCACCATGCACCAAAGACTGCCAGGTCATGCGTTACCCCCTGATTCTCATTCTCCTGTGGCTGCCAAGGATTTCAGAATTAAACACAATCTGTAGGATACTTACTGGGCATTGCATCTCTTCATCATCCTTTCAAACGGAAAGTGACATTTTCTGTTCCCCTGGATGAAAGATGAAAGTTAGCCAAACAATCTCTCTTAGGCTTTTGTGTGCATTGCAAGAAAATGGGCCGTTTGTAGAAAATAGTCCAGAAAATGTGTCAGTTGATTAAAAAGGCCAGTATTTTCCTCAAAAAGTTCCTTGTTAGACTTACTACTGGGAATGGCACTGAAAAAGGTTTCTGTATAAACGTTAAATAAATATACTCTTGCTTATAGTTTTCAGTTAAGGGTTTTGTGAAAGAACTGCGGGGCATACTATCAAGCAGGGCGATAGGCAATTATCGCCGCCTAATTCTATCGCCCTATTAGCAAGCTGTCGCTTACTGATGTTAGCGACAGCTTTTAGGCGATAGCGAGCAGTTTGGGGCCCGCTTTGCATGTCAGCGATGTTTATCGCTAATGACATGCAAAGTGGGCGTACCCAACCAGTTAGCAACTGAAAGCAGTCGATAACATCGCTATTGCCTATTAGCAAGGCAGGCCTAGCGATGGAAATATTCGCGCTAAGCGCGAATATCTCCAAATGCTAACACCTGCCCAGACCAGTTCTTAGCCATGTTATCCAATGGAAGGTGGATAACATGGCTAAGAGCATTTCGTCGCTAATGCGTGAATATCGCTGTATTCTCAGCGATATTCACGCATTTCACCGCTATCGTTGGATATTTTAGCACAATGGAGAAAAACGTTGCTAATAGCATGTTTTCTCCGCTAACATATCCAGCAATAGGCAGCGATTAAAAAAAATGCACTAAGCGCATTTTGCGATGAATATCGCTATATCTTGGTAATATGCCCCTCCTTTTTCATAATTTTGTGCAGTGCAAGATTCTAGTCCACTTTTATTTGGCCACACCCTTTGTTACATAGGCCACGCCCCAATAAAGAAGTCCAAGTTCCGCTTCATAGTCATTCCTCTTTTGAAACGCCCCTCCTTTTCCATCCCACTCAAAGCACTCATTGCGTAATGAGTGATATCTAGGCACTGAACAGAAGTTTCAGCGATTCTGAATAATTATGGATCCACCACATTTACCACATAATTAATTATCTGCTGTATAATTTGCAGATTTTTTGACAAAAAAATGGTATTTGTAGCGCAAAAAGATCAAAGGTTACCACAAATGTGGCGACACGTGTTTTTACGCAGTGGAGGTTCCTTTGCAAAAGATGAAAGGTCACCTTACAATTGCTTATTGCAGCATTTGGGAGTTAAACTGGTAATGATGAGGTAAAAAACCATTGTCCAAACAGTATTAACATGCATACAAATGATAAAATAATAAAACAATATTATCACAAAACGTGACCCATTATGACACATAATTTGCTTTTTTTACCGCATAATTTAGTCAACCCTGTCACATAATTTGGTCATCAAAGAAGTAACTGTCAGATTTCCCAAATTGTAGCTGGTCTCTCTGGCAGGGAGCTTTGAGTCAGCTGGCGCCTCTGGTGGGAGCTTAAAGTCAGCAGAGATTGTAATCGCCCTTGCTTTCAAAATGTAAGCAGGAAAAATGGAAATGACATCCGGATTGTAGCGCTGACGGCAGATTTCAAGTGCAGCAGAATCGGATGGTGGCTGGCCTGCATCGTGAACCTGTCAGCCTTCCAGCAGGGTAGCAGGAGAGCTTCACATCCAGACTAGTTTACAGGCAGATTCGGCCACCAGCCCCAATAACATCACATGTTAAAAATGGCACAAAATGTACTCTGGGAAAAGAGAATAGAGTCATGAGGGGTGGTTTCATGTTATGTCATGTGTACAGGAGTCCATGACAGTCAGACTATGTGTTAACTTCAAAAAATGACCCTTAAGAAATTGGCAACAAGGGAAAAAGGGAAAACAAAGGTATTCTGGCTTACTTGCTTACAAACAGGCTGCATTTAAAGATAGCTTATTGGATTTAGGCAAATGCTGCAAAGATCTATATGTAACCAAAAGTACGAGGACATTGTGGACACTGTGAGCATGAAGAGACATTTTGCATCTGCAGAGGCATTTGACACATGTAGAGACATTTTTCATGCGTCGAAAAAGATTGCATATGTTGAGAAATCAGAGGACTTTTGTTGGCCTGTGAGCCACGAGTCACAGAGCCTGTTTTTGATGTTTCATAATGTCCTATTAATCAAGGCTCTAGTGTTTTTTAAAGATGTAGTTGTGACGTATTATTGACCTTATTGAGTGTGATATTGTTGGAAAATCTTCCTCTCTGGAGAGTCACACCAAACTAATTGCCTTTACAGCTCCACAACAGCGATTCCATGGCTGGTGCGGCTTGACAGGAAACAGCCTTTAGATCGCATGCTTTACATCGCATGCCATTACATCGCAAGTTGTTACAATGACTCGCTGTAGGGGTAGAAGGTGTTGATTTACAATCCAACACCTTCCCTGCTGTTGCACAACCTGGAGTAGGAATAGTAAATTATACTATTCCTACGTCCAGAGCGCCCCCCTACAGCAAGTCGTTGAAATGACTTGCGATGTAATGGTTTGCGTTATAACAACGTGGTTGTTGTAACGACTTTGTTGTAATGGCATGCAATGTAAAACATGCGTACTAAAGGTATATATTCGGCTCGACAGCAATGGTCAACTCGGCTTGACATCGAAGCAGCGCCTGCATTGAAAAGGGGTTCAAGACTGAAGCTTCCATTGATGGTGCGGATCGGCGCTGATCCTCGTATCCATGACAATGTGGCATCTTCTCAACACCTCGCCTCTTCGACAGTGACCCTTTGCTTCAACCATGGTACTTTGTTAGTGGGACCTGTCTGAGACTACAGGGCCGGACTGGCCATAGCGGGCATCGGGCGTTTCCCCGGGAGGCTGGGAGGGTAAGGGCCAGTTTTGCAGAGGTGGGCGCTGGTTTTGTTATTGGGGGCCTGTTTTGAAGCAGTGCTGGAATGCCTGCTCCCAGTAACAAAAGAAGCAGTGTGCACTAGTGCCCCGCCCCCCGAGACTGGTACAACAAAATTGCTAGGGCTGCTTAGGGCTCCCAGTCCGGCCCTGGTCCTGTAGCCAGCCTGCCCTCCATCGCGATCAGCCTGTTATTTGGATTTACCCTGGTCTAGCGCAACCTCAATTAACCTTTTAGCGCTATTGACTTATAAGCACTATTTTGGGTTTATTCTTTACAAAATTCATAACTCCTATTCTCCTAATTGGATGTTTGTCATTTTGGTCTTGTTTTACTCAGAAACATATTCTCTATTTTTCTAATCCGGTGTGGAGTCTTTTTGTGGTGTTTTCATTGTGTTACTGTGTGGGTGTGTGTGTGTGTGTTTATGTGTGTTGCACAAATACTTTACACATTGCCTCTTTAGTTAAGCCTGCCTGCTCTGTTCCATTATACCAGAAAATGAGCACAAGTTACTTTACAGTGTGCATCTAGCATACCCTTACTATGTTTGTGGTTTCTACTTGGTGTTGAATGCTGTGGGGAGGTTGAAGACGAATAGGGCTGCTGATTCTCCTCTGTCATGTAGGTTCTGTATGGCGGCGATCAGGGCGGTCTCGGTGCTGTGGTTGGTGCTGAAACTGGATTGATCAAGCAGGTGTTCTGTGAGCTGCTGGTTGATGGCCTTCTCCAAGATCTTGGTGGGGAAAAGGAGCAGCAAAATGGGGTGGTAGTTTTGGAGTTCGCTCAGGTAGGCAGAAGGTTTCTTGGGGAGAGGACTGACTTTTGCATGTTTCCATTTGTCAGGAAAGATGGCTTTGGCGATGGAAGCATTTAGGATGGTGGTGAGTTGGTGGCTGATATCCTTACTTCCCAGGTTTAAGAGGCAGTGGGGCAGTGAGTGCTCTAGAGTGGATGGTGTTTATGATGGCTGTGGTGAGCTGTTTCCATGCAGTGAAGGGCTGGTGGGGGGAGGCATTCGTTGGAGAGCAGAGGCTGAGGAGGTCGGTGGGTTGGGGCTCAAATTCCTGTAATGTGTGGATATCCTGTTGTGGAAATGGGGGATTGTGTTCTCAGTGGCTGCTGAGGGAGAGAAGTCTCTGACAATGCTGAAGAGTTCCTTGGTGTAGTTGGCACTTGCCTCGATGCTGTCTGCTAGGGTATCCTTTTTCGTGCCTTTGAGTCATTGGTGGCATTTGTTGATAACTGACGTGAAAGTGGCTTGATCTGTAGCATCTCTGCTCATGCACCATCTTCTCTCCAGTTTTTGCAGCTTTGTTACATTGTCCTGAGCTCTTGTGTGTACCAGCTTGCTTGTTTGGTGAATCTGCAGGTCTCAGCTGGTTTGATGGGGGTGACTAGGTCAGGGACATTGGTGATCCAAGTGGTGAAGTTCTGGATCACTTGTTTCAGGTTGGTTAGAGGGGGGTTGGGTAGTGTCAAGGGCGTCCAGCCATTGGGTCTGTGTCACTTTGTTACAACGGTCGGAGGAGGTGTTGTTGGCTGGTAGCAGTGCAAGGTGATCCTACAATAGTGAAGTGGATGATGGAGTGGTGGGCCCAGGTGAGTTATGTGGCATGGCTGTATTGGACTCTGTTGCTGGATGTGAAGATTGGGTCCAGTGCTCTGTGTGTGGTGTCTGTGATCAGCTGTGTGAGGCCGATGTGGTCCATGCATTCCTGGAGGTTGGCAGAGTTAGTGTCTGTGGGGTCATTCAGGTGGAAGTTGAAGTCTCCGAGATAGGTGCAGTGCTTGGACTTAAAGTGAGGGCGCCTGTGATGATTGTGCTGTCGTTGGTGTGGAATTGGGAACTGAGGTATTCCATGATCGGTGTGATGTTGTCTTTGGGGGTGGTGCAGAAAATAGTCTCTTTGTGGATGATGGCGATGCCTCCTCCATGTTTGTTGGTACTGTCCTTTTGTGTAATCTTATGGCTGTTAAGAGTTGCCGTGGTGATGTCGGAGGCGGTCAGGGTTTGAGCAAGGTCTCTGTGATGGAGATCATGTCAGGGCGAGGGTGAAGATGGTGCCCAGACTTCGGCGGTGTGTTTGCTGAGAGATCAGCCGTTGAGCAGGGAGCATTGAGTGGTTCCTGGATGTTTTCGATCGGCGAAGTGGGAGTGACGAGGGTTGTTGTGAGGGCGGGTGGTCCTGATTTGCAGGTGAACAGACAGACGTGGCAGGTGAACAGTCCTGCTGTAGAGTGATCCATGCAAGGCAGCAGTTGTTGCAGCATCTGGGGTACAAGGCTCAGAGTTTTGCAGTGGAGCACCTGTGGGTGACCGGAGGGCCATGGTTCCTTGCGCTGGGCATGGTCCAGGCACGGATAGACGCAGATGAACTTGCCTTTGCCATGGCCATGCTGTGGCCTCCATTTAGTAGGTCTTGGGAGGGGAGGAGAGCTGGGAGATGGGAAGGGGGAGGCGGCAGGAAAAAACGTCAATCAGCGGGAAGAGCGGGCAGCGAGTGGAGAGATAAACAACAAAGTACAAGGCACAACAGGGTCACTGCCAACAAAGAGCAACAGTGAGGAATCAGGTACAGTCACAAGAACAAAATACAGGCACAATACAATGGACAATTAAAAAGTTCATTGTGCTACAGGGAAAGAGGCACTAATGCTGAGGGCAGTGAGGACCTGGCACACAGGCCTGCTTCATTTGGTTTTCCAAATCATACCCTCCCTGTGCCTCTGTCCCTTAATCTGCTGATATGTGAGTACTTCAAAATAGACTTAAAAGAAATGAGCACAATTGGCATATTGTCAAGATATGTCTCCAGCACATGATCATTTATTCATGATTATATTTTAATCACATTTCTCACAGCTACATATGTGACTCTGGCAGTTAATGGCCACCATTGAATCGTCTTCAGTGATTTAATCAATATTAAATTTTAAGTGACAAAAAAGCACCCTGTATTGTGTTTGGGATGAATGATTATTATTAGTGCACTGGGACACATAGACAGAAACACCCAGTATTACCACATGGATTATAGATAGACTGACATATCACACATAGGCCTAAAGTCTGAACGAGGCAAAGGCTCTTTAAAATCATCTCCATTTGTCTTTAGGTACTTGTGAAGTGACATTCCACAAGGTGTTTCTTTGCTTCCCCTGAGGTCTGCTAGATGTGACAATCTGTTCCGAGCTGCCAACTGCGCGCTTTTTTGACCTCCCATTGCTTTCTCACAGCCAGGGGACCAGTCAGACACAAAAGGAATTAAATTGTCCATCAAGTGAGGGATTATTCAGCCTGTCACCTAGAATGGAAAATAAGATTCCTGCGTTCAGCTTCCACAAGAGAGAAACACTGTGGAAAAGGACATAACCTGGATGTTCTGCTGGGCCAGCCTGGGATCTGGTTCTTGCACAAGACCTGCTTTTTGACCTGAAAATGAGTACCATGGAGTTGGGTAACAAACATCTGTTCTACAGTGCCAAGATGCCCTTGGGTGAACGTGTGCTTTCCACACACACCTCCCCGAAAATCTGCAGAACCCGGCTCCCTCAAGAACAGCTGCCGGCGCAAAATACTGGCTAGTTTCCACTCTGTTGCGGCAAGGGTATATGCCATTGCATAACACAACCCCCTCAGCCAGTAGCGGCTGCTACCGGACAGGGTGGGGGGATTCGGTGGAGGGTGTGGGGGTGAGAGGAATGTAAAAAAAGAAAAGGAATTGCCTTTAACGGCCGGCCGCTGCCTCTCCTCCATCCTCATCCTCTTCATATTCCTGTCCCGGCCAGCAGCAGAAAGCACCAGGGCACACAGGCTCCCCTGAGTCAATCACAACGCTGCAATGCATTGTTGTGATTGGTCTGAGTGCCATGGATCGGTGCTCAGACTGGAACAGGGAGCCTGATGATGTTCCTGACCAGGCTGTGTAATGCAGCCTGGTAGGAACATGCACAGTGCTCATGAACTGTTTGGTCGTCCCAAGAGGGCCAACAAACTGGTCATGCGCACTTAGGGAGTGTACACCACTCCTCCCCTGCCAAGTCCCGCCACGCCCCACCATGCCCCACCACACCCCATCACTGACTGCAATAGGGAAAATAAAATGATAATAACTATACAATATTATAATTAAATTTTTCCTTTTAAGCAGTGGGGAGACGCTCCTGTGCCTTAGCGAAGGAGCCGCCACTGCCCTCAGCTCTTACCCCAGCCGCCCCAACCCTCTACTCTGATCAGTCAGGGAATGCAGCAGGGGCAAATCTGGCATTGCACCCACAGGCACAGACAGGTGAGCTCAGTACAGCTAAGTTAGCTGTGGTGCTGCGGGGAAGCCACAAACAAGTCCCGGGCGGGCCACATAACATCTGGCATACAAACTTTATGATAGTGAAAAAAAAAAAGATTGCCATTGTATTTTTTTGAGTATATAGATTTAACAGTAAGTAAGGGTATTAGCTGGATCTGGCGGCTTAGTACACTAATGTGTCCACTATAAGGGCTTGTGTTTGACCTTATAGTCACAGGTTCAAATCCCAGTGTGTCCACTCAGCCCTTTATCCATCTGAGATCGATAAAATGAGTACCGTTGGGTAGCAATAAACCTCTGTTATTCAGCGTCAAAATGCCGATGGGTGAACGTGCTCTTTGCAAATATGCATGTTGTGTTGTATTTTATGAACAGATCTTCAGAAACACAATATTTGGGCGCTCTGATTTTCTGTGCCTGTGTGGAAAACAAGTGAGGCTTAGCATGGTATTGTTAGTGACACCCCAAAAGAGCCACAGAGGAGTTCAATGTTGCTTTCAGTATGCAGATGAGCGCGAATTAGAGCCAGCTAGAGGTAGCAGCTGTTGTCCCTAGCTTGTCTTTGGTACCCTGGAATGACCCCTGGCCTTAAATGCCCTGAGGCGAGCCGGGAACAGAAAACAAATGTAAATTGGGATTTCAGAGCCCCCAAAACGAACACATGCCAACTGTTTCCATTTCCATTCGTTGGCCTTCTACTTGCTTCTCAACTACACAGAAGGCTCTTTGGGACTAAGGTCCCCATGTGATGTTCTTGAGATGAAGGTGCGCATGGCGCCATTTTGTGCAAGTCCTGGTAATGTGACCCAAATGTGTACACATTAGTTGCAACATTTTAAAGCAAACGGAACCTATGAGTGGCTCTACATTGCAAATAATGATTTTTTTTTTTAATAAGAATCAATAATGATAAAATGCCAGTCTGGCAAATGCCATTCTGTAAATATAAAAAAAAACAAAGTAAAAAAAAACAAAAAAAAACTCAAGAAGCTTTACGGTGCTCGGAAATTGAGAAATGGAAAGACGAACAGTGATAACTCCTCTACGTTTAGACTCCTTTGCAATGATTCCCACAACAGCTGGCTGTCATGTTCTTAATACTCTTTTCCTTGATGAATGTACTACTTTGAGAAAGGGTGCTTCAGTGTCTGTTCCTGCCAGAAGAGTTGCCAGCATCTTAAATTCCACCTCCTGGTCCTTCCTTAGCCTGCCTGATAGGTGTCAACTTATCACTACACAGCCTGGCCTGGAGGAAGTTATATCACCACCCTCTGAAGCACCCATTCACATCCAGGGATACTTAAGGAAGGAAGTGACATCAAATGACCTTTGGCTCTATGACAATATAGAAAGTGACATCAGTGAAGTGGTCTGGTGGTGGATGGATAACAGTATCCTGAGGCCCATTCCACTAAAGCTGAGGTTCTGCCCACTCCCTAGGGAAAGGAAGAATTGGGGCAGTCCTCATGGCCAGAGGTTAAAGATCACCATCCAATGCCCTTCAGGGCAGTACACAACCAAAGTCTGTTACTGGATCGCACTCGAACCTTGTAGCCCTAGGCCACGAGAGTGGCCTTTCGCTGCTTTACCTGTGTACTCCTAAAAAGATCATCCCATCTATCCACCCTTCTCTGCCTATCCCAGTGACAAACACTCTTCTTTTATAAAGACTGGACTTTGCCAACTTTCTCCAGTTGGCATTACCAGAAAAACATCCCCATCTCCTATAGTTTGTTTAAAGTGCAGTGGCATGATGTGTGTTGGGCACTTTAAGACCAGCACATATTACTATTGTGTTCATATCTCTTCACTTGATGCCCTTTCGTTACAGAGTCCTTTTCAGATCACAGACCATTGTCCATAAAGTCTTATACAAGAAGTTTAGCTCTGTTTAGCCAGGTAACTTTCTTGTTATTCCTAGAGCCAGGCAATAGGTACTTTTCTTCACTCCCTGGATGTCATACCTTATTCATGGGTTTTCTCTAGAGTCAATAAGCTCTGTATACGTACACTTTTCAAATAAAATAACATACCACACCATAAGAAACGTAAAGCAGCAAATCAAAAAAACCTGTGAAATTGTCAACGTTGTAAATGTGAAATAAAGGTTAACTTGCTTTTATTTTCCATCCATTTGTCCAGGTGCGCAAATATCAAATGCCACATGTTATGTGTGACCGCTGCAACCTTTTAGCCAGTGCAACTGTGCATTTTGTGGCTTACAGTTTTTCTTTTACCATTATAAGAATGATCTTTGAAATGTAAGCATGCTGCTTGCCAAAAAGCCATGGTTGGCTCAGATGCCCCACGTGATATAAGACATATCAAAATGTTCCTTCTAGAGCACATCGCCATGCCACCTGCTGTCCATCATCACCATGGCCTGCATATCATTGTGTGCCCCATCATGTCAACAGCCTTCTTTCCACAAATTCACAATGTTAAGTATTCCTGTATGATGCATCACTTAGGGACATATGTATGAAAATGTCCTTTTGCGATTCTCAAATAGCGATTTTTTGCGAATCGCTATTTGAGAATCGCAAAACGCTATGTATGTAGGATTTGCAATAAATGTTGCGAATCCTACATATTCCTTAATTGCGAATTGCAAATTGTAATTTGCAATTCAGGAATACCTCCCCATAGAGGCCCATAGGAATGAATGGGAAGACATTCTCAATTTGCGATTCCCAATTAGAGTATCGCAAATTGAGAATGCAATTTCAAGGGTGCCAAGGTGTCAAAAGGACATCATGTTGCACCCCTGAAATGAGCATGGGTGCAGATGTGACGCGCATGTATGTGAGTCACATGGCACTTTGAAAAATGCCAAAAAGTGAATTTTTCAAAGAAATTGCAAATTACCAGCAACTTGAAGTTGGTGGTAATTTGCGATTCCTTAAATCCAAATTGCACTTTTTCTGTGCTTCTTACATTGCATTTAAAGAATCGCAATTTGCGATTCCTTAAATGCAATTGCAAAAGAAGGAATCGCAAAATTTGACATTCCTTATTTTGTGAGGGGTGTTTTGTGTCATACATAGGACACTGCTGATTTGCGATCGCAAAATTTCCTTCATAAATATGGCCCTTAGTGGCCACCTGAGGTTCATCACTAAGCCCTTCCCTGAGATGCATCTAGCTCCCCCCTCAGCCCCACCGTCCTCCATGGTGCATCGAGTGTAGCCATGCAGAAATCATCATTTGCTGCCCTTGTGTACATCTCCTAATGCCATTTTGTGCACATAATCCAGGGTTCTAGAGTTCATTCACATCACCCTGTGACCAAAGATGCACAGAGGTATGCTTAACTGTTAGTCCGTGTGCATTGAGCCTGTGGTTTCTGGATTGTGGGCAAGAGTACGTGTACGTATGTCGCGGGTTGTAAACATGGAAGTACATAACTGTGTCGGTCTGTGCGCATGCATGAGGTATGCATGCGTGCCAATATGTCATGTGCCTTTGTGGGCATGTAATCTTCAATTCAATTCAATTCAATTAATGTATATAGCGCGCTACATACCCAGAGGGTCTCAAGGCGCTTGGAGAAAGGTGGGGAGTTACTTGTCGAATATCCAGGTTTTAAGTTGCTTTCTGAATGCTAGGTGGTTCTGAGTGAGGCGAAGGTGAATGGGAAGTGAGTTCCAGGTTTTAGCCGCCAGGTAGGAGAAGGATCTTCCTCCCATGGTGGTTTTGTTGATGCGAGGTACAGCAGCAAGGGCTTGGTTGGAGGAGCGTAGCTGGCGGGAGGGGGTGTAGAAGGAAAGTCGTGTGTTGAGGCATTCGGGTCTGAGTTCGTAAAGTGCTTTGTGTGCGTGGGTTAGGAGGCGGAATGTTATCCTCTTATTGACGGGGAGCCAGTGGAGGTTTTTCAGGTGGCCAGAAATGTGGTCTTTGCGCGGGATGTCTAGTATGAGTCTGGCTGAAGCGTTCTGAATGCGTTGGAGTTTTTTCTGAAGTTTTGCGGTGGTGCCGGCGTATAGGGTGTTTCCGTAGTCCAGGCGGCTTGTAACCAGTGCGTGGGTGACCGTTTTTCTAGTTTCGGTGGGGATCCAGCGAAATGTTTTTTTGAGCATGCGAAGAATGTCACAAGTCACAGGTATTGGATTCCTCAAGGTTTGTTCCGTTTATAATGCTAGGGCAGTAGCATCTTTACTATCTGCAAAATCTTTTCTTTTTTTATACTTGCACAAGTATCATGAATCTTTTCTCATTTTTACTTCGGTTATCAGGGTGGTTCTGCACTTGGAAATAAGTATTTAAGTTGTTTTTGATACTTTTAAAGCAATACTTGTAATAATATATAATAAGGGTAGCTTATAAAGCGCTTGGTTACCCCAAAGCGTGTCCCCGCGCTGCAACTGAAGAACTCTGAGCGAGGTGGAGACCAGTGATCCGTTATCTGGAGAACAGGTGTGTTTTTAGGTTCTTGCGGAAGCTGGATTCGGATGGATCCAGACGGAGATGGAGAGGGAGGGAATTCCAGCTTTTCGCTGCCAGATAGCGGAAGGAGCGTCCGCCCATACGGGCTCTTTTGACCCTAGGAACCTGAAGTAGGCCCTCATATGAGGAGCGCAGCTCGCGTGCAGGTGTATACCTTGTCACTAAGTTCTGGAGTGGAATAGGAGATTTCTTAGCCAGGATGCGGTGGCATGTACAGAGGGCTTTGAATTCCACTCTGCTTTTTACTGGCAACCAGTGGAGGGTTTTGAGAGCGGCTTTGGTGTCTGATCGTTTAGGGATTTTTAGGATGAGACGGGCTGCCGCGTTCTGTATTACCTGAAGGCGATTCATGGCTTTGCAGGTGGTACCCAGGTAAAGTAGGTTGCCGTAGTCTAGGCGTGATGTCACAAGGGCGTGTACCAGTGTTTTCCGTGCTGACATAGGAAGGAGGTCAAGGACCTTCCTTATGGTTTTTAGGACACCAAAACAGATGCCTGCAACTCGGTCTATTTGGGGTCCAAAAGATAGGTCAGCGTCGAGCCATACGCCTAGGTTTTTTACTCCCTGGCGGGGTATGGGAGCTTCATCCAGACATGGAGGCCACCACGCCGATGACCAAACAGATGGGTTCCCCCCCACAACGAGCACCTCGGTCTTGTTGCCGTTTAACTTAAGGCAGTTGGTGGACATCCAGGCTGCAAGGTCTTGCATGCAGTTCCTGAAACTGTCCATCGCAAGAACGGTTGCACGCGATAGGGAGATAGCCAGCTGCGTGTCATCGGCGTATGACACGATGCTCAATCCGTGACTCACGGCAATTGAAGCCACTGGAGAGACATAGAGATTAAACAAGGTTGGGCTCAGGGACGAACCCTGGGGGACGCCCTTACCCAAACCTATGTCTCTCGAGTAGTGGTCGCCCTGGCGAACCTGGGTGCATCTCCCTGTCAGGAAGGATTGTAACCATTGGAGTGCAGCTTCGGATATACCTCCGTTGTTCAGACACTGTAACAAGTTGTCGTGCGCCACAGTGTCGAACGCTGCACTCAGGTCCAATAGGATGAGGGCCATGGTGTGTCCCTCATCTACCCCCTGACGTAAGGTCTCAACTGCAGTGAGCAGTGCAGACTCTGTAGAGTGGCGGGGGCGGAATCCGAATTGGGTGTTGTGCAATAAGGCAGCCTTTTCCACGAAGTCCATTAGTTGTTTATTGACCGTTTTTTCAGCCACCTTGGCTAGGTAGGGCAGGAGTGAAATTGGGGGGAGATTGTCAAGTTTCTCAAAACTAATGGTAGGTTTCTTCCTGAGGGGCAGAACAACCGCCTTTTTCCAATCCCTATGTACTGTCTTGGTGGTAAAAGATACATCGAGTACATGTCTAATGTATGGTTCTAGTACCCTTAGACTATCCGTCAGGCGTTTGGGTGTGGTAGGGTCTCTCGGAGAGCCCGACTTCACCGACCTGCAGATTTTTAGAAGATCTTCCGTGGGAGGGGTAGTAAAGTTGGTAAGTCTAGGTTTATCTCCCCACTCCCTTGGGCTTTCAACGAAGTCTGCCCCGGTTTTGGACTGCGTAGGGAATGCTGAGTAGATTTTTGTTATTTTATCTGAGAAAAAATCTGCGATTTTGTCACACAATTCTGGCGAGCAGTCATTGGGGGCAATAGCTGGGTTTCCGCTTGAAAGAGTTTTGTAGAGTGAAAACAGCTCTTTTGTCGAGTTACCAGCCTCACTGATCCTATTCGTAAAGTATGCTGTTTTTGTCTTTCTGATTAGTCCATGGTAGGTTCGTCTCTCGGTTAGATAATTCTTTCTGGTTTCTTCAGAGAGAGTCTTGCGCCATTCTCTTTCAGTTCTTTTCAGTGCGGTTTTCTGAACTCTTAGTTCAGCGTTGAACCACGGGGCAGTTTTGTTTATGCGTCCCCCAGATTTGGTTTTTAGCAAAGGAGCTGTGCAGTCTAGTGCCTGATTAATGCGTGTGCAGAGGTTAGCATTGGCTGTGTCAGCATCCTTCCCTCCTGGGCTTCCTCCTTTCGTTAATTCTGCACAGAATTTAGACTGAGAGAATGTTGCCCATTTCCGTTTGAGGTGGTACATAGCTGGTGGCTGTGGGGGTCTGCTACCCGGGATTCGTATGGAAAAAGGGACCAAATAGTGGTCCGACCATGGGATGGGAATTGGGGACATAGCTTCCGCTTCCCCCCAGTTGACAAATATGGGGTCCAGCAGATGACCCTGTTGATGGGTGGGGCCTCTAACAATTTGGGTAAGTTAGAGGGCTTTCAGTGCCTGACCAAAATTCTTACTGACGTGGTCTGAGGGGTTATCAAGATGAAGATTGAGATCCCCGAGTACCAGAAACTTGTCAGTGCACAGTGCGATTTCCATGATTCCTTCAACCAAACTCTCCTCGAACCTGGCTATGGGGCCTGGGGGTCTGTAAATTAGTATGCCCTTTAGCGTGTAGTTATTATTCACTTTGACAGTGAAGCTCCCTGCTTCACTGTCCAGGATGGGAGAGCTGTCTAGCTGGCATCGTAGGTTTTCGCGGGCTATAATTGCGATTCCGCCTCCTCTGCCTGTGGGTCTATCCAGTCTATGTATTGTATACCCTCCTGGAGTTGCCTCAAGGGCGTAGGGTGTAGACTCATTATCTAGCCATGTCTCTGTTAGAAACACAAGATCCCATTGGTTCTCAGTAAGTAGATCGTATAGGTGTAGCCTGTGTTTTCTCAGTGAGCGTACGTTAAGCAGTCCGCATTGTATGGTATAGTTCATGTTGGTTGTATTCTTACCATGGTCGAATGAGAAGTGACAGTGTTCGCAACCCATATCGTTTTCCACGCATAGACTATGCTTGCTGGAATCGTCGATTTTGTGGCAAGAGTTCAGTAGATCCTGCTTGCTCCACCGTATGTGGCCATCTGGAGGAGCAGGGGTTGTGGCCCTGGACCGCATACGACCGCGGACGGGCGCAGACGGGCTTGCCCTAGGCGCTACCGCTGCGCTCGTCCGCTGCGCCTGCGTGGGAAGCACATTTAAGGAGAGGAAGGGTGGGCGTGGCCTAACGGGTGGGCGTGGCCTCACGCTCGCGATGGCGGCCGTGAAGTCCGCTGCAAGGAACAGCGCTAAAATCCGCTGTAAGTACTTGCAGGAGTTTACAAATGCAGAGTGGGTTTCTCAGTGGACACAAAGTTTAAACAAATGTAAAATAATCAGAAATGAGCAGTTTTAAAATCACGAGTTACACCACCTCCGGCTTCCGCCTCAGAGGTCTTCAATTACAATAGGCGCGCTTGCAGTCAGCGCTTTTAATAGGCTGGGAGGGTGGGCGTGGCCTAACGGGTGGGCGTGGCCTCGCACTCGCGATGGCGGCCGTGAAGTCCGCTGCAAGGAACAGCGCTAAAATCCGCTGTAAGTGCATGCAGGAGTTTACAAATGCAGAGTGGGTTTCTCAGTGGACACAAAGTTTAAACAAATGTAAAATAATCAGAAATGAGCAGTTTTAAAATCACGAGTTACACCACCTCCGGCTTCCGCCTCAGAGGTCTTCAATTACAATAGGCGCGCTTGCAGTCAGCGCTTTTAATAGGCTGGGAGGGTGGGCGTGGCCTAACGGGTGGGCGTGGCCTCGCGCTCGCGATGGCGGCCGTGAAGTCCGCTGCAAGGAACAGCGCTAAAATCCGCTGTAAGTGCTTGCAGGAGTTTACAAATGCAGAGTGGGTTTCTCAGTGGACACAAAGTTTAAACAAATGTAAAATAATCAGAAATGAGCAGTTTTAAAATTACTTGTGTCCTTTCATACATACATATATATATATAATCACTATTTAAATACAGTAGCATGTACTAGGATTATATAGTTTAAAAATTACAAATAGTGGAACCTCGGTCAGTACATATGAGTGGAATTTAACCGTGAGGCACTAAACTTGATTAACTACCAGTGTGAGTAGAAGGGTATAACGGTATCATGTTTTGACAAAGTCTGATTACAATATTAGAGGTTGGGGCTTCAATAGAAATATTGGACCTTAGGAGGAGAACAATCAGCATATTTTGCACATATTTAATATATACAGTTTATTGACATTTGCTTTATTTTGCACATTTTGCGATATTTGCACATGTAAATAGTATTGTCAACATCGTGTATATAGATTATGAAATAAGCTATGCACTTGCACTTTATTCTTCGCATTGATTCCTCCGTTTACTCTCATACTTTAACCGTAGGCAGACTTGTCATCTTAATGTATTTTACAATAATTATCGTTGCCAATAATGACTCTCACATGCTGGTACTGTCATATGAATTTAGTGACGTAGGTATCTACTAAAGGTATTTTACTGTTATGCAATCTATTTTAACAAATGTTAACACTACCATCCAGTAGCTAGAAGTATATCTTCCATGTCCATGCTAAAGACATTCACAGGTGATACTAATTATTTATCTTCACTAGCACTTTAAAAGGGCTGTCCTACTATCAAAACGTTGTCATGTGAACAAGGCTCCGTTGAGCCGAAACGTCTTTGACAGTACCTCTGCAATAAAGGAAAGCAAGAGCCCATTTGGTCCGTGTCCGAGTTTCATTTGTTGGCTGGCAAGACTCGGTGCAGCGCAATACGAAAGCGGTATTCCTAATATATATATATATATATATATATATATATATATATATATATATATATATATATATATATATATATATATATATATATATATATATATATATATATATATATATATATACTTTTATTCAATGTTTATGACCAAAATGGCTCCATTTAGGCATGTGAACTATCCACAAATGACACACGGTAGGTGTAAATGTTCTTCCAACTGCACAGGAATAAGACATTACAGTGCACAATTGAAAAGTAGAATCTCCTACCCCCTGCAACCCTCCCCCCCAAAGTTGGAATTTGGAAGATCATGCATGGTTTTCCTTTTGAGCTTTTGGCATTCACATACTCCTCTCTGAACGCATTCCACTTGAGAATGTTTTGCGATTTACTCTAGCAAAGTTCTGGAGTAACTCACCTTCCAGGGGGTAGCGGGAAGGTAATGGAACAGCCTTAAACCTCGAGGTGCTGTGCTGAACGAGCGTTGATTCATGAGGAAAAAGGTTTTATCCCCATGGAGACACAAAAGTGCATTTGCACAGTGGCCTTTTCTCAATGGAGACAGGTACCCTGCTTATAATGTCATGTTGGGGGAAACAGCACATCACACAACATTCCAAGCAGTACACTACAACTATTCAGCCTTCCTGCCACTTGTGGAAATGTTTCTAAATTCTGGAAAGGTGTACCTTCACAACTGTGACTTTTTGTGACTCAGACCCGTTTTGTTTTGTCCTTTGAGGACCACTGCAAATTTATTGTAAAAATTGCAGAGAGAAGTTCTCAGGAAATTTTGTACCCTACGAATTTCACAAGAACCTATTAGGATCCAGCCTCAATGAGACATGATATGGAAGTGTTGTGTGGCGTTTTAGGACCCTAGTGTAATTTTCCCGATTCATGCCCATATATAGGTATAAATCACTCGACCCTTATATAGGCATAGAAATCATCACCATATTTAGACTTAGCCCGTGCAGTCCAAATACGGCATGGCTACTTCCACTACATCTGAAAATCCACAATGATTTCTTGGAAAAACCCGCCTTCAGCAGTCAGGGACTTTTTCCTGCTTGAATATTGATTTATCCAAGAACTCATGGAGTTTTCAAAGAACTGAGTCTTTGATGACGTTATTATGTCCAACCTTACGTCAATCTCAGCACCTTTAAGGTATAAATATGCCCACACTTGCCCAGGCAAACACACAGTGGTTTGGAGTAGTTCGCCTATCTACCTACATGACACAGCTCGCCGCAGCAAGTGCCGAAGGAAGCCGACCCTCCAGCAGACGCACTGAGAGAGATGCTGTCTTTTCTCCTGCCGAGAAATCCAGCTCCAGTATTTATAGGCTACCCTTGTGGGTTGCTAGGAAATCGAGTCCTGAGAGAGAGAGAGATACCAGACCTCCTTCATTCTAAACCAAGGTACGGAGCTGATTAGACCCTTAGAGAATTCTTGGATAGATTCTTGGCAAAGAATACTAAAACTAAGCTACACCTCACTTACTTCTTCCCTTGTACTAGACCTAGGTTAGGTACGCCGGGGTAGGCGTATCTTAGAAACACCAGTTGAGTACTTTTAGTCATTATTTATTAATGTATGTATTTTATGTTATTTTATATGGCTTAGAAACCATACCATGCTTTTACAGTATTATTTTATAATACTCTTCATACTGTACGCATTGTACTTTGCAACCAGTATTACGATTGTAGCAGTTAATTTCTTCTGCATGAGAAAGAAGACTGTTCAATAAATACTTTTATTGAAAACGCCTGTCTCTCTATTTTTCTGCACCTCTGGTGAAACGAAGCATGCACGATTGACTGAGTGAAATATCTATCTATTGTTTCCGCGACTCTGAAGATACGTTTTTAATTCCCGTCTCTCTATTTCTCTGTACCTCTAGTGAAGCGAAGCATGCACGATTGACTGAGTGAAATATCTATCTATTGTTTCCGCGACTCTGAAGATACGTTTATATCTCGGGAAACAAAGTTGTCATGTTTTAAGCAATTGTCAGAAACAAATCCCTTCTTGTTTATTCGAAAAGGTTTCTAGTGACCTCTGAGCTAGCTGGCACTCACAATTAAGTCTAATACATTCGATAGAGACCTAGTCGACCTCAGTCCTATGTCTTATCTATAGTATATATTATTCCAATGCGCAGAGCCTACTGGGAATATAGGAACTACACTACAGAAGATGCTACAAAACGATGTCAAGTGAAATGGCACGTTTAATAAGCAGAGATGCACAAGACATTGCCCCAATGTGTCTAGCCTCATAGTCTGTTAACTGAGAATATGCCTGAGAGGCAGTGTTAATGTTTGTGAATATTGAACATTGCAAGTCTGTCTGGGTGCACACGCCATTGGTAAAGAGCTGATGTGCTGTGTGAGAAGGGATTGACATTTTCCAGCAGCTCAATGGACTGCCACTTCGCACATCACAACCCCTAAATATTCATTTACTGGGATAATGAGATCTCATCTTTAATCCCATTGCTTCTTAATGTCATATGACGCCTCAAGTCTATTCAATCTTCTTTTCACTCAAATAAAGTGATTACTTTGCTGCTTGTGTTGCTGTTCAGACCAAGACAACAGGCTCAGGGGATTAGAAACATACTGATGGCACTGGAAGAAATGTGGTCAGAAAATCTATAGATTCTTTCAATCTTGTGCCCAAATTGACTTTTTGTCACAGCTCATCAGACCCTTATTAGTTGCACGGCAGGAGACCTCTTCCTTTTTTTGGTCTGGGTTTCAGTAGCACTGTCAAACATTGTAGAATCATTGTAGAAACATTGCTATCATTGTAGAAAGCCTGCGCTTTAGATTTGCCCCTTTCATCCACTGACCATTTTCTATTTGGGTGCATCCTTCTGCCTCACTTGAGTGCTTGCATTGAACTGCATGAGGGCCTACTTAACACCTATAGCCCTCTCTGTCCACTCCAGCTAGCTCCATTACACATGGCTTCCTCGAATGTGGTAACGTGACATGCGTTAGCACATTAAACCCAGACCTATTGAGTTTGCCTATACTTGCTGAGAGTAATTTGCAGTTGTTGGAAAATGAGGGATTAGGTGTGAGGCCTGCACAAATATTGGGTCTACATTTGTCCTTCACTGGGAACCAAACACCCCATTGTAGCGCTTGACTCTTAGAGGGTAGCGTTGTTGAGCAGTCTAAGGCTCACTCAAGGGAGGTGGTGTGGGCTAGTAATCACCATTTACAGGTATGCAGAAATAACACTCAATAATTGATTGTCCAGTCTGTACTTTCTTTATAAGAAAGGATGAGTACATTTATTACACACACACTGCTCAATACTATGCATCAATTTACAAATAAACATAAGCGGTTGGAAATATTTCTTGGCACTGCATACACATTCCCACCCCTCCAGCAGGGGGAGGTCTAGTACCACCATTCACATGTATGAACATCATCTTGCCCCCAAATGCAGTGGGTTGACCATAACCTGGATCGAGGGCTCTACCCCCTGACACCACCCCAGTGGCACCCCACCCCATTGTCTCAACAAGAATTTATAATGGGAACACCTGCCATAGTGACACATAACCCTGACTGAGCATTTCATACTGACCATACAGTATACACACGTTAATCACAGTGGCTGACAGTCTGGTTGTTTAACTAACGCAGTAGCAGGAATACATGCCTAGGCCTCACTTAATATAACACATACTAATCATATCCCCTCAAAGGCGTCACATCTAGAATCACATGATTATGCAATTACAACCATGCACCCTGGTAGGAATGCCTAACAACATATTCCCAAATCACTTATCATTTCACCTATTGGTTGATAGCTTTATTTCGATATGCATATATCATAAAAGCATTTACATAACAAATTTAAAACAGCACATTGATAAAGGAAAGGACTGAACATTAAAATCAACAAGTAAAAATGGCAATTGATCAGAATAATTTAGTTAAAAAGGGATTAAATTGAAATAGACAGTCTTTTTAAGCGGATCAACCAAGGCCATTTTAAAAATGTAGATACTGCACAAACAATAGGAGGGGCTGTGTCCGTTAATAAGATCCGTAGAGCCACCAAACACTCTCGAGTGCCCAATTCTCTACAAATTGGTTTGAGCCAGTGGGATCTAGGGCGCACGTAATCCCGGCATTCGAAGAGAAAGTGTGCCACAGTTTCGGGTCTATCGGTACATAAGGCGCAGTGGCGTGATGCCTGCTTAGGCGTGTTCCATCTGGAGAGGAGATCGGCTAGGGGTAGGGTCCCTAGTCTAAATTTAATGTAGAGAGCCCGGTCCATGGGGATGGTAATAATGTCTAAATATGGCTCAAAGGCAACAACGTCTTTAATTTCCAAAAAGGCTGCGGTAGAGTTGCAGTGACGCCGGTTGCTGATGAGCTTGGCTGAAACCCATTCCCAGTAAAGTTTTTTCAGGGTCTCCTTTGGGGATGATGAGTGTGTAGACCAACAAGAGCCCAATCCCAGGTCCCCAAGCAGGTGTTTAATGTCCCTAAGCCATTTAATATTTTGCCAGCCATCTGAGTGCATCACCTCTGCCAGCCCGTCTGCGTAAGATTTTAGTTCGGGGACCCACCACAAGCGAGCCCAAAGCAGGAGTGGTCGGAGGCCGGCCTGGTCCTTGATTGACTTACAGCCTGCATCCAGGAGCACCGGAACTGTCGGGGTGCTTATCTGGATAGCCAACAGGTCCTTGATGAATTTGTTTTCAGCCTTGGTCAGAGACTCCATGTTGCCTAGGCCCCATAACTCAGCTCCGTAGAGTGATGCGGATACTGCACAAGCTTTGTAGATATCTATTATTGGAGCTACACAATGTTTTGATGAGTTGTTATACTCCTTTAATAGAGCTCCCCCCACCCTTTTGTGGCCCACAGTCATTTTGTCAATGTGGGGGGTCCAGCTCAATGCATCGCTCAAACGGATTCCCAGATAGTCAAATTCTGACACTCTTTCAAGGGGGATTGAGTTCAGGATGGGTGGGCGGCCAAGTTTGCGGGGAGGGTGCATGATTAAATACTTCGTTTTGTCCACATTGATGACAAGTCCTCTGTTTACGCAAAAATCCTGGAAGCAGTTTAGGAGCTTTTGTAGGCCTTGAGAAGTTTTCGAAATGAGGAGGGTGTCGTCGGCAAACAACAGAGTTGGGATCTTTACGCCACCCAGTGTGGGGGCGTCTGCTGGTTCTTCAAGCAGGTGCTCTACCACCCCATTCACATAGAGGGAGAATAGGGTGGGGGCTAGAACGCAGCCCTGCCGAACACCCCTCTCAACCGAGATCTTGTCGGTCTTTTCCCCGTTCAAACCCCATCTGACCTGAGCATAGTTGGCATTATGCAGTTTGATGAGGAGATTTAGAATGTAAGGGGGCATTCCGAGACCATACAGCACCCTCCAAAGTTCCTCCCTAGGAACCAGGTCAAAGGCAGTCTTCAAGTCTATGAAGGCCAGGTAAAGACTGCCCTTGCCCAGTTCCACCACCTTCCAGTAAAGTAACAAAAGTCTAAAGACTTGTTTGATGGTTCCTGTGCCTGAGCGGAACCCAGCTTGCATCTCAGACAGTACGTGGTTATCATCCACCCATTGGAGGATCCTCCCCAGGATAGCTTTCCCCGCCACCTTCTGGGTGGAGTCTATGAGGCTTATCGGCCTGAAGTTTCCAGGTAGGTCCCGACTACCCTTTTTAAAAATCGGGACTACCTCTGCCCCTTTCCAGGACTCTGGCACTGATCCTCCCTCGATAATAGCATTCAGAAGTGCAGAGATCAGCACCCCCCATTCGCCTGGATAGGCTCGAAGAAGGTCCCCAGGCAACCTATCCGGGCCAGCTGCTTTTAGTGGTGTGAGAGGTTTTATCAAGTTCGTGACCTCCCGTGCGGAGAAGAGGTCCATGTCTCTGTCCAAGGTATAGGGAGGGAAGAATAAAAGGGTCATTTAGCGTGCCTTCTACGGCGGAATAAAGAGCCATAAAATGATTAAACCACGACTGGGCAGTAATTGTGCAAGTCCTCAAGGTGTCATCAGGACGGTTCCTACTGCCCACCAGGTCCCAAAACCCTTTCGCATCTCTCCCTCGACTAGCAGCCAAGAGGTCCTGCCAAAAATTGTCCTCCCACTCCTTCTTGGTGTTTTTTTGGCAGTGAGAGTATAACCTTCTGGCCTCCCTGGTCCTAGTTTGAGATTTGGATTTAACTGCTTCAACAAGCAGTTTCTTCGCTTCCCTACACTTGCAATTAAACCACCCTTGTCTGGCCCGGGAACAAGGTTTCTTCCTATTAGCACTTCCTCGGACAATAAAAAGATCACTAAGAGCCTGGGTTAGGTTACAGAACCTGGCAGGCACATCCACCAACCCACCCTCAGGAGAGACAAGATTTTCCAGGGCTGTAGCTAGGAGCTGCGTTATGGAAGATATCTTCTCCACTGAGAGCAATAGCTTAGACCACTTTAGCCGTCGACCACAGTTAGAGACCACTGACATATCCGGGGCGGGGGGACAAGCGGTTCTGCTCCCTAAACCGTCTAACCATCTATCGGTCAGGGTAAGCGAGAGGAGATTGTGGTCACTCTCGACAGGGGGTATAATCACCATATCCTTTACCAAGCTCCATAGATGGACGTCAAGGAGGAAATAATCGATTCTTGACGTATGCTCGGGCATATTGTAAGTATGGGCTCCCTCTTTGTCGGAACTAGTCCTGCCATTAAGAGCCCTCAGGTCAAATTCCATTGTTAGGGAATTGACCTGAAGCACCACTTCTGTCCATTTTTTAATTGGGCTGAGCTCTAGAGCTGGGATCCCCCACCTATTGTCGTCTTCCTCTTGGTACTGTGAGACTTCAGGGCCAAGAGGCTCGAAGGTGCAATTAAAGTCACCCGCAACCAGGGTGCGGTGCTTATACGGAGAGGATCGGAGCAAGGCCTCCAGACAGGCTATGGTGGGGGATTCTCTACCCCCCTTCATACCTCGGGCATAGATGTTGAAGATATTAGCGACAACATGCCCCTTGGCGTTTTTCAGGGTGATGTTAAGAAGATCCGGGCAATGAGTATCATGCTCCTCCACCCTGCAATTGAGTGCGGGGGCTACCCAGACAAGGAGGCCACCCAAAGGGCGACCCCTGCCTGTCTCAGAATGGACAGCTGGTAGGTGGTGAGTAGAATATCCTGCCTTATGTATGGGCTCTTTACTCCAGATTTCCTGGAACAGACAAATGGAGTATTGCTCCACCAGTGCGTTCCAGTCAGGCAGGGCTAGCTTCCTGTCCAGACCGGCCACATTCCAGCTGAGAACCCTAATGGATGGGTCCGCCACAGCCGAAATGCTGCAGGGCTGGGGATGCCCAGACGTGGGTCCCAGGCCCTCCACACCACTGGAGTCAAGCTAGCCGGGCTGATGAGAGGTGTTACCTCGAAACCGGTCCGGTCCTTGGATGCTTGATTCCGTTCTGGGAAGGACATGGCTTTTGTAGTTCGGACTGGACTGTTCCCATGGGGCACAGGGTCAGAGCTGATTTGCATATCGCCATTGTCTAACCCAGGGTGGTGTGGAGTGCAAAAAAACGATGGATTTGGGCCCAGATCTTTGGACTGGGATGAATGTGTGACATTGATCCACCTTCGGTCCATCACCTGTTTTGTTTGCAATTGCCGCCCTAAGTGCGCTGGGGATGCCCAGACGTGGGTCCCAGGCACTCCACACCACTGGAGTCAAGCTAGCCGGGCTGATGAGAGGTGTTACCTCGAAACCGGTCCGGTCCTCGGATGCTTGATTCCGTTCTGGGAAGGACATGGCTTTTGTAGTTCGGACTGGACTGTTCCCATGGGGCACAGGGTCAGAGCTGATTTGCATATCGCCATTGTCTAACCCAGGGTGGTGTGGAGTGCAAAAAAACGATGGATTTGGGCCCAGATCTTTGGACTGGGATGAATGTGTGACATTGATCCACATTCGGTCCATCACCTGTTTTGTTTGCAATTGCCGCCCTAAGTGCGCTGGGGATGCCCAGACGTGGGTCCCAGGCACTCCACACCACTGGAGTCAAGCTAGCCGGGCTGATGAGAGGTGTTACCTCGAAACCGGTCCGGTCCTCGGATGCTTGATTCCGTTCTGGGAAGGACATGGCTTTTGTAGTTCGGACTGGACTGTTCCCATGGGGCACAGGGTCAGAGCTGATTTGCATATCGCCATTGTCTAACCCAGGGTGGTGTGGAGTGCAAAAAAACGATGGATTTGGGCCCAGATCTTTGGACTGGGATGAATGTGTGACATTGATCCACATTCGGTCCATCACCTGTTTTGTTTGCAATTGCCGCCCTAAGTGCGCTGGGGATGCCCAGACGTGGGTCCCAGGCACTCCACACCACTGGAGTCAAGCTAGCCGGGCTGATGAGAGGTGTTACCTCGAAACCGGTCCGGTCCTCGGATGCTTGATTCCGTTCTGGGAAGGACATGGCTTTTGTAGTTCGGACTGGACTGTTCCCATGTGGCACAGGGTCAGAGCTGATTTGCATATCGCCATTGTCTAACCCAGGGTGGTGTGGAGTGCAAAAAAACGATGGATTTGGGCCCAGATCTTTGGACCGGGATGAATGTGTGACATTGATCCACATTCGGTCCATCACCTGTTTTGTTTGCAATTGCCGCCCTAAGTGCGCTGGGGATGCCCAGACGTGGGTCCCAGGCACTCCACACCACTGGAGTCAAGCTAGCCGGGCTGATGAGAGGTGTTACCTCGAAACCGGTCCGGTCCTCGGATGCTTGATTCCGTTCTGGGAAGGACATGGCTTTTGTAGTTCGGACTGGACTGTTCCCATGGGGCACAGGGTCAGAGCTGATTTGCATATCGCCATTGTCTAACCCAGGGTGGTGTGGAGTGCAAAAAAACGATGGATTTGGGCCCAGATCTTTGGACTGGGATGAATGTGTGACATTGATCCACATTCGGTCCATCACCTGTTTTGTTTGCAATTGCCGCCCTAAGTGCGCTGGGGATGCCCAGACGTGGGTCCCAGGCACTCCACACCACTGGAGTCAAGCTAGCCGGGCTGATGAGAGGTGTTACCTCGAAACCGGTCCGGTCCTCGGATGCTTGATTCCGTTCTGGGAAGGACATGGCTTTTGTAGTTCGGACTGGACTGTTCCCATGGGGCACAGGGTCAGAGCTGATTTGCATATCGCCATTGTCTAACCCAGGGTGGTGTGGAGTGCAAAAAAACGATGGATTAGGGCCCAGATCTTTGGACTGGGATGAATGTGTGACATTGATCCACATTCGGTCCATCACCTGTTTTGTTTGCAATTGCCGCCCTAAGTGCGCTGGGGATGCCCAGACGTGGGTCCCAGGCACTCCACACCACTGGAGTCAAGCTAGCTGGGCTGATGAGAGGTGTTACCTCGAAACCGGTCCGGTCCTCGGATGCTTGATTCCGTTCTGGGGAGGACATGGCTTTTGTAGTTCGGACTGGACTGTTCCCATGGGGCACAGGGTCAGAGCTGATTTGCATATCGCCATTGTCTAACCCAGGGTGGTGTGGAGTGCAAAAAAACGATGGATTTGGGCCCAGATCTTTGGACTGGGATGAATGTGTGACATTGATCCACATTCGGTCCTTCACCTGTTTTGTTTGCAGGGCTCGACGAGGCCAGATGAATCTGTCTCTCCCACAGTGGGGCAAATGGTGGCAGGCTCAAGTGGAGTCCTCCCCACCCTAGATTCCCCTGAATATGCTAGTGCAGCCTGCTCATCTAAGGTAGTCAAGGGATCTTTGGGTTTAGCAATTGTCAAGGAGTGGGCGTCTGAAAACCAAGTCATCCGAGCCTCCTCTGGGGGGTCTAGAAGTCAGTAACCCCTGGCACCCCAGTTTGGCAATGGCAAAGCTACATGCGATTGCACAACGGTTGTTGCTGGGTGCCATTGTCCGTAAGCATAGTTTGGGGTTGGTATCACAGGGAAGCTGTTTATAGGGTTCAAGACCGGCCGCGGGTAGAAGAATGTTAAATCTACTGCTTCAACTCCGGGACCGGTCGTGGCCTGTCCAAGGCTACATATTGAGTGGGCAGCTCTTATGTCTTGGAAATTGACCACCACACAATCCCCCTCAAACACTTTCTTCCTCTGGCCAATCCATCCCACCCTGCGCACACCAAGAATCAGGCCGTCCACACCCACGGGAAGGGGTCTGTTGGCTTGCAACCAATGGATGACCTTATTCTTTAGGGCCTGGTGGGTTTCCTGCTGGTTGTCCTTCAGGGCAGGAACCTTGATGAGGACAACAACATATGGTTGGCACTCAGGGGGGAGATTGACTGGGGGACACTTGCGTACCACCTTTTGAGGTATAGCCACTGAATTTGGGTTTTTAGGTGGACTTGTAATTATTTTTGCCTTTGGAGCCAAGGCTGCTCCCCTGGCAACAGTGGGTGGAGCGGAAGGTGGTTTAGAAATGGGACCTGCCCCTCTATCTTGCTGCTTCTTTTGAGCAGGGTTGGATTTAGCTATTCTCGCTGCTGTGGGGGTACTAACATGGACCTGAACAACATGGGTAGTAGTTGTCAGTTTGGCCGGTTTTGCAACTGCCAGTGGTGCTGGTTTTGGAGCCGTCCCACTGGCTTGTGCAAGAGCGGGTGATGCCGGTAAGTGTCCCTGTGTTGGGCCTGCTGAATTTACTTTCCCCTCGATCCCAATTGCAGTATCTTCCCTGAGCCTAGACTGCAATTTGATGAGGGATTTCAAGGAGAAGAAATTGTCCCGGGTGGTCTGTTCAAATCTATCTAGCCTATCCCCCAGACTCTTGACTTGGTCAATGAGCAGTACCAACAGAGCCTTAACCAGTTTCTCGAAGTGCTCTAGGGAGGACCCCTCATTTAGGGATGTAGGTAATGCCGTAGCCGGATGCTGGGGTGGTGGCATTTCTATTACTGGCCCCGGAGGGGTAGTGTTCCCTGATGGTACTGGCCCTCCAGCTTCTAGGTGCGTAAGACCTTTATGGGGCTGTGTCCTTGGGCGCTTGTAGAACGATGAATAGCTTCCTTTCCTAGTGCTGATAGCCCTTTTCCTTTTCTTGTGGGCCCGACAAACTCGTGCCAGGGGCGACGGTTTAGGGCTTGGAGTAGGAGCCTCGTTGGGAGGTAGGGAGTTGTAACCAGGAGGGGTAGCCGTGGGTAATGTAGGTCTAGGACCCGCGGCAGCTGGGCTGGGACTGGGATGGGGTGGATTAGTAATTAGGCTCTCTATCCTGTCAATGCCTGCCTCTATAGCTACAATCCGTGGCTCTACGGACAGAATCTCTGGCAAAGGGGAGATAGGGTAGTTGGAGATTGGGGACAGGGCATGTGCAACTGCTCCCAAGGAGGAGCGTTTGGAAGGAAAGGAGTCTTGTGAGAGGCGACGTTCCGTCATCACAATCTCCTTTTCAATAACCGCAGCTACCCTAGTGATGAATTTGTCCATTGTGCCAATTATTGTGTTCCCTGTGGCACTTTCTCCCCCACCCCTCAGAGCTTTACCAGAGCGGGTTGACATAGTGGCCTCAAGGCCCGCGGTTAGTAACCGAGCCCTTGACCCAAGGACGATGGATGTAAGAGGTGTGGCCCAGCCCAGCCTCTGTCAGCCCCTGACTGCCACAGACTGCCCGCCCTTTGCTCGGGCTTCGCTCGGCGTCCCGCTCGCGTCCCGCTGAGCGACAGACCGTTGGTTATAAAGGGGCGTTGCAGCCGGGGGGCGTGTCTTGCTGGGGGCGCGGCCGTGCACACCTGTGCAGCGCAGGGACTCCTGGTCTTCAGAGTCCCTGCGGCGCACGCCCTCGTTAGCCTCACGGAGCTCCCTCCTCCTTCCTGCAACTGGGAAGCCCTCCTGCAGCCTCGACCCCACGCCTCACGCCGCGCAGCGGCACCCGCGAAGCGGGTGCTGCAAGCTGTTGACTGGCGGCAGGGCGGTCAATCCCTCCAGGGATATGGGGAGGCTGGATGGCAAGGAGTTGGCGTTTTCAGCGGCAGCCGGCAGCCGGCAGCACCCAAGTAAGCTTCCTCTGTAGAAACGGGTCATTTCACCTATTACATGTGACTTCCAGTCCCCATAAAGAACATCATTCGTAAAGGCACCACCTGTGCAATTACACCTTTCCACCTAGAGGGGATGTCTCCACGAAGACAATCCATGTTCAACACCTCAGTGTAGCCCTCAGCAAAAGCTCCGAGCTGAAGAACAAAAGTTCCAGCATTAGGTAGGTTGGATAAACCTTTAATAACCATTGAGGGGTTCATTCTTTCAAATCCCCCCAGAGACTGAGGGTGGGGACGTTTGATGTTTGTGCTGGGGGAGTCTGCAGCTCCCCCTGCACCCTTGCAACCACATGGCATTGCACCCATCCTCCTGGGGCCACCACACGGAGATAACAAGCTGGTTTTCTCTAGAAGCCTGACCATGCCCTGCAAGGCATTGTAGGGTGCTTCGCACTCAGCGTGTGAATTTCTGAGCAGCGGCTCTCCCACTGCTCTGGGGAGAGCCACGCTGACTTTGGTGGTGGCCTCTCGCCACTTCATGACTTCTGTGCAGTCCGGTCCCATCTGGGCACCCGCATCCAGGTATGTTGGAGAGCAGCTCGTGGAGCCCACCCCTGGCTGCTTTCTCCGGCTCCTCGACTGCTCAGCACCCTCGCATGCTGAGTGGGAGCCGACTCTTCATTCTTGTCTGGGCAGACGCGAATGCTTCAGACGGTCGGGCGGCGCCTCAGGAGAGTGCAACAGCATTCCCCCCTCCTTGCTCCTGCAGTGGGGGAGTGCGGTGGCACTCCCGTCTCCCTTCTGCTGATATCGGGACTCTAGAAAGGGTCCTGGGTCCCTCCCACCTTCACGGGGAGCGAAACGGCTCTCCCCGACTTCTTCTTATCCAGGCCCCAGATTTCGGGTCCCAGGCCCCTGGAGCCACTTCACAGGGACGTGATGGTGCTCCCAGGCTTACTCTTCGAAGGGGCCCAGAGTTGGGGGTCTTGGGCCCCTGGCACCACTTCACGAGGAGCAATAATGCTCCCTGTCTTCAGGTTTCATCTGGCCCAGGATAGGCTCCTGGGCCCCTGGGAGGCCATTTCACAGAGAGCGAGATGGCGCTCCCCGACTTTGCTTCTTCGGTGTCCAGGTTTGAGAGCCTGGGCCTTGTAGGCAATTTCACGGGGGCACAATGGCACTCCCTGGCATCTCCTTCTTCTGGCGGAAGCCCCCGGGACTTGGACCATGATGGGGGCACATCAAAGACTGGCGGCGGAGCCCCACGTGCTTCGTCATCGGTCCCAGAAAAGGGCAAAGCCCACCTACCTTCTGGGGGGCATATCTTGGCTCCCGTGCGGCCTATTACGACAATCTTGGCCTCCTCTTGCTCCTGGTGGCAGCCCTAGCCATCTGGAGAACTTTTCACCACCCTCCTAGCCTCCAAGTGAGTGACTTGGCAAGGAGCTGTCTTCACTGGCTCCTTATGCCAGCCTTTCACCTGGTTCTCCTTCTGGGCCTCTCTTCTTGCACAGATGCCCAGGCTTCTTCTCATTGACACTGGACTCCTCAAATGTGCAGTCCAGAGTCCTGGGGCAGTCAGGGGGTTCCTCCTTTCAACTTCCCATGGTGCCAGGCTCCAGCACCAGTCTTCCTCAGCAAGACCACACCCCAGAGAGAGGTCCTCTTCCTCCTGTGCAAGACCTTTTAAGAGAAATTGGAGGGGGACGGCAGGAAGGCACTTTTACCCTATCCTGCAGTGACACATCACCTCTCTGCCCCTGTTCCTTCCCTCCTGCACAGTCCTCTGGGATACTTGAAGATGGAGTCGCCAAGGGGTCTCATGCCACATGGTTTCTCAAAAGCCCCCTTTCCCCCTTGCTGACTTCACGGCCCAAGGCCGGAGTAGTCCTGGAGCCTGGCAATCGGGTGACAGCTGCTGATTGATGCCCTGCAGCTTCACCCCATCTCTCCCTCCTGGAGAGAAGACCTTCACACTTGGGAATGCTTGCAGTGAAGGGCTTGGCCTCTGATGCTACAGCTTGGGGAGGAAGGTAATTAATCTAACCTGGCAGGGTCACACCCGACAGCGCTCTGGTTATTAGCAGAGTCAGAGGAATATGACATTTCTGGATAAGCAGTACAGATATGGCTATGGACTCCGCAGAATACTTCTTTTTACACAATTTACAGTGTACTTTGGTACGTGTTTGGAGTTTGTAGACCCTAGGGAACTGAAACTACACTATGTGGTCTCTGTCTCCATAGAAGAGTAATGGAGTGTTCCTACAGTGAAACAGTAAATCACACTGACTCTAATAGAGTGTTCCTACAGTGAAACAGTAAAGCACACAGACTTTCCCTTACATGTGTCTCCCCACATTATAAAGCCTATTCCATGTCATCACACAACTCTGCATAATCCCTGCCACACCATTCTATCTGTACCAGCACCCGGGCTGCGCATGGCAGAGCTCTCCCTGAGCAGCCCTTACACGGGTGCACACATGTGTGCACACGTGTCCATATTTAACCAGTCCAGTGCCCCTTACCCTGGCTGCAGCACAGCGGCCTTATCTCCCAAGGCGGACACCAGTGAAATCCACATGCAGTCCATTTCATCATGAGTTCACTGTGGGTGAGTCCCCGCTTATGAGGCACTCCCACAGTCAAAGCTAAAAAATCAGGTGTTCAAAAAGCAAAAAATCCAGGCGACTCAGATGGTCAGAACCACCTTCTCACAGCAGTACGATCGAAATTTCAAAAAGAGGACAACACCAACCAATTCCCAAACAGTTTCTTCCTAAGATTCCTATCACACCCAAAGGAGATTTATGATTTTGAGGACTTTGGAGCTCTTTTCATTTGGCAGGTTGGTGGGTGCTTCCCTTAAGCCATTCGGCTGGGACAGAATTGATCATATGTCAGTAACCACGAGAAGCTCATAGGCTAAGACTGAATCAGTCACATGCCAGACACATCCCTGTATGGATCAGCAGAGTCAAGTCAATGACATTTTAGGTTCACCTCTGAGAAATTGGGCAGAGTTACTTCCAGGCCAGGCGTACATCTGACAATCCAGTAGGGATGAGGTATGATCAGTCTCATCACAGACACATCAATGACAGGCTAGAACACCTAGGCTATCATCAGTCATATGTCAGGCACCCCACTGAAATGCCAGTAAGGTTGGCACAGAGTCTCCACATGTCAATGGAAAACGTGAAAGGTCAGATGGGCTAAGGCAGAGTCTGTCATATATCAAGCTTGAATCTGAAATGTCAGCAGGGCTGGGGGGATGACTGCCACTTCATTAATTCATGTACATACCTGCTTTTTGCAGTCTATGCTGCATTGCAAATAACACTGTAGACATTAAACATTCTGTGCATCTATTACAACAGCATTGAACATGCATCACTCTTCATACGTTGCCTTGTTCTCATTTCTTGCTTGGGTGGTCCACCCATATAGGAGAAGTAGGGTACCAGGTTTGAGAGACTAATTTCAATTTTAACAAGCATTGGCAAAACCAATAGCCTAGGTTTTCCCTATGATAGCTATTGGCTGAGACAATGTTTTGTAGCATACTGCACAATTAATGCTTTGCAGTATGGCTGTAGGAAGGTGGCTACCTGACTATGGTTACCCCAGATTTTTTGCCTTGTGTTTAGCTGGTTTTCGACTTAGTTGGCCTGGTTCCCTGCTAATCAGGGCCCCAGGCTATCTGCTCTCTCTGTAAAATGGATTCCATGTACCCTAGGTGCATAACTAGATTGGCTTGGGTCACCTTATCAGCCCCTGTACAGAGCACTATAGGTGCCCAGGGCATAGGTGCATCCAAGGCCTACCAGGGGCTGCAGCATATCTTTTGCCACCCCTGGCTGGCTATCTAAAATTGACACAACTGGCTGATCACTCAGCTGGGGCAAGGTGGTGTAATCACCCCTTGCTTAGATATAGTATGCCTATATCTAAACCTATCTGGACACATATAAACCTGTGAGCCACTCCTATGGCAGGCCTTAACAATCCTGAAGGCAGAGTGCGTGGTTTAATGTGAGATGGTGCTCTAGCATGAGCTGAGCCTGTCTGCAGCTGTCGGGACCAATTCCCTTAGCTGTTCCGGGATAATGCCAAACCATATACTATTAAGTGCATTATAATCCTCGCGGTTATATGTCAACTTTGGTTTGGCTTTATCAAAACATGTCGTGTAAGGTGTCATACGATTTGGAATACTACCCCCTTGCCAGTCCTGGCGACGGGGGTAGCATTCCACCCCTCTAGAGGGGACGACATGTTACTTTTGCTAAAACGCGGTTGATTTTTAAAAGAGCCTCAGATCCACAAAATGGATGCTTCTGCCACAGACACATGTCTGACCTCCTGCTGCTGACTGAAACTCAGCAGAGGAGGCCTGGACAAAGGATTTCCTGTCACAGGGAGGTGTGACACCACCCCAGACAGGAGATAGTGGATTGTAGCAGGGAGGTTTGAATGAAACCAGACAGTGCCTGGGGAGCACAAGGCTTCCCCTTGCATAATCCGGTCAAACCGGTTCTGGGGCAGCCCAGCCCCAGCTCCAGTGAGACCTGGACAAAGGAAAGGGGGTGTAACCACCCCCCTTCCTGGTCCCACCCATAGGGGAGGGACCTAGCAGGAGATCCACCCCTCAGATTGGAATAAGAGGGGGAGCAGTGCCAATGCAACTCAGATCATCCTGAAATCAACTTTAAATTAAGAAGAAGACTGGACTTCGAAATTCTGATGATAGAAGACTGAAGAGCATCTCCCTTGTGGCCTAGGAGGGGCCACCCTGTGAACACAGGCACCACCCAGCACCTCGATGTCTGCTTTGCCGCCGCCTCCCGCCGGAGCCCGAGTGCAGAGCCTGACAAGACCCAGCTTCTTAGACTTCTCCCAGCCCGATCCACAGTCCCTGCAAAGAAGGGACCCGTGGAGGCACCGAGAGACGTGGGAGCGGCCATCTTAATAGACCCCCGAGACGCTGACTGCGCAGCACCCAAGGCACCCTCGACTCTGTGCTTTGGGGTTTCAGAAGCCCCACATTCGAGCAGCATTTGCACTAAAGATCAGCCCTCCAGCATCTCCACGATCTGCGTGGGGCCCTTTTGTTTTGTGCCACTCGACTCGCCATCCAGTCCGCTCGTCACGTGGTCAGCGGCCATCTTGGCGACGAAACCTACAATTTACACTGTGGGTCTGGTTGCTCCAGACCTGCCCTCGCTCCTGTAGGAAGGAGTACCCGCTCTAACCTTGCTGGTCTGAGTAATAAGCCTTTTTACTTTCCCCGTGGCTTGCATTAGCCAAGGCTTGTTTGCTTCAATCGAGTTGACGACACCGCCATCAGCTAGAACCTTTGAGGGACAGCTTATGATCGACTCCTGGACGTCCTTGACCTCTTCGTGTCCACGTGGCTGCAGAGAGAAGCAACCCCTGATCACCTGTTTGCACCCGACTTTGCCTGGTTCCAATCTGGTTCCACGGTGGTCACTGGTCAGTGACTTTGAACATTGTCCCCTCTGCTTTCAGGTCTTCACCACTTCAGATCCACCCTTGGATCCACCGGACACTTCTGCCTCACATCGCCTGCAGCTGCAACAGCTTCAAGCACCAAGAGCCTGCGTGTCAAAACCCGACGCCACTTCGACCCTGTGCACCCACGGCCTGTGGGTGAGGTAACATTGCAACGCCGGTGTTCCCACACTGGTACACACCTCTAGGGTCTGTGTCTAAAGTTGTGTTCCTCTAGGTTCAGCGGAAGTATCTTTTAATTCACTTTATCTAACTTTTACGCACCATTGACATTGCATTGGTGCGAGCCGCACTTTCCGTGCTGCACCCGTCTCCTGTGGGCTACTCCCGACTTCAGCATTGCTAGTCCTGACTGCTCCCAGCGAATCTCTAGGCCCTAGGCCTAACCACTGTTCGATAAGTGTTACTTATACCACTTTTTTAGTATATGGTCTGAGTGGCCACCCGCCCTCATCCATAATTGTGCAACTTTATATGTTTTACTGTGCTTTTGATTTAACGCTTGTGCCCCTTTCCTCATAAAGAGTACTGGGGAGTAATTTAGAAATAAATACATATATTTTTATAATATATACTTGTGTGGTGTCCTTTCATTTGATTACAGGATTGTATGTGGTAAAACAACTCGCTTAACACGACCTCTTAAGTTAAGCCTTTAAGGCTGCTTAGTCCATGCTACCACTAGGATAGCTTGTCTAACAAGGTTGACTTACAACCTGACATCTTTGGGGTTTGTTTGGACTGATACCAAGTGGTTCCAGAATTGGAAACACTACATATCAGGCCAACTTCTCACATTGGTGTGCAGCGGTGCGGGTTTGAGCTTGCTGTTTGTTTTACCATTGCAATCTTTATCAAATTGAAAGATCACATCAAGTACCTTAGGTACATATAAATCAAAAGCTTAGCATATTAAGTTCTACTGAACTTAGTAGTTGTAGATTAAAGGGAGTAGCACACCCTGACTACAACTCACTAGCAAGGTACAGTAGGAAAACACTTAGTGTAGGTAAGTGCATCACTTACACCTCACTAGCAGTCATGTCTGATACAGGTAGAGCCTCAGGCTCTGCTCCTGTAATAATTGATCCTATAGGGACAACATCCAGATATGACAACCTTAGCCACAAAGACCTGAGTGCCTTGTGCACAGCCAGGGGGCTAAAAAAGGGCAGAGGCCCTACCATTCCTTCCCTAATAGCTATCCTGGAAAAGGATGACTTAGATAAGGTGAGTCAGGCTCCCTTAGAATCAGGTGAAGGGATACACTCCCCTGAGAATGAGAATGAGAATCTTCCAGAAGATGAAGAAGAGGAGGAGGAAGAGGAAGAGGAAGGCTCTGATTTAGAAGAGCCTGAAGATCAGGATCAGAGGGGAAACCAGGTACAGGTTGCCAGGCTTAACCAGGCCAACCTGGACCTACATGAGAATGGAGAGGGCCAGCACCACTCCAGATCTCATAACCAAATTCTCCCAGGTAACAGGAGGGTGAGATCTCAATCAAGGGACTCTCATCTTTCTAGTGCCTCAAGAGAATCTCAAAGAGGGATGACTCCCTCCCAGAGGAAAGAGCATAGGGCCAGAATGAGGGCTGTCCAACTCCAGATAGAGAGGGAGGAGGTAGCTCTGGCTCAAGCTAAACTTACCTTGGCTCAAGCTAAACTTACCTTGGCAAGGGAACAGAAATTAAGTGGCTTAGATGCCACTGGTGGCAGCAAAATTCCTAAAGAGAAACCCAGGTCCTATGATAGTAGAAACCTGACAAAGATTGTGCCCCCCTATCAGGAAGGGGATGACATCCACAAATGGATGACTGCTCTGGAGAGAGCCTGCATGGTACAGCAGGTTCCTGAGGAACAGTGGGCAGCAATCTTATGGTACTCCTTTTCAGAGAAAGGGAGAGATAGGCTCCTCACTGTCAGACATGAGGATGCCAGCAATTACAAAGTCCTGAAGAGTGTTCTAATAGATGGGTTTGGCTTAACCACTGAACAGTACAGGTTAAAGTTCAGAGATACCCAGAAGACACAGACTCAGGACTGGACTGATTTTGTTGATTGTGCAACTAAGGCTCTGGAGGGTTGGCTAAATGGCAGCAAAGTACATGACTTCACAGGATTGTATAATTTGATTATGAGGGAGCAGATCCTAAGTAATTGTCAGAACCAGCTCTTACACCAGCACCTGGTGGACTCAGATTTGACCTCTCCCCAAGAATTGGGAAAGAGGGCAGATAAGTGGGTCAGAATCAGGATTAGGCCTAAGAATCAGGACAATAACCAGAAGAAGGAGTCTACCAAGCCTCAAGATAAGGGTGGGGATAAAAGTAAAGAAAACACTTCCCCAGGGCCCCAAAACTCCAAGAAGGGGGGTGGGTCCCAAGACACTTCATCAACTGAGAAAAAGCCTTATTGTCATGCCTGTAAACATGTTGGGCATTACAAAACAGACAGCTGTTGTCCCAAGAATGGCAATAAAGAAAACATACCTCCAAAGCCAGCTCGAACACCTCCTGTTACTGTCAGCAGTAATCCCCCAGGAAGTGGGAGCACACCCAGGAATCTGGGTGGGTTTACTTTTGGAGCCCAAGGGGACCCTGGCCTATCCAGGTCCCCATCCCCAAATGATCTTGTTTATGAGACTGGCATGGGGTTTGCCAACTTCTCAGTTTGCCCAAATACCTTGAGCAAATATAGACAAGAACCCATCATCAATGGTTTGAAAGTTGAAGCTTTTAGAGACACAGGGGCTAGCATCACCATGGTGGCTGACTGTATAGTCCCCTCTAAGCAACTTTTACCTGGTGCCACATACCAGGTAACAAACATTGATGGCATCCAAACAAATCATCCCATGGCAGTAGTAAGTCTCAGCTGGGGAGGTGCCATTGGCCCAAAGAGAGTGGCAGTGTCACCAAACTTGCCTGTAGACTGTCTACTGGGTAATGATTTGGAAATCTCAGCCTGGGCTGAGGTTGAACAGGAAATCCATTCTAGAATGGTAAACTCCAATGGAAAGGTTAGTGGGGCTGTACTGGCTATAGCCCCAATTCAAGATGTCCTTCCTGAAAGGGTTGGTAGGGCTGAGCAACTCTCTGCCCCATCTTTACCAGAAGCTCTTCCAAAACAGAATAGCAAAGCTGTTATGATAACAGCAGAAACCCAAACTGAGTCTCCTCCTGAAAAGGTTGGTGTGGCTGTGATGGCCACAGCCCAAACTCAAACAGATATGTGTGTTGTGAAGCCTGAAATGATGGATCACTCCACCCAAACTGAGAGCATGGAGGAGGAAGAGAAATCTCCCCCTCACCAGACAGTAGGACAGGATCAGCCTCCTCAGGGAACTGATCTTACCCCTGATGAAGGAACTGCCCCAGAGGTTGTTAGGCCTGGCCTGACAGAGCCTCTGATGGCAGTGGACCCTTCTCAGGTGGGATCCAGTCTGGAGCAGGTAACCTGCCCCTCTCTACCTTGCCTTAGTCAGCCCAGGGCTGCAGAGGACAAGAAGGACAGTGAGACCCAGAGGGCCCCCTGTCAAATAAAGCACCCCCATCAACAGATTAGGGGCACCAAAACTAGTAGCCCTAGTGAGGTGAAAACTTTAAAAACTCCTGAGGGAGCCCCCTTAAAAGTAGTTAGGGACCTCCCACAGATGGATTCTGTTGGGCACAGCCAAACCTGGGACCCAAAGGGCCCAAACCTGAACTGTCCCTCCAGCAAGCCAAACAGAGGGACCCAGCCTCCAGCTTTAGGTAGCCAGAGGTTGACCCTGAGAGCTCAGTGCAACTCAGTTGAAGAAAGAAAGGCACACATGGTGGAAGATAATTGGAGGAAGTTGAGCCCAAAAATAGTGGAGCTTCACTTCAATACTCCATATCCAAACCAGCCTTTAACTTTGCATAAACACACCCAAGGTAGTGATTCCCTATGGTGGAGACCCTCTAATACCCCTAGGGTGAGGGACTGCTTAGTGGACCATGAGACAGGGGGTACCCATGCTAGTGCAGGTACTTCCTTATATGGCCACTCAGGCAATAAAGGCTTACCTGGCCAAGGATAGCCTTATCTCCTTTCGTTTGGGGGGGGGGGGGTTATGTAGGAAGGTGGCTACCTGACTATGGTTACCCCAGATTTTTTGCCTTGTGTTTAGCTGGTTTTCGACTTAGTTGGCCTGGTTCCCTGCTAATCAGGGCCCCAGGCTATCTGCTCTCTCTGTAAAATGGATTCCATGTACCCTAGGTGCATAACTAGATTGGCTTGGGTCACCTTATCAGCCCCTGTACAGAGCACTATAGGTGCCCAGGGCATAGGTGCATCCAAGGCCTACCAGGGGCTGCAGCATATCTTTTGCCACCCCTGGCTGGCTATCTAAAATTGACACAACTGGCTGATCACTCAGCTGGGGCAAGGTGGTGTAATCACCCCTTGCTTAGATATAGTATGCCTATATCTAAACCTATCTGGACACATATAAACCTGTGAGCCACTCCTATGGCAGGCCTTAACAATCCTGAAGGCAGAGTGCGTGGTTTAATGTGAGATGGTGCTCTAGCATGAGCTGAGCCTGTCTGCAGCTGTCGGGACCAATTCCCTTAGCTGTTCCGGGATAATGCCAAACCATATACTATTAAGTGCATTATAATCCTCGCGGTTATATGTCAACTTTGGTTTGGCTTTATCAAAACATGTCGTGTAAGGTGTCATACGATTTGGAATACTACCCCCTTGCCAGTCCTGGCGACGGGGGTAGCATTCCACCCCTCTAGAGGGGACGACATGTTACTTTTGCTAAAACGCGGTTGATTTTTAAAAGAGCCTCAGATCCACAAAATGGATGCTTCTGCCACAGACACATGTCTGACCTCCTGCTGCTGACCGAAACTCAGCAGAGGAGGCCTGGACAAAGGATTTCCTGTCACAGGGAGGTGTGACACCACCCCAGACAGGAGATAGTGGATTGTAGCAGGGAGGTTTGAATGAAACCAGACAGTGCCTGGGGAGCACAAGGCTTCCCCTTGCATAATCCGGTCAAACCGGTTCTGGGGCAGCCCAGCCCCAGCTCCAGTGAGACCTGGACAAAGGAAAGGGGGTGTAACCACCCCCCTTCCTGGTCCCACCCATAGGGGAGGGACCTAGCAGGAGATCCACCCCTCAGATTGGAATAAGAGGGGGAGCAGTGCCAATGCAACTCAGATCATCCTGAAATCAACTTTAAACTAAGAAGAAGACTGGACTTCGACATTCTTATGATAGAAGACTGAAGAGCATCTCCCTTGTGGCCTAGGAGGGGCCACCCTGTGAACACAGGCACCACCCAGCACCTCGACGTCTGCTTTGCCGCCGCCTCCTGCCGGAGCCCGAGTGCAAAGCCTGACAAGACCCAGCTTCCCAGACTTCTCCCAGCCCGATCCACAGTCCCTGCAAAGAAGGGACCCGTGGAGGCACCGAGAGACGTGGGAGCGGCCATCTTGAAAGACCCCCGAGACGCTGACTGCGCAGCACCCGAGGCACCCTCGACTCTGTGCTTTGGGGTTTCAGAAGCCCCATATTCGAGCAGCATTTGCACTAAAGATCAGCCCTCCAGCATCTCCACGATCTGCGTGGGGCCCTTTTGTTTTGTGCCACTTGACTCGCCATCCAGTCCGCTCGTCACGTGGTCAGCGGCCATCTTGGCGACGAAACCTACAATTTACACTGTGGGTCTGGTTGCTCCAGACCTGCCCTCGCTCCTGTAGGAAGGAGTACCTGCTCTGACCTTGCTGGTCCGAGTAATAAGCCTTTTTTACTTTCCCCGTGGCTTGCATTAGCCAAGGCTTGTTTGCTTCAATCGAGTTGCCGACACCGCCATCAGCTAGAGCCTTCAAGTGTCAGCTCATGATCGACTCCTGGACGTCCTTGACCTCTTCGTGTCCACGTGGCTGCAGAGAGAAGCAACCTCTGATCACCTGTTTGCACCCGACTTTGCCTGGTTCCAATCTGGTTCCACGGTGGTCACTGGTCAGTGACTTTGAACATTGTCCCCTCTGCTTTCAGGTCTTCACCACTTCAGATCCACCCTTGGATCCACCGGACACTTCTGCCTCACATCGCCTGCAGCTGCAACAGCTTCAAGCACCAAGAGCCTGCGTGTCAAAACCCGACGCCACTTCGACCCTGTGCACCCACGGCCTGTGGGTGAGGTAACATTGCAACGCCGGTGTTCCCACACTGGTACACACCTCTAGGGTCTGTGTCTAAAGTTGTGTTCCTCTAGGTTCAGCGGAAGTATCTTTTAATTCACTTTATCTAACTTTTACGCACCATTGACATTGCATTGGTGCGAGCCGCACTTTCCGTGCTGCACCCGTCTCCTGTGGGCTACTCCCGACTTCAGCATTGCTAGTCCTGACTGCTCCCAGCGAATCTCTAGGCCCTAGGCCTAACCACTGTTCGATAAGTGTTACTTATACCACTTTTTTAGTATATGGTCTGAGTGGCCTCCCGCCCTCATCCATAATTGTGCAACTTTATATGTTTTACTGTGCTTTTGATTTAACGCTTGTGCCCCTTTCCTCATAAAGAGTACTGGGGAGTAATTTAGAAATAAATACATATATTTTTACAATATATACTTGTGTGGTGTCCTTTCATTTGATTACAGGATTGTATGTGGTAAAACAGCTCGCTTAACACGACCTCTTAAGTTAAGCCTTTAAGGCTGCTTAGTCCATGCTACCACTAGGATAGCTTGTCTAACAAGGTTGACTTACAACCAGACATCTTTGGGGTTTGTTTGGACTGATACCAAGTGGTTCCAGAATTGGAAACACTACATATCAGGCCAACTTCTCACAATGGCCAAAACGAATTCAAGAAAACGCTATGATACAGCAAGGCCTGATGTGCTTATTAAATGAAAAGATCATTAGAGGTGGATGCATCATAGTCTTTTATTATTATTATATTTAGCCACGCTGCAAAGAAGTCACATCGCTATACTTCATGGCTACAAACCACTATTAAAGTCGGCAATGTCAATGCTGTACAGCATGAGCAAAAGGCAATGGCAGAGCCAAAAGCCTAGAAGGTGAGCGTATTAGCTTTGCCCCAGTGCTTGTTAGGTCTCAGCAAAACACCCCTGTGATTCTGAGCACATCAGTTAACTTCTACATGTGTGCAAAATGAAAAAGAAATAAAATATGACACTTGGCAAAATAAATCCCATCCCATGAAGAAAGCAATTGTGTCCATGTTCATATCTTAGTGAAAATGCATTTGGAAGCAGTGAGCCTCTGTTGTCACAATAAAAACAGATAACATCTATTGTCACAATCAAATCCATTTCAAAAGAGAAAAGGGCTCATTGGTTGGTTTTTACAAGTATGAGTATGAATGGGTAGCTTATGATTTTCTCTAAGAATGGATGAAGTGAATGTGGGATGGCGAGAGAATTGTGGATTGTTGAATGAGATTGTAATATATATTGTTGTGTAATGTTTAGATAAAAGATGTAATAGATGTTTGTGTAATGTCTAATTGAAAACTTTCTGAAAAAACGTTTTTGACAAATGAATAAAAGCTACTATTGAGCTTGAAAATGGTTGATGGTATGTTCACACATTTTAGGGTAGAAATAATTGTTGAATAACAAGCAGTACTGGCATTCTCTCTTGGTTGTTATTGATAAGTGCTCAGCCTTACTGCTTAAGAGCCATACCCTTTGTTGTTATATCTCTGTGACACAGAGCAACTTGAAGTTCTAACAGCCTCTCTCAATCAGAAGCACAATGTGTGTTCAATGCACAGAGCAGTGGCACAAGAAGTACCAACTGGAATAGAAAGCAAGATGGTGTCTGCCTACTGTAGCTGAAGAGTGTGCAGTGATAAGTAGTCCACAGTCTATGCCGGTCATCCCTCAGGCATCTGCGGAGGCCTACGTTGGTGGAAGCAGAGGTAAGTCTCTAGTACTACAGAGCTCTGGTCTAACAGAAAATGATGGTCCCCTGCAAAATGTAGTGATGGCCTCTCAGGCTCCCATATCTCACAGATATTCATAGGCTTTGGGCTGAGTGGGCCCCCGATGCGTGGGCCGTCCTGTGCCACAGCGGCTGCAGGGCCTGCGTTACGCCCCCGCTACAAATGAAGATATCGACACTGCTTCTCCCTCGGATAGGATGACTGAGCTCCTGAGAGGGACCCTGAGCTCTATGTATCCTCTGTTCTCAGGGTGAGTCCATAGGGTGGTGTCCCAACCCTCATCCTGAACTCACAGAATGTTGGTTTCTAAGACTGCAAGAGAAAGGTATATGTCAGGCAGCAACATGACACTAGAAGCCAATCATGGCCAACCGGTCCATCGTATTCCTCTGACCATGGCTCAAACAGCTAGTTATGACCTAGTTTTTGCTTGAAACAGGCCTGTCTCACACCTGTATTGCAGCAGATGCTGGCAGCATCCATGTCTGGAAGGAAGCCAGAGGTAGACCACAGCATCGCGGACAAGGACCAGTATGAGGTGATCTGGGAAGGACCTCTCTGGTTGCTCATGCGTGCACCTTCTGAGACTATAGAGGGAAGCAGTGAAGGAGCTGCACTGCAGGGGGTGAAGGATTACCTCTTTTAAGATAAGGCCCCATATGACTATCACTGGACAGGGCATGTTGTCCATGTATAAAGTAATATTTCATTTGAAGAATATGAATGTGAACTGAGAAATGAAGTTAATGGAAATATGAAATAACCCTCTAAACCCCTAAGAGAGGGTTGTGAGACAGTACAACACGGGTAAATACATCGAATGGCTTTGACACGCATTTTTTAGCATGCATGTTTTTACAGCGAATATGTATTTACAGCGCATGTCAATGCCACATATTGTTTTTAGATCTAAAAACAATGTATTTGTAGGGGGAGACCCCCCCAAACCCCTCCAACTTACCTTAAACCCGTGGTATTAGCATGCATTGTAAATGCATATTGGCGGTAAAAATATGAGTGGTAGAAAATGTGTGGTAAGGGCACAACGAGGTAAAAACCTTGTTGTAAATGCTTTTACCCCTAAGAGAGCAGTTTGAATAAAGACATTGAAACTACAATACTCTGAACATTCAACCCTTATTACGAGTAGCTTTTGAATTCCAGTGTGGCCAGTAACCCGAGTTGCAAAGTATGCAGACTCGCCGTGGATCAGGTGTTCCACACTGATATTCTGGGTGTTCAAAGGAGCCAAAATGTTGGGAAGGAATATTATGAAGAAATTGGAAAAACCAAAGGAATCCGATGGGAAATTAAGGAATGAGGAATAACCTTGGGGTGTTAGTTTGTAATGACCAATTCACTAGGTAATTTATTTTTTCTGAGGGTATCCTACGTGTACACATCGAAAAAACCCATTATCCCATCCCTGGAATTGTCCCTAAAATCAGTAACTGCTGTGGGTGTGGAGTTCATGAGCCAATGTTCAGCGATCGCATAATGAAGCCCTGAGTAGAGAGATGACAAATGTTTATTCAGGTATTTAATTTACAAGTCCAAAAAGGAATACAGTTTATTCAATATTTAATATATGAAAATTTACAACTATTTTTTTAACCCGATTTCCAAGAAAACCTTGCTTTTTTTTTAGCTGGACATTTTAGCTGGGCAGTATGATAAACAAGGTCAGTTTTTTAGAAGAAAGACAAGTGAATAGTCAGTACCTTATGCTCATTGTACAAGGGCATGTAATAAAATGTACCAACCAAAGCTAGACCAGGAGAACACCATGCTTGACAGGAACATGCTATGAGAGATCATAATCAATGTTCTTTAGAGTGACCACAGGTTCCCTTCTTCTGGTTGGGACAATGTTTAGTATTCCATGTCTAGGGCCTGTAGCATTACAGCCCTGATCAACATTAATGCTGGATCCATGCCTTCTGAGTTATTGTAGTTAGTGGAACTTCCCTTATTGTCCAATCCACATGGATTTTCTGAGGGATTAAACATAGATTAACTAACACGGTGTCAGTAAGTAGAGTGAAATAGTGAATTTTTAATATGAGCATAGCGGAGAATCAGCAGTTTTGATACAGAAACGGGAGCAGGAAAGTCAAGAATGAGTTGTCGTCTAAAGTCTGTTATTTCACTGCTTACACTGGTTTTACTTAGGGGTAAATTTGTGTCTTAGGGAAATTAGCGTGATTGTCTTGTCATGTGAACACATTTTTTTCACTTATTATTACAATTAATTCACTGTATCAACCACATAACAACTTATTTTCTTATTTATACTGTGACATTACCATCCAGGGTCAATCCAAAAACAAGCATTTGCAAAGGCAAAATGTATGTCTTTTTGTTTAGGAGTCTTTGTGTGTTTGTTGCCCTGCCTTACTATAAAAGCATCTTGAGCTGCAACAATTTATAAGAGGGGAGACAGGCCAACATGGGGAAGAGATTGCATGAGCAGAGTTAATCTGTATGTTCATAGAAGTGTTATAAAAAGATGATGTTTTCATTGTGAGTGGTGTACTTAAAGGAATACCCAACAAAACACTGAACAGGTCAGTTTAAGTGTTGCATCTTAAGACACCCTCTGTGCATGCGGATCTTTACTTTGGGAGCAAAAAATCTGCAAACTGAAAAATATGTTATCCTGACAGCAAAATAAAACAAATGAGCATACAAAGGCCAATTAGTGAGTAGCAGTGTATCTTTGGAAAATAGTAAGATATCCAGACAGCATACCCCCATGAACAGAAAAATCTGTAAATCAGTGATTAAAATGTGGTCAAATTAGCAAAGTAAATACATCAAAGAGCACACACTGGTTCTCAATCTGCAAGCTACACATCATGGTGCAACTGAAATCTAACAAAAAGGCCACTTGATGTCCTGCCATCCAAACCAAGGGGTCGATTAGGATGGCGGACGGATTGCCTCCGCCGGGCTGGCGGGGGCAATCCATCTGCCATTCTCCTTGAAATGACTCCCCGCCACATTAGGATGGCTGGGGGGTCCGCGGCGGACGGCAAGACCGTCCGCCGCTTTTCCACCGGTCGCATTCGCGACCGGCGGAAAAAGTGCTCACATATGGTGGCGGTGTCAGCGAGACACCGCCAACCATATAAAGATGCTGGCAGTCCTATGCCTTTCCATGGTGGCATTGCCGCCGTGGAAAGGCATACAATCTTTGCTTTGGGGGGCTGTTGTGGGAACCCAAGGTGAAGGGGGTGGTGGGGGGTGCACATGAATGTACCTATGGTACCCCCCTGCGTTTCCAAGTACAACATGGCAGGCACCACGCAGTGCCTATCATGTTGTGCTTTGAAACGCACAACATGCATTTTTAGCATTGCGGCGGCCGGTGCTTTCAGCACCGCCCGCCACAATGTTAAAAATGCGGGATGCACCCGCCACTGTGGTGGATGCATCATAATTTGACGCACGGGACCTCCGCCCCTGTGGCGGACGGTCCCTTCCTTCGACAGGATGGCGGACTGACAAAGTCAGTCCGCCATCCTAATCGACCCCCTAATGCAAACTGAAAGGAGACAAAGTAACCATCCACAAAATGCCATGTGGTCGATTGACGTCAAAGCGAAAAAAACACCTGACTTCCTGTGCCTGACAAGGCCCGAACACAAGCACCCTCTCTTTCTGTGCATCTTCTACTTGTACTGTTTTAAAGAATTTACGACATGAGGGAGCAGAAGTTAACTGTAACCAGAGTTACAATCTGTATACAACAATTGAGTACAGGGAAAGCCAAAGACATGCAAAAGCTGTAAGTGACGTGTAGCAACACGTTCATGATCAATTGATTATGTTGATTATGCAATCTAAAGCGATTGACCTTAGGACATACAATCAGTCTTAGCTTAACTTTGCTCATTCAGTCTCTTACCCAAATTGGCCTGTCTCCCCTCTTCTAAATTGTTGCAGCTCAAGATGCTTTTTGGTAAGGAGGGGGAAACACATACAAAGACTCCAAAACAAAAAGCCATACATTTGCCTCTGCAAATGCTTGTTTTTGGATTGACCCTGCATGGTAATGTCACTGTGTAGATAAGAAAATAAGTTGCTCCAGTCTATCTCTTATTTGACATGAAAATTTATTAAAGAGAAGCCAGTTTTCACTTTTCAGGGAACTAGAATTCCAATGTAACAGTTCAATGTGATTTCCGCATACTTAAAGTAACATTTTAGCTGACACTAGACCTTCAAATCATGTTTCCTATTTTCATTCCCAACTTGTAAAAATGGTGTACCTCTTGGGCTCTTAACTTGTGGGCCATGGACCCCTAGGGGCCTGTTTAGAAAAATAAATATTATTGGAAGATTAAAAATATATAAACAGATAAAAAGCAAAATTTCACATTTTAAAATCCCCTGTAAATTTGAAAGAATTTAAAATTGGAGATTAAAAATGTAGCTGGTATTCTTACCTTGATTCTTGAGAGCAGACATAAGTACGCCAAAAGAAAACGAGTAATGATGAAAGGTGGCCTCAATTGAATCAATGGTGTAAGCGGACAAAAGAGAGCTTGAATTTGGATCAAATCAGATAAAATAATATACTGGCATCCAGCATATTGCTTTGTCTTTAGGAACTAATACGAACGTTTTAAATGCTCCAACCTTACCAATCAAATTTTACTTTCAGCATTTTTTTTTTGTGAATTAAAACAAATATTTAATAATGTGTGTATTTGGGTGAGGTGCACTTGTTTCTGTATGTTTTATGAAAAGTTCAAATCAAAGAAATTGCTTAGGTTGCGGTCCATGACTTTCAGGCGTGATACAATGATATTGTGGGGGTCCATGGAATAAAAATAGTTAAGAACCACTGCTCTACCTCATTCTATAAAAAGATACTGTTTTCCCCCTAGACTTTAAAATATATTGTGTTTTCCTTTATGGAAAATGTTAGTCTAATACATGAACAATGTCATATTTCCACTATTCCTTCCATCCCCTAATTCCACTCTTGTTTTGAGATTCTGTTTCCTGTTTCCTGTTCTCTATTTTCTTTTTTGAGTGTTTCCTGGCACATTTTGTGAGTTTTTTGTGACGAAATCACATTGAAATGCATATAGCCTTTGCCTTTGGCTTCAGTGTGTTTTCCTTTGGTAGATTTTTGCAATTTGTGTCTGGACAAATTGTCCTATGCACACACCTATACTCGTACCCCCCCACACACAAACACACAGACAGATAGCTAAATAGATAGATATAGATACAGATATCGATAGTGACATAGAGTGGATTGTGTTAAAATAGAGTGGTACAGTCGAATAGCGTATAGTTGAATGGTGTAGAGTGGAGTGGCGTAGATTGGAGTTTGGTAGAATGCAGTGGTGTATGGTGAAATACTGTAGACTGGAGTGACGCAGAGTGGAGTGACATACATCAGAGACAGGTCAAGTGTTGTGGTATACAGTTGCATAGCATAAGGTGCAGTGGCATACACTGCAGTAGCATACAGTGGAGTGGCGTACAGTGTAGTAGCTTTGAATGAAGTGGCATGCACTGGAGTTTTGTACAGTGGAACAGCCTACATTGGAGTACCGTTGCATAGATTGTAGTAGCGTACAGTGGAGTGGCGTAGACTGGAGTTGTGTAGAATGGAGTGGGACAGAGCTGAATAGCATAGAGTCTAATGGTGTAGAATGGAGTAGCATCAATTAGAGTGACATACAGTGTAATAGCTTTGAGTGAAGTGGCATACACTGGAGTTATGTTCAGTGGAATAGTGTGCATGGGAGTTGCATAGATTGTAGTAGCATACAGTCGAGTGGTGTACAATAGAGTTGCATACAGCGGAATAGCATACAGTGGAGTAGGGTAGAATGGAGTATTGTACAGTAGAGTGGTGAAGACTGGAGTGGTGTAGTGCATTGGGATAGAGTGGAATAGTGTAGAGTGGTATGTTGTAGAGTGGAGTGGGATAGAGTAGAGTAGGGTAGAGTGCACTTGCACTTGTGGAGCGATGTAGAGTGGAGTGGCATAGAGTTGAACAGCATAGAGTTTAGTGGTGTAGAGTGGAGTGCCATAGAGTGGAGCGTCGTACAGTGGAGTAGCATAGAGTGGAGTGGTGTATAGTTGAATAGTGTTCAGTGTAGTGGCGTAGAGTGGAGTGGCATACAGTGGAATAGCATAGAGTGGAGTAACACGGAGAGGAGTGGCGTAAAGTAGAATACAGTGCAATGAAGTAGCGTAGAGTGGAGTGGGGAATACTGCACTGGGGTACAGAGTAGTGGCGTACAATGTAATAGTGTAGAGTGGAGTGGCAAAGAGTGGAGTGGTTTAGAGTGGATTGGCATAGATTAGAATAGCATAGAGTTTAGTGGTGTAGAGTGGAGTAGCGTAGAGTGGAATGATATTGACTGTAGTGGCATAGAGTGAAGTGACGTAAAGTGGAATGCAATACAGTGGAATCGGTTAGAGTGAAATGGTGTAGAGTGGAGTGGTGTACAGTGGAACTGTGTATAGTGGAGTGGAGTGGAGTATTTTGGAATGCAGGAGATTGTAGTGGGGTACTCAGGAATAGCATATAATGGAGCGGCATACACTGGAGTGGGTAAAGTGCAGTGGCTTACAGTGGAATAGCGAAGAGTTTAGTGACATAGAATGGTATGGCTTGGAGTGTAATTGCGTAAAGTGTAGTGGCTTAGAGTATGTTTGCGCACAGTGGAAGAGTGTGCAATTGATTGATGTAGAGTGGAGTATGGTACAATGGAGTGATGTAGAGTGGAGTGTCGTAGAGTGTAGATGGGCACAGAGGAATAGTGGACAGTAGAGATTGGTGTAGACTGGTGTGGTGTACAAAACAGTAGTATAGAGTAGAATAGCATACAGTGGAGTGGTGTAGGGTGGAGTGGCATAGAAGATGCTCTAGCAGTGTGGGCCATTGGATGTTGCACTAGTGTATAAAAGCGTTGCAATATGTCTTGCCTATGCTATGCTCAACTATGACCTTACTGCTCTGTGGCTTTTAATTTCACAGCCTAATGATGTCTGCAAGGACAAAATGCTTTGGCTGGGCTGATGGGCAATTGTTACAATGAAGCATCTTTATTTTGCCTCTTTCTGCTCATTGCTGACCTTGATTTTGCCTCTTTCTCCTTGTTTCTCACCTTTATTTTGCCTCCTGATGCTGGTTTCTGACCTTTATTTTGCCTCGTTCTGCTCATTTCTCAGCTATCTTGCCCATTTCTGCTCCTTATTGACATTTATTTTGCCTCTTTCTGCTCATTGCTGACCTTTATTCTGACTCTTTCTTCTGTTTTCTGACCTTTATTCTGACTCTTTCTGCTCGTTTATCACCTTTATTTGCCCTTTTTCTGCCCGTTTATCACCTTTATTTTCTGCTCTTTGCTGACCTTTATGTTACCTATTTCTGCTCATTTGTCACCTTTATTTTGCCTCTTTCTGTTTGTTGCTCACCTTTATTTTGCCTCTTTCTGTTCGTTGCTCACCTTTATTTTGCCTCTTTCTGACCTTTATTCTGCCTCTTTCTACTCCTTTATGACCTTTATTCTGCCCCTTCTGCTTGATTCTCACCTTTATTTTGCCTTTTTCTGCTTGTTTCTGACCTTTATTTGTTCTCTTTCTGCTCATGTCTCGCCTTTATTTTGCCTCTTCCTGCTCATTGTTAACCTTTATTTTGTCTCTTTCTGCTCAATTCTGACCTTTATCTTGGCTATTTGTTTCATTTTTCACTTTTATACTGCCTCTTTCTGCTAGTTGCTGACTTTTATTTTGCCTCTTTCTGCTTCTTTCTCACCTTTATTTTACCTCTTTAAGCTTGTTTCTCACCTTTGTTTTGAGTCTTGATGCTGGTTTCTGACCTCTATTTTGCCTCTTTCTGCTCGTTTATCACCTTTATTTTACCTTTTTCTGTTCGTTTATCACCTTTATTTTGCCTCTTGCTGCTTGTTTCTCACCTTTATTCTGCCTCTTTCTGCTCATTTCTCACCTTTTGTCTCCCTCTTTCTGCTTGTTAATCACCTTTATCTAGCATCTTTCTGCTTGTGGCTGACCTTTATACTGCGTCTTTTTGCTAATTTCTCTACTATATTTTGCCTCTTTCTGCTCTTTGCTGACCTTCATTTTGTCTCTTTCTGCTTTTTAATCACCTTTGTACCGACTCTTTCTGCTCGTTTCTCACCCTTATTTTGCCTCTTTCTGCTTGTTGCTGACCTTTATTATGTCTCTTTTTGCTTGTTTCCCACCTTTATACTGCCTCTTTCTGCTCATTTCTCACCTTTATTTTGCCTCTTTCTGCTTGTTTCTCACCTTCATTTTGCCTCTTTCTGCTTGATGCTGACCTTTATTAGGTCTCTTTCTGCTTTTTTTTTACCTCTATTTTGCCTCTTTCTGATTGTTTCTCACCTTTATTTTGTCTCTTTCTGCTTGTTTATCACATTTATACTGCCTCTTTCTGCTCGTTTCTCGCCTTTATTTTGCCTCTTCCTGCTCGTTGCTGACCATTATTATGCCTCTTTCTGCTTGTTTCTCACCTTTATTTTTCCTCTTTCTGCTTGTTGCTGACCTTTATTCTGCCTCTTTCTGCTTGTTTCTCACCCTTATTTTGCCTCTTTCTGCTTGTTACTCACCTTTATTTTGCCTCTTGATGGTGGTTTCTGACCTCTATTTCGCCTCTTTCTGCTCATTTATCACCTTTATTTAGCCTATTTCTGCTTGTTACTCACCTTTATTTTATCTCTTTCTTCTTGTTTATCACCTTTATTCTGCCTCTCTCTGATCCTTTCTTACCTTTATTCGGCCTCTTTCTGCTCATTTCTCATCTTTATCTTGCCTCTTTCTGCTTGTTGCTCACCTTTATTCTGCCTCTTTCTGCTTGGTTTGGTCCTTTATTCAGCCACTTACTGATCTTTTTCCCTGGGACCATGGAGGGAGCTTCAAGGCCCCTGCGGTCCCAACCGGCTCCCCGCCTCTTGCGGGAGCTGGCATAGCTGCAGCATGGAGGGGGCTGCTGGAAAGGCAACAGTCTATCAAATATGTAACAGACATCACTAAAGTTGTGTTTCTTTAAACTGTAACCTTGGGTCCCATGAGAGTTTAAAGCAGAGTATATTTTGCCATTTATTAAATGTTTTACTGCATAACAATGAGCTATATTAAAAGCAGAAACATTTGCTTTCAGATGCCTAGTTAGGTAAGGCTTTTCATATTCCATGTAAGCAAAAGTTATTGTTACAGTGTGCGATTCTCTCTTCAGCATTGTATGAAGACGAGATAGGAAGTTCAAGCTTGGTGCATCAAAAATATGTAGTTCAAGGAAAATAATACATTTTATAAAGCCAGGACATTCTGCAGTGATAAGGATTATTCTAAGAAAGTCACATTAAGGTCAAGCTATCAAATACATTTGTGCATGGTTCAGTAACTTCTAAAGCTTCCATTTGTTCAAGGGAAAATCTAACAGCGGCCTTCCAGTGAATATGGTTGTCTGGTGTGTTTTACACATTTCGACTACATGTCATTTCAAAGTGAATTTTCATGTAAATACCTAAGACAATTTATCAGTTTTGGTAATTAATTTTTAGATTTAATTTTCATCTTTATCAAACATGTCATGAGTGATGTAATATCTGAGGCCCTTCCCAGTTCATGGCGAGGGTGAAAGGATCACACTAAGCCGAATGGCATGTGCGTGAAACAGAAAGCCCATTTGGGTGTCATTTTGTTTTATCACGAACTTTATTGTATTTATTGGTTTCATAGGTCAACAGGGACGGCTGGCATGGATCTGGGTTGGCAGGCGGGGGCAAGGGGGTAAGGGGGTGTAAAAAAAGAACAATTACACCTACCTCCTCGCCGCTCTGTCCCACACTTGTCTCTCCTCCGCATCCACTGAACAGGTAGCAGCTAGGCTCCCCTGATTCAATCACAACACTGCAATGCAGCGTTGTGATTGGTCTGAGTGCTGTAGTTTGGTGCTCAGATGAAGACTGGGGGCGTGGGCATGTTGCAGCCTGGGTGGAGAACATGCTAAGTGAGCATGACTGTTTGGCCGGCCCGAGATGGCCAGCCAAAGCATCATGCACACTTCAGTATGCCCACCACTCCTCCCCTGCCCTGCTCTGTAAGCAGAGCAGCCTTGCCCCCTTGCTGCCACAGCAGGAACAAATTCAAAGATAATAACATCAAGTTATTATCATTTTATTTTTCCTTTCTTTCACTGCTGCAAAGCAGTGAGTGGGGCGACTCTTCTCCACCTTAGCGGAGAAGCCACCACTGTAGGTCAAACATTTCAGTATAGTCAGGCATAGAGACAGTACAATAAGTATATAGTTCCATTTAACAGGTTGTAATTTGGTAAAGTAACCTGTTGTCTAATCAGAAGCCTCCTTACATCAGTATTATGCAATACAAATCCCCCTTCCCCTCATTGAACAAGACTAATCTAGTCTGTGTCACCTATCTGTAAATGTTGTGGTATAGTGAGGCATGGGAACTACCGGGAAGCATTAACATTCATTGAATATTCTGAGCAGTGCTGGTGCATATGGGGGAGGTGGTTGGGTAGAGGTGGCAATCAGGGGTGGCACAGGGGCGTAAGAAATGTGCATCCAGGCACCAACTTCACAAAGGGGAGGAAGTGGGATCATGGAATAAATGTAGCTAAAGTCCAGGGACCTGGATACTCTAACTCCAGTGTCCTTCACCATGCATTGCACAACACTAGCTGTGAAGGAGAACTTTTTTCAATTTGAGGATGTCCTAAACCTGAAAATTCCTGGGTCTTCAAATGGCAGTACCTTCGTCCCCCTCTACATGCACTCTTTTGAGACTGGAGAAGGTCTGGTACCTGAGAATCCCTATTATTCCAACATCTCAGATTGGAAGCAATATATTGCAGACATTTTAGTCATTTAGCATGGTGATGTTGACTCTCTCACTGCTTTTCATCACTGGCTCAACTCGTGCAATCCGTTCCTCAAATTCACTTGTCAATACAGCCAGGAGGGCCTTCCATTTCTAGATCTACTGATCTATCCATCCTCTGGAGCCTTGCAGACAGAACTGTACAAAAACCCTACAGCCAGGAAACCCCTACCTTCACACAAGAGTTATCATCCAAGGTCTTTAAGAGACAATCTTCCATTTGGACAGTTCCTGTGCTTACGGCGGAATTGTTCAGATGTTCAGAGAAACAAAACTCACACAAGCAGCCTTTCAAAGGATTCACAGACCTGCAACTGCAGTGTCTGCATGCAGTTTTTACCGCCATGTCGACTTGGCAAGTGCACCCACTTGCCAACCACTAACCTTCCAATTCATTAAATGCAAGTCACCCCTAAGGTTGGCCCAAGATACCCTTATGGACAGGGCGCAGTGTAGATGAAAGGTAGGTTGTGTACTGGTGTGTGTAACATGTCCTGATAGTGAAATACAGTGTAATTCGGTTTTAAACTGTTGAAAGGCTATCTGTCAGATCAGTTAGAATTAGAAATACTTTGTAAACATTTTACGAGTATATCTTCCCATTGGGATAAGATAGAGGAATGGAGATTAGTATGCCTGAACTCAGAATGTAGAAATGTTTCTTATAATAAAGATGATTTTTATGTTCTGTGTTTGAAAATACCACTTTTAGAAGGTAGGTATTTTCTTGCTTAGCCATCCTGTGTGCCTCTGCTGGGTTATGGATTGACTTTGGAGGGAGTGACAGGGTCTGGGGATGTGTATTCTCTTCAGACAGCCACTGGGGGGTCGATGTATATCCTGCCTTTTCTGTGTGAGTCAGAGCTGGGCTGAATAGACCTGGTCTGCATTTAGAGTGGTGGGAGGATATTTCCTAAATGGACCTGGTCTGCCTTGGACGATGCTGTCTCCACCTCCTGCCAGAAATCTGGGGCAGAGAGGACCCAACTGGTTTGGACTAAGCACCAACACTCTCTGCCCAAGAGAACAAAGAGAAACTGAGTATGAATATTGGAGCCCAGACCCCAGATCTTTAGAACTCTCTTGGATCAAGGAAACTGCAGAGGAGAAGAGCCGGAAGAACTGCCAGGAGGAGTACTGCCCTTTTGCTGTGTCGTTGCTTTGCTGGGTTTACCTGCAGTTGCTTCTTTTGCCTTGGGCAGTGAAAGAACTGGACTAAACTTTTTTCACTTGTTACTGAGAATCTCCAAGGGCTTGAAATAGAGCTTGCCTCTTGTTCACGAAGTCTCATGGCAGCAAAGACTTCACTTACCTCTGGGTACCACCTCTGGAACTGTGGGTTTCAGTTGCCACAGAGGGGGAAAGCAGCCAACACATTACCAACACCGCTGCTGGTTTCCGTGTCCTGAAGGCACCGCATCAAGCACCACTGCACTTTGCACCACAACCCTTGTCTCACCGATGACGACGACCGCCACTGAGCTGCTGCTTGCACCGTAACCTATGGGTACCACACCGCCTCGCTTCACTCCGCCACCCTGGTCTCACTGATGACATCACTGCACACTGACCTACACACCCGTGACTGCACCGTGGTTTAGGGGCACTACTCATAAGTCACAGGACGCACCGCCCCATCCCACACCGCAGCCTTGGCCGACCGGCGCCAGCTTCCATTCCCTGCACTGCCACTTGCACCGTGACATGTCAGCATTGCAATGAGCACCGCTCTGATCAACACTGTAGCCCTGGTCTTGCGACGCTGCTGGTCAACTGTCACCCAGTTGCTGTCTATACTGTGACTTGAGGGCACAGCACCGCTACGCTTCACATCGCAACCGCGGCGGTTGCCACTACGGACCTGCACCGACGCAGTCTGCCGGAACGAAGGGTTCTGTTTATGAGTTTTCTGCCACTAGCGCCGGTCCGCACTGACGGGATCTGCCAATACTGTTGGGTTACTGTTGTTTTCAGCACCGCAGTAGCCCCAGACAGAGCTGCCAGCTTCAAGGAACTGCATTTTAAATTTATTCTTGCAAAGTGCATATTTTTGATTACTGTATGTTAGTCTTTTATGGTTTTGATCTTGTTTGCATAGATAAATAATGGATATTTTTCTAAAACTGGTGTGGTGTCCTTTTGTAGTTTTTTCTCTGTGTTACTGTATGTTATGTGCAAATGCTTCACACACTGCCTCTGAGATAAGCCTGATTGTTCATGCCAAGCTACCAAGGGGGAAGCAGGGGTTATTTCAGTAGTGTATCCCCCTTATCCTGACTAGAAGGAAGGGTCCTTAGTTGGATAAAAGTGCAAACCATTGTCAACTAGAGACTCCCATTTCTAACACACAGTACTTGTTTAACGAGGGAACAATGATGGATTTTCCGACTGCGCAGTGACAAACAGGGTCTAAATGATGACATCCCATGGTCTGCCATTTCATAGATACATACAACCTATTGACATAAAGGTACATTCTGACAGTTTGTGAACATCTGCCTCCTCATGTCATCTCATTTCTATAAATCTCTATTTATTATAGATCACCAAGAGACCTGTGATATAACATCAATACATCACTATTTATTAACCTCCTTGTACTATTGAGAAAGTCACTGGCCCCATCACCTCAGATCTTCAGGGTCAGTAACAAGCAGTGTAGTTTACTTGCCACATTGTTTACATGCGTCTTGGCCCCAGAGCACAGGCTAACCGTCTTGTGGTTTTCCTTTCACTGGATTTTACTGACTGTGCACTAGTGCTACTACACCTCCAAGCATTTTGGTAGTCCTTTGGAATCAAGGTATCAGTATGCCTATTGCTCCATCATACTGGCACAAGTGACACACAGACTACAGTTACCATCTGTTCTATAGTTCACAATGTGCCACCAGATTGGTTATTTGGGTTATCAGCATGCGACACGCCGTTTCAAATGCCTCTTGATTCACAAGGTTTATATCGGACTTGGCCGCCCGCTGTGAGATATGCCTTTCCGAGGCGCAATGAGCGGCCACATCCTGATTTCTAATAAGGTATGTAGCCTCCGTGTGGTAAGGCGAACCTGAATGTGTGCCTCAATTATCGTGAGTGACTCAACAAGCAGTATAGTCTAGACTGCCTAATTGCATCTGCGAGCTGTTTATAGTGTGTTCCCGCCATATTGATGCACCAATTCTACGTGTCGCTCCCCACTTTCTCCAGTATCGGAGCTGGGAACAGCCATCTGTGAATAGCTGCTGTATTTGATATATGACTATAGAACCTAATGTGACAACAGCTAATAACGTTTATCCTGCACAACTGATTTTTGACCAAAGACATTCTTACAATACTTAAAGTTGCCTTAGCTCTTAAACAGTAGGACCCCATGAGGGCACTTTTAACCCACTATGGGCCTATTGGTTTTAACATGCAGGTGATACACAAATCCAGTTGTCCATCACTAATATTTACGTAGTTGGGTAATTGGTATGGTATACAATTGAGTAATTTATTTCACCCTGTTTGTCCCTTGACAAATTGATTTGCATGTGTCCTTTCATTGATATAGGGCTTGATTACCCCTTGAGCTTTGCGACAAAGTAAAGTTGAGACATGGTACCTGATGTCTGTGGGTAAGCTCATGCACTTTCTTCTTTTTTGTTAAGCACAATGTTGAGTTTTTATGAGTCGTAACAACTGGCCAATATACATGGTTGAAAGTTTTGGTTACTGATAGTCATGGTAGCCCGAATCCAATTCCAGGATCCAATCCTGCAACCTACACATGTTGGAATGAGTGCTACAGTAGTTCTCACTACATATAGTTAAAGTTGATGTCATTTTGAAACATGTTGTTTCTTTCAGGTAAACCACCACTTGATCTTTGATAAGGTGGACTCCCACTCAGACCGCTGGTTCTGTAAACAACAGTTTTTTTGTATCGCTGTTTCATATATAATTTTGCTTGCATATAATGTTGCAGAAACCTCCCTATATGGTCCTGAAAAAGGTCATCTCACCTCTGTTGAGGACATCAGACTGAAACATGTCGGCCTATTTTTCACTCAATGGCAAGTTGAATCCCTCTTGTCTAGCTTGGTTTTTAATATTAACCAGGGACACCCCAATAGAGTCTATTGCATAATCTGGAGCTATTTTTAGTTTCACAATCAATTTCCTCTGCAACCCTCAACACCCCATGTCACATCTAGTTCATTTAAGGCAGGGGTCTCCAACCTTTTCTGTAGCAAGAACTACTTATGTTCAACAAAAATGATCCTGAGCGACAGGTATTATTAGCGTTGTAATAGTGAACACACCGGACAAGATTGCGTTAGTGGACACGCTATGCTAGATTACCTGAAATGCTCACCGCAGTGCATCAGGAAGGATTGTCAGTGGCAATGTGAAACATAGGCTTTGTCAATCTGGAATGCCTACAGCCGTAGCTGCTACTCTCGTGGCACCAAGTTAATAATATTCATAATAAGTCTCTCCATCACTACATGATTTATCATTTAAATATTAGCTTTAAAAATGTTTTGGAAATTCTAGCATTGTCCTCCAAATATCTTATCAGTTCTGACATTTTCATCTTGAATACACACTTTTCAATTTTGTTATAAATATATTCAGCCAATTAAATGCTTTTTTTCCAAACATCAGCTTATGAGTTCTGAAAAATACATGCTTTTCAATTTTGGTATACATTTATTAATTTAGCCAAATAAAAGCTTCTCATTTAGTAGGCCGAGGCAGCACAAAGGAGAGCTACTCACAGGCAGCTGGAGAACTACCAGTAGCTCACGAGCTTCTTGTTGGAGACGCTTGATTTAAGGTTTTTAGAACACCTCTCTACCCTAAAAATATCCCGGAGCCTCTCCCTCCCAGAGAGGGGGTTGTAGCCTGCATTATGACAGGGTTCATAATGCGAGGAGGTTACCCTATGGTGAAACATGCCACCTTCGGATGGGTGAAGGAAACTGTCCTTTAAAAGGAACTTTCCATTAGCACTTTTTCCTCTTCTGTAGACTCAGGGGTTCTTTTGTGGTATTGGTTTTTGATACATCACCTAATCATCATAGTAAACCATGCCCAGTGGAAAAACTACTCATTGTCTGATGATTTGGCCTGTACTTTGACCCTCTCCAATATGTCAACCCAAGCCAACGCAATAGGCTTCTAACGTAACCCCATGCATTTTTCCAGCCTGAGAGCTCTGTTTTCGGCCTGGCCCCGTTGAATAACCTCCTTGGACCGTTGAACAGATTGTGGAGCCGTCAAGGACTTCCAGCGTCTAGTTATTTGCCATTTCTACAACAACAGAACAAGATCAGTGAAGCGCAGAACCACTTTAGAGCTCTTTGGCCTGGGAGTGGGAGGCAGGCCTATGAGCATCCTGCTGGGGGTTCCCAGTATAAAAATCCGATAGGCGTTGACAGTAAAGTTAATATATCTGCCCAGTAAACTGTCAACGAGGGACAGGACCATAACATGTGCATAAGGTCAGCCTCTACCTCATGTCAACAAGGACACTCCAATGAGGCGGTAGTGAACATTCGATTATTTTTGTAGGGAGTCAGTTAGGCTCTATGCAGTAGAGAAAATTGAATACATTTACATCTAGAGTTTCTAGATTCCCTCTTGAGGTGGGCCAGCAGGACCGCCCACTCTCCGCTCAACGGCTCCTGGGAAAGCTCTGTTTCCCATTTAAGTTTTAGGGGAAATAACAATCATAAGTTGTGTTGGGAGCCCACAGTTGAGCCACCACACCAATTGTCTACTGAGGACCGTAGTATAGTGTTTGAAGTGGATCATGCATCATCTGTTCCACCACAGCTAGTGCCCAGTAGCGCCATACATATTGAACAATACTGGCATGTTTGAGAAAGAGAACTTCTGATAGTCCATGAGTATGTGCAAAGTCAGTGTAGGATAGAAGTACTCCAGCCTGAAACAAGGATCCCACTGTTGTCACTGCCCCCCCCCCTCCCAGGGGTCCAACCTACACACTGTCAGCATGATGGCACCGCCACACATGTGATGGAGATGGCCCTTACACAACTGGTCCTTTGTGCAATCAATCTCTGCTAGGTTGCAGCCAGCTAACCAATAGGACAGCTTTAAAGTTGACCGGCCAAACAATATGCCTTTAAATCCCAGCTCCCAATCCCCCTTGGTCAGTAGGCAACTGTAACTCAGCAAGGCTCACCATATGGCACCCCTTACCCCATGAGACCTCCACCAACATGGTATTGAATAGATACAACACCTGGGTTGGCACTACTAACTGTAAATTGACAAAGCGATACAACAGACTCTGCAACATGACCATTTTGACAAGCACCAATCACCCTGCCATTGACTGCAGCAGCGTTGTCTAGATTTCAATTTGCGACCAAAGGGAGCTGATGAGTGTGTGATCTAGGTTGCCCTCAAGGGCATCCAGCATTTCATGATTTATATGGATACTGAGATATCGGAATGTTTGTGGAGCTACTTGTATAGGAGTGGTTCCTAGCAGTATCATGAGGCCGCAAAAGCAGTGGCGAAGGAGAATGCACAGGATTTATCTACATTCACCTGCAACCCTGACAGGGCAACAAAATCAGTTATCATCTGCGCTGTTCCTTCAAGATTGATATTGAGGTCCTTAAGGTACCGAATTATGCCATCAGCATACAAGGATACAGAATTGTCTGTGTCACCTAGAGGGTTCCTTCACATTCCAGCATCCTGATGAATTCACTGTGCAATGGGCTCAATGGCGAGCACGAACAGGTGTGGGGGAAGAGGGAAGCCCTGTCTCATCCCTCGAGTAATTGGGTAGGAGTCAGAGACATACGGACCAGTACAGTCTCTGGCTGTAGGCATTGTATATAAAAGTGAGATTGAACAAATATATGCTGGGGGTATGCCAAATGTTGACAGGGACGCTATTATAAGTCCCACCCAGGGTGTTGAAGGCCTACTGGATGTCCAAAGATAAGCATCCAGCATACGGGTACCAGTCACGCGCAGCCTCCATTTTATACAATAGTCAATGGATATTTAGGGAGGTGTTGAGGCAGGGAACAAAACAACATTGATCAATGTGTAGCAATGTCGGAAGCAGAGGGAGCAGCTGGGCGGCGAGAGCCTTACTCCAAATTATTATATATTCAGTGTTCAATACGGACAAAGGTCTGTACGAGGCAAGCTCTACAGGTGACTTACCTGGTTTCAATAAGGAGGCACTAGGTCCTCCTTGGTGGTAGGGGGGAGGTACCTGTATTCTAGTAAAGAATTACATAATTTTACTAGGTGGGGTACTAATCGTTGGATATACATGGAATAAAACTCTTTGGGAATGCTGTCAGACCCCGGAGTTTTGTTGTGGGCTAGTTTTTTCCCCTCCACGTACCTGATAATGGGGCACCTATGGTCTCCTGGTCAGCTGCTGACACCCTGGGTAGTAGTGCTAGTTGCACGATGGACTCGATATCAACCGGGTCTGGGGGTGTCGGGCTGTGTACAGCTGTTTATAGACATCGTGAAAGCCTATATTAATCTCCCTTTGTGTTGTGGCCATTTCCAATGCCGAGGTATGTGTTTCCAGGATGGCGAGGGGTCTGGCCTCATTAAGTTTCCTAGGAGTGCACCAGATTTATCTGCATCTGTGTGTGTCATCTGACTGTGTGCTGCATAGTCTAAAATATGGAGGTGTACCAGAAGCTCTGTGTGTGAAATCCTAGCTTCCTGTAGCCTATCCCCAGCTTCTGTATCACCAACCACCTCCCTCTCCAGGAAACCTACTATTCCCTCTAATTGTGTGTGGTCTCACATTATTTCTTTCCGAACCACCACTACCACCCCTTTAGCCGTGCCTCGGAGTACCACCTTGAAGGGTTCACTGGCAAAATATTGCCTCTGAAAATATCGAGATACAAAAATATTGTGACACAAATATTGATGTCAATACTATCGTCACCCCACAATTATAATGGCAAGTACAAAAATATCAAAAAAAGATATTGTCACTAATATAGTAGTATAAAATATTGTTTTAAAAATATAATTACATTTAAATAGTAAATATTAAATATACTTAAAAAAACATTAATATAATAAAATGTAATATATTTAATATTTATTTGTATAACATTAAACTGATAAAAAATTATACATATATATATATATATACATAGTTAAAAAATTAATAATAAACTAATAAATATAAATGCTATTATAATGTAATAACTTTTTTAATATTTCAAAAATATAAAAAATAAATATATACACATATACAAATACCCAATAACATACCAAATTACAAAACAAGCCATTTTCATTACGAATAAAAAAGCAAACATAAAAATGTACAAATTACTAAATTAATTTTACACATTAAAAACATTAACAATTAAAAATACTATAATTTTAAATAGACAAAAACATAAAAATATAAATTGTAACAATGTTGAATAAACTGTAATATTTTACATTTAATACAAGTACTATTCCCACTACCATTGAAAAATATTTGTATTTGATAAAGGAATTTATTGTAAACAATATCAATACGGCCACTGTTTTATCAGTATGGGATGCTTGTAAGGCCTCTATTAGGGGGCTTGCACAACAATACGTATTCAAACAAAATGCATTACGAAGGAAAGAAACTAAGGCAGCGACTGCTAATATTTTATTGATTGAGAATCAATTAGCTGACAATCTTAGAGCTGAGGTGCTGAGTAGATTAGATATTGCTCAATTGGAAAATAAACTTATGACTCTACGTTCAATTATTAAAAGTTCACTTAGGGAAAAAAAACAGTCGTAAAATACTCAAATATAAACTGTCTCAATATGAATGTGGAGATAGAGTAGGGAAGTTCTTGGCCTACAAAGTTGCAGATGATCGGGCAACGACTTTAATTAAATCCGTAAGGGGTCCTAATGATATTCTATACTCACAGCCTGTACAAATTATGGAACAATTTGCCTCTTATTATGAAAATCTATACACTCCAGAGAGTAGGAATACGGAAAGATCAGATCCAATCTTACATAAATGATAAATTACCATTAAAACAATACTTAGATCAGGAAAATATTGACAAATTGGAAGAGAATTATACTTTAGCAGAATTACGCTTGGCAGTGTTTTCTCTTCCATCTAACAAAGCGGCCGGGGAAGATACACTTCCAATTGAACTATATAAAATTTGTTCAGATGAAATTTTGTCTTTTTTTGTTTAGTAGTTAATTCAATTAGTGTTACAGGTAAGGCTCCAGACTCTTGGAAAACCACCAAAATTATGTTCTTTTTGAAAAAAAAACCACCTACAGAATGCGGGTCTTACAGACCTATTTCTTTGATTAATGCCGACGCCAAGGCCTATTCTAAGATGTTAGCAATGCGATTGGCACCCCTTATGCCATATTTAGTAAATGATCAACAACATGGCTTTGTAGTAGGAAGGGATACTACTACCCACGTAAACATGGCCATTACTGCATTTGATGTGGCAGCAACTAATCTCACCCCACTCGGTATGATACTTCTAGACGCAGAAAAGGCGTTTGACCGAGTGGGGTGGGATTATTTGTGGAGGGTCCTGAAGCAGTTCGGCATTAAAGAGCAGTTCCTCAGAAGCATACAGGCTCTATACAGGGATCCCAATGCTAAAATCAGCTACGCTGGGTCACTTTCATCAACTTTTGCGATCTTAAGGGGGACTCGGCAGGGGTGCCCGCTTTCACCCCTGCTCTTCGCTCTCTCTATGGAGCCTTTTATTAACGCCCTGCAAACTCAAGATAAGATGGTACCGATGTAACATGAAGATAAAATCCTTAAAATAACTGCATTTGCGGACGATTTAGCTATTTACACCACTAATGTGGTGGATGCACTACTCGGAATTACAGAGGAAGCTAAAAACTTCGGAGCTATCTCAGGTTATTAAATTAAACATCAATAAAACACAAATTATCATGAATTATCAAGCTAACTTTGTAGTTCCAGGACTTTGTAAATCTGCAGTTTACTTGGGGGTAAAAATCTCTTCTAAGATCAATGAAATAAATATGTTAAACTACGATCCCTTACTAAAAGAGGTGACCACACTGCTTAAAAAATGGCACAAAATCCCACTTAATTTACTTGGCCGAATTAATCTGATTAAAATGAACATTTTGCCGAAATTTTTATATTTTTTCGCTCTATTCCGTTGCGGGTTAACAATTTAGGGGCATATTATCAAGGGGTTTATCTCCCCTTTTTTGGCTTTAAAAGCCAAGAAAGCGGAGATAAAATTATCTCCCTATTACCTAGCTGTCGCTAACACCAGTTAGCGACAGCTAGTAGGAGATAGCGACCATCTTGGGCCCCACTTTGCATGTCAGTGATATTTATCACTAATGACATGCAAAGTGGGCTTACCAAGATGTTAGCGACTGGAAACAGTCGCTAACATCGCTATCTCCTATTACCAACTTTTGGAGATATTCGCGCTTAGCGCGAATATCTCCAAAAGCTAACACCTGCCCTGAGCAGTTCTTAGCCATGTTATCCAATGGTAGGTGGATAACATGGCTAAGAGCATTAGCTCGCTAATGCATGAATATCGCTGACTTTTCAGCGATATTCATGCATTGCGGCCGATTTTTATCGCATTTGCGATAAACCTTGGTAATACCAAGGTTTATCTGCGATAAAAATCACCGCAGCTCTGCGATAATTTTTTCACGCTAACCAAGCAATAGCGATAATTATCGCTATTGCTTGGTAATATGCCCCTTACTTTTTAAAAAATTAGATGGAATTTTTAGCAGTTTTATTTGGGGCTATAAAAAGGCCAGAAGGTCAATGTCCATACTAAAATTACCACTTGAAAGAGGGGGTCTGGATTTTCCGGACTTTAAAGTCTATTTTTTGCATCCTTTTTAGGCCGGCTTCGTAGTCTGCTAGCTAAAAACCAATATTTTTTTATCAGTTCATGCTTGGCACTAACTCAAAACAGTTCTTGGCAAGAGTGCAAGATCCTAACTATTTTAAGCGTGTAAAATTTAAGACAGCAAGAGATGCAGTACGTATTTGGAACTTGATTTTGACTTATTATGACACTTCCTTTTTTCATACTGAGCTACCACTCTGGGACAACCCAGGGCTTCCTGATATCTTTAGTGATGAAACTGGGAGGGACTGGGCTAACTATGGAATTAAGACGCTAGGAGATCTATATGGTTCAGAGGGCTTCTTACAGTTTGCAACTTTACAAATTCTGCAAAACCTGCCTGAAGTAATGATATACAAGTATCTTCAAATCAAGGACTATCTGATAAGTAAAATGAAGTTGAAAAAAATAAATAGCTCAGACATCTGGAGTTGTTTATATTCTACGAAAAAGAAGTCACTAATTAGTATGGGTTATAAATGTCTTAGCCAAAACAAATCGGATGACTGCCCTAGATTGGCGTCAAAATGGACCGTTGATTTAGGAATCAAAGTGACACCCCAGAATGTCTCAACTGCTTTAGATAATATTAATAAACTAGTCCATTCTTCTAGCTTGAAACTACAACTATATAGGCCGGTTAGTCAACTATAACATACTCCATTAAAAATATTCAAATGGTCACAAAATATTTTAAGTAATGATCGTACAAAATGCCCTAAATGCGATCTGGTGGCAGCAGACCTCACACATATGATCTATTCGTGCCCCTTGCTTACTAAATACTGGCAAGAAATCGAAAATATCTTATTTCAAAAGCAGTTGATTAATACCTCAATCACTGCACCTTTGGTATTACTATCTTTACACCCTATTGGCATTGGATCTAGAATTATATCCAGCTCCATCCATCCTAAAAGATTTGACCCTTCATTCACTACATCAACAACACATTGAGCTTTTTCCCTTTCAAACTCAAACAGACCATCACATTGTCCCACAATTTTGATTTTTTTTCCATCCATAAGCATAACTTTTTATGCTTGAATCTTTATGTTCTTGTGGTTTGAATTTCTTAAAAGCTTCAAAGCTAATCAAAGTGAAAGGTGAACCAAATCTGCCCTTAACTGTACTATGATAAATATGTTGTTCTGACTCACCTCACACAATCTTCTTTAAAATAATCCATGACTGCTAATCCCTGACTACCAGTCGAAGCAAAGAGTCTAAGAATACCCAAGTCCATCATGCTGCTTCAGTGGATTGAATCCTTTCATACTGACAGAACTCAACAAGCCAGAATGCCCCCTATTTTCACATTTTAAACCTCTTACCTGCCTGCCGCTTCCAGTGGGGGCTGTTCCGCTAAGTAGAAACATAAAATGAAAATAACTTAGAGTTATTATCAGTTTATGCTTCCTGTCCTGCTGCTTTGAAATGGGTGGGTGGGTGGGCTGCGTGCTCTCAGAGAAGGGGAGGAGTGGTTTGCCCATTCCTAAGTGCGCAATGACTGTTTGGTCAGCCTTCTCTTAATGCTGCATTGCAGCGTTGTGATTGGCTTAGGGGAGGAAGCCTGGCTGCCTGCTTCCTGTTCCCGGGGTCGTAGGCTTGAGAGCAGAAGCAGGACCAGAGACGCGTGACCCGGTCTCAAGGAAACTTTTTACTTTTTTCATATATTCCCCCTCATGCTATCCCCCACGACCTGCCACGCCACCCTGTCACCCAAGAGCCATGCCAGCTGCCACAAGCCTTGTCCTGTCCATTAAATCCTTTCTCCATGTGTCATCCTTTGCTTTCATTCACCTATTGGCACTTCTGCCTGTTTTCCCCACATTTATTTTTGTCCCCCTGTCTGAGCACTGAGATTAATGTTGAGAGGGGCATGAGGACACTACAAGAGGATTCAAAAGTAAAGGTAGCAGTAGCACATGTTTCTCAGGGAAAACACACACCACAGAGAGTAGCAGTACAAGCCTCATGCAACCACGTAAAAGGCATTACAGAGATAGCAAGATGGCTTGCTAGCTTCACACTTTCATAAAAAAGGAACAGAATGGGCAGGAGTGCATGATTTCCTCACACAAACAGATGAATCACTGAAAGAATATCGAGGAGAAGAATATCGAGCTGCCACAATATCGAGGTAAAAATATTGAGTGACAGAATATAGACTTCCTATCTACAAACAGGTAAGTACCAAAATATTGAATCCTAAATATCGTTGTTAATAATTTAGGGGTATATGTAGGTAGGTGTTTGCGAATCTCAAACGGCGATTTGGTATGTAGGTGCCACATAGCAAAATAAGGAATTGCAAAAATTGCAATTCCTTATTTTGCTCAAGCATTTAAGGATTCGCAATTTTGCGATTCCTTAAATGCTATGTAGGGGTGCCTTTAAAATAGCGATTTGGGCTTAAGGAATCGCAAAATACCACCTACTCCAAGTAGATGGTATTTTGCGATTTCCTTTCAAAATGATTTTTTTTTAAATTCAAAGTGCCATGTGGCGCACAGACATGCCCTTAGGGCATGTATGTGCGCCACATGTACTTACAGGCACATTCCAGGGGTGCAACAGGAGTCCTTTGGACACCCTGGCACCCTTGGAATTGCGATTCTCAAATTGCGATTTGATTTTCTCATAGAAAATCGCAATTTGAGAATATATCCCCATTCATTCCTATCTTGGCCCATAGGAATGAATGAGACACTCATTCCTTAATTGCGATTGGTAATTTGCTAATCGCAATTAAGGAATTTTTGAGATTCGCAAAAAAATTGCAAATATTTACCTACATTCCATTTTGCAATTCTTAAATAGCGATTCCTTAAAAATCGCTATTTGAGAATCGCAAAATGTGAATTACCTACATATGCCCCTTAGTTTGCTAAAATATCAACTTTTTTAAATGTCTTAAAAGTAATATAAAATTTATTAAATAATAAATATAATTAAGTAAAACATACTTAAAAATAGTTTTCAAAGATTAACATTTATAAATAATAAATGTAATGTAAAAGAATAAACACACATTTTAAATGTTTTAATATATATCAGATTAATAATATTAAGAAATTATATTTTTAATTATAACATGTTAAAAACATAATTTAAAATATAATTTTATATATATATATATATATATATATACACATTATATATATATATATATATATATATATACCTACAATATAAATATAAAAATAAATTATATATAATAAGTTACAACATTAAAATAAATATATATTTTTTAAATAAAATGTTACACTATATTAAATATAACAATACTGAAAACGTTGCATAGTGTAGGGGATAAAATTATTATTCCCACTCCAGCAAGTGGTACAGTAGGAAAAGTGTTGGATAGTGGGTGGAAAATTACTATTCCCACTCCAGAAAGTGGAACAGTAGGGAAAATGTTGGATAGCGGGTGGTTAAAATTACTTTTCCCACTCTAGCGAGTGCAACAATAGTGAAAGTGTTGGATAGCTGGTGGGTACAAATTACTATTCCCACTGCAGTGAGTGCAACAGTAGAGAAAGTGTTGGATAGCAGCAGTTTAAAAATTACTCTTCCCACTCCAATGAGTGCAGCAGTAAGGAAAGTGTTGGATAGTGGATGGGTAAAAATTACTAGTCCCACTCCAGCGGGTGCAACAGTAGGGAAAGTGTTGGATAGCGGGAGGGTAAAAATGACTATTCCCACTCCAGTGAGTGCAACATTGGGAAAAGTGTTGGATAGCGGGTGGGTAAAAATTACTATTCCCACTTCAGTGAGTGCAACAGTAGGGAAAGTGTTGGATAGCGGGTCGGAATAATGTACTATTCCCACTCCATCAAGTGTAACAGTAGAGAAAGTGTTGGATAGCGGGAGTGTAAAAATTACTATTCCCACTCCAGCGAGTGGAACAGTAGGGAAAGTTTTGGATAGCGGGTGGGTAAAATGAATATTCCCACTCCAGCGAGTGGAACAGTAGGGAAAGTTTTGGATAGCTGGTGGGTAAAAATTACTATTCCCACTCCAGTGAGTGCAACAGTGGGGAATGTGTTGAATAGCAGGTGGATACAAATTACTATTCCTACTCCAGTGAATGCAACAGTAGGGAAAGTGTTGGATAGCGGGAGGGTAAAAATGACTATTCCCACTCCAGCGAATGCAACAGTAGGGAAAGTGTTGGATAGCGGGTGAGAATAATTTAATATTCCCACTCCACCAAGTGTAACAGTAGGGAAAGTATTGGATAGTGTAGGGCAGAGCTTTCCAAACTGTGTGTCCAGACACAGTACTGTGTCGCCTGCAAATGGTGGGTGTGTTGCGGGATGACACCAGTATTAACGGGCACTTAGCATATAACTTCTGCTAATTCAGAGGCATTCTTTTGAAAGCTCTGTTCTCACTATGCCTCATCTATTGCATAATGTCTCCCAATAAATGGTCTTTTAAAGACCTATGAAGTACTCGGGTGCGGCTGTGTGTGTGCCCGGAAACCTGGGGTGAGGTGACAGAGGGTGACAGACAGAGGGAGACAGAGGGAGGAAGACAGAGGGAGGGAGACATGGAGGGAGACAGAGGGATGGAGACAGAGAGAGAGAGGGAGACAGAGAAAGAGGGAGACAGAGGGAAGGAGACAGAGAGGGAGAGAGGGAGGGAGACAGAGGGACAGAGACAGAGGGAGACGGAGAGGGAGACAGACAGAGGGAGACAGACAGAGGGAGGAGGGCGACAGAGGGAGGGAGAGAGACAGAGGGAGGGAGAGAAGGAAAAAGAGAGGGAAGGAGAGGGATGGGGACAGAGGGAGACAGAGGGACGGAGACAGAGGGCGACAGAGGGACTGAGACAGAGGGAGACGGAGAGAGAGACACAGGGTGACAGACAGAAGGAAACAGACAGAGGGAGGAGGGCGGCAGAGGGAGGGAGACAGATAGAGGGAGGGAGACAGACAGAGGGAGGGAGACAGAGAGATAGGGAAACCGTGGGAGACAGAGAGAGAGGGAGACAGAGGGAGACAAAGGGAGGGGGTCCAGGGGAGACAGAGGGAGGGAGCGGAAGACATAGAGAAGGAAACAGATAGAGGGAGATAGAGGGAGACAGATGGAGGGAGAGAGGGAGAGAGACAGAGACAGAGAAAGACAGAGAGAGAGGGAGACAGAGAGAGGAGACAGAGAGAGAGGGATACAGAGACAGACAGAGGGAAACAGAGGGAGAGAGAGAGAGGGAGACAGAGGGTGGGAGACAGAGGGTGGGAGACAGAGGGATGGAGACAGAGGGATGGAGACAGAGGGATGGAGACAGAGGGAGGGAGACAGAGGGAGGGAGACAGAGGGAGGGAGACAGATAGAGGGAGACAGATGGAGGGAGACAGATGGAGGGAGACAGATGGAGGTAGACAGAGGGAGAGAGACAGAGGGAGAGAGACAGAGAGAGGGAAAGAGATGGAGGGAGACAGACAAGAGGGAGACAGACAGAGAGAGGGAGCACAAGGGAGACAGAGAGAGAGAGGGAGGCTGACAGAGAGAGGGAGACAGAGAGAGAGGGAGACAGACAGAGTGAGGGAGACAGAGGGAGACAGAGAGAGAGAGAGGGGGAGAGAGAGAGAGAGAGAGGGAGGGAGACAGCGAGAGAGGGGGAGGGAGAAAGAGAGAGGGAGGGAGACAGAGATAGACAGAGATAGAGACAGAGACAGGGACAGACAGATACAGATATAGGCAGAGACAGGGACAGGGGCAAACAGATAGAGGCAGAGACAGACATAGACAGAGAGATGGAGAGGGAAACAGAGGGAGGGAGACAGGGACATACAGGAACAGACAGAGACAGGGACAGACAGACAGAGGCAGAGACAGGGACCCGGACAGACAGGTAGAGGCAGAGACAGAGACAGAGAGGGAGATGGAGAGGCAGAGGGAGATGGAGTGAGACAGAGAGAGAGATAGAGAGAGACAGAGGGAGACAGAGAGAGTGAGACAGAGGGAGGGAGGCAGGGATGGAGACAGAGGGACAGAGACAGAGGGAGACAGAGAGGGAGGCAGAGGGCGACAGACAGAGGGAGGAAGGCGACAGAGGGAGGAGTCAGACAGAGGGAGGGAGGGAGACAGACATAGGGAGACAGAGGGAGGGAGACATGGGGAGGGAGACGGAGGGAGACAGACAGAGACAGACAGAGGGAGGGAGACAGAGAGAGAGAGAAACCGTGGGAGACAGAGAGAGAGGGAGACTGAGTGATGGTGACAGAGGGAGGTTGTCCGGGGTAGACAGAGGGAGGGAGAGGGAGACAGACAGAGGGAGATAGAGGGAGACAGACAGAGGATGGGAGACAGCGGGAGGGAGACAGAGGGAGGGAGACAGAGGGAGAGGAAGACAGAGAGAGAGGGAGACAGAGAGAGAGAGGGAGACAGAGAGAGAGAGAGAGAGAGGGAGACAGAGAGATAGAGGGAGACAGAGGGAGACAGACAGAGGGAGACAGAAAGAGGGTGGGAGACAGACAGAGGAAGACAAACAGAGGGAGGAGGGAGACAGATAGAGGGGAGGGAGACAGATAGAGGGAGGGGGACAGGGGGAGGGGTGGGAGACAGAGAGAGGGAGACAGAGAGAGGGAGAGAGGGGAAGAAAGAGAGAGGGATACAGAGAGGGAGGGAAAGAGGGGGATGGAGACAGAGAGAGAGACAGAGAGAGAGAGGGAGACAGAGACAGACAGAGATAGAGACATAGACAGACAGTGACAGTGACAGACAGAGACAGATAGAGGCAGAGACAGGGACAGGGGTAGACACATAGAGGCCGAGACAGACAGAGAGACGGAGAGGGAGACAGAGGGAGGGAGACAGGGACATACAGGAACAGACAGAGACAGGGACAGACAGAGACAGGGACAGACAGAGAGATAGTGGCAGAGACAGACAGAGAGACGCAGAGGGAGATGGAGGGAGACAGAGGGAGAGAGAGAGGGAGACAGAGGGAGACAGAGAGAGAGGGAGACAGAGGGAGACAGAGAGACAGAGGGAGGGAGACAGACAGAGGGAGACAGATGGAGGGAGACAGACAGAGACAGACAGAGGGAGGGAGACAGAGAGAGAGGGAAAACGTGGGAGACAGAGAGAGAGGGAGACTGAGGGATGGTGACAGAGGGAGGTTGTCCGGGGTAGAAGGAGGGAGGGAGAGGGAGACAGACAGAGTGAGATAGAAGGTGACAGACAGAGGGTGGGAGACAGTGGGAGGGAGAGAGAGGGAGGGAGACAGAGGGAGACAGAGAGAGAGGGAGACAGAGGGAGGCAGAGAGAGAGAGGGAGACAGAGAGAGAGAGAGAGGGAGACAGAGAGATAGAGGGAGACAGAGGGAGACAGACAGAGGGAGACAGACAGAGGGAGGAGGGAGACAGATAGAGGGGGAGGGAGACAGATAGAGGGAGGAAGACAGAGGGAGGGGTGGGAGACAGAGAGGGAGACAGAGAGAGGGAGAGAGGGGAAGAAAGAGAGAGGGATTCAGAGAGGGAGGGAGACAGGGAGAGGGGGGGTGGAGACAAAGAGAGAGACAGAGAGAGGGAGGGAGACAGAGACAGACAGAGATAGAGACATAGACAGACAGACAGTGACAGACAGAGACAGATAGAGGCAGAGACAGGGGCAGGGGTAGACACATAGAGGCAGAGACAGACAGGGAGACGAAGAGGGAGACAGGGACATACAGGAACATACAGAGACAGGGACAGACAGAGACAGGGACAGACAGAGAGATAGAGGCAGAGACAGACAGAGAGACGCAGAGGGAGACAGAGGGAAACAGAGGGAGAGAGAGAGGGAGACAGAGAGAGAGGGAGACAGAGAGAGAGGGAGACAGAGGGAGGGAGACAGAGGGAGGGAGACAGACAGAGGGAGACAGATGGAGGGAGACAGACAGAGGGAGGGAGACAGAGAGAGAGGGAAAACGTGGGAGACAGAGAGAGAGGGAGACTGAGGGATGGTGACAGAGGGAGGTTGTCCGGGGTAGAAGGAGGGAGGGAGAGGGAGACAGACAGGGGGAGATAGAAGGTGACAGACAGAGGGTGGGAGACAGTGGGAGGGAGAGAGAGGGAGGGAGACAGAGGGAGAGGGAGACAGAGAGAGAGGGAGACAGAGAGAGAGGGAGAGGGAGGCAGAGAGAGAGAGGGAGACAGAGAGAGAGAGAGAGAGGGAGACAGAGAGATAGAGGGAGACAGAGGGAGACAGACAGAGGGAGACAGAAAGAGGGTGGGAGACAGACAGAGGAAGACAGACAGATGGAGGAGGGAGACAGATAGAGGGGGAGGGAGACAGATAGAGGGAGGAAGACAGAGGGAGGGGTGGGAGACAGAGAGAGGGAGACAGAGAGAGGGAGAGAGGGGAAGAAAGAGAGAGGGATACAGAGGGGAAAGGAGACAGGGAGAGGGGGGGTGGAGGCAGAGAGAGAGACAGAGAGAGGGAGGGAGACAGAGACAGACAGAGATAGAGACAGAGACAGTGACAGACAGAGACAGATAGACGCAGAGACAGGGGCAGGGGTAGACACATAGAGGCAGAGACAGACAGAGAGACGGAGAGGGAGACGGAGGGAGACAGAGGGAGAGAGAGAGGGAGACAGAGGGAGACAGAGGGAGACAGAGAGAGAGGGAGACAGAGGGAGGGAGACAGAGAGGGATAGAGGGTGGGAGAGAGGGAGGGAGACAGAGGGACAGAGACAGAGGGAGACAGAGAGGGAGACAGAGGGCAACAGACAGAGGGAGGCAGACAGAGGGAGGAAGGCAACAGAGGGAGGGAGTCAGGCAGAGGGAGGAAGGGAGACAGATAGAGGGAGACAGACAGAGGGAGACAGATGGAAACAGACAGAGGGAGGGAGACAGATAGAGCGGGAGACCGAGGGGTGGAGACAGAGGGAGGGAGTCCATGGTAGACAGAGGGAGGGAGAGGGAGACAGAGAGAGGGAGACAGATAGTGGGAGGCAGACAGATGGAGGGAGACAGAGGGAGACAGAGAAATAGGGAGACCGAGAGAGAGGGAGACAGAGAGAGAGGGAGACAGAGAGATTGAGGGAGACAGAGGGAGGGAGACAGAGGGACTGAGACAGAGGGCGACAGACAGAGGGTGACAGACAGAGGGCGACAGACAGAGGGAGACAAACAGAGGGAGACAAACAGAGGGAGGGAGACAGAGGGAGGGAGACAGACAGAGGAAGACAGACAGAGGGAGGAGTGCAACAGAGGGATTGAGACAGAGGGAGGGAGACAGATAGAGGGAGACAGATGGATGGAGATAAAGGGAGGGAGACAGACAAGAGGGAGACAGACGGAGACAGACAGAGGAAGGGAGACAGAGGGAGTGTGACAGAGGGAGACAGAAAGAGAGAGGGAGGGAGACAGAGAGAAGGAGGGAGAAAGACAGAGATAGAGACAGAGACAGCCAGAGACAGATAGAGGCAGAGACAGAGACAGGGGCAGGGGCAGACAGAAAGAGGCAGAGACAGACAGAGAGACGAGATGGAGACAGAGGGAGGGAGACAGGGACATACAGGGACAGACAGAGACAAACAGAGGCAGAGACAGGGACAGGGACAGACAGATAGAGGCAGAGACTGAGACAGACAGAGACAGAGAGGCAGAGAGACATAGAGGGAGACGGAGACGGAGAGGGAGAGGGAGACGGTGGGAGACAGAGGAGAGAGAGAGAGGGAGACAGAGGGTGACAGAGGGAGGGAGAGGGAGGGAGCCAGAGAGAGAGGGAGACAGAGGAGATTGAGAGAGGGAGACAGAGGGAGGGAGTCAGAGGGAGACAGAGGGAGGGAGTCAGGGGGAGACAGAGGGAAGGTGAGGGAGACAGACAGAGGGAGGGAGAGAGAGGGAGGGAAACAGAGGGAGGGACAAAGAGAGAGAGGGAGACAGGGAGAGAGGGAGAATGAGAGAGAGGGAGACAGAGCGAGGGAGACAGAGAGGGAGACAAAGAGGGAGACAGACAGACAGAGGGAGAGCAAGAGGGAGACAGAGGGAGAGACAGAGGGAGAGGGAGGGAGACAGAGGGAGAGAGACAGAGGGACTGAAACAGAGGGAGACAGAGAGCAGGAGACAGAGGGAGACAGACAAAGGGAAAGAGACAGACACAGAGACAGAGGGAGACAGACAGAGGCAGGAGGGTGACAGAGGAGCGAGACAGTTAGAGGGAGACAGAGGGAGGTAGACAGACAGAGGTAGACAGAGGGAGGGACACAGAGGTAGGGAGAGGGAGGGAGACAGAGGGAGAGAGAGGGAGGGAGAGAGAGGGAAACAGAGGGAGGGAGAGGGAGGTAGACAGAGAGAGGGAGACAGAGAGAGAGAGAGAGACAGACAGAGTGAGTGAGACAGAGGGAGACAGAGAGAGGGAGAGAGAGAGGGAGAGAGAGAGGGAGAGAGAAAGAAAGAGAGAGAGATAGGGAGAGGGAGGGCGAGAGAGAGAGAGAGAGAGAGAGAGAGAGGGAATGAGACCTAGAGAGAGGGAGGGAGTCAGAGAGAGAGAGAGAAAGATGTGTGTATGCCTGGTCTGGTGGCTCAGAGGACAAAGGCATCCGCTGCAGGGGCCTGTGTTCAATCTCACGGTCTCAAATTTGCTTGAAAATGCACCATTTGCCCACTTTTATTTCAAAATGTTCTTCCGTGGAGAAACATCCCCCCCCCCCCCCCCCCCGGACCGCCTTAAGTGGTTCAGGATCGCTACACTGCCTTACTGTGTCCGAAAATAATGCATCTCCAAAAAGTGTGTCACCAACATGAAAAGTTTGGAAAGCTGTGGTGTAGGGGAATAATTTAGTGTACCCACTCCTGCCACATAATTAACATTATTTAACAATTAATTATTTTTTCAAAATTATTTTGCCTCCCTCCATTTCCCCTATAAACATCACCTACAATATTGTAAAATATTAATAAATTAGCATAATTAATTAGCAATTAATTATTTAACCAATAAAAATTAACAATAAAGTTAATAATCATCACATTTAAATTAATTGACACAATTAACACTATAAAATAACTTTTAATAAATATTATATAAAAAATAATAAAAATTACATTAAAATTAAATTGCTTCCCACCCTACTCCCCTATCAACCCTCAACCCACTCCTAAAAAAAAGTACCAAGTTAACATATTTACAAATTAATTATTAATAATGAATATCTAATTAATTACTCATTAATAAAAAATAACACAATTAACATAATTACCAATTAATTATTAATTGTTATTAATTAATTTATAATTAATTAATAATAAATTAATTAATCTAATTAACAATAGAAATGATTAAATACTACATTATTATTTAATAAAATAATTAATTAATTAATTTCAATTACATTACTTCCCACCCTATTCCCCTATAAACCCACAACCTGCTACAGAATTAAATTGCACAAAAAGTAATTAACATATAATTAATGAATTCTAATTAATTCTTTAAAAATATATTATAATTAAATTACTTCCCACCCTATTCCCCTATAAACCCAAAACCCGATATGGAATTAAATTAAGCAAAAATTAATTAACATAACATTCATTACTTTAAAAAAAAGTCAAACATTCATTACAAAAATAATACATACTTGTAACACATATACTAACATACAAAACACTAAAAAATCGATATTATTGACAACGATATTTTAACAAATGATATTACTAACTTCAATATTATAAAAAACGATATTTATTACCTGCATGTCGATATTCTTAACCACTATATTTTTGTAAGTCGATATCCTGTCCACTCTGTATTAAAAACTCAATATTTTGTCCACTCGATATTTTAAATTCGATATTATGACTAGTTACCCAAACGGATACACCCAAAAAACAGCAGCGGTGCAAACACCTCTTCAAGGAACAGGTTCATCATGGATATGGGCAGTGTAAGTTCGCATCACAAAATAGGCACAGCTTTGACAGTAGCTATAGAAGCTTCGTTCTATCATAGAGGCAGGGGTGCAGCAGGGCAAGTATTTCTCACACAGAAAAGGGCGAAAATGAGTATCAACTGTGAAAAGAACCTGAAACAAAACACTCACAGCTCTCGAAGAAGTTGGGCAGGCCTCCCTCACACAAAACATATGAAGTGTCACCTTTCACCAGGGAGAAGAAGACAACCTGGAAATTGACTAGATGGACAGGAGCTGCACTACCGCAAAGCTCATGTCATTCTGGATCCTGATAGGTCGGTTGTAGGTAGACCAGTGTAAAAGGCATCACCCTTTAGCTGCTTTACCAGCATGAAGGTTCATGGTCAGACCAGGTGCAGGGGTTGTTGTTTGCAATTTCAGAAGCAGCCAAGCTCAGAGTCATTCTGATCAAAAGGTCAAATATGGGCAACTCCAGTTGCTGGTCCTGGCCGACAAAGGACATCAATGGGCAGCAGAGATAATGACTTAATTGCATAGGGTGGAGTGTTTTTGGGGCTTGGAAGATTTCATGAACACATATGACGAGATTTAGATTGTTTTAGCTGTATGGTATCTATGCACCTAATGGGTTTTCAGTTTTAGCATAGGTGTCCAGAGGCTGTGCATGAGCCTTACTGAAGCTGAAACAACCGTGTTAATTTGAAGTCCATTAGGTACAGCGATCCACAGCCTTATAAGAACTTTTATGTGTAGATCAGCTATACCTTAATAGCAATCTCCCCTACAGCTGTACATAATAGCAAGTATATTTGTATTGTACTTGTTCATCCCGCAGGGATCCACTAACACTACCGTCAGAAAACTGCTGTTTATTGTTTTCCATCTCAATGATGCATATTTTAGTGACTTTGGTTAGATGAAAAGCTGAGTGCACATGCCGGGGGACCATACTGTGATCATTTGGTCAAACACGGATCCTGGCATTGGATGCAGCAGTCCACTGGGCCAGCAGACCCGGCTACCCTTTGCATCTAGAGTAAACTTCAACACATTGTGCAAAAACACTACATTCCAGTCAGTTTTTCCAATCTAGGCAGCCCCATCTCTGGGACAGAATGTTTCTCAATTACTCTAGATATGTGTCAGAACTTCCTCTCACTGCAGAATCACAAAAGATACAACATTGTGTACAGACAAACACAAGGGTTGGAAAGGAAGGTTTGTGTCAGTGGCCTGAAGAACGCCTATCTAGAGCTAACATCTACTGGTGGCATATATGAGGACACAAAAAAAAAAAAAAAACATTGTGTACAGTTGTTTTTAGATAGGGTAAAATACTTTTATTATACAAAATTAAGGCATTCATCTTCCTTTGCTCTAAGACGTCATGAGCCCTGTTTGGAGCACTTTCATGGTAAGATAGTCCTTGATGCCACGCAGCCACGTGGCAAAGTGAAGCTAGTCAACTGAGCCTCCCAGAAGCTCTACTTCCTTTCACTAACATCTAAAACAACCCCCTTAAACTGTGAGCTAGTAGTATCCAGCCCTGCTCTTTAACACGTGAAATACAAAAGTTGCAGATGAATTTCAATCAGAACGTTGCTAAAGTCCATATCGATTTGTCATTTCACTGCCACCTGGGTTTAAAATCCTTAGGTTTCATGTTTTTAATGGCTCTTGTTAAATGAAAACTTTCACGTGGGATCTGTTGTTGTTCCAGTCTGATAGATTTCACAGGCTGTATGCTCAAGGACAAAATGTTTTTGGAACATTGTTGAAAATGGATAATGTTTTATCAGCAATATCCTTCCAACTTAGCTCAGTATTTTAAGATTTTAGTTTTATGTGCAATTGAGTTTGCTTGGCTGCTACAAATACAGCAACACTCAATGAAATGCTGCATCAAGCTGTAGCTCTCAGCCTACCACTAGATAGAAGAATAAACATTTTTTTTTAAAGCGGGTAAGTGGGTTTTCCAGTGAGCGCTGCAGTTGGAGAGGAAGCTTGAAGTACACTGCATAAGGCAATGAACGCCTACAGCAGCCTAGGTACCCTTAAACAGACGACAGCCATTACTGATGAAACCCTCTTGAGGGCTGTGACCTTAACATATGGGGCAATTATCATCCTCTTCAGACAGACCGTGCCCCTACCTGAGAGGGATGTAAAAGATTTGGGGCCTCATTTAGGAGGCTGTGCGTCACTTTTACGCCGCTGGTGCGTCACTTTTTGTGATGCACCAGCAGCGTAAAAAATGTGCCTTGTTGCACCATATTTACAAAGTGATGCATCTAGGTAGATGCGTCACTTTGTAAACCCCTGCGCTACATTATACCTGCGCCAGGTATAATGTATGCAGGGGGGCGCTCTGACGCAAGAAAGGGTCATAGAAGTGACGCAGTGAAATCTATAAGATTTCACTGCGCCACTTCTAGGACGCAAATGCGTCAATTTCTTACGACTGCCTCACAGCAGGCGTAAGACTGACGCAGGCCCTTTCACATGGGCCTGGCCCCATGTGAAAGGACGCATTGCTGGAGTTGTGTCACTTTTGTGACACACTCCAGCAATGCATCACTTTTGCGCCATACAGATACGTCAGAAATTCTGACGTATCTGTAACTTCTTGCGCAATGATGCGTCACACTGTAAATATGACGCATCATTGGAGTCGCAAGGAGGGCGCAATGAAAAGTGACGCATCACTGTTTTCACGCAGCGATGCGTCACTTTTCATAAATGAGGCCCTTGGGCTTTATTAAAGTCTACAATCACGTACCCTCTTGGGAACACCGCTGTTTGCTCCTTTGTCTCAAATTTATGTCATAGTCATATAAAGCTTTGTTAGGAGAAATAAAACACATCCGTAAAAGCAATTGTACAAAGAGAAAGCATACATCAATTTCATATCATTACATCTGATAAAATACAGTTATGTACATTAAAAGAAAAACAATATAAAGCTAAGCTCAGATTATTAAAAACATATAGCTGCCACATTTTTCATTGAACATTTCTTTAAACGTGCAATGAAAAATTTGTCAAATTTCCATTTCTGTTCTTTTCAAATCAGTTTAAATACAGCAAACACTGGGGCATATTACCAACAAGTAGCGATATTTATCGCTAAATAGCGTTAGTGACTATTTATTTATCGCTGCCTATCGCTGGATATGTTAGCGGAGAAAACATGCTATTATCAACGTTTTTCTCCATTGTGCTAAAATATCCAGCGATAGCGGCGAAATGCGTGAATATCGCTGAGAATAAAGCGATATTCACGCATTAGCGACAAAATTCTCTTAGCCATGTTATCCACCTCCCATTGGATAACATGGCTAAGAACTGGTCTGGGCAGGTGTTAGTATTTGGAGATATTCACGCTTAGTGCGAATATTTCCAACGCTACGCCTGCCTTGCTAATAGGCGATAGCGACGTTAGCGACTGCTTTCAGTCGCTAACTGGTTGGGTACGCCCACTTTGCATGTCATTAGCGATAAACATCGCTGACATGCGAAGTGGGCCCAAACTGCTCGCTATCGCCTAAAAGCTGTCGCTAACATCAGTTAGCGACAGCTTGCTAATAGGGCGATAGAATTATCGCTGCTTAGCGGCCGAAAACGTCTCTAAATCGGCGATAATTGCCTATCGCCTCCCTTGGTAATATGCCCCACTATTTCCACAATGACAAGAGTCTCCATTAAAGCTTTAAAAATGGCCAACTGAGAAGTCGCTGAGGGACAAAATACACTAGCAAGATTGCTAACTTATGGTAATCGGTGGACCAATGTATATATAACCAGCCCTTTTTACGCTGAATACTTTTAATGCAATGTGGATCAATGAGAGAGGCTCTTTATGTAATAAAATACCCTGGGCCATAACACATAAAGTGAGCACTTGGAACGCTAAGTTAAGACACAGTAACTGCCACAGCTTGGATCAGATTAGTCTTTTAAGTGGTTGAAGAGCTGTCGCAGCACTATTTTACCATCTCCCACTGTGGTAAATAGCTGCTTGTCATAGGAACTTTCAAGGCATGTGCTGCTTTTGGATAGACATATAACAGCATTTAAAATCAATCAGAGTGCTTTACAACAAAGCAACATACCAACCGCAGTGCAACGACACAGTTACACAACAAACATTCTTGTTACACCTTATTTACCACCTCTAGCATTCTGTTTTCATAATACAGTGGTAACGCTGTTTGCATTAAACAGTGCTTTAACTTGCCACCAGGGATATGAAATAGGGCCAGTCAAATATGTTTTTTGATCCAGCCCTTTTTCTCCAATTGCACACTATCATTAGGCCGCCAACTGTGCTCTGCAAGTGCCAGGTAATTATGTTTGCCAAAAAGCAAAGGACTACCAAAGTCAAGGCAGCATTCTCTGTGCCTGGCACTAAATTGTGGAATTGACTAGGCAATGAGCTTTTCAATTTCATTTTCAGAAAAAGGTTCCACCTTTTGTAGTTCTGCCTTCTGGAGACTTTCCACTTGCCTTCTGGGTCCTTCGATTCATATTTATCAATGAAACAGGATTTATAAAGTACTGCTATTCGCCTGCAGGGCTATCCAGGTGCTGAGAGCCATGCTTCTTGGGTGGAATCAGTTAAACAACCAGGCTTGAGTCCCTTTCTGAATTCCTGCAGAGAGGGTGAGGTCCGGAGGTGGAGGGGGAGGATGTTTCAGGATTTCACGGTGAAGTAGGAGAAGGAGCCTCCTCCACTGTTATTTCAGCGGATGTGGGGGGGGGGGGGGGGGGGGAGCGAGTGAGAGGAAGGAAAAGCACAGGTTTCTGGAGGGTTGGAGGAAGCTCAGACAGTGGTTGATGTATGCTGGTCCTTGATGGTGCAGGGCTTTGTAGGCATGGGTCAGCATCTTGAATGGGCACCTCTTGTGAATGGGGAGCCAGTGGAGCTTCTTGGGGTGTGGGCTGATATGGGTCTGTTTGCGGAGGTAGAGGATGAGTCTGGCCACTGAGTTCTGTAAGGACTGAAGTCTCTTCAGGAGGTGTGTGGTAATTCCTACATAGAGTGCATTGTCATAATCCAAGTGGCTGGTGACGAGGGCTTGAGTGACGGTGTATCTCGTGCTGACTGGGAGCCATTTGAAGATCTTTAGGCGCATGCGATGAGTGAGGAAGCAAGCAGATGAGACTGCATTGATATGGTTTTTCGTGGTGAGTTTGCTGTCCAGGAAGATGCCAAGGGTCCGGGCATAGTCTGTAGGTAAGGGTCCTACTTCAGCAAGTCACCATAAATCATTCCACGGAGAGGTGTTGCTGCTGAAGATCAGTACTTCTGTTTGTCTGTGTTGAGTTTGAGGCAGTTGATTTGCATCCAGTTGGCGACGCAGGTAATGCACAGGTGGAAGTTGGCATTTGTGGTGGATGGTTCTTCAGACAGAGAGAGGATGAGCTGGGTGTCATGTGTAGGATATCAAGTTCAGTTCATGGGTTCTGTTGATGTTGGCCAGGGGGAATCATGTAGGGGTTGAACAGAGTAGGGCTGAGGGATGAATCTTGAGGGACACCACAGATGATGTTCTTGGGTTCCGAGGTGAAAGGTGGTAGGCAGATTCTCTGGGTTCTTCTGGTGAGGAAGGATGCAACCCATTTGAGGGCATCCTCTTGGATGCTGAGCTGGTGAAGCTTCTTGATCAGGATGTGGTGGGACAATGTACCCAAGGTTGCTGAGAAGTTGAGGAGGATCAGGGCAGCTGTTTCTCCCCGGTTTAGGACGGTTCTGATGTTGTCAGGGGCTGTGATCAGGCCAGTTTCAGTTTTATGGTTTGTATGGAATACGGATTAGGATGAGTCCAGAAGATCGCTGTGCTCCAGGTATTTTGTGAGTTGGCGGTTGATGGCCTTTTGAAGCACTTTGGTGGGAAAGGGGAGCAGAGAGATGGGCCTGTATTTCTTGAGCGCATTTGGGTTGGGCGGTTCCTTGAGGAGGGATTTGACTTCAGCGTGTTTCCATTCTTCTGGGAAGGTGTGAGTTCATGGATGTGTTGAAGATGGCAGTGAGCTCGTTGATGATAGTCCTGTTTCCAAGGTTGAACATGTGGTGGGGACAGGGGTCTGTGAGTACTGCTGCCTAGACAGAGTGCATGATGGCTGTGGTTCTCTGAGTGATGAAATGGTCCCAAACTATGATCAGTTGGTCGAAGTTTGCGTCTGGGGGAGCAAGGCTATTGAGGATGTCAGAGGTGGTGGATAGGGTTCAAAGTCATTGTAGATGGTGGAGATCTTGTTGTGGAAGAATTCCGCCCGGGGATCACAGAATTATATGGAAGGGTTGATGATGTTTTCGGGTGCTGAGTGGTTGGAGAACTCCTTGGCAATGCTGAAAAGCCTTTAAATGCTATTATTTTCAAACTCTTTTTTTTATACAACTCAAATTTAATTTGAAGGTGATAGAGCCTTGAACAGATTCACCAAATATAAACATCGATATGAAAGCAAACCAAATTGTAAACGGTGGGTCAGAGAAGGCAAACAAGGAGATCCACATCAAAGATTTTACAAAAAGTGTTTGATTTCACACAACTGAATATTCACATTTTTATGGGTCTTTATGTTCCTCATTAAGGTGCAGCAACATTCATTTCAGACACAGTTTCTGTTATAGGATCAGAACCGGTGGCACAAAAGCTTGTCTATGTGTTTGGCCCTGAACTCCCTGCATCGCCGAACATGACGGGATCAGCCTTATGATGTTGGCAGGCTCCCATGCAGTATCCATGTTACCTACGGAAACCTACTTAAATGTGTGGGTCCTAAAAGTCCAAATTGAAGCTCAGATGTGATTTCCAGCCCTATGTTTGTGATGGGAATGTAAATCTGTTTCCACCACACCTACATTTCACGGTCTAAACTGTGGTCTGTCCTCTGCCTGGATTGTGCCTATTCTGGAGAACTCTGGGGCTTTGCATGCATCCCTGGGATCTGAGAGAGGTATCGAAATAGCAGAGCAAAGGGTACCAAAGGACAATCCCCGAGTAGCAATTGGTACAAGCAGTGAGGCCCAATCAACTTCCAAGTGACAGGGACATGTTTTTAAATGGTGAACTACATTAATAATGAGTTTCTAATATCGATGTACAAGAAAAGTTACTGCAAAATTGGTTGTTGTGGGAAATATAAATATGAAAGTGAGAATTTACTATTCTTAACTCCACATCCATGTACTTTGAGATATATTATATGACACATATATTTTCCATGAAAAAAACAAATAAACAAAGGTTAAAGTAATGCTATGGTTAAGTGAAATGTTCAGTAACAACATAACGTTTTAAACTCTAAAATCTACAGAAATTCCCAAGTTATAGTTATCTCAAATAACTGTAACTCGTGTTCTAAGGTAACTATAACTCGCGCCCCTGACACGCACAGTTTTCTCATCAAAAATTGCAATGCAACTGTTGCAGTGATAATATCAATAATGTTATAGAAGATGTGATGAGTGATTTAGTATGTTGGGTAATTAGTGAGGGCCCAAGTTATAGGTATTTTAAGGCATGATTAAAACACCACATTTTGCTACATATTGTGCCATTTTGGGCAATACCCATGTGTTTTTGCAATAAAAATGTGATTACCTATCTCTAAAATGATGCATATTCACAATGCTTTGTTATTGCAGCGGGCCAGACAATATATCATTAGGAGACCTTTGTTCTCTTTAGCAGCTAAGCCCTTCATGTTAAAATGTGAAACATAATCCATTTTCTGTTGAATACATAATGTCAAGGGAGGGAGCAGGGAAACAATAACAATATGCTATCTAGGGAAATGTTCATCATTTTCAGAAGGACGTTATTGACATCACTTTGAGTGACTTGTATTGATTTCTCTCTGGCATTTGTTCCAAATATGCTTCAAAGGAACAGTAAAGACCCAACAGCTGTCTGGGCACGTTGCTGAATACATAATGGATCTTCTAACAACTCAGGGCATAAATCACTGTGATGCCATACTATCATCATTCAAGCAACAGATCCTGGGAAAGCTGCTACTTCTTTTTGAGGTATACTAGTCACATAATATTTGTAATGGAAATAAAATGGAGTAAATGAGTTGTTTGTGTTATATTGCAACACTTCTATAACACTTCGAATTCTGCATTTTTGGGTCCAAGCCTACCAGACAGTGCAGCTGTCTGACTACTCAAGACATCTTGGGGACATTCAGAAAACTTCCTGGGGATTCCAATCTGCTTTTCTATTTGCTGGCTTTATTTGCTTGTAGGCTGTCCAGGGTGATTTCGTCCCTCCCAAAGAGCAAAGCCTTTTCACACAAACTCCCTCTGTATTCTCCCACAAGTGCACCTTTCTGTAAACAGGCCTGTGAATGTTGTTCTTATCTTGTCACATTTGTTGTGCATTCAAAGACAAAGGTCAAATGTCACTCTCTGTCTTTCAAGGGAGCTTGATGTTTACTTTTCTTTCTCGGACTTCAAAGAGAGAGGATTTATGTGACAATCTTGATGGATACTGGGGGTAGGAAAGGGTTTTTACTAGCACAGAACAACATTTAAATTAACTGTGGGGGGCGTGGCTTGCGCGCCGCTTCAGCATGGCGTGTTGCGCTTGAGCTCCGAGGCGAGTTTGTCCTGTTGAGCAAATTTCTCCGTTTCTTGCTGCCCTTGTTTGCGGAAAAGGCAACCCTCATCGGCGGAACATGCAGAGAGCTGATTGATGCTGTTTTCCTGATGTTTTGGTCACCGGCTGCATGATTTCTGCCTCACGCTTCAAAGGCGCTCGCATTCCTCACGAGCGGCCGTCATTTTCCCGCTCTTGACGTTCCTGTCATTTTACCTCAGATGCGCCGCTGTGGATACAAATTTGCAGTGCCACTCGACTGCCTAGTGCGTTTCTTCCATGAGGCCCACTACTGGTAATATTTTTTCCTTTTTTCTGTTATTTTATTGCTGCTTGGCTGGGTCTTAAGCTGCTCATGTGCTGTTTTTTCTCTGAGCGCTTCTCTCATAGAGGTGTCGATTTTTTTTTTTTTTTTTTTTTTTTCTCATACGAACTCATTACTGTGTTCCCCTGCTCTGCACATACTTTCGCCGCTAGTACTATCTTAGCGCACACTGAACTCAGTTTGCTATATCTATTTTTGTGAGACACTCTGCGCAGCCTCTGTGTTCCTTTTTCTCTCAAGTGGTATTCTTGGAGTCTACTCCTTCAGCACTGCAAATATGAATCGTTCTTCGACCACCAAAGACTCAAAAGATGTTGGCACGTCGTTGAAAAGGCTTAAGTCAGTCTCTCCGACGCCCGAGTCTCCTCAGTCAGACACTGCTTCCACATTGGACACGATATTAGCGCGCCTCAATGAAGTGCATGATATTGCGCAGTCAACAAAAACTAACACAGACTTGTTACAAGTGGAGGTGTCTGCTATCAGGAATGACTTTAAAGCCCTTTCTCTTTGTGTATCTGCTACAGAATCACGAATCAGTTGTGCAGAGGATGGTATACAAAAACAGTTGAGATCCCTCAACCGCTTGGAGCGCTCAATGGCGGCATTGCGCAGAGATCTCACTGAGCAGGAGGACCGTAATCGTAGATCTAACCTGCGTATTTTTGGTCTACCGGAAGATTCAGAGAAATCATCTTCCTCTATGATAGAGTTCTTATCTCATTGGATTCCAGACACATTACAAATCTCATTCCACAGAGAGTTTGAGATAGAAAGAGCACACCGTGTTCCAACGTTTCGACCTAAAGCAGCAACCCAGCCAAGAGCAATCATTTTTAAACCTCTGCGGCATCAGCATACTGAGTTGATTCTCTCTCATATGCGGAAAGCTAAACAAGTCATCTGGGATGGTCATCGCATCTCCATTTCCCAAGACTTTGCCAGAGACACAGTTATAAGGAGGAAAGGCTTCCTGAACCTTCGGAAACGTCTCTCTGAAATGGGCATTCCTTTTTCGTTTTCTGGTCCTTCAAAGTTCCGCATCACTCATAAAGGACGCTCTAGAATCTTCGACGAGCCGGCGGACTTGGCTGCATTCTTGGACAACCAAGTGGAGATAGAGATGGAGATCCAACGGGCAACTTCGCAGACTCCTGGTGCCTCGGGCACTTGAACTGTTTCCTGTTTGTTTCTGGATATATTTTTTCTGTCTGCCTGCTTCTTCTCTCTCTCCAGTTGAGCTTATAAGTCGGTCTTTCCTTCTGGGAATGTTCGTTCTAATTCTGTTCTTCTTCTATCCATACTAATCTCGATTTTATCTTTCTTCCTCGCATTGTACTTGTCTATTTTACTCATGGTATTTGTCCTACAAGCACATTTTTTTTTGTCTTTTCATTGTTTTTTCTTAATCTTTTATTCTACTCCGTTCCCTGGTTTTTTACTTGTCTTGCTCTCCTCTTTTATTTATCATGACTTTTGTTTTGCTTCCTGTTTCTCCTCTTTTCAGAGCTTCCTACCCACATTCTCGCTATTTTATTTCTTATCTGTCGTCCTTCTCTGTTCTTCCTGCGTATCTCTTCAACATTTACATTCCTTTTTATATTACAGGTCATTTTCTCTCTTTCTTTATATGCCTACTCTCCTATTTTCCTACATTTCTTTTCCCTTCCATCTCTACTTTCTTCCTTCTGTGTCTCAGCTTCATACTCTTGTCATATACAGTTATAGCTTGTTCTTTAATTATGTTATTATCTTTTAAAATATGCATATTATCTGCCTTGCATTTATCTACTGTTTAGGATTTACCTCATATAATTAGTGTCTTAGTAATTATTTTACTAGTATTGCTTATTATACATATATCTCTTGCTAGGGTTTTGGTATGTTACATTTGGGTGTAATAATCTCTTCATTATTAACTTTGATATTTGTTTTATATGATCTCTTATTTCTATTTTCTCTTTCTTTATCTACCTAGTTTGCTGTTTTCTGACAGTTCTTTTCTCATACATCTCTATTTTCTTGCTTCTGTCATTCATCCTCATAGTATTGTCATATGCAGTTATAGCTTGTTCCTTAATTATGTTGTTGGCTTTTAGAATATGTATTGTATTCGCTTCGCAGTTATCTACTGTTTAGGTTTTATCTCACATACTTACTTTGTTCTTATTTATTCTACTAATGTTGCTTATTATAGATATTTCTCTCGCTAGGATGTTGTTATTCTACACTAGAGTGTAGTAATCTTTTCATTATCAGTTTTATTATTTGCATTATAATGATGGTTTGCGGTACTATGTGTTCCTTGTTACCAGTTCCGATCTTCCTGCTATCCGCTACTATATTTTAGTATTGGGCTACTGTTATTACCCACTTATGCTCCTAGTACGGGTCCCTTGCTCGCCTTTTCCACGTTCTCCCTTGCATGATGTTGGTCTTTTTTAGGCCTCCCCTCCTGCTTCTTTTCTCTCTTCTTTCTATTCTCTTTTCATCTCTTCTTTCTCTTCTTTTCTCCTGGTCCTCCCACATGGACGCTCCCTCAGTGTTTCTTTTGTTTAATGATTGCTCCCTTGTATTTCTGACGTTGGTTCTTTTTCTGTTATCAGTGTCGTCTTCTTTTTACCCCTCTTGTTTTACATGCCGGGTTTAAATGTGTTATCCCTTAATGTTAAGGGTTTGAATCACCCGGTGAAGAGGTCGAAGATTTTGGATTACTGTAAGTCTCTCTCTGCAGATTTGGTTCTTTTTCAAGAGTCCAAGATCACTAATAGAGAAGCGTTGTTTTTGAAGAAGGAATGGGTTTCGGATGTTTCTTGCTCTGATGCCTCTGGCAAACGGAATGGGGTTGTTACTTTAATCTCGAGGAATTCTGGTTTATCAATACTCTCTTCTGATCATGATTCTGATGGTCGGTGGTTGTTATCTAAATTGTCGGATGGACAGCACGATTTATATGTTATGAATATCTATGCCCCGAACGTTGATGATCCAGCTTTTTGGAAATCCATTACCAAAAAATTAAATAACACCCCACACGCTGGTAATCTCATTGTTGGTGGCGATTTTAATTTACCGATGGACCCTCTCTTAGATAGGAACTCTTCGTTTCAGTTTCGCCCTCCTAAATCCCACAAACAAATGCTTAACATGTGTTCCATCTCTCATCTTCACGATATTTGGCGTCTCCATAATCCCACTGGTAGTGATTTTTCTTTCTTCTCTTCGCCTCATTCCTCCTTCTCTCGTATTGACTATCTCCTAGTTCATTCTTCTCTTGTTTCATCTTCTTCCTCTCCGCTTATACACCCTATTTTGGTCTCTGATCATGCTGCGGTCACTTTTACGCTATCATCCTTTGCCCCTAAATCACGCGCTTGTTCATGGAGATTAAATACTGAAGTCTTGCATGACCCTTCTCAGGTTGATGAATTTTCTACGGCTATAGATACTTTTTTCCGTGAAAACGAGGGTTCTGTCTCTTCCCCAATCGTTCTGTGGGACTCCTTTAAATGCACTTTCCGGGGTCAGGTCATTAAATGTATGTCCAGACGTAATTCAGCTATTAAGAAAGAACTTACAGATTTGTCAACTGAAATCAAGACTCTGGAAGCTTCCTTTCGGCATTCTAAAGATCCGACTTGCTTACAACAAATTAAGCTACTAAAATACAAATATAATACCATTGTCACTAAAAGGGCTCATATTGGTGTCCAAGCACAAAAGTCCAAGAAGTTGCTATTAAAGAATCGGGCTGGGAAACTTCTGGCTGCTACCTTAAAATTTCAAGATTTCTCTTTTAAGTCCTCGCAAATCTCTTCTATTACGGACCACACCGGCTCTAAACGATTCCAAACAGGGGAAATACTTGAAGTTTTTCGCGACTTTTATAATAAATTATATACCCCCTCTAACCAATCCTCTTTTGACCAATGCCAAGATTTTTTGAAATCGGTTCCGACTCAGTCGGTCTCTGAGGAGGATCGTTCTTTTCTAAATAAACCTATTTCGCCCTAAGAAATAGTGTCTGCGATCAAGGCTACTCGTTCTGGTAAAGCTCCTGGCCCTGATGGTTATCCAATATTATTTTATAAAACTTTTCTCCCTTCGCTTGTCCCTAAGTTGCAATCGATCTTTGATTCTTTTGTTAAGGATGGATCTGTCTCTGGTACGGCTGCTGAAGCCACCATAGTTGTGCTCCCGAAAGAGGGGAAAGATCATTCGGATCCTAAAAACTTTCGACCTATTTCTCTCCTTAACATGGAAGCAAAGATTTTTGCTAAAATCCTGGCTAAAAGATTAGAATCCTTTATTCCCCATCTTGTACATCCTTCCCAAACTGGTTTTGTAAAAGGTCGTCTTGCAAGGGACAATATACGCACATTCTGTCATATTATTGGTGCTGCCAAGCGGTCTCAACTTCCTGCCGCGGCCTTGGCCCTTGATGCGGAAAAGGCCTTCGACAAGGTCTCTTGGCCATTCCTTCGAGCTGTCTTATGCGCGCATAACCTTGGAGACTCTTTCATTAATATGGTAATGTCTTTATATTCCCAACCTAAAGCTAACATTAGAGTCAATGGTGCTACGTCTTCGTTTTTTAATCTTCGCCAAGGCACGAGACAGGGCTGTCCCTTATCCCCACTTTTATTTTTATTATCTATTGATCCTCTTCTTCGTTTGATTGACCTACACCCTAATATTAAAGGTTTTTCTTTTGGTTCTCACTGTCTTAAAACTGCCGCATACGCGGACGATGTTCTTATTTTCTCGGATGATATCGCCTTGGCCATCCCTGCTATTTCTGACACCATCTCCTTGTTTTCAACGGTCTCGGGTTATACCCTAAATAAGGATAAGACAGAGATGTTCCCTCTGAATGCCTATTGTTTTCCTGCTCATATGGGCTCAGCTGGCTTTAAGTGGCAATCTAAACATCTGAAGTACCTAGGAATTTATTTCTGTTCTACTCTTCAGGCCACCGTTGCTTATAATGAATCTCAGACTCTCCTCAAAGTGCGTCATCTTTTGGATTCATGGTCTCCGAAACATATCTCATGGTGGGGTCGCTTACAAACTCTAAAAATGATGATCACGCCGATTATTAATTTTGTTTCCTCCATGCTTCCGCTTAAGTTATCCGATTCCTTTTTTCGAGAAATTGATGGTCTGACTTCTAAATTTCTGTGGAATAACAAACGAGCTCGATTAGCATATAAAATCTTGCGTCGACCTTGTGATATGGGAGGTTGTAACTTTCCTGATTGGGAGAAATACCAAACTGCCTTCTTGGCCTCTCAGGGTGCTTTTTGGTTTTCTCCTCCAACTCGTCATGTTCCCTCTTGGCTGCTCATAGAACAGGAATTAGCATCACCTCTACCTATTGCCTCTTTCTGTACTACATCTACTTTGCATATTCTGTTTTCCCGTTCTATCATTATTGATACAATTGCTGCGGTCAAGAAATTAGATAGGAAGGTGGCTATCCCCCTGCATAAAACTAGGTGGTCATCTATTTGGAGAAACTCCAAAATTAAGCTTAATATTTCTCCCACCCTCATGTCATACTGGGCAGAAAAAGGAATCTCTCTTGTTCAGCATCTGTATAGTGATTCCGGTGATCCATTACCTTTCTCTACCTTGGCTCACAAACACTCTTTAACAAATCTTGACTTTTATACCTTTCTTAAAATCAAGGTAGCTGTTTCTAAAGTCCGTCTTCACCCCTCCTCCTCCACCATCTCGCTTTTCCACATTTGGCTCAAATCTGGTCATGTTGCCTCCAAAATCTATAAATTTCTGTCCTCTGCTTCGCTTCCTGAACAGACGGTTGCGCAACAAAAATGGTCACGCCATTTTGATCACAACATCACGGACCATATTTCGTCCGAAGCTTGACAATCTATTGGTAAATTAGCTCTCCGTAATAAAATAGCTCCTTCCTTAATGCAATCTAAGTTTTTCTCGATCAATCTCCTCCATGGGACGCCTGTGCGTCTTCATTCGCTCAACCTTAAAGACGATGATCTCTGCTGGAGTTGCGGTTTGGTGGTTGGTGATTTTCCTCATATGTTTTATCATTGCTCCTTACTTAAACCTTTTTGGGACCTCATTCAGAAACATTTATCTCTTATTTTTAACATTGAGCTCCAACTTTCCTTTCCTTTAGTTTTATTAGGCCCCTTGGCTGCTCCTATTCCTCTCCCTTTAGACCCGTTGGAATTACAGTTACTAGATCTTCTCTTGACTGTAGCGGTCAAAATCATTCTTATGGAATGGAAATCCTTTTCTTCTGTCTCTTATCATACGTGGTGGGCGTGGGTATCCTTTTTACGCAGTGCTCACACCTCGGTTGACCAAGCACACCTTTCGCCTTCCATTTCTAAAGGGGGTTGGACAGCCTTGGACGATTATATGGAGTTGTCCTCGAAAGGGTTGGTCCCTCAGTTCCCTTTTGATTTGTCTGTCTAATTGTTGTCTATTTTTTGTTCTACATTGGGCCAGTCCTGTGGGAATCCTTCTTCTTCTTATTTCTTCTTTCCTGTCCTCTCTTCCCTTTCATCTTTTCTATTGCTTTTTCTTTTCTTTCCTACTTTCTTTCTTTTCTTCTGCTTCCTCCCTTGTCCCCATCCTCGAATCAGAAGGTGATACGTTTGTTTATTGTTTACTACAGGCCTATACTTGATCAGATCCTCTACCTGTCATCGACTGCTTTTTAATTTTATTTACAGCTATTTTATTTACTTCCCAAGTCGAGCACATGTTTGTATTTTTCTCTTGTGTCAAAATGTATCACCTATATTGTATTTGGTTTTTACTATTGGTATCATTATCTCTCTTAATAAAATCTTCTTGAAATCAAAAAACATTTAAATTAACTGTGAAAGTGTTTCCGAATATATTAGAATTAGGAATGCACACTGAAGCACATTTTTGTTAATTCTGAAGTGTTTTGGAAACAAATGCTTTAATGGGATCAATCAATACACTTGGTGATGCCATTTCCACACATTATCATTTGCGTGCTGTCTAGTTGTATTAGTAAAACTGTATGTCTGTATGTCTGTGCAAATGTAAGGGTCATTTTAATTGAAAATGTGTTGTCTGCAATGGCAGTGTGCTATCACACCATGCATACTCCACTCCATGCCCCTCCACTCTACACTGCACATCTCCATGAAACTGCACTCTATGCTGCACCACTCCACTTTACACCACTCCATGCTACTGCACTTTCTCAACTCTGCAGCACACCACACCGCTCTACGCCTCTGCACTCTACACTGCTTCACTGTACACCTTTCTACCCTAGCATGCACCACTCTACTCTAGGCCAATGCACTCTACGCCACTCCAATATAGGCACCTCAAATCTACTCTGCACAACTCCACTCTATGTCACTTCACTCTACACCACTCTGCAACACTGCACTCTACCCCACTGAACTCTATGCCCATATGCATTATGCCAATGTGCTTTACTATGTAACACTGAGCGTACCCCCCTGCACTGAACACCAATCCACTGTTCGCCACTCTAATCTACTCTGCACAGCTGTATTCTGTGCCACTGTACTCTACACCTCTTTACTCTATCGCATTGAACTGTATACGCCACTCTAATCTACGTCATTCGACTCTACGCCATTGTGCTGTACCTTGCACCACTCCACTCTATGCTACTTCGCTCTTATTGGAAAATGGCCCTGTCTGAAGGGCCACCCCAAATTTTTTTGCCTTCCTCCTCCTCTTTTTCTGACCATCTTTGTGTTGGTTTTTAGACTCAGGGCACTTTACAAATGCTGACAAATGCTAAAGGGCATGTGATCTCTCCTCTAAACATGGTGTAATTGATTTACACCTGTTTGGCATATTTGATTTACTTGTAAGTCCCTTTTAAAGTGGTATACCATATACTCAGGGTCTCTAAATCAAATGCTACTTGTGGGCCTGCAACACTGATTGTGCCACCACAGAAGTAAGCTTTTAAACCGGTCTCAGACCTGCCACTGCGTGTACTGTGAACTGCCACTCCTACTGTCATTGAAACTACTTGCCAAGCTTGAAACTCCCCTTTTATTACATATAGGTCAGTGCTAAGGTAGGCCCTTTAAAGTCCTAATCGTAGGGTGTGTAAATTAAAGGTAGATGTGTACTGTGATGTTTTGCATGCTCTGGTACTGACAAACAGCCTTATTTGTTTTTCACTACTGTGAGACCCACTCATCTCATAGGTTAAAATTGGGAATTATTTAATACACCTTTAAGCTGAAATTCCTGATCAGAGAAGAGTACAATTTTCATGTGTCATATGTTTGGAATGATAATGACAAATCCTCCTTACTAGTATTGCTGGGTTTAGCATTACTATTTTAGAAATGCCACTTTTAGAAAGTTGACATTTCTATGTGCTTGTAACTTTGTGTGCTTTGAAGCCTATCACCTTTGGACATCTGGTCTGGGTGACAGCTACACCTTATGCATTCCTTTTAAACAGCCATAACACAGGAAAGATAGGTGTGTCTGAGTACCCATCTACACACATCTGCATTCTGATGGGCTTGCCTGGGCAGGATGGAAGGGAGGGGCTAACACTGCACTTGAATAGGCTGTGTTCTGTCCCCACACAAAGGACTGATTACCCCCCACAGATCTGAAAGTGGCCCAGGTGCTTGCAAAATGTATTGCAACGCATCTCTTATCTGCGTGTAGCAGAACCGGCGCATCAACCCTGTTTTGGGAGTAGAATTGGTGCACCACATCGAAGCCAGCACTTTGCCTCCTGAGATCAACACATCGGACAGTGTATCACTGCTTCTGCAGCTTGATGACCTCCATGCATCCCCTTGACTCCATGCCAGAATCCGGCGCATCACTCAATGCCTCTTGATTCTGGCACCCATCTTCGGAACAGATGCATCACCTTCATTGCGTGGAGAAGATTGACGCATCTTGCTGCTTGTGACCAGGAAAGGTACTTTTCCACAAGGGCCTGCTTGGGTCCTGTAGCCACTTCCACGAGGTCCATATGAACTTTGACTTTGCCCCAGTCCGCACAACCTAAGGTATCCTTTTAGCGCTACTTGTTTCTAAGCGCTTTTCTCGATTTATTCTTTACAAATGTAATATTTCAACTTCTATACATTGAATATTTGGCATTTTGGTCTTGTTGTGTTTATAATATAATAACCAATTTTTATAAACCCATGTAAAGTCTTTTTGTGGTGTGTTCATTGTGTTACTGTGTGTGTGTGTGTTTTACAGATTCTTCACACACTGCCTCCTTAGATAAGCCTGACTGCTCTGTGCCAATCTACCAGAGGGTGAGCACAAGCTATCTTTTATTGTGTATCTAGCTTACCCTGACTAGGAGTGTGGCTTCTGCTTGGACAGGGTGCAACCAGAAACCCAATTCCTAACATTAGTGATCAGCGTCAAGTATAGGACTTGTGTTAGTGCAATACCATATAGTAACTTATTTGTTTACTACAACTCTATACATAGACCATTATGAGTTTAAAATTCTCTTGTTTCTCTCAAATTGGCAATTTTTCAAAATGTAACTCCTGCTTATCTTTACCAACTTGGGAACCTGTTTGGTTGTTGCACATACCTTGGCAGCATGAAAGTGGATTTCAGCTGCCTGTCATCTTGCAGTATGAAGGAGCTGAGGACGCCCTGCAAGGAGAGGGGCTGACTGTGAAGAGAGGTCTAGATAGGTTGGACCTCAGGTTTGCCCTACATGCAATTGAGTTCAAACGCAGCAATGCGGCAGCAACAGAGAACTCTGGGGAGGACTCAGAGGCTGACCCATCGGAAATTAAAAAAATACAAAGCCCTGTTACTACCTGGAGGATCCCAAACCAGAGGCCCTAGAGGGCAGTGGCTCTGAGAAAGAGAAGAGGAACTATTACTGGGCAAAGGCAACAGAGGAGAGCTGGGATACCAAAGAGAAGGAGTCCCCTGCTGGATCAATTGCAGGGAGCAGTGTCTCCTCCCTAATCCTGTCCCCTGAGGAGCTCACGGACAGACAGGTTGAAAGGTACCTGAGACTGCAAGTGGCCCAGCTGGCTGCCGAAGATAGAAGAGCTGAGGCTGACAAAGCCCTGGCTGATGAGAGCATGGCTGAGGCTGAAAGGGTCTTAGCCAGAGAAAAACCTGCTCTTGAGGAGGAGAAATTGACCCAAGTGCTTAATTTGAAGGAACTGGATTTACAAGAAAAGCAAGTAGAGTCCTGTGGTGGTAGCAACACTACTGTATCCAGTGCTCAAAATACAGTCCACATACCCAGATATTTAGTACCTAACGTCAAGGATAAGGATAAGATACACCATTGGTTTCAGGCATAAGAGGTAGCGCTAGAGGTGCACTGGATCCCTGAGGAGGATTAGGGAGCTGTCATATGGAGTCATATTCCTGGTGGTGGGAGGGACGACCTACTAGCCCTAGAAGAGGAGAGGGGGGGAGAGAGGTAGAGGTACACCCCCATGGAGGAGGCTCTGGTTAAGAAGTATGAATTCACCTATGAAGAGTGTAGGTTGAGATTTAGGGGCAGTGAGAAACTGTCCTACCAGTCATGGAAGGAATTTGTGGGGTACGTTTGCAGAGCATCGAATGGTTGGGTGAAGGGTAACATGATAAACACTTTTGAAGGGCGGTACAATTTGATTGTCAGAGAGGCCCAAGTTCAGTTATTGTTTTCTAGGGCTACTCCAACACCTGGTTGAGTGTACGTTCTCTCCCCAGAGAACTTGTAAAGGAAGACAGACTTCTGGGTGAGTAAAGGCATTCTGGAGTGATACTAAGGGGATTGGCTCAGGTTCCCCCCAACCTAGGGCGTGGGAGGTTTACAGTAACCCAGAAAAGTCCCTGTATAGTGCGGGGGTAAAGGCACCCATGTCTATTCTCAGAGTAGAAGAAGAGTTGGGGGTGGGCAGAGACTAAGGTTTCCCTATTCCCAGCCGCAGAGCTTGGATTGTTACCAAAGGGAGCTCCAGCAGGTGAGCCTAGTCTGTAATGGGAGACCATCCACTGAGGGGAGTCACACAGTGCCAGGAGAACTTGGGGGGCCGCTGCCACAAGCATTCAACCAGTTAAGTTTCTGTGAGTACCTCTCCACAAAGGAGGGTGCAGAAGTCCAGATAGAGGGCTAAGAGGAGGAAACCGTCCACAGTGGGAGGACCAGAGAGTAAGCCGTTTTTAGGTCTTATATCAGAGCACCCCAAGACTGATCCTGATGAGGCCTCTTCTGGCCTAAGGGGGATCCATGCACTGTCACAGGGGCAGAGGGCTGGAGACTTGTGCCAGACAGACTCTTGGAGGGGTAGTTGCACTCCCCAGAAAGTCCTGGCTTGCCAAGCACATGTTCATCCTAAGGGTACATACCCTGGGTTGAAGGGCCAGGTTCAGGATATCATCCCTGAACTAAGTACTGGGTCTCTGACCTCATAAAATCAGATACTACTGGACTTATAACTGATGCTCTGCCAGAAGAGCTGCTTCAAAGACTCAACTGGACTGTTGATCTGGAATGCTTGCTTTTCTGTTTGTTGCCCTGATGCCAGCTGCTCTCTGACTGTGCTGAAGGAGATCCGAACTCTGCCTTCACTCCTAGTGATCTTCAAGGGCTTGTTAGCATGCCTCCTGTTGCTTGAGACTCAGGGATCTCAAAGTCTCTACCCCTGCTCCTGTGCCTTGCTCACAGGAAGTGGCCCAGATACTTGCAACACGGATTCCGATGCTTCTCCTGTCTGTGTGTAGCAGACCCGGTGCATCAATTTGGTTGCAGGAGTAAAATAGGCGAATCGCATTTGAACTAGCACTTTGCCTCCTGGGGTTGACGCATCAGACAGCTTATCACCAACGCTGCAGCTTGGTGGGCTCAACTCATCCCCTCGACTGCATTGCAGAATCTGGAGCATTGCTCAACGCCTCTCCAATACTGCACACTTCTTCAGAATTGACGCATCACCTTCACTGTGTGTGGAGGTGTACGATGTATCCCATTGCTTGTGACCGGAAAGGTACTTTATTCATTGGGCCTGCGTGGGTTCTGTAGCCAGCCTGTGCTTCCACAAGGTCAGCTGAACTTTAACTTTGCCCTGGCCCAGTGTGACCTTCAACGCTACATGCTTTTAAGTCCTTTACTGCATTTATTCTTTTAAAATGCAATATCTCAACATCTGTACATTGAATGTTTATTGTGTTAGTCTTATTTTGTTTATAATATAATAACCTACTTTCATAAAGCTGTGTGAAGTCTTTTTGTGGTGTATTCATTTCATTGTGTTACTGTGTGTGTGTTGCACAAATACTTTACACTTTGTCCCATTAGATAGGCCTGACTGCTCTGTGCCAAGCTACCAGAGGGTAAGCACAGGTTGTCTTTTAGTGTGTATCTAGCTCGCCATGATTAGTATTGTGGCTTCTGCTTGAACAGAGTGCATACCTTTGCCAACTAGAAGCTGAATTTCTAACAACTCTACTTTGAACCATTTACTCTGTGTCACTGCACTTTACATCATTGCACACTGCGACACTCTATTCCACTCTGTGCCAGTCCACTCTAAGCCACTGCACTCTATGACACTCTACGCAGAACCGGTGCAGTCTACGCCACTGTACAATATGCCAATGGACTCTACACAACTGAACTCTATGTCACTATACTCTACGCCACAGCAATCTACTCTGCACCACTGTACTCTATGCCACTGTACTCTATTTCACAGCACTTTACACCAATGTACTCTGCGCCAATACACTCTGTGCCACTCTACACCACTGCAGTCTACTACACCCTGCAGCAACACTGCACTCTCCACCACTGAACTCTACAGCAGTATACTGTACACTACTGCTCTGGATGCAATGCACTCAACGCCACTCTACTCTGGTTCACTGCCCTCTACGCCACTGCCCTCTTGTTCACTCCACCCTATGCTACCGCACTCTATGCCACTCCACTAAGCACCACTCTATGCCACTTCACTCTCTGGCACTCGACTCTACGCCACTCTACACCACTGCACTCTACACCACTATACTCTATGCCACTGCACTCTATGCCATCTACACTGCACCACTTCACTCTATAACACTGCACTCTGCTATGCACCACTCTAATGTACGCCACTGCATTCTATGGCGTTGCATTGTGTAAGCCACTGAATTCTATGCCACTACACTCTACACCACTGCACTGCATGTCACTATACTCTGCAAAACTCTACACCAATGCACTCTGCACAAGTCCTCTCCATGCCACTGCATTCTACTCTACTCTGCAGCACTCCACTCTATGCCACTGCACTCTACACCAATGTACTCTAATCTGCACCATTGTACTCAATGCCACTGCACTCTACGCCACCCTATCAGCACCCCTCTTCTCTATGCCACTGCACTCTGCGTCAATGCACTCTATGTCAATGCACTCTATGCCACTCTACACCACTGCACTCTATGGCACTCTATTCTGCAACATTGCACTCTACACCACTGAACTTTAAGCCACTCTACTCTGCATTACTGCAGTCTATGCCAATGCACTCTATGCCACTGCACTCTGCACCCCTCTACTCTGCATCACTCCACTCTATACCACTCTACTCTGCATCACTCCATTCTCCACCACTGAACTTTAAGCCACTCTACTCTGCATTACTGCAGTCTATGCCAATGCACTCTATGCCAATGCACTCTGCAGCACTTCACTCTATGCCACTGCACTCCATGTCACTGTACTTTGCGTATTATATTCTACTCTGCACCACTCTATGCCACTCTACTCTGCACCACTCAATCCCACTGCACTCTATGCTACTCTACTCTGCATCACTCCATTCTACACCACTGAACCTTAAGCCACTCTACTCTGCATTTCTGCAGTCTATGCCAATGCACTGTATGCCACTGCACTCTACGCCCCTCTACTCTGCATCACTGCACTCTATGCCACTGTACTCTACTTTACACCACTCCACTCTGCATCACTGCATTCTACGCCACTACACTCTACTATGCAACACTCTAATCCACACCACTGCATTCTACGGTGCTGCATTCTACGCAGGTGAATTTGATGGCACTCCACTCTATGCCACTGGACTCTATGCCACTATACTTTGCAACACTCTACACCAATGCACTTTATATCAGTCCACTCTACTCTACCCCACTCCACTGTATGCCACTCTTCGCAACTCCACTCTATGCCACTCTAATACATAGCACTTAGTGCCACTTCACTCTGCAACACTCTACTCCACTATTCGCCATTCCACTCTACGACACTCCAAACACTCTCCTCTATGCTACTAACTTTTAGCGATGCTGAACAGCAGCCACGCTAGTTTACAACATGGCTAAAACACATTGGCAAAGCCAACAGCTCCTGCATAGGGGAGACCTGTTGGCATTACCAGTGCTTGTTAAGGTATGCCACATAAAAATATTCCAGTGGGGCAACAATGGTCTTGCATTGTCTTTGCTTCTTTCATAAGATGAGACAATGTAAATCAATTTTGGCTGTATCTACGACCTATGGTATTCATGGTAGTTGTTAAATCTGTCAGCCTTAGGATGGACTGCCCCCAATTGTTTGCATTCCTCCTCCATTTTTTCTGATCTAGTTTTTTGCTGGTTTTAGGACCCTGAGCACTTCACTACTGCTAACCAGTGTTAAAGTGCATGTGCTCTCACCTCAAAACAAGGTAGAATGGACTTACACCAATTGGTATGTTTAATGTACTTGCAAGTGGTAAATAAAGTGCACTACATGAGCTTAGGGTCTGTAAATTAAATGCTATAAGTGGATCTGCAGCACTGATTGTGCCACCCGCCCACTTAAATAGCCCTTTAAGCATGTCTCAGGTCTGCCATTTCAGAGCCTGTGTGTGCCGAACTGCCATCTCTACCTGGCTAGATAAACCCATTTGCCAGACCTAAACTTTCTCTTCTAAAACATATAAGTCACCACTAGGGCAAGCCCTGGACAGCCCAGTAGGCAAGTGCAGTGTATTTTCATAAGTGGAACATGTTATTTTACGTTTTGCACGTCATAGTAGTAAAAAATCCTTAAATTACTTTTTCACTACTGCAATGCCTTTCTTTCCCATAGGATTTCATTGTAGTTGCCTTATTACATTTTCTAAGTGTAATATCCAAATGGCAAGAGAAAATCCATTCAACTTTGGTACCTCTATAATCCTAATTTAAAATCCTAATTCATGGTGAAGTCAGATTATAAATTCCAATTCTGAAAATGCCACTTTTAGAAAGTTAAGTATGCACAAGGAAACCCTTTACACAATGGATTTATCAACTGTTTGCTTAGGCTGTGTGATCATTTGACGCCTCTCTATACCAACATTTGTTGGAAATCTTATTTATCTTTCTCTTTATACATATCCTCTCACTGGTATATCACAAGTACTGGCATGACATAAAAAATATAAACATACCGGCAGACATTTGATATACGAATTAAAGAAAGAGAAGAAAAATGTAGTACACAGGAAAGCTTTTTCTTGTGGACATATCTGTCCCCAACATAAGTGTCCAACATATAAAGTGCTCTTTATTTTAAATAAAAGAAAAAACATTGATTCAAAGTGTCCCATATATGGTGGGTTTTACTGTCACACTGTGGATTAATACCACTGGGGGTATATATTATTACCCTCCCAATGTATTGTCCTTCTGTTACTAAAGGGCCCTATGGGGTAGGGATACGGGATACTTTAAATGTTCGTAGGTCTGGGAGATATAAATTGTCTCAGTTTGTTCCATCGTTATTGTTAACCTCATGTAGATGTTATGTCCCCTCAGACCTTTAGCTACTCTAATGCGTTTTGACCTTCTGGGTGGGTTTAGCACTTTAATGAAGGTCTTCCTCAGGGCTTTGTGTTGTTGGGGACACTGTATGTAGAACATAAAAAGAAGGGGGAAGGATCATGATTCTCAGTGACAAAGTCTTTAATAGTCAACAGTGGCCGTACCTCTAAAACTTACCTAGTATCTGTTTAGTTTGGGGTCAATGAATTGCACCTTGTGCATAATCATAAAATACAGCCGGTACTGCTGAAGGTTCAACCTCTTGTTTGGGCGGGGGAAAGAAGATGTAGAGGATTGGCTTTGTTAGCCATCAAATATGTTTAACTATGCACATTTGTTTTGAAAACAGTGTAGAAATGGGGTCTTACTTTGTATGTTCGAGGCTTATGTTCTCCTTCAAGAAGGTCACTCCTGGGTAAAGATACCATGGAGTGGGATCAATCTGCTCCTGGTGCTAGTGTGGGGACAATAGTATATGGGTAAATATCAGTATGTGGCTCGTCTTACAGCCCATCGTACAATGCCAATGATTTTACATTTAAAACGGTGAGGAAATGCCTTCCTACCTGCTATCCAAATGCAAGTTGATTTTGGCACAGAGAGCTGGCTGAATCGCTTCATTGAGCACTCTGTGGCCCTTTTTCCTGATACTGCTCCCGTGACTGCTAGGGAAGTAAGGGGCATATGTATAATGCCTTATTCCCATTCGCAAGCGGGCCAATTATCAGAATCGGCCCGTTTGCGAACGGGAAAAAGCCTTTTGGGATGTATCATCCCAAAAGGCCCTCGCAATATAGGGAATCGCAAAATTTGTGATTCCCTATTTTGCAAATGAATTTAAGGAATCACAAATTGCAATTCTTAAAATGCAATTCTGAAAGCACTCAAGTTGTGCGAATTTGCCTTAAGAAATCGCAAATTACCGCCAACTTCAAGTTGGTGGTAATTTGCGATTTCCATGAAAATGCACTTTTTTGCATTTTTCAAAGTGGCAGGTGGCACACATACATGCCCATTAGGGCATGTATGTGCGTCACATGTGCATACATGCTTATATCAGGGGTGCAAGAGGGTGTCCTTTTGACACCCTTGCACCCTTGAAATTGCATTCGCAATTTGCGAGTATCTAATGGGTACTCGTATTTTGCGAATGTCTTCCCATTATTCCTACTAGGCCCATAGGAATGAATGGGAAGGTATTCCTTAATTGCGAATCACAATTTGCGATTCGCAATTAAGGAATATTAAGAAATCACAATTATTATTGCGATTTCTACATGCATTGCATTTTGCAAGTCCTTAATAGCGATTTGCTAAAAAATGCTATTAAGGACTCACAAAATGGTTTGTTCATACATATGCCCCTAAGAGTATACAGGCAATCAAAGAACAGCTCGTGGCTTGTGCTGCGAGCAAGTGCGACACGTGCAGGTAAGAGTGGTGGGGCCTGGTGGGGGGGATTTCGGCAACGAGGGGAAATTAATTATTTATTTAATTTTCCCTCGTGGTCGTCTGTCGAATCTCCCCCCCCAAACTGGCCTCACCGCTCTTATCTGCACTGGCTGAGTCTAGCTGCGAGCAACTGATGCGTTGCTCGTATGGATCCCTAGGAACCATTCATAGTGTTACTCTGGAGTGGTTGATTTCGTCACTTTTGCATCACTTTTCCCATGTTAAAAATGACACAAAAGTGGCGCAAGGGCCTTGTAAATCTGCCCCCTGGTGCGGCTGGTCCTGTATGAATCAGCCTTAAAAGGTCTTTTGGGTCATTAAGTAATGGGCCGGAAGGCTATCACAAGGGATCATGGCAGATGTAGTTTTCCACACGTGCAGCTGGATCGGGTCCTTGGTGTTGAGGGTTGTGTGGTAAACAAATACCATCATTTAAGGGAGAACCTAATTTTAAGGCACACATGTGTGGACCAATATTGCGGTATATGTAAGCTGCACGGGTCTCCTGAGTGCTAAAGTATTGGTACGGGAATGCTTGTGCTGCCGCCCGAGCATCATGGGCAGTGTAGTTTTTTCACACGCATCCACCTTGAACATAGACACCAGTGCACAGAACATCGCAAAGCAGTCTGACATTGAAAAGAACACCAAACTTAAGAAAAAACAAATAAGAACAGCACCACACCATGAGGTACTACTTGAATAGCTGAGAGCGGGAACAATACAATTTGGAATACAAGTAAAGAACATTTATGTAATGTTTGCTGAGGACACCGGCTACATCGGTGACTTTAGCCATATAGACACTAAGGGACTTATTTACAAGGACCTTGCGCCCCTTTTGCATGGGAAAAGTGACGCAAAATTGGCGCAAGTGCTTTGTAAATCTGCCCGTAAATGCTCAAGTGTTTGGATGTTTTTATCCATAAAGACAGCAAAGAGACTCAGTAAAAAACACCTGGAACTGATCAAGGAACTTGAGGAAGCTTTACTAATCAACACAGCTATAGAAGACGCCTGCTATCCATACTCCACAACTCCCTAAGGAAAACACAACCCCTCTCCCCACTTGGACCCTCCCACCGCAACATCAGGAATGAGCTCCGCCAACAGTGGTCCCTAACCTCACAAGTTTGCGCACAGATCTCAGAAACTCTAATTCTTTTCATAACCCAACTCACCCCCCTCCAGGGTTTACGAAAGGGGACAACTTGCCCTACACATTGAGCAAGAAACAGCACTCCACAAACACGACCTACACCACACAAAGCGAATCCCCCCAGGCTACCCCCACCCCCTCACATGACTCCGTGACTACACAACTCACCACTCCCTCCCATGACTCCGTGGCTACACGGCTCGCGTCACTAGAAAACCAGATAGACGTGATCACCCGGGGCATGTCCGAAATCCTCTCCAAACTTGATAAGGCTCGCAAATCACACCAATCTTCCCCCTGGGTTCCCCCCACTTCCAACTCCAACAGCCACAAGAGCACCTCCTGGCTCTCAGAAACCCTCAAAACTCTGCCTCGGAGACCCCCAAGACTGGACACGGAATCCTGGCCACAAATAGCCTCTAAAATAGCATCCCTTCCCACTAGGGCTCAGAGAGACTCAAATACTGGTGCCAAACACGCGACTTCAAGAATCACTAGACAGAAGCAGCCATGCCTGACATTGAAGCAGCCAATTTAGCCTCCTCTTATGACACACCCCCCTTTGACTCCCCCAAATCTAAAATCCAAGTGATCACAGGTCTCCGAAGTGACCTTCCCTGCACAAAACCCCCGAGACCACCCGTCCTCACCACCCTACCTAGGGTGACTATAGAAAAGATTTTCAACAAGAAAGAGCTTTTCACCAATTGCTTGCTCATCAACTGCAGGTCGGCTTTGTTGCATGCAACTGAACTAGCAGAGGCCATTCTCTCTCATGACATTGACTTCACGGAGACCTAGGTCAATGAACTAGCCTCACCATGCTTAGACATGCTTGTTCCCTCTGGTTTTTCCATCATCAACGAAGACAGAAAAGACCAAAGAGGGGAAGGGGTAGCTATCATCCATAAAAACAACATGGTCATCACGGAAATAGATTCATACAAATACAACTCATTTGAATGTCTCTCAACCAACATCAAGACCAAAGATAATGGATCTTTACGCTGCCATCTTCTCTATCATCCTCCAGGTAACACCTCCGCATTCGGGGAACACTTATTTGACCTGATAGCTCATGGTGCACTCAGAGATGCCAATAATCTAATCCTTGGCGACCTTAACCTGTGATGGAATGAGACTAACAACCGACTAATCCAATCGCTATCCAGTTTCCTAAGTGACAACTACTAAATCCAGCACTGCACTGGGGAGACTCACTACAAAGGAGCCACCTTGGATGCCATCATCGCTCAAAGAAACACAATCACAATCAATCACATACTCCCAGGCGACTGGTCAGATCACCACATGATCTTATTTCATATCAATCAACTAACTCTCTTTCAAACACCTATCCAAGACCCCCCCAAACGGTTGAGAAACTTCTCCTAGATTCCAGTGGGAATCGTTGAAGAGCGGATAGGCTCTCTTCTTCCTGACACCAACGACCACCTCTCCACAAACAAACTCACTGAGTGCTACAACGCAAAGCTATTGTCCATGCTTGACCAACTAGCTCCCCCAAAGCTGAAAAAGAGCTGAGCCACTCCATCAAGATCCTGGTTCAACTCCGACCTCAACTCTGAAAGGAGAGTACTAAGAACCAAAGAAAGAAAGTGGAGAAATAACCCTACCTCCATCCTCCGTGATCAACTCAAATCAGCCCGTAGGAAGTACAACAATCACATCAAAAACAAAAAATCCAGCCTTTTCCGTTCGGCGCTGGATAGTGCCAAAAACAGACCCAAGGAGCTGTATAGTAACATTAGACAATAAACCTCCAAAGCCCGTGTCCTCCTCCATACAGGCTTCCAAAGAACTATGCGATAACTTCGCCAACTTCTTCAATGATAAGATCACGAAAATCGAACTTTCACTGGACATCAACAACAAGCACCCCATGAAGAGCATCGTGGCTGGATCGAATGATCTTTCTCCTGGTTCCTCCTTTAATTCCTGGCTAAGCTTCCGCCCCATTCAGGAAACTGAGATAGTCAGGCTGATCTCCTCCTCCAAACCCTCAGCGCATGTCCTAGACCCCATTCCTCCCCTACTGGCCAAAAAACTGAAACACGCCTTAGCGCCTCTCTGGAGCACAATCATAAACAGCTCCTTGAAAAACAGAGTCGTTCCAGACTGCCTTAAAATGGGTCAAGTCACACCCCTGTTGAAAAAACCCGGCCTAGATGTTACGGAACTGAACAACTTCAGACCTGTGTGTCGAACCTCCCCCTTCTTTCAAAAACCCTAGAAAGATGCGTATTACATCAACTAACCCAACACCTGGACAACATCAACCTCCTCGACCCCCACCAGTCTGGCTTCAGAAAAGGCTGTAGCACAGAAACCGCGATCCTCAACATCATCGACGATATCCACGGTTCACTAGACTCTGACCAATGCTGCCTCCTCATTCTCCTTGACCTCTCTGCAGCTTTTGACACTGTAGACCACAAATTCCTGATAAGGGACCTCCAAAAAAGAGCTGGTCTTGGCGAGGTAGTCCTCAAATGATTCTCCTCCTTTCTACACAACTGCACTCAAAAAATAAAAATAAAAAACTTCACCTCCAACCTCCAACAAGTCAATAAAGGTGTCCCTCAAGGCTCGGTGCTATCACTGCAACTCTTTAACATTTACATGAAACTGCTCTCCAAACTTCTTAGGAAGGCCAACATACGCTTCCATCTCTACGCTGATGACACCCAGATCTATCTGGAAACTACTTCTCTCAAAGATATTCAAAGACTCAATGATGTACTGAGAGATATCCAATACTGGCTAACATGCAACCACCTTAAACTAAATCCCGACAAGACGGAGATACTCCTCAACTCGAATAAGGAAGATAACCCCCAAGTTGCAGAATGGTTAAAAGCCATTGATGTGCTCAACGGGAATCTCATGCTAGCAGACTCTGTCAAATCTCTAGGCATCACCCTAGACCCAAAACTGAACATGACTAGACATATTAAGAATTCGGCCAAAAGTGCTATCCTTAAACTCAGACTACTGAACAAAATAAAACCCTTCATTTCACTCAGTGATCTCAAACAGGCCACACAATCACTAGTACGGTCACGACTGGACTACGGGAACGCAGTCCTCTTTGGAGTTCCTAAAGTGCATTTGGCTCCCATCAAGACACGCTGCATGCGGCTGCCAGAATGATCACTGGTATCAAGAAATTCGAACATATCTCACCTGCACTCAGAGAACTTAAGTGGCTTCCAGTCAAAATGCGGATCAGCTTCAGAACAGCCTGCCTCACCCATAAAGCCCTTCACACCGGCAAACCCGAAAACTTGTCGAAAAAACTCAAAAAACACGTCCAGACCAGAAACCTGAGAAGTTCAAACTCCCTCCTACTCATCCCTCCAAAAACTAGAAGAAAAAAGACTGCGGATTGATCCTTCACCGGAAGCGCTACAAAAATCTGGAACTCCATTCCCCCTCACATCAGAACCATTTCCTCCTTTGTTGAATTCAAAAGACAACTTAAAACCCTGTTCCTCAACAGCTCCCTAGGGAATGGATAGCTCAAGGTAGCTAGCGGACAACGAGTTATGTGCAAGTTCAATGACTACGAATAAACCGGAAGACAAATCTGTCCTGCACTACAATGTGTTGCTCTTCTATTGTGCGCTCTTCTATTAACATGTTGCCCTTCTTTTGTGTTTATGGTGACTATCTGCTATGTATATGGTGATTATCTGTTAGTATCTGCTGTAAAGCGCTCCGATACCCTAGGGTCAGGCCAGTGCAAAAGAAAACTTCTTAAATAAGACGCACGAGCACTACTGAATAAAATTGAAACGGAAACAGCCATCTTAAAAAAAAATTACTAAAGATCAAAACTACAGTAGGACGTTACCAACTTCGCACTGGTAAAGATGTACCCCGCCTCGATAAAGACTTCTACAGGCAGCCAGTTCAAGTTCAAGAGTGACTAGCAAACGTGCTCAGTTATTCGACTAGTGCCCTTGCTTAAATTACATGGGAAGATTGGAAAGCAGGAAGGTTTTCGAAAGGCAAACCATCTATTTATAACATACCACTGAAAGAGCCAAAAGGATGTGCAACAAATCATGCAAGATCTGATCTTCATCCATGGAGCTTCCATGGATGTAAGAGGTTTGTTGGAAATTAAAAGTGTTCACCTTATTGATGAACTTCAGAAGGTCTGGAACTTAAAAGCTACTTAATCTCCCCTTGAATGCACTTGTAAAATTCAAGTATACTCGAAACCATCTATCATGTGACAGAGACCTTGGAAGCCTTTGTTCCATGAGAACAGACTCTGGGCGTTATTTAGAATTTGGCAGATGGGGGACTTCGCCAAAACGTGGCAGATATCCTGTTCACCATATTACATGTGCCATAGGCTACAATGCATTTGTAGTTTGGGGGACGGGACATCCTGCAAGTTTGTGATGGAGTATCCCTCCACAAAACTCTAAATAAAGCTCTCTTTGAGTTACTAATACCCAAGGAGCAGTAGCGTACACTTTTTTTACACTGTCTAGAATACAAATGCGAGGCAGTTCAAAGAATTAGACAATACAGCATTCTTGCTAAATGGCAGGACAACTTTACAATAAGGTAGGGTGAAGTACCACTTGTTGTATATGAATTGTAGGCTGTATGTATCAATATTGAGGTCAATAATATTGTATTTCAATAAACTCCATGATATGTACTACCACCATAGTGTCAACTAAAGTATGTACAGGGAAGGGCAAATGTATTATTTCATTTCAACATCTTCATACCTTAATGATATGATGGTAGCAAATACTGAGGAGTCAACCTATATGGAGGTTGATATTCAACTTTTGATAGTGTGACTCCACACCAAAATTCTGAATAGACTTTTAGGAATGAGTAAGATTGCAGCTATATTTTTGTGAAAACTTTACAGGGCTGACAACCAGAGTATACATCTGTCTATATTCCTTAGTGTAGGGGAGGCAGTAAACTAAAGAACTGTCTTGCAGGTCAGTAGCTTCACGACTATCCAAAAGCACTTGTGAAGTAACACAAACAAAACCAACTCAAAATATGATAGTGCATAACGCCTTGAAAACGACACATGACCACTGCATTCTGCACCGAAATAGGCACTTATATAGGATTCTGTTGGGCCCCTGTTACTACCAGATTGTACCGATGGGAAGCAAACAGTAAATTACCATCCAAGCAGCAATATAGAGGTGTAATATTCTTGGTTTGGGCCCAGTGGTGGATTCTTATCGATTCTTTCTATCCCTGGACAGCAGATAACCTCCTTCCAAAAGGGAAGTGTAGGGGAGAAAGAATGCCTGAAGGCGAGACCCACCAACGAAAGGGTCAACTGATTGAGGGGTTGTTCACTTCCACATAGTCAAGTGGGAGAAGATCCTTCCACTCCCTGAATATGAATGCTCTATGAAACTACAGTCAAAGTGGTGCCAAATGTATTTTTTGTGTAAATCTTGCGCCTGAGCAAATGACATCTCTTGTGTTTGGAAGCAAAACATCCCTGAAGTCATCATTTGAAAGATAAGCATTTAGCTAAAAAAAAAAAAAAGATAAACTGAATGGTAAAAAGAGGAATCTTGGTAAACCAAGGGATCATTATGAAAATGCACAAAGAGGCAGAAGGTTGACAGAAATGCAAAAACAAGTTATGTATTTATTCTTTTGTATTGTTACAAAGTGCAAACTTAGCTTGAGGGCAATGGAGCGCTGAACATGACCACCAGATTGCATTACAAAAATTTAGAGTAGTTTTGTTTTTTTCTTTATGTTTTTTTTAGGAACAGGGAGATTACGTGATTTTTCCAGAATCCCAGGATGTTGAGCAGAAGCTGGGACTCAAGTCCAAAGTCAGGAGCTCTGGTCCATAGACCACTTCTCCTAAACACATAGAATGAATTAGGCCACATCTCCTAAACAAATAAAATGAACAATTACACGAATATTAAGAATGATATTTCTATTATTACTACTACTACTAGCAGGGTTGTATGCCGGTACAATGCTGGTAAATACATTGCATGCCTTTGCCTAACATTTCTTAGCACGCATGTTTTTACCGTGATTATGCATTTACATCGCATGCCAATACCATGCATTATTTTTATATTTAAAAACAATGTATTTGTGTGGGGCGACCCACCCCATCCCCCCAGCGTACCTTAAATACTTGTTATTGGCATGCGTTGTAAATGCATATTCGAGGTAATAATATGCGTGCTAAAAAATGCGAGGCAAAGGCATGCAATGTATTTACCTCGTTGTAAAGGCTGTTTCCCTACTAGCAGTAGTTGTACTCCTACTGCTACAACTACTATCAATAATAATAAGAAGAAAAATAAGAAAAAATAAGAGCAAGTACTTCAACTCCCATGCCAAGCAGGTGGCAGTGGAAACAAAAAAACACAAATATATAATTTAAAAACAACTGTTGGCTCCTTCTCTTGTGGTTATACTGGGTCTGTCAGCACATATCTGATGTTCCTATGATCATGACAGTAGCATCTTTGAAACATTCTTTCTAGTACCTGTTTACTGTGTGGCAATCAGCACCAATAAGCTTGCAATGCAGCCCCCACAAGGGTCAAAGCAAACAAAGCATGGATACAAACAAGTAACATCATTTAAATTAATACCCTCCACCTAAATAAAACCTGTGAGCCACAATGTTATAGTACCACAAAGGACGTACAGAAGATGACGCAATGGTGACACATTCTGCAAAGATGACAAGTATATTATTGATTCAACATAATCACAGCTGCTGCAGGGAGAATAGTATGTTATTTATTTAACATGTTAAATCTTGGGTGTTCCTAGTATTACAGGCTTCAATTAGGAGTGGCCAGGGGTCGCAGCTGCTGTCCCTCAGCCCTGTGACACCCATGTACTGTCCTTGCCAGTCCTCTCATTAGAGGACAAAGAGGCAGCAGGAAGAGAACGGTACACAGTCAAAATATCGAGTATTAAATATCGACCTACCAAAATATCGTGTTTGAAATTTCGAAGGTGCAGAATATCGATGTCAAGAATATCGTTGGACAGAATATCGACCCTAAGGTAAGTAATATTGGAATTCTTTATATCGATGGATGTAGTATCGAAGTTAGTAATATCGATAGCATATATATCGATGTCACTGATTTCGATGACACTAATATCGATATTTGCATTATTTTTTTGTTTTTTATTATGTATGTGTTAAACATATAACACATACATAATAAAAAACAAAAAAATAATATATATATATTAAATTTTTTTATTTATAAGCAAATTATATGTTTTAGTACCGGAGCGGGTTGTGGGTTTATAGGGGAATAGGGTGGGAAATCATTTAATTATGTTAAATTGATTATTAATTAGTAGGATTTATTAATAAATTGTAATTAATTGGTAATTATTTTTAATTAATTGGAAATTAATTTCAATTAATTGATTAATTGATAAATATGTTCTGCAGTGGGTTATGGGTTTATAGGGAAATAGGGTGGGAAGTAATATAATTAGGTTAAATTAATTAATAATTAGTAGTTATTATTAATTAATTATAAATAATTGGTAATTACATTTAATTAATTGGTAATTCATTTTAATTAATTGATTAATTGATAAAAATGTTCTGTAGCGGGTTGTGGGTTTATAGGGGAATAGGGTGGGAAGTAATTTAATTATGTTAAATTAATTATTAATTAGTAGTTATTAAATAATTTTAAATAATTGGTAAATAAATTTAATTAATTGGTATTTCATTTTACTTAATAGATAAGTTGATATATATGTTCTGTAGCGGGTTGTGGGTTTATAGGGGAATAGGGTGGGAAGTAATTTAAATATGTTTAATTAATTTTTAATTAGTAGGAAATATAAATTAATTTTAATTAATTGGTAATTAATTTTAATTAATTGGTAAATAATTTTAATTAATTGGTAAATAATTTTAATTAATTCATAAATAGATAAATGTGTTCTGTTGCGGGTAGTGGGTTTATAGGGGAATATGGTGGGAAGTAATTTAAATGTAATTAAGTAATAATGTTTTTAAAATAATTGTTTTGTTAATAATATAATTGTTAATTAATTATTAAATGGCAATTAAATATTATAAAATGGTATTTTTTAATATTTATTTTTGATTAAATATATTTAGCTAATCACGTTTTTTATAATTATGTATAGGTATTCTATATGGTTTATATTTATTTAATAGTTTATATTTTTATTATTAAAAAAAACTTTTATTTATAAGTATGTTATTTTAACCCCTACGCTATCCAACACTTTCCCTACTGTTGCACTCTCTGGAGTTGGAATAGTAATTGTTGCCCCTACGCTATCCAACGTTTTTCCTACTGTTGCACTCTCCGGAGTGGCAATAGTAATTTTTACCCCTACTCTATCCAACGCTTTCCCTACTGTTGCACTCTCTGGAGTGGGAATAATAATTTTTACTCCTACGCTATCCAACGCTTTCCCTACTGTTGCACTCTCTGGAGTGGGAATAGTAATTTTTACCCCTACGCTATCCAATGCTTTCCCTACTGTTGCACTCTCTGGAGTGGGAATAGTATTTTTTACCCCTACGCTATCCAACGCTTTCCCTACTGTTGCACTCTCTGGAGTGGGAATAGTAATTTTTACTCCTACGCTATCCAACGCTTTCCCTACTGTTGCACTCTCTGGAGTGGGAATAGTAATTTTTACTCCTACGCTATCCAACGCTTTCCCTACTGTTGCACTCTCTGGAGTGGGAATAATAATTTTTACCCCTACGCTATCCAACGCTTTCCCTACTGTTGCACTCTCTGGAGTGGGAATAGTAATTTTTACCCCTACTCTATCCAACACTTTCCCTACTGTTGCACTCTCTGGAGTGGGAATAGTAATTTTTACCCCTACGCTATCCAACGCTTTCCCTACTGTTGCACTCTCTGGAGTGGGAATAGTAATTTTTACTCCTACGCTATCCAACGCTTTCCCTACTGTAGCACTCTCTGGAGTGGGAATAGTAATTTTTACTCCTACGCTATCCAACGCTTTCCCTACTGTTGCACTCTCTGGAGTGGGAATAGTAATTTTTACCCCTACGCTATCCAACGCTTTCCCTACTGTTGCACTCTCTGGAGTGGGAATAGTTATTTTTACTCCTACGCTATCCAACGCTTTACCTACTGTTGCACTCTCTGGAGTGGGAATAGTAATTTATACTCCTGTGCTATCCAACGCTTTCCCTACTGTTGCACTCTCTGGAGTGGGATTAGTAATTTTTACCCCTACGCTATCCAAAGCTTTCCCTACTGTTGCACTCTCTGGAGTGGGAATAGTAATTTTTACCCCTATGCTATCCAACGCTTTCCCTACTGTTGCACTCTCTGGAGTGAGAATAGTAATTTTTACTCCTACGCTATCCAACGCTTTCCCTACTGTTGCACTCTCTGGAGTGGGAATAGTAATTTTTACCCCTACGCTATCCAACGCTTTCCCTACTGTTGAACTCTCCGGAGTGGGAATAGTAATTTTTACTCCTACGCTATCCAACGCTTTCCCTACTGTTGCACTCTGTGAAGTGGGAATAGTAATTTTTACTCTTATGCTATCCAACGCTTTCCCTACTGTTGCACTCTCTGGAGTGGGAATAGTAATTTATACTCCTACGCTATCCAACGCGTTCCCTACTGTTGCACTCTCTGGAGTGGGAATAGTAATTTTTACCCTTACGCTATCCAACGTTTTATATAATTAATTTTTAAAAATATTAAAAGTATATTTAATTTTTTATATTTTTTACATTTTATTTATGTTATTGTTTTATGTTTGTAAATGTATTTGTAATTTAGAATATATTTTATTAATTTATAAATTAGTAAAATAATTATTACAACTTATTGTTCAGTACATATATATTATATATTTACTGTATATATTTAATTAATGTATTATTATTATATATGTATTATTTATTAATTGTAAACATTATTAGATACTTTTAACTATGTAGATTTTATTTATTAGTGTTATTTAATTTATTTTACATTTATATTTTAAAAGAAAAAAAAACGATATTTTTAACATCGATATTTTTAACATCTATATTATTTTTTCGATATTTTTGTACTTACCATGTTGTAGATAGGATGTCGATATTCTTGCCCTCGATATTTTTGACTCGATATTCCTGTAGGTCGATATTTTGTAGGTCGATATTTTGTCAGTGATCCGAAGAGAACATGCATGGGCCTTCAGCCCCCTTCTTTACTCTCAGGAACAGGGGTGGGAGCACACCGCTTCACCTCCCAGCAAGGTTCGCCTCTGGCATTATGGTAAATGCAGTCTCATGTTGCTTGCTTTGCTAAAATATTTACGAGTGTTTCGCCAGAGTTGGCGCAAATGGTGCTGATCTCTATACGCATATTTCTGGTTCTTCAAACCTCATCAGTAGAGATTACAGGCTTCAAATTTGGGGCTTGCTGAGTAGGCTGCCAAACATCACATCAGGTCAAGTACCTCTCACTGGCACGCGGGTGCTTCTTCCACGAGCCCTTCTTTACTCTCTCCAGTTTCTGCTTCCCATCATTTTCGTGACCTCTCCCCATTAAATAGAAGATACCGAAGTGGCTAAGCAAGGGATAAGGGTTCAGCCATGTGACGTCAATAGGTGATCAACAGTAGTGCTAGGAGAACTTGTCCATGAGGTCAGGTGAAGTTGACAATTTTAGCCATCTGTTACAGTGTTCAGACTTTTCCCAACTTCACCCTATACAAAGTTAACCCTCCTGGCCTGCCAACAGAACACAATGGCTCGATGATCATGGGTGGGACATATAGCAGAAGGAATGTGTTGTTAGCAGCGCACAGTAAATAAATGGTTCCTGATGGTGGGACCGCTTGAACAGAATAGAGCTGCGGAGCTGGAATAGGGCTCCTTGCAGTGGATCAAGCTAGGTTTTGTGAAGCGCTCAGACTGAAAGGTGCTCGGTTGTGCCTGGGAACTGGGGCTCCCCTTTGCAAGCTTTGTACTTCGCAAAGCTTAGGACATTAAAAAAAATGTTGAGTAGACTGATTTTGTGTACTCTGAGATCATAAGTGTATGCTCTCATTGGTAAATCATTGCAAATCAATGTTCATGCATTCTTTCACAGAAAACTATATTACAATGCACCATACTAAGCTATATTTTGCAAATTTAGTTTAAAGATTATAGGTTTTAAACCACTGGAGCATCCATTGCTCCACAGGTGTAAACCTCTGACCCAGCATCCCATCTGCCAAGAGGCCGCCAGGTCACAGTAATGGTCGTCTACCCCTATTGAGGGAAGAGCGACTGCCACTGATATTTCCTGCAGATTCCTGCCATGTGATACATGGCGAACATTTGCACAGTTAAGGTAGAAGAGCATCACTGCGTATCTGTCCATTTGATATTTGTTTAGAGGAAAGAAACTCCCAGGGCATAGAGACCTTTGCAAGGTAGAAGAAAACCTAAAACTGGGAGACCCATCCACTGCCAGGGTGGTGGAAGTCATGCCCCTCATGCCTCTGGCAGTTAGAGGACAATAACCTGGATCTAAATCTGCCCCTCACTATCTTCCAAAGGTTGCCTCTTTACTCCTGTTACTTGTTTAACCTGACCACCAGATACAATGGCAGCCATGGTCTGAAACGACTTTTCCATGAAAAATGATGCAACTCCGCCTTTGATGTAAGAAACCTTTAAAACTGTAGCACACACATGTTTGAGAATGAAGAGTGTTACATATTTATTAACTGTTAAATTGCAAGAAGTAAAATTTAAATCATTCATAAATAAATACATTGCTGGCCCTCCAGAGGTCACCATTCATGTCTGGAGTCCTTGTGTATCCTCATTGATGTCGAGAGCCTTAGAAAGCGTTATCTCTATGGTTCCCTGTCCACAAGGTTCCATGTTACCTGGAAGCCTATCCAGCAAGAATCAATCAATCAATCAATCAATCAGGGTTTTGTAGAGCACACTACTCACACGTTAGGGTCTCAAGGCGCCGAGGGGTGGGTATGAGCAGCTCCGTTGTGGTCAGTTAAAGAGCCAAGTCTTGAGGACTTTCCTGAAGTGGTGCAGTATCGGGCTTCGTCGGAATTTGCCAGGGAGTTCATTCCAGGTCTAAGCTGCGAGATAGGAGAAGGACCTTCTGCCTCCTCTAGTCCTGTAGAGGCATAGAATGTGGCTAGAGAGAGGTTGGCTGAGCGGAGGTTTCTCTTGGGGGCATGGAAGGAGAGGCAGTCATTGAGGTATTGAGGTCCGATGTTGTGGAGGGCCTTGTAGGCGTGCATGAGCAGTGTGAAAGTTATTCTTCTTTCGACGGGGTGCCAGTAGAGGTCGTGGAGGTGTTGGGTGATGTGGTTTTGCCGTGGAATATCGAGGATTAGTCTGGCAGCAGCATTCTGGATGGTCTGGAGTTTGCAAAGGAGTTTTTTATTGATTCTGGCGTAGAGGGATCTATATCCATGAGGTCCCAAGGCACACTGGGATGAATGGATGGATGGATGTAGACGGACAAGACAGGCAGATGGGTCAGGTAGACTTACATACAAAGACACAAACAGGTATGTACACAATCAGGTATACGTCAGCAGAGCAGGCATAGCTACCCTGTATCTGATAAGTGGTAATTGCTTGTGCTCTTTGGGACACATGAGGGATAGCTCTGCAATCTACATGGAACGAGATATAAAATTGCTGAGTAAGGAATGTCTGCCTCTCTGTGAAAAGTGAGGATTTGACCAAGCACCAGTCTATCTTAGTGCTGGTGCAACCCCATACCTCTGTACAGGAAAAGTGGAGTGTAAGACCTGGCATCTTTGCCGTGTTTTTTCCCTGTCTCTTATTTTGCTACTGACCTCCTGTTTTTGACTCTGTGCTGCATTTTGTTTTTGCTGGTTTTAGAACTCTGGGCGATTTACAACTGCTGAACAGTGTTAAAGTGCAAGTGCTTTGTGTGTAAATTGTGATTATGATTGGTTATCCGTGATTGGCACATTTGATTTACTGGTAAGACCCTGGTAAAGTGCACTGTGTGTGCTCAGGAGCTGTAAATCAATTGCCACTAGTGGACCTGCACCACTCACTGTGCCACTCACACGAGTAGCCCTGCAACCATGTCTCAAGCCTGCCACTGCAGTGTCTGTGTGTGCAGTTCTAAACTGCCATGTCGACCTAGCAAGTGCACCCACTTGCCAGGACCAAGCCTTTCCTTTTCCTGCACGAAAGGCACCCCTAATGTAGGCCCAAGGTAGCCCTATTGGAAGGGTCCAGTGTATATGGACGGTAGGACAAGTACTGGTGTGTTTTACATGTCCTGATAGTATAATACTGCCAATTTCGTTTTTCACTATTGCAAGGACTATCTCTCCCTTAGGTCATCATTGGGGCTGCATTGTAAACTCTTACAAGTGTAACTTCCAATTGGGAATTGGAAAGAGATAGAGGTTTGGAGTTTGGTGCCCCTGAAAAACAAAACCTCTTTTAGCAATGTTGGTTTGTTAGATTGCATGTTGGAAAATGCAACTTTTAGAAAGTGGGCATTTTCTGGCTTTACCATTCCTTGCTGATGCCTGCTTGTGGAATCCATGTCTGGTTTAGACTGACAGTTGAGCTGTTTGTGTATTTACTCTAGACAGTTACACAAAGGGAGCTGAGCTGTGCCCTGCATATCCTGATGGGTCCATCACCAGGATGATTGGTCTTCCTGAGCTAGAGTGGTGGGAGAAGTTGTCACTGACATCTGAATAGGGCTTTGCCTGTCCTCACACAAAACTGTCTTCACCCCCCTGTAGGGTGTTTGGAGCCAGATCAGGGAAAGTCAGGGTATTGTGCACTACAAAGAATTTCATTTGAAGGGTGCCTACTTCAAATGCAGAAACTGGTATAAATTCTGGAGCTGTTGCACCATAAATTCAGAACGCTTCTGGAATAAGAGGAGATTCTGACAAGATCTTGAGTAGCTGTAGGAGGGGAACTGCCACTCTGTTTGTTGCTGTGTTGTGCTGGCCCACTGCTTGCTGCTTCTGTCTTGGGCAGTGGAAGGACTGGACTTTGTTTTCTGTTTCCTGTTTGTCAAGGTTCTCCAAGAGCTTGTGAGTGCTTGCCTCCTGTTAAGAAGTTTCAGGGACCTCAAAGCAAATATTTCATCTGTATCCCCTGAACCTCTCTGCTGGAAGTTCTGACCTGCCAACTGGTGCCAAGTACAGCTCTGGGCCCTTGGACATGGTTTTGCTGTAAAGAGAGAATAAAATCAATGCATTAGCGTTCAGCACCTGTATTTCATTTTCCCAGTATAAGAATTGGCTTGGTAGTTTGGTCTGCCCTGTTCCCATGATGCACTGGGCCAGGGTCAGACTAATTTGCATATAGCCAAGTTCTGAGCTGGGATGGTGCAGTGAGCTAAAAAACGGTGATGGATCAAGCCCTGATCTTTGGACTGGGTAAGAGTGGTCTGCTTAATTCAGGCACTCTCTTCATCACCACCCCCTTTTCTGAATCGTATTTCATGATGCAGCACTACAGTGAGGCCAATAAACCAATGCATCGCTGGGGTGCAGCCGAAGAATCAACAAAGCACCTGCGGTGAGGCTAAAGGATCACTGCAACCCGAGTCCTGAGCACCGTGCCTCCGATGTCTGAGACACTCGCTCTGACTCTGATGCAGACCCTGCTGTGCGGCTGAAGAAATCAATACATTACCTGCCACGCATCTGGAAAATCAATGCAGTGCTTGTTTCACTGCCGCCTCATTGACCCATCTCATCCGGATTTTTGGTGCATCGCACCTGTGTACCAAGTTCGTCATCGATGTAGGCCAGCAGTTAGGAACTGAGGCCGCGTGTCAAGAAACAGACGCTTCACAACCCTCACAGTAAGGAACAGTCGCATCACCTCTGTGGACAGTAAGGAACCGATTCATCACCTCACCTGCAGCAAGGAACCAATGCATCACCTCCCCTGGTATTAAGGAACCAACACTTCACATCCCCTGGGAGTAAAGAGCTGGTGCATTGCTTTGCTTTTCCAGCGCCTCACCTCCCCTGCACATGTTTTCATCTTTGATTTTGACGCATCCCAGGTACTTTGACAAAAGTGACACATCCGTAGTTTCCAATGAACTGAACTATTTTGAACCTTTTAAAAGTGATATCTTGATTTGTGCATGTTGAATTTGTGTCATTTTGGTCTGTTTTATTCAGATACATATTGGTTATTAATCTATACTGGTGTGGTGTCCTTTTGTAGCGTTTTCACTGTGTTACAGTGTGTGTTAGTACAAATGATTTCCACCTAGCTTCTGAGATAAGCCTGCCTGCTCATGGCAAGATATCAAGGGGGTGAGTAGGGGGGTTTATCTTAGCTGTGAAGTCCCCTTACCCTGGCTAGAACAAGGGGCCCTACTTGGACAGGGTGAAAGCCACTGCCAACTAGAGATTTCTAACATGAAAGGACAGGCTTTCCCTTCTATCTGCATCCCTCGGCACACTAATGAATCAATGCATTTACTTGCAGAGGACAGCTATCTAGAGAATACAGAGGAATATCAGTAGTTCTTTCCATGATGCTGTCAGGTTTTTGACCAGGAGATAAGCCCAGGTTGGCTGATGAAAATATAAGCCCAGAACTCCCTATGGTAAGGAATGCAAGGCCTAGGCTGCTAGTCCTCAAATTATGCCTATGCTGCTAGTATGGCTGTCCTGGTGAGTCAGCAGATGACTGCTCATGGCATGTGCAGTGCTCAACAAGGGTTAGGGATACATTCCTTTTTGATCATGTGAGAGACACAGTATAGAGTGCAGAGTCAAGGATTCTGCTTGCTTTACTCCATGCTCTCTGAAAGAAATATATGCCAGGAGCAACAAGTTGCAATTCTCAAGTGCCAGGGCCACCAGCATACTCATGCATTCATGCACAGATACACACTTTTTACTTTATATTATGGCCTTACATCAGTAAAGAAGCTGTACCAAGCTGTGGTTCTGTTGCACATGGTGTCCTCGTCCATGAGGCACCAGAAACAAAAAAAAAGAGCAGGACCTAAACATAGACAGATTGACTAGTGAGGCTGTTGGAGGTAATAAAGGCGCAAAGAATAGCAAAGAAAAATTACTCTGATCAGGATTCATTGAATTTGTAAGAGTGTGCATTATTTTTGTGGTAATTGGTATCAAGTCACACAGGGTATGATGCCCATCGCTGCCATTTTCTTCTTCAGGATGTCTTGCTCTGCAAAATCCTGGAGAAATGATCAGGGAACAGCTGGTCTGTGGTTTTGAACCATGCAACATGTCACTAGGTGAACTCCAAAACCTCTGGCATGGATAGGTCAAAATAGTCCCTCTAACTTATAATGCATGTACTCCATTGGATGCCGGTGAATGTTTGATTAATTTGGATGCCGGTGAATGTTTGATTAATTCATCATTCTACCCATCATCTGTTCCTTTTGCATTTGTCATCCTAAGTGGGAAGGGCATACCCAGACGTGGGTTCCGTGATTGCTACGCCACCACATTCAAGCTAGCCTGGCTGGTGAGGAGTGTTACCCCAAAACCGGTCTCAGGATGCTTGTTTCTGGTCCCGGGAAGACCTGGCCTGGCAGTTCGGGCTGGTTGTATGACATTACAACGCGGGCTTTTACCCCGCGTGCCATTATGAGGCTGTTTTTACAACGCAAGTCGTTACAACGACTTGCGCTGTAAGTGGTGGATAGTGGAATAGTTTAATTTTGTATTCCAACTCCAGCCCACGTTACAGTAGGGAAGGTGTTGGAATAGAAAATTAAACTATCCGTTTTCCAACCGCGCCCTCCAGCGCAAGTGGTTGAAACGACTTGCGTTGTAAAAGCAGCGTCGTAATGGCAGTGCGTGGTAATGCCCGCGTTGTGATGGCTGCTCACCGTTCGGGCTGGACTGTTCCCATGGGGAACAGGGTCAAGACTGATTTGCATATGACTGGGTCCAAACTGGAATGGCGTGGCATGTAAAAAAACTATGTTTTTATCCCAGATCTGTGACTGGGGGTGAATGTTTGATTAATTCAGCATTCCGTCCATCATCTGTTCTTTTTGCATTTGCCGAATGATACAACCAAACAATCAGTGGTATTGAGTGAAGTACAAGTATTCCTCTCGACTGAGCTGGGGGTTTAATTGACAAAGTCTTAAGCTAATGACCCAAGGAGGTTGGTCAAAAAAAGAGAATGGTTGGGAGGGGCAACCCCAGAGCCCGCTCCATGTATTATGTAAACAACAGGCCGCAGTAAACAGCTCTGCTGCCAATCCATTCCTTAAAATGGACCGAATGCATATTTACAATAAACTATACACACATGTGTAGACTTATAAATCTCTTGAAATTTAAAAATATTTAGCTGCACATATACCATATATAGAACTTAGTACTGTGCCACAAATATGGGCATACATGACTACCATTCTCCAGTGACAGACCAGATATCTATTTTAGCATTTTCCATGATAGCAAAAGATGAGCATTCAGCATCAAACAGGAAATGACTACTCATAGGGTGTACCAGGAGTGCATTGTGCTTTGAAAAGGCTTCTGTAAGAAGGGATTAAATGCCGCTCTGTTGTTGGCAGGCAAAACCATTAAATGTCAAACCTCAGCGTTGATAGAATTTAGAAGACAATTGAAAGATAGACCGAGACGATCGATACACTTCAAAGAGCATCAGCTGAGGGATTTTCAGGCTTTGCCTTTGTCTTGCTGCTTCTCGCCTCTTATCCTCTGGCTTCTCGGTTTAATTACAGCCACTTGTTGTTTCTACCCGAGGAAGCATGAACAGAATGTGGGCTCCTCTGGTGCCTGTGCCCCATGGAGACATTCGGAAGAAGATTCATAGTAGGGGTGAAATTAAAAAAAAGGGCTGATCCTCTGAAGTTTTGATGAGCTACTGTGCAAAGAATAATCTGCTCATGGACACAGAGCTCCTGGTAAGGGACAGCACGCCAGGAAGCAGCAAGGATCAGATGTACAAAGCCAATTTGTAATGGCATATCCTGTAATTTGCAAAATCAGAGTTTGCGACTGAAGTTTTTCTATGCAATAAACTCTTTTGGATGGGTTTAGTGGCACATAACAAACAAACCACAACTAGGAAGGGGTGTGAAAGGGGCATAGCCATCAATTTGAGATTCGGTATGGCATATATCACAGTGGCGGCTGGCACGGATCGGGGGTAGTTAAAAAAAGGAAATCTTACCTTATCTCCGCATCTCTTCTCCGCCACCTCTCGTGTCGGCCCAGAAATAGGAAACACACAAGCCCGCCAAGCCAATCACAATGCTGCAATACAGCATTGTGATTGGTCTGAGTGCAGTGGTTCGGCACTCAGCCAGGGAATGGGAGCCTGGCCACGATCTCCACCCAGGCTGTAATGCAACCTGAATGGAGAACATGCAAAGAGCGCATGACGGCGGGCCAAACATTCATGCGCACTTACAGAGTGTGCCCACCACTCCGCCCCCTACTTTGAGAGCAGAGCCACTGCGCCCCTCCCTGTCAAGCTGCTGCAGCAGGAAATAATAAAATAATAGCAACGCCTAGGTATTATCCTTTGATTTTTCCTTTTCTACACTACGAAAAGCAGTGGGGCGATGTTACTCCCATTAACAGAGGAGCCGATACTGTGCAACTTCCTTGTGTTCACAAACCATTGATCCGTTGCTGACACCATAACGGAAGTGGCAACTGATTTACAAATGGGGGCACCTTCCCCTTTGTAAATGGTGTCAGGTAACCTCAGGGGGAGTAGGCAGTGGTCGCTGGAGCCATTGCCCACTCCCAAGTAGTTTTTGAAAACAGGAAACTTTTTTTAAAGCAGCACTGACTCCTTAAGGGAACACTGGTAGCTTTGAAAAAAAAGGTTTCCCGGGAATGCAAACACATGGATGGTGATCTGCTGTTCCTTGCAGGGGACTATCCCAGTGTTTGTAGCCAATAATAGAGAATCGTACATTGTGACCTGCCTAATTAATAAAGCAAACACAAAGAGATGATGGACAGAGCGCTGAAACTTTTCAGAAACTCAGCCCCAGTCACAGATCTGGGTTAAATAGATCATCGTTCTTTAGCTCACTTCGCCACCTCAGTTCAGACCCAGGTATATGCAAATCAGTCTTGACCCTGTGCCTCATGGGAACAGTCTAGTCTGAACTGCCAAACCAGGTCTTACATGAACCAGAAAAAGGCATCATGGGACCGGTTTTGGGGTAACACCCTTCATCAGCCAGGCTAGCTTGAATCCAGTGGCAAAGTGAGCAAGGGACCCACATCTGGGTATACCCTGCCAACTTAGGGCAAACAAAGCAAACACAAAGAGTTGATGGACGGAGCGCTGAAACCTTTTAGACACTCACCCCCAGTCACAGATCTGGGTTGAATCCATGATCATTCTTTAGCTCACTCAGCTGCTTTGTTTTATAAACATTTTCAATTATTCCGTTGGACTCTCTCCTGGAATCTGAATCCATGTGAATGCATCTGCTCCATCTTGTAAACACAGAAGTGTAAAGAAGTACATTTCTTACAGACCCTCAACCAATCAGCTCATGTGCCCACAGTAAATACAGCATTTTCTGTCAGACTTTCAGAGCTCTACAGCATCACCAGATTCAATTATATTTTACGGGCTTATTTACAAGGCCCCTTGCTGTTGAAAAGTCACTTTCTTTGATGCACCAGTGGTGTAGTATGCTGGCCCATATTTGCAAGGCTACGTAAAGCCATCCGGCTTAGCTTTACTTGACCTTGTCGATACAGCCCCTTTGATGATGAAATCCATATTTTACTGCGAACCATGGAATTGGGATATTTATGCCATTGCATTTTGTGCAATAAAAACACTCAAACATGTAACATATTTGTAGCTACAGTAAAACACGCGGAATGGATTTTTGCCAAACGAGGCATGAGCGTAGAACTTTATTCAGAAAATGTGCTTTCATTGGTTTGTTGTAAATCAGTTCAGGAGTGTTTGAAATGGGAACATTTAACCCCTTCGCTGAGGCGGCTATTCCGCCGCAGCGCTAAGGGGCGGGGGGCTGCGCCGCACGCCCATGCTGGTGACGGAACCGCTCCGTCACCAGCCGCGGTCGCGCTATGCTCATGACGGAGCGGTTCCATCATGCCCGCCCGCTTAATAAAACGCTCAGCGCAGGCGCAGAATACGCGCCGCGCAGGTGTGCCGAGCGGGCCGTGACGGAACCGCTCCGTCATCAGCACAGCGTGACCGCGGCTGATGACGGAGCGGTTCCGTCACCAGCAGGGGAGGGGTTAAAGAAACGGTGCTGGTGGGATTCACATAAAAAAAATTCTTCAATGTTTTAGTCCCTAGAGCTTTGAGAACTAGGTGTAAGGTCAAAAATGAAAGGCCTCACAAAGTTGGAGTGAATTTTCTGCTCCCATCATTCATTTGGGGTCAGTGAACAGAAATAAGAGGCCGCTAATTGGAAAGGATTAGTCTTTATAGGATGAGGGGCATGGTTCTTGTGTTAAGCACCGTCCTTGCAGGCTAAGTACATACTGACCCCAAGGACATGGTATGAGAGACTCTCAATGGGTACCTTAAAATGTTTTAAAAAGCTGGCTGTGTTTGTTACTCTATAGACTTTTTCAGGAGGATGCAAACTTGACGCAAGTAGAATAGCACCAGTAGTCAACAGCCTCAATAACTAGTCTGAGGATGTGATACTTAAGATAGGCCCCTTAATCCTTGGGCTTGATGACCATACACAGGCCAGCCTAAATGCAACCCGACGGCTGTCTAATTATGGGGCTACGGATTACCCATACCATTTTGAGTGTATCGAGTCCATTGCCTCGAAAATTAGCCCGCAGGCTACTGACACATTTGGAGGCCATTTAACATTCTGAAAATTCTATACTTTTTCTCCATATAAAAGTCCCTTTAAGTGTGGTCCTTTGGTCAAATTCCAATTTGTGGGATCAGTCATACTTGACTCAACTTTTTCTTTTAAGTGCGCCGAATCCATCGGAGTCTGTGGAGCCAGCGCACCCAGCAACAAGGGCTGTGCTTCCAGTGACGTCTGTGGACTATACCTCAAAGACTATTCAGAGACACTGGCTGGCAGCCAGCTCAGGTAACCATGCCTAAATAAGAAAAAGTGCCATTTTATTCACAAGTGGCGGAAGCCCTAGTTGCTGAGAAGCAGGAGGAGTTGGCATCAGGGCCTTCAGCTGTGCACAGTGGGAGGTTGCACTTCTTTCACTCTTAGGGTGGAGTTATTCTTTACAGTTTGCCTGTCCAGCACTCAGGCATAAACTCAGACGTTAATGTCATAAAAGCTATGCCACAATCTGGTCCTAAGATCAAAATAATTTAGAAGTGGTGGTGGTCTTTGGTTTGAATTGAGTTGAGTATGCACAATGCACCAATGTGGTCAAAGGAACATACTTGAGGAGACTTTTAGGTACAAAAAATATTGTTTTTAATTTCAAATGCCAGGAATTTATCTTGTTGTTACTTGCCATTATTCAGCTTCTGCTTCAGACCTTCAGACCACTAGTGTATCTACAGAAAATCCTTCCACTGCCACTACAAGTAGTGTACTGAGATCAGAAGGAGGTAGTGGAGCTAATATAACAAATACCCATATAATCAGCTCTCATTTAGCCCCTCCGGAAACTTTTCCAGGCTATCATCATGTGTTTCGCCACTTTGTGGCCCAATGTAAATAACATTTGCTGAGTCGGTCTCGGTTATTTGATCTTGACTACTCTAAGGTTTCACTTTCCTTGGCCACTCCTTTAAATTGTGGAGACGTTCCCTTGTTAAAACTAGGGGTGGCCGGTGCACTTTGTTCCACCGGTAGAATTTGCGGAGTTTTGTCACTCCACGCGCCGATTGGAGCAAAAACTCTGCCTTGGAGCGGAGTGTACCACCCTCCCAAAGTACTGCAGCAGAGTTCCCGTAGGGTTCTTGTAGGTATCTGATGCAGGTTGCTGTTGTAAAGATGTTCAGGTAGGCAGCAGGACACTTCTTAGTAGTTTCAAGATAGGCTTATTAAGTTACAGCAGAGCAACACATCTTGCCAGCTGACCAGACCATCAACTGACAAGTGTGGAACATTCAAGTACAACACAGAATGTAGACAGGCATTCTGGGAGGCTAGTCGGTAGGAGCAAAGAGGAAAGTGTGATGACAGCAGGTGGCCATGTTTGGAGGAGAATCAGTTTACTACACATCCTCCTCCTTTATCTAGAAAAGACTAATGACCGCAGATGGCCATGTTGGGAGGAGCACGTGTTTACTACACAACCTCCTCCTTTATCTAGAAATCTATTACAGTTGCTTTACCGCTGCAGCGGCTCACCTCTCTCTGGTGTGCGGTGAGCGCTGCGCTCTATCCTATGTTTCGTCTCAACTTCACCTGCCCCTTCCCGTCATGATGCATACAGTTGTACTTGTAAATTTGAAATGGCAGATGAAGACAGAAGATGAGGGACAGAGAAATGTCGACAACCGAGAGTGGAACAGGAGCCCGGGATATGGCCTCATGGGTAACCACCTGCATCTCATCCCTTAATTTGCGGTCTTTACTAAACTTCTACAATGGCTGCTGTGGCATAGCATCTTTAGTTGTTTATGTGGAGTCCCTGCAGCTCAGCTCTGATTTGGGGGCGGGACCAACTGCAGTCCAGCAGGAGTATCATATAATCTGCTCATTGGTTCTCATTAGGATAGCAGGCACCCACTCCTGAACAAGAACCATGCATGTAATAAAGACATGTTTTTAAAAGGGGCATCTGCCCAGCCCTCTTGTGAGATCATTAATAGCCCTCCCATTGATATATTCATTGTTGTTGTTTGTAGTATTTTCTGGAAACAGGACTGTGGCACACATTCTTCGGAGCATCGGAAACAGAAAAGGGGGGCGGGAGCACTCTGCTTATCATCTCAGCGCTGTTTGACCCAGTTGCATCCTGGTAAACGCAGTTAGTTCACACTTTCAAGTCGCTGTAGTTTTTTACCATTGTTGGTTCTGGCAGTGCAGATATCTCTAGACACTAGTGTTTCAGGGTTTAGCCCTTCGTCAGTAGAGAGCATATAGTTATTTAGAAACATGGAAAAAGTCTTTGGGGGTTGCTGAGAAGGATCCCAAGTCGTCGCAGGTCACAGTACCTATCTAAGGCACACAGGTGCTACACCGGAGAGCTCGTCAGCTCGTCAGCTCGAGGCTGAAGAAACAGAAAAGGGGGGCGGGAGCACTCTGCTTATCATCTCAGCGCTGTTTGACCCCGTTGCATCCTGGTAAACACAGTTAGTTCGCACTTTCAAGTTGCTGTAGTTTTTAACCATTGTTGGCATCAGAAACAGTTAATTTGGTGTAATCATTTAGTGGTTGGGGATATATGTATCCCTGCAGATCTCTTGCCTCTTGTCCGTTTATGTATACATTTAACCCAGTAGGTTTGTGAAAGCGAGCCCTTGGTTTGGACTTGTTATCTGAGGTGATTTGTTTATACAGATCCCACACAGCCACCCTCTGCTTGTAAACCACACACTGTTAGCTCATTTTACCTAAATCATCTGCAGGTTCAATAGCAGAGGCCCATTCAAAGACTGGCTTTCTTTTGGGCCAATATAATGAGCGACACTCTTTCCCAGCTGCCTCCATGTCCCCTGCTTGTGTGGTGGTGGTAAGCAGCTATATTTCATATCACGCTCCAGCGCTTTGATGGCTGGCTAACGACTGCATTTGCAGACACACTGCAGCGTGAATCTGCAGGCACGTCTGACAGCCTCGGTTAATAAAGATGCTCGTGCTCTCTTTACTCAGAATGTATGCGTGTGGAATTTAGTTAAACGGTATTCAAATATTCATCAAAAATCACTGATGTTAAAAATTGAAAAAGAAACATACTCTGTCATTAATAGACTGCGGTGCTACAAAGTAAACTAGAACACACACAGTCATTAAAAAAGCATAAAGCCCTCCAGGCAGCTCATAACCTTTCCCAGTGCAGCATTGTACTGTATTGTATTACAGCGGTTATGTAGTGCCTGGGGTCAGTACTCCGCCTGCTCACCGAACTCCACGGAAACTCGAAGAGTTTTTTTTAACCCTGGGCATAATGTGTGTAGCGGGGCTACGTGGAGGGCCACAGAGTTGGAAACAAACTCCTTGGAACTCCGTGGAGCTCCACTATGCTGCCCGCCTCCACCCCCTATTAAGATATAACTTACAAGTATTTTTTTTTAAAGTAAAACACTTACCTGTTTACTGCGATGTCCCTGGGCTGCCCTCCTCCTCTTCCTCATCATACGGGTACTGATTTATAGTACTGCTCGCATGCGCATTTCTCACGAGAAATGCACATGCGGGTGTGCGTGCTCTTGCGCAGTTCCATCAAGCAGTACCCCTAAAACGAGGAAGAGGAAGAGGGCAGCCCGGGGACGCTGCAGTAAATATGTAAGTGTTTTAAACTTTTTTTTAAAGTGCTTTAAACATATATCAATAGGGGGTTGGAGGTGGGCCAACTCCGCTCCGTTGTGGAGTGTGCAGGGATTTACCTACTCCGTGTTCTCCACGGAACGCGGAGTAGGCAAATCTCCGCACACTCCGCAGGCGGAGTGGAGTTCTCCGCCCACGGTTGGAGTTTTTCAATAACTCTGTAGAATTCCATGGAGTGAAACTCCTCGAGCTCCACCCACACCTGGTTAAGACATTTCCCAGATTTCCATAATCTACTCAAAAGCTTTTTGGGAAAAAATCAATTTTTTCAATCCACTCATATGAGTTTGCTTACCTAAAAAAGAAGTTTATATTGTGTGTGATATTTTTACCAACTAAAGGCTGAAGCAGGTTAGGCTGATGAGGCAGTGGTTGCTCTGTTGCTACCTTTCATAATGGTTTGATTGAAGAATTAAAGGATTGTTTGTTCTTAGTCATTAAGGGCCTAATTTATGAAAAGTGTTGCATTGCTGCGTGAAAACAGCGATGCAATGCTGTTCAGTGCGCCCTCCTTGACACACCAAGGAATGCGCCATATTTACTGTATAGCACTCCTTCAAGCAAGCTTTTACAGATACAACAGTATTCCGGAAGTATCTGTAGGCACAAAAGTGGTGCATTGCTGGGGTGTGTCTGAAAACAGATGCAACTCCAGCAATGTGCCCTTTCACATGGGGCAATCCCCATGTGAAAGGGCCTGCGTCAGTCTTACACCTACTTTGAGGCAGGTGTAAGGATTTGACGCAGTGGTCTCATAGAAGTGTCGCAGTAAAAATCTCATAGATTTCACTGCAACACTTCTATGAGCCTTTTTTGCAGAGGAACGCTCACCCTGCATACATTATACCTGACACAGGTATAATGTAGGACTGGGGTTTACAAAGTGACGCATCTTAGATGGGTTACTTTGTAAATATGCTGCAGTGTGACGCATATTTCATGCTTCCGGACCGTCACAAAAAGTGATGCAGCAGCGGTGTAAGGGGCTCATATATAAGCCACTCAAAAATCAACCATATAAGCATACGAAACATGTATTTTTAATTTAGACAAGACTGCTCTCTTTTACACCCTATAATAAGTCAAGGAGGTAGAGAACAACAAGATGCTATTGAGGTAAATAACCACATACTTAATTAAAATGTCTCTAACTATGTATTTAGCTAGATGATCAAAAGTTGCCAATGCATACCATAGTCAAAAGTATGACCAAATAAAGACTATGTTCCCCATAATCCTTCTAACCAAAGCAGCCATTACATTTAAGTGAAGTCCTAAGCAAGAGAAAGCTTTTACTCTGTTTAAAGAACTGTTAACATCTGCTCCCATCTTACACCACCCAGATTGTGACCCCTTTCTATACAGGAAATGGCTGCCATAAGAGCAAGAGTATCTCAACAACATTCTGGTATGAACAATAACAACCCATTTCCTTTTTCTCATCCACAGAGAGAAGTTATAACATCTGTGAGAGTTGTTAGCTATTAAAGAAGCCTATAGTTATTGGTCGCACTATCTAGATGGAGCTAAATGCATGGGAACTATTTATACTGCCCAAAGAAATTTGATCTTTGTGAAATTCATGAGCTGTAGTAATGCAAAACTTTCTAGGTGAACCCGTTTTTAGGTCTCAGCTTGATAGCGCATGCTCTTTCTCAAAGAGACATGTTACATCAATCAATCAATCAGGGGGTTTGTATAGTGCGCTACTCACCTGTGAGGGTCTCAAGGCGCTGGGGGGGGGGGGAGCGGCTCCGGATCAGTCGAAGAGCCAGGTCATGAGGTCCTTCCTGAACGTGTGCAGGTTCGGGGAGCGTCTGATGCTCACAGGGAGCTTGTTCAAGGTTTCGGCTGCGATGTGGGAGAAAGCTCTCCAGCCGGTTCTGTTTCTGCGGATGTGGGGGACCTTTGCCAGGGCAAGGTCGGTGGAGCGGAGGTTCCTCTTGGGTACGTGGAAGGATACTCTCTCGTTGAGGTATTTGGGTCCGATGTTGTCGAGGGATTTGTAGTCGTGGGTGAGGAGTTTGAAGGTGACCCTCTTCTCGACAGGGAGCCAGTGGAGGCCTCGTAGGTGTAGGGTCATTTGCTCATGGCACGGTGTCCAGAGGACGAGATTCGCTGCGGCGTTCTGGATGGTCTGAAGCCGATGCAGAAGAGTCTTGTTGATTCCGGCGTTGAGGGCGTTGCCGTTGTCCAGTCTGCTGGCGATGAGTGCATGGGTGACGGTCCTTCTGCAGTCTGGGTCTGCTGGTGATGAGTGTGTGCATATACTTTGTGGGCTTCAACCTACCCATAGGATTCCCATTTGCTGGCTTGAGAGCATGGTCCAATTAGTACTATCCATCCAGTGCTCCCATTTTAGGAACTATTTTACTAACTACTTTTTTCTTTGCTCAAGAGCACTTAACATGATCGATCATGTTTTCACTCACTCCACTCCATTTCTGTGAACAGGCCTGTAAATCTTGTGCTTATCTCATCACATTTGCTGTGCATTCCAAGACCGGGATCAAATGTCAGACGCTGTTTTCTGAGGGTGGCTACTTACTTTTCTTTCGCCGACTTCAAAGTGAGACAGTTTCACTGTTTGAGCCATCCCCTTTACTCTCCCTCATCGCTGCATGCCCCCTTTGTCCATCTTTGCTTGTTACATTAGCTACCAAGTCACAGATGGTAGCTCGTACAGAGGCAAGATATTATTAGTATTTTTTGCAGAGGAATGCTATCAACCATATTGTTCTCAGTATCTGTTAATTTATGACGGGTGTATGAGCATATATCTTAATGCTAGCTTCCAGCGCGTCGCAGTGCCGCTTCAACAAACAGGTTGCAGAGCCCTTTCCATAAACTTGCACGTAAACAAACGCCACATTATTTGACCATCCATCATACGGCGGTTGTCACCAATTGTGACCGTATGGGGCCATGTAACAACTGTGATGAATCCTGAGCACACCTATGAGTCAGGCAGAGCACCGCCTCGCACAACTGATTAGGAGCTGCAATTGTTTTTAATTATTTTTAAAAAAGGGAGGTTGTTTGTGATATTGCCACAAGTGGCTATTACTTAACACGTTATGATTTAGGCCACAGAGTAGACCAGCATGCATGTGCCCATTTGGTTGGTGATTTCATATAGCAAGACTGCCCTCACCTGGCAAAACTGATGTTGGCACAATAGCCTGCATGATCAGCAGAACAAGAAAATATGTTTTCCCTCTCCTATCAAGCTTGGAATTCCTCCTAACATTGTCCCCAACAGTAGGGCTCTCCAATTGTCTCCTCTTGTTTCGCAGCTTGCGCTTAGTTCACCATTGTTCATCCCCCTTTATGGGACTCTGAGGTATCATAAAGAGCTGAAAATAAAAAATGTGCAAAAAAACAAATGTTGCCTAACAATTTAAGAAAATGTGTGTGCACACGTTTGAGTCACCCCAAATTGCAGCTGCATGCTTTCCCTTCCTGTACTGAAACTGAATGCATTTTTTGCTTCATTGACTTTGTGTTAAGCCCTCTGTGTGTGATGTCATAACAAGCAAGTCTATGTTCAAATTGACTCCTGTTAGACCTGGCACCATTAGCCTGGGTCTCCTTTCCATTTTTGCTGTTGCCACATGTGTTTTGCTGGTGTTAGATGCTTTGGGCACTGTGCCACTGCTGTCCAGCGCCACAGTGCATGTGCTCCCTATTGTAAATGAATGTATTAATTGGTGATTCTATGATTGACTATTTGGTTTACTTGTCAGACCCTAGTACATTGTACCAGGAGTGCCCAGGGCTTGTAAATCCAAATGCTGCTAGTGGGCTTTTATTCTATGAAAGGGTCTTGTCCTTACGGGACCGAGTAGGACAAATATAAATTCAATCAAATAACAATGACTCGGTCTCAGTTTTGTTTTGGGCTACTCTATTTATTTTTGAGAGCTCTGAAGCATTTAGGTAAACTTATTCTTAGATGCCTGCATTTATCATCAAAAATGTCATCATTTAACTTAGATACATTTATACAATTTCAAATGTCCAAGCTTTGACACACTATGATACATACAACAATCATATATGACTGTGGAAAGTTGAATCTAAACAATAATGCATAAGCAAAATAATTTCAACATACTTCATGCGATTCAAGATTCCCATTAGAACAGTACACCAGTACTTTTTTTTAAAAAACAACAAGTCCTATGTATTCAATCTTTCTATTGTAGGACTAGCGTCGCAGGGAAAGACATTTCACATAATACAATTTCCTTGTGGAGCCCTCTGCGAACAATAATGAACTCTATAAGAAACAGGCGACGCGTTTCCAAACCCGCTGATAGATTATCGGGTTTTTCATCAGGGCTTGACTGGGTACCTATTAAAAAATAAAGGGGGAACAGTTGAGTGTTTTGGCCGTCACCTAATGTGTTGTTACACACTTTCTGTGTGGGGGTAAAGAAAATAAATTACCTCTGTCTTTTAAAGGGTTACTTTGTTGCTCTGTCTGTATACTTCTGGCGTTTTTTGGGACACCTTTCGGTTCTGCAATTAAAAAAATGAATAGCTCCTGTTATCTACAGTTGTAATGAGCTACACTTCCTCATCGTCTATTCTAGCAGCGCATTCGCACAAGACTCACTGTTTATGTCGCAGTCTAGATAATTGTATTGTTCGTCCGGATTTTGGGCAGTTGTCTGCTTCCAATCACTTGGAGCCGGTTGGGGCTGGGGTAACGTTTATCTGGTGATGGTTACAATGAGGCCGTTATAATCTGATGTTTGTATAGGCTATATTGTTTTAAAATGCTCCCATAGCGCAGAACTTACTTTAATGCTGCACACCGTGTCGCATTTGTTAATATGCTTGCGTTCCTCTTGGTTATGGCGGCAGCAATGAATGAGACCCCTCGTTCGTCTCGTTTTTCTGAAAACAATGGTGTGATTTTGTCAGCATGATCTGAAATATTGTTAACTGGGTCCAACGCGTATTGTTGAAGTTACTGGCGGCGCGTCTCACCTTTGGGTAAGCTTTCAGCAGTGTTGCTCAGGCATCTGTCCTTGCGCCACCCGCATTCGGCAATGTTGTGAATTTCACGAATGTGCGCCTCGTCTATGACCCGGATTAAGTAAATTGCAGTGCACAATGGGAAACAGGGGGATTTGTGGCAAATGTAGTGATCCTGTTGTTAAGGAGATTGCGGGACTTGTGTGAGTCTTGTCTTAGTTTCATGAAATGAAAAGCGTTTCATTTTTTACATTCTGATCTTGCGGTGGCCTTCATTATGGGGGCTCAGCGTATCGCTTGTTGTAATTCCGACATCTTGTTCAGCCCTTCAATCACACAGTTGAATTTTAAAATCAAGTAGGCTTCTTTTTTTAAATCATTTTTTCAACGTCACCTCCACGAGGTGGATTTTTGATGCCAGATAGCACAGTCCATTTGAAGTCCTTTTCTGTATGATTATGCTCTAAAAAATGTTGAACTATTGGGGCGGTCAACACTTTCTGTTTAATTCGTGACCAATGTTGGGTCAGTCTCTGATTAATTTGTTGATTGGTCTTCCCTATGTAAATTTTTGGACACAGACAGATTATGGCGTACACTGTGTTTTTGCCCTTACAGTTGGTGAATTCTTTATGTATCCATTTGATGGAGTTGAACTCGAACACTATTACCTCCATTGTATTCGCGCATGATAAGCAGGTCCCACATTTGTGGTGACCTTCAACAGGTTTAAGGTTCCAAATCGCGTGCAAATCAGATTTCACTTTCGTGATGCCCAAGTCTGCTCTGCTCTAGTGGGCTTGCAGCACTGGTTGTGCCACCCACAGAAGCAGCCTAGTAAAATGAGTCTAAGGTCTGCCATTGCAAAGCCTGCGTGCAGTCTGGTACTGTCATGCTAACTGGGCAAGTGCACCGACTTGCCAGTCCCTAAACCTTCCCTTTTCTTCATATCAGACACCCCTATGGTAGGCCCAAGGGCAGGGTGCATTGTAAGTATAAGGTAGGACAGGCCCTGGTTTGTGTGGCATGTCCTAATAGTGAATTACAGCCATTTTAGTTTTTTACTATTGCAAGGCTATCTGTTCTCCATAGGCCAGAATGGGCAGTTAGATTATTACATTTTATAATCCTAACTGACTCAGAGAACATGGCGGAAATTCGAGTTTAGTATGCCTGGACTCAGAATGATAAAATGCATCTTTTAGTGCAGTAGGTTTTAATATTCTGTGTTTGAAAATACCACTTTTAGAAAGTAGGTATTTTCTTGCCTAACCTTTCAATCCTGTCTCTGCTAGGTTGTGTATTCCTTTGTCTGGAGTTTGTGAGTGACAGGGCTGGGGGATTCCAAGAGACAGGATGAGTCAACCCAGTGGTGAATAGAGAGATCTGCATCTAGATGGGAGGGAGGAGTTGCACCTGAACCTTGAATAGGGCTGTGCCTGCCTTCCACAATACTGGCTCAACCTCCTGGGGTACGGCTCATGTCTCTGCCCTGCACACTTAAAGAAGAGAAGGAATCCTGTCAACAAAGTGCTCCAGGGCTGTGCTTGCCTTCCACAATGGTGGCCCCACCTCCTGTGGGGCGTCTGATGTTTCTGCCCTGCACTGTGAAAGGAAAGAAGAAGTCTGGTAAACAGAGTGCTCCAGAACTGGTTTGGACTAGGCAATGGCCCCTCTCCCCTCAGAGAACAAAGGATTTTGGGGTATAAATATTGGGACCCTGATCCCATGAGATTAGATCACTTTGGACTACAAGAAGAAACATTTGCTGAGGAGAGGAACCTGAAGAAACTGAGAAGAGACTATCCCTAAGCTGAAGAGCTGCTTGGGAGATTGGCCTGCAGTGGTTGCCTGACTGCCAAAGAAAGGAGAAAGAACTTTGTGTGCTTTACTTTCAACTTGTGTAGGATCTCCAAGGGCTTGGAACAGAGCTTGCCTCCTGCTGAAGTCTCAGGGACAACAGACTTCACCCAACCACTTCCCAAAAGTCTTCTTGAAGTGCCTGCCACTGTGCTGGACTTTGTTGGGGATTTGCGTGTCGCAAGGAACTGGAAGCGCGACTCAAGATCGAGAAGCATGTCGCAGAACTGCTGCTGCCGCTTCACAACGCGAAGCGCCCCGCATCAGCGAAGAAGAGAATCGGCGTCGCAGCAGATGCCGACGCATCACCGGGAAGCGTGTCACAGGAGAGAAGGATCGACGTCGCCGCAGACACCGCCACATCTCTGAGAAGCGTGTCGCAGGGCCTGTCGCGGCTCATCACCGGAGAAGAGGATCGACGTTGCAGCAGACGCCACCACATCATCGGGTAGAGTGTCGCAGGACCTGTCATGGCTCGCAACTCGCATCGCCAGGAGAGAGGATTGATGTCGCAGCAGACGCCAACGCATCACTGGGAAGCTTGTAGCAGGGCCGGTCGCGGCTTGAATCTTGTAAAGTATCTCGCATTGCCAGAGACGCTGCATCACCACGAAGCGTGTCGCATCTTGGAGAGAGCGTCGTCTTTATTTCTTTGTACCAGAACTTTGCCACATTTCCATTGCTGCAGCATTACTTGTTGTGGAAGCGTAACGCATCGTAAGGTACATTGACGCAAAGTGTCGCATCTTAAGAACTGAACTTAACTATGCTAAAACTACAATCTTGTTTATTAGTTTTGTGGTAACTCTATATAAAGTATACTTATTTTTGATATAAAACCTGTGTAGTGTCCATTTGTAGTGTTGTCACTGGGTTACTGTTGTGGTCACAAATGCTTTACACACTGCCTCTGAGATAAGCCTGTCTGCTCGTGCCAAGCTACCAAGGGGGTGAGCAAGGGTTATTTTAGGAGTGTACCCCCTTACCCTGACTAGAGGCAAGGGTCCCTATTTGTCACAAGTACCTACCTGTGCCAACTAGAGATCCCCAAATCTAACACCTCCTCTCTCAGCAAACCTCGACAGTTTAAATATAAGGCATACAATTATTTGGAGCAAAACGTTAGCAGTATAGGGTTCCACAGGATGGCAAAGTCAGTTATACAGCACATATCCACTGTTCACCGAAAGCCTGTGGGCCCTTGTTCCTAGAACAGGTTGCAGTAGGAAAGAGCTGGCACAACAAACAAATCCACAACTCATAATTCCACTACACACAACACATTTAAACATCTATTAATTCCACGCCCCACAATTCAACTTGATGTTGAAAATCGCGAACGAGGAAAGATTTCGCCCGAGGTTGATTTTCCTCACTCACGGTCGCCAACTTGACATTGATGAATGGGAGTGTGCATAAAAACTCTTCAAGCTCCGCGTAACGTGGAGTGCGAGAAACTCTGCAATCTCCACGAGCGGAGCGGAGTTCACCGCCCAGGGTTACTTAGGTTGCAAAACGTTGGATGCACTGCTATAAGACAGGATTTCACACATTACCTCAAGGCATATATTACCTGTTTCAAGCTAATTGTGATCATTAACACTCTAAGGGGTTTTAAATAAGCTAGGGTGCAATTTAAATTATGCCAGAGTAATTGGTGTAAATTTGGCAATTGGCATAACAAAGATACCAAGGTTACACTATTACAGAACACAACATAATTTTGAGGAGAAATGTTCATGTGAGGTGTACTGTTAAGGTCATTTTTTAACACAAGCAGCAAATCAAGTAGATTTTTTTACACAAGCAGATCGATCATGTAATTATTTAGCACAAAACTACAAATACGAACATAAACGGAAGAGTTTGAATCCATTCAGCAGTTCCTTTAACACAGGTGCTCACTAAACATGTCAGGTAATTTTTTTACACGAATGGACTGTTCAAGTAAACCACAGTGGGTATGGCATTTGGTGGGGATCAAGGCAAACCCAAGGAGATGATGGACGGAGTGCTGAAACTTTTCAGACACTCACCCCCAGTCCCAGATCTGGGTTGAATCCATCATCGTTCTTTAGCTCACTTCGCCACCCCAGTCCAGACCCAGCTATATGCAAATCAGTCTTGACCCTGTGCTCATGGGAACAGTCCAGCCCGAACTGCTAAGCCAGGTCTTCCCTGGACCGGAAACGTGCATCCAGTGACCGGTTTCAAGGTAACACCCCATATCAGCCAGACGAGCTTGAATCCAATGGCAAAGTGAGCAAGGGACCCACGTCTGGGCATACCTTGCCAAATTAGGGAGAACAAAGCAAACACAAGGAGATGATGAACGGAGTGCTGAAACGTTTCAGGCACTCACCCCCAGATCTGGGTTGAATCTATCATAGTTCTTTAGCTCACTTCGCCACCCCAGTTCAGATCCAGCTATATGCAAATCAGTCTTGACGCTGTGCCTTATTGGAACAGTCTAGCCTGAACTTGGTGGGATTTGCCTAAAACGCCTGGCTTCTGGCAAGACCCTGCCTCCAAACCAGGTGTAGTCGCCAACCCTACGCTCTGCATGGGTCTTGGACTGTACAGCTTTCTTTTGGCAAAAGTAAAAATAAGAAAATTTGGCTTCACTGATCCTAACTTGGTATAGCAAATCCAGGGCAAGCTTCATGCCCGGTGTTAGACCTTTTAGCCTTTGGGTGGTCTTCCCACAAACATTAAGCCCTCTCCCCTCCTGTTATGCTGATTTAGATTTTTGTTGACCTTGGAACTCTGTATGCCTTATCACTGCTAACAAGGTCTTTTGTTCGCTTCCTAAAACATGGAAATATTGTCTAACACCTGACTGGCGTATTTAGCTTAACTATCCTGGGCTAGTACACTAAATGCCACTAGCGGACTTGCAGAAATCATTGTGCCACCCACTTAAATAGCCCCTTAAAAAATGTCTCAGGCTTGCCAATGGATCCTGTATGCAGTTTAAAACTGGCAAATTAATCACCTTGCCAATCCTAAAATTCCCTTTTTATTACATAAAGTCTCACCAAAGGAAGACCCGAGACAGCCCATAAGGCAGAGTGCATTGTAATTTAAAAGATTAACATGTACTTTAAAGTTTTACATTTCCTGGTAGTGGAAAACTAAGAAATGTGTTTTTTACTACTGTGAGGCCTACCTCTCCGATAGGATAACATTGAGTTACCTTATTAAATTTTAATAAGAGATCATTTGTGTTTGAGAGCAGGGACAAACATCATGTTTGGTGTAATCCTGGGCGTAGTTCACGTAGTCGCGCTACGCCTAGCTACGCAAAGTGCACTTGACATTATGCAACTTATGCGTAGCTACGCGAGCTGCGTAGTGCGGTAGGGAAAATGATGTTCACACTGATGCATTGTGCCGGATGCTTGTCCGTCTTGTGCATCATTGCAAACAGCATCTTGCACAGTGCAAGTGGTCGTTTTCGGCCGCTCGAGTAGATTTGTACTCGAGCTGCAGTTTTCTCAACGCGGACTGGTAGTTTCTCATCGTGAGTGGTCGCAAGTATACGCGACCACTCGCAATGAGAAACCTGACCTCCCCGCATTGAGAATCTTGCCGGGAGGTTTATTTTCCACTCTCTCGACCAGCAATTTGATGTTGCTGCTCGCGAACGAGCAAAAAGTCTTGCTGGGATGTAATTTTGCTCACTCGCGGTCACCAACTTGACGTTGAGGACCGCAAGCAAGTAAAAAATGCCCGCTACGCTATGCGTTTTTGCACTGTGCTGCGTGGAACTCGCATAGCGCGTAGTTGAGCAAACTATGCAAGCGTAACATAGTCCTACGCCCAGGGTTCGTTTGGTGTCTAGGGAATTATCATTTCAATTCCTCTTTAATGGTAAAGACAAATTTTATATCACCATTCTGAAAATGCCACTATTAGAAAGTTGCCATTTAGTGTCTGCGGCCCGTATCCTGGTTCACTTGACTAGGTTTAGTTGCCAGATTGTCTTTGTGTAGAGGGAGTGGGTAATGGTAGGATGGGTTATCCAAGGCAGGATGGTGGGCGGGGTTGTGCTCAGCCCACTTGCTCTTCAAAGACCAGACTTAGCTCACACGTTAAGAACTTCACACTAGTCTATTGTGACTGCAGACAGACTGGACCAGAGCATGGAGGCAAACATGTCAGACACTACTGGGGGGGGGGGGACTTCATAAGTTTCTTCCACTGCAAAGCTAGCATCAGGTATAAAAATAGGACCCTCATACACACTCTTCAGTTCAGGTCTGGGTCTGCAGAAGGACTCTCAAGGCACTGCCCTCCTGCTTGGGGCCTGCTGTGTACTTCAGACGACTGCCCTGCTGTACCAAGAGGACTGCCCTGCTGCCAAACTTCTGTCCTGCACCATCAGAGGACCGTCCTTCCACTTGAGACCTGCTTTCCTGCTTTAACCCAAGACTTCCAGAGGGACTCCAAGGGGTAGTTGGCTGGCCTCCAGATCAGAGCCTCAGGGACAGAAAAGGTTCCATTCATCTTGATCTCGCACCTGGACCCAGTCAAACCAATGAAAGCACACTTCTGAGAAAGTTCCACTGTTCAGGGGTTTTGGCTGTAGGAACAAGCAAAATTTTATACAGGAGCAAAAATAGACAAAAAAGCATATTTTTTCAGCCACCGTTTTTATTGTTAGTAACATTAATCACTCGGGGGAATAGTAAGCGTGCTACTCACCCATGAGAGTCTCAAGGCGCTGGGGGGGTTAGGGGCTAGGGGGGGGTAAACAGCTCCGTTCAGTTGAAGAGCCAGGTCTTGAGCATCTTCATGAAGATGTTCAGGGAGGGGCCGCGTCTGATTTTGAGCAGGAGCTCGTTCCAGGTCTTGGCTGCGATGTAGAAGGCTCTTCCGCCTGTTCTGGCTCTGCGGATGCGCAGGATTTCGGCGAGGTCGGCGGATCGGAGGTTTCTCTTGGGTACGTGGAGGGAGATTCTCTCGTTGGAGTATTGGGGTCCGGTGTTGTGGATGCATTTGTAGGCATGGGTGAGTATCTTGAAAGTGACTCTCTTTTCAACGGGGAGCCAGTGGAGGTTCCGTAGGTGTTGGGTGGTGTGCTTGTGTCAAGGAATGTCAAGGATGAGTCTGGCTGTGGTGTTCTGGAAAGTCTGGAGCTTCCGGATAAAAGACTTATTGATCCCAGTGTAGAGGGCATTGCTGTAGTCCATTCTGCTGGTGACGGGCTTCCTTGATTTGTGGGGGATCCACTTGAAGGTCTTTCGGAGGATTTGGAGTGTGTTGAAGCAGCTGGAGGCGACGGCATTGACTTGTCGGGTCATGGAAAGGGAGGAGTTGAGTACGGTGCCGAGGTTTTGGGCGTGGTTAATGGGTGTGGGGGGCTGCCTAGCGGGAGGCCACCAGGTGCTTTCCCATGCCAAGAGGGAGGGTCCAAGGAAGAGGATTCTGTCTTCTCTGAGTTGAGCTTCAGGCAGTTTCTGCTCATCCAGGTTGATACTTCCTTCATTCCTTCCTGGAAGTTGAGTCTTGTGGTGATTGGGTCCTTGGTGAGGGAGAGGATGAGCTGGGTGTCGTTGGTGTAGGATATTATGTTGAGTCCGTGCTTTCTGACGATGGCGGCGAGTGGAGCCATGAAGATGTTGAAGAGCATGGGGCTGCGCGATGATCCTTGGGGCACTCCACAGTTGATTTCTCTGGGTTCGGAGAGGAAGGGTTATAGTCTGACTCTTTAGGTTCTACCCGTGAGGAACGAGTGGATCCAGTCGAGGTTGGTTCCTTGTATGCCGGCGACGTGGAGTCTAGCGGTAAGTGTGCATTGGGAGATGGTGTTGAATGCTGCAGAGAGGTTGAGTGGGATCAAGGCTGTGGTGTGTCCTTAGTCGAGGATGGGGGAATGTCGTCTGTGACGGCGAGTAGGGTGGTTCGGTGCTGTGGTTGCTGCATAATCTGGATTGGGAGGGGTCCCGGATGGAGTTTTCTTCGATGAATTTGGTTAGTGTTGTATTGATGGTCTTCTCTGTGACTTTGGCCTCGAAGGGGTGGAGAGAGATGAGTCGGTAGTTCTTGAGGTCGGTGGGGTCTGCTGAGGGCTTCTTGAGCAGAGGTCTGACTTCTGCACATTTCCAGTTGTCGGGAAAGGTGCTGGTCTTGAAGATGATGTTGATGGTGTGTCGTAGTTCAGGCATGATGGTGGCTCTGTGGAAGATGTGCGGGGGCAGCGTTCTGTGGGGGCCCCTGAGTGGATGCCTTTCATGGTCGAGGAGGTGTCTTCGATCGTGACTGGGGTCCAGGAGGAGATGGTGCGCTGGCTGGCATTGCTGGAGCAGGAAGTGAATTCAGAGTTGGGTGTATGGTCGTTGAAGTTGTCGTAGAGTGCCTTGATTTTCAGATGGTAGTAGGATCCGAGCTTATCGCAGAGGTCCTGGCAAGGGGTGATGTCTGTGGTTTCGCTGGGGGCTTGGTGAATTCCTGGATGACGCTGAATAGTTGGCTGGAGTTCCCGGTGTTAGCGAGGATCTTGTTTTGGATGAAGGTCCTTTTGGTGGATCTGATGTGTTGGTGGTATTCCGTCATGGCGTTTTTGTAGGTAGTGTGGTCTTCTGGTGTTTTGCTGTTTCTCCAGTTCTTCTCAAGACGTCTACAGGTGTGTCTGGATTCTTGGAGGTCAGCGGTGAACCAGGTGGCTTTCCTGGGGCGTTGTCTGTCGGGTTTGCGTAGTGGTGGAAGCTTGTCTGCGCAGCTGGAGATCCATGTGTGGAGTTCTTTAGTTGCGAGGTTGGCGTCTGTCGGTGAGGTGGGGGCGTTGCGGTTGAGGGTGGAGTTGAGTTGTCCCTCAGTGACTTTGCTCCAGTTCCTTTGTGGGAGGCACGGAGCAGGTTTGGGCGGTGTGGGTTTGTCGACGTGGAATTGTACACAGTGGTGGTCTGTCCAAGGGGGTTGCGTGGTGTGGCTGAAGTGGATGTTGATATATTCTGCCTGCTGACGAGAGATATTGTTGAATACATTCTCATGGTATAGCCAGTGCTTAGTTTGTAAAAATATTAGCGCCAGGGCCCTTGTCAATCCAATCCATTGCTACTGCCAGCACTGTCAATGACAGTACCAACACAACTACTAGCATTCACACTCCTACAAGGTGGACAATTCAAGCAACCAATCAATCTATCAGGATATATAGGGGAGAGGCTCTGGACGATCTTGTAGGAGCTTGGTCTCCCTCCCTATTTGTTAGAAGCCCTCATCAGACTCCATACAGGGAATTATGCACAGGTGAGATGTGGAAGGAACGGGGAACTATCAGCTCATTTCCCCGTTACCCGGGGTGTACGCCAGGGCTGTGTACTGACCCCCACCCTCTTCAGCCTGTATGTTAATGGTCTGATAGATGTACTTTCTGGCGTCAGGGACAATGATGCTCCTCGCCTGGCCACTGGTAGGGTGCCCGCCTTGATGTTCGCGGATGACACTTGTTGTTATCGCGGACATCAACGGGCATCCAGCGGGTTTTGGACGGGTTTGTGTCTTTTTGTGCCTCACGGGGGCTGGAGGTCAACTTGGAGAAGACTAAGTTCATGATCTTCAATCCCCCGAGGCATACCCGCTCAAATCCTACGCTGAATGGAACCTCCCTGGAGCGTGTCAAGACTTTTGTAAACCTGGGGGTCACATTGACTGAACATTTCACTTGGGATCACCAAATTTCTAAATCATCCTTGAGACTGGCCCAGATTATGGGAGGCATAGGTAGATTCCACAGTGCTTCGACTTTTAAACCTGTCACTCCTGCCCTTGAGATTTACAAAATACAGGTCAGGCCAGCAGCTTTGTATGCCGCAGAACTTTGGGGACACATGAAAGTACATGAGCTATCAAAGGTTGAACATGCCTTCATGCGCCACCTGGTTGCTCTTCCACAAAGTACTCCCCTCATACCATTACGCCTAGACCTAGGCTTGGAACCCATCGACGAGCTGGCAGCTGCACGACGTCTGCTCAATTGGAGAAGGCTTTGGTCTGTGCCGGAGCTTGCATCCTTTAGGGCAGAGTTCACTGCAATCTGGGGCCAGCTACAACATAAGAACATACCTTGGCTGGTCCATGTTAAGGCTTTTTTCCATCAAATTGGTATATCACAACTTTGGGATGCACCTGAAGACTGCTGCGTGAGGACGCAAAGGTCCCAAATAGTGGCGGCTGCAAAGTCATACAACCTTAAAACCCTACGCTGCTCGACCTCCTTGGGAAGGCTGATCACAGAGTTTTTATTGACGAAAGTTAGCCCCAGGACGGAGGTGTTTCTGGACTTGGTACAGCCCCCATTCGCAAGAAAACTGTATACTCAACTGAGGCATGGCTCCTTACCGATAGGGGCACTAACATCCAGATGGTCACACTTGATGGAGGCCAATTGCCCTGCTTGCAACTACTGGAGGGAAGACATTGTACATATATTTTTTTTCTGCCCCGCATACAGCGGAATTCGGAAATGCTGGATCCTTCCACTGTGTAAAAATCTGGTTTTCAGACAATGTGCCCAAGCTTCAAGAGTTTTAACCTATGATACTGCCCCTCCCATTGTTTTTGCTGTTTCCCGCTTTTTATATGGCATGTGGCGGAGAAGAACTCTTTTTTCTAGTACGAAATAATGTCCCATACTTACCCATACTTTTATTCTTTGATAACTCATTGTTTGATACCTTTTTAATCCAACTGTATTTGTGGTTTTATTACTGTGTCTGTACATATTTTATTGCACTTTTATGGTCTTTTGACCGAAATAAAGTTATCAAATGATATATAAAGTGCGTCCGATCACCCAATAGGGTATTCAGCCGCTTCAGACTAGTCCAGACTCCCAAAACTATAAGAATTGTTTCAGTGGTAGGTATTAGCCATTTTAATGTATATTGAATTAATAAACAACTGTTGTTATTCTCTTCTCTAAATTAGACTAACAGTGCCACCATGTGTCTGACTATCATAAGTGCTTGTATTGACAAATAAGTGCCGGTGCGGAACACTGGAAACCACCGGCTCAAATGAAGCATACGGTATAGCTAACAGTGGCTACTGATTTGAATTAAGAATGCCTAGGTTTTATTTACTCTTTGGGAATGTGTTGATAAACCAATTGATAAAGGTTGGTTTGAGTTGAATGATACGATTCTGTGGCTGCGGCATTTACCACATAATTATGAATTTACTACATGGGCTATATAATTTGTTATATAGTTTGCAGATAGCATCAAAAAATTGTTTCTAGCTCTAACGGCCAAAATGTATTGCAACATCATTTGCTTAGCTAACCCAGCAATGTAATTTGGTCTTTTATTTCTGCATAATCCTTGAGGCCCCGACAATGGTAAAACTCTGCACGGTGTTTATAGGGGCGTGCCCTTGTGATGATTAAACCCATATTTCACATGGAACTCTGTAGTATTTTCCTTATTTTCATTTTGTGAAGTGGAAGCAATCAAACATTCACTTAAACATTTAGAAAAGCTAGCCACATAAAGTGAAACATTTGCTTTCTCATGCACCTGATTCAAAAAGCTGTTTTTAAATGAAGGAACATTTCTTACTCAATGAAATTCATGAGCAAGTTAATTCACATCTAATTCTAGAGTAAAGAACAACTGCTCACTGAAAAGATGTGTGATTGTTTATTAGAAGTCCAGTGATTGGCATTGCGGCATTTCTTGTCCCCAGGCATGTAAATGTCTAAATACATAGACATGGTATGTGGGTAGTTTAAGGATTGCTGGGCCTCATGTACTATTAATTGATTTGCAAAATAAGTGGTTGCAAACTGCACATTACCATTTGGTGAATGGAATAGTATTTTGTGAACCGAACTATGTACTAATAGGTCAGTTCAACAAATGTTGAATTGCCTGTGGTCGCAGAATGTTTAGCCTAATTAATATTTATTAGGCAAGTTGTACTATCCAACCCCCTGTAATTGGCTGCTAGGGACAGCATACCACCATCCCTCAGATTGCATTTCAAAATGGAAAACTACTGTTTCTAAAGTCGCAAATATTCCGACAAAAATACATTTTATCCATTTTGGAAAACTTCAAGGAGAGCTGGCAGCTGCGGTTTGGACCAAAGCCATCTCACTCCAAGGGGGCTGTTCTTAAGGACAAAACGGGTCTCTTTGCGAATCGGGTACCCCTCCAACTCCAGGATCTGTAGGCCCGATTCACAGAACTAACTTAAGACAAAATCCTAAACTTACTACTTTTGGTATTCACAGAAGTTAGGATTTTGTCTTATGTTTGTCTTAAGACAGACTTAAGACAGACTTAAGACAAAATCCGAACTTAAGTCTGTCTTAAGTCTGTCTTAAGACAAATTTAAGACAAAATCCTAACTTCTGTGAATACCAAAAGTAGTAAGTTTAGGATTTTGTCTTAAGTTAGTTCTGTGAATCGGGCCCAAAGACTCTTCAACAACGGTTTGTGACAGCAATTGCAGTCGTAAACCATTGATACATTTCTTTCAGAATCTGAAGTAGGAGGTGAGCGCCCCAAAAATCTTTATGCGATCCCAAACACTGTGATTTTTGCAATCGCTTGGATTGCGATCACAACAGGGCCAAGTATCGATCAATAAGTATTTGTTAAGCGCGACTACTCACCCATGAGGGTCCCAAAGGGCTGGGGAGGGAGGCTGCAGGTCCTACTGGGAGCTGAGGTTCAGTATATTAGGCCCTATTCTTGTTATAGTAACTGAGTTTATTGCAGTAATTAGAAACATAAATAATTGAGAACAATACCTATCATTCGTTAGGCACAGAGTTGGGAACAGAGGAAAGAAAAATCTTCTGCAATTGTTTTTCGATTTAGTTGATGCTCCCACTCCTCTGGCTTAGCCCAGTAGTAAGCTTTTGTTATTGTTTTTAAATTATTTATGTTTTAATGTATTTCAATCACAACCTTAATTAAAAAAGAAAAGAGCAGATTGTTTAATTACCCTCTGAGACACAGATTTTTTAATAAATGCTGCTGGGGAATCTGGAATCATTCGCCTGCGATATGTGTGCTCTTGTGCGTGCACACTGATGGAACTTTGGGCCAGGTCTGTTTTAAGATTTCAAAAGAATTAATGTGCATAAATAATTTGCTTGAATTATAAATGTTATACCATTTTTGTTTTAACACAGTTTTGTATTTCTAAACCTATTTTTTGAAATGCAGTTTCTAGCGTGTTATAAATATATATTGAAATAGCAATGGCTGATAAATTAAACTAAACTCGCATTTAAATGAGACACTGGACATTTCTATTTTTCAGCATATGTCGATTTCAGTCTACTGAATTACTGAAACCAATGTCAGAGGAATATATTTCATAAATTTAGTCATTTGGGGCCAATATAAGTTTTGTTCTTGATTCTATAATACACACTATAGAAATATCACTCCGATATTTTTTTAAACAAATTTGTAAATTAAAAGATTTGTTTAAAGACTATTTTGTAAATTAAGTCATATGAGATATCGATTGAGCCTCTTTTCGCTGTCAAATCTGGAAATGTGGAGTCCCCATGTAGAGTTTTTGTAACCATGGGAATGAGTCAGTCGTCAATTTATGCTGCCTGCTGCCCAGTCATTTGGCTGTTAACAAAACACTTGTTGCTGTTAAATCGTCGAAAGACTCGTCAGCGACTATATGACTCGAATCCAATTTTGCGCGTCTTGGTTTTGCTGAGAATAATGCAAATGTCCGCCTGTGACTAACATTAGTTTCATTTTCTATGTTGAGCCCGTAGACCGCGATACCCTATACTATTTGAACTGTTTTATTATGAATTTTATGACAAACTCGACAATTTTAAATGATATGGTTTTATTTGGGATAATAATCTATTGTTCATACGCAAGAGTGTTGTGGGTATTGTAAAGTTATGGTGGCGTGTGGCAGGTCTTTTATGCGTATTTTCTTGTTAGATGCAGCACAGTTCTGGTTCCTTGTAACCAAGATAACTTAACATTGCCTTTGCAATCAGATAATATTCGTTCAAAGTGCCAGTCTAATGCCTAAAAAGCTGAACCTTTTTTGCAGCAAATACATTTGTGTCTGGATTGCTATGTTTTCTCTAACTCTTGCTAACAAGACCTACAATGGGAAATGCAATAGGTCTCATCTATGCGAGATCTACTGGCTTTGCCAAAGTATTTTAGTCATGTTGTACACTAGCATGGCTGCTGTACAGCAGCGTAGCCTGTGTCCAGCATGGTTAAAAGTTAGTGGCATAGAGGACAGAGGCGTGGTGTGGATAGAACTGGAGTGTTGTAGAGTGTAGTGGCATAGAGTGGAGAGCATAGAGGGAAGCAAAGTGTTGTGGAGTGATGTTGTGTGGCAGAGAGTGGCGTAGACTGTTGTGGAGTGTCGTAGAGTGAAGTGCAGTGGAGTGTTATAGACCTGAGTGTTGTTGAGTGGAGAAACGTGGAGTGGTGTAGAGTGAAGTAGAGTGGAGTGTCAGAATGGGGTAGAGTGTCAAAGTGGAGAAAAGTGTGCTGGAGTATAGTAAAGTAGAGTGGCTTAGAGAGGACTGGAGTACCTTGAAGTGGCATTCCATTAACAAGGCTCGAGGAGAAGAGATGAAAAGAGTTAGGTCTGTGCAGTTTGTTCCAAGAACATTACATTAACAAGCATTTACAATGCAATAGGTCTCGCAGCATTAAAGTTTGAGTTATTGGCATTGTGTATGACAATGCGTTGCATAACATTTTTAGCAAACTTTGAATTGGTGAGCAGTGAGAGTGTGTGCAAGAGTATGCTGTTGCTCACAGCTGTTATTATTCACACAGCTCTGATGATGCATCTCACGCACGGGGCTGACGCAGTTATTATTCACACAGCTCTAATGATGCACCTCAGGCACGGGCTCACAGCTGTTATTATTCACACAACTCTGATGATGCACCTCACGCACGGGGCTGACCCAGTTATTATTCACACAGCTCTGATGATGCACCTTAGGCACGGGCTCACAGCAGTTATTATTCACACAGCTCTGATGATGCACCTCAGGCACATGCTCAAAGCTGTTATTATTCACACAGCTCTGATGATGCACCTCAGCAAGGGGCTGACGCAGTTATTATTCACACAGCTCTGATGATGCACCTCAGGCACGGGCTCACAGCTGTTATTATTCACACAGCTCTGATGATGCACCTCAGCACGGGGCTGATGCAGTTATTATTCACACAGCTCTGATGATGCACCTCAGGCACGGGCTTACAGCTGTTATTATTCACACAGCTCTGATGATGCACCTCAGCACGGGGCTGACACAGTTATTATTCACACAGCTCTGATGATGCACCTCAGCACGGGGCTGACGCAGTTATTATTCACACAGCTCTGATGATGCACCTCAGAACGGGGCTGCCGGCAGTTATTATTCACAGCTCCCTCTCGCAGCGAGCCTGGGAGGCACGGCAGACAAAGCGATCGCTTTCACTTTCGCGATCACTTGAAAAACAAGACGTGCGCGTGCAATGACAACCAGCATGGGGGGCGTGTCTTAGCCCAGCTCAAGTAGCCCGTAGTAATCCTACACAATCCTGCTGTAAATCCTAAATCCCCGATATCCTACCTGTCGTCCCGGTCGCTACATACCCTGGGCTGCAATCTGCGACCTCCGGAGCTGCAGTGGATCGCGGAGCCCCAGCCACCCAACATCTGAGTGTTGCACGTGGCCCAACCTGCGACTGCCTTTGTGAGCTGGTGCCAGAGTGTGGCATGGACCCGGAGTTGTGCGGGTGCCTGGACCCTAGCCCTGACCTGACGATGACCGCTAACTCTGCTTAACGAAGAGAGTGTCCCAGGTCCGTGCCTCCGTGGTTTTCCTGGTTGCTGCCGGGGCCGCAGCTGAGCGCGGAAGCATTGTCCACCGCAACAATTGTATGCAGGAGCTGTTGGGCACCGATGAGCCGCGCGCGGCCAGTGAGCCGCACTAGACATCGAGCGGCCGGCGGTGACATTTTGACCTCTCTCTGCTACAGAGAGTAGAACACAATTTGGAGAACTTGTGAGGCAGGTGAGGGCCCAGAGCGAGAGAGCCATCAGGGCACAAGACGGCTAGAGCATGGGAGACCTTTTTGGTTGGTGTTCAAATTTCTAGGCGGCAGGGGGTCTCCGTGCGCTCGTGTGTGTGTGAGCGCGTGTGTGTATGTGTGCGGGCGGGGGGGAAGTCTCTGTATGTGTGCATGCGTGTATGGGTGCTCGTGTGTGTGTCTGTGTCTGCGCATGCGTGTGTGTTTGCGCATCCCAGGAGACAGGAGATGGCCACAGCGTGCGCGCTCGCGCGCGCCTGGCCCACTCCGATCGCCTTATTCAAGATGCGCGCGGCCAGCTCCTGTCTCCTGGAAAGCTGTGTCGCTGACTATAAGTCTCTGGCGAGACCGCGCTTACGCGTGGTTAACGCCACGAGACCTAAAAAGTACCTTTTTGAACCAGTATCTGGCCCATAAACTCTTCATTTATGTGGAGATAAAGTGGAGTGTTTTGCATACATAGCGGATTTCCATTTCCCGCATTCCGTGGCCGGTATGTAAGGGTTGGAAACTTGATGATGGAAAAAGACAGGTTTTAATGGATAGTTTATAAAGATATCTAGAGTTTCACCCTTGCAAATCTTATTTTGTGTTTTGTAATATATATAATGTTGCTGGGGTCATATATGTATTGTCTTAAATGATTTATTGTGATTGATATAAGGAAACAAGCAGACCAACAATACCAGGTGGGATATTCAGTGACAATATTATGCATAAATGTGCTGCTTATATCTTGCCTTCTAGACATTTTCAGCTTCTTTGATAGCCCCTACTTTTATAATTGTTGAAAGATCAGGCCCTTGTATGTAGAAAATGGTTGGCCTCAGTCACATATAATTTGTTGCACATTCAATCTACTTAGGTATACAAATTGACATTCTTGTGAGGGTAAATATGATATGGTGCTTCGCCAAAGGTATTTGTGCAATTGTATGATCAGAAATGTACTGTTGGGGAGTGGGGCATGACTATACAGAAATAGAGGAACACACACAAACTTACAGGTTGTAGGTATTGGCATCTTCTTGCAGGGTGTGTCAAATCCAGGAAATGCATGCAGTTTGCCTCCTGCAAAGGCACCAGAAATAACATTTCCTGCTGTAGGGTATGTGTTTTGTCTTAGAGAATATATTTTAGCATTGGGCAGAAGACGATTGATCATTAAAAGCTATCATTTCATATCATTTGCTCATTTCAACTTTCTCCCTTGTGGAATATATGTGTGACTACATTTTACAAATTGAAGTATGCATGGAAGTCTAAGAATAGGATTCTTAGTGTAATACACAGAAGTCAAAATGTACTCCAAACTTAGAAGTGATCCTAAAGGTGACAAAGTAATAAGTGCTCTCGTTAAAGCAGTATTACTTCTATATTTGTATTTTTGATGTTGAGTTGCTTATTAAATAACAATAAATTGTTGGAAAAATTATGCAGTTCAAATGCAAATTGATATGATGCATTCTTTACCATGGACTATTTATTGATGTATAGGTATAGAAGTAGTACAGGTTGAAAGAAGAACTTATTATTTTATTGTCTTACATATAACCTTTCTCCCAAACCTTAAAGTAAATGTGGGGTACCCCTGGCATATGTGGCAAAGCTAAAGGTGTCAATCCACAAACTTTTAAAGGTTGGCTTCATGAAGTAGGCCAATAGTGACACACAGTTACAGTTAGGTAAGCAGCACTCAGTACTGCATACTGTCAACATTGGTACATGATCTTGTCTATAACTTCTGACTCAACATGGCGACTAGAAAGTTCTGCCCACCAAGATAACGACACACAAGTAGCTATATCTTGTCCCTTTTCACCTTGTTATCATACCACACTTTTACCAAACTATTTTTGAACATTTAGATAATGAAGAGGACATTTTCTAAGTTCTTGCCTTTCAAAGTTTTATTATTTTCTTTGTGCAGCAATATTTCTCCCTGTTTCCAATAATATAACACATGTACATTACATTGAATCAAACACAGTGGATAGCAAAGAACTAAGAGTCAAATTTTGCAACATCATTATTATTGTCTTTATAACAGAAGTCCATTCCACATTCATTCATGATATGAAACAAATGGCCCTGGAAGCAAATTGTCACTGCAGCCTTAACTATTCCCATTGCATATATATTTAATATCTCAATTGCAGAACCCAGTTGATTTGAAACCAGTCAGATTTTCTAAGTAACTCACTTAAAATACTAGCCTCATTACAATTGCACTGTTAAAACAGGTGCAAGAAGACTCCAGTGAAATGGTGTTAGCGTATTTTATTGTGTGGATTTTCGCATCTGATTTCGAGTTTTGCCAGGCATAATGAGAAATTAGCAAATATAGATGGGCTTGGCGACCAGGGTTTCTGCATTGTGCTCTTCATAATGCAATGTTCCACAGATGAACTTACCTCCGGGAGGTCCCAAATCCCCGGACCCCGAGATTTTCACAAATTCCATGATTGTAAAACTTGGTCTAAAATCCGATTTTATAACTACATGGAACTCATATGTGTAATATACTGCTCTCAAAATTAGCTATTTGGCTATATTTATTTTCTGTCTCTAATTTTTTTCAAGCCAAATGTTCTTCCTTTAGATTCTTAGGGGCATATGTACAAGCCCCTATCGCCACCCTAATGTCACTTTTAGTGATGTTACGTTGGCGATAGGGGCTTTGCCTTATTTACATGGCAGTGTTAAGAAACTTAACTTGGATTAACGCTGCCTTGTAAGTAAGGCACACTTTCACACTATACTTAGCGTGAAAGGGGTGGCCAATGGGTGTTGTAGTGGACGTTCCACCGCAACACCTATTGATTTTGGCACTGCCCCCTATTTACAAGGGTGGCAAAATAGGCGGCAGCTCCAACATTAAGACCAGGAAAATCCTGGTCTTAAACAGGCGAAACAAGAAGAAATGCTTTATTTCTCCTCGTTTGTGCTGTTTCCATGTGTGCTGCGTTGTGCAAACAGCAACACACCATTGATTGTTTATGTGCAAGAAGGTCACACTTCCTGCACATAAACAATCATTTAAAAATAATTTGATTTGAAACTTCTACGTGTTCTGCATTAAGCAGCACACATAGAAGTTACAAAACAGCATTTAAGAATTGTTTATGTGTAGGAAGGGGGGCCTTCCGGCACATAAACAATCTTCCCCTCAACACAGGCACCTTGCACTATGGTGCAAGGGTGTCTGCGATGGCGCTAGGCAGCTAAAGTTAGCGGTAGCGCAGGGGGAAATGCAGGGCTGCACCGTATTCTAGTTAATATGGTGCAGCTCTGCGTTTCTAAAGTGACGAAGTGTGTTGTTAGCCTTCTTGGTTTAACAACACGCTTCGCCACTTTATTGTAAATATGCCCCTTAATTCCAAATCAGTGTGGATACACAAATATATACATATCACATTTTTATTGATCACAGTTAAATCTATTTCTTTTTGCCTGAAAAAGAGAGTTTGGAGGTTGTAATTTACAGTAAAGAAAATATCCATGTGATCAGGGTATCTATGAATGGTCTGTGGTATTGGCATAGCACAAACCTAGCCTAAAGACAGTGGAACGCTACATAGGTTTAAAGGAAAGGTAAAGAGAGAGTTAACGAGTGAACATCAGAGTAGCTGAGTTGTGGGAGTGGAAGTGGAATGTTCATGATCTAGCGTTCTTTACATAGGCACTTCATCACCTCTTTCCTTAAATTGAGCGAGGATGGGAAAGTAATGGTGGAAATAGGGGTGCTGGTTCTTGCTCTGGGGGCATAAAAGGAGGCAGCCTCAGTTTCTATGCAACATTGAAGTATCGACGTTCATATCACATACCTAATACACATCATGTTGGTTAATTTAGGTAGACAGTAATCATATAGATGACAATATTTGTTTTTATTTTTGACTTAAAACCCTTTTTGGATTCTCTTGCAAAAGCCCAAGCACTCAGGGGCATATTTACAAGCCCCTATAGCCACAGGAACATCACTTTCAGCCCAAACCACTAAGAACCTTTTGGAGTTGGAGCGATGCTTGACAGAAAGCAAGACCAGAGCCTTTCCAGGACATGTAGTTAGCGTGATGCCAAAGATCAGGTGGGCTGCATGGTGTAGGAGGAACTCTGAAGCTTGCCCAGTGTTTCAGTGGGAAGGCCCGGGTCAATGACATATTGTAATCTATACAGACATTACAATAGTGAGTGCCTATGCAATCTGGTGGCTCACAAGTAACAGGGACAGTGTTACCATTGGGCAGTAAAGCAACATGCAGTGTAGAAGAGTTTCAGAGAATGGCGATTCTCCAAGTAACATGCAGAGAGTATCATAATTTCATTAAAGAAAAAAGAGGCTAACATTATGCACATACCTTTTATTGCTGCCCCCAACATGCAGCCCTTTAACGAACATTATACAAATTCATTTTTAAAACATTGAATCCATTTTACAGTCTTAAAACACAGTATATAAGCTCCAGACACACACTTACATGCCTCTTTTAGGCTGCAATGAAACATGACAAGAGCTTAATCTTGAACCAAAATCTTCTATTTCAAGGGATCTGTAAAAGAAACACAAAATTAGCAAACTACTCCATAAGGAAATATAAATGAAGATAAACAATAGAAGATGCTTATATTAACATTCAAAAGAAAGTTTAGTTAAAGAATAAAATATGTATTCTCCCTCCTCCTCCCAAATAATGTATACTATCTAAGCAACTATACTGCATGAGGATGGTGGGATAATGTTAGTCTTCATTGCCTTCAATGAAATTAAAATTCTCTTTGCACGTTAATTGGAGAATCACCATTTCATTGTAACGCTGGAGGCTATGATAATAACATCAGAGATACCTGCCTTTAAAGAAAGATAAACATTTATTGCCCATGATACGAAGAAATTGAAATTCAATCCTATATCCCATAAAGAGTCCAAATAACCACTAGTAGGTCTCCTTAACCTATTTTCTTTCACGACTCACTGGATCAAAGTATCACTTCCTATAGGAAAATTATTTACCAAAGCAGGACTTGCTGTTTTATAACAATTAATCGTTTTGTAAGAAAGAGCTGAATTGAACAAAGCAGACAGATAATTTTCTACCTCCGCTGTAGGAGCTTCCACATGATCCAAAATCCTATCCAAGCACCAATCACACCATTTCTTCCACACTTCCAGGGGCCTTTTCCTGGTACCTAGTGCCCAGTCCTTAGCTTTTTTTTAAATGCCTAAATAGCTACTGGAAACTCTGAAATCTTTCAAACAAGAAGGTTCATGCTTCCTTCCAAAACCAAAGAGTGCTCCTCTCCTTCAAACTCCACCAAAAGATCCAATGAAGATGGAATTAGGCAGAGTACCTCTACTGTGGGTGCATCACACCAGGAAACTAAACCTGAGAACTCCCAAAGGAGTAACAAGAATACGTCTGCACTTCTCTACAAATATTTAGCAACACCCACTGGATCATTGAGAACAGGGGAAAAGCATAGCCCCATCTCCCCCCCAGTCCTAAAGAAATGCATCTACAGCAGCTGCTCCGGGATCTGGTCTCCAGCTGACAAATCTGCGTACCTAAAAGGCCAATCAACTCACAAAAAAGTCAACTTGAATCGGATCCCAGAACCTCTGAATCTTTCTGAAAAAGAACAGTTTCAATTGTCGGTTGCTGAAATCCCTGAGAGACCTGGAATTCCAATCCGCTCTCTCATTCTCAAGACCTGGAATATATTCTGCTCTCAGAAGGATTTTCTGTTCCAAAATGCTAGTTCTGTTTGGCCAGATCTGCTAACCACTTCAATATGGAACACCTTAGATGGTTTATGTATTGCACAGCTGAAAAATTGTCCCAATGAAACAACACTACACTGTTCACTAGTACATTGCTGAAACTCAACAATGCATTCAATCAAGCTAACATCTCCAAACAATTTATGTGCGAACACTGTTGCTCCCTGGACCATCTTCCCCCAGTTTCCATCTCGTTCAAGCGTGCTCCCCAATAAAGGTTGCTGGCATCTCACTCGAAGACGAAATTGGGGGCGTTTCCAAAAATAGGTTTGCTATTCCAGATCTCCAAATTTCATTACAAGACCTGAGACTACCATTATGCATTATTCCTTTAATGCAACTTCAAGCAGCCATTTTAAAGTTAATACAACACAAAGCAAAGCTCTAGAATACTCATAGGTAACATTGGAAACTAGGCTAGATAGATCTGCTTCTTTTAAATGTGGCTTCGAGCAGATAAGTCCTGTTTTTCATTGCTCTCTATACTTTCTTGTCAATGTTGCATTGTATAGCGTGTAATCTTGATTATACCTTATATTTTAGCTATAACATTTCCTAACCTACCATTGTTTTCTGTTTAACCTTTTTACTTTGCTGTTTATTATTATTTTGGGCTTCTGCTGCACCCAACATACCTCAGCGCTCCAGTCGCCTCCACTGAGCTTTGTACACGCTTTAGGAAGAGAGACGCAACTCTCCCTTTCCAACCAGGGCACATTTGTTCTCCGTTTCATCCCGGTTCCTCCTTTTGGCCCATACGGGCTTCTCCACTTCTTGGGCCTTCGTAAAGCCAGGGTCTCGCCTGTTTTAGAGGAGAGACCCTTAACGAGCACAGAGTGACATGCTATGTTTCATTGATGAATCACGCGTAGGGGAGGTGCCCTGAAGGCAACTTCCTTCAATATTTACACCGCGTTGCCTAGCAACTCACACACGTATTGCATACGGCTGATCGCATGTGCTGTCTCTTGACGGTGAGATGGTAGCGTGTCAGATTTCATTGTTTCGAAAGAGATTGAGCATAAAACAATTAATACTACTGCATTCATTGATTTAATACTGCTGTATAATAGAATTATTTTAATACTATTTTGAGGACTTTTATTTTGAAGATTGCTTTAACAAAATTACCTATTGACATTATAAAGCAGTCTATATTATCTAATCAAGCAACTAAACTCTTGGAGCATAAATTGTATTCTGTTATTTACCCAATACCTACAATAATAATAATAATCGGTGTTAACATCCTTTTCCAGGACTTAACGCCCTGGGATTCTATTTTTTACTATGTCTGACGTTGAATCAGACGATTCACAAGCCCAGGCCCCTATTCCCAACCCTAATGAGGAAATTATTAAAAAAATTATACAAAAAGAAATGCGCTCATGAATGAGGGAGACTATAAGTCAAATTGTTGCCGGAAAAAGACCCCTACCTGAATCTACCAACCCCACTGCTCTCCATGGAGTGCACATTGATGATTTAACTAAATGTGGGAATAAAAGATCAAGGAAAAGCAACAATTTAGATAGAGAGAGCAAATTGTACACACTGGGAGCTCCAAGGACCTCAAACTTACTGGGAGGTTTACACACCTCACACCCTAAAGGAGGACTAAGTGCCTCAAACACTAAGGGAGGTCTACACGCCGCAAAAATATCTGGTGTCCATAGCGGCACAAACTTTCTGGATACCCTAAGCGGCTCACTTTATCCAAGTGCTCTATCTGACCCCCACTTAATTGATGATGATCAAGGAACAACAGAATCCTTGGACGAATGCATCCTAGACCTGGACCAGGATGATAATGACCCATATTTTGCTCTCTCTGAGGACAAACTTCCCTCTTCCTCTAAGGAAATAGTCATTGATCCCTTGGGTCAGGAAATGTTCTCCCCTTATAACATTCAACACCTTAGGGGTTCCCAATGGTGGCCTCAAACCATGCGGCCAAGTTTATCAAGAGGTGGATAAGAAACCCTCTTGAAAGAGACACAAGGAATATCCTTAAAGCCGAATGCCCAAGACCTATGGTCCAAGATAAAATTTGTCTCACTCCAAACCTGGACCCAGAACTTATTAAGTTCTTATTTAAACTGGGCAGGGACCCTAGGAAGGGGATGGAGCCCTCCCTCAAAACCTGCCAAGACCGCATGCTCTAGACTAGGTCCCTTGTGCAGAATGATTGATTTAATTGAAGAGAGCCATATTAACGGCTCTTCACCAAACATCGATTTGTTGGAGCCAGAGTACAATAATCTTACTCGGCAATGCTAACTCAATGATTAACACAGAGAGAAGGAAAGATGTTTTATCAAAAATTGACTCTAAATTCTGTGACATGGCCGAAAAGGAACCATCTGTCAACCCAAGCGGACTTCTTTTTGGGGAGGAGATGATCAAGGGACTAGGCACATACGTAGCAACATTCACTGCACTTGATAAGGCGCAAACTGACATGCGCAGATTTGTTAACCCAAGTGTTTTTGCTAGAGCGGCAGAAGGGGTCACTCTACCGACCGTCCCTACCAAAGACCCTTCGACAGACAACGGAGTTGTGGTCGTCCCTACCATTCCAATCCTAGCTTCGACCCTCAGAGAGGAAGACCCTTCCATTCAAGAGGCTTCAGAACCAGAGGTCAGAACTCCGCCAATACTCCAAGTAAGTACCTTTCCACCTTATCCTTCCTTTTCAATGGGGAAAGTGGGGGGTTGCCTAAAACACTTTTTACACACCTGGAAAAACAATTTACACAAGACCCTTGGGTTCTACTGACTGTCCAGGATCTCAAAATAGATTTTATAGAAAAACCCAAACAAGTTACAACTCCCAGAGTGTTAAATCTAACCCAAGAACAATGTTCTATTGTAGCTAAGGAAATAAAATCTATGTTGGTGAAGGGAGCAATTGTAGAGGTCCCCTGGGAATGCCCGAATTCCCTGAGCAATATTTTCCTGGTGGAGAAGAAGGACAAAGGGTGGAGACCGGTAATAAATCTCGGAAAACTGAACAAATCTCTCACCTACAGACATATCAAGATGGAAGGTATCCAACTCCTCAGGGTCATGCTTTTAGAAAAAGACTGGTTAGTGAAACTAGACCTAAATGACGCCTACTTTACAATTCCAATGGCGCAAGAACCCCAGTCCTTTCTCCAATTTGCCTGGAACAATCACGTGTACCAGTTCCAAGCTCTTCCCTTCGATCTATCCTCTGCCCCCTGGTGCTTCACCAAAGTTATGAAGCCCATTACCTCAGTTCTGAGGGAAAGAGGTATCCACCTCATAATCTATCTAGATGACATTCTCCTCATGTCTCAAGACCATTCTCAAATTCTAAAAGACTTGAACACTATCACAAACTCAATAGAGAGTATGGGGTTTATTATAAACAAAGAAAAATCAATCATGACTCCCTCGAGGTCTCTAGAGTTCCTGGGCTTCACAGTGGACACAGTGAAGTCTATGCTGCTACTTCGCCCCAAAAAGATATCCAAGATTCGAAAGGAGATACGTCATGTCCTGAAACTCGATCTGTTAACCTTAAGAGAACTAGCCAGAATCCTGGGCCTCCGCAAATTGTCAATCCAAGCTATTTTCCCACATCCTTTACACTATCAGGCTCTTCAAAAGCAGAAAGGCAGAGCTCTCTGGTCTGGCCTTTAGTACAGAGACAAAATTCATCTAGATTGGGAAGCCAAGACAGAACTGACCTGTTGGTTTGAAAATCTGAACGCATGGAATGGCAAAGCTATATTTGTCATTTCCCCGGAATTTGTCCTGGAATCAGATGCCAACCTTCATGGCTTGGGTGCTTGCTTTCAGAATCAAAACGCGGGAGGCTCATGGTCCTATTTGGAGAATACGAACCACATACATTTTTTGGAGTTAACCCCCGGGCTTTATGCCCTAAGGAGTTCCAAGCAATCCCTTCGAGGGAAGTCAGTCGTTCTCAAGATGGACAACATGTCAGCTGTAGCTACGTAAATCTCCTAGGGGCACCAAGTTAACAGACCTCTCAAACGTAGCTAAAAAGCTATCAATGTTCTGCCTAGAACACAAAATATTGTTAAGAGAGAATTCCTTCCAGGACAAAACAATGTTTGTGCGGACTGGAATTCCAGATTCCTAGTAAATCACACCTACTGGAAATTGAATACAAACATGTTCAAAAACGAGATTACCTTTGGGTCCCTTAGAAGTAGACCTCTTTGTGAGCAGACTGACCTGCCAACTATGCAAATACTTCAGCTGGATGCCAGACCCAGGTACTCTGGCAGCGAATGCCTTCCTTCAACCTTGGAAAGGAATTCGGAAGTATGCCTTTCCCCCTTTTAAATGATCCAACCGACCCTGCAAAAATTGAGAATTGAACAATGTTCAATAATCCTAAACACCATTTTGCTGTCCCAACCCTAGTTTCCAATGGCCTTGGAATTAACTTACGAAATACCCATCCTTCTCCCAGCTTCACCAGGATACTTAAGAGACACAGACTGTTTAGAACATCCCCTTCTTCAGAACAGGACTTTGAACCTTCTTGTCTGGAAAGTGTCAGGCGAGCCAATGAAATCTCTCACGTTTCGGTGCAAGCTTCTTCTCTCCTTCAAGAATTATGGGCCCCCAGTACACACTATAAATACAATGGTATCTGGAAAAGATGGGTTCGTTGGTGCTTGGAAAGGAACCTGGATTCCATGGAGGCTTCTATCGTACATGTAGCCAACTTTCTTGTCAAACAATTTGAATGAAGTCCTACTTATAGATCAATTAACTGCTATAGATCAGCCATTTCTGCAGGTCATTCCCTTTTAAATGGTAGATCTATTGGTAAGAATTCTATAACATGTAGAAATTATGAAAAGCATCAGGCTTAAAAGACCTCCTAAACCTAAATGTGAATCACTATGGGACGTAAAATTATTACTTGACCTATTTTGTAACTGGCCCAATAATAATCTGCTAGATAATAAAAAACTGTCTATTAAACTAGCTTCTCAGCTATGTCTAATATCCCGTCGTAGGTTTTCAGATGTCAGAGCTCTGGAAATAACCAATAGATGATACCCAAATAACCAATGACATGACTTTTTACCCTAGGTTTTTATGCTTGCCCAAAGTTATGCGTTGTAGACTGTACGAAGGAGTATCATGCAAGGATGAACAAACATCGCACTGCTGGTGTAAACCAGCTTCTTAGTTCCTTTAACAAACCCTTCAAACCTGTCTCCTATTCCTCTATAGCTAGATGGGTTAAATTAGCTATGCAAATGGAAGTCACCTCAAAAGATTTCAAGCACATTCTTTAATAAGTGCTATGGCTAGCCAATCTTTTTGGAAAAGAGGTAAGTTTGATGATATTCTTAAGGCAGCTGACTGGTCCAGTTCCTATACCTTGCAAAACATTACTGCAAACCTGTAGAACATATTTATGATGTTGTTTTACTAGACTACCAACATAAATATTGTTAACCTCCGGTCTTGTAATGAAATTGTGATTCTACTATTACCATGACCAGACAATTTGGATTTCATTAACACCTTGACTGCTAGAGCAATTCCTGCTGGGTGCTGAAATATTCAGATCCCCATTGTTCATGACGAGCTCAGCTCGCCATAAGCACACGGCCAGTATACTGCATGACGAGCTGAGCTCGTCATGAGCATCAAAGGGGTTAAAGACACAGAGGCTAACATTAGGCCAAACCCCACCTCCCGGGAGTGGACTCTTATTATAGCATGTTATTAATTTATTGTAATTTACTGTATTGCATTTGTTTGAAGATTAGAATCTAAAAAAATAAATTAAAAAAGGATGCATAATGAGGAAACTTTTCAGGTATTTAATAGCGTTAATTTTCTCCCTTTTCATAGGGCTTATTTGGGCAATTTTTAATAATTTATCCTTTTTCAGATAATTCAACATAATTGGTTCCTCCACAAGATGCAGGATCTCACCCTGATTTCTACGATTTCCTCCTCTTCCCTCCAAGCAAGTCTCGGCATAGTACCTTTTGTTCCTTTGGATTTCATCAACTCCTAAAGAAGAAGCTTATCTTTTTCATAATACTTGAACGCTGACTTTCATTGCATTAAAAGAGTCAGATCTATCTAGCCTTGTTGCCAATGTAACCTATGAGTATTCTAGAGCTTTGCTTTTTTATGTATTAACTTTAAAATGGCTGCTTGAAGTTGCATTAAAGGAATAATGGTAGCCTCCGTGTCTTTAATGAAATCCAGATTCTCTGGTCATGGTAACAGGCGAATCACAATTGTCTAACCCCCATTTCAAATATTTCTGAGCATCTATTGATGAAGAGATTGGATCTGTATACCACAAGCCCTGTCTCAGACCCAAGGCCTTCAGCCTCTGAAGAACACTGTAGTGAAGTGGTCCCGGGATATGGCCAGAATTGACGATGATAGAAAACCAATTTCCTTTGCTTGATCCCACAGGGTCACCATATTCTTCTCCAAGACAAATTTTACTTCCTTACTTATCTTTTTTATCTTCTTGTGAGGAATGAGCAATTGAGATAGTTCATTGTCCACCTGATAGCCTAAAAGCTCTAGGTTTTTGTGTAGGAACCATGATAGATTTCTCCACATTTGCGATAAAACCTAAGCTCTCTAATATGTCCCTTGTCCACCCAAGGTGCTACAACAGTTCTTCCCTGTCCTGAGATATCAACAATATCTCTTTTAAATAGATTATTAGCTGTATGCACCTCTCTCTCAAGAGGCCTACTACTGGCCTCAACATATTGGTGAAACACCATGGAGCTGAGGATAGACCAAAAGGAAGACAGCAAAACTGGTACAGAATACCTCTCCACCTGAAGCATATTTCTAAGAGGTTGTTCCCAAAGGTATTGCAAAATAAGTGACCTTCAAACCCATTCACAAGGGGCGTTTGATATAAAAGACTTCGAATTGTACTATATAAGTGCGCAGGCCCATTATGCCTACTACTGGCTGCATCAGCCACGATATATGCCACAAATGGCAGCAGAGTACTGGCTGGCGGACCCCATCCCCATCGATGGTACACTATACACTACCCCTGGCCCTAGGGAAACAACCCCAAATACTGTCACATGTACAAATACAGCATGGCATCGCATTAGTCGCATGCTGGAAACTCCCCTGCTCTATTCCTTGCTACTACCACTCACGTATCACCCCAACACGCCCCTCCTCCAAGAGAAAGCATTTCACAAAATTGAGGGACCGGACCCACATTAAAACCGGGGGGGACCTCTACCACAATGGGCAATTCCGTACGTCTGAGCACATGTTTCAAGGCCTCCAGCGGCCTCCACTGGATGTCTTTTTATATATACGACTCAGACAGGGGTGTTTGTTTGCTTACCCCGGAATTTCTGAATGAACCCCCAGTGCTGACTCCACTGCATTTGATGCTAAAAAATACGTTTGCAGGTCACCTCGTCTCCACGATCTACCACACAGTACACACACAAAGGGTGTAACCATCTACACTATCACCTACACGCTGGGGCTCTGAGCTAGGCTATGAACTATCGGATGAACAATGGGAATACTGCTGCTCGCAGACTGGGCAGGTTTCGGCCAGCAGGAGATTATGCATAACACATTACAAATTCCTCCATCGGTTATATTACACCCCAGTTAAGATGCATAAATACAAATTAAGAGACTCAGACAGCTGTAATAGATTCCAAGCCTCGGGTGCCGACTTTCTACACCTTGCCTGGGAATGCCCAGGAGTACATGACTACTGGAATCAAGTCTTCGAAGCCCTAGACTCCTTGACAGCAGCCCACATTGAGCGAACAACGTTGTTGGCCCTGCTGAGCTTCGTCAAGCCGCTACCAGCAACACACCGCAAATACATTGCCCTCACATTGGTAATGGCCAAGAGGTGTGCGGCTCGTTGATGGGTTAGGGGGAGGGTCCTTAAGTTCAAGGATTGGCTTAATGACTTGGTGTTCTGTCAGGAGCAACTATCTACTTATGTGGAGCTATTACCTAGGACCTCCAGGCCCAGAGATATCTGGGGACCCCAGACGGCTACCTTTTAACACACCTGCGCGATAGCCAGGATGCCGAGCCTGGGACGATTGCACCCTAAGGCTTCCCCAATGCCATATGCCCATGCATTGTTAGTAATTATACCTCAGGTATTGATTAACTACTATCCCCATAGGTAAAATGTCCTTCCCAAGGCCCCGTAATGCCACAACACTCATGCGTTTGCAAACCACTGTCAGAGAAAGATCACACCATAGCCCTAACTACAAAAAATGTGAACTGAATCACCAGCATGGACTGTTATTATGATGTCATATGTACAGCCCTACTGTAAAATAAGCTGATCAAAGGAATGTGAGTGGACAACATATTGTGTCATTCCATGCCATACTGTCATATACCAACAGAATCGGAGCACTGTAAGTTCAACATGATAGTGATGTGCCGGTTGCTTCTGTATAAGCATTTATGATGTACTGTTTTTGTTGAAAAGCAATAAAGAAAAATATAAAAACTTCAAATAAAATAAAAAGTTTCCTTCAAACCCAACTTTACCAGCCAATTACTTTCCTGCAAGATATCTCACAAAAGATGGATCCCCTCCATCTTGAAATGTCTGTCCACTAGGAATTCGTTTAAATCCGGAAGGCAAAGACGGCGTGTGACTTACTGCTGCTACTCTCATCGTCTCTCTCAATGGATCAGGGGTTCAATGGGCGATTTCTCAGCCTGGGATTGGATACGGCGGACTCTTTACTGTGCATGTTGTTGCAGGTAGTGTTGTGGTGGATTGCTATGAGCGCTCAGTCCTGCTGTCTATTCTCGGCAACTGGGGTTAGCAGCTACGGCGGCTCTGTGAAAATCCACCAAATCAACTAATGGCGCTAAGAGGTGGATAAACGGGAAAAGTGCAGACCACCAGAAACCTCAACGCTGGTGTAGCAATTGTGGGGGCAGCCAGCCAGCGGAGGCCAGTGAAGTGATGGCCAACGCAAGAGAGCGCAGCGGTCTGGGAAAGTCAAAATTAGAAACTGGAGCAAAGATGGCAACAGTTAAATCAACAGTACAGGTAAAGGGGAGGGGGCCGGAACAACCCACTGTTGTTTTCAGTTTTGCTCATCATTCACCTGACCCACAGAAAAGCAGTGCATTACCGGAGGTGGGGGGGGAATAAAACCCAACAACAGAGATGGCGGACTGTGGCATGAATGAAAGAGATGCAGTTGGAATAGAATCCTATAGGTTGTTGGATGGCGAAGTGGATGGACTCAAATCCCCAGGATTCTCGCTCTGAGAATTTAGTAGGGAGTGGAGGAAAAAGCCAGCAAGCCACGGAGGAGCCTGCGCCACAAGGAGTAGATGGCAAGGCAGCAAGGTGGCAGGCCTGATGAACTAAATAAGACGTGTGCGGAAATTGTTGAACGATTGACCTCTGTGGAAACACGGGCTGAGGTTTTAGAAGCCGAGGTTGAATCTCTGAGTACTGGCCAAGGAGCGGCTATTTCAGATGTTATGCTCAAGCTGAAAGAGCAGGAAAATTGCCAGCGAAGAAACACCCTGTGCTTTTTAGGGTTTCCATAGGGAACAGAAAGTAGTAACCCTAGAATCTATATGACAAATCTCCCGAAAAGTGCTTTCCCTGACCAACTGAATTGGGACTGGGATTCCGAAATTTAACAAACTCGCCGATTTCCACTAACTGTGAAAAAACATCCGCAAGAAAGACCTAGAGCTATGCTGGTATTTTTCCGAAATTTCCTACTGAGACAACTAGTGTATGATCAAGCCCATCCTAATGCCCTGAAAACCTGTCACTCTTTGTCAAATCAGATTTTGCCCACCCAACAGTGGAAAGACGCTGGCACCTACGACAACTGTTCTCTCCCTTTCAAAAAAAAAGGGTCAGAGATTTTCCTCCAGAATCTAGCCTGACTCAAAATCAGGTACAAGGGAACTATACACAGTTTCTCCTCATCAGAGAGTCAAGCAAAGGAGTATTTGGAAGAAATTGGAAGAAAGGAAAAATGTAGAGACTCTTCCAAATAAACGGGCGGCCGCTATATCATGTTTCTCTGGCTGCAATATGAATATTGGGACTGAGCAATCGGATATTGAGGGCGTACCAATATTGTGATGAGAGAGACTGTGGGCAGTATGGCAAATGCACATTGCTCAGGCTATGCCTGATTGCCTGCCTACTTGTTGGAGGGTGGGGGCTGGGCAGGTAGGGGGGCAGGGTGGTACACATAAAGGGGGGTGTGGAGGGACAAAGGCAGGTAACAGCCTCTGTGGAGTCGGTTTCACATTGGTGTGTTGTGGGGTGTTCATGTGGGCAGCAAAGTTTAAAATATGCTTTAGGTCAATAGAACATGAAGATGTGTAGACTGCGGATAGCTACAATAAATATCTGTGGTTTCAATGATGTGAAAAAAGGCAGATGGTGTCACAAAGGCAGCAACTACTACAGGCAGACATTGTCTGCCTGCCAGAAACTCACTTAGAGGATAAACAGAAAGGCCTCCTAAAGTATTTGGAGTATAGCATAGTGGGGTCAACTACCCAAGGGACCCGCACATGGGGGGGGGGGGTTGGAATTCTAACCCGTAACAAAATGATATCGTTTCCCCAAGTCCGGGTGGGTGCATTAGTGCATTGAGTTATAGGTGGCTTTAGAGCCCCAGCATTCCCCGGTTTTACATTATGTTTTTTGTATGGTAGCAACATTGATGACCTTTCCTTATTAGAGTGGGTATCTAATGAATTAGCGCACTGCCAACTCCCCCTCGTCATATGTGGAGATTTTAAAATCAATCTTGCAAGTGATTTGGGGCATGTGCAAAAATATACGGGGAGGAAGCCCAAACTATTTCAAGCACTATGTATGCCAGGCAAACGAATTGTGCGATGCATGGGCCCAAATGAGACTTTAGAACACAGGTTTACTTACTATTCTGCCTCACACCAGAAACATGTCAGGTTGGATTATTTCTTTTTATTATCTTTGGTTTAGGTAGAAGAGCACAATTGAATGTTTTCCAAGGTTCCTTTCGTACCATAGCCCACTAGTATTAGAGGTGGATAGCAGGGGTTCTCCTGAAAGATCTTTTAGAGAGCACTTTTATTGGACGAAACCTATGTAGGACGCATGAAGGCGTGGATCCAAGAATTCTTGCAGAAGAATTCGGGAACTGCCTCATTGGGTATTGTGGGACACTCTAAAGGCAGGCATTCGGGGAGAAACAATCCAGTTCTCGATTGGAAAGAAAAAAAGGATTGTCTGCGGCTTATCCGACAAAGCCTGGCCCAGACAGAAGGAAATTTGATTATTGCCCTGCATCAGAAGAAAGGGGTAGATGAAGCCCAAGTGAAAGTAGCTCTCGCTAAAGCAGCAATTGGTGAAAAGATGTTGAAGAAGGCAACAGATAAAGTAAATGCTTGTCAAGAAGAAATGTATGAGCGAAGCGAGAAAGTGGGTCTTTTCTTGTAGTTAGAACTAGGCAGGAACTTATAAGCAGTGAAAACAGCATGTGAGGGATCCACTATTAGGGCTGGTAAAATCCGAGCAGCCTTTTCTAAATTCTATCAGGCTCTACATACAGTACTCAGGAAGCCTATGGGGTCATTGTGAGGATTTAATACTTAAGTATCTGGATCCCGCTGTGGTGGAGGTATTGTCGCAGGAAGAGAGGGAGCAATTAGACCTTCAACTGAGCTGGGATGAGATGTTGGTAGCAATCTCAAAAAACCACCTAAAGAGAAAGCAGCTGGTCCCGACCTAATCCCCACAGATTTTTACAAGGTCTTTCAGGAGCAGCTAAAATAAATTATGACAATCATGTTTTTACAGATTTCGTAAGGAGTTGCACCACCGATGTCCTGGGCTTCGGCAAAGATCATAGACTTCCTGAAGAAAAACAAACTTATACAAGAGTTGGGGTCCTACTGTCCAATAACCCTAATTAACGGGAATGTGAAAATATATTCAAATGTTTTAGCCTCTCGCCTCAGCAGGTTATTCACAGGTTTGTTTTAATGGGGCAGCATGGTTTCATCCCTCGCAAGGGAACTATAGAACACATTTGAAGGATTATCACCCAGTTTGATGCCAGACAAGTGACAGCGGACCCAATGGCTGCAATTTTGTTAGATGCTGAAAAGGCATTTGATAGGGCCTCCTGGCAGTCACTCAGGACTTCAATGCATAGGAAAGGGATAGGGATTAACTTCATTGGGGTGGTTAAAGCATTGTATAAGGATCCTGAGGCTAGTGTCTATATAAATGGGGAGTTGACAGAAGCCTTTAAAATTACAAGAGAAACACGACAAGGGTGTCCCTGCTCACTGCTCCTTTTCCCATTGTACATCGAGCCTTTCTTGAAGGATTTATAACTGGCTGTGGGTATTCCCCCCTTAGTTATGTTTGTGCAGGAAGGCAAGGTCTTGGCTCATGCCCATATTACATTTCCAGTCACTTCCCAAAGGGCAATTGGGGCAATTGAAGAAGACGCTTGGAGAATGGGGCATTATCAGGATATGCCCTGAACAGGGATAAGACGCAGATTATTATTAATGAATTTGTATCTTTTACTGATTACAGGGTAGTAAAAAACAGTATATTTAGGGGTTACAATAAGCTTTGATCTGGATGAGGTGGTAAATGAAAACTTGGGGCCATGTGCAGAAGAGACCAAAAAAGTGCTAAAAAGGGTCGGTAACTTACATTTAATATTAATTGGTAGAAGTAACTTAATCAAAATGGTATTCTTTCTTAAAATACTGTACTTCTTAAGAGCAATTCCCCTGTTTTTTTTACATTTTTGGTTAAAGAAATTTGAAAGCATTTTTGCACAATTTATCTGGACATATTCAAGACCAAGGAGATCGATTAAATATTTATCATTACCCAGGGAGCACGGTGGGCTGACCCTTCCTAACCTTAAGCTATACTGGTGGGCGGCCTCACTGGTACAATTTACAACACTTCCTATGGTAGATATTAACAGGGAGAGGACAAAGTATCCCTCCCCCTTCGAATTATTGATTGGCCCTGAAGCTTGTGAGTGTCTATTGTGCCAACTAGATTATGGCTATCACAAAAGGGTGCATTTTAAGATGCTGCGCAAAGCTTTTAAGGTATGGACTTCTGTACGCTATCTACTAGGACTGGGGAGGCTGCATTTTAATATCCCTCTGTGGCAAAATAAGAATTTGCCTCATCTATTTAATAACTTCTGTTTTAATAACTGGATATGGGTGGAAATGAAACAAGTAGGCTGTTTTTACACATCCTGAGGTATAATAGCATATGATAAATTGAGCGTGAAATTTGGTCTTACTTATAGAGAGTTTTTAAAATATCTGCAGATTTGAGATTAATTGCAGAGGAGGGGGGCGGAGAGATACGAGAATAGGGAACTTGTGGATCAAATAATACAGCCTGTGTCATCCCCGCATTGGGATCCTGTATGAGCTGGTCAATGAATAAATGAAAGATTATTTGGAAAAGTCCTTGACCAAGTGGCAAGAGATTCTAGATATTACTGACGCAGCCTTCCAAAGTGCTTTTTCAAACACCTTAGTGACCCTCATGCCTGCCATCTTTCAAACACAGCATTATAAAACTTGCTTTGAGCTTTATTACACTCCTTATCGGATTGCTAAATGGGGCGAGGGGAAAGTTGTGCATTGCCCATTTTGTGCGTTGTATAAAACAGACTTATTTCACATGTTTGCTACATGTAAATATCTAGGGTTGTTAATTAAAGAGATTAATGCGTTTCTAAAGAGGAAACTACAAGTGCAGATTTTATGCAACCCCTCCGCTAATATTATTGGCCATAACTAATCAGAGAATAGAGGATGGATGCGCCCTCGTAAGCATAGCAATGGAGGTGTATAGATTATGCATTGCCTCGGCTTGGCTGGACCCTGTTTCAACAATAGCTGGCTCGATTATTGGTGACCCATAATCTAGAGATAACTATATATATGCAAAAGGGACATAGGGCTAGAAAGAAAGGGATAGGAATTTGAAAGTGCTTTGCCAATCTGGTTGAAGACTCGGGCGCTTAAATTACACTTGCACTTTGTGAATATATTATGCTGCTTAACAATAGAGGATGAAAATAGAATCAAGGGACGAATGCCCCATCAACATTATATCTTTTCTATATACTGCAATATTGCACTTTGAATTTGCAGCTAAAAGATTGTTTGGTCAATAGGGTTGAATACTTGGCTGTTATGGGGCACTAGCACTTTGTGGATCTCTTATGCTGCTATATAACTGGTGTATGAAACCAGAACTAAGCGTGGCTGCCAGTCTTGCTAGTATTATTTCTGCTGCACATACTGCACTACTGCCTTTTGAACATGCTGCTAAAAGATTAAATGAAATGAGAGGTGTTTTTTCTCCAGCCTAGTTTTATAGTTATGTAATAAGAATTCATAGTGTATTTTTTTTACTTGTTGATTTTTCATACTGTCTATGAAATTCTTGTGATGCACACACCACACTATTGCACTTTCAATCTGTTGCTAAAAGAAACATTGAAAATAGTGGTGCTTTTTAGCCAAACTTTTCAGCTGTGTAACAAAAACCTACATTACCTCTCTTTTATATGTTTGTTGTTGTTGATTATGATCCACACTGCCTATGAAATTCTTGTGATGTATTCAAATGCAGGGAAAGGTGGGGGAGGGAGAGGGTACTAGGTTTGCATAAAAAAATATGGGAGGGGAGAAAATTTGTTTTCTTTTTCTTACTCAATAAAAATATTTTTTTAAAAAGGAATTCGTTTAAATCCTTTAGATTTATTATAGGACAACAAGCTTTGTCCTTTTCCCTTGTAAGGAACACCGTACTCACAACACCCTCTACTGACTGTGCAACTCTTGTAATTGCCCCTCTGCTTAGCAATTGGGAAACCTCTGAGTTTACTAAAGCCAACTGTTCCAAGTCCAAAACCAACTCTTTTGGCTGGGTTTTTGGAAAGGGATTTTCCAAAATCCTATTTTGAAATGTCCTATAGTTTCCAAAACCCAAGAGTCCATTTTTATATTTTGAACATGAAACTGATGCATGACTGTGTATGAGTCCCAGGATGCAACCACCGTCTGATTAGATGAAGAAATCCTCGTACCCCAAAAGATTGTCCATTTTAAACTGTTTTAATGATTTAATCTTCTTTTACAAATGTGGTGTATAGAAAGGGTGATTTCAATTTTCAAATCCTTGCACTATGCCAGTCAGGCATTTACTACTGCATGTGGACATTTTGACATACTGTAGAAAAGGCCTGACTGGCATAGGAAAGAGTTTGAAAATTGAAATCACAATTTCTATACACCACATTTGTAAAAACTGTAACCATTAAAACAGTTTTAAATGGACAATCTTTTGGTTACGATGATTTCGTCATCTAATCAGATGGTGGTTGCATCCTGGGACTGATACATAGTCATACATCAGCTTCATGTTCAAATACTTCCTGGTGCTTTGGGAATGAGCACACACCAGGATGGCACCCCGAAAAGGAATAATTATTGGATTAACTTTGAATAGAACTGGGGTGCAGGTTACCAACTGTCTCTCATATTGCCTGTTATATTTTCCCAGTTGTGAATAAAAAAACTAAGTCTTTCCTCAAACCTTAAATAGGTAAACCCAACTGTGGTGCTCAAACTCACCTTCTCTTTCTGAGCTTTGAGATCCGGACCTGCCTCCACGGGATAGGGAAACTCTCTTTCTTTGGGGGAGGAACCCCATGTTGGAACGGCCATTCCTTCTATAACCTCTTGACTCTTGAGAGTGATAGTGGGACCTTTGAATTCCACAGCCGACAGCCAGTCCCCTCCTCTCAGCCCTTCCAAGAAACACTCCACATATTCAGCCGAGCCTTGCTAAAAGCCATGAAGGTGGACACGTGTTTCCCAAGGACTTTACAAAACTCTCTCCAAAAAGTAGCCCATTTGGCTGGCCCACAACTTCCTTATTTACCAGACCTGCCAACTTCAGGTTCATTCTCATAAGGAGAGGGTTTCTTCTCTCTGCTATTAGGCCTGCATTCCCATTTCATATCTGACATAAAGCAAGTTGGGTCCAACCTTCTAAAAGTTTCACATCACCCCTCATATTTTTACAATATGCCTCCTAAGACATGTCTCTAACATGAACCAAGGGATCCAAAACATCCAATAGTCTATCCTATAATTGTTTCAGACAGCGTTCAATCCCCTTTCTAGGGACTTTCCCAGATATAAAGAGAGTCGTTATTAGCTCTGGGTCAAGATTAGGGGTAATGCATGCTTTATCCTCTATGAAAGGTATTCTGCCTTGAACAGGTTGCAAGTGTCCTTATCTAAGGGGTTTCTAAACCCAACATTTAATGAACTTCGTAACATGCTCCATACACCACCACTCCGGGCTACATGAGTGTTCAATTTTATTGGGGTCAAATATATCGCCACCCAAGAGGATCTTTGATTCCCCTTGCGGTTCATTGGTATTCTAAATCCTCATGTAGAGAATGTGCAAGCACTTCTGTGGGTCAAATAAGTGCTCATCAAATTCCATGTCCTCATTATCATATGCTTCCTCCTCTATGGTAGAGGAGCCCTGACTGTCTTCTGTACTATTAAGATCACTCTTTCCTTTTTTGCCGCTCTTGAACACCACCGCCAGATGCCCCATTAGGGTGTCCCATGGCTCTTAGTGCCACTGAGGGCACCACAATCTGCTGTAGCACTTGAGCTGCCATCAGGTAATGCATCATTGCCCAGATTAGTAAAATGCTTCATCTTCTGAGAGACCTTACCTCTTTTTTGCAGCAATAGGGACATCATCCTGTGAGAGTGAAAAATAATCCTCTTCTGAAGGAATATCGCTGTTTCGCTTAGATAAAGCAGTCTCAACTGCTTCCTTAATGGGAAATCTCAATTCCTGCTCAAAATATCTCCTGAATGAATCCTCCTTAATTTTTACCAGAGCCAGACTCTGGAGGACTGATTTATCTGTCAACTTCCTTTACTATGTTTTTTTTGGGGTTGAATAAATTATTAGGGTTCAAAACAGCACAGGCGTTACACCAGCTGTGGCTGAAGGTGGCATTGGATGCTCCCTTTTACTTTGGGTGAGCTGTCAATTTGGTGCAGTTCAGATGAGCTGTGCTTCGCAATCCGACGTGCCCGTCTTCTTGAAGGAAAAGGGAGAGAGCGGTGAGGCATGCTAATCATTAAATTAAACAGAAAAGAGTAGGGTGAGGGAATAAATCTTTCAAGAGTGAAGAAAAAATAGAAGGTAGATGTTTTGTAAGTGAAAAAAATCCTAAAGAAAAAAGAGACAGAAAAAAATGAAACAAGCATTGGCAAAGGCAATAGGTCTCTGCAATCCGAAAGCTAATGGTGTTGTCGATGACAATGTCTTTTAGCCTTGTGTTATGGAGTGGAATGCATGTATGTGGTTTGGGGTGAAATTATATAGGTAGAATTGGAATTGTTTGTTATGGAATGGAGTTGCATGGAATTATGTGGTGTTAAGTGGAGTTATGTGCAGTGGAACTATGTGGTAAGGTGTGTACTGAAATTATGTGGATAGTAATTATGTGGTATTGAGTGTACTGGAATTATGTAGAGTGGTATTATGTGTCATGGAGTGCAATGTGTGGAGTGGTGTTGTAAGTTGTGGAATGGCATGTTGTGGAGTGGCTTTATGTGGTGTGGTATTGAATTTTGTGGCATGATGTGGAATTCTGTGGTGTGGATTGGATGTATGTGGTGTGTAATGGAATTGTGTTGTGGAGTGGAATCATGGGGTTTGTTGTGGAATTATATGGGGTTGAACTTTGTGGCGTGAAACTGTCTGGCCTTGAGTGAAATTATGTTGAGGTGAATTATCTGGCATGGGGTAGAGTATATTTATGTGGATTGTTGCTATGTGTTATGGACTTTCATTATATGGGGTTTATTTATGTGGCATAGAGTAGAGTGTAATTATGTGTAGTTGAAAAACAATTTTAAAAGGCTATAAATTCCATAAAATTGACCATTGTTGTCCAAACTCTGAAAGCTCATTACTGGGATTCCTTGCCGTTGCTGTTTTTTTGTTTTTGTTTTGTTTTTTACAATACACACTTTCATACCGTTTTGTAGAATAGTGAGACCAGTTGTAGAATGGTGTGCTGCACACGAGTGGGGCCTGCCCACTTCAATCTTTTGTGACACTGCTCTGTAAAGGGGGAGAATGCTCACTGTACCGGTGGAGACTGATGTAACACTTTGTTGTGAAAGGTGTGGAGGTTTCTTTCTGGTTGAAGGGAGGCTTGATGCCACTTGCCACTGTAGAATTCCCATGGCCAGTGTTGCGATTGTGAGCTTGGCTTTACAGGGAATGCTGGACAACAATTATGGCCTACTTTTTTTGATTGAATGCCTTTGCCTACAGCTCGTAGCAAAAATCGTACAACAGGGAAGAGGCCTGTGTTTGGACGAAGGGAAGGTGGAAATGTGTTTCATGGATGGCAGTTCATTTGGTAGATTATTAACCACTTAACCACAGTGGCAATTCAGCCACGGTGCGGCGGTTTTATTGAGTGGGTTGGCCGACGGGCGCATCGAAGGGGTTAAAACAAAATTGGAACTGCATCATCACAGTTGTCTGACAATCATACAGTTAGGCAAAAAAAAAGCTAATTGCAGGTTTAAACAAGACAATGGGAATGGCTAATTTATTTTAGTGCTCTAAAGCTACCAAAGCGCTTTACAAGATCCCAAACAAAGCCCAAAACTTTAGAGCATGTCAAGCTTCACAAAGACAGGTGCAAGCGTTGCTTTGCAATTCTTCGAGCAGCCCGTCTAGGGAAGGTGGTGAGTTGAATTAACCAGCTCAGTGTGAACACTTGATATATCACGTAATCCAGATGATTTCAGTAATTAAAATAAATAAATAAGACTCCCATCAAATGCTATCAGCCCATGTAAAAGGCAGTCCAGCTACCACCTGGTGATGGGAAATATATCCAGTGGGAAAAATATTTCTCAAATTCTTGCATAATAATGCTCTGTGTTGCAATTAATGATAAACCCCAACTCCCAGCTCCTAAGTTCAGATCCAGTGACTAATCACTCCAGATCACGCTTGAACTGCTGTACCCAGTGAGGAAACAAATGTCTGCCGACCACACCTTCTATTGACCAGTTTCTGCGGAGTTAGGGGCTCTAAACAGCCAGAGCTGTAGCTACCATGGTTAGAGATGCGCAAGCAAACAGCTCTCACAAAGCTCTGTAAGTGTTTGCAATGTAGATCATGCAACTCACATCACTTAAAGTATGATGGGGTTTATAAAATACTCAAAGATTGTATTTCTTCAACATGTTGAAACTTTGATATTAATATTGAGCTTTATGGTCTGCCACTGAGAGGTACTTGTTCAACGTGTGAAGAGCCCTTGCAGTCAGAGCTTCAGGACAGGAGGAGAGAATGTGATGTTAGCCCAGAGCTGCCAACTATGGAGCTGGGAAAACGGGTTTGAGTATCTGCGTCGGCACGACATCCTATGATCTTGGACAAATCACTAAATCTCCAAATTTCTACAAAAACAAATGTGTCCTTGTGCAAAGTAACCAGCGGATAAATAAAGTGCTCTTTCGGATTCAGCAAAACATCCTGTGATCTTGGGCAAATGATTTAATCTCCCTGTTCATACAAAAACAAATGTATCCATGTGTAAAGTAACTGGCTCTCACGTAAAGCACTTTAATATTATATAGTGTTCATGCTATATAAAACTGTAGGGCATATTAGCAAGAACCTTGTTAAAATTATCACCGTTTTAGAGGCAGGAAACTGCTGCTAAAACTGCGATAATGGGCTTGTTGATACACGTTATAGAATTCCAATAGAAGCTCAAGTTAGATGTGCAGGACATCTAACCAGGGCTTCTATTGGAATTCTATAACGCATATTAGCAAGCCCATTATCGCTGTTTTAGCCGGTGATCATTTTAACGAGGTTCTTGCTAATATGCCCCTGAATTTTTTTTAAAAGAGATGGAGGATGAGGTGAGTGAACTGAAAACACAAGCACTGTATGGAGTACTCCAAGGGAAATAAAAAAAAGTAGTCTAGAAATAATTTCCAAAAAAGGCCACTGTGTATGAATAGTAGTACTCGGTACCTGGTCTCGGGGAGGGCTAAAGATGGGAAGAGGTATGGCACATGCATGCCATGGGCAAATGGGAAGAGCGAACAATGGAGCGATGAGGGAGTCAGCAAATGGAAAGGCTATGGGCGGGCTGAAGCTCACAAAGTACATACAACAGTTATCTTTTCGAGACAGAGCATAGATACTGTCTGGAGCAGAGACTCAAAAAAGGACCAATCCATAAATTGGAATAGTTATAGGTACCTAATAAAGCCAAACACACTGTATTTTAAAGAAAAAGCATACAGAAGTAAAGAGATGTACTTATCTGTTAGGAGAAGCCAATAAAAGAGGAATGTGATAGTGTGTCTGAGGCTTATATACTCTGCTTTGAGACTGTTAATTGATTCAATTTTTTATGATGTATTTGTATAATGTTCTTTTTTGTAGCTATTATTTTTATTGACAATAATAAAGCACGAAACACTAACAAAAAGTCTATGGATGTGCAAGTCCAACAAAGAACCATAAGGTGTATAATGTTCTTTATAGGGCTGCCTGTTGGGGACAGCAATAATTGGTATATGTATAACGGTAGCCTCTCGTTTTGTAATGAATTTATTTTTTACCTACATTTGTGACTTACTAATGCTCCTCAGAGTCCCTATTTGCCAGAATGCCAACATATAAATAGTATATTTTTTAGTCATTTATTCAATACACAAATTGCAATTAGATATGGCCGTGCAGTGCTCACGGAATAAGGCTACCTCCAATATTGGTATTGCAGATTCCATGACAGACTTGAACCTGGTTGGCTTGTAGAGCTGTATCACCAGTGGTGTCTTTGTGGATCTTTCCTCTTTCCAGTAAATGTTTTCTAATCCTTGATATGTTTAATAAGTTAAATTGTCTGATGTGCTTTTGCAGAGGTCGTACCAAATCGGTTGGAAAACGCTGGGTTAATCAGTGTTGTCCAGCATGTAGGTGCTCAATAGGATGGCGGACGGACCTGCGTCCGTCCGCCACCCCAAAGGAGGAGGGACCGTCCGCAGGGGCAGCGGCTGTCCCTCCAGTGCAATTAGGATGTGACCGCCACCCTGGTGGTCACATCCTCAATATTTAACATTGCGGCGTGTGCTGCAATGTTAAATATGCATGCTTCGCATTTGCATGCACAAAGCGGCAGGCACAGCGCGGTGCCTGCCGCTTCGTGCACGCAAATGCAGGGGGGTACCATAGGTACGCCCCATGTGCACCCCCCACCCCCTGTCACCCTGGGGGCCCGCAACGGGCCCCCAAAGAAATCACTGTTTGCCTTTCCACGGCGGAGAAGCCGCTGCGGAAAGGCATCTGTTTACCCCCATCCTAATATGGCTGGCGGTGTCTATTAGACACCGCCTCCATATTAGAGCTTTTCCGCTGCGGTCGTAAGTCGACAGTGGCGGAAAAGCGGCGGACGGTCTTCCTGACCCCCAGCCATTCTAATCTGGCGGGGGGCCTTTGAAGCCCCCGCAGCGGTTTTTCCGCATCCTCTGGGCCGGCTGACACTTCCGCCGGCCCAGAGGATGCGGAAAAACCGCAATCCTAATGACCCCCTTAGTCTTTCATTGCCGTTCCTTTGTTTTTAAAACTATTAATCAGGATTTAAGAAAACCCAAGGTTCCATCCTACAGCACTCCAGAAAAGTAAATGCAAATCTTTTTTTGATGCAGCTTAGCAGGAGTCGCACAATTGACATGCGCCTATTCAGTTCACATTAAGCAGAACAAAAAAATAAAATTGATCGGTTTGGAGGCCCAAAGATTTTCCTACGAATCGTCAGCTGTGAGGCAGAGTGATGTGGTTATGTGTCAAAGTAGCAAATGGAGAGGTTTTAAGGCACGGCCAAAGTGAGAAATTGCCCAAGGCCCTTGCCTTTCAACGGGGACCCCTTGGTAAGTGAACATTTCCCTCTCTCTGTCGCACCTCTATTTCTATATCTTAATCTGTCACGTCTCTCTGCCTAACTCTATTTCTGACTCAGTCGCTTTTCATTCAACTGTTTTTGTGTGACTCCCAATTACCTTTTTTTGGAAAGTTCACTATTATCTGGCATCATGCAGGCTTGAATTAGCAGAAAATAGGCAATTAAAATTCTAAGTTATTCCGAAATTGGGCTCCCAAATCTGTCTTACCCCTGGCCCAAAAATCCTTAAAATAGGTTGCTGAATCTTGATTTCCTCACATGCCTCTTTCTCCCACCACTCTGCTCTTCCTCTTTGTCACAATCTTGCCGATTGTTTTTCTTCCCTCCTTTCTTCCTTATACACTGCCTTCCTATCTGTTTTGTCTTTCTTATTTTTCCATTTTCTGTCTCTCCTGGCAATGCAAAACAAGTCCTGCCTGGTGCTTAATTATGAGAGCCGGTGACCAGCAGCTGTAACACTGGCACAAATTAAGAACTGTTCAACAGGAAATTGATGCTTTCATTAAGACATAGTTGTGTGAGTGTCACTGTCATTAGCGGCTTATCAGTAATAAACTGTTGTGAAAGCCCACGAGAGATGGTCAGAAAGATCTGCCTTTTTAAAGCACTTCTGTAAATCAGCTATTAAAATGCAAGTTGTTAAAGCAGATGGGGCTCGGTGGTCCTTGGGGAAATCACGCCAATCCAGGAGCTGTCTGCAGTAGTTTGACAAAAGGCAGTGATCGGATTGGCTGTTGGGTGAGGGGTAATCAATAAGTCTTGAGCAAAGTTGCTGCAAGGTCCTCACATAACATACAAGTTAGGTTTAGCCTTCCTGGCTTCAGTGAGTTAGAAAATGATCTTTGGGCGCTGCTGCAAGCAAGGAAAAGCCCCCCTCCCCTGCCTCGGTAGTGAAAGAAACACTGGAGTTGTAGGGGAGGATTTACAATAACTGGCGCATCCCCAGGGATGCGCCAGTTATTGTGCGCCGCAGCTCCACCACCCATGGTGCACCGCATTTACAATGCGGCGCACCATGGGGCAAAAACGGCACAGATGCGTGACGCATCTGTGCCGTAAAGGTGGCGCATTGCTGGAGTTGCATCGCAAGCGCGACGCAGCTCCAGCAAGGCTCGGGGGTGCCCTATCTGTCCAATGCTGCGTCAAGCCTTACGCCTGCTTCAAGCAGGCGCAGGGTTCTGACGCAGCATTGGCCTAAAAGTGACTGAGGGAAATCTTGTAGATTTCCCTCAGCCACTTTTGCGAGGCGCACCTGCCCCGGAACGCCCACCCTGCGCCGGAACGCCCATATGTGATGCAGGGCTTTACAACGTGACGCATCTGCCTAGATGCGTCACGTTGTAAATGGGTCACAGGGATGCGCCACGTTTACTCCGCCGTTGCGTGACGCAACGGCGGCGCAAGTCCGACATAAATCTGCCCCGTAGCATTTTCTTTTATTTTTTACGGACTTTTATATATCGCGAACTTGACCCGTAGGTATCAGAGAGCTTTACGCAAGGGCCAGTTTCGTTACATGATGACACATTCGTTTTTTATTAGGCACAGGGACATTAAGTGATTTGCCCAGAATCACAGGATGTTGCGCATCCTTGCCGAAACTCGAACCCGGTTCGCCAGATTGAAGGTCGACCTCCCTAGCCATTAGGCCACATCCTCTCCTCCTCACACTTGTGAGGGGGAGAGTCCCCTCACACTTTTGTGCCTGGTGTAAACGCACAAGCTGCATTTTTGATATGTTTTCCCATCAGTAGTCTGAATATTGAAAATAATATTTGCAACTAGTGAGCACACTTTCAATCACCCAAATAGTCACAGCGCTGTACACAAACACGTAGAACAGAATCAGTCTTATGTCGTGCAAGACATACTACATCCCATGCACAACCACAGACCAAGGGCTGGTCACCACCCTGCTGAACTGCAAATCCTGGAGATGTTTGTTTACTAAGCATAATTCGATTTCATTATCATGTAAATGCAAACAGGGCCGGCTTTAACACTGGTACCACCCTGTGCGACAATGTTTGTTAGAGCCCACCCCCAATGACCACCTCTGTCATGGATTCCCTCACTAGCACCGTTTAACAGTGCCCCTCAAGTCCCCAGAACCACTGTCTCTCAGATTCATTTAATTTTATAGCATCACTCAGACCAGTGTAAAGTGTCAGAGCCCGGAACACCCCCCCCCGCGCTCCACCTCAGACAGACAACTTCACTCTCCATCTTCGCGAGAAACCTCAAGGCCTTTCTCCCGCAGTGCCTTGAGACCCTCACGGGTGAGTAGTCGTGCTACAACAAACTCCTGATTGATTGACTTATGGAGAAGTGTGGCTCACTGGTTAGAAGCGGCAGACCCTGAAGCAGAGATCAGACCCGGGACCAGGGTTCAATTCCCGACACGGCAGGGTCTTGGGCTCAATGTCTGCGGACTCGATAATTCTCGCCTCAGTGCCTACTCTAATCATGGGGTCCCACGCTGCAACTCTGGGCAATAGCTTGCTTATTCTCCACAACTGCCCCTACAACATTGGGATGCCTGGCTTCACCTTGGGGGTGCCCAGGAGGGGCATCTCACAGGGAGAGGCAGGAAGGGTTCCACAGCGTTATACAGCACCCGGACGCCCTGTTGCTGGGGCAGCTGTGCGTTTTACAAGTATACTACATTTACATTTATTGATTGAGAGCACTTTACATCTCACACGCATAGCACAGAGACCATCATGTGTGTGTAAATCAGTGTATAGGACATTTTACATCAGACAGGACTACAAGGTGCAGTGTATGAGTGACATGTCATCGATACTGATAGGCAACATAGTTTAAGAGCCTTTAATCTGGAAAGGCACAAATTCAGAATTTGAAACATAACATCATTGTTAGGGGTTCTCTTTAATAAGAATTGTTTTCTACCCAAATGAACCCTTTTGGCAAGTTTAGGATAATGAAAGAGTGGGCAAAAAAACATATAGCACTAACATATACCTTGCAGTTTGCATGCAGCTCTGTGGTGACTTTTAATACCTCAATGTTCAATATTATAATTTTGACCTATAAATGACAAGTAACAAACGGAGCTCTCTTACCTATTTACATTATGTGCACTTTGTTATCTGCAAGGTACACATTCTTAGCAGCAGGAACTTTAACCCTCTACACTACCTTAGGATGAGTCAAAACGTCCACTAGACAAACATCCAGTCTCTTTCCAGGAAGAAGATTATCTTGACATTTTAATTAATGCCTGGAAATTGCTGGATGCAAGGAACCGCGGCAGCAGGTGCTTTTAAAATGATAATATACTTACAAAAATGACAACCTCACACCAAGTCAGTGCCCGGTGCGGTGGCACCGGTTGCACCGCCCTAGAGCCAGCGCTGAATGCAAATCACCAACAATCTTCCACAAATCCTTTGAGTGTGATAACGATTGATACCAGGCTCTTGAGACCGCTAATACCAGCAAAGTGACTGCAGCAAGAGCACCATATGGCCCTTATAGGAAGCAACATTTGACAGCTGCCACTGATAACAAATGCTGAAGCCAAACCATACAGCCCTCAACAGGGGAACCCTGGAGCTTTCATGGATGTCCCTCAAGCAGCCCGGCACACTGTCAATATGAGCTGTACCTTAGAGCTTGTGAGGAGCCAGAGCTTGTTTACAAAGGGACTTGAAGAGAGGAGCTGCAAAGTAGAGTATTGAATACAATGGAATGTGAACGCCTACTGTAAACACCTCCACCACCAGGAAAGCAGCTTCAAACCATTTAGGCCGAGATTTATCCAGAAGTCACTCAATGCAGGGCAGCAAGTAAATTTGCTGTGCTGCAGAACAAGCGAGAGCTGAACAGCGCTGTTAGACCTGTCAGCCTTAGGGTGGTTTTCCTCCAAACCTTTCCCTTCCTCCTCCATTGTTGCTGATCTGTTTGCTAGCTTTAGGACTCTGTGTCCTTCACAGCTGCTAACCAGTGCTAAAGTGCATGTGCTCTCTCCTTAAAACATTGTAACATTGGCTTATCCCAAATTGGCATATTTAATTTACTTACAAGTCCCCAATAAAGTGGTATTACCTGTACCCAGGACCTGTAAATTAAATGCTACTAGTGGGCTTGCAGCACTCATTGTGCCATTCACTTACATAAGTCTTTAGACATGTCTCAGGCCTGCAATTGCAGCCTGTGCGTGCAGTTTTAAACTGCCATTTTGAGCTGGCAAGATAAACTTTGTGCTAAGCCCAAACCTTATTTCTTAACACATACAAATCGCCCCTAGGTTAGGCCCTGGATAGCCCAGAGGGCAATATATTTTAAAAGTAGGCCATTTACTATTTGATGTTAAATGTCCTGGTAGTGAATTTCTCTTAAATTCATTTTTCACTAATGCAAGGCTTACTTCTCTCTTAGAATAACACTGTTTTTGCTTATTACATATAATAAGCTGTAATTTCCAAATAGGAGCAGGTAACTAGTTATTGTTTGGTGTCTATGGAATTGTAATGAAAGATCCTCTCTTATGGTAAAGTCAGATTTTAAATTAAAATTTTGAAAATGCCACTATTAAAAGGTTGGCTTTATCCTGCCTCAGCCATTTAGTACATGTAGCCTGTCTCTGGGTCACAGGACTGAGTGTAGCTGATAAATGGGCTTTGTTTAGTCATCCAAGACAACCACACACAATAGAGAGGTTAGTTTTGCCTGGATGGGCCATCACTGGAAGGATGGGAGGGAGAAGCTGGGTCAAGGCCCACTTACATTTGAATATTCTATGTCCCTGCTCCACGAAAAAGGGCTGCATACACCCTGTAGTTTGTTTGGAACCAGGGTTAGGAAGGCAGCACATCTGCCAAGAAGAAGGACTTATGTGCTGCTGAGAAGACTGCCACTCCGCTGGACTGCCGCTCTAAAGGAAATACTGCCCTTCTGTGCTGACTTGCTGCCTGCTGCCCTCTTGCCTGGGTGAGAAGGACAGGACCTTAATCTGTGAAGCACAGGACTCCAAAGTGACTCCAAAGGATAGTTGGGTGGGCTCCTGACTAGAGCCTCAGTGACAGAAGGCTCCAACAACCTTGAACCCAGCACCTGGGCTCTGCCATCAGAGAGTTCTACCTTGCAAAGTGGTGCATCCCTAATCCTGGGCCCTTTGAAGTGGGCTTGAAGCTTCTCTGACAGTCTTTCTTTGGTCCCAGCAGAACTGACACATTTCCTCCATTATTCCGTGCATCTCTAACAGAACTGGTGCATAGGCTTTGCTGTTCAAAGCATCGCCTTTGGAAACAACACTTCACCTCTCTGGTGAGGGTTCTCCCGGTGCAAAAGACTCCACATTGACCTTGCAGCCCACATTGAAACCACCGCCTGTGTGAAGATTTCCCGGCATAGGCCCTCACATTGCAAATCTCTCGTCAACGGCAGCCTCAACGATGACGAAGGTTCCCACATCGCAGCCTCACAGCTCCTCAGAATCAACCCATCGCCTCGACTGCATGATGCATCCAGACTTCGGAATGTCAGTGTCAGCTACCTGATTGCGATTTCTTCAGGAGCCGAAGATAGGTCCTCAGTCATTACAACTACTACAAGAAATAGACTATGAATATCTACCACCAGTACCAGCCAGGGGAAAAGGGGAAGTGTAAAACAGAGAGACTCCTCAATGACAGGTGCTTCTGCTTCTCAACTGGACTACCGTCACTCATTAGAACGGTTTCTAAACAGCACATAGGGTAATTACAACAATAGTTATTCAGGACACATTAAGCCTGTTCAGTCTTTAACATTCATTTTGCATTTGCAATAATATTATTAAATACATTTCTCCTTCACTCATTACCAGTGCTCATTGGAGGATTAGCTTCTCTCTTACTGGTTCTCTATTATTGAGTCTAATTAGATAGATGCTGGCAGTCTGTTATTATTCCTTGTAATATTTGCTATTATGAAATAATGATGTTTACTGTTCATTTCAAGAAATTAGATGTTTCAATCTTGTTTTTCCAGTCTCTTATTTTGTCACTCTGTGGTTGTGATATGTTACCTACTGCGGTTGCCAGTAGGTAGTTAAAATTAAGACCATGTTTCAATAGAAACAGTGTTTTTGACTTGCCTATACCTTTGGTGTAGTTTGACGAATCTTGATGAAATTTTCCAAAAGAAGTGCACTGGTGATTCTTGTTGGCATGGAAAGGTTCGGGGTGCTCCATCAAGCGTGTGCCGATAAAAAGGGGGGGGGGCGGGGTCAAATAAAGTTCATTTCCCATGTTAATTCCCATAGACTCTTTAGACATGCCTGCAGCCCGAACCACTGGACGGAATTGCACCAAATTTGACAGAAAGCTAGCTTTTGGTCCGCAGAGTGCGTTATAGCAGCTGTTTACAAAATGTAAGGAAATCCAAATTAGAATATCTGCTATCATGACTAATTAAAGCATAATAATGAGCTTGTGCAGAGAACTGCAGAGCTCTGATTGGTTGTCAAGACTTCAACCGGGAAGAGTTGGCAGCCATCTTGGAACTCGGCTTCAGTCAAGTCCCAAAATAAACATTAAAAAAAGAAAAGGGGGCAGGATTAAAATACCTCACCCCCAAGCCTTGGTCTTTGGTCACAGAGGTACCCCAGCAGGGAAAAAAAGCATTAAAAAAACAACAATTCTGCAAATTCACAGCAAAAAGAAAACACCCCAGCGCTTGTTTTCAAAGTGAGCCAAGTCCTGGGGGCATTTCATAAAATATGGAGGGATGCTTGTCCCCCCCTCCTGAGGCTCTTTGAGCCCCAGGGACGACCACTTCCCCTGGGTTTTTTTTTAAATAATGGAGAGGGGCCTTGTGGACCTTCCACCGGGACTTCTCGAAGCCCTGGTGACGACCATCTCCTGGAGCTTTGTTTTTAATAAAGGATGGGGGCCATGTGGACCCCCCTCCTGGGCTTCTAGAAGCCCCAGGAACCACCAGCTCCCTGGGGCAATTAAAACAATTGGTGTGGGAGCAGCGTAAACCTCCAGCGCCTGGGAACAACCACCACTCTGTGGCTTTCTTTTTTTTTGGAAGGAGGGTGGCATGCAGCCCCATCCTGGGCTCTTCTAGGCCCCACTTACCACTACTTCAAGGGGGCCACACATGCAAACAAGTAGAAGAGCCGCCCGGCCCCGCTCTTGGAACCATACATGGCCCTGGGGACAGCCACCCCACAGGGTGTACGCGACTCCTGCTATGTCCAAAGGTGCACTCTCCCGGGACTTAGCTGTTTGCTTTCGCTTGGCTGGAGCAGATAGCTCCCGCTGAGCAAGTGCAAACACTACAGTTCCAAAGTGCTCCCGTCCGCTGGAAGCAGAGGTTTCATCTTTTTCCCTGCCCATAGACATGCGGGCAGGGGAAAAGATATTAAACACTTGCTCCTGCCTGGAGGGAGCTGCATTTCCAGCAGCTCCATCATGGAGCAGCAATGCCGGCTCCCGCAGGAGGCTGGGAGCCAGCTGAGACCACGGAGGACTTGAGGCTCCCCCATTGTCCCAGGGAGAAGAGACGAAAGAGGCAAAATAAAGGTCAGAAATGAGCAGAAAGAGGTCAGATAAAGGTCAGAAACAAGCAGAAAGAGGCTAAATAAACAACAGCAAAGAGCAGAAAGAGGCAAAATAAAGGTTAGAAATGAGCAGTAAGAGCCAGAATAAAGATCAGAAACGGACAGCAAGAGGCAAAACAACTGTGACAAACAGGCATAAAGAGCCAAACAAATGAGAGAAATGAGCAGAAAGAGGCAAAATAGAGGTCAGAAACCAGAAGCAAGAGGCAAAATAAAGGTGAGAAACAAGCATAAAGAGACAAAATAACCTTGAGAAACTAACAGAAAAAAGGCAGGATAATGATCAGAAATGAGAAGAAAGAGGCAGAATAGAGACCAGCAGCTAGCAGAAAAAGGCAAAAATACAGTTCAGAAACAAGCAGAAAGAGGCAAAATAGAGGTCAGAAACTAGCAGAGAGAGGCAAAATAGAGACCAGAAGCTAGCAAGCAGAAAGAGGCAAAATGGAGAAGAGAAACAAGCAGAAAGAGGCAAAACACAGGTCAGAAACAAGCAGAAAGAGGCAAAATAGAGGTCAGAAACTAGCAGAAAGAGGAAAATAAAAGTCAGAACCGAGCAGAAAGGGCAAAGTAAAAGTCAGAAATAGGTCACATAAAGGTCAGAACCGAGCAGAAAGAGGCAAAATAAAGGTGAGAAACTAACAGAAAAGGGCAACATAAAGGTCAGTAACAATAAAAAAGAGGCAAGATAAAGGTGATAAATGAGCAGAAAGAGGCAGAATTAAGGTCAGCTATGAGCAGAAAGAGTAAAGACAAAGGTGAGAAACAAGCAGAAAGAGGCACAATAAAAGTACAGAAACAAGCAGGAAGAGGCAGAATAAAGGCATGCCACGATCAGAAAGAGGGAAGAAAGTTGAGAAACGAGCAGAAATAGGCTGAATAAAGGTCAGAAATGAGCAGAAAGATAAAAATAAAGGTCAGCAACTAGCAGACAAAAGTAAAATAGAGGTCAGAAAGAAGCAGAAAGAAGCAAAATAGAGGTCAGCAACAAGTAGCAAGAGGCAGAATAAAGGTCAGAAATGAGCAGTATGAGGCAGAATAAAGGTCAGAAACAAGAAGAAAGAGGCAAAGGAAAAGGACAGAAACGAGCAGGAAGAGTGAAAATAAAGGTCAGAAATGAGCAGAAAGAGGCAAAATAGAGACCAGCAGCTAGCAGAAATAGGCAAAATAGAGATCAGAAACGGGCTGAAAGAGGAAAATACAGGTTAGAAACAAGCAGAAAGAGGCGAAATAGGGGTCAGAAATGAGCAGAAAGAGGAAAATAGAAGTCAGAACCGAGCAGAAAGAGGCAAAATAAAGGTGAGAAACTAACAGAAAAGGGCAACATAAAGGTCAGTAACAATAAAAAAAGAGGCAAGATAAAGGTGATAAATGAGCAGAAAGAGGCAGAATTAAGGTCAGCTATGAGCAGAAAGAGTAAAGACAAAGGTGAGAAACAAGCAGAAAGAGGCACAATAAAAGTACAGAAACAAGCAGGAAGAGGCAGAATAAAGGCATGCCACGATCAGAAAGAGGGAAGAAAGTTGAGAAACGAGCAGAAATAGGCTGAATAAAGGTCAGAAATGAGCAGAAAGATAAAAATAAAGGTCAGCAACTAGCAGACAAAAGTAAAATAGAGGTCAGAAAGAAGCAGAAAGAAGCAAAATAGAGGTCAGCAACAAGTAGCAAGAGGCAGAATAAAGGTCAGAAATGAGCAGTATGAGGCAGAATAAAGGTCAGAAACAAGCAGAAAGAGGCAAAGGAAAAGGACAGAAACGAGCAGGAAGAGTGGAAATAAAGGTCAGAAATGAGCAGAAAGAGCCAAAATAGAGACCAGCAGCTAGCAGAAATAGGCAAAATAGAGATCAGAAACGGGCTGAAAGAGGAAAATACAGGTTAGAAACAAGCAGAAAGAGGCGAAATAGGGGTCAGAAATGAGCAGAAAGAGGAAAATAGAAGTCAGAACAGAGCAGAAAGAGGCAAAATAGAGGTCTGAAATTAGCAGAAAGAGGTCAAATAAAGGTCAGAACTGAGCAGAAAGAGGCTAAATAGAGGTCAGAAACAAGCTGAAAGAGGGAAAATAGAGGTCAGAAATGAGCAGGAACAGGCAAAATAAATGTCACCTATGAGCAGAATGAGGCAAAATAGAGGTCAGAAATGAGCAGAGAGGCAAAATAAAGGTCAGAAGTGAGGGGAAAAAGTCAGAAATCAAGTAGAAAACAAGAAGAACCCACTCAGGCACTCATCCATCCAGTCACAGTACAACTCGGACACTCTCATAGCCACTCTCAGAGCCATTCAGACACTCATGCACCCATTCAGAAACAAACTCAGGCATGTACACCCACTCACATACCCAGTCAGACACTCACGCACCGACTCACAGACCCACTCAGAGACTCACACACCCACTCACAGACCCCCTCAGAGACTCACACACCCACTCACAGACCCACTCAGACACTCCTGCACTCACTCACTCTCAGAGACACTCACAAATTCACTCAGACACTCTCACACCGACTCACAGACCCACGCAGACACTCACTCATGCACCCATTCAGAGACAAACTCAGGCATGTACACCCACTCACATACCCAGTCAGACACTCACGCACCGACTCACAGACCCACTCAGAGACTCACACACCCACTCACAGACCCCCTCAGAGACTCACAGCCCACTCACAGACCCACTAAGACACTCCTGCACTCACTCACTCTCAGAGACACTCACAAATTCACTCAGACACTCATAAACCCACTCACAGACCCACTCAGAAACTCATGCACCCCTTTGCACACCCACGGAGACACTCATGCACTCACTCACACACTCACTCTCAAAGATTACAGGTTAAAGTTAGGAACTCTTTTTTAACCCAAAGGTTTCAGGGATACTATATTTGGAAATAGATTTTTAAAAACTTAGAAATTCTTTGAAAAGCCAAAGATTACAGGGCCGTTATAGTTAAGCTCACATTTCACTCATACAAAACCATTGAAATTCACCAGTTATAATTACCTGAGTAAACTTTAACTTACGCTCCCGGAATGCATTGTTTATGACCTCACATATTACATTACTCATGACATGGTCAGTGACTTTACTGATGACATCACTGAGGAAAATTCAAATGATATCACTGATGACATCACTGATGACTACTTATTCTGAAACTTGGCTGAAAATGATAACACTAAATGTGGTGCAACTGACTATAAAGTATTTACAACTTTGTGCTGACTTGGTTACCACTTCCATCAAGGTAACTCCCTCTACCGATGTTTATCTTTTCCAGATTGACCAAATCGACACTTCCTAACAAAATGTCCTGGGACTCAACAATACAAACAATAATGATTGGTACTTCTTTTTTCTTTTTATTCTTTTGAGAGAGGTCCTCTTAACGAGCCGATTGGCATTGGTTCCTCTGTCAAGACATTTTCAGTAGGCTTATGACTATCACTCTTGACTTTATCAAACCTGGGTGGAAGTAGGGGCCCACTGTAGGCTCCGCTCAACCAGCGGAGTTTGCAGAGTTTTTGGTAATCCGTACCCTGCTTGGAACACGCACTTCAGCAAAATCTATGCCTCCGCCACGTAGTGGAGATTTAATGATGCCCACCCCTCTCAGCAGCATACCGATCACACTCACTTTGATGTAGAAGGACCATCCCTGTGTTTGGCCAGTCATATCATACACAGAACACTGGTCACTGGTTTATTGTTTTTCTCTCCTAAACATGCTGAAAGTAAAAGAAAGACAGCGCGTGTGAGCTGACAGAATCGCATACAAGACGGATACGTCTCAACTTTGTGTTGCGCTGGGATGCCTCAGGGTAGCGCTGGGATGCCTCAGGGTAGCCATGCGCTATACAAGAGCGTACTCATTCTTTGTGCATGTACAATTGCAGCTTCCAGTTTGGGTGAAGACTGCAGTCATGTGGTTGACGTGTGGCAGACACACCAGAGAGTCTAAAGCGGGCTGACTGGAGGGTCAATTGGTCTTGAGAAGCAGGACTTACCTGCTCTCGCCAGGCCACAGATCATGGAACTGGTCAGAACTGTGCTATGCTGCGTCTCCTTATCTACCTGTCTCATGCTGCTCCACGCCACGGGCTGTGCTCTCCCAGGAGCCCCCTGGTGGAGCACAATGCCCCACGATCTGGGTTACAGTATCCTGCCCCCTCTTCTTTATGTCCTCTCGGAAAGTCTTGGCTAGAGGAACAGTGCTGCCCAGGTCCATGCCGGGGGCTACACTACATGAAGAGGCTCTATAGACTACCAGGCCAGCGTCAATGATGCACCAACTCACAGCCTCATAGGCATGCAAGTACTCACTGCATTGTAGCGCTGCACAAAACGTACCGCAACCTGACTCGGACTCGCCAACTTACAGTCCAGCAGATAGGTTAAGATACCAAGTTTCACGAAACTCACAAAATTGGCAGGTTCTCAGTCTCAAAAAGCCACTGAATACTGAAGACTAGGATGCACTGTTCCATGGTAATACAGATAAGTGCAGGTTTTCTTTTCACTCCCAAAACATTCCACAAATGCGGCTCATTATCAAAGCAGCCTTCAAACACATCCCTAAAACTATTTTATGTGTCGTTGACTCAGTACTTGCGTATGAGTGTGATGTCCTCTTTCATTCTGGCAGAGCTTCATGGCTGCGTGGTAAGCCGGAGGGAGTGGGCTTCAGCCTTTAGTGGACACAGTGAGTCAGTCGCTGTGATGTTGCTGCCATGGTGGTGGTGCGAGGGACCTATTGGATTTGTTGTGGTCACTGGGGCAGGGGGAGACACCCTCCCTGGTGCCCTTCTTTGCACAAATTAGGGAGAGGTTGATTGATGGGCACCATGGGTAATAGTATTCTTTTCGCAGGAGATTGTTGGCAGCAATCCCCAGCTTGATACTACTTTCAGTGCTGGGTGGAGCAGTCTTTCAGTTCAGGTGGGAGGTGCTGTTGTTTGACTGTTTCCTTGATGGGCCTGATAATGGGAGGTGGCTGAGCGGTGTTTCGTCTGTATGCGGAACTCTGAGTAATTTGACTGAGCTTTCTGGTAACTCTGCTGAATTAGGAACCAGGCCTAGGTGAAAACGGACAAAAATCATCCCTTCCTTTTTCTGATCTCTGTTCATTTAAATGATCAATGTGTAAAACAAGATCAATCAGATTCAAAATCTCTATAGGTCTCTTTGGCACTTGAGCTAAAGCATCGCCCTTAAGCCCTCGATTGAATATGGCTGCTCTTTTGGCATCTGGACAATTAGTCTCCGCAAGGAGTTTATTGAATTGGGCTAGGTATTCAACTAAGTCTCTATTTTCTTGTTTTAGCTCTAAAGATTAATTGCCTGTGGCTTGAGTAGCTGTGCATAGGTCAAACATTCACAAAAACTTAAATTCTTGAAAATTGTATAGAACTGGGTCGTTCCAGGAAACAAGCGGCATGGACCATGGTGCTGCATCACCAGTTAGATAAGACAATATAAAGGAAGGTATTAGGGATACACTAAATCTATTCAGCCTTTAACATTCATTTTGTAATTGCAAACATATTAGTAAATACATTTCTCCATCAATCATTACCTGTGCTCATTAGAGGATTAGCTTCTCTCTTAATTGTTCACTATTGTTGAGTCTAATTAGATAGATGCTGGCAGTTTGTTATTATTCCTGGTAATATTTGCTTTGGTGAAATAATGATGTTTACTTTTCAGTTCAAGAAATTAGATGTTTCAAGCTTGCATAGTTATGATTTAGTATTTATTGGAAAAACGTTTTTTGTTTTGCCAATAACTTTTAACCTGTTTGACGATCCTCGCAAAATTTCCAAAAATAGTTTGCCACTCACTTCAGCTGCTGTCTTGAAAGTTTTGGGGTGATCCGGCAAGTGGGAGTTGAGAAAAATGGGGGGGTCCCTAAACACGTTTTTCCTAAGCAATTTCCTATACGGATTTTAAACACAGCTACAACCCGAACCGTTAAAAAGAAATACCCCAAATTTGGCAGAAAGGTAGATATAGGTCCTAAACACAGCTAAAACCAAAACTGTTGAACAGAATTACCCCAAATTTGGCACAAATGTAGATATAGGTCCAGAAAAGTGACTTTTTCTGATTTGGTGTAAATCTGTTTAGTAGTTTTGGAAATATTAAGGGAAATCCAAATTTGTATGTATAGGAACACAGATCCTCCAAGGATCCAACAGTCCCCCTGCTAAAATCTGATTGGCTGCCAACACTTCAACTAGGAAGTGCTGGCAGCCATGTTGGACTCAGCTTCTGCCAAATCTGAAAAAAACATTTAAAGAAGGAATACCCTGCCCCCCAGGTCTCTTGGAAATTCCACAGGAATCCCGCCTGGGGCAAAAAAAGTATTATTCTTTTTTACATTTTCAGTGGGAGTCGAGCTAGCTCCGCGGTTCCTACTGAAAAATGTTAAAAAGGTGGGAAGAAGTCCACTTTAGACCTGAGCTACTCAGGACACAAGAGGACCTCATCACCCCACCACCAGTGCGCCAAGAGGAGTGTTTGCAGAGTGGTGCAAAAAGGGACGTGGCTTCGGACCACCTCTCTGCAATCCCACTGTGTGGTGTTTACTGGGGGTACCTGGTGGGCTAGTTGGCCCCTAAGAATCAGTAGTATTCAAGGGAACTTAATCCCCCAATGCAGAACATGCCAGGATGCACGTTTGCGAAGTGATGCAGGGCCTCTGGCGACATTCCGGCTTCTCTTTTCTTTTCTTTTCTTTCTAGAAGGGGGGCTGTGTGGCCCTCGTTCTCTTAATAGTTTTTGGGCCCTGGGGACCCTATCTCCCAGGTCCTGACGTATTTTTTATTAAAATATTTTAACGAAACGGGAAGGTGGCCACTGGGCCCCCCTCCTGAGGCCGATTATGATCCCAGGGGCCCAATCCCCAGGGCATTGCCACTTTTGTAAAAAAAAAACATTTAAATGAGGGGTGTCGTGCGGACCCACTCCTGAGTTCTTTTTTGGCGCCGGGGACCCCATCCCAGAGGGTTTTGCCTCCTTTAAAAAAAATGGGTTTATTTTTATTACGCGAGGGGGGCCGTGTGGCCCCCCTTCCCTGGGTCACTTTTGGCCCTGGGGCCTCACTGTTGGGGACCCTGGGGGGAGCCCTAATGCCCCCCGGTCCCAGCCAGCTCCCCGCCTCCTGTAGGAGCCGGCATTGCTTTTCGACAAGGTCCCCCACCCTTAATTTCAGTGTGCCCTGGGGAGATGGTGGTCCCAGGGCAGTGTGGGGGACAGGAGCACCGCACACTTATTTATTTCAATTGAAGCCCCGTTGTGGTGGCTGTGCATGGGTTTGGGGGGCCCACAAGGCCCCCGCCCTTAATTTCATTGTGACCTGGGGAAGTGGTAGTCCCTGGGGCAGCATGGGGGGGCAGGAGCCCCCCCAGAATAGTGGTGGTCCTCTGCACATTAATAACAAAGCCCTGGTGAGGTGGTGATCCCGGGGGCTGCGAGGGCCCCTGTGGGCCCCTACTGATAATTATACAATGCCCCAGGGACTTTGACCAACAGGAGACTGAAAAAGAAATGAAGCCCAGGAGTCCACGCATCGGTTTCTTTTTTTTCAGCCGGATTCGAGCACCCAGCGCGAATCCGGGCAAAAATATTTTTTTTTCATGCTTTTTTGGCCCTGAGGGTTACTGTGGGACCCCCTGAACAGGCCTAAGGGGGTCAGGGTGTTACTACCCTGCCCCCTGTTCTTATTTTCAATCATTGTCTTAACTTTTTTCTTGTGACTCGGTTCAACCAAGTCACAACATGGCTGCCAACACTTCCTGGTTTGAAGTGTTGGCAGCCTATCAGAAACAAGCTCGAGATCGAGAGGGCCCAGCCAATCCGATCTCACTTTTTTACCAAATTTGGTGTAATTCCGTTCAGCAGATTGGGCTGTAGCCGTCTCTAAAATTTCCTAGGGAAATTAACATGGTGAAAACAAGTTTTGGGACCCCCTTTTTTCCCGGCCCTGCTTGACAAATCACCCTAAAACTTTCAACACAGGAGCTGACCGGAGCGCCCCATTTGTTTTGAAAAATTAGCGAAGATTCTTCAAACTGTGCCAAAGATATTGGCAAAAGAAAAAATGCTTTCTGGTTATATTGCAGATTTAATTTCACACCAATTAAACCAGTCTCTGGCCCTTTCTAGGTCTCGCCTGAGCCAGCACATGCGCTGCACGGAGAGACATTTAGTATACGAGTTTTCAAAATGCTGCCACAGTCGGCCTAGGGCTTGCGTTCACGCGAGCTTGCACGCTCGTAGCCGCTATCTGCCTCGCTTCCAGCGCGATCACTGCTGCTGCGTTACTTTTAGGGCCGCGTGGCCAATGCTTGTTAGATTTGCTAGCCTTTCACTCCGCCGTATTGTACTTAACTTTAGGGTAGTGTCAAATCACAAGCTTGCACGTCTGAAACCTTGTGCAGTCGGCATATCTCTGCAGCAGGCACTGAACTCACGGAGCTCTCTGCAAGCCACGCTCAATACCCCAGAGGGGTAAGCCATCGTGCCTTTAGCCTTTCTTACCACTTTCCCTTTTCCAGATCATAACCCGCATGTCCTGTCCGCCCACAGTGCTGCCCGGCGTCGCTGCTGCCTCCTTACCTTGAGATCTGTAACCCCAGGCTGCCGGCAGGGCTGTGCGGTGTGCTTTGGTCGGCTGCATCTGACTTCACGACAGGACTCTGGTCCCGTAGCGTGCATCTCACCAGGTTGTGTTTTTTATTGCTGTTTGAGGTTCTTGAAAGAGAGAGAGCTGTCTGCCGTTTTTTCTCGTTTTTTTTAAGTGTTTTTTTTCCCCCCTGTTGGTCTTTGTTGCTGTTCTTTGCTGGCTTGGAGACTCCCGGGATGCCTTTCATTTTTAAGAAAGAAAAGTGAGTCCCAGCAGGCAGCAGCGGCGCTCTCTCATTGGGCTGCTCCAGGCGTGAGGGTGACAGACTGGAGCGGCTGCTCGGTTCCGCTTTTATACTCACCAAGTGAGAGTCCTGCCTATCTCACCCTCCCCTTGTACTCTCAGTACTCCCACCACGCCTCTCTTTTTCCCACCTACTTCCCGTCTGACATGAAACCATTAATGAGTTAGCCATCGGTCCCCCTTTTGACCCATTGTCCATATTAGTAATTTAGCAGGTTACATTAGGTATTTATTATCATGTTTTCACCAATCTGTTCTCTTTTGTGTATCTGATACTATTTCTTAGCTCAGCTTTGTCTCAGCACCTGTATATTCACTTTATTAGTCTTAAGTCAATAGATTTTGAATGAACAGGCAATATCTCTATTTACTTATGTAATACATCTGTACTTAATGGTCCCCCAATATTTCTCGGTCTTCCAGTGGGTAGGTGTAGTAATGCACATAGTTCTGAGTTGCAGTAAATTTGATCATTTACCCATCTGCCTGTTGTTGGGGTAGGAGAGGTCTTCCCTATCCAATTCCTACTTCTCTTTTTACTGGCAACAACATTAGCGCTGTAAATTAGCGAATGCTGGAAGGGTTTTTTTTAGCATATCCCAATAAAGCTGTTAAAGTGATATTTTCAGAGGGTTGTCTACCATTTTAGATAGCTCCTGGAACACGTCTGACCAACATATTCGAATTGTTGCACACAACATTGCTGCTTGTAAGAAATCTGTATTTGTTTTGCACCTGCCTTATTCAGAATTATCCATGAGTTCCATACGATGTAGGCTTTGTGCTGTATAACATATTCTGCAAAGGAATTTAAGATGTGTTCGGTGGTGTCTGCTGTTGAGTGAAACCTCTCCCATGTGGGAGCAACTGAACTTTGTTGGTAATAGATCTGCCCAAGTCTCCCATTTTGTGTAGGTTTAATTCAGGCAGTTGTGTTACAGCTTTGGCCTTGAAGGATCATGGGGAACAATGGAATCTCGTGAAAGGGAACGACCAGTGAATAAAACAGAAAGTTTAGAATGCTCGCCTAGTTTTTGCATGCCCATTTAGTGCATTGTATTGCATTTGGACCTTATAAGTATTTAGTTATGCAGCACAATATTCTTGGTGCAACAACAACTGTTACTTGGCTAAACACTTATAAGGTCCCAAAAGCGAGACCTATTGGCTATGCCAATGCTTGTTCATATTTTTTACTTGGTCACTTCACTCTTGAAAGTGAGCCTTTTGGACTTTCTAGTACACACACTCCTTGAGTAGACACTGTGCACAAGCCTGGTACATTTCTGTGAAGAAATACTGGTCTCTAGTAACTTTGACACAGTTATTGATTTATTCTCTGTGGTACACTTCGCTCAATGCTGTTTTTTGAGCCACTATTCACTAACTCTTTTGCTCATGTGCAGTAACACACTGCTTCCAGACTCAAAACGCCACTGCTCATGTGCCAGGAAATGACGCTGCTCTTTGTACTGTTTTTTCTCTGAAAGTTTCCTCAAAATTGATGTGCCATGGAGACACTACCATTCTCCTCAGGAATTCAGTTAAAGTGTATGGCGTGTTGTTCACACACGCGCAAGGAATTGCATTTCTCCCAACTAGTAGACCATAATGATTTTTCATCCTGAACACTGGCGACCATCTTCCTACGTCCTTGCATTTCTTTAAATACTGACTGAAACAACAGCTTCCTGCAAGGACATAGGGCCATATGTATCAAGGTTAGAATTTGCGATTCTGAATTAGCGATTTTTACCGAATCGCAGATTCAGAATCGCAAATCAATATGTATGAATGAAATCGCAAATAAATAGCGATTCGGTAAAAATCGCTATTTATCTGCGAGAACCCAAAAAGCAATTCCTTAAACCCCAAAAAAATCGCAAAATTGCGATTCCTTAACGGAAAAAATTGCAATTTAGCGAATATCGCAAATCAGCCAATCGGAAACTCTGGTGCAGCTTGATGACATCACTACCAGGAAGTGACTGAGTGACTACCCATGCTGCACCAGAGTTGCTGAGTGAGAGTCACAGTGAGGGAGAGTGGGAGAGTGAACAGTGCAACTGAAACACCATGGCTGAAAGTGGAAACATGGCAATGCCTGAAACACAGCAGCAGCAGCAGCAGCAGGAGGGAGAAAGTTCCAGAAAAAAAAACTAAAATTCTCAGAAGCTGAAGTGGAGACATTGATACAGGAGATGGTGCCAAATCATGATATGCTGTTTGGAAAGATTTCCCTGAAGGTGCCAGAGACCCGTAAAAGACGCATTTGGGCTGCCGTACAGGCAAAAGTGAACGCACTGGGAGTGACACACCGGAGTGTGGATGTACTACGAAAGCGCTGGTACGACCTGCGCCAGCGCTCCAAAGAGAAGTTGGCTGCCAGGCTAGAGCAGTCACGGCACACCGGTGGAGGGACCTCAACTGTGCCGGACTCCACACCTCTGGAGGAACTTGTGGAGAGTACCCTGCTACCAGAAAGCATGACGGGCGTGGCTGACCTAGACAGCTCAGATCAACCAGCATCTAGACCAGGTAAGAAGCATGCCATCACACCCCTAACAACCCCCAGACACCCCCCAGCAGCGACCTAGGGTCAGGGCAAAAATAAATCATGCCAGAGCAGGTACACAGGCAGACACAGCAATGCATCTTGGGAGATGTAGTCACATGAAAATCAAAGTTGTGTTTATTAGCCACGCTAGTCAAATATTGCATGTACAGGTCAGGAAAGGGAAATAAAATAGTAATGTAATCCCAAACTGAAATATTTTGTTTTCACATTGCAAATGAGTAAGGTTAATAAATGTGTGCTGTTCTGTCCACAGCACCATCTACTACATTGCCTACAGGCAGTGAAACAGTGATCGAACGTTCAGTCTCTGGAGACGCAGGACAGGAGCAAGAAACAGATGGGGAGGACAGCCCTGTAAATCCTCCAAAAAAAACAGAGGAGAAACATAGTGAGACCACTACCACCAATGGAGGACGAGGCAGAGGACAGCAATGGTAATTTGCACTCTGAAGCACACAGCCACAGCAAGAGTCCCGTCCACAAGACAGCCAAGTTCCACAAGGCACAGCCAGGCGCAGACATCGCACGCCCAGCAGTTTTGGAGATCAGGGTGATGAATCTGTGTATGCCAGCCTGGAATTGAATATGTTGCAGGTGCAGTGCCTGCAAGCAAAAAACATTAAGGCATTACAACGAGTGGTGAGGGCAGGGCTCAGGGGAATACAAGGCGAACTGAGGGGTGCCATGCATTCGCTTTGTGGTGAGCTGCGCTCAGAACTTGCTGCTATGTGCCGAGAGCTGGTGCGCATGGACCGATATACACGGGCCATCAACCGCTTTGCCTCTGCCACTAACATCCAAACCAGGCGCAGTATTGAAATGCAGCAGGAGTTTTCACATGGCATCCAGGACATCGCTACAGCAGTTGTGCAGGCAACATCTGCTCTTGACGAGCTGCGGGCAGTCCGTACTACAGGCCATGGCGTACTAACGCCCAGTGAAGAGGACGCACAGTCAGTGCGGAGCAGCAACACCCCACCACCCATCATGGAGAGGTGCTGTAGTGGCAGGAACAATAGGCCTGCTGCGTACAATTAGAATTACGTGGTGCAACAACCAGCAGGGGCCTTAGTTCGGCTGCGCCGCATATGGGGGGTTCATTTTGATGGCATTGGGAGAGGTCAACTAAAGACTTGACTTTGCAATCACTCCTGTTTAATTGTAGCACTGTGAGTTAAACATGTGCATGATATTAGGAGTGTGACTAGTTAGCATGAAGGACGTGTGGCATTGTTTCTCCTGCAATTAAGGAATTAAAACACAGTCACACACATAAGATTTGTCATTGTGTCATTATTTCTTACCTAGAAGTAGTTGCACATACTCTCATCACGCCTCCGGTGCCCAGCTGCAGCACCAGCTACACCAGCTGCCATGCGTCCAAGTCCAGGCCCCTCCACGTCAGAGGATTCAGATTCACTCAGCTCCACTGGTGTGCTTTTCCTGGTGGCGATGTTGTGCAGCATGGCACATGCTACCACTATTTTACAACATGTTTCTGGGCTGTATTGGAGTGCTCCTCAACTTTTATGTATGCAGCGGAATCTGCTCTTCAGTATGCCAAAAGTGCGTTCAATGGTGCCTCTTGTAGAAATGTGTGCTCGGTTATATCGCCGCTCCCCATCATTAGCAGGATTGAGGTAGGGTGTCATGATGAAATCCCGGACTGCATAAGCACTGTCACCTGTGGGTTGAAATGTCAATGGTTAGTCACTGAAATGCACATGGTAGTCAGTAGCATTACCTAGTAGGTATCCCTCGCCAAAATCACCTCTTGAGAGTCTACGGTATAGCCCACTGTGACGGAAGATGAAAGCGTCATGTGTGCTGCCTGGATACTTTGCTACTATGTCAGTGATGATGTTTTTGGCATCACACACCACCTGTATGTTTAGTGAATGGTAGCATTTCTGGTTCCTGAATACGTACTCATTGTTTGAGGGGGGGGATATTGCAACATGTGTCCCATCTATGCATCCTCTGATGTGGGGGAATTGGGCAATATTGTAAAAGTCCTGCTTGGTGTGAGCTAGTTCCTGTGGGGTGCTGGGGAAGTGAATGTGGTGTTGCATCCTCTGTGCCATGGCATCGAGGAACGCATGGAAAAAGCGCTACAGGGCACTTTGTGACACACCTCCTGCTGCGGCTATCACCCCCTGAAAACTACCTAAGGGCAGCAGGTGTAGTGAACACAGGACCTGGATGTGAGTGGGGATGGCTTGAGTCCTGCGTGTGGCGTGTTCAAGATAGGGTCTGAGTTCTTCAATTAAATCTAGTATAATGTCTTCCTCAAGTCTGTAGTGGGTGTAGATGTCCTCCTCAGTGCGCTGGTAGATGGTGGTGCGCGAACGGAATATCCTCTCCTGGTGTCTCCTCCTCTGCGCAGCAGCTCTCAGTCTTCGCCTCCTCGCTATCAAGTAGAGCCCAGACATCGTGGGAAAAAGTCTGTTGCATTGTGGGCTTCCTTAATTACTTTGCACCTGGTTACCACCTGCTCCCACTTTGTGGTTATAGTGATGCTCAAAATTGCGAATTTCGTGATTCGCAAAGTGCGATTTTTTGATACATTCCATAGCGAATCCTTATTTGTGATTTCCAGATTTGCGATTATCGTTAACTGGGATGATCGCAAATTAAGGAATCGCTATGGAAATCGCAGAATTCTGGCTCGCGCAATTTAGCGTTTGCGACTGAAAATTAGCTTGATACATATGGCCCTAAGTTTCTTTCACAATGAATATTGCATGACAAACAGGTATTTGGCATTTTTTTTAGCTTTCTTTCAGAGCTTAGGTCATTACAATGCAGTGAGTTCTTGACAGGCAGTGCCATATCTACAAAGATGTGGCACTGCTCTGCTCTCTCTCCCTTCATTTGCCCCATTTACGCTAACATGCGCCAACACAGGTGCCCATGTGCCATAGTGTAACAGTGTCTGCATTGTCTGAAGCATACTTATTTCACTTGGAAGGGTCTTTTCCAGTAACAAGAACTGTTAATGCCAATAGGTCTGGCTTTAAAGGAATGTTGTATGGTAATTGGAAGCATTACAAGTAAATCTTATGGAAAGTGATATGTATTTGTGTGGACGCAAAGAACTGTTGAAATATATTGGTGTTGGTTAAAAGGTCAGGTGCCAGTTGCACTGTCAAGCCAGAGCTAAACATCCTTGTAGGTTAATGACTGCCCTCCTCTCATATGTGTTGCTGCCAGGGAAAAACACCATAAATTAATTAGTTATCCACGACACTTTCAAACCATTATAATGTCACATATGTGCCCCTAAAAGTTCTTGCTCAGACAGCTGGATAAACAATATGATCACAGCTGTGTGGCGGGCACTCACTTTTTTGTCGAGGCACACAACTTCTGTCCTTTCAAAACATGTACTTCTGGTTCCCAACATGTGGGAGGAGCCAAAGCCCCTGTCTAGTGATGCTCACATAATTGTCTGGCGACAACTGTCCTGTCGAGCCAGACCATAAAAAACTATGCTTTAAGGCTTTTCACACTGTGTTTGCGTGCTGTACAATGCAGCACACGGGCAAAGTGGGAAAAACAAGAAGAGAAAAAAAAGTCTCCTTGTTACACCTGCCTCAAAAAAGGCTCAGCATTCTGGCGCAAATCCCTCTCTACATTACTTCATAGAGATTTATTTGCATCACAACTCCTTGATGGTTGCAAGGGGACACCCATGCACTACAAATGGAAAGTCCTCCTGACGCAAAATAACGCAAGGCAGTGCGGTACACAACTTTACTTTACTTAACCCCTTCCTTGCTGCCGTCGGCCACTGGCCGACGGCAGCACTACCTCCCCAGTGCTGCAGTCGGCCAATGGCCGACGCGGCCCTGCCCGTTTTGCGGAAGTGCCGCACTGCGGGAAAATCGGGGCCGCAGTAAACGGATAAAGGTTACAATCCAATGCATTTGAGATTTGCGTTGGATTGTAAATTCCTTGAGAACACTTTGTGTTGGGTTTGTGTTAGAAAAGGCTGCCAGTAGATCCAGGGGTACCAGCCTTGCCAGAGATTCTGATTCTGCAGTGTATCATAATCAATCCCACTCCGACAGCAATACCATCTTTCTTACATGAGAATGACTTAATGAGCTGAACACTTGAAATGGTAAATTACCGGAGGTCAGTAGTTGAAATCCTGAAAAGTCTTCCATCATTCTAGAGTTGAAAAATTGAGTGCAATAACTTGGGTAATAGTAACATCTGTTATTAACTGTGCTTACAAAATATGAAAAGCAGTGGCGTAACAACAGCCCCCTCTAAGCGGGGTTTGGGGGCGAGCTCTTGGGGACCCCATCAGGCACCGTGCCCAGGTGGCGTCTGAGCGCTCCTGACTGGGTGCAAAGAGTGGGGAGCTCCCGCCATGGACTCAGCGTTACACCACTGACCCGAAGTGTGGTATGTTCGACTATGTAAACAAAACAAGCTATTACATCCAATGGCCAGAAGACTCATCTTCTGTGAGGTCATTAAATTTCTATGTACGACACACATGTACGGTAGTCATTATGTCCATAGGTCACACCTGAAACTAACTAAAACATTGAGGCTTACATTGTGTGGTGCACTGCAGAATTAACTTGCATTACTTCTTGGTTGCTGCTGAATGGTAGGATCATACTTGGGTAGCCACATTTAAACAGGAGCAAAATGATCTAAATGAAAATAGAAATGGAGGCTTAGTTTTGCAAAAAGTAATAAAAAACATAATAAAATATTTTTGACCGCTCCACACCGCTATCCTCCGGATGTAATTAGGAGAGGCCCAGAGCATATCAAGTTTACAGCCGCCATCTTACATCTTATTCATAGAGCATGCGCTGGAACGAAACTGGAGATATTTTTAGTGACATAGAATAAGCAATCATCGTTCTGAGTTAGAGTCACAAAAAAAAGGAAGTTTATTCATTGCCCGGCAATAGAGAATCATGACATTTTTGAGATCTCTACCAACAGCTGATGCTACTTTACAGAGGTCTCCTGCACGACTATAGGGATTAACAGGCACATGCATCAAGCAATTTAGGAATCGCAAACGGTGCGAATCGCAAAATTCGGCCGTTTGCGATTCCTAAATCACTATTTGGGATGCATTATCCTAAAAGTGAAGAAATCGCTATTTTTGCGATCTTTCAAAGTGCGATTGCTTTTAAGGAATCGCAATTTTGCGATTCCTTAAAAGCAATGCATGAAACTGAAAAAAATTGCGATTTCGCAATTAGAGAGAAAAAATTACCATGACGTTGGACCTCATGGTAATTTTGCGAAATTTTAGAAATATGCAATTTTGTTCATTTTTTTAACTTTCATGTTGTGCACACACATGCCCTTAGGGCATGTGTGTACACAACATATGTGCATTGTTTGATTTCAGGGGTGCAACATGGTGTCCTTTGGACACCCCTGCACCCTTGAAATCGCAATCTCAATTTGCGATTAGCTAATTGCGAATCGCAAATTGAGATTGTCTTCCCATTCATTCCTATGGGCCTCTAGGCCCATAGGAATGAATAGGAAGGGATTCCTTAATTGCGATTCGCAAAATGCGAATCGCAATTAAGGAATTTTAAGAAATCGCAATTTATTTAGCGATTTCTTAATGCATAGGCATTTGCAATTCCTTAATTGCGATTCCTTAAAAATCGCATGTACCTGTAAGTTGTCAAAATGTTTGTTCAACCTAGAATGCAAACCTGGGACTATGGTTCAAAAATTGGGAAAGTGCTGATAGTTCCCAGAAAAGGAATGGGTGGGCAGTGGCGGCTCGCATAGGGCGTGCTGGGCGGCAGTGAGGCGGGGAGGGGCAGGGTGTGGGGTAGTAAATTCGGACATATGATGGAACGGATAAAAGTAATTATTATGTTTCTCCGCTCCGTCATATGTCCGAGTTTACTACCCCCACCACCCTACCCCTCCCCCGCCCCGCTTCACCGCCTCGCAGCAGGCCCTATGCGTGCCGCCACTGTGGGTGGGTGATTTTTCTTTCTTAAATTTGGGAGGAAACAGGAGTAGTGTTTGAGCTTTGCAGGGGCCTCTTTCAGTCCTTCAGCCTGCTCTTGATTGTTTGTTTGCTAGGTAGTTTTTTTTTTTTATGGTAGAGAGCTTTGTGGGTTATGCAGGCCATTTTGAACATGCTTCTTGCTTTGAATGGTAGCCTGTTGAGTTTCTTAAGTGTGGGAGTGATATTATCATAGTGGCTCGCCCCAGAGAGAAGTCTAGCCACTGCGTTCAGTGTGGCTTCCATAGGGATAAGGTGTCCTTATGCGGTATCAATGATCATTGCATTACCTAAGTCCAGCTTAGAGAGGACAAGGGATTGTACTATAGTCTTTAGATCTTCCAGGGAGATGAAGGGTTCGATTTCTTTTAGGTGTTTCAACTCGTAGAAGGCACTTTGTGCTGAGGCATTAATATGATATTTCATGCTCAGGTTTTTGTCAACTGTAATCCCTAGTGACTTAGCAGATTTGGAAATAGATAGTTTACAGTTTATTGCAGTGAGGTTGCCAAGCCAGTTATGGATTGGATAGGACTTTACTTCTGGCTGCTTGAGGAGGAGCTCGGTTGTGTTGGGGTAAAGCTTTAACAGGTTCTTGGTCAGCTAGGATTGTCCCTCGGAGAGAGTGTTGTTTAGGTGCTGCAAGTTGTAGCATGGTATGAATTGGGGCCTGCAGTGGTGAACTAAATGAAAGTCCTCCATTGGCCAGTGACATGTGACAGACCTCTTCAATTAGTTCACGTTTGTTCAGTATGTCATGGGCGGTTTAGGGCTGTTGACAGGTACAGTACTGGGTACATGATCTACAGCAGTTATGTTTTATGTGAATGTGAGAATATCAAGTAGTGTAAGGCAATTATTATGCAGTCTGTAAGAACTACAGCATTAGTGAGTGTTGCATTTTGCATAGTACTGTAATTGCATTTACATGGCACTTGCTACTCTGAAGAGGTATTGTAGTCCTTCACGTCGAGCAGCAAGCTGCTCTAGAACCCAGAATAGTAGGGTTTTTTGGCTTATTGTTGGTTATTAGGGTTAGTCTTGCACTCTTAGGGAAACTATGCATGCATTTATCACAGTTTCTATGCGGTAGATACTATTATTAGGAGTCAGATGCGCTGTTTAGTGGGAGAGGGAAGATTCATGATTCCATGCATTGGTTGGCAAAGTTGATAGAAGAGCTACAGGAGAGGTATTGTTAGTTTTAAGGTGTATTCCTTTTAAAAGAGGTATTGCAATATATATGAAAGGAGTTGTGGGAATATGTACGGATACAATGATAGGGACTAAAGCAAACATACATTTGACTTAAAGTAGGCTGTGCTTGGAGAGAGGAGGCATGCAGCGGAAGGAATGGAAGGAGAGAGTTATATGAAAGAAAGATCAACAATCAGAAGTTTCAATTCAAAGTTTACATGCAGGGTTTTTAGGAATATTGTGGAAGATTCTTGAGATTGTATGCAAAACAACATTACGTGCATGTGTTGCAATATTACTGTAGGCCTTCAGAACACCAGTGAGCACAAGAAATCACCATCACCTGTGGGTAAATAGATTTAATATAAATATGTTTTTATTTTCCTAAAAATCAGATGGAAGGATGACTCAGTGCGCATGTCGGTCTGGCCATCCTAAGACGGGCACTCTCCCTCCATGACTGCCCCGCGACCCCCCCCCCCCCCCCCGAGACTTTGCCCTTTAAATTTGAAAAATAAAAGAATAAACCGGTTTTATTATTGTATCATCTTTCAAGTTTGAGGCTGCTAGCGGTGGGGGGGGGGCAGGGGGGGGGGGGAGGGGGGGCTCCTACACCATAGTGGATAGATAGGTTGTTTCCAATCTGGAGCAGCCACAACACAGACACAATGAAGTGTGAAATCTTGCACCTAGCTGACATTCATCCTTCTTGTAGCGGTAATCAGACACAGAAAAGGAAAGGCTCTGATTAGCAACTCCCTCAACCCAATAGAAACTACAGCATGCCCCCTTGTACTTACCATCTCCCACCTAATCACTTAATCCTCCCGTGCCTAAAAAAACAAACAAAAAAACAAATGTGCCCTTGTGTAACGTAACTAGTGCTCGCTCAAGTAAAGCGTTCAATGCCTTCGAGTCAAGTTTGCGCTAAATGAAATTGCACAAAAGCAAAGTGCAGGGCTAATGCATGCTGATAGCCCTGCACTCAGTGCAGACATTTCTCAAGTGCCTAGCAGTGCACTTTACCTTTAGTACACAAGTAAAACAGTCACAATAATGTCAGATCCAATTAGACTGCCTCTTAAAGCGTGAAGAGTTGTTGGACAACGCTGCAAGAATGCAATATGCCCTGCCAACAACAGCGGCACTTGTACAAACGGCTACACACACTTCGCGGTCAAAGATTAGCACTTGAGCGCCCCTCCCCGAACCCTTCTTTCCGAATGACAAGTCATCAAGTGCATCTTCATCGAAATCACTCACCAAAATCTGCAACTGCACCATGCCATACCCAACTTTTCTTTTCGTGCTCTCTTTGGTCTTTTAATTCAGTGCTCTCTCTGTTCCTGGGTGTCTGGTGAATAAACATATAGTTGTTCTCTACTGTGATAGAAAGCTGTGACCTGCAAGACACACACACATCACTGTAGCAGATGGAATCCCCCGGGAGCAGCCGTACTGGGTCGGGAACCTGGATTATATAAGTGCTTAATTTGTAGTAGACTAGGGGGCATATTTACAAGGGCTTCATCTCCCCTTTTTTGACTTACAAAACCAAAAAAGCGGAGATAAAACCAGAGCCCCATTTACAAGAGGGTGCTAATATGCATAATCGCATGTTAGCATCCTTTTTTCCCAACGCCTCCCTTGGCATCTCCAATGAGCAAAGTGGGTGTTACTGGGAGTACCCCACATGGACTACCTTGCAAATATTGCTGATGTTTACATCGTGATATTGACAACCACATGATTTTAGCCCACATTAGATTTTGGCAAAAACGTCTGTTTTCGCCAAAATCTAACGTCTGCTAAAATCCTGATTTAGCCTTTCCTAACATAGGGGGTGGATTGTGCTGATACGACCCTGTGGGTCGTATCAGCAAGGTTATCGCCTTTTTGCAGGGAACATCGCGATGTTCCCTGAAAAAGGGCGTTGACCTCGCTATCTCTGGAATTTTTATTGCCCTGGAGTAACGCGTTGTTAATTACGCGCTACCAGGGCGATAAATACCAGAGATAGCCTGCGATAATATAATTATCACTAAGCACGGCCAGCGATAATGATCGCTGGCCGTTGTTAATATGCCCCTAAGTGTCAGTGCACAAGACTTTGCTCTGAAACCCGTGGCCGTTGCAATAAAATGTCGGCGCACTGAATGCCAAGGCTGTGGGGTCTTCAAACAACCGCAGGCCTCTTTATTCCACTGCCAGACACGCCCTGTCCTTTATCTCATTCTTACAGACTCCTGCTTTCTCCCTTTATGATGGTTTTTCGTCATTCTTTTCCTCCGTCTTTCTGCTTTGTTCGTTTTTCAGCCTCTTGCTCTCTGGTGCAGAAAAATAACTGCTGGTGCACAAAAATGAGTGCCGGTGCTCCCCGCCGCCAACCACCGGCTCAGATTAAGCACTGGATTTTACACAATGATACTTGTTATACACAAATCATCACTGCTGGCACAACAGTCCAGTGAGCTGCGATCCATAGTTTGTACAGATATCTTTACAGCAGGTGCATTAACCCACAGAGATTGGTAGTAGTGCCAAGAATCCCTTGCGCTAGCTCACTTGAATCATAATGACGCAAGACCAGTCGGCTGCATACTTATTGCGCAGCAGGTGCATTATCACAATGAGTTATTTTGTCAGCTTTAACCGAAGTCGGCCCACCACAACTTTGCTGAGCACAGCACCCCAGATTCATTAGTCTCTGCGCGCCTGTGGAGACCCCTGCGACTTTGGACCAAAGTCCCGCTTAGACGACAGGGAACAGGCTGGTGCAGAAAGGGTAAAAGGGACAGCTTTTAAAGGTCCAGAGTCCTCGGTGTGTCAAGGTTATTTATTTCTTAATTTATTTATTTGCAAAGTTTTATATAGCGCTGGCTAGACCCGTAAGTATCGGAGCGCTTTACATGAGGATCAGCAAGTTATATATTACATAATTACTTCAGTTGCAGATTCCAAGAATAGACATAAGAGAAAGATAGAGGGAGGGAAACATAATGGGGAGGCGAGGAAAACAATGTCAGATGTCCGGCTGGGTAGATGACAGCAGAAGGGGTGATCCAGGGCCAAATTCCTCTATAGCTGCATAGGACAGCTCTACCGGGAATTGGCCAAGGTTGATAGAACTCCCAAGTGAGAACAAATAGTCAAAAAACATGCTATTACACAATAGCATAAGTTATTTTCGCATTACGTAGCAAAGACAAAACGTCTTATGTAGAATGAAAGGTAGAGGGGGAGAGGTAAACTGGGGAAAAAAGAATGCGGGTAGCATCAGGCAGACCAGAGGGGTGGACGGACTTCAGGGGAAACAAGCAGTCAAAGTGAAAGATAGATAAGACCGTGAAGCAAGGTTAGTATGATGTTAGCTTGGTTTGGTGGGTACGAAGTCTTTGAGAGGCAGCGCAGTGGGCACTTGGTCCTCTCCCCTGTGGAACTGGCACATGTCTTCTCTGCTGGTGCATGTAGAGCCATACACCTACCTCAAACAGCCAAAAATGTTGAAATTGTGTTGAACCTCCAATCACCCTCAACAATGTTTGCCCTGAGAGCCAACATAGTGACTTAAACACAAACTGCATCATGTAAGGATCATTCCCAACATACACAAATCTGCACCATAAGTAGACATGGAAAAGAAAGCAACCAGAAGTATTCACCAGGAGCTGCCCGTCCACAGTACAAAATCCACCAACCCCAGATAATCTTGAATATAATGTAAGAAGGTCATGACCCATTCAGATGGCAAGCTGTCTCCCCTGCCAGGTATCTGAAGGTTACCACCACCACTGATGTTACTGATGATCTTTTTCAGGCCAACTGAGAACCAATCTTAGAGAAACGTATTGCTAAAATGGCGGATTGGCATGTCTAACCAATCGGATAATCCGCACATCTAATTTTGTTAAAATGAATATCGACTGAACATACTTTTGCGCAGAAGTTTTTCTGTAACATTGATTCTGCTTTATCCAGCTTTGTTTGTCGGGTAGCACAAGCTATGGAGGGCAGTAAAATTTTGGAAATCGCCAAGAGACAAAGTTGGATGGGTTCTCCCAGACTTCAAGTCATGTTTTTGGGCGAACACGGCCACATATACTGTGATTTTATTAAATGCAACAACCCACTGGGTGGTAGTCTCTATCTATCATCCAAAATTGTGGTAAAACGTCTAAGGCATTTTTGGTTTTTGCAGTTTCAAGAACCTAGCTATATTAAGAAATAATGTTTAAGATAGTGGAGACAGCTCTTTGCATTTGGAAGGATTGGCAAATGATTTTTAATATTGCACAAATCACAATCTACACCGCAAATTATAAAGATTATACATCGTTACCATGGATTTTCCAAGAGGCAGAATGCAGAGTTTGGCAAGAATGTGGACTATGTCATATGGAAGACCTCAAGCAAAAAGGGGAATTAGCCTTTTTACAGTTGATTCTAGTACATTATATTATCCAGAAATCTAGCTTTTATAAATATGTAAAATTACATTTAGACACAAATTCATGATATTATTGAGCATTTTCAGGATCGTAACCAAAAGGCTATGATCCGCCAATACGTAACATATTCAGGGATTATGTTGGAGATGATATCAAAGTGACATTGAACTACTAGATGGCACAGCAAAACATTGATATTATTAGTGCTCATTTGAGACGGTGGCTGCTGATGGGGGCCACCCGCACTCATTTTTGGGTACCAGCACTTATTTTTCTGCATCAGACATTTACGAGAGCAACAGAGAGAAAAACACACCAAACTGAGAGATTAGAAAAACACCACAAAGGTAGAAAGCAGGAAGATGTAAGTGTGGGATTAAAGAGCAAGGAGTGTCTAGCAGAGGATTAAAGAGGCATGAGATGGATTTAGGACTACACAGCCTTGATAGTCAGTTGCCGACATTCAATTGCACCAGCCGTGAGCCTCTGAGCTCAGCTACGGTCACCAGCACACATTATTTTACAAGTTAAGCACTGAATATCATAGAACATCTTGGAATACTAAGTTTTGAACTCATTAATTTGGTATTATTTTCTGCCAATCTCAAGGTTCAACATTTTAAAGCATGCCCCAGCTATATCAAACACCACCCAGGCTCTTCAATTGAAGTTGCCGTCTGAGGTCTTGCAGTGGGAGTGATGAGGCTGATTTAGAGCAGAGACTTGGTACATGTCTAAACATATTATCGCTCAAACATTTCTGACAGACTTCAGAAAATCTCCAGCTCTGTTGTTGAGATTTCACCACACCTAATTCTTTTTGTGTACAGAGTTTGAATGTAATGCAGATTTGCCATTTTGTTTTTGCATCTGTGGTTATTGCCAGGCTCCGCACCATCAAAGCTTGAGGTTCGAGTGATCCTCGATGATAGAAATTAGACAAGTTAGGCTATTGGACCAGTATAAATTAGAAGCAGTTTTGTTCAAAGTGAAGATAATGAAGAGCTCAGAGACTATATGAATTTATAATACATGAAAGCCTGCAATACTTGTATAGAAGTCTGTCTCTAATTTCCTTATTGCACCTGTTCAACTGTAATAAGTTATTACATTTGAGTTGTGACATCACTACACCTGCTGCGAGAGTCTGACACAGAGGGGAAAGGCAAGTCATGGAGCATAATGAAAATTGCTCTTTTACCAGTTACAACAAAAACTGGCCTTTCCTTCTTCTGTTCTATTTTTCTAGATGAACAGTGATAAGCAGCAAAGGGCTATTTATTGCAAAATGGTTATTTTTTCACGCTTGCATTCTGAGCTACACCATTTTGTTAAATCTTACTTGTACTAAATTGATTCTAATATCTTTTTGCAATAAATAGCTAACGGTTTTTTAGGGCGTTTCATATTGCATTAGAGATTCTAATATTATTCTTAATGTTTACAAACATCTTATCTCTTTCGTATGAAAGAGCACTACATCAAGAATATAAGTGGTTTGTGGAAAGGGTTGGTGTGACCATGTATTATAAGGAATAAAGTACATCCTGCCATAAATTATAAATATAGTGCAAGCCACCTCGGAGTGCCAGGATCTTATGAAGGAACTCAGCTGCTTGCCTCATTCCTCTATATGGTTACATAACTCCTCATTTGACTTGCAATAGCCTTATAATGCATGACAGGGGAATCTTTATTGCATATATCTAGGGAGATGATCAGAGCTAGTTTGGTCGGAGATGTTTTGTAACAACTCAGACCCAAGTACTAACTTAGAATCAAATATAAGTCTGTGGCTTGGTATGTTTCCCCTTCTCTTCGACCCTTTGATTTACTTATCTGCAATATGTAAGATGCAATATCTCATATAAACTGCCAACACTTTCTCGCCATAAAAAAGATGTTACTTACTGTGATATTAATTACATACGATGTATGCTAAGCAGGACAGATACCTCTTTGCCAATGGCTAGGGTGTTTGGGACAAAAGACTGGTTAAGGTGAACCTTATTCAATTTGTAAATGTTTGTTTTTATTTGGTTATCTCCTATCCCATTCACCTGAATCAAAGCATTTGGGGATCTGCTTAGCATTTCAAAAACATTCTAGTTTAAGTCAGTTGTAAACAAGTTCCATAAAACCTTTCTCCATCACAGGGCACTTGGCAGTTCATGTTATTTATCAGTCTCACTAATTGCTGTGTGTGATGTGAAAGTTAATGGCCAAGGCTTGTTAATCTTCTGCCTCTCTCTAGTGGGTGATAGAAAGGGATATAAGGGCATTGCTTTTCAGTGGGCGGCTCGTTCATTTGCACACCGGTCTTAATCTCCCGCCAGCTCTGACTTTTAAATTAACTGCACCTGTGGCACCTTCTTGAATTTAAAGTCACGCATTCCTTAAAATAATACATACTATTTTTGATATTTAAAAGATACTTTTGAAAATTCTCATACTGGGATGCAGTCCTCCGGCATGAGGATGATTATAAACACACAGGGCATATGTACAAGGAGATTGCGCCACCGGCATGTCACTTTTTCAACGTTTTTCTTTTTTTTCAGATTTATGCAGCGCGAGCTCGACCTGCAGGTATTGGAGCATTTTACATGAGCACCAGTTACATTACACAAGGACATATTCATTATTCCTTTTGGTAGGCACGGGGAGATTGAGTGCTTTGCCCAGAATCACAGGATGTGGAGTCGACCCGCGGCTCAAACCTTGGTGTCCCAGCTCCAAAGTTGCCAGCTCTAGCCGTGAGACCACATCCTCGTTCTGGTGGCGCAATGCCCTACACCATATTAACAATGGAGCGCTAAGCCACTTTGCATGGCTTAACTATACATTGTAAATATGGTACTCTTTCACGCATGTGTCTGTGTGAAAGGGGTGTGAATGGGTGTTGCTTTGGCATTCAACCGTAGCACCCATTGCTGTTTGACGCTGCCCCAGATTTACAAGGATGTGTAATTCTGAGACAGAGCTATAAACTATCGCCATGCAAAATAAGGCGTTAGGTTGGCGCAATAAGGAGAAATACTTTTATTTCTCTTTGTTTTTGCTTTTTCTATGGGTGCTGCATTGTGCAGGACACAAAGAAAGAGCAAAACACCATAAACATTGTTTTAGTTACGGAAGGTGTCCCTTCCGGCACAACAATCATTTAATTATGGCTCTTTGCTACTTCTATGTGTCTTGCAGAATGCTGCACACATAGAAGTAGAAAGTCTCCATCATTGATTGTTTATGTGCAGGAATGGGTCACATTCCTGCACATACCTGCAAAACAGGCTCTCTTGCACTGGGGCACAAGGATGGCTGTGTTGGCACTAGACATCTATTTTAGCACCTGCGCAAGAAAAACACAGAGGTGTGCTGTATTCTTGTACATACGGTGCATCCCTATGATTTTGGAATGATACATTGTTGTACTGTAAAGTTTGCGGCAGTACTGCACTGCACCATTTCCTTGTACATATGCTCCACGGAGTGGAGTGGTACGTTGGAAGATGACTAGCCAATCAGGAAGCTTCCTTTGCTGGTCATATCTAATATTACAGGCCCCAAAGGAAGCAGCCTATGGCTGATGGGGGCCACCATCACTGATATTTTGGGATGGCACTTATTTTTCTGCATCAGACATTTACGAGAGCAACAGTGAGAAAAATACACCAAACTGAGAGACGAGAAAAATGCCACAAAGGGAGAAAGCAGGAAGATGCAAGTTTGGGATTAAAGAGCAAGGAGTGTCTAGCAGAGGATCAAAGAGGCATGAGACGGATTTAGGACTACAAAGCCTTAATATTAGGTTGCCGACATTAAAGTGCACCAGCCGTGAGACTCTGGAGCTCAGCCACGGTCACCAGCACACAAGTTAAGCACTGAATATCATGGTACATCTTGGAACTCTAAGGGACGCATTAGGATGGCGATTCCGTCGTAAAAAGGGACCCCCCCCAAAAGGGCAGGGGGTCCCATGGGTGCCATTAGGATGCGCCCGCACCAGTGGTGGGCGCATCCTGCATTTTTAACATTGTGGCGGGAGGTCACTCAGCACTGCCCGCCACAATGCCAGGAAGGCATGTTGTGCACTTCCATGCCCAACATGGCAGGCACCGCGCGGTGCATGCCATGTTGTGCATGGAACTGCAGGGGGGTACCATACCATCCATGTGCACCCCCACCCTTCCCCCCCCCCCCCGCCGAAGTCCCTGGGGGCCCACAACGGGCCCCCTAAGCAGACTCTGCATGCTTTTCCATGGCGGCAATGCCGCCACGGAAAAGCATTTCAAAACCAACATTCTAATATGGCTGGCGGTGTCTTTCAGACACTGCCACCATATTGAACCCTTTTCCGCCCGGTCAGCATGTTGACCGGGCGGAAAAGCGGCGGACGTTCTTTCCGTCCGCCACGGACCCTCCAGCCATTGTACTATGCCGGGGGTTATTTCTGCATGGATGGGGGGCGAATCCCCCCTGCCGGGCCGGCAGTGACTACCGCCCGCCCGGCGGGGGCGATCCACCCACCATCCTAATGGAGCCCTAAGTATTGAACTCACAAATTTAGTATTATTTTCTGCCAATCTCAAGGTTCAACATTTTAAAGCATGCCCCAGCTATATCAAACACCACCCAGACTCTTCAATTGAAGTTGCCGTCTGAGGTCTTGCAGTGGGAGTGATGAGGCTGATTTAGAGCAGAGGCTTGGTACATGTCTAAAAATATTATCGGTCAAACATTTCTGACTGACTTCAGAAAATCTCCAGCTCTGTTGTTGAGATTTCACCACACCTAATTCTTTTTGTGTGCAGAGTTTGAATGTAATGCAGATTTGCCATTTTGTTTTTGCATCTGTGGTTTTGCCAGGCTCCGCACCATCAAAGCTTGAGCTTTGAATGATCCAGATGATAGAAATGTGGCAAGTTAAGCCATTGGACCAGTAAAATTAGAAGAAGTTTTGTTCAAAGTGAAGATAATGAAGGGCTCAGAGACCATATGAACTTATAATACATGAAAGCCTGCAATACTTGTATAGAAGTCTGTCTCAAATTTCCTTATTGCAGCTGCTCAACTGTAATAAGTTATTACATTTGAGGGACCTGCTGCGAGAGTCTGACACAGAGGGGAAAGGCAAGTCATGGAGCATAATGAAAATTGCACTTTAAACAGTTAGAACAAAAATCGGCCTTTCCTTCTTCTGCTCTATTTTTCTAGATGAACAGTGATAAGCAGCAAGGGGCTATTTATTGCAAAATGGTTATTATCTCCACGCTTGCATTCTGAGCTACACCGTTTTGTTAAATCTTACTTGTACTAAATGTATTCTAATATCTTTTTGCAGCAAATACCTAACTGCTTTTTAGGGAGTTTCATTTTTCATCACAGATTCTAATATTATTCTTCATGTTTACAAACATCTTATCTCGTGTGAAAGAGCACTACATCAAGAATATAAGTGGTTTGTGGAAAGGGTTATGGTGTGACCATGTATTATAAGGAATGAAGTAGACCCTGCCATACATCCATATCCATATCCATACTAATATAATAAAGAGAGAGCCCAAACCTTTGAGGCGGGTAATCTCAGGAACCACAGCATCAATCACAACACCCAATACAGCACTGGAAAGGGCAGTTGCAGCAGAAGGACATAGGCTATGCAGACGCCCACCATATACATTTAAAAGGTAAAAGAACCGTGCCAGCAAAGTAGTCCCTTGTGGGCGTGTCTGTGTTCTGCTGTGGGCGTGTGCTGGGGGTGTGACAAAAGCTGGGGGCGTGTGGTACGTTCGGCCCTTCATGCATGTCTCATATTGTGTGCTAATCCCACCCTGCTCCCTATACATACCCCTGCACACCATAATCATAACCCACCCTCCCTCCTTAAAATACCCCAACACCCTTAAACACTAACCCATCGTAACCCAATAAATATACCCTGTACCCCAAAACCCAAACCTATCCCTAGACCCTAAAAATACCCCTGTACCCCTGTACCCCAAACCTATCCCTAAACCCTAAAAATACCCCTGTACCCAAACCCCAAACCTTGCCCCGAACCCTATAAATACCCCTGTACCTCAAAACCCAAACCTACCCCTGAACCCCAAAAATACACCTGTACCCCAAAACCCAAACCTAGCCCTGAACCCTAAAAATACCACTGTATCCCAAAACCCAAACCTACCCCTGCACCCTAAAATACCCCTGTACCCCAAAACCCAAACCTAGCCCTGAACCCTTAAAATACCCCTGTACCCCAAACCCAAACCTACCCCTGAACCCTAAAAATACCCCTGTACCCCAAAACCCAAACCTAGCCCTGAACCCTAAAAATAGCCCTGCACCCCAAAACCCAAACCTACACCTGAACCCTAAAATACCTCTGTACCCCAAAACCCAAACCTAGCCCTGAACCCTAAAAATAACCCTTTCCCCCAAAACCCAAACCTAGCCCTGAACGCTTAAAATACCCCTGTACCCCAAAACCCAAACCTACCCCTAAACCCTAAAAACACCCTTATACCCCAAAACCCAAACCTAGCCCTGAACCCTAAAAATACCCATGTACCCCAAAACCCATACGTATCCCTAACCCCTAAAACTACCCCTGTACCCCATAACCCAAAACTATATCTAAACCCTTAAAATACCCAAACACCCCAAAACATATACCTCAGTACCCTAAAACATATACCCCTATGCCCATACTTACCTCATCCAAACATTAAAAAAAACATTCTTTTACCATTCATGCATTTACAAAAAAATTCGTTGTAAATGTATGCGTGGTAAAAGCATATAAAATGTAATGCCATGCGTTATAATGGCATTGCGGAGTCATGGTACTTTCATAATGAAAGTATGCAGAGTGATGGTATGCGGAAAGAAAGTTGCGGGGAAATGGGTGTTTACCCTCTCCCGGTAAGTACATTGGTGGCATGGCGGCCCACATCTCCAGCAACATACTCATATTTTTTCACCACCCTTTTGGAAAATGCACAGGTCTCTCTCATTGATGGCCAGCACCGACATACACTTTTAGACACACCTCCCGCCACTAGTTCTAGAACTGCGAATTTTAGAGCTGGGGAGCTACGTTCGAATCTCGGCATCAGCTCAACATCCTGTGATTCCAGGCAAATCGCTTTGTCTCCCCGTGCCTACCACAAATGAATGTGTTCTTCTGTAATGTAAATTGTGCTCATGCCATCTTGTCAAGTTTGCGCTATATAATATTGCAAGGAAAAATAAAGCAGGGAAACTCGAGTTCACACACTACTGAACGCGCACTCTTAAGTGCATCAGCAGTGCACTGTGAATCGGAGCGTTTCACAGGCCTGTCACAGATAAGAAATGCTATCAAAACGAAATCCTACAAAACAATATACTACTGGCCGGCAGCAATTCATACCCGGACGGGCTGCTAGTATCCCATATAAACTGGCAACACTTTCTCGTCCAAAATAGATGTCACATACTGTGACATTATTACATACAGTGTATGCTAAGCAGTACAGATACCTCTTTGCCGGTGGCTAGGTTTTGGGGGAAAAGATTGGTTAAGGTGAACATTATTCCATTTGCAAATGTTTGTTTTTATATGGTTGTCTCCTATCCCATACATCTGAAGCAAAGCATTTGGGGATCTGCTTAGCATTTCAAAAACATTCTAGTTTCAGTCAGTTGTAAACAAGTTCCATAAAACCTTTCTCCATCACATGGCACTTGGCAGTTCATGTTATTTATCAGTCTCACTAATTGCTGTGTGTGATGTGGAAGTTAATGGCCAAGGCTTGTTAATCTTCTGTCTCTCTCTAGTGGGTGATAGAAAGGGATATAATGGCATTGCTTTTCAGTGGGCGTCTCGTTCATTTGCACACCGGTCTTAATCTCCCGCCAGCTCTGACTTTTAAATTAACTGCACCTGTGGCACCTTCTTGAATTTAAAGACCCACTTTCCTTAAAATAATACATAATATTTTTGATGTTTAAAAGATACTTTTGAAAATCCTCATACTTGAGGTGCAGTCCTCAGGCATGAGGATGAATATAAACACACAGGGCATATGTACAAGGAGATTGCGCCACCGGCATGTCACTTTTTTCAACGTTTTTTTTTGCAGATTTATGCAGTGCGAGCTCGACCCGCAGATATTGGAGCAATTTACATGAGCACCAGTTACATTACACAAGGACATATTCATAATTCCTTTTGGTAGGCACGGGGAGATTGAGTGCTTTGCCCAGAATCACAGGATGTGTAGTCGACCCGCGGCTCGAACCTTGGTGTCCCAGCTCCAAAGTCGGCAGCTCCAGCCATGAGACCACATCCCCCTACACCATATTAACAACTGGGCGTCAAGCCACTTTGCCTGGCTTAACAACACATTGTAAATATGGTACCCTTTCACGTACATATCTGTGTGAAAGGGGTGTGGATTGGGTGTTGCTTTGGGCGTTCAAACGTAGCACCCATTGCTTTTTGTCGCTGCCCCAGATTTACAAAAATGTTACATTGGCGCCATGTGGAGAAATACTTTTATTTCTCTTCATTTTTGCTTTTGCTGTGGGTGCTGCATTGTGCAGCACACACAGAAAGAGCAAAACACCATACATAGTTTTTGTTCAAGAAGGTGTACCTTCCTGCACAACAATCATTTAATGATGGCGATTTGCTACTTCTATGTGTGCTGCATACATAGAAGTAGAAAGTCTCCATCATTGATGATTGTTTATGTGAAGGAAGGGGCACCTTCCTGCACATACCTGCAATGCAGGCACTCTTGCACTATAGCACAGGGATGTCTGTTTTGGTGCTAGGCAGCTATCTTAGCGCCTGTGCAAGAAAAAACACAGGGGTGCGCCGTATTCTTGTACATAATTTGCAACGCTGTACTGTAAAGTTTGCTGCAGTGTTGTGCTGCACCATTTCCTTGTACACTTACCCCGCGAATTGGAGTGGTATGTTGGAAGATGACCAGCCAATCGGAAAGCTCCCTTTGCTGACCATATCTAATATTACAGGCCCCAAAGGAAGCAGCCTATGGCTGGTCAGCTACACACTTCCCCCTGGTGTGCTGTGGACAAATGGGGAGCTCTGGGGAGCCTGAGCAGCCTGTAATTGAATGTTTAGATGAACTAACAACTCTGTCTCTGGTGCCCCATCCGCTTATACCCTAGCTGCTGCAAGTTCACATACAGCTGATTGGGTTCAACCCTTTACTTATGTTGAAAGGGAATCACAATCAGCCAAAGGTGAAAGAAATATGTAAACAAACATTGTCCATTTCTTTTTTACTGATTGAGCCTGGTGAGCACACTGAGGTTAATTACCAGCGAGCAATTAAGTATTTTTAATATTATTATTATTTGTTTTATTTAAGATTACTTTTATTATTACTACAAATAAGAGAGGGGAAGTCATGGCAGTCTTGGAATCCGTGAAGTAACATGGTTTGCTGTCTGTGTCTACGCATAGTTTGGCTGTGTACAGCAGTGACATTTTTAGTTGTTGAAGGATTCGTTTTGCTGGTAGGAAATTGCGCCTTGCTGTCTGCACCACCAGGGTGAAGTCAAGGTAGAAAGACAGAGTGTTTCCCTGATGCCTGACCTCTCCCATTTCTCTGAACTACAGATTGTGATTGATACACTTCAAATATCTACATAGACTATATCGCACCCCAGTGGTTCTCGATAGGATGGGACTGGCGAACAATGCAAGTTGCTTACGGTGCTCTGTTCCAGTAGCCACATTTATGCACCTAGCTTGGACGTGCTTAAGGGTAGGGGCTACTGGCATGCGGTATGTGAGACAATAAGTGCCATCCGATCAGAGCCCATAAAACTAGCCTTTGCTTAGTGTTTATTGGGATATGTCAAGGAAATCCAGACACAAATCGACGATTAGTAGCGGTATTATTGCTGCTGGCCCAGCGAAGGGTGGGAATTCACTGGGGTCGTAAACCAGCACCATTGGTTCAAAGATGGCTCGCTGATGCTGCACACTGTCAGATGCACCTGACCACATATTGGGACCTCCTGCCCCCAACGAGTCATCCACACAATACATGGGACCCACTTGTAACATGCCTTCATCAATTAGATGACACTGAAACAAATCCACGCTCCCCTAGCGTACATTTATAAAAACGAACCACACCAGGTCTTTGCGTGAAGAGAAAGCATCAAATGATCATTGATCCCACACGCTATCCACCCAAGTAACACCCAAAATAATTACATGTGCTACTGTGTAACTTGTTAACATGCTCTTGTGCCAAATTACCATCGCAATTGAACATTACCAACTTATTATACTGGAATGAAACTAAATGTATGCCTCTTTTGAAATATGAATAAAGTCTTTGGAAAAAAAAATACCTGCGCTGGATGTCAACTCACCAAAATGACAGAGGTAGAGGAAGTTACGTAATGCCTCTTTGGTTCATCTATGAAACAACTGGGTTGACCAATTGCCCAATTCTTCACCTCTCAGTTTCCTCTTCTTTACTCATGAGGTTCTTGTGGAATATGTTTGGATTGGAACTACAGGAAGCAAATAGGGTTCCTTGAGCATTGCGTACTTTCTGTACCTGCAACTTTCCTCTTTACCTGCAAGACCAGATGTAACAAGGACAGTGCCAGGGGTAATACAGGCAATGCTAAACTTGTAAACAAGTGATAGGGCTCTGGTGAGGACAAAGCTCACGATTTTTTGGGGCTGATTAATGAGTTACTGAATTTGAGCTTAAACTCGGGCACCTTCTTTATTTATATCTGTAAGTGCTTCCTGTTGAGCTTTAATTTTTGTGACAGGAGCACTGGGCCAGAAAGAATCCTGCCCTGCATATTATTAAGGAAGATGCTTCCGTTCCGCCGCGGATCGCAGAAGTTTTGACATTTTTGCGTACCGGCTGGAACGCGACAATGCCGAAATGTCGCACGTTCCGCGAGCGAAACGGAATTGGCCGCCCACCCCAACTACAAACCATCACTCTTCTGTAAGTGGGACAACTCTGAATATTCCAGGCCCCTAAAGCTATAATAGTGGCTGTAGCAGCAGATAATAGTCATTTTTAATGTATATTGAATTAATAATTGACTGCTGTTGTGGTGATCACAGACAGTGCCTCCTTGTGACAAACTGTCACAAGCACCAATGTTGACAATTAAGTGCTGGTGCTGAGCACCGGAAACCACTGGCTCAAATTATGAGCTGAATACAGGGCTCCTAGAGGTAGCTCATGCTATGTCTGGCTTCCCCCCTATTTGACATAGGTGGTCCCTTCTACAATGATCCTTCAAAAGATAAAGCAGGTACATTGGTGGAGATATCTTGAAGCAGGATTTTTCTCAATCTTTTAAAATTGCTTTGCTGATATTTCAGACTGAACATTCATTCAATGAAAGCAAAAGTGGGTAAAGTGATTAACTGTTTCAAGGTGCATGTATATATATATATATCCAAACAATCCTTCGTCACGGGACCAAGACGCGGCCTATGCCTTACACCATGAGATCGAACCCTGGGCTATCACAAGGTTGAACCTGGCCCATTAGCAGTGGTGTCATTGAGCAGGCCAAATGACTAGAGTGGCTCCATTCTTCGGTAAACCTCAATTATCACTAACACTAACAGGCTATACAGGATGGAGACTGAATGTGTCCGTCTGTAATGCAACTGGTGGTCAAGTAAAATGTGCTCTGATACCTTCAGCTCAAATTGGCCCTATATAAACTTGCACCAATTTTTTTTTTTTTTAACACAGTGAAATTGTCAGCCCTCACTCCAACAAATGATGCAAGGGCGCCTTTATGTCTTGATCCAACAGGAAAACAAAGCAGAAAAGACAAATCAATAAAACGTCAGTCTTAATATTTTTAATACTGTTCTTTGGTTTTTGTTCACTGTATTGTTGACGATTTTCATAGAAGTAGAGCAAAAACACTTTTGCATATATGACGTCTTCCAAATCTACATTATGTTCATTTGAAATCCTTGCCACCCAGAGGACCTAGGGTCTAGCCCAGTTACTCTTGCAAGTCGCACAAATACAATGCTAACTGCCATGGCTGTCAGAAATAGTACACTGGTCAAAGGATGCTTTAAGAAGTCCCTTTATCCCTCACCACCAACAGTCAACTCTGTTGTGGTACCCAAGCTCATTGCCTCTTCACATTACAGCAGAATGCAGAGTGCCTAGGCCTATTTCATTTGACCTAATGAAGTCGGAAGATACTGTCCAAACTTAGCTCCTTAGAGTTTGGAGGATGGGTTACTCCATCGCAAACGTGACAGATATCCTGCCCGCTGTTACAAGTGCATTATAAATAGGGCTTCCAGTTTTATGGTATTAATTTTTTCAAGACTTCAGTCTGTATTAATCCATATTTTTTTTTGGGCCATCTTGTTGTTAATTATTCATATTTGTTTAGTATTTTGTGAATAAAAGAAGCCAGAACTTGCATATGTCCAAATTTATTTAAATGTGCACTTTTACTTTGATGCTGGTTGTGTTTTAGCAAATTTAACAGCCAAATATAATAAAACAGTCAACCCAAATGAGAATAGTATCCATTATAGCACTAGCATATTTGAGATATACAGTCATTTAAGCAAATCTCATCCTATTTTTTTTTAATTCCTCATGAAGTCAATATGCACAGCTACTGACCTGGAATTTGTGAATGACAGAATGGACAGTTACTTTAAAGAAGCCAAATTTTCTGTATTTTTCTGAGTTTAAAAATAAATACTGAAAAGAAACATTTTGCTTTCTGTCAGTATTTTCCTAAAAAAGTCAGTAAAAACAGAAAACTAAGGGTCAGATGTAGGAGACCAAATACCGGTCGGTAACGGCCGATTTCGGCCATTACCGACCGGTATTTGGGTTTTGTAATGTAGGGGGCCTTTGATTTACAGAATCGGTAAATATACCGATTCGGTAAATTTACAGAATCAGTAAAATACCAAATCGGTAAATTTACAGATTCTGTAAATGAATATGTAGGTGGCACAGTAAACATTGCAAAAGGGCCCTTAAGAATTCGTTATTTACCACCCAATACTATTGGGTGGTAAATAACTAATTCCTGTGTACATGCACATCTGTGCATGTACACCTGTGCCATGTGGTACACATACCTGCCCTAAGGGCATGTATGTGTGCCACATGGCACACAAGCCAGAAACAGGGGTGCAACAGGGTGTCAAAGTGACAACCTGTCCCCCTTGGCAATTCGGTATTTTTACCGAATCGGTAATTACCGAATCGGTATTTGCCATTGATTCCTATAGGTTTCAAGGCCCATAGGAATCAATGGCAAATACCGACTCGGTAATTACCGATTCGGTAAATACCGAATCCTACTGAATCGGTATTTGTTACCGAATAATTATCTACATCAGATTTACTGATTCATGAATACCGAATCAGTAAAATTTGGTATTTATGAACCAGTAAATCTGATTTACCTACATCTAGCCCTAGGAGCCTTAATTATAACCTATTGCACTTGTAATACGGTTGATGGGATATTCTTCATGTTTGTGCCAAAATACCTATCCACCAATTCTCAATTAGGTCCTTAGATTAGACAGAATTTTTCACCCACCCCTAATTCCCAATTTTATATTTGCCAATGTTTCTACCACATTATCTTTTCAGATGGTGTGCATGACCAGGTATATGTGCATAGGCAACACAACAATAGGGATGTCTTATATGAATCAAGGCTTCAGGGCAGCTGGTGGAGGCACAGCTTAGCTTCTTCTCAGTAGAGTTCTCGCTTGGTGAGCTCCACTGAGGAGATGTTGATATCATTGTTGATCTGCACTTTGGTGATGAGCGAGAGGTGCTTCAGGCGGTGCCTGTACTGCAGGATCTTACTGTCATCTATGAAGACCTGAAAATGTTCCTGGTCGGGGTAGATTTCAATCTGAAAGAGACAAAAGATGTTACAAAATGCACCACCTGGAGCGATTTTATGCGTTTACAAAACTGCAATCCTTGAGAAGAATGTATGACGTTACAACGCATACTTTTACAATGCATACTTTTACAACTCGTTTTTTACAACGCAATATCCATTACAACGCATTCCATTACAATGAATTTTTAAAAACTACCTTTACAACGCATTCCATTACAATGCATACTACCTTTACAACGCATACCATTACATTGCATGTATGGTAGGTATTGGATAGTGTAGGGGTAAAAATTACTATTCCAACTCCAGGGGGGTGCAACAGTAGGGTAAGGTTTGGATAGTGTAGGGGTAAAAGTTACTATTCTAACTCCAGGGGGTGCTACAGTAGGGTAAGGGTTGGATAGTGTAGGGGTAAAAATTACTATTCTAACTCCAGGTGGTGCAACAGTAGGGTAAGTGTTGGATAGTGTAAGGGTACTATGCGTTGTGATGGTATGCGTTGTAATGGTATGCGTTGCAATGACTGCGTTGTAATGACATGCGTTGTAGTGGTATGCGTTGTAGTGTCATGCGTTGTAATGGTTGCGTTGTAATGGCATGTGATGTAATGGATGTTGCGTTGTAAAAGTTTTGTTGTAATGGTAGGGCGTTGTAAAAGTTGCATTGTAAAGGTTGTTTCCCCTTGAGAAGGTCTTAACAGCCCTTGTGTGGTCATTTTCCCTCTCCATGTATCCTTCTGTGCCATGGACAGACACAGGTACAGGTGTGCGCACTCACTCAAGTGCATGCACACAGGCACACACATGACTTTACCAATAGTTCACTTTCATATTTATTAGAAGCAGAGCACAAATATTTTGTTTGTGGTATGAATGGATTATTGACCTTGGCCAGTGGCGTAACAACAGTCCCTGGAGCTCCCACGGTGCAGTGGGCCCTGAACTTCAAATAAACCCTTCAAGCACTGTGCACGGGTGGCTCCTAACTGGGTCCGGAGTGAAAGGGGCACCTCCTGCATGCACTATGCAGTGGGGGGGGGGGAGGCTCGAGTTTCGTTACGCCACTAAGCTTGGCAAAATAGTTTTTCTGGTGAGTGAGACAGTGTGTAGAACACTGTTTAACATTCAAAATATGAGTGAGGATTGATTGTAGTACAGAATATCGAGTCCCGAATATCAATGGGGCAGGATATCACTGCAACAGTATTGAGGGACAAAATAGATAAGAGCACAGAGGGAGGTAATGATTATTATTTGTAACTCTAAATCAACATACCTTAGTGCAGGGGTCGCCAACCTTTTCTGTACTGAGAGCTACTTATGTTCAATGAAACGCACTAAGGGAGCTACCAGCCACGGCCGGTAGTAGGTGTAACTGCCGGGCGGTGATGTGGGGAGGGGGAGGAGCAGGGTGGGGGGTAGTAATGTATGGATTACGGACTTTAACAGGTAAGTAAACATATAAATAAATAAAACGAATTTCGTTGCGCGCACTGCATCGCATTTGGTGATGCAGTGCACACATCACCGCACATCACCGCCCGGCAGTTACACCTACTACCGGCCGCAGCTGAGAGCTACTAATATTATTAGTGCTGTATAATCTCCATTTTCTTTATACGTATATTAATTCAACCAAACAAAAGCTTTCTAATTGAATAAGTTGGGCTGCACACAAGTGAGCTGCTCATGGGTAGCTAGAGAACCTCATGAGCTACTGGTTTGAGACCCCTTCTGTAGTGATATTCCTTAGCACAAAAATACCCCCTTGCATCCAAAATGGACGTGTGGATTTTTTTTGCCCTAAGAAATATAATTAAAGGCAGCAGAACAGGAAACGCACTCTTAGAGTAGATTTTATTCTAATTTACTCGGCATTTAGTAGTATTTTCTCAGTGCAAAATGCACCCTTGTGTCCAAAATGGATGCAAGGATGCATTTTTTCACCGAGAAATAGAGCTAAATGCAGCAGAACCCGATTAGCGAGCATCCGCTTGCGCTCGCTAAATGTGCACTTGTAGTAGGATTGTTTCCCCAAAATTCCACAAGCAGGAGTAATCACATAATTATTGGTAATTCCGCATCAGAGAGTAATGCGGGATTATCAAAAATAACTCTGATGACTCTAGAGTAATTAAAATTCCACCCAAGCCTTGTAGCGATATTCTGCCCAGTCGATATTCGGGACTCGATATTCCCAGCCTGTACCATGAGAATTATATAACCTAAGATGAACAGTACCTGGAGAGTTGAATCCAGCAAAATACCCAGAATGCCCAGAGCACCCTGGAGGTAAACAAATTCACTGATTATAATTGATAAGGTGTCTCTTTCTTTGACCACATTTGCCCTCTTTCAAACCAGAGAAAACTTATATACTTCCTGGATAGAAATGTTATAATCAAGTTGACATTAAATCCCATGTTTTCTGGCTGTAGGGACAGTAGCATTTTAATAAGAGAATATCATTTTACTAGTTGGGGGTCACTTGGTGGCTATATTCAATTTGCTTTTATTTCGGTTACAATCCGTAAAAAGCATTTATAAAACTTTTCATACAACGGAGTTCAAAACAATTTCCAATTTTTTTGTATTTTTTTGTGTTTAAATAGCTGTATTAAAGCAAATAGGTATGTGGTACAACAATATAACAATAGTCATATAAAAAAAATAGCAGGAAAAAGCTGCGTACAGAATATACAATATAAAGGGATAAGCAACATTAAAATAACTGTCACTGATAAATGAATAAATTCAAAAGTTAAGAGCAATAATAAAAAGTTATACCTTAAAACAAAATAGCATTTTATCGTTTTGAAAAGAAAAGGGAAAGAAAAAGGAAAAAGAAAAGAAAAGAAAGAGAAAAAAAAAGGGAAGAAGAGAGAAAAGAGAAGAAAAAGAAAGAAAGAAGGAATAGTTTCCAATGTTGATCCGGTTCCTTGGTGGCTATACCCAGATAAGGAATATAGGGCCAGATGTAGGAGCCCTAATACCGGTCGGAAACGGCCGATTTCGGCCGTTTCCGACCGGTATTAGGGTTTTCAGATGTAGGGGCATGTAATCTTAAGATTCTGTAATTTTACCGATTCCGTAAATATACCGATTCTGTAAAATACCGAATCGGTATATTCACCGAATCGGTAAATCCATATGTAGGTGACACTTCTAAGAGTGCCACAGGCCCTTAAGAGTCTGTATTTTACCACACAATCCTATTGTGTGGTAAAATACCGAATTCAGGTGTGCATGCACATCTGTGCATGCACACCTGTGCAATGTGACACACAGACATGCCCTTAGGGCATGTCTGTGTGCCACATGGCACACATGCCTGTATTTGGGGTGCTAGAGGGTGTCAAAGTGACACCCCCTGCACCCTTGCTGGAATCGGTATTTACCGAATAGGTAAATACCGATTCGGTAATGCCCATTGATTCCTATGGGCTTCAATGACCATAGGAATCAATGGGCATTACCGAATCGGTATTTACAGAATTGGTAAATACCGAATCTTAACGATTCGGTATTTACCAATTCTGTAATACCTACATCCCCCCCCTCTATTTTACCACTTCTTAAATACCGAATCAGTAAAATTCGGTATTTAAGAAGTGGTAAAATAAAATTACCTACATCTAGGCCCTAGTGAGCTGCTGTTAAAGCACGGGGTCTCCTTAGAAGAAAAGCCCCACAGGGATGTGTTTTACGTTCACCTGGAAGGGTTCATTTGCCTCCAGCGGGAATGCGTCCGCACGCTCTTCCGGCCCCCAGCGGCTGGACAGAAACGAATTGCAGACAATCCTTGATTCCGAAAAGCGGGGGTTGAAGTGGAAGGCAATCTGTTCTATCGCGTCCGAGAGGAAATTAATTTCAAACCTAGAAAGAATGTTACAGAAAAAAAAATTACGAGCAGCACAGCTGTGGCCGACATTCCAGAACTACAGAAATAGAAAAGAAATGAAAGAAGAGAGGGTACTGCTGAGTTCTGAGTAATTTTTTTTACTCTGCATTTTTGTGTTTTTTTTATAAACCTGGATATTTTTACCCTTACAAAAATGAGATGAGAGACAATTGGGTTTGTGGTTTTCATGATCATTATAAGGGAATCACAGTCACGACATAAGATATCTCCCATACTGCACTAAAGACTTCAACCACAGACTCATTTTCATGACACTAAAATTAACTCCTGAGGGCAGTGGGTGCAGGCGGGCCTTCAATATGTCAACTGCGGAGACTACTCAATTACCGCCACCGACATAACCCCCCAAAACTGCTAAATGCCCCCCTTGCCATGGGAGGAAACACACATGGGGCGAGGGGCACTGTTTTTTTGTTTTTTTCAAAAACTAAATTTCACTTTAGGTTTTTTCTTTTAAAAATACAAAAAAACTTATGTTTGCTATGTGGCTCGTCAACATTACAATGCATTTACAGGAACCGTTGTGATGGCAGTTCCTGCCAGTGCTAGCGATGTCTGCTGGACTGGCGGACATCTCACAATTTGACAGGCGGGGACTCTATCAGGGCGATGGAGTACTTTACTCTGACGCCGTTACAACGTAAAACCCGTTTGACAAACTATAAATCACACCCAATTCTCAATTATGCCTGATTGCGTAATCTCAGGTATTTGTTGTAACAGTGTTAATGAGAAATGCCAGACATTTGGTCAAGATTACTCCAGCATGAATTAGGATGCAGACTTGGATGGGGTTCAGGGCTTTAAGTGGGATGCAAAAACTGGGAAGTCTCTCAAAGGGGTGTGGACAATGTAAGTAAGGTCGTGGCTTAAAAACACATAAGCTAAAAATCTGTGCTTAGCAAAGTGTGCCGCCCGACTTGTATATTGCTGTTTATGTTATTGCATCCAGATATATTATACAACAAGGAGGATCATACCTACAAGAAGTCAGGACTATGGGCTTTGTCAATGTTTGTTAGTTGCATAAGATAAATAGGCAGCAACTACGGCTTGTTGTATATAATACTGAAAAACCTTCCACGTAAAGCCCTGCTGACACCATGACGATGTTGCTGCTCCTGAGTTTCAAAAAGAGAAGGGAAATCCAGAGAGAAAATGACTCTCTTTAAAGGATTTCCCTTCCCCTACAATGCTCACCTGGCATGACATCATGCCGTAACGTCTCCACTAGTGAGAAGTGAGCAGTGTGAGTAGGCGCACATCGATGTGCCTGCTGTCTGCAGCCCGAGAAAAAACGGACAGCCTGCGCCAGGGCACAAAACAGAGCCCGATAGAGACCAGTTTCGAGGCTCCCTTAAAAAACTGCCCGTGCTCAGACCCGGTGAGACTCGAACCACTTAAAGCCCTGGGGTTTGTAGCAAAGTATTTGGGTGGAGTCGCATAAGTTGGCAATTTTTTAACCTTGAAAGGATAAAATCCTGACTAAATCTGCCAGCATTCAAATGTGTTATTTACGGGCTGCATACAGATATCTAGGGCAAGCACCTTAAACAAGTGCCATATCAATATATGTTGTCAACTCTTATTTCCTTGTAACTGACCAGTTATTAACAGTTGTTCAAGCACTGCATGTAAACATTATGTTCTGCAATTTTTATCCCCAACCAAATTCTCCACCTTTCCTTTTTCTCTCCTCCAGCCGTCTAGCCTCCACCAATGTGGTTGGTTCCTGACAAGCACCTCTACTCCTAAGGCTGAAATCAGAAGGTCATATCACACCTTGGTGTCTTCATTTTACTGCAATTCATTGATCTATTATGTTGTCTACTGAAGTTCTGGGCTCTACCAAGGACTGGCCAAGTTCAATTATCCCCGACTCCATTTTCTTTGTGAAGATCCTGCCCTTGCTGGAGGGAAAGAGGCCCTGGAAGCTAAGTTCAGTCACTTCTAGCTCACATTTCTATGAGATTGCAGAAAATAGTGAGTTTTTACCCAGAAGTCACTCTTGGTCCATAGCACGCATTGGGTCTTAGGGAGATCGCGAAGCACAGTTAAGATTTCTCAAATATTCAGAAGTGCCCTTTCTAGATACGAGAGAAAAGTTACATTTTTGATGGTAGGAGGAGACTCCATCATAGAGGAGGAAAAGACCAACCTCCTGCAGTGATGGCCAAAAAATGAACATCTGTAGCATATCAACGAGTCTAGCACAAAAAAATTGTTCCGATGGATACCTCTAACCACAGGTTCCTCACATTGTGAATACTCACAGTTGCCAGATTGGGTCTGGAGAATATTTTCCAGCAATTCTTTAGTATACCAGGGCGTGGCATCGAGCCACTCTGCATCAGCTCTTACCTACCCGGGAAGTAATATTGGAAACATATATAACTGCCATTCCTGTGTGCTGACATCAGTTCCTTTCTTTCTGTGCCTTTGGATGGAGATCCAGATCTTGCTTCCTCAACTTTTCTGTAGTTTTACAGGACTTTTTGTCCAAATCTTCAGAGAGTGTGCAAGGGATAGGTCCACTCTATAGATTTCACGACTTAAAGCCTGCAGGGACCGTCACAAACAGCCTCTAGTGCCTGGTGTGGTTGCTTGACTCCAAGTTTTGTGGGGACTGCCTCAGTATTAATCCAAAGGCGATCTGGAAATGCGAAACCAAACTCTACTCCACCGAGCACTGTTGGAAGGAGCATAAGGGCTGGACTTGGTCCCATTCTCATTTTTGAGGTCATTCTCAGGAAAGGTCCTCTTTGACTCTCCATCTTTCCTCCACTCTCATCAGGAGAAGTCTCATGGATGACACAGTGACTCTTCATCTCAGTCCTGGTATGGAGCCAATCCCACAATGTATCCAATTCCAACCCAAATTTCAGCGCCTATCAGAATTCTTTCAACAAGTCAATGACTACATGGAGGAAATGTTGTGCATTTTTTGCACCCTTCTGGAGCTGTCTGGTGTGCATGTGAGCCCAAGGGATACGAGGAGGCCTTCATTTGGATTACCATTGGTAAATCCATTTTGAATGCTGCATGTGCCTTGTGACGCTGATGGTGGGTCCACCCCAAACTCTGGGTTAACACTCATCCAAACTTCACACCCAGTGACAAGATTTCTGCCGGTACCCTGCACATCAATGTTGATGCTTCCGACAAAGGAGGAGGAACCAATTGTTCTTTTTGGATTCAGAAGAAAATCCAGAACAGCTACCAAAGTCACGCCCTCCTCAGCCTCAACCAAAGCTGATTAAATCCCATTCTGACTTAGGTGGAACCCAATCATTACATAGGCCATTACACATTTCTTTGGCTTCCGAATCTGACTTACACAAGGATTGTGTTGGTTGGAATGATACACCCCACTTATATGACGAGAAAAATATTTTCATGAATCTTTAGGATGCCAGTTGGCTAGACACCTCACTGAATACCGGATTGAACTTTCCCACTGACTCCTCTACAGAGGATTTGGATTCCTTTTCTGTGGTGATACAGAGGGCTGTAGAAGTTTTGGGCATCCAACTTCTATTGGTTGTGGTCAAGACCAGCGTCGGAAGTTCTACAACCTAGACAGTTTTCCACTAAACCACTCCTCCCATTTAACAAGGCTCTTACGGACACGCTAATGGGTACTTGGGCCAAATGAGGATCATGACTACCAATTAACCAACAAGTTGCTAGCTTAAAAGGCCTGCTATTGGAGACCCACCTTTCCTACTACAACATCTTACACTTGAAAGCATAGTGGTCAAGGTATCAACAAGCAGGCTCAACCAAATTCATTCCCTACAACGGGTCCTGATAGGGAATCCAACCAAATGGAGTTATTCGGAAAGTGAATGTTTTCTTCCCCCAGTCACACATTCTGCTCAGTGAATGTTAGTTGCTTCCTGAGACGCTACTCACGTGCATTATAGGACATGGTCGGCAAGATCGTGCCCACAGTCCTGGTGAATTCTACACCAATACCGTGCAGGTTATGCAGGAAGGCCAACATGTATAGGAATATGTCATCTGCTCGGGCTGGACACCACCAACTGCTTGGGCAGGGATGTTGGTCCAGCATGGTGCTTTGATTCTACATGTGGATGATATCCATAGGCTTCTCTAGTGATTTACAGGTGTCACTGATGGACATACGATTTGGTGGCACCAGTCTCCTAGGAGACAAAGCAAACTCGGTCCTTGAGCACTTCAAAGAGGGCAAGAGTACACAGGCATGCTATCTTGGCCTCCTTGAACCTGTGCACTAGTATCCCCAGCAGGTTCTGCCCCTCTGAGGCTTTAGACAAGGCTTAGTGCAACAGCAATGCCAAGATCCACCTCCTCAACAACAGACCCCCAACCTTTCGAGGAAGTGCTCAGAGATCTGCGCAAAAATGTCCAGGCCATATTCGGCAACATATTGCTCAGTCACTACCTCTCTCACCACTGTTACCAAACCACATTAGCTTGCCCTCAGTGGCACATAGCAGCCCAATGAAGGCAGAGTAATTATTACCTCTAAAGGTGGCAGGGCATCACATCAGACAGATGGGTGCTTCAAATCGTTCAGCGAAAATATGCACTACCTTTGCTTTTCACTCAACCACATTTACCACCTATACCAGAGAGGACGTCGGAGGACCACTTATCCATCTTCCAGAGTGAAGCCTAGGCAATCTGGACAAAGGGATCATTAAGAAGCAGGGACTGGATGTTATTCCTGCAATTTCCTGGTGTCAAAGAAGGATGGGGACCTTTTTCCTATTTCAGACCTTCTCCCCTTCAACTTCTTTCACAAGAAGGACAAATTCAAAATGCTCACGCTGGCCCATGTTCTATCTGCCCTGAATCCAGGAGACTAGTCAAGTCAAGTCAAGTCAAGAGATTTGTATAGCGCGCTACATACCCATAGGGTCTCAAGGCGCTTGATGGAGGGTGGAGAATTACTTGTCGAATATCCAAGTTTTAAGTTGTTTTCTGAATGCTATGTGGTTCTGAGTAAGGCGAAGGTTAGTGGGAAGTGAGTTCCAGGTTTTAGCTGCCAGGTAGGAGAAAGATCTACCTCCCATGGTGGTTTTATTGATGCGAGGTACAGTGGCAAGGGCTTGGTTGGAGGATCGTAGCTGACGGGAGGGGGTGTAGAAGGACAGTCGTGTGTTGAGGCATTCGGGTCCAAGTTCGTAAAGTGCTTTGTGTGCGTGGGTTAGGAGGCGGAAAGTAATCCTCTTATTTACGGGGAGCCAGTGGAGGTTTTTCAGGTGACCAGAGATGTGTTCTTTACGCGGGATGTCTAGTATGAGCCTGGCTGAAGCGTTCTGGATGCGTTGGAGTTTTTTCTGGAGTTTTGCGGTGGTACCGGCGTATAGGGTGTTTCCGAAGTCCAGGCGGCTCATGACCAGTGCGTGGGTGACCGTTTTTCTAGTATCGGTGGGGATCCAGCGAAATGTTTTTTTGAGCATGCGAAGAATGTTGAAGCAAGATGATGAAACGGCGTTGACTTGTCTGGTCATCGAGAGTGAGGAGTCCAGGATGACGCCCAGGTTCCGTGCGTGGTCCGTCGGGATGGGTGCTTTTCCAAGGGCCTCTGGCCACCAAGAGTCATCCCAGGCGGAAGGGGAGGTGCCTAAGATGAGGACTTCTGTTTTGTCTGAGTTCAGTTTCAGGCGGCTGTGCTTCATCCACTCGGCTACTTCTTTCATTCCTTCGTGTAAGTTGGTTTTGGCGGTGTTAGGGTCTTTGGTGAGTGAGAGGATCAGTTGAGTGTCATCAGCGTAGGAGATGATGTTGAGATTGTGTTGGCGAGCGATGGTCGCAAGGGGGCTCGTGTATACGTTGAAGAGGGTGGGGCTGAGTGACGATCCTTGTGGCATGCCGCAGATGACTTCAGTGGCCTCTGACTTGAATGGTGGGAGGCAGACTCTCTGGGTTCTTCCGGTGAGGAACGAGGTGATCCATTCCAGTGCTTTTCCTTGGACACCGATGTTTCTGAGGCGCTGTAGAAGGGTGTTGTGGCAGACTGTGTTGAAGGCTGCGGAGAGGTCGAGGAGGATGAGGGCGACTGTGTCTCCATTGTCCAGAAGAGTTCGAATGTCGTCTGTTGCGGCGATGAGGGCGGTCTCCGTGCTGTGTTTGGCTCGGAAGCCGGACTGTGAGGAGTCAAGGGATTTGTTGGTTTCGAGGAAGGCGGCGAGCTGGTTGTTGACGGCTTTCTCGATGACTTTGGCCGGAAATGGAAGAAGCGAGATGGGGCGGTAGTTTTTGAGTTCGGTGGGGTCAGCAGTGGGTTTTTTCAGAAGGGCACTGAGTTCTGCGTGTTTCCAGCTTTCAGGGAAGGTGGCGGTGTTGAGGGAGCAGTTGATGACGTCTCGGAGGTGTGGTGCTATGATGGAGTCTGCTTTGTTGAAGATGTGGTGAGGGCATGGGTCCGTTGGGGATCCTTAGTGGATGGAGTTCATCAGGCGGAAGGTGTCCTCAGTGGAGATTGGGTTCCAGTCGTTAAGGATGTTCAAGGGGGGTGAAGGTCCTGCAGAAGGTTGGGTGGGTTGGTCTCCGGGTCGGTTGTCGAAGCTGTTGTGGATGTCTGCGATTTTGTTGTAGAAGAAGGAAGCTAGGGAGTCGCAGAGGGCTTGGGAGGGGGTGATGTCGTTGGAGTTGGCTGATGGGTTGGTAAATTCTTTGACGATGTTGAATAGTTCCTTGCTGTTGTGGGCGTTGTTATCTAGTCGGTCTTTGAATGCGGCTTTCTTGGCAGACCGAATTAGTTGGTGGTGTATGCGGGTGGCGTTTTTGAAGGCGTCCCTGGTGCTGGTGTTTGGGCTTTTTTTCCAGGCCTTCTCGAGGGAGCGACAGAGTTTCTTCGATTTCTTAAGATCATCGTTGAACCAGAAGGCGTTTTTGCTGCCAAGTTTGCTTTGTCGTTTTTTCAACGGTGCCAGGATGTCGGCGCTGTTGGATAGCCATTGGGTAAGGTTAATGGCTGCTTGGTCGGGGTTAGAGGAGTGGGCGGGGGGGTTGAGAAGAAGCGATGAGGAGATCTGGTCGATGGTGATTTTGTTCCAGTTTCTTCGCAGGGTGGATTGAGGATGGTTGTGGATTGTGGTCTTATTGTAATTAAAGTGAATGCAGCTGTGGTCCGTCCAATGGAGAGCTGTGCTGTGACTGAATGAGACATGTTTGCTGGAGGTGAAGATGGGGTCGAGTGTGTGACCTGCAATGTGGGTGGGGGTAGTGACAAGTTGTTTGAGTCCGAGGTTGGCAAGATTGTCCAGAAAGGTGGTGGCGCTACTGTCGTTGCTCTTTTCCAGGTGAAAATTGAGGTCTCCCAATAGAATGTATTCCTCGGAGGGGAGGGCGTGTGGGGTGATAAAGTCAGTGATGTCATCACTGAATTGTGCACAGGGTCCTGGAGGCCGGTAGAGGAGGGTGCCTCTGAGTGTGGTCTTGGGGTCGGTGTGGATCTGGAAGTGAAGGTGTTCGGCACTGGCAAGGTTGATGTCTGAGCTGGTTGAGATGCGGATGGAGTTCTTATGGACGATAGCGATGCCTCCTCCTGTATGCTTGATGCGGTCCTTGCGGATGATCTTGTATCCTTCCGGGATGGCAATGGTGATGTCTGGGGCTGAAGTAGCATTCATCCATGTTTCTGTTAGGAAGGCGATGTCCGGATGTGGTGTTGAATTTGCAGAGCACCTATTTCCACATTCCTGTCCTACAATCTCACAGGTGCTACCTGTGGTTCAAGGTGGGCCATGAACATTTTCAGTTTTCCTGTTGCTACCTTTCCTGACCAAAGTCCTGAAGAAGATCAAGAACAACCAGGCCCAAGCCATTTTAGTGGTTCTGGATTGGGCCTGGAGAGTGTGGGCCCAGAACTTTTGGCCATGATCATCTGTTCTCCAGTCACACTGCTGCTTCAGGGGGATCTTCAATTGCAGCAGCAGGGCTCACCCCTACACCTGGGCCTGCAGAATTTACACCTCTATGCATGGTGACTGAGTGACAACAGCTGACTGCTTTTGACCTCCTTCATTAGGTAGTGAATGTTCTCTTGGCAATAAGACGTCTATTCATGAAAAACCTTTATGTTGGACTTTTGGTGAAGGTTGTGGCATGATGTACTTCTCGGTGGGTACAACCACTGCTAGCAAAATTGTCTGATGTGTTGCTGTTTGTGCTACCTTTGGCCCAGCAAGGTATTGTTGTAGCAATGGTTACTAGGCATCACGGTGTGCGCCAGCGCAAGCAAAGGACAGGAATGGCGCATTCACGTTACATATGGCCCTTTCCCATTCACGCAGTGCAGCAAGTAGCTTGCTGCGCTTGCTGAAATAAAAGTAAATCTTCTCCAACGTGTTATGCTAGACTCTAGCATATTGCTTTGTCTTTTAGAAATAAAACCAGCTTTTGAAACGCTCCAAGCTTCCCATAAAGTTTTCGATTTGTGAATACTTTTTTTGTGAATTACATAATATAATTAATAAATTTGTGAATTCCTTTGAAGCACAATTATTTCTATAACTGTGTCTATATTTTCGAGGTTCAAGTCGTAGAAATTACTTGGGTGGTGGTCCACGGCTCCCAAAAATGATTCAGTGGGGTTCGACAGAAGTCAAGGGGATAAGAAGGGCTGACTTAGAAGACATCAGCAAAATGGCTGCTAGTGATAGCTCTTCACAAACTTTCAAAATAGGCTCGCATGTCTTTCCTTGTTTTTCCTTATTACTGGAAGCCAGAAACACTATGTAGCCACGCATGTATTAAGCCTCTCCTTCCCAGGAACCAGGATGCCAAGATAAATCATTGTTTTGCAAGTGTGTGGCATGTTTTATATTGTTTATATTGGATACTCGATTTCAGTCTCTGCTCCAATTAACATGTTATATTACCCCGAAGTCTGGTTGGTTCAGAGCTAAAAGTGATACCTGCGGCGTGTTTTTCATAATTTATTGCGAAGAGGAAACGAAACGCAAACAGGGAAATAATTTGCAAATGTTTTCTATCGAAGTTTAGGAGCAGAAATCGAGGCACGTAATGATTGATAGTTCCTGCTTTCACAGATCTGTCCTCAAAGGGGGTGAAGGGGAGTATACGTCAGCGGTGACCTGGAAGTGCATCCACAGACGAACGTTCACGTTTGCCTACAAAGTGTGTTTTTATGTGTATAACCTGACACAGAGGGCTTTTAGTGGGCCGGGTCCTCCGGCAGTTCTAAACAAGCATTTACAATGCAATGGCCAGGGCTTTGTTAAAGTTAGAGCTATTGGCATTGCAAATGGCATTTTTTCATTTTTTGTTTTTAAAAAAAACATAAATAAATGGTGTTGTCATTTACAATGGCAATAGGTGAGCATTAGAGAGTAGTAGAGAGTATTAGCGGACACACACACACAGAGCCACACACACACACACATACCCATACACACGCACACACACACACACAGAGCCACACACACAGAGAGCCACACACATACACAGAGAGCCACACACATACACAGAGCCACACACACACACAACGGCACACACAGACATACACACAGCCACACACACACACACACACACACACACACACAGCCACACACACACACACAGCCACACACACAGAGCCACACACACACACACACACACACACACAGAGCCACACACACACACAGAGCCACACACACACACACACAGAGCCACACACACATACACACAGAGCACAGCCAGGGAACAGAGGCAAGAAGAAAACACGAGCACAGCCAGGGAACAGAGGCAAGAAGAAAACACAAGCACAGCCAGGGAACAGAGACAAGAATAAAACACGAGCACAGCCAGGGAACAGAGGCAAGAAAACTTACCGGCTCAGGGGGGTAGTCTCTGTTTGGTTTCACCTTCCCAGTGTTAAGAGGGGCGACTCTCCTCTTCTGCCCTCACTGGGAGTATCGCGGGGGTCTGCGAGGGGGGGGGGTGCACTTTGCACGTTTCTAAACTAACAATATGCACAGTGCTACAGGAAGGTACAGCCCATAGCACGGATGCGGCCCATTAGCAGCCGTATTAAGTCACTGAAGATAAGTAACACCACTATCTATAGTGTCACCCGCACTGCTGTTTCTCAGAAACCATCGTAGCCGCAGAGGGTGCCAAGTTGAAGCTTGCACTGTGAGTGAGAGGACAGGCAAGCATTACACAACACCATATTAAAAAGGCACCATATACTTACGTGTCTCCCACGTCTGAGAGATATCCGAAAACTTCACGGCCCAGGGCTCTGGGTCTGCGCATTGCTCCAAGCGGATGCCTGCACCAGATCCCTCACCTCCACGACAGTCACAACCTCATCCTGTAACGACTCGACCAAAGCAGAGTCAAAGCATTCGAACTCCTGTTCCACTGAGACTTTGTGGGTCTGTTCATCACTCCAAGGCTCCTCACTTTAGCATAGAGCCCGACTGAAGAGACAGCAGGATGCCTGGCCAGCTCTGGGAGCCGTGGGACCATCCATCGTGGCTAAGTGTCTTGGTGGGTTCTTGCACAGATGAGGCCCCTATCCATTCTGGGGAGCTGCTCTGCCCCTATCCCCACCCCACAACCAGAGATGTCCCCATCAAAGACAAGGGCCTCTTTGTTGCCCAGATGGAAGGTGCCCCCCGGGGGCCCCTCCCACCCACACATCCCTGACTAAGATCCCATAACACTGCGAGGAATGATTCCAAATGATTACCGCGGCGTCAAGACCGACCCACCTCTCACAGCTCGACCCACCCACCCTTTATAACTCGACCCACCCCCAGGAAACCTGAGGGCACCTCGTCTGCCCTCTCCAGTGTGACCCATTGGCTTTATTTATTTGTATAGTTTTATGTAGTGCCGCCCTGTCACGAGTGGGCTTCAAGGGAGTGCTGCAAGGGCGAGGCAGGTAACAGACTGCGCAGGGTGTAAATACAAAGCAGAGAGGCTCTGGTTATTACACCACGGCTTCAACGCCGGTGACTTTCAGAGAGTGTGGGATAAAAGGGCATATTTTACATCTATAAGACACAGCAGGGCAGGGTGGCATCGAGACAGACTGCCCATGCCTGGTGTCTGTGCTTGTTGGGGGACGGGGCCTCACGGAGCTATTGCACCCTCAGACTCTGCTGATACCCCATTTCCACACGCAGGCCAAAGCAAGTACCCTCTTCTGAGGCCCCCTGCCCCATGCCACTGGTAGGGACACTGCCACGGGCACTAATGAAAGCTGAAAACACCCCCACCCCTAATGTCCCCATTTAGGTGCTGAAATGCAGTCGCATATATGGGTGCACAGAGCCCCTTAAACCCCCTTAAACCCCCGAGACCCTTAGGTCATTGGGGCCCGGTGCCACTGTGCCTGCTGCACTACTGATAGGGGAGCATTATAAATAGAGTGAGTGCCCGCACAGAGAGGGGCTTCGATTCTCTGGGTACAGATCCATTTCAGACCACCCAGTGTGGGGTCGGAGGGGGCTGACTGAGATCACTTGTAGAGAAAGCCTGGCCCGAGGAAGGCATGACCTGCATTTATTAGCGAGTAACACGCTGCCACGCGGGTGCTCACTAAAAGAATATAACAAAGCGTTCGAGCTCCTTGCACCTCCATATCCCGAGTTTATAAACTGATTTACAGCGCCTAGAAGCGGCAAAATACAACATGTAGAATAAGAAGAAAAGCAGTGGTCATCGGAGCATGATGGAGGAAATACACAATAAGCAGAAAGTTATAGATCTGAGGACACAGAGTGAAGTGTGTAAAATAATCTCTAGCCAGGTGTTCACGGGAGTGCAGCAGAGCCCTGCCTGTGACAGACCCCGTTGTTCCGGTGCACCCTGCAAGATCCAGCCCCGCAGCATCTCGCCTCCAGGCGCCAGAGTTTCGTCCCTGAAGGGGACTTCTTCAAGGCTCTAAAATTAGATCAGGATGTACATTCACAATCAAAATGTGTGGCCGATATCAAGCGTCTCAGCGTCTGATGCAAATGCATTTGAATCAGACGCTGAGATGCTTGATATAGGCCACTGTGCCTTGACTTTGGGTGGCTATACAGAAATGTTCCCTTTTTGTCACAAGAACCAATTGCTGACACTCATATTTTGATTGTGAATGTACATCCTGATCTAATTTTAGAGCCTTGAAGAAGTCCCTTTCAGGGACGAAACGCGTTGGCTAATGGAATGTAAATACTGCATTTTATCTGCTTGATTTATTCGTCACTTTCAATAACAAAGCATTTTTCAAAAGAAAACGAGAGTGCATGGACTTGAAGGATTTCTTCATATTATCAATAATGATTTTGGCTTAAATGCTTTTGGAATGTATTAACTTTTCTTTGTGTGCGGAATTCCCATTTCTCATGTTGTTGTAAATTTGGGTTTCCCAAAGAAGGAGTGGAGAGGTGTGCACTCCCAGGTTTTCCTGCACCACTATTACTAGCCCTAATATTTGTTGACACGTGCGGCTCTTGTGAATTGCCACAGCCCTCTTTTTGCTCTTTCTTTATACTCAATGACATTAAGATGGATGGATAGATGAATGGATCGATAGATAGACAGATAGCCGAACAAACAGAGAAATAGAGGGACAGATAGATAGACAGAGGGACGGATAGATAGATAGATAGATAGATAGATAGATAGATAGATAGATAGATAGATAGATAGATAGATAGATAGATAGATAGATAGATAGATAGATAGATAGATAGATAGATAGATAGATAGATAGATAGATAGATAGATAGATAGATAGATAGATAGATAGATAGATAGATAGATAGATAGATAGATAGATAGATAGATAGGTAGGTAGGTAGGTAGGTAGGTAGATAGATAGATAGATAGATAGATAGATAGATAGATAGATAGATAGATAGATAGATAGATAGATAGATAGATAGATAGATAGATAGATAGATAGATAGATAGATAGATAGATAGATAGATAGATAGATAGATAGATAGATAGATAGATTGATTCCTTACGAGTTCTCACTGGAGGTGGTCTCTCCCTTTACAATAAGACTCCATCCTGCGCAGATCCCATCTGGGCAGTGAACCTCACACTGTATCGACAGGGGAAAAAAGGATACATTTCACAGCCAGCCCAAGCCATTGGCAGGGTTTAAAAAAAAAACAAAAAAACATTTTATTGGGTTTTCCACGTTTTAGGATCAATACACATTGTTATTAACCATAGTTACAGAAATGTCAATGAAAGGCATATCACAAGTACTGAATCATGGTTGCAGGTAGGCGATATAGAGACTGACAATGCATAGGATTTGAATGATGCCTTAAAGGAGCTAGTCCTTCCCAAGGATGGGGGATTCCCTCCTATGTGTGTACCCGGTAAGGGACAGTGGGAAGAGTGAGCTAACTATAACTTGGGGACTAACCAGGGGTAGGTGACAGGGGATGGAGGTGGAGGTGGGCGGGTAGGTTCTTGCCGTTTGTGGTTATACAGTTAGAGTTGCAGCATAGGCGGTGAGTGGCCCGGGATGGCATGTTCATGCATGGTGTGTAGGGTACATCGGGAGGGAAGGCCTGCTTGAGACCTTGGGTGAAGGCGTGCAGTGGTGCACTCGGGTAGGACCTGCGACGATGGTGGTCCGACGCATTCTCAGTCGTTTGTCGGAAGCTCTGAAAAACGAATGGTCCATCCAGACCTGCAGTGCCTGGGCAGTATAGTAACTTCTGCCCCAGGACAAACCGGCAAGTGGAAGCAAGGGGGTGTTTAGCAGAATTCCTCAGGACAGGCGGTGGGCTCGGAGTATGCGGGACCTTGCCACCACCATTTGGACTGGATGGGCCTAGACAGGTCGGGTTCCTGGCAGGAGCATGAGTCAGATTGTCGGTATCGATAAGTGCCCAGTGTAACAGCTAGCCTCCCCCAAATAGCACCCTGCTGTCCATCGTGATAGCCATTGAAGCTGTGCCACATGAAATATGCTTAAAATTACGTGACCCCCAGTGGCTTAACACAGGCCCCAGCAGCTCCCGTGGTGAGGTGGGGGCCCCCAAGCTCCAGGGGGGCCCATCAGCACAGTACTATGGCTGGAGAGCTTCTGATTCAGTCCAGAGGGGCCCCTCACCTACCTTGCAGGGGGGGCCCTCAAGTTTCGTTACACCAGTGGGGGCCCCCAGTCCTCCCCAGTCGACTGGCAGCTGCATCTTGGCCAGGATTACTCGTCGACGACCATTACCCCAAATAACCTTGGCAGGGTTTTATAGAACTGAAATGCGGAAGAGATTTTAGGTTGCTAGTTGCAGGTTTTCCAGTACGACAAATTTATACCTGAATTTCTACATCACCAGTTGATTCCGCCTTTGTCCAGAGTGGTCTTAATTTTGGTGTCTGTCTGTTAGTGTTAAATTAAAGTCTTAAACAAGTTATAAAAAGAATACGCACAGGAGTCCGAAGTCCCGTGCTTAATTTGAGCCGGTGGTTGCAGATAGGGGGAACTGGCAATTTTGGCGACCAGCACTTATATTTCTGTATGAGATATTTATGGGGTGCAAGAGCGGGATAAAAAAACAGATTGGAAAGACGGAGGAATAAAATAATATGGCAAAAAGGTCTCAAACAGAAAACAGGAATCTGCAAGAGCAAGAAGAAGGGGCACATAGTATCTGGTAGTGGATTAAAGACTACCGGTCTTGGTATTGTACCCGCCATGTTTGATTGCCCCGGCCACCGGCTTCTGAGCAGAACTTCAGCCACTGGCACTATGTCTTTCACAAATAAGGCACTGCTGAAGTCATTTATATTTATAAATTATGATGGCCAGCATATTTTACTTTCACTTACATATCCTCCAAATCAGTAAGCTTAACATTTTGGCTCTGAAAACCTGTTTAAGTGGCTTTTCACTACCTAAATCCCAAAGGAATGCCTTTTTGTATTGTTTTCATCCATCATATATCAGCATTCTGATTTACAGGAACAGATAAAAATCACCCAGGTTTCAGTCTAATGAGCAGCTCTTGGAATCATAGTCAATGACTGATGGTAAGTATCACGCAGGCAACCTGGCTACCAACAAAGATGGCTACAGGATGCACAATCTCTCGCGCTCAAATTAGCGCTAATCAGAATCACATAAATTATCCAAAAACTAGACACGCAGACAAAGTAGCTTCTGTAGGAGGCTACTTTCCCTCTAGGGAGGTATGCTTAAGCCTAGCACAGCGGTCTTGGTGACTACTCAGGAGGGGCCCACCACCAGTTTAACAATTTAATATCAAAAGATTAATAAAGCATATATACATAAAAGCAATATGTAAAATAGAAAATTGTAAAACCAACAAAAGGAGAGCATTAATTAGGAGCAAAGAAAGATGAAGTTGCATGCTAGAAAATAGAATATTGTTTAACTTTTTAGAGAAAAAACAGATTTTTAAAAGCTCAAACCTTCCCATAGGAGGTAAAAATTTTACATTAGTATATTTTTGTTTGTGAATTAAATAAAACATTTCATAATGTTTGCCTTTCTTTGATGTATACTTGTTTTTCTATTTTTGCGTATTGTTTTGAAGTTCATATCATAGAAATTGCTTAGGTCAAGCTTGTGGCTTTCAGTAGTGATTCAGTGCTGGTCCACAGAACTCGAAAAGATCGGAGCCACTGGTCTAGCAGAATGATTAGGAGACATTGATTGGCTTATATGCTACATATCTACTAGAAGTATATTTTATAATACTTTAAGATTGCATGTGTGCAGTGGCTGCTGGCATGGTACAGGGTGACGGGGTGAAAAAAACAAAATATTAAAAAAACACAAACCTCTTCATGGCCGCTGCCTCTCCTCTGTCACTGCTTCTCTTCCTGGCAAATCCTGGAAACAGGAAGCACACAGGCTCCCCTAAGTCAATCACAATGCTGCAGTTAGCAGCGTTGTGATTGGTGTGAGCACCGTGTTTCGGCACTGAGACAGGGACTGTGAGCCTATGCATGTTCTCCACACAGGCTGTGTATTACCGCCCGGTGGAGAAGATGCAAAGTACGCAGGAAAGTTTGGCTGACCCAAGAAGGCCGGCCTAACCGTCATGCGCACTTATTGTGCACAAACCACTCCTCCTCCCAGGCTGTGACACTAGCCCCACCTCACCCAGCCCATAGCTACGAATAATAAAATGATAACAATGTTATTAACATCTTATTTTTCCTTTTTCCACTGCTCTGAGAGCAGTGGGGCGGCGCTCTTCCACCTTAGTGCAGGAGCCATCCCTGCATGTTTTGAAGTTAAGGAACATGATGTGATTGCCTGGCTGCTCTTTTGATAGTTGATACTTATACCATTCATCTTTATCCTATATCTATAGATGAATACATACACTCTATGCCTTATAATGCCATTTATCTGCTCTCCAGCGCCACAGGTGTATGGCACTACTGGGAGCAATTTCGCTATTTGTCTTATAGGCACTGGAAGTATGGGTTTCGGGGGGGGTGCTGTTGTCCCCCTTAATAACCATGCTGGAGTTCATAAGGAGAATGAGCAATAAAGATGCCTTTATATTTTGTATTTATCTTGTCACATTTGATGTGAGTTCAGAGACAGAGGTTAGACGTCAGGCTATAGCTTCTGAGAAATTGCTGCTCATTCTTTTAATATGGAGCTTGGTGTTAACTTTTCTTTCTCTGACAGAAAAATTAGAGGATTCAAACCTATAGGATTTTGTAAAGAGTAATTTCTGACAACCTTGCTGGGGTACATAGCGAGTGTAAGTAATGGCTGTAGAATCTCAGTTTTTTCAAACACATTTTTTAAATACCTGTAAATGAACTGTACAAATCTTTCATAGATATCAGCATTTCGGAAAGCACAAAGGAAGCACATTTAAAAAATATTGTATGGTGTGATGTAAGCTACTATTTTATTAGGATCAACACAAATCAAGACACTTTACCTGGTGATGTAAAAGTTATAAATATTTGCAAAAACCAAATTTCCGCACACTATTTGTGTGCTGTATGGTTTCATCAGTAAAACTGCATGTCAGTGCAAAGTTTGTGGCCATTTCAATGGAAAACAAGATGTCTGTAAAGGACGGTGCACTTCCACATTATGTTATATTAGAACATTGGAATGTTGGGAGCTCCATTACAGACAATGGAGTGCACCCTGCTTCTACGGGCCGGTAAAGGCCCGCAGAGCAACATTCCAATGTTCTACAAAGGCTTCTCGAAGCTCGAGGGGATTTATATCCCCTCGAGCTTCGAGAACCCTTTGCTTAATTTGTTAGAACATTCTGCCCTCTAGTGGCAGAATGTTCTAATAGCCCTTCGTAGCAGGGCTATACCGGCAATTATAGTCCCGCTGTCACGTTAAAGTCCCTCGCCTTCGGCTCGGGTCTTTAACGATTCAGCGGGCCTTTAATAGCCGGTATAGCCCGCTGCGGCGGGCTATAAGGCTATAGTAATATATTTGAAACAGTGTGCTCCAAAATGCATTATCTTCGACCTTTCTGGTGAATGGGCATGGTTCGTTTGATGACATTTTTTGTGTATGGGACGCTTGATTGTTCACAATCGGTATGACTTCAGTGATGTAACATTGATGGCAGAACCCTCACACTGAAAATTGATCCATCACCACTGATTTGCCTTTGAGCAAAGTGCATTCTTGGCCCTCCTCGATTTCTACCACCCTTTTGGAACTTAACACAGCGTGTTTCAGCTTCGCTTTTTACCACTGTCATGGCTAGTTGGGATTTTCACATGAGGGTGCGGAACTCGAGCCGACATCTCATCTACCACGGCTTCGCAAATGGAGTGCCTCATTATCTGGTGTGCATGTGACCATATGTGCCTTAGTGGAAGTTGTGTGTCTCGTCTCTGCCAGCTCCAGGCAGGTGCTCTCTCTTTGAAATTGATATAAATATGCAATAGGCCCCAGTGCTGTGGCATGTTCTATGTCTGTGAACTGCATACTGAACAGTGGTCCACAGGTTCTTTCCAGTTCCTAATGTACTGAAAAAGTCATTTGATCATGCATCAATCTTTTATCAAATAGTTAATTAAAGCAACACATTTGAAAGAGCGATAAATCTATTCATTATACTTATTGTTATCACACTAATTAGTTCAAATTAATTTAAGAAATAATAAATATGCTTAAACGTTGTGAACGTTCACAATAATAATATTAAGAGACGTGAAGAGACGAGAACAAAATAGCTCGGTTAACCCACTCCTCCATCACTAACAATCTCCAACAGAAAGCATCCTAGAATGTTGCTCTGCTTGGTGAAGTCCGCTTGGGATTTGAGACATATTGAGACATCAATTTCCAGATGGTCCTTTTAACAGTCAATCAGTTCTGGCTGATCACCCAGACTAAAATAAAACATTAGTCAGGGATAATCTGCTGCACATTTTAGAAAAGAACACTACACATTAAGGGCCTCATTATGATGGAGGATTTTCCGCCTCCTCCGGGCCGGGGGAAGCCACCTCCGGCCCGGAGGAGGCGGAAAATCCTCTGCGGACTCACCAAAGACCCACCGCCGCATTACGATGGCTGGTGGGTCTTGGTTACTGTCCGCTGCTTTTCCGCCGCGGTCAGATTACAACCGTGGCGGAAAAGCTCTCATTTGGCTGGCAGTGTCTATCAGACACCGCCAGCCAAATTAGGAAGCATTTGTAAACATGCTTTTCCGCGGCGGTTTTTCCGCCGTGGAAAAGCATGTGTACTTTTGATTTTGGGGGCCCGTTGCGGGCCCCCAGGGTGTTGGCGGGTGGGGGGTGCACATGGGGGGTACCTATGGCACCTCCCAGCATTTACTTGCACAAAGCGGCAGGCACCGCGCGGTGCCTGCCGCTTTGTGCATGTAAATGTTAAACTTGCACTTTGACATTGCGGCGGGTGCTGCTTGAAGCAGCACCCGCCGCAATGTTAAATATCCAGGATGTGACCGCCAGGGTGGCGGTCACATCCTAATCGCACATGAGGGAACGCCGCAGCCCATGCGGACGTTCCCTTATCCTCTGGAGTCGCGGACGGACGCAAGTCCGTCCGCGATCCTAATGAGGCCCTAAATCTGCGGACTTCTACTTCAATTTCCCAAAACCGCTTACTCATTGTGGGCTTGCCAAAGCAAGACAACGCTGCCAAATATCAGCTTCTTACACCCAGCCTAATAGAGAAGGTATTAGATATGTTCTCCCCCTCGATTTCTAGCTTGGGGCAGCAACAGACAACTTATAGAAGTGACTCTTTAATATTGCAAAACCTACATTGGACCACAGGATTTAGGTGTATCCAAGTTTGTCATTGATTCCCCCAAGAAAAAAGGCCAAACCTTAATCTCAGGAGCTTAGTTTTGCATGGAATAATATGCCAATGTACTACTAGTCAGAGATGGGCATAGTATTTTGGGTGGTCCTTTATTTCAAGGAGATGAGAGCTCCTTTGAAGACAATAAAGTGATAATGGGCTATAAATGGCTGGTGTAGGCCTTGAAACTCAGATGGATTGGAGAAATAGAAGCGTGCATGTCTGTTGGGCTGGTCTAAGATGGCCAAACTGACATGCGCACTTCTAAGTGACCACCACTCCTCCCTTTAATGGCCCGGCCCCACCCTGCAAGCATGTATGCCTCAGCCAGAGCCAGTTGCAGAAAAATAAAAATTATATTATTATTATATTATCATTTTATTTGTCTGTGACTTACTGTGACCAGTGGGATGACGCTCCTCTGCCATTACGGAGGAGCCGCCCCTGTGGATCTGTGGTACGTGAGATACCGTATTGTACATGGTGATGCAACTGTACAGCAGGAAGGGTACACAGATGAGTGAAGGGAAACTGGAAGCTGCAGTTTCTCATCACTGAGAACCAAGGACAGGTTGTACCTTAATGAGATTATCATACGATTGCTTACGGGACGTCCAGGCATGGCGTACCCTGATAGAGAATAATGCCATCTCATTGAATGTACGAAAAACTAAAAAGTGAGCTGCAGTTTTGGTCTAACCAGAAGCCTACCTAGAATGAGATATGCACATTGCACATTGAGTTCTGCTAACAGTGACTGTGTAGTTCATTATTCTACCAAACTCTAAGGGTACCTGTGTGGCTCCATGGAAATGGTAAGGGCACACAAAGCAGTAATTAAATATAATACAAAAACAACACAAAGAATTGAACTTGCTGTTTGGCTTATATGGGTTCTGGAGTTAAATCTCAAAAAAAGAATCTCTGCAGATGAATGCATTATAAATGTGCTAATTGAGAATTATGGCCAGCCACAAACATACAAACTAATACATAATTTACCACTACTTAATATGCTTCCTTAGGGCACTATGCTACAGTTTTTTCTGTTAATTAAAAATGAACTACAGCATGACTTATTTTTATTAACTCGTATATTGGTCTCGTGATGTCGGGAGGGGAGAGGCATCTTGGAGAGCTTTGTGATGGAAGTGATGTGAGAGCATCAATACAGCTTGACTGTGCCAGAATACTGTGAAAATATTAATATCTACTCCTTGAATATAATTTGGATTATTGTGGAAAGCACTTTCCTGTTGTGAATGGGGCAGTTAGAAAAGCTATTGTGCAGAATGTATTATTCTCCAGGTTCCCTTTCACCTTCACTCCCATTTATTTTTGGGATAGGATGTTGTTACTTCATCATTATTTATATCACAGGCTAGGAAAAGGCAATCTGCACCAACAATGTAACTCAAATTGTTTAGATTTGGACATGATGGGCACGAAATCTGTAATCATATTTAACACACCTATTTTAGTTTTGGGACTTTTGAGGTGTGAGATATTGTGTGCTCGATCAATAGCCTTTGGTCAAAAAGGATGTAGATTTTAGTGGAAGCATCCTTACACCTAGGGGCTTATTACGATGTCGGTCAAAGTTGCCTCCTACCGACACCGTCTCAAACTTACACAAATTTACAAGGATGTATAATTAATGTAGAACTTGTAAAATAAAATGTTACATTGTGTATTATTGTAATTTATATTTAAAAAAATAATAATTAAATAAATAACCCGCCCCACAAACATTTTTATTTTTAATGTACATTTGACAATTCCTTTTTAAAGGTGTGTGTTCACTTATGTATTTTAAATAGGTTTTACATTTTTTAAATAAAAGTTACAGAGTTCATTTTATTTTTTCAAAACATTTGTTTCTAGATTTTAAAGTAAAGCAATTAACAATTATTTATTTGTATATATATGTATATATTAAATATTAAACTAATTTAATTTATTTAACATTTGTTCCTATGAAATGTTACTTTCTTTTCTTCCCTCCATTATTTTCTTTGGGAGTGTGTTGCAGTACCAGTGATTGGTCATGTGCAGTGCTTGCTTTACTTCGTAGCTGGGCTAGGGTACATCGGAGCATGTTTTGACTCTTTGGTGCTCTAGTAATTTTAGAAGTGTAGTTTGTGAATCTATCCTTCTGCGGATGTGTATTTGTTTTAGAATGCACCTCCCTAAACATCTACTTACATTTTCCAAGACCCCTCCCATATAATATTAGGAACTCCCCATTTTTCCCTCCACTCTCCGAGTCCCTCCCATTTTGCTCCTAAAATCAGTAGTATGATGGAACAATGCATGCAACTACAACCCATGTCTTTTCTTCGCGATCAGTACAATGCAAGCGTCTTTACAAAGCATTTACAATGAACACTTTTATAACGCATATGGCTTTATCACGTATGCCTTTACCACGAAAACATCATTATAAAGGCATGGTTGCTTAAAACATATGCGTAGCCAAATCTTTACACAAGCACGCACAATCACTCACAGCTAAGCACACTCAACCACGCTGCCGTTATTTACCATTGTTGAATTTCACTACACGCCATGCATCTCCAAATGCGATGCAGCGCGCACAACAAAATTTGTTTTATTTATTTTTATGTTTGCTTACCTCTAATCGGCCGTAATACGTAGTTTACTGAGCCCCACATCAGCACCCAGCAGCACTCCCGCTACTGCTTCTTTTACTCCTGGATAAGGCAGAAGTGCCGATGTAGGTTGGGTGACCCACCAGAGTGACACTTGCGAGCTTGAAGAAGTGAATTGGGATAACAGCCATCTTCGTGTTCAACATCGGACTCCAAAATCCACAGAAACATGTGAAAGCACTGCCTATTGACTAGGAAATGTGTGTATGTCAATGGAAAACTAGCTATCACAGCACATTCAAGGGATGATGTACATGCCAACGCAAACCTACCTGTTACAGTGCATGCAGCACACACAATAAAAGATTCCTGTTCCTTCCATACCTGGAGTAGTACAGAAAGTACATACAAAGAAAGATTTGGGTGCCGGTGTAACATTTCTAGGCCACAGTAGATACGGCACTACAAACAAACATGCCTGAGCCAATGTAAAACTATCAGGGGAAGAAGATGCTACAGCTTAGGAGGAAAATGAGCTTGCCAAAAATGAGCATGCCAATGTAGAACAATCTGGGAAGTAAAACTATGTGGATGGAGTACATAAAGTACAAAACTGACTGCTGGGTCTACCTTTTCAACAAATAACACCCCAAACTGGCCGCAGCTCCAAGGCGAGCAGGTCTGTTAGACGGTGGTCACATCTGAACATCTCGTGCTGCCCCATGAAGGCCCCCAGCACAGCCCCGCAGTTGGAGATAGAGGTGCCTTTACCTCGGGGCTACAGTCTGCCCAGTCAACAACACGGTCATAACCACACATGACAATTACCACGCATCTTTACAACGAACATGACTTCACCACGCAAGCCCGATTTCATAGTAAAAGCATGCGTGGTAAAAGCATATTCATTGCAAAGGATGCATGGTAATGGACATACATGGTAGAGGCATGGCCATTGTAAAGGATGCGTGTAATGGACATGCATGGTAAAGGCATGTTCGTTGTAAAGGATGCACGGTAATGGTCATGCATGGTTTCCCACTAAAACCTATACCTACATGTGTGAAGAGCTCCGCCACCTTGCCAGAGACCCATGATGAGAAATGATAGGCAAGCCACTAGTCTCCAATCTTAGACTTCTGAGGTGCATTTTGTAGTACCTGAGTAATATTACTGCAATAGTAATTTATGTATTACAAGCGCAATTTGTGACTTGGGCCCACTGTTCTGCAGTAGTTCACGTTGCTGTGCTATTCGGGACTTCAAATTATTGAGACCTGTGTTTGTTTTACTTTGCAAAACAATGGGGCTAATGCAACATATTTGCTGTATATTGATTCTTCTTGTAATATGGCTGACAGTAGTCATTAGCCCTTCCTTAGTGTTTTCACCTTCTCCGCCTCCGAGAATACCTGTGAGTGTTCTAACCTGTACCAGAGTGTTCTACCTGTGTCAGTTGATGGTCTGGTCAGCTGGCGAGGTGTGTACTCACCTGTCTCCTACAATAAATCTACATGTAATCAACTAGAAGTATCTTGTCATCTATCACCATCGTATTTACAACATTATTAATGTAAGGCGAAAAACCTTAAATTTCCTAAACTGCTTGTCAGGCAAGAGCATTAATGTGCATGGAGACAGCACGTCAGCTAGCGCATGTCTTCTAACTGGTTGCTGTCACACATAACTTTCTTTCGATCGGGGCTACACCAATTAAAACAGGAGTTGCTGTTGGAAGAGCATAGTGTAGAAGGTAAACTCCATTCTTGAAGCATCACCTTGGCCGCCCAATTAATATTAAAGGTATCAATTTCACTTGAACCACATCTGCCTCTTATTCTTACTCCAAAGGTTTTGGTGTATTAATTAGCATTCAAAAAAGATAAATCTAAAAGACTGTGGGTTGCTTCATCCAGGTTTTTTTTTTCAAGCCATAACCCAGAGGTATTCAGCTGTCCACTTCTCCAGAACAACAGCAGGAAAGAGCTCCCCTGAGACCACACCACCAGACCATGAATACGTTTCTCATTTGTTCAGTCTTCAAACACATAATGCTTTCTTCTTGCTTATTAATCTAAGAGGCGTCTAAAATGAAAACATTCCGCCTTATCTCTGACAAGAGGAGCAAACAATACCTGTCACTGAAGAAGAAATGTCTGCCCCTGGGAATAATTAGGAGTGATGGAGGTTAGCTGGCAGACTCCACTGAGTGAATGCCTCGCATCTGTCTTTGCTCCCCTATTGGAAAGATATGAGCTGTGTCTCCCGCGCAAAGCAGGAAGGCTCATTTTTTTCCGCGTAAAATCTAATCAAGGAAAATTGAATTATTTGGAATATGAAGTCGTTAAATTAAAGATATGCAATATCGTTTGCTGTTGAGGCATGCTAAATAGTCTCGCGTTGAAGGGCATACAGTAAAAATACCTCAATCAGTGGGTACAGAGCAGCTTTGAAGAATTATGTCTGGCACACAGTGTGCAGTATGTGTAAGGTGACCAGAATTTTAAAGCAAAAAACGGGGACTTTAAAAAAAAATAGAAGAAGGACTATAATGTTACACTCAAGCGAGCACACAGAATGACGGCGCTCCTCAGCAGAGAATTACAAAACAGGCAGTAAGAACATACATAAGATGCCATTTTAAACCCAGTAGCTTGCCTGTGAATTAAATTGCTTTCTTGAAACAACTGCTAACTATCCCCGCTTTGTAAAACATTAAAAAAAAACTCCCCGTTTTTAGTCGACCCTCTCCAAAACCCCGGGACATGAGCTAAATTTCTCGAAATCTGCCTGCACAGCTGGCGAAAAACGGGGACCGCCCTGGCAAATCCGGGACGCTTGGTCGCCCTAAGTATGTAGAGGAAGCGGTAGTGGATCCACGGCCTTCATTGGATAAACCTCTAGGGGGCGTGGTCAAGTCAAGAAATTAGGGGTGGGAGGCGTAGGGGAAATTCGAGTATGCCATATTATTCTCCTAGAGAAAGACGATTGTTGGGGAAAACTATATATTTCCATATTTATGCACTACATAGATATCATACTTCGTTGTAGTTCTCACGCGCACTACCTCTAACCTACTGAACTATCTCACTTCTCCCTGTAACAAGCTTTTTGAATCTGCAGAGGCTTTCAACCTGACCTTTCCTGGACAAGCTCATTACCAGTTCAGAGCCTGCTTAGCGCCTTAGCTGCGGCCGGTATTTCGGCGCAGTGCTGGGCGTTCCAAAGAGTGGGCGGGGCCGCGTCGGCCATTGAACGTTCGCAGCACCAGCCAGGTAGTGCTCCAAACGTTCAGCAGCCGACGGCAGCACCTATGAGGTTAGAGGTCACTTTGCTTTTCCCGACTTCCACGTAAGTTTGCTCATCGGGCTGTTCGTTTCTGCCTACACTGCATGCCTGTATATTTCGCAAGGTGCCTGTCTTACATTTCTCTATGCCAAGGTTTGGCCCTGAGTCCTTTTCCGGCTCTGCTGAGGTTGTATTTCAGTATTGCATATTTGGCCCAAAGAGTAGTCACTAAGAGAAGAAGCAGATGGAGAGCATCCTTGTGCACACTGACTTCTGCCTTGCTGGTCAACAAGCATTGGTACGAGCAAATATTATTCATTGTGTTCCCAAGCAACTGCTGTATATTGTGTGTTTCTTTCATTGATCCAGGGAGGGCACAAAAGTATTTCCCTCACAACCATGCCCAACTGGGTACAGTATACCGATTTGTGGAGGATGCGCTGCAAAACCCTTCACAGCACAGAGCACAAAGCATATTTATTTAATTATTTTCAATGGTTGGATAAAGTTTGATTAGGCTATTTATAAACCATAAAACTGCTAAATATAGGGTGTTACAATTAATCAAAGATGAACTTGATCTGATAAGTAATTAAGCATACAGTTATTTCTAAAAATGAAAAGCGAGTATTTCTGGGCAAATAGTATCACGCGAAGATTGATTTATGGCAAAAAAAGGCAACTCTTTCTCAACATGAGGCAATTGATTAGTCTAAAGCTCTGTCTGTATCTATAAGTAAATTCCCAAACATGCTTGCTACAATCATATTATACAGAAGTCTCATTGTATTGTGCAAACGTGACATTATGTGTAGAGATGTTTTTAGGTCATGGGCAGAGTGGGCACTGGCAGAGTAGGCATTTTCCCAGTAACCCCACCTTTCAAGGGGCCACCTGAGAAAGTGAACTTTCTGTCTTTAAACTCTCTTTACTGTATTTCCCTGTCTAACCCGGTCTGCCTACCTTTATGTCTGACTCTTTCTCTCTACTCCGTGCCTTTTGAGGTCCTGAGTGAGACATATTTCATTGTTTTTGTGTGACTCTGTTAAAGTTGAACATATACATAAGTATTGTTTGGCATCATGCAGCATATTATGTGTCAGTGTTATTATGGTATAGGCATTTTTAACAGCTATCAATACTGTCATCGCAAAGTCGCAACTTTTTAGTAAAAGTTTAACCCCTGAATAGAGCGATTGTTGGCAAATGTTGAAAAGTTAACCCTGGCCCTGGTTCAGCCAGCCTGCAGAAGAAGCTGTGAACGTTTTGTTTAATAACTTTTGATCCATTTGAGCTAGAGCATGAACATTTTTTGTGAAATCTGTAAATGATGCTGCAAATGGTGGATTTAGTGTCCTTAGCATACCCGAGTGTGCTCTTAATGTAGCCACCTATGCACAGTGGGATAATGGCATCTATGGCAATGATGTCATTGTTTATGTAATTTTTGTCATTGGTGACATCATATATGATATTTTCTGTAATGTTATGATATTTCAATCTGTGATGTCATCCGTGCTGTCACATGAGAAGTGAAAAATAAGAAATTCGCTTAAAGTGATGAATGTATATAACATTTATATGACACCTAAAGTTGCTTCTCACTTGCAAATGGCAACAATTTAAACTTTTGTACACAGTAAATGCATGTGTAAACTTAAATACATTCCTGTGAGATGTATAACCTTACAATGTATTCACGTTGGCATTTCAGAGGATTATTTATTTAGCATTTGCGTTTAACACCTTAGGAGCGTCAAACGTTCAGCGCCCAGTGCTGAACGTTCGAATAACGGGTGCGGCCCCGTCGGCCAACGGACGTGCGCAGCACTGGCAAGGTAGTGCTTGCGACGACCGTTGGCCGACGGCAGCACTTAAAGGGTAAACATGCATGTCACAAAACATTGCTCACTGGAAGGTGGTTTCACCTGTCTTGTGTTTAAAATGCAAGTCCATTAGTCCTCGAGAGTAAAAAGCAAATATCCACACTTCACACATTTCAAGCTTATTTGGATACTGAGAACAAATAGTCTTTCCAAATGGTGCTTGTCTTAAATTTCCTCAGAGACCATAACACCTTCTTTCTAGTTCTTATGTATTTTTATGGTTCTGTAGCATTCAAACATTTTCAAAGCATTCGGCTGATCTCAACATTTTCTGAGGCTTCATCAGGATCTTTCCGAGGGCCTTCAATTTATGCGAAATGTTACCAAAGTAGAAGATCATTCTCACCCCGTGTGGTTTACATACACTGGCCTATTCTTGCACTCTATCAAGGCTATTCTTTGTGCACTATTCCGCTGTTTTTGTCTTTCCCAACTATCTTGCAAATGCAATCATACTTAAACCAAATAATAATATAAATTTACCTTAAAAAACAACTCTAACATATTGTAATTCCACAATAATGTATTTAAGTTTTCAAATTAATTTATTCTGTACAAAATATTGTCTTTGCCAGTTACAAATGAGAAGCAACATTTGCTTTGACACAAATGTTCCATTCATTTATACCTATGAGAGAATTTTTGTATCTATCAGTTTGAATTTTTCCATCTCTCCGTTGTTTTAAATGGCGCCCCCCATGCTGTGATATGTATATCTTAGATGAGCATAGAGCCTGGTGGCATCTGAGTTATGTTTACAAAGCTTACCATAACATGCAAATGCCATTGGTTTTTAGGTTTCAGACAACAGCAATAATATTACTTCAGTTTTTTATTAATGGGAATTGTATTAACTTTATTATCAGTAACATTATCTTCTTGTCTGTGTAAGGAATCATAGTTTTCCCTTAGCAAAGGTTTCCAAGGATTTTTTTTTAATTATATGGGCTCTGATGTACAAAGGGTGGGTCTTAGAGTAAAGTTTTTTTTCAACAACTGTATTTCGACCAACATCCGTTTTCTCCTTCCGCTAATGTACAAATAATTTGCAGCGCAAAACTATTTGCAAGGAGTCACAAAAATTCTTGTCTCATTCACATGCATGTGGTGAGATGTCTTCAGCAATTCATTGTGATTAGCTGCAAATATATATATAATATATATATAATCCACATTTGTAAAGCGCACAATCACCCGTAAGGGTCTCTAGGCGCTGCAGGCCATCGGAAAGATTAAGCAAGCTATTGCCCAGAGTCACATGGTGCTGGGCTAATCTGCCACCGGTGGCAGGGTTCGAACCGTGATCCCCAGATTCCGGAGTCAGTCGCCCTAGCCACGGTGCCACACCTCTTCCCGTATGCATTCAATGTATGCATGGAAGCCTGAGAGGGACATGCAATGTATGCATAGAGGCCTGAGAGGGACAGTAGAGCATCATCCCTGCATTTACATTTGCAGAATGCCAATCTTTAAAAAGAATTCCAGCCCCTGTCCCTTTTAGCTTGAATTGGTATGCCCAGACGGGAGTCCCATGCTTGCTTTGCCACTGGATTCAAGTTAGCCTGGCTGATGAGGAGTGATCCCTCGAAACCGGTCGCAGGATGCTTGTTTGTTTAAAAAGTGATTGCCCTTGAGCATACAATTCAGTCGTATGGGCCAGAATTAAAAATCATGAATTATGGACCCACAGTTTCTAAACTGCCCACTACAGCACGAATAGGGTGGTCATGACCCAGTTGTTGAGGCCCTAGGCTTCCATTCCCAGGGAAATGCTGCTTTGTTAGTGAATTGCTCATATTTAAAAAAAATAAAGCATTTAAATTGCTAATAGCACCGCAACCAGCATCAAGGAAGACTCCTTGTGAACACATTCCATCGCATTCCGCAACAGCCTGAAGCACGCTCTTAGAGCCTGCTTGCTTCTGAATAAACCCACTGCCACCATGAAGGTGCAAACCACTTATTGGTATGTCCTTAACATCCCATAGCCCAGCAACTTCATAGAAATAGAAGTGAAGCCCCCTGCAGGAGTGGAGCTCCACAATCCACTGGATGACTTTCAGTGAGGGTTCATTCCAGAGAGGGGATCAGAACCATCTATAGTCAATATCGGAGAGGAAGTCCTCATCATCGAAACTTCCTCCCATAGTTCAAGGTACAGCTCCCAGAAGCCTGCTCGCTTGGCTACATTCTCACGTCATCAGACTAGACATGAAATGTTATGTTATGTTATGTTATGTTATTAATGGGTCTTATATAGCGCAACGGCTACTCCAAAGGAGTGTCCCGGCGCTTTGTGCTCCAGACCCAGAAAAGAAGCTAACGAAGAACATAACAGCAAACAAAAAGACAGAGGAGAAAAAAACACAGAACTCTACCTAGCAAATAACCAAGTCTTCAGATCCTTCCTAAAGGCTAACAGATTGGATGTGGAATGTAGGGACAATGGTAGGGAGTTCCATAGCTGAGGGGCCAGGAATCTGAAAGATCGCCCTCCCAGACATGCCCTCTTTATACGGGGAACTGTAGCGAGAGCTAGAGACTCCGATCTTAAAGATCGAGTCGGCCGATAGAATTCCAGCCTCTTCTGAAGGTATTTTGCACCCGTGGCATGCAGTGCTTTGTGGGCTAATGTCAGGGCCTTGAACATTATCCTCTTCCGTATAGGGAGCCAGTGGAGGGATTGCAGCAAGTTTGAAACACTGGCTCGACGGTGCAGGCCGAAGATGGCTCGCGCCGCAGCATTCTGGGTCACCTGCATACGCTGTAAAAGGTATTCTGGGAGACCCAGATGTAGAATGTTGGCATAATCCAATCTGAATCCGATGAGAGCCTGCACAGTTATTCTCCGATGCCCCTCAGACAACAGAGGAAAAAACTTTTGGAGCATCCTGAGAATCCTAAAGCAAGTCCCAGTCAAGGTTGCTACCTGGGATTTGAGCGAAAGCCCGTTGTCAATTTTGATTCCCAGGTTCTTGGCCCATTTAGAAGACTGGGCTGGAGGGAACTTGTCAGCAGGCCACCAACCATGCCAATCCGGTTCCATCGGGCATCCAAAGAAAAGTATCTCGGATTTATCCGAGTTACACTTGAGGCTGTTTAGATGAAACCAATTAAAAACAACCCGAAGGCACTCACGGATACTTTTGCCATCGAATTCTTCTCTCTTGCAGCAGGTGAAAAGGAGCTGGGTGTCGTCAGCATAAGAGACGATCCGGGCCCCGTAGGACTCTACCAAATCCGCCAGAGGGGTCATGAGGATGTTAAATAAAGTAGGGCTCAAAACTGAGCCCTGAGGAACTCCGACTCCCAATGGCGGCATTTCGGCAGATCCAGGCGAGGCCCAGACCGTTTGTCGGCGGTTGGCTAAGAAGGAATGAAACCAATTGAGCACCGTCCCCCCTAGACCGATGTCATGTAGTCTAGTGCAATCTTGAAGACATGCACTCAGCTATATATGTTATGGGGCAGATTTACAAGCCCCCTGCGCCTCTTTTACGCCGCTGTTGCGTCACTTTTGTGACGCAGCGGCGGCGCAAAAGATGTGCCATGGTGCAGGGTATTTAAAACGTGACGCATCTCCCACATGCGTCACGTTGTATAGCCCTTCGCCAAAAGGAGGCGTTCCATCGCAGGGGTGGGGGGGGGGGGGCGTTCCGGCGCAGAACGCCTCCCAAAAGTGGCTGAGTGAAATCTACAAGATTTCACTCAGTCACTTTTGGGCTCATGATGCGTCAAAACCCTGCGCCTGCTTGAAGCAGGCGTAAGGATTGACGCAGCATTGTGGAGATAGGACCCCTCAGAGCATTGGCTGTAGCTGCATCGCGCTTGCGACGCAACTCCCGCAATGTGCCGCTTTTATGGCACAGATGCGTGACGCATCTTTGCCGTTTTTGCCGAATGGTGCCGATGGCATTGTAAATGCGGCGCATTCAGGGTGGCAGAGCAGCGGCGCACAATAACTGGCTCATCCCTGCTGATATGCAGGGATGCGTCAGTTATTGTAAATCTGCCCCTATGTTTGTATGCTGCTTATCAGCAAAGATCCTTAAATCACTCAAAAGGAGGCTGAGGGCTACAGGAGTGGTGGGAAAGAGGGACAAGAAAAGTTCAAGGATGGTACAAAATACCTGGCAAAGATGCAATGAGGCAAGGGGCCATGAGGATGTAGTGGTTTTCTCAAACCTAATATTAAAGCGAACAGATCATTGGAGTGTTTTAAGTACTCCGTCTGAGGCGCCTGACTGACTGATCGAAAATGAGGGAGCAGTGGCGAGGTATCTGAGAGGGGAAGGGGAAGGCAGGAGGAAACTAAAGAGGGAAGATGAAGAGGCTGGAGGGGTCAAAAGTGCCAATGAGAGGAATAAGGGGATGCCATGGAATTCCAAACCATGGCACAGTGTTAAAGAGACAGTATTGCACACCAAACAGGGACACTGCGAGTTAGGGGTCTGTCCACTTCTGCGTCCACTGGGTTGTCTGCCGGACTCCCCTTACCTGTGTGCATACAGGTCAAAGTCACAGTAGAGAGTGATTGCTGTTTAGCTCCTCAAACGGAGGCGCTAAGGCTTCTGGGAGGAAAGAAGTATGCAAGTGTACACCACTAAGATCACAAATGAAAAGGAACAACACACATTAATCTTGTTGCTGTGTGCATTAGCTATATTCCCTGCACCGAGTTTGACAAGCCAATAAACTGTATTTAATATTGATTTTTAGTTTAATAACCCTTTGCTAGGTAGTGTCAAAGAGGTATGCTCTGAGTAACTTCCGTATCCCGCCATGAACTCTGCAAAGCTGCTGCTGTTACAGGAAACGGCCTAATGGCGCTCTTTATTCCCCATAAATCGAGGCCTACACAAAGCTCACTCGAAGCCATGACCGCGGGCTCCCGGGCTGGAGATGTAAGTGATTTAAAAACACAAAGAAGGCCGGTGCCTCTCAGCTGGCCGTGGAAGGGCTTCGGTGGTTTTATTGTCCATCTGATAAATAAAGTCACCGCTGCTGCCCGTGTACTAATTAGCGTGAATTAAAGCTCTGCAGAGAAAGCCATTCAGCCGCGCTTAATGGTCTGACTTTACAGCGAACCCCATAAATAGCGGCGCCCGGGGGCCGAGCGTGGAGAGGAGGTGACTGCATCCTTTCATTAGCTACGTGTCTAACAGCATCACTTGGTCTGCGGCGGTTCTGCCAACCCTCATTTCTTAATTGTGTGTCAATCGCCAGGGATGTCTAAAGAATTTTGGGGTACCCCTTGTTTGGAACAGTTTTGAATTTATGATCCAATTTCAGCTCTTTCGTGCCCTCTTTGGCCAGGTCTCTGACAGTGCATAAGCACCCTGGTCCAAATTTAAAATGTGTTTACATCTAATATTTAGGGACAGTGATGTGTGTTTTCAATATTGTAACACAGCGTCAGCTCACAAATATTACTGCAAATAACCTCTGAGACGCCCTCCCATTTTGTGTATGAGAGGTCCTGTTTTCACCTAAAAGAAACTTTTTCATGGATGTTGCATAAAACATAAACACAACATTTCTCTGCAAAATGTCTGTAATAGAGGCTCACACATCCCCCATAGTAAAATTAAATTAAAGGAGAATGGTATTCAAAACGATCTGTTTAAAATGATTTACGATCATCAGGGCAAGACTCTACAGAACTGGCTCGATCAGGGGCCCAGAGCCAATTTAACCCATGCCTTAAAAAGTCTCTCGCCCATAATTCTGTCTCCACTTCTACTTTTCTCTTCTTTCCTTTGCCTGTCTTTATTTGCCTAGAAGTTGGATCAGAACCTGCCACCCACAGATGATGATCTCAATAATCCCATCAAAAGTTTCAAAAAGACTAACTCTGCTCACTATAAAAATAGGCCTAAACGCAATGTAAATTACGCCGGCGTAATTTCTGTAATTTCAAAATATTCCTGTTAAGCTTGATACACAAAATTCATGAAATTATGCCATTATGCTGCGTTGCGTAATTATGCACCATTTGGGATAAAAATGTACAGGAAATGGCACGAGCCGTGGTAATTTGCGGTGAAAATGTACCACACATGCGCAAGAACAACAGAACACGAATGGCTGTTGTTCATGGCGCTCAAGCAACCCATGGGCTGGAAGCAGTGGTTGAAGTGTGTAGGAACATCTTTTTCTTTCAAAATCAGTTACCACACCCCAATTGTGAGCTTCAGTAAATCATCAATGGATAGCAAGCACAGATATAGTCAAAAAGCATCAATACGACTTTTCCAAATCACAAATAGGTGAGTGATACCCCTCTCTGACTCCCTCCTATTTGTGAATTCAGCAAGCATTGCAAATGCCCTTTTAAGAGTCAGAGACAATTTTCCAATTTGTAAACTGAATTTTACAAACAAGCATTTGCAATGCAATAGGTCTCGCATTAGGAAAGTTTGAGCTATTGGTCTTGTAAATGACAATTTTTTTATTTATGTGTTGTTTTTGAAAACAGCTAAATTAATAGCTTTGTCATTTACAATGCCAATAGTTATAACTTTCGCAAATGTGACACCTATAGCATTTGTAATGCAACATGTTTTGTATTTACGTGACTTAGATGTATTGATATTACAAATAACAATGGATTTTAATTTTTTAAAATAATTAATACTTAAATATTTTATTTAATTTATAATGGAAATAGCTTAAACTTCTGTAAATAACTTTTGCGAAGATTATGTTCAGTGTATTTTATTGTGACGAAAATCCAAGAACAGAAGTGAAATATTAACATCTTTTTGTGACATTTGTAATAAAGCTGGAAACATTGAGAGAACATATTTGAACCAGTGATGCTGTGGTGGTGCTGAGTGGTGCTGTGGTTGCACTGAGTGATGCTTTGGTTGCGCTAAGTGATGCTGTGGTTGCGCTGAGTGGTGCTGTGGTTGCGCTGAGTGGTGCTGTGGTTGCGCTGAGTGGTGCTGTGGTGGTGCTGTGGTGGTGCTGAGTGGTGCTGTGGTGGTGCTGTGGTAGTGCTGAGTGATAATGTGGTGGTGCTGAGAGGTGCTGTGGTGGTGCTGAGTGATGCTGTGGTTGAGCTGAGTGATGCTGTGGTTGAGCTGAGTGATGCTGTGGTTGCGCTGAGTGGTGCTGTGGTGGTGCTGAGTGGTGCTGTGGTTGCGCTGAGTGGTGCTGTGGTGGTGCTGAGTGGTGCTGTGGTGATGCTGAGTGGTGCTGAGTGATGCTGTGGTGGTGCTGAGTGATGCTGTGGTTGTGCTGAGTGGTGCTGTGGTGGTGCTGTTGTGGTGCTGTAGTGGTGCTGAGTGATAATTTGGTGGTGCTGAGTGATAATGTAGTGGTGCTGAGTGATAATGTGGTGGTGCTGAGTGGTAATGTGGTGGTGCTGAGTGGTGCTGTGGTGGTGCTGAGTGGTGCTGTGGTGGTGCTGTAGTGGTGCTGAGTGATGCTGTGGTGGTGTCGAGTGGTGCTCTGGTGGAGACGAGTGGTGCTGTGGTGGTGCTGAATGATAATGTGGTGGTGCTGAGTAGTGCTGTGGTGGTGCTGAGTGGTGCTTCTGAGTGATGTGGTGGTGCTGAGTGATGCTGTGGTGGTGCTGGGTGGTGCTGTGGTGGTGCTGAGTGGTGCTGTTGTGGTTCAGAATGATAATGTGGTGGTCCTGAGTGATAATGTGGTGGTGCTGAATGGTGCTGTGGTGGTGCTGAGTGATAATGTGGTGGTGCTGAGGGATAATGTGGTGGTGCTGAATGATAATGTGGTTGTGCTGAGTGATAATGTGGTGGTGCTGAGTGGTGCTTTGGTGGTGCTGAGTGGTGCTGTGGTGGTGCTGGGTGGTGCTGTGTGGTGCTGTGGTGGTGCTGAATGATAATGTGGTGGTGCTGAGTGATAACGTGGTGCTGAGTGATAATGTGGTGCTGAGTGATAATGTGGTGGTGCTGAGTGATAATGTGGTGGTGCTGAGTGATAATGTGGTGGTGCTGAGTGATGCTGGGGTAGCGCTGAGTGATGATGTGGTGGTGCAGAGGGCAGAAAGGCACAAAAAACGAGTCTAACAGAGGGCAGAAGGGCACAAAAATCGAGTCTAACAGGGGGCAGAAAGGCACAAACAAGGATGTGGAAGAGGGAAAACAGAGAGAAAAGAAGAACAGAGAAAGAGAAGAGAACGAATAAATGGGAAAAGAAAAGTCACATAGTCAAGTTAAATGTAGTATTGTGGCATATATATACAGACTTATTCTGGATTAAATTCAAACGGAAAAGAAGAACTAGATGGTCTAACTACTTAAGATCCAGAGTAAAAATGTATGCACACCGTCTCCTGCGAGGATTTAAAAAAACAAACAAAAAAAAGTGTTCGTTTTTTAGGTGTGCGAGCGTGAAAAACATCTGTAAGGAAGTATGATCGGAAGTTATTATTATTTTTGTCCGTGTGCTGTACTGGCACATATCGGGTGAATTCCGACCCTGCCCAGTCTTCTACAAATCCGGTCTGCAAAATAAACCAGCAGGTAAAGAACAACAAGGGTGGAAGGGTGGCGAGGCGCATGGGGAGCAGCAGCCTGTAATGTGGAGGCCAGCCATGCAGTGAATAATTAGGGGAGGAGAAATACCGGCCTGAGGCCGAGCGCAAAGCAACAGATGGCATTTCTCCTCCCCTAATTATTCACTGCATGGCCGGCCAGCACATCAAAGGCTGCTGCTCCCCATGCGGCTCGGGCGGATCGCGGGGCGTTCACAAGACCTCATCGAGGTCTCGTGAACTTCTGGAAATCTGTGTGTGGTTTCTATTCCTAAATATCGTACACCCGACCGACATTACGAGGAGTGTTTATTAAGTTTTCATTTCTCTGTAAAACATACAGATAAAGCCGACTTCAGAGAGGATCGTATTCTTGCTAGGTGTGTGTGCTATTACAAGCTTTCCCTTCTCACACCCGGGAACCGCTGTATGGGAGCAAATTAGACACACAAAGAATTCCAAAGTAAATAAACAGATAACTTCAAATAACGATATTACCAACAACAAACAAGATTAATAGTGAATAGGAAAACCGCATTCAGAGAGCTGCTGCACTGTGCGTGAGGCATTCACCGATGCGATCAAGCATGATTACTGTATAGTTCACCCTCTCAAGCTACCATGTCTTTAGATCAGAACCGTTTGTAGTGAGATGTGCAACAGCTGCTGTCTGCTTGCAAAGTGCTAAGAAAGAATCCAATGTACAAGATGTCGCCCTAGAAAAAGTATTTCCGTCTCAGACTTTAGAAATCAAGTTTAGCTGCTGCACTGTGCGTGAGGCATTCACCGATGTGATCAAGCATGATTACTGTATAGTTCACCCTCTCAAGCTACCATGTCTTTAGATCAGAACCGTTTGTAGCGCGATGTGCGACAGCTGCTGTCTGCTTGCAAAGTGCTAAGAAAGAATCCAATGTACAAGATGTCGCCCTAGAATAGGTATTTCGGTCTCAGACTTCAGAAATCAAGTTTCTAAATACACCATGCTATAGGAAATGAGACAACACCTTTCCTTTGAACGGCTGGGCACAAAACTGTTATCACGATAAGCGAGGAGGGGGAGGGGTTGACTTCCTGCTATTCACACTGTGGATGTTGTCTAATGACATTTACAACACACTGTAGGGAAAAGCATAATAGAAATATTTTATAAAAATAAAAAAACAATCATTGGACTTAAGTTATTTTGAGAGCTGACCACAACAATACTGCAATGCAGATCAAACCGCAAACAGGTGGATGAAAGAGTGCAAATATAGACACACTCATGTTGTGTGCGGGCTGCTGCTATCAGCTCTTGAGGGCTTTTAAATGTGTGTCTTGGCTCTGCGAGGCATCTAAAGCCTGTAGCGCACCCCCGTGAGTGGCACATCGGGGATGAATACATTACAGACTGTGTTTAAAACACGAGTATTACTCAGAGCAAACAGAGGCCGGGAGCGAGCCAGCGCTAATTTGAGAAGCAAACAGGGGCCGGGAGCGAGCCAGCGCTAATTCGAGATAAGATAAACCAGTTTGTGGTTGGTGACAAAATGTAAGAAACTATTAATTTGGCTTGGTGTTTAAGTTCACAGTTTTTTGTTCAATTGTGTGAAAATGCTTCACTGAGCACGAACATTAAAACAAGAAAGAACGTAACAACCAAATCTATGGGCTTATAAAAAGACGTGGCGTTTGTGCGTCTTAAAGTGTGTTTAAGTTCACATTTTTTGTTCAATTGTGTGAAAATGCTTCACTGAGCACGAACATTAAAACAAGAAAGAACGTAACAACCAAATCTATGGGCTTATAAAAAGACCTGCCGTTTGTGTGTCTTAAAGTGAAAGAGTGAAGCAGGGGGCGGGAGCGGATCTCTTTGAAGTAGCTCACGGCCTCGAGGCCGTGAAAGTTAAAGCAATTAGGGGGGAGGTGGGAGGGAGGCTGATAGGCAGAAGGCTCGGACAAGCTCGTGCACGAGAGCACATGCACTCGTAGAAATCCGCTTTGGGAGAGCTTAGTTTAACTTCTTGGTTTCACTGCTTTAGACTCGTCCTATTCATTCCTGCGGAATGGAATAGGCCGAGACCTAAAAAGTCCCTTTGCGGTCACAAATCTGATGACTGCAAAGGGGTTTTGTACAACAGGTCCAACACTCTGTAGCGTAGGAGTAGTTTCTTTACATAGTAGAGTATGGAAACTCGCCTTCATATGAGCTTGTGATATGATACTTATGAAAGGAACTCAAAATCCTTCTTTTCGAAAGACACTAGCTAAGATCATTATCACCCACATAGTTAAAAACCTGTCTATTTTCACCTTATATTTGTTTGGCTTATATGTTTGTTTCTTGGTGATTGTTTTAACCTGTTCTCTTGTAAAGCATTCTTACGCCCTTGGAAGATACGTGTGCTATACAAAACCACAAATACATAAATAAATAAAAGCTCCTCCTCTTTTTTTTAATCCTGTGAAATGAACAATACGCTACTTGACGGTTGGGCGTTAGAGGCTTGTTCTTTGTTCAGTGCCACAGTGCGACATCCCTGAGTGAGATGTGTTCTCTACCTGCTACTCTGAGGGCCCGATTCACAAAGAGCGTCCGCACTCATGGCGGAGGCCCCGCAGTTGTGTTTGGGGGCCGCACTCGTGCCAGGGGTCGAAACATCGACTAACTAGAATATTTGAACTGGCAAACATAATTCATAACATAAAACATAAGTCATAAAAACATAACATAAGTTATAAAACATTAGTTATAAAACATAAGTCTTAATGAACTATGCAAACATCCTTGAATATGAATTATGCAATTGTCAGCCATGTGTCTATTATCCTTCTATGAGGTGTTTGGTTCACCTATTCTCACTTTGATCACAACTAACATGCACCATGTTATCACATTTTACTTTTGCTTTTTGGAGTACCGTCATTAAATGTGGTTGGCATTTGAAAAAAAAATCATTCTAACTATATGTTATAAAGTTTGGACTCTGTGCTTATCTTGCTACTGTAATAAATGCCTGGAGAGGATTTATTCCAGACTCTCTAAAATCCTACATATGATATGTTTTGACTAAGTCAGTAAGAACCATTGTTGTTTATATTGATAGTTTAACCCATGTTCTGAGGAGTGCAAGGTAGTCTCGTTGTCTTCCACTGAGGCATCCTTGCCTGTGTATGCTTCAGTATTGCCAGCACGTCCCTAATCAACAGAACTATCTTCACTTGCATGTGGCTATGCCCCCCTACCCCCCATCAATAATTGCATTACATTTAAAGGCTCCCTTGCCTGAATGTCTTGAATTCTATATTACAGACAAGACCTTGGCTCCTTCTATTCAAATCTATTCCCTCTGACTAGCAAATTGAATGTAATTGGCACCTGTGCAGGGGTCATAGTTTTATTACTTTACTGTCAGGCATCAAAAAGAGTTTTGCACAAGGACTGAACTGCTTATGTAATAGGAAATTGAGCGCAATTGGAGGGTATGTGCAAAAAGCACTTCCCCTCTGTTTGTGAGCTGCAAATCTATATATCCACGGTTTGCAACCACAAATGCAGTCACAACTCACTAAAAGGTTAGAGACGGCATCCGTAGTGTGGTAACCAGTTGGCAAAGTCAAAGCCTTCCCTATGGGATAGCTTCCGCACAGTCAAAGCCTTCCCTATGGGATATCTTCCACAAAGTAAAAGCCTTCCCTATGGAATAGCTTCCGCAAAGTCAAAGCCTTCCCTATGGGATAGCTTCCGCAAAGTCAAAGCCTTCCCTATGGAATAGCTTCCGCAAAGTCAAAGCCTTTCCTACGGGATAGCTTCCACAAAGTCAAAGCCTTCCCCATGGGATAGCTTCCACAAAGTCAAAGCCTTCCCCCATGGGATAGCTTCCGCAAAGTCAAAGCCTTCCCCATGGGATAGCTTCCACAAAGTCAAAGCCTTCCCCATGGGATAGCTTCCGCAAAGTCAAAGCCTTCCCCCAGGGGATAGCTTCCGCAAAGTCAAAGCCTTCCCTATGGGATAGCTTCCGCAAAGTCAAAGCCTTCCCCCATGGGATAGCTTCCGCAAAGTCAAAGCGTTCCCCCATGGGATACCTTCCGCAAAGTCAAAGCCTTCCCCCATGGGATAGCTTCCACAAAGTCAAAGCCTTCCCCCATGGGATAGCTTCCGCAAAGTCAAAGCCTTCCCCCATGGGATAGCTTCCGCAAAGTCAAAGCCTTCCCCCATGGGATAGCTTCCGCAAAGTCAAAGCCTTCCCCCATGGGATAGCTTCCGCAAAGTCAAAGCCTTCCCTATGGGATAGCTTCTGCAAAGTCAAAGCCTTCCCTATGGGATAGCTTCCGCAAAGTCAAAGCCTTCCCCCATGGGATAGCTTCCGCAAAGTCAAAGCCTTCCCCCATGGGATAGCTTCCACAAAGTCAAAGCCTTCCCCCATGGGATAGCTTCCGCAAAGTCAAAGCCTTCCCCCATCGGATAGCTTCCGCAAAGTCAAAGCCTTCCCTATGGGATAGCTTCCACAAAGTCAAAGCCTTCCCCATGGGATAGCTTCCACAAAGTCAAAGCCTTCCCCATGGGATAGCTTCCGCAAAGTCAAAGCCTTCCCCCATGGGATAGCTTCCGCATAGTCAAAGCCTTCCCCCAATGGGATAGCTTCCGCAAAGTCAAAGCCTTCCCTATGGGATAGCTTCCGCAAAGTCAAAGCCTTCCCTATGGGATCGCTCCCGCATCTGAAAGATCATCCCGCTGTTTGTTACAGTCAGTTCTTTGGGCCGGATTTGGAGCTTGGTGGATGCAGCGGTCGAAGTGCAAAAAGAAAAGTATGGGAACTGTGAGCAAGGGGCGTAACGCAGGCCCCTGCAGCCCCCTACAGTGAGGGGGGCTCTGAGCTGCAGGGGAGCCTCTCAGCACAGTACTCTGGCCTGGGAGCTCCGGATTAAATCCGGACCCCCGTTGTACCTGGCAGGGGGGGGTACCCTCATCTTTCGTTACGCCACTGCTGTGAGCCTGACTAGAATGGGGGAGCAGTCAGAGTGTGTGCGTCGGGGTCAGCGATGTGGATAAAAAGAACAAAATATTCTGAAAGTATTTTGTTGGCCTTTCACCTACAGGTAACTGCATATAAAATATAATGCACACACCCTAAATGAAAAAAGGCAACTCAAATGTATCTGTGGTAAATGCGCTTTTCTGTTAGGACAGTTTGGTTCGGAAATACAGTCACTTCAGATGTCTATGGGCGTAAACAGACGGTTACTAATTTGAATGCTAGTCGGTGCCCTGAGGAAATAGTGACGTATGTTTATAGTGCTAAGAGGTCCAAGCCTGTGACAGAAAGCACTGTGAATGAGTAAGTGATTAGTTTAATACATGTATTACTCACTGTATAAGATAGGGTGCACATGATGTAAACAAAATGTGCAAAAAGATTTTGTTTGACTGTTTCAGTCCTTTCAAAAGTCGTGTCTTTAGTAATGCGCTGATCGTACCTGCTGCAAACCTTTTCTATAGCGTTCCATTAAAAGGACAAATTGCAGATTCTATAAAATAAAGCCCATACTGGCTCCCAAGCAGCCTTTGGATCAGTCGATTAACCAGTTGTTCACATTAGATTTCTTTCAGGTAGCAGGCACCCTGGAGAGAAGGCGTGTTTCTTCATTGGCTGCCGGTCCCTTCTCTACCTACACAGTAGAGGAGTCTGCATTTCTTCCTTTTCAACTAGAGGTCACGTGACCGTTCAGGAACACTTGTTTTTTAAAGAATTAATATGGCAAGTGTTTTTATCACCTTAATGAAGCTTGGGAATATCCACTTGGGAATATCGTTCCCCTTTCCACTTTGACCTCTGGGCGGATGGGTTACTCCATCACAAACATGACAGAGATCCTGTCTCATTACTAGTTACAAAGGCTTGGATGCTCTTGTAATAAGGCTGAAAGGATACCCGTCACAGTAACCCACCACCAAAATTAAAATCAAACCCTTTAACTTCTTTTTGCATTCTATACAGAAAGCAAATATTTTTTGCTACTTTTCCCCAGCATTGGCAACATTGATGGGCAGGCTTTCATATGCTAAACAGCATTTGCGCATGCTAACTGCATTTGTTAATGCCTTTGTTTACATGCATACAGACTTGTTTTCTTTGCCAAAGCTTGTTTGGTAAAAGCTACTCCTTTGCCTTTAAGCAATACTCGCTCCTCAAATAAATATTAGTATATAATTAATGTGAAGGCAAGAATGAAGGTTTGGTAGGCTTCCAGCCCTGGTTTGTAGGCGTTAGCACAGGGTTGAAAAATGTCCCTTGCCTCGGAACTATAAATAAGGTTCAATGTTCTGCAAATCTCACCGGACTGTATATCTTGCTAGTGCCTGACTGGAAAATCATTAGCATGTAAAATGCGCCACAATCCAAACCAGATTGTGAAAACCACACCTACTGGTTTGAAAACAGGGGGCCTCATTACAAACTTTTGACGCAATGCAGTGCAAAAGAAAAAAGCAGGAATACACTATATCCACAAGATACGGGGCATTCCTGTCATTCTCCCCTGCACCGGTGCACAAACAGCAGCTGTGTGCCAACACAGAGACCCTTGAGGGATATTGCAAGGGGTGCTTGCCTTGCTGGGATGATTGTTTTTGAGCAGGAAGGGACACCTTCCTGCACACAAAAAAAATAATTGATGGCATGTTCCTCTTTCCAGCAGCAGGCATAGAAAGAGGAACCAACAATGCGAAATAAAAGTATTTCTCCTCGTTGCGCCACTCCTACACCTCTTACGCCTCCCCTGGGGAGGTGTAGGATTCTGATGCATTTCGAGGGTTATGATTCCTCGTAAATCTGGGAATGCTTCAGATTCCATCAGTGTTGCATTGTAACCCCCACAGCACCATCCATTGAACACCCCTTTCACACAGTGTTCTACGTCAAACAGTGCACACATTTACAAGGCCATGAAAAGCCAAATGTCGCTTTATGTGGGCTCGTAAGTATACTGTGGGACAGTGCGCCAATGGCGCATCAAAAAAGTGACGCTCCGGTTGGTGCAAAAGTGCTGCTAGGGGCCTCGTAAATCAGGCCCAAGGTTTGAGAGAGCAGACGCTTTGAGCCATTCATCACATGTGAAAAGTGGAGCAAACACCATTTGCATTGTCCTTGTTACACAGCCAGTATGTCTAGTGCAACATCTACTTTCTATGTTTTTTTTCAGCAAATCAAAACTTTCATTAAGGATAAGTTGAGAGCGAAACACATTAGCTCTAATTACTATCACAAAAACTGAGAAAAAATGGGTGAGACAGATTTGCCCAATTTTGGCACGTTGCAAAATTAAAATTTGGGTAAAATGTAACAACTCTATTTTGCAACATGTATTTCACTTAAATAATAAAGAATTGGGTATGATTTGCTACAAACTAAAGTTTTGCACCACATGCTAAACATCGGGAAACATTAACTTTACTCCATTTCAACCTCAGCTAACTACTTCATAAAAATATGACAGCAAAAGTTATTTGATCTATTCTTTAAAAACTAACATCAAAATAGCTTTGCTAAACATTTGCTAAATTGCGAACTATTCCACTATATATGTCCAGTATCCTTATCACCTGAGGTATTGCAGAAGGGTAAAAAGTGAAGCATATAAGTCTTGCGTCAATTTGGCTGGTTACATATTAGGGAAAGTAGCTAAACAATTTCCACCAAACTAAAGTTTTAAAACATTTCAGAAACATTTACATACTGATTTCATAGTAATATTGTTTTGTTTCAATGCTAAGAAATAGAACAAACCAACGTTTCTAATTTAAAACGTGAAAGGGCGGCTAGCTCTCTAGCAAAATCAGTTGGATTATTTAATTATTTCATAAGTAGCAAAAATAAAAAATAAACTAGATATTTAAATGTTTAAACAAAAACGGTAATGGACCAGAACTTCTTAACTAAACACAGTGTTACATATCTAAAATGATTTCAAGTAATAGATTACCATTTCTTCTTATCTGACCCAATGGTTCCCAATCGGATCTTTTCTTTTTAGCATTGATACAAACATTCAAATGCATTGTGAATTGAAGCACATGTTTGATCCATTCTCAGTTACACAATCATCAAAAATGCTACAAAATAGTTTTGAAAAAAATCCCCTGATATCTCTGTCATTTGGAAACGTTGAAAACATATATGCTATTGTATTAAGTAGGCAAGGCAAAAATATTGAATCATATGTTCCTCTTATTTGTTGCCCTGGCACCAATCTCCTATGCTGTATGGCCATTGGCACCATAGTATATAACTACTGCACTTGGGCAAACACGTGCAAAACATTTTGCTGCTTTTACATCACTGAATAGCCGAAACGTGTTGTATCGTCAGACCATATTAGACGTAGATTTTCCACATGGATTTTTCTGTAACAAGTTGTTTTTATTTGTTGTCTTTTTTTTATTTATTTAGCCATTTTTCTTATGAATGCATGTGACCTTTTGGGAACTTCAGAAGATCTGAGCTTTGCTTGACCTGAAGAAAGCTATGTAGGGAGCGAAAGAGTCCTTTCCGCCAGAGTGGCGGCCACAGCTGATGTTCTGCGGCTGAAGCTACTGAGCTCCTGAAAGGTCTCTTTAGAAGCCCATCTCAATAGGTTTGTTCTCAAGAGTTTCCTGAAGCACCTGTGATTGGGTTGGGATCTCGGCTGAGTGCATTCCATAGTCTCTGGCTTTGCACTCCCAGTGATCTGTCTCCGCTTTTATCCACTTTATCGACCATAACTGATTGAGGTTAGCAGCCAGTAATGGAAGTTTTCTGGCCGGGGTCTGGCGTCGGGTTCGGTTTTGCACGGTTTTAGGGCTTTTTTTTGCAGAAGGCTTTTTGGATGGTGCGGAGGCACTTGATTTCGATGCTGGCTCTTTTTTGAATTTGAAAAGTCTAGCAGGGGTAGTTTTCCTACATCCCTTTTTTGCACACCAGCATGGATGGTGGAAATCCGATTGCGCCAAATTGTTTACATGGCAGAAAAATTAGTTCGGTGTAATAAGGCTCAAGTCACACAATTGTCAAAAGGAGTTTAATCCCAGTTTGCACGCTGGACCATACTGTGTGATCCTGGGCAAGTTGCAAGCCTTTCTTCTGTTTCCCCCCAGTCAAAATACGGAGTATAAGGAATGGCATATATAGCAGTTTCATAAACTATAGATAAAGGTACTTTATTAATTTACATAAATCTATTACAGTGTCCGAATACATGAGGTGCTTACCCGTAGCGCCATCGTGCCGGTGAGCGCTCACCCTGTCTGATCCGTGCACGGACTGTAATGTACATGCTTGATATAGCGCCTGGAGGTGGGCGGGGATACTGTACAGCACACGCAGGGGGGGAAACACCAGTCTATGAAAGGGGGTTTGCTTGGTAACTCCCAAATTTTCGAATGGGAGTGAGGGAGGGTGCACAGCTGTGAGGCACGGGGAAGGAACAGTGTTTGAATAACATTTGCGTCTGCTCGCGCCTCTGTAAAGCCCGTGCGTTTCCACTTCTGAGAATAATAAACGTTCACATAATGAGGGGATTAC